>NC_082668.1:30445000-31690000 GCF_025265405.1 Mesoplodon densirostris | reverse complement strand
GAGACAAATCAATCAAGAAATAGTATGCAAAAGCAGCAACATCTTAGAAAGCTTTTGAGGGTAATTATAAAGTGTGAAATACTAATCAGTAATTTTTAAGTGGAATTATAAATGACAAACTCAGAAAAAATATATGCAACTTCTATCACAAAGAGCTAATATTGCTACTACACAAAGGTCTTTGAAAAATCGAGGGGAAAAATGACAATCTGATAGAAAAATCAGCAAAAGATATGGACAGCTCACAGAAGAGGAAATGAAAAGGGCCCTTAAACATATGAAAAGATACTCAGCATCACATAATAAGAGACAGGCTAATTAAAACTTTACTGAAATATCACTTCTCACCTAGGTTTATCAAATATCCCAAAGTTTGACACTGTACTCTGTTGGTTGGACTGTAGAGAAATGAGCCTCCTCCTACACTGTAAGTGGTAATGCAAAGTAGAACAATCATGGAAGGAAATTTGTCATAATCTAGGAAAATTACATGTGAATTTCTCTTTGACTCAACAATCCTATTTCTATGAATTCATCTAAAGCCACAACAGCAAAAATATTTTGCAGAGATTTGTCATTATAACGTTATTTGTAACAGCAAAAAGTTGGAAATACCCAAATGTCCAAAACTTTATGATTCATTAGAGAAACAAAAGCATGTCCACACAGTAAACTACTATGAATTTTTTTTAAATGAGAAAGATCTCTGTTTACTAATATGATATTTTCTTCTAGATACTGCCATGTAAAAAAGTAAAGTGCAGAAAAAAATGCTAAGTAATCTACCTTTTGGGTGAGAAAGGCTGTAAATATATAATCCTGTTTGCTTTCATTTGGAAAAGTAAATATATATATTGCTTAAGATAAAGAAGACTGTTGAAAGTTGTATACCTACATGTAGTATACAGTTGAATTTGGAAATATCAATGTGTTACATACTTATCAAATGAAATTAAACTCAAAGAAAACAAAAAGAAATCCCTAAAAATGGAAAACAAAGCAAAATGAACAACCTAACAAATTGGTTGCATAGCGACTCAGAAAAAAAAAATACTTGAAGTGATATGGAACACAGCATTTTGACTCTACTTATTTAATGGGATACATTCTAACAAAAAATGGAGCCATGAACATCTTAAACTTCATTCAATAGTTGGTTAGTATTATTGGTATTATTGTTTCAAAACAATATGTATGTAAAATCATATATATGATAATACAAATAAATATTTATGTCATTGGTATTAAGAATCAAGATTTTTCCAGATGTATATGTATGACTGTTTCACTTTGTTATAAAGCAGAAACTAATAAAAAAAAATGGGAAAAAAAAAAAAGAATCAAGATTTTTCATTTTTAAAAAAGAGAAACAAATCTAAAACTTTTTAAAGTTAACATCCTGTAATGTTAAATCTGAATCAGAAATAGCAGCCTGACCTTGTGATATTTTTCAGAAAGATGTATTTCCTAGCTCTATCCATAGAAAAGTCACAGAAGCAATGATAACCCAATGCCCGTGAGCTCTCCTAGACCCCAGAGTGTGTTCTCTGGATATCATTTCCCACCAGAAAGAGAGTTCAAGGGAGAATGTCTGCTTTCAGAATAGGGACACAAGATACTCACCATGAACCTGGGACAGCTTGTTTGTCAGAAAGCAAGGAAGCCATCAGTGACACCTGGGTCAAGTCAAAAGGACAAAGACGCCAACATAAAGCAGTCCCCATTGACCAAATACGGGACAATATGTGCAACAAAGAGAGTAAGGAATACAATTGATTGAAAACCCTAAGTCTGTATTTTTTAAAAAACATAAGTTCATGATGATATTCACAACCCCTTATCTCCCCTAAAAAGGCATCTAACAACTCATTGGTCACCATTGGAAATACCTAGGGCACTAACTCCTTACTCTGACTCATCAGTTAAAAGTAATTAAGCATTTATTCTGTCTTCCTTGTACTGTGTATAATCCAGGGCAATCAAAACACCCAAAACTTTGAAGGAAAGTTTTTCTTTGCAAACGAATTACAGCTAATAAATGTAAAAGGAATAATGACTTTTTAAAATTACCATTTTGCAACCCCTAATGAAATCATTAATTCAGGCAAAAATCATCAGTGGAAGAAATGATTAAATGAACAATTGATAAGGGAACTTTGCAACGGAGACATCACTGAAGAGATTTGTCATTATAGCATTATTTGTAACAGCAAGAAATTGGAAAAACCCAAATGTCCAAAAATTTATTTATGCTATCACCTTAGCATCATTAAAGTAAGACAGCCTGAGGTTGTGTGCCTCCTGATATAGCACAATTTAAAGCACATGCTACCCTTAAGGTATTTGCATTAGTTTCCTAGCCTTGCTGTAACAAATTATCACAAACTTGGCTTACAGGAGAAATGTATTCTCTGTTAGTTCTTTCATAGACCAGAAGTCTGAAATCAAGGTGTCAGCAGAGTTGTTTCCTTCCGGAGGCTCTGAGGAAGAATCCCTTCCATACCTCTCTCCTAGCTTCTGGTGGCTGCCAGCAATCCTTGACATTCCTTGGCTTATAGATGCTTGACTGCAATCTCTGCCCCCACCTTCATGATGCCTTCTCTTCTGATTCTTCTCTGTCCTTCCTCTTTAAAAGGACACTTGCCATTGGACTTAGGACTCATTAGGATAATCCAGGATGATCTCGTCTTGAGATCTTTAACTTAAGTACATCTACATAGACCCTTTAGTGGACACATCTTTTGGAGGACAACATTCACCCACTACAGTACTCTTCCCAAAAAAGTTGAACCTAAGTCTCTAAGTGCACTGTTTAGTATGGTAGCCACTAGTCACATGTAGCTGTTTAAATTTGAATTAAAAATGTGTACTTTAGTCACACTAGCCAGATTTCAAGTGCTCAGTAGCCACATGGGGCTGCTGTATGAAACGGCGCAAATATAGAACATTTCCATCATCACAGAAAGATCTATTGGGCACTGTGTCTCTGAGCTACCTTTCATTAACAGGAAATATGTGGGATGTAAGAATAAGTTAAATCACACTATGAAGAAGCAACCAAATCCAGCATGAGGGACCACCTACAGGACAGTCTGCCTGGTTTCTGCAACAACTCAATGGCATGGAAAAATTAAAAAGCTAAAAGGAAAAAATACATTTCTATACAGGAAATGAGATATAAGGGGCATAAACAAATTCATGGTGTAGATAGATTTTGGAGCCTGATCCAAGTAAATCCAATGGGAGAGACAGAAATTTTGTAGGCACTTGGGAAAATTTGTTTATAGACTAGGTAATAGATGGCACCAAGGAATATTGTTAATTTTTAAGCGGGATAGATAATAGCATTGTTATATAATGTTCATGATTTATTTAATATACCTTCTGAAGTAAATAGGAGATAAATGACTAGGTTTGGTCACAAAATACTTAGCGAAGAACTTAGGAAAAACAGATGAAAATGTGGTTAAATCTTAATAATTATTGAATATAGAGCTGGGCATAGACATATGGGGGTTTATCTCTACGTTTGAGTATCTGAAAGTTTTCATTATAATTTTTTAAACGTGCTCATATTTAGATGATTTGTAGTTAATATAAATGAAAGAAACATTAATATTGAAGTCAAACACTGGGTGGAATTCAGGAATCCAGTTCCTGCCACTTAATTAATATGAGCTCTCAGACAAAATACTGAACCTCTCTGGACCTCAGTTTTCTCATCTATAAAGTTGGGACTTCTGTAGCTTGTGAGAATTAAGTTATACAATCATGGGGGGGAAATCACAAATATTACTAGTGTCTGTTCTTCCTATTGGATAGATGAAACACTGGATAGGATGGGCTTTTGTGTCAGGTACAACCTTCCTAATTTAAAGTGTTTGGAGGGCACTTTTTGTTTTGTTTTTTTGGCTGCACCACGGCATGGAGGATCTTAGTCCCCGACCAGGGATCAAACCTGCGCCCCCTGCATTAGAAGTGCAGAGTCTTAACCACTGGACCATCAGGGAAGTCCCAGTGGAGGGCACTTTTGACTGTAGAGTATTTTAAAATTCCAGGTTTTTAAAAAATTATTTGTATTATTTTTTATTTTTTAAAGGATTGAACAAATGTTTAACCAAAGAAAATATATGGGTGACAAATAAGCACATAAAAAGATGTTCATCATCATTAGCCATCAGTGAAATGGAAATTAAAGCCACAAGATACCATTATACAACCTGTTAGAATGGCTAAAATAAAAATATCACATGCTGCTGAGGATGCAGAGAGACTGAAAATCCCATACATTACTGGTAGAAATGCAAAAGAATATAGACAATCTGAAAACAATTTGGCAGGTTTTCTAAAAAAATCAATTTAAAACATATATTTGCTGTATGGCTCAGGCATGCCACTGCTGCTTAGGCTATGATAATTCATCTTCATACAACAACCTGGACATCAATTTTCATATCTTCTCTACTTATGATCTCCAAAAAAAGGGAGTCACCTAATGTGAGCTGAATAGTATACTGTGGTTACATTTTCTTTCTTTTTTTTTCTTTTTTTTTCTTTTTTTTTCACACATACACACACTGTATTTTATTTTTACAAGAGAGAAATAAACTGACACCAAGCATTGTAACTGGATGACCACAACAAAAGCAACAATGATTGCAATTACCAAACACGAAACACACTCATACTATGTCATAATATTGACATTCAGTCCTTGTGGGATTTTTATTTTATTATTCAAACAGAAAGTCACAAAAATTATAATCATCCTCATCAGTTCACTCAGTCCCATGTAATTAATTTTTTTTCATCTTTATCTTTTGTTAGCACATTTATGAATTCATCAGTTTTCCACTTCCAGTTTTATTTTTAGCTCATGGATTCAGCCACTTTGTACAATCTCCACTGCTACATCTTCATTCAAACCTTCATTGCTTGAAACCTCCCATTGGCTTCCTGCCTCACTGAGAGTAAAAGCCAAAATCTTTACCAGGGACCTCAAGACCTGCCTGATCTAGGCCCCCATTTCCTCTTGGGCCTCTGACACCTCACTCCCTCACACTGGCCTCCTGCCTGGTTTTGGTACTTCCCTGCCTCAGGGCCTTTGCACCTGCTATTCCCTATGCCTGAGATACTCTTCTCCAGTTATCTGTACAGTTTCACCCTCCTCTTCTTCACATCTTTAATTTAATATTCTCAGTGGTGCCTTTCCTTACCACATATTTAAAAGTATAAACCTCCTACAAAACTTCTACGACCTTTCCCTGTTTTATTATCCTCTGCCGTACTTACTGCCATCTAATATTATTTTTTATTTTACTTATTTTATTGTCTGTTTCTGTCTCCCCTGACTACAAGAGGGCAAAGTTTTGTATGCACTGCTGAATCCCCAGCATCAAGAACAAAACTTGAGACATGTATGTGTTCAATAAATATTTGTTGAATGATGAATGCAGAAACTTGTAATAGACTTAAAACAAGATGTCTAGTCTTTAGAGGATGCGTTTATGGATCAATAAGAATGATATGTATTTATCAGAATCAATAGCTGGTTTATAAATTGGTACTTTGGAAGTGTTTAAATTGTGTGGAAAAGGGGTGTGTTTCCTTAAGCAATTTAAATATTTTCTGAGCAATCATACTCATTTTGTTCATTCGTTATGATAACAATTATTTTAGGTAATACATTTAAAAGGGAAAGAATTACATATAAGTAAATTTAAGATTAATGACTCCAAATGTGTTAGATCTTGAAACATGGATTTTAAAGGGAATAAATAACATAATTGGCATTTTTTGCTTTTATTTTTTTCTGTTTTAAGTTTTTTAAGTGAAAAATAATTTACATAGAGTGAAGTACTCAAGTCTTAAGTAAGCAGAAGAATGTTATCTACTGTATTTTGATGAATTATATTGAGATACAGACTATTTCTATCACCCAAGAATGTTCCCTCAAGCCCTTTCCCATTTGGCACCCCTTCACTCTGTGAAGCAACTGATAAGATATATATCATCATAGGATTTGTTTTCTTTTTCAATTTGATGAAAGTTCATAATAATGCAATTGACAAGGAAATTTAGTTATTTCTGAGATATACATTTTAAAATAATAACTAGAATTATGACTTATAACATTATACCAGAACATATAAGATTTTTAGAAATTTCATGTGATGTCTAAAACATTTATATTAACATATTTCCATACAAATAACCCAAGGAAAGTTTAGTATTTTGTTTGTTTGTTAGTTTGTTTATACTGCAGGTTCTTATTAGTCATCAATTTTATACACATCAGTGTATACATGTCAATCCCAATCGCCCAATTCAGCACACCACCATCCCCACCCCACCGTGGTTTTCCCCCCTTGGTGTCCATACATTTGTTCTCTACATCTCTGTCTCAACTTCTGCCCTGCAAACCAATTCATCTGTACCATTTTTCTAGGTTCCACATACATGCATTAATATACGATATTTCTTTTTCTCTTTCTGACTTACTTCACTCTGTATGACAGTCTATAGGTCCATCCACATCTCAACAAATGACTCAGTTTTGTTCCTTTTTATGGCTGAGTAATATTCCATTGTATATATGTACCACATCTTTTCTTTCTTTCTTTCTTTCTTTCTTTTTCTTTCTTTCTTTCTTTCTTTCTTTCTTTCTTTCTTTCTTTCTTTCTTTCTTTCTTTCTTTCTTTCTTTCTTTTGGCTGTGTTGGGTCTTCGGTGCTGCGCGCGGGCTTTCTCTAGTTGTGGTGAGTGGGGGCTAATCTTTGCTGCAGTGCGTGGGCTTCTCATCATGGTGGCTTCTCTTGTTGCAGAGCATGGGCTCTAGGCACGTGGGCTTCAGTAGTTGTGACACTTGGGCTCAGTAGTTGTGGCTTGAGTGTTGTAGAGCACAGGCTCAGTAGTTGTGGCACATGGGCTTAGTTGCTCTGTGGCATTTGGGATCTTGCTGGACCAAGGATCAAACCCACATCCCCTGCATTGGCAAGTAAATTCTTAACCACTGCGCCACCAGGGAAGTCCCCTTCTAACTGTCTGATACCTCCAGACAAAATATTCTGTGGAAACTTCTTCTATATAAACAGTATAAAGAGGGACTTCCTTGGCGGTCCAGTGTTAAGACTCCAGGTTTCCACAGCAGGGGACACGGGTTGGGGAACTAAGATCGTGCATGCTGCACAGTGGGGGCCCGACATTGCTCCCTCTGGGTTTTCTCAATGTATCTGACTCACATGCTCTCTGAGGAGCCCTACTGGAGTAGTAGTTAAAACTCCAGCTCAAGCATAGATAAAAACCCTCTCATTTGTTTCAACTAAAATTAGTAGAAATTTTGAAAATGCTTGGCTCCAACCTAAGGGAACACAAAGCAAATGAACCAAGAAAATAAAAGAAACATAAAATGAATTAGGCTTATGAGGTACACATTTCTCTCTGATCATACCTTAGCTAAGGAGCTTCCAGGGCTCCCAGGCCTCAACTCATTCCATGGTCTGAGAAGGTTTTTAATATTCGGTACCCAAAGCTCTGGAACAGATTTTCAGGCACCTTGCTAGGCTTTCTGGCTTCACAACTCTTGGCTTGTTTCCTGTTCTGAGGATAACTTATTTTCTCTTTCCCATCCCTGCCCCCATGCGGAAGAGCCAAGAAAAAGATGGAAATTTCCTCTAGGGCCCACCACCAAGTAGGGAACACCCAACTCCACTGACATATTGCCTGTCTTGCTTTCCAGGTTGAAGGACACACCTCCAATCCCTAGGCAACTGATAGCCAGATAACCATTATGATTCACACCATGTACATCCCACTCTTTAGAGGAAACCCCATCTCTTTTAAAAGCCTGTCATGATTCACATCTAGGCAATAGCACTTTGTTCTCACTATACAAGAAATATACCTGTATAGAGTCATTCTGTCATATTCTTTTTTTTTTTTTGGTACATCTTTATTGGAGTATAATTGCTTTACAATGGTGTGTTAGTTTCTGCTTTTTAACAAAGTGAATCAGCTATACATATACATATATCCCCATATCTCTTGCCTCTTGCATCTCCCTCCCTCCCATCCTCCCTATCTCACCCCTCTAGGTGGTCACAAAGCACAGAGCTGATCTCCCTGTGCTATGCGGCTGCTTCCCACTAGCTATCTATTTTGCGTTTGGTAGTGTATATATGTCCATGCCACTCTCTCACTTTGTCACAGCTTACCCTTCCCCCTCCCCATATCCTCAAGTCCATTCTCTAGTAGGTCTGTGTCTTTATTCCCATCACACCCCTAGGTTCTTCATGACATTTTTTTTCTTAGATTCCATATATATGTGTTAGCATACGGTATTTGTCTTTCTCTTTCTGACTTACTTCACTCTGTATGACAGACTCTAGGTCCATCCACCTCACTACAAATAACTCAATTTCATTTCTTTTTATGGCTGAGTAATATTCCATTGTATATATGTGCCACATCTTCTTTATCCATTCGTCTATCAGTGGGCATTTAGGTTGCTTCCATGACTTGGCTGTTGTAAATAGTGCTGCAATGAACATTGGGGGTGCATCTGTCCTTTTGAATTATGGTTTTCTCTGGGTATATGCCCAGTATTGGGATTACTGGGTCATATGGTAATTCTATTTTTAGTTTTTAAGGAACCTCCATACTGTTCTCTATAGTGGCTGTATCAGTTTACATTCCCACCAACAGTGCAAGAGGGTTACCTTTTCTCTGCACCCTTTCCAGCATTTGTTGTTTGTAGATTTTCTGATGATGCCTATTCTAACTGGTGTGAGGTGATACCTCATTGTACTTTTTTTTTTTTTTTTTTTTGCGGTACGTGGGCCTCTCACTGTTGTGCCTTCTCCCATTGCGGAGCACAGGCTCCGGACGCACAGGCTCAGCAGCCATGGCTCACGGGCCCAGCCGCTCCGCGGCACGTGGGATCTTCCCGGACCGGGGCACAAACCCGTATCCCCTGCATCGGCAGGTGGACTCTCAACCACTGCACCACCAGGGAAGCCCCTCATTGTACTTTTGATTTGCATTTCTCTAATAATTAGTGATGTCGAGCAGCTTTTCATGTGTTCCTTGGCCATCTGTATGTCTTCTTTGGAGAAATGTATATTTAGGTCTTCTGCCCATTTTTGGATTGGGTTGTTTGTTTCTTTAATATTGAGCTGCATGAGCTGTTTAGATATTTTGGAGATTAATCCTTTGTCCATTGATTCGTTTGCAAATATTTGCTCCAATTCTGAGGGTTGTCTTTTCGTCTTCTTTATGGTTTCCTTTGTTGTGCAAAAGCTTCAAAGTTTCATCAGGTCCCATTTGTTAATTTTTGTTTTCATGTCCATTACTCTAGGAGATGTATCAAAAAAGATCTTGCTGTGATTTATGTCAAAGAGTGTTCTTCCTAAGTTTCCCTCTAAGAGTTTTATAGTGTCTGGTCTTACACTTAGGTCTCGAATCCATTTTGAGTTTCTTTTTGTGTATGGTGTTAGGGAGTGTTCTAATTTCATTCTTCTACATGTAGCTGTCCAGATTTCCCAGCACCACTTATTGAAGAGACTGTCTTTTCTCCATTGTATATCTTTGCCTCCTTTTTCATAGATTAGTTGACCATAGGTGCGTGGGTTTATCTCTGGGTTTTCTGTCTTGTTCCATTGATCGATGTTTCTGTTTTTGTGCCAGTACCATATTGTCTTGATTCCTGTAGCTTTGTAGTATAGTCTGAAGTCAGGGAGTCTGATTCCTCCAGCTCCGTTTTTTTCTCTCAAGACTGCTTTGGCTATTCGGGGTCTTTTGTGTCTCCATACAAATTTTAAGATTTTTTGTTCTAGTTCCGTAAAAAATGCCATTGGTAATTTGATAGGGATTGCATTGAATCTGTAGATTGCTTTGGGTAGTAGAGTCATTTTCACAATATTGATTCTTCAAATCCAAAAACATGGTGTATCTCTCCATCTGTTGGTATCACCTTTAATTTCTTTCATCAGTGTCTTATAGTTTTCTGCATACAGGTCTTTTGTCTCCCTAGGTAGGTTTATTCCAAGGTATTTTATTCTTTTTGTTGCAATGGTAAATGGGAGTGTTTCCTTAATTTCTCTTTCAGATTTTTCATCATTAGTATATAGGAATACAAGAGATTTCTGTGCATTAATTTCATATCCTGCAACTTTACCAAATTCATTGATTAGCTCTAGTAGTTTTCTGGTGGCATTTTTAGGATTTTCTATGTATAGTATCATGTCATCTGCAAACAGTGACAGTTTTACTTCTTCTTTTCCAATTTGGATTCCTTTTATTTGTTTTTATTCTCTGATTGCCGTGGCTAGGACTTCCAAAACTATGTTGAATAATAGTGGTGAGAGTGGACATCCTTGTCTCCTTCCTGATCTTAGAGGAAATGCTTTCAGTTTTTCACCATTGAGAATGATGTTTGCTGTGGGTTTGTCATATATGGACTTTATTATGTTGAGGTAGGTTCCCTCTATGCCCCCTTCTGAAGAGTTTTTATCATAAATGGGTGTTGAATTTTGTCAAAAGCTTTTTCTGCATCATTGCAATGATCATATGGTTTTATTCTTCGATTTGTTAATATAGTGTATCACATTGATTGATTTGCGCATATCGAAGAATCCTTGCATCTCTAGGATAAATCCCACTTGATCATGATGTATGATCCTTTTAATGTGTTGTTGGATTCTGTTTGCTGGTATTTTGTTGAGTATTTTGCATCCATATTCATCAATGATATTCGTCTGTAATTTTCTTTTTTTGTAGTATCTTTGTCTGGTTTTGTTATCAGGGTGATGGTGGCCTCATAGAATGAGTTTGGGAGTGTTCCTTCCTCTGCAATTTTTGGAAGAGTTTGAGAAGGATGGGTGTTAGATTTTCTCTAAATGTTTGATAGAATTCACCTGTGAAGCCATCTGATCCTGGACTTTTGTTTGTTGGAAGATTTTTAATCACAGTTTCAATTTCATTACTTGTGATTTGTCTGTTCATATTTTCTATTTCTTCCTGGTTCAGTCTTGGAAGGTTATACCTTTCTAAGAATTTGTCCATTTCTTCCAGGTTGTCTATTTTATTGGCATAGAGTTGCTTGTAGTAGTCTCTTAGGATGCTTTGTATTTCTGCCTTGTCTGTTGTAACTTCTCCTTTTTCATTTCTTATTTTATTGATTTGAGTCCTCTGCTTCTTTTTCTTGATGAGTCTGGCTAATGGTTTATCAATTTTGTTTATCTTCTCCAAGAACCAGCTTTTAGTTTTATTGATCTTTGCTATTGTTTTCTTTGTTTCTATTTCATTTATTTCTGCTCTGATCTTTATGATTTCTTTCCTTCTGCTAACTCTGGGTTTTGTTTGTTCTTCTTTCTCTAGTTCCTTTAGGTGTAAGGTTAGATTATTTATTTGAGATGTTTCTTGTTTCTTGAGGTAGGCTTGTATAGCTATAAACTTCCCTCTTAGAACTGCTTTTGCTTCATCCCATAGGTTTTGGATCATCATTTTTTCATTGTCATTTGTCTCTAGGTATTTTTTAATTTCCTCTTTGATTTCTTCAGTGATCTCTTGGTTATTTAGTAATGTATTGTTTAGCCACCATGTGTTTGTGTTTTTTACGTTTTTTTTCCCCTGTAATTCATTTCTAATCTCATAGCATTGTGGTCAGAAAAGATGCTTGATATGATTTCAATTTTCTTAAATTTACTGAGGCTTGATTTGTGACCCAAGATGTGATCTATCCTGGAGAATGTTCCATGCACACTTGAGAAGAAAGTGTAATCTGCTGTTTTTGGATGGAATGTCCTATAAATATCAATTAAATCCATCTGGTCTATTGTGTCATTTAAAGCTTCTGTTTCCTTATTTATTTTCATTTTGGATGATCTGTCCATTGGTGTAAATGAGGTGTTATAATCCCCCACTATTATTGTGTTACTGTCAATTTCCTCTTTTATAGCTGTTAGTAGTTGCCTTATGTATTGTGGTGCTCCTATGTTGGGTGCATATATATTTATAATTGTTATATCTTCGTCTTGGATTGATCCCTTGATCATTACATATTGTCCTTCCTTGTCTCTTATAACATTCTTTATTTTAAAGTGTATTTTATCTGATATGAGTATTGCTACTCCAGCTTTCTTTTGATTTCCATTTGCATGGAATATCTTTTTCCATCCCCTCACTGTATGTGTCCCTAGGTCTCATGTGGGTCTCTTGAAGACAGCATATATATGGGTCTTGTTTTTGTATCCATTCAGCAAGCCTGTGTCTTTTGGTTGGAGCATTTAATCCATTCACGTTTAAGGTAATTATCGATATGTATGTTCCTATTACCATTTTCTTAATTGTTTTGGGTTTGTTTTTGTAGGTTCTTTTCTTCTCTTGTGTTTCCCACTTAGAGAAGTTCCTTTAGCATTTCTTGTAGAGCTCGATTTGTGGTGCTGAATTTTCTTAGCTTTTGCTTGTCTGTAAAGCTTTTGATTTCTCCATTGAATGTGAATGAGATCCTTGCTGGGTAGAGTAATCTTGGTTATAGGTTCTTCCTTTTCATCACTTTTAGTACATCATGCCACTCCCTTCTGGCTTGTAGAGTTTCTGCTGAGAAATCAGCTGTTAACCTTATGGGAGTTTCCTTGTATGTTATTTGTCATTTTTCCCTTGCTGCTTTCAGTAATTTTTCTTTGTCTTTAATTTTTGCCAATTTGATTACTATGTGTCTCGGCGTGTTACTCCTTGAGTTTATCCTATATGGGACTCTCTGCACTTCCTGGACTTGGGTGGCTATTTCCTTTCCCATGTTAGGGAAGTTTTCGACTATAATCTCTTCAAATATTTTCTTGGGTCCTTTCTCTCTCTCTTTTCCTTCTGGGACCCCTATAATGCGAATGTTGTTGCGTTTATTGTTGTTCCAGAGGTCTTTTAGGCTGTCTTCATTTCTTTTCATTCCTTTTTCTTTAGTCTGTTCCACAGTAGTGAATTCCACCATTCTGTCTTCCAGGTCACTTATCCGTTCTTCTGCCTCAGTTATTCTGCTATTGATTCCTTCTAGTGTAGTTTTCATTTCAGTTATTGTATTGTTCATCTCTGTATGTTTGTTCTTTAATTCTTCTAGGTCTTTGTTAAACATTTCTTGCATCTTCTCGATCTTTGCCTCCACTCTTTTTTCCGAGGTCCTGGATCATCTTCACTATCATTATTCTGAATTCTTTTTCTGGAATGTTGCCTATCTCCACTTCATTTAGTTGCTTTTCTGGGGTTTTATCTTGTTCTTTCATCTGGTATATAGCCCTCTGCCTTTTCGTCTTGTCTATCTTTCTATGAATGTGGTTTTTGTTCCACAGGCTGCAGGATTGAGTTCTTCTTGCTTCTGCTGTCTGCCCTCTGGTGGATGAGGCTATCTAAGAGGCTTGATGCGAGGACTGGTGGTGGGTAGAGCTGACTGTTGCTCTGGTGGGCAGAGCTCAGTAAAACTTTAATTCCCTCCCTATTGGTTGTTTGGCCTGAGGCAACCCAACACTGGAGCCTACCTGGGCTCTTTGGTGGCGCTAACAACAGTCTCTTGGAGGGCTCATGCCAAGGAGTACTTCCCAGAACTTCTGCTGCCAGTGTCCTTGTCCCCACAGTGAAACAGAGCCACCCCCCACCTCTGCAGGAGACCCTCTAAAACTAGTAGGTAGGTCTGGTTCAGTCTACCCTGCTTCTTCCTCTGGGTCCCAGTGCACACGCTACTTTGTGTTTGCCCTCCAAGAATGGAGTCTCTATTTCCCCCAGTCCTCTCTAAATCCTGTAATCAATTCCCACTAGGCTTCAAAGTCTGATTCTCTAGGAATTCCTCCTCCCGTTGCCAGGTTGGGAAGCCTGACGTGGGGCTTAGAACCTTCACTCCAGTGGTTGGACTTCTGTGGTATAAGTGTTTGCCAGTCTGTTAGTCACCCACCCACCAGTTATGGGATTTGATTTTACTGTGATTGCACTCCTCCTACCATTTCTTTGTGGCTTCTCCTTTGTCTTTGGATGTGGGGTATATTTTTTGGTGAGTTCCAGTGTCTTCCTGTCGATGATTGTCCAGCAGCTAGTTGTGATTCTGGTGTTCTCACAAGAGGGAGTGAGAGCACGTCCTTCTACTCTGCCATCTTTTTTTTTTTTTTTTTTTTTTTTGCTGTACGCGGGCCTCTCACTGCTGTGGCCTCTCCCGTTGCGGAGCACAGGCTCCGGACACACAGGCTCCGCGGCCATGGCTCGCAGGCCCAGCCACTCCGCGGCATGTGGGATCTTCCAGGATCGGGGCACGAACCCGTGTCCCCTGCATCGGCAGGCGGACTCTCAACCACTGCGCCACCATGGAAGCCCCTACTCTGCCATCTTGGTTCCTGGTCATCATAGGATTTTTTTGCCTGGTATAGCATTTCTTATAATTGGAATCATATAGTAAGTTCTTCCTTTGTGCCCAGTTTCTTTCACTAAGCGTGATAATTTTGAGATTCACCCCTGTTCTTGAGTATTTCACTACCTAGTTTATTTTTTGTTATTGCTGATTTATATTCTGTTATATGAATATACCATTGTTTGGTTATACATTCTCCTACTGATGAATATCTGAGTTATTTCCATTTTTTGCTTTGATGAATAAAGCTACTACTGGGCATTCTTCAAGGATTTTTGTGGAATATGTTGTCATTTCTCTTGTATTAGTAACTGAGAGGTAAATTATTGGGTCATAGCTCAGTGTATGTCTAGTTTTATGACAAAATCCCACATCTTTTCCCAAAGGGATTATATTGTGTTATATATCCACCAGCTTTATATGAAACTTCTAGATTCTCCACATCCTTCCCAACATTTGATGCTGTCATTCTTTTTCATTTTAGTAGGGGTGTCTCTTTGTGTTGTTTTTTTTTCTTGGGTTCGCGGACCTCTCACTGTTGTGGCCTCTCCCATTGCAGAGCACAGTCTCCAGCCACGCAGGCTCAGCAGCCATGGCTCACGGGCATAGCCACTCCGCAGCATGTGGGATATTCCTGGACCGGGGCATGAACCTATGTCCCCTGCATTGGCAGGCGGACTCTCAACCATTGCGCCACCAGGGAAGCCCTCTTTGTGGTTTTAATTTGCATTTCTCAGATGACTTATAATGCTGAGCACTTTTTCATTTGCTTATTGAGCATTTCTAGATCGTATTTTGTAATGTATCTGTAGAAGCCTTTTGCCCAGTTCTAATTGGGTCATTTTTCTTTTTATTATTGAGTTGCAATTATTTTTTTCAATATACTTGATACAAATCCTTTGTTAGATATGTGTGCTGCAAATATTTTCTCTCATTTGCCTGTCATTTTCTTGATTTGCTTTAATGAGATGGTTTTGATTTTAATGAAGTCGAATTTACCAGTTTTTACTTTTATGGCTCATACTTTCTGTGTATTCTCTTGGCCTTCCCCAAAGCTGAGAAGATATTCTCTTTTATTTTATTCTAATAGTTTTATTGTGATAGCCTTCATGTTCAGGCCTATCTTGCATCTTGAATTGATTTTTGTTATGGTGTAATGTAAGGCACAAGATTCTTATTTCCCTTATGGATATCTAGTTTTTTCAGTAACACTTGTCGAAGAAATTGTCCTTTCTTAATAGAATTTTTTGGCACCTTTGTTGTAAATCACTTCACTGAATACATATGAGTCTGTTACTGGACTCTGTTTTCTGTTCCATTCATTTATATGTCTAACCTTTGGCTTAATTACAGAAGCTTTATAGTAAGTCTTGAAGTTAATAGTGTAAGTCTTCCAACTTTATTCTTATTTTCCTAAGTGCTTTGGTTATTCTTGGCCCTTTAACTTTCCAAATAAATTTTAAAATCACATAACTATGGAAAATAAAGCTGCTAGGAGTTTGGTTGGGATGACATTCAGCCTGTAGAACAATTTGAATGAGTTGTCATTGAGTTTTCTGATTCACAAACAAGATATAACTCTCCACTGATTTAGATCCTCTTTAATTTCTCTCATCAGTATTTTATTGTTTTCAGTGTCTTTTCTTAAATTTATCCTTAAGTTTGTAATAGTCTTTAATCCTATTTTAAATGGTATTGTTTTCTTGTCTGATTGCTCACTATTAGTATATAAAAACACAATTGATTTTTTATATCCAACTTGTATCACACAACATTAATAATAAAAGCTATAATTCAAGAAACTTCCCTGATATAAAGTTTAAAAGTATTTGTAAAAGTACATACTGAAAGAGTTATCAAACCAAAATGACTTTTCTAGTAATATTATTAGACTTTAAAGAAAAGCAAATAAAATAATTTGACCAGATAAGCAAAAAGAGCAAGTTATTTATAAGTAATTTATGACAATAAAATTAGACGGTCATCCAACTTTTCATCAGCAACACTTTGTCATAGAAAATAGCGGAGGATGGAGTCACACGTCTTAAATAATTAAGGGAAAAAGGCGAGCCAATAATTTTATATCCAGGAAAACTGGCTTTCAAATATAAAGGGTATACTGTTGTCAACTTAAGCAACACTATCCCATAAGTTCTTCCTGAGGAGTCTAGAAATGACTGAATGTTTATTGACATTAGGATTGTAGTCCTTATGAGTTACTTATAGAACCAAGATTCAATGAGAGTTGAGTAGAAGTTTAGTATGTAGCAGCTATATGCTTCAACAATGTAAATATAGTACAACTACAAAAATGGAGGGATGAGGGGAAGAGCTTATACAAAGAGAAGTTTAACTCTTTTTAATAATCATACCAGTGGTGCTATTGGTATTGTTATTTTGAAACTATTATATGTGTAATATAAAGCATGTTGTAATCATGTGATATGTAGTTCCAGCATTTTCTGTATCTTGAGAACCAGGATTCTTAATGTGGAGGAAAGGAGATATGTATACAATATAGACTCACTTGTGATGAAGAGGGAACACATGGAGACCTTCTGGGGTATCCCACAAAAGTCGAGCTTTTGACCTCACTAATAGTTACAAATATGTTTGCTTTATACCAGTTCTTTAATCCATAGATTTGTTTTGTATGAATTTCTGTATCTTTCTTTCATTTTATAATAAATGGTTAAACAAACAAAAAAGTGGTAATAGGATTTTCCTCACCAAAAATTTTTAATATTAGGCAAACTTACACAAACCTAATAGAAGTTTGCCAATAACTTTTACTAAATGTGTTACTTTGGTGGCGGAGCTGTAGGTGGATAACTTGAACCAGGGTGTCCCACCACATCAGACTTACACCCTGGTGTTAAATAAATCATTCATATCTGTGCCCATTTGCGTGTGTCCCTCTCTCTGACTGAGTGCCTCACACCACTTCCATATCTCTTCCCTGCTCCTGGAATAAGTTCCTTCAAAGCCCAGTTCATGTGGCACTGCCTTCATGATTCTTCCTCAAAACGCTTAAGCTGAGTTGACTCTTACCCTTCGTACATGCAGTATCTTTGTTTTCCCAGTGAATTGTTATTACTTGTTTATATCTCCTTGATAATGAGCCAGGGACTGATAATTGTTCCTTTTTTCTTTCTGGTATACAATACAATATCAGTAACTATGAGTGAATAAATCAATTAGCCAAAATTAGCAGAAAGAAAAACATGACACTCAAGGAGCTTGTAGGCTAGTTATAGAAGCAGAATATCCAGAAATGCATCAATAAAAGATTTTTATTTTGTTTTGTTTATTTACAAAGTAGCATATAACAATTGCAGATTAATAGAGAATTTACTGGATACATAAGTAGGAGAGGAGGAGGAGAATTATTGAGGTCTATGAGGAGCTGTAAATGAATGAGTTTAGCCTCATCTCCATAGTTGATTGGTGGAGAATGGGTACTCTAGGCCAAAGCAGTTGATTTGGAAGGGACCAAATAAATATTTAATGAATAGTAATTTGAAGAAAATTGTTATCATAACTGAGTTGATAATGGAGTCATAAGAAATCAGGTTTGGAAGACAAAGGATGCCCACTGGTACCTGTTTAGTGTTTTGTTTTGTTTTGTTTTCTTCTGTTTCAATTTTGATTCACTACAACAGTTAGTAAGTAGTTGTAAGGGACTTTTTATATTTAAATTTTTTTTAAGTATCCTAAATATATATGATATAAAAATGCAAACAGTGTACCTTCAATTCCACTCTCCAGAGGCAACCATTTTTATGAATTTTTTGTGTATCCTTTCAGACATTTCCTATGCATATACAAAGATATGTACATATACATACAAATATTCACTAATATCTAGACCCATATGTATATCTTATTTCTTTTTAATATAGGAATAACATGACCCTATTTTTAAATTGCACTATATTTAATTTCCCCTATAATGCACATATAGGCTGTATCTTATTTGATAACATTATGATAACATTAGTATGTTTTTCTTTTTGATCATATCTAGGATCATTTAGTTATAATAAAGAAATTTATTCCATTTTCATTTATTGTCATAATAGATAAATCTTATCATATTTTGTTACTCTCTTATTTACTGCTTCCTCTGTTTTCTGTTTTTTACTCTCTGGTTGCAGTTTTGTTTTGTGTATTGCTCTTCTGCTGATAATTTGTTGTTTTACTGGGTTTTTTGTAATTGTATTTCATATACTATGACCCGTTTCCTGATTTATCAACTTTAAGCAGTAACTACGGATGCCTGCTTTAAAAGGTGAGGAACGCTTTCTCCTAAATCACCTCCTTGTTAGCTTCTGATTTTCATAGTGATTTTTTTTTTTTTTTTTTTTGCTGTACGCGGGCCTCTCACTGTTGTGGCCTCTCCCGTTGCGGAGCACAGGCTCCGGACGCGCAGGCTCAGCGGCCATGGCTCACGGGCCCAGCCGCTCCACGGCATGCGGGATCCTCCCGGACCGGGGCACGAACCCGTGTCCCCTGCATCGGCAGGCGGACTCTCAACCACTGTGCCACCAGGGAAGCCCATAGTGATATTTTTATATTGTCAGAGTTTATAATATTTACATTTTTCTGTAATTATTCTTCCTACAAATGTTTAGCCGTCATTTTATATTTAAATGAATGTTTTGCTCACCTCCACACCTGTCATTCCCCAGCTTTGCTGGACTGAATTCTTCATTTGGATTCAATTCTTGGTTGGCTGCTATTCATTATTTAGTAGTTTTGCAAGATGGGTCAACAAGTGTTATATTCTCTTGAGTTTGTAAATGTTTGAAAACGTTTTTCTTTTATCTTTATTTATGTTTGAGGCCAGGCTGAATTTGCCTGGATTTTTAGATAACTTGATTTTTCTCTTGACACAATACTTAATGCTTACTACATGCAATAACCCCTAATATTTTCTCTTTTATTATATTTAATTTTCTTAACGCTTGTTATCACCCATTAAGTTAATTCCATGTTCTATGGTGTTTAATTTTTTTTTTTTTTTAGAAATCTGTACTAAAATATAGTGTTAGATGACAGGGCATAGTGATCTAAGGTCACCAACCACTTGAATTCCATGTGTTCTCTCAATATATCTTCTTGCCTGGTCTGCTGGGTGCACTGCCCTAAGGGCTTGTTTTCTATGGCCTTCCATTTTGGGAGAGCACATCACCCTAACAAGAGATCAGCCTGCTTAGTGAAGCCTCTTAAATGACTTAAGGTTTTATTTTGCTGGGTTCATGTTTATCTCTGCTCTGCGCATCCTGCCCTATCAGCTACAAAGCAGGTTCATGCTTCTTTTCTCTTCTCCCCATTTACCTCCATGAAGTTTCTTCAGGGTAGAAGGAAATTTCTTTCTCAGTGGAAATCTGTCTCTTCTAGCCCTGCCTCTCCTCCCTTCTGAGGTTGGAACCTCACAAAGATTTACCCTACAATCCCAATGTCCTACCCCTGTCTTCAAACTCTCTTATTCTAAGTAAAAGTTTGTTGTCTATAGTCCTCTGAACTCTTTCTCTTACTTTCAGTAAAATGCCTACCCTGCTAGAGACAAAGGTGTATATCAACTCTTGATATACTATCCCTTTTGGATTGAGTTTGAATTTCATTGCATGTTTTAAGATTATGGCTGTATTCTAATTATATTGTAGATGGAATTTTCTTCCCAATTTCTCCATTGTTCATTCATTTAGAGTTCAGGGAACAAAGTAGAATAACCATACTCTTACTCTATCATTTATCACAATCTTCTGTTAGAGATCCTTGATCTGACAGAGATATGTTATAAATGCTCTTTTGAGGAAGATTATTCTAATCACCTTTTAAGGTATAGATTAAAGTGGGATATGGTGACATGCACAAAAAATCTTAGAATAATCTAGCCAGCACAGTCTAATAGAACCTGCTACAGTGACGGAATTAGTCTATATTTGCACTGTCCAATTTAGTAGTCCCTAGCTCATGTAGCTGTTGAGTACTTGAAATGTGGTTTGTGAAACTGAGAAACTGAATTTTAAATCTTTTTAAATTGTAATTAATTCCAATTCAAATTTATATAGCATCATATGGTTAATGGCCACCATATTGGGCAGTGCAGATCTAGGCAATATAAAGCCTGAACACTAAACTGTGGCTAAAGAAATGGAAATAAAAGAGGGTATCCAAGAGGTATAATGGAAAAAAGAAATAACAGTGTTTTTGTAGGGGAAGAGAGAGGGAGGAGATTTAAACAATTCAAAAGCAAGTGTGCTGGAGAGAATGAGGAAGCTGGTAGTACCATCCAATCAAAAGGGGATATTATCCAGGGCTATTTTGAAAAATAGATATTTTAACAGGTTGAGTTCCCAGTGGTAAGGAGACATCCACCTGGAAATGACTATATAAACAATTAGAATTCTCACACTGAATTGGAACAGAGGGAGGTCAGAACAACCAAAAAAAAATCTATTTCCTTGACATTTCTCTCTTGAGAGAGTCTTCTCTGCTTCCATACACCCCTTTTCAGAGATTGCCTTGTCCTCCCCCACACGGAGAGATCCTGATATATGGCATAATAATGATGGTTCACAGAAATTACTATTTCACCTACTGAGTGATTAATATGAAATTAGTTACTGAAACACTCAGTGGTGCAGAGAGGAGAAATTTGGTTTTGTTTTAGAAAGGAAAAATACAAGGTAAAATATTGCTTTGCATATATGGAGTAACTTTTCATCTGAGAATCTTTACATACTCAGCAAGCTTAATTAATGAGAAAACCTCTAAAAAAGAGAAATGATGAAATAAGGAACACAGATTCCAGTGTTCTGTTTCTGTGATTTTTAAAAGTCAAGCTTGGTGCTTTCCTCTTTCATTAATGCACAAGTGTAGCCCCGTGTGGCAGCCATGAGATGTTCATCTTTCTGCTGAGTGATTTCTCTAGAAGGCATTCCACTTAGGAGGAGTAGTAACCACACAAAATCCCACCCCTAACTTTATTGATGTCCTGTGCTCTATTTGCAATGGAAATCCATCCATATCATCACAGTGCAGCAAGCATCCTCCAATAATCCAGTCTGCACTGTCCCTGGAAAGATTGTTTTGTTGCAGAATGGAGCAGGTTATCTTTTTCATCAAAAATTATTCAAAACAAACATCCATGAATCTGGAACTAATATGCATTGAAAGAGGACAGGCAGGGCCTCTTAACAGGTACCCTACTGTGTAATCTTCCTTTCATCTTCATTCAAAATCCCTTGGAGATTCAAGCTCCCCTTTGCACAAAATATAAATTCTTCTCATTACTTATATGTAGGGTACATGATTTGACCTAGTCAAAAGAGATACGCAGTAATGTATCCTGGCATTTATTTTCATCCATTGTGACTTGAAGATACTGTTTTTTTTGGTCCTATACCTTCTTCATCATCTTTTTATTTTTCCTTCCTCCTCTCTACTCAAAGGGGAAAAAAAAGTCAAAAGGGAAAAGACCTTGAAAAACCATGGCTTTTAAAGATTTTTACAAAGAGTTTGATGTTCTGTAAAATAAAACTAGCTACCATGTGCAAAAATAGCTGTTTTTATTTGAAGAGGAAAAGATACTGAGAGAATTCAGTTTCTGTTTTTTCACTCATCCAGGCCTTCAATATACATTTCCAGGCATATATAGATCTTTCACTTCTAGCCCACGGTCCTTTCATATTCTCTGAGCCTAGTTCTTCAGATTTATCCCCATCCTTTCTTGAGTCTTTCTTTCACCACCTGAGCCAGCATCATCTTATTTTTCTCCTCCTGTACACAATGTACCTTGTTTTCCCGGTGATGTGAGGTTACATTCTCTCCTCGTTAGTGGAGGACACCTCCTGACACCATCGAATCACCATTGTCCAATAAGATGCCACAGTGACCTTTCCATTTTAACATGTAACTGGGAATTTAGGAGATCTGGCCTAACACTTTCCAGACTAAATGAAAAATTCTCAAAATTCAGTTGGATTTGGAATCCACCAAAGTATTTTTTTCTGCTCCCATTCCCAGTCTACACAGTAAGTACGCTGATTAGCCGTAGCATTTTGTAATATCACTAAAGGCTTTAGAGCTGTGGAGTTCTGCCAGTAATGGTGTTTAATTCACTTATATGCGCCAATTCGTCTCTGTCAGGAGCCTATTAATTTCTTCACTATTTTACTCTGTCCCTAGCCCCTGTATAATGAAACACAATGATCCCCATTTGTGTAACCAAAAAACATAGAGTCTCTCATAAATTATCTCTGATCCCACTGCTTTTAGTGACCAGAAAGCCTCTGTATTTCTTTTTCATATTTAAATCAATTTTTGCAAGCTCTTTTCTTTAGAAGAATACACTAGAACTCAAAGTCACCAAATGATAAAATCACAAAGTATAAGATTCTGATGGGCTCTTTAACATGCATCCCTGTCCCAAGTCAGACTTCTTTAATATTACACCAAAGATGGCCTGTTCCCATGAGCACAGCCCATTTATAGAGAGGAAATGTTACTGAAGATCAGCCTCTGACTCTGCAATCAGCCCAGTCGTCAGTGGGCAGGATATTAAAATACCTATAGCACTGCTATAAAAGTAAAGACCCTGTAACAAATAAAGGTCAGAGATATAAAATTAATCCTGTGGAATCTGCTATTGGCATTTCTGCATGGTGTGATCTTGAGTATCCAGGAAAGTGACAGTTAAGTGACTGACTAGGAGGAATTAACATAGATTCAGGAGAGTCTCTCATTGTGTCAGCAGATAAACTCACATACATCTTGTTCTGCATTTTTCAGGATTGGGGCAAAACATCAGGAGCTAAGGGAAAAGCAAGCAAGAGGTCTTATTGATTATGCTGCTGGTGCAATTGGATCACTGCATGATATGGACGATGATGAAATGGACCCCAACTATGCCAGAGTAAACCACTTCCGGGAGCCATGTGCATCAGCAAATGTCTATAGGTCTCCATCTCCCCCTCGGGCTGGACCACTGGGGTACCCTCGGGATGGCCGTCCACTGTCTCCAGAGAGAGACCACTTAGAGGGTCTCTATGCCAAGGTCAACAAGCCATACCATCCACCAGTGCCAGTTGACAGGTAATGTAACTTATTGAAAGATGAATGTAGTTTTAATTCAGTAAGTTTCAAATCATCTCTACAGCTGAAGCAGATAAAAATATATCCTTCAGTCTATTAAAACTGAAATGACATAGTACCCTTGACAAGTGCTATGCTTTGACCTACCCGTAAGATATCAGCCAGCAAAAATAAAACAATTGACAGTTCTAAGGTGGCATGGATGGATAGTAGTAGTTGAGTTCATGAGGCAACAGGGAGCAATTTTTGAAGGAATATTGTAACAGAGAACTAGTGATAAAACTTTGAAGGAATATTGTCCTTTCTCCTAAGAGCCCTAGTAGATAAGACTTATTCAAGAAGATGGCATGACACTTGGAGGTGAAGAGTCAGAGAAGAGAGTGGTGACTTCTAAGTGGGTGTAATTATAGATAGCCTCAGAATTCCAGAAGACTTTGCAGAGGTTGGGATTTTCTACTGGAGGCATATGTGATCCTGCATAGATATTCATGGGTGATCAGAGGTAGAAAGGAGATAATCTTGGCAATAAGAGTTTGATGAAGTAGAGAAAGATAAGAGGTGACAAGGCCAAGGATCTTTAGGCTTCACAGCTGAGGAAAGAGATAATAGGACCATCTGTCAGTGCAATTGAAGTAGGTAGGGAACAAGATGATTCCAACCCCACCTCCTGCCAAAAGCAAAATGCCTTATCCCTTGAAAGGCTGGTATAAGAGACTGTTAGTCAATATATATTGTTAGGTGACCCTTGGAATTACACACAGAAGGAATGAGTTGACTGACCTTGGTTTAATCTGCTGTAACTTGAAGTCTGGAGGGAGGAGGTGAGGGGGGAAGGGTGGCAGGCACAAAGAGCTCTCATTCCAGATGAAAAAAATACTTGTTTTCCAGATTCCCTTTGGTCCTGACAACCACCCAGTCCCTATTAGTAACCAGCTTTTGTGTGATGGCGCGATATATCGTATATGTTTACCGTTTACACTTCCCCAGCTGGGTGATATTATGCCCTTTCAATTAGGTTGGGGAGAGGAAGGAAAATCATGGCGTTTTTATGCAGACTGTGAAGTGCAGCTTCACAAGACTGATTACCTTTCAGAGCCTTTCCAATAACCAAGTGGGAAGGAAGGAGCAATTTTTAATCCTTACTGTCAAGCCTCCAGGTTGATAGTATTAAAGAAAGATGGTCAAGTTTTTCTTTGGGATAAAATGAAAATATAAATTCCTGTGACTTTGTGAGACAGCCACAACAAAACTGTTAATTCAGAGGACTGATTAAAAGCTGGCCTTTTTCTCCCAAGCCTTTATAAAGGGTTGAATTTTTATCACGTAAATAATGATACCAGGCATGAGTCGCTTCTGGCCCAGATGACAGCCAATCTTCCCTTCTCTAAATCAGATAGGTCTTCATAGTAAACCCCTTGGCAAGTGCCCTCTGCTAGAATCCCAGTGCAGAACTGTCTCTAGGAACCTTCAAAGCCAACATTTCCGATTCTAATTCCATGAAAATAAATAATAAGCATTCTGTTTAAAAATGCCCACTACTCAAATGCATGTGGAGAATTCTGTGTTAAGCCACACTGAACAGGTAGGTTTTCTTACTTCTTTCTTCTTATTCCCAATGGCTAATGTGCATTGAAAGTCTCTAAGTGGAGCATACAACAGTCAATGCTATCACTCCTCAATTTTCTGTCACCTAAGGCTTTTTTTTTTTTTTTTTTTTTTTGCCAAACATTATGACTGTTCTTTGGAACACTAGAAGATTCTATCCTGAAGCTAATTTTCACCCACATAGATTTGACCTGGACAGAAATTTCTTAGGATAATTGTAACTGTAGCCACTATAGAATGATATCAGGAAAAAAAATGTTATTTACTGCCCAGCCCAGACATGTATAAGCAATATTCTTTCCTTTGGCTCTGAGCTCTTTGTATTAATAAATGATCTAGGGCTTCCCTGGTGGCGCAGTGGTTGAGAGTCCGCCTGCTGATGCAGGGGACACGGGTTCGTGCCCCAGTCCGGGAAGATCCCACATGCCGCGGAGCAGCTAGGCCCGTGAGCCATGGCCGCTGAGCCTGCACATCCGGAGCCTGTGCTCTGCAATGGGAGAGGCCACAACAGTGAGAGGCCCGCGTACCGCAAATAAATAAATAAATAAATAAATAAATAAATAAATAAAATGATCTAAAGTTCTTTCAGTGGAGTTTTAGACAGTTGTCATATTTTTGGATAACAGATCAAAGTGTAACTCTTTATATTCAGAATTATCTTTATTCTGCTCTTATCTTTAATCATATTTAAAAATTATTCTGCTCCTTGTTCTTTAAGTCTTAAGCAGTTTTTGTCTTGGCATATAATAAGCATTCAATAATGTTAGCTATCATCATCATATCATCATCATTATTATTATTATTACTGTTTTTTATCAGTGAGGTTCTGAACTTTCCAACATGCCTGGGTCCAGGTGAGACTAAGCGAGTTGCTGTGGCAGCATCCCGAACAGTGCCCATAAGCAGGAGCTCTGAGCTCTAACCCTACCTTATTTACAGTTAGAGGCCTGTCATTCTTTTAGTCATCTGTACAGACTTTCACTCACTCAGTAAGTGTTCATTTGGCACCTACTGTGTTCTAGCTACTGTTGTAAGCTCTAGGGATGATACAAAGATGACTATGATATGGTCCCATTCCAGAGGAAGTCATATTCTAGGGAGGAGGGAATCAACACATGTAAAAATAGATAATTGCAATTTAATGTAAACAGAAGAAATAGAAGCTTTTCTTTTCTAACTCTGCTGCTCACAAAAGGTCTCCAAAAGGAAATGATATTTGAACTGGCTCTGGAAGGATTCATAAGAACTGACCAGATACAGTAGAAAAATTGTTTTTCTTGCAGACTAATTAGCACGCACAGGGGTGAAGTGGCCGGAAAGAGCATGGCACATTAGGGAAGCTCAGAAGCACCCAGAACATGGAGAGTGGATGGGAAGGAAAGTGAGAGGAGGTGAGGCTGGAAAGCAGATTGGAGCCAAACTGTGAATGAATAGGTTCCATCCTGTACTCACACTTATGAATTGGTAGTAGCTGTCTGCAAATCTGTGTTAAGAAGGGTTCTGATCAGGTTCCCAGAGGTTGGGGATGAAGGGAGAGATGAACGGGTGAAATACAAAGAATTCCTAGGGCAGTGAAAATACTCTGTATGATATTATAAAGATAGATACATGTCATTATACATTTGTCTAAACTCATAGAATGTACAACACCAAGAGTGAACGACAATGTAAACTACAGACTTCGGGTAATAATGATGTGTCAGTGCAGGTTCACAGTTTTAACAAATGTACCACCCTGGCAGGGCATGTTATTAAGGAGGGAGGCTATGCATGTGTGGGTGCAGAGGGTATATGAGAAATCTCTGTACCTTCCCCTCAATTCTGCTGTGAACTTAAAACTGCTCTAAAAAAAATTAAATCTTAATTAAAACAGAAAGAAAGAAGGGTTCTGAAGTTATGCTTGAATAGTGGTGTCTGCCCTGGGCTCCAGAAGGATGAGCAGTAGTGTGTGTGCAGTGGGTGGTCCTGTGCACAATGGGAGCCACCAAAATGCCATAATTAGGTAATGAGCTGATAGATCTGTATTTGGGGAAAATAGCTCTGCCAGCTTGATGGCAGACAAAAAGGAAGATGGTTAGATGGTGAGATAAATTAAGAGATGATTAGAGTAGTGAAGGATGGCAAGGGTCTGGGATAAGAGAGTGGCACTGGAGACAGGAGAAAATAAGAGACGGCCCAAAACCTTAGCTTAAAACTAGGAGAAAAGGCTTCCCTGGTGGTGCAAGTGGTTGAGAGTCCGCCTGCCGATGCAGGGGACACGGGTTCGTGCCCCAGTCCGGGAGGATCCCACATGCCGCGGAGCGGCTGCGCCTGTGAGCCATGGCCGCTGAGCCTGCGCGTCTGGAGCCTGTGCTCCGCAAACGGGAGAGGCCACAGCAGTGAGAGGCCCGCATACCGCAAAAAAAAAAAAAAAAAAAAAAACCTAGGAGAAAGGTGTTTAGCAGAGACCAGAGAGGTAGGATTTTCAAATGCTTCAGAGAGGTCATTAGAATGAGGACTAAAAAGAGGATTTGCGATATGACCACTAAGAGGTTATTAATGAATTTAGAGAGAACAATGTCAATAGCCAGATAGGAGGAGAGGGAAAATTACAATCAGAGAGTTGATTAGGAAGTGAGAACTGAGCGAGCATGGTGGTAAAGAGAGAGAAGAGTAGTTGTAAGATGGGAAGGCTTGCAACCTTGAAATTCTTTACATGACAGTATTTCAGATCTAACAAGAGAATTCAGAGCCCATCCAGAATAGCCTTCTCTTATTATCATTGCAGAAACTGAGGCCCAGAGAAACTGGGTAACTTGCCCAAGATAGCACAGCATGGAGTCAAGACCTTATTTATTTAGTGTCTACTAAGTGCCAGGACCTGAGTTCAGTACTGGGTCCATCAGGAAACAAGGAGGAAGATGGGGACCTTCTTCTCCATATGGAGCTTACTGTCCACTGGATGCTACAAATGTAAACAGGCAGTGAGAACACAGTGTGAAAAGTGCTCCTGTAAGGGAAGCATGGGGTGACTGCTGAGTTTGGGGTTGCTGGGTTGGAGGCACAGGGAACAGTGTGGGCGAAAGCCAGGAGGTGAGAGGAAGCACGCTGTGTTAGAGGAACTAGAGGAAACGCAATAAAATAGAAAATAGAAACCGGAGTGAGAGGAGTAACAACGAGAGATAAGACATGAGGGTCAGAGAGCTGGGCAAAACGCCGATGACAAAGCCTGGTGGGCCTCCGTGAGGAGTCTGGACCCCATCCTGAGAGGTAGGGCAGGGCTCACGGAGGGTTGAACTGTGAGACTTAGTCTTGGAATTAAACCCCGCCTAGGCAGTGGATCCTCACCTCCTCATCTGCAAATGGAAGGTTATATTGACAGCCTCACATGTTGTGATGCTTAAGTACGATTTTACCTTTTGCATTTTGGGGGTATCTATATAAAGTATACCTCTATGTGTTCATATATCTCTGTGTCCAAGGAACATGTCATATTGTGTGGTTCACAGTGGCTTCTGAATAGGGGCAGCTTCTGCCTCTTACCTCCCTGCTTCTCAAGGGTTGACCCTGAATGCTCAGCCCTTCTGAGAAACACTTGGCTTATAAAGGATTCATCTTTACAAGATGGTGGTTAAAATAATCCCTACCACCATGACGGATTCAAAAGACTGCATTTGCCCCAGACTGTTTCTCCCAGGATTTGAACAGAGCATGGGCTAAGTCCCGTCCCCAAAGCCTGACAACTACCTAGGGTCTACAGTGCATTAGGCTCCCTCCACAATGCCAGCATTTAAAGGCTCCCACAGTATATGACCATTACAGCCTTATGTCTGGGTGAGGATACAGTAGTCCCAAGTAGGGACAATGGAAAGTGTGTGTGGCCCTTGAGGCAGCTGAGGTTCTGTGCTACCCCATGGGATTACCTGAAATTAGCCAGATGTGTGGAGCCACACACCCCATCAGTAAAAATGCTTTTGGGTGTTAACTCCCCCAAATATGTGTATTTGATTCTAAGTGATATTCACTTATTTACCTTACTAATATATGCATTGTAGAATACACACCAAATATAGAAATTAATAAAAGAATGCGATTTTGTTTTAAACATAAGTAATAGTTCTAATGTGTTCTTCCTCCTCTCAAACGGGGTGCACGCAGCTCATTTTGGAGATGATTGGCCTCAAGTTCAGGCTCCATGGGGATAGGGACCTTGCCTGCTTTGGTTCACCATTATCTCTACAATTCCCAGAACAGTCTACACTCAATAAATAATTTTTGCTCCAAGTAACATTTACCATAGATCCTGGATCAACCTACCTGGACACAGAATCTAAACCTCATTATTAGCCCTTCAGATATTTGAAGTGGCTGCTATGACCACCTTCTTTAACAAACATTGATTGAACTCCAGCATGAGGCAGGCTCTGTGCTCAGAGCTGGCTTTACAAGGATGAAGAAAACAAATACATAACCTTGAGAAGTATAATCATTTCTTCAGTATAAACTCCCCTAGCTATCTTAGTCATGTCTTATGTTATAATCCACATCTTTAGCCTTCTTGGTAGACGTATTCTGAGTACACTCAAGTCTACTGAGTTTATGACTGCCCTCTGTTGAGCATGCCATGCAGAACTGGATGCTGTGTTTCAGATATGGTCAGAAAAGCACAGAAATCGATGGGACTCTTACATCCTTTGGTCTTAATTTTTTACACTTGTTAATGTGGCCTAATTAACAAGGCAACTAATCAGCTGTCATCATTGGCTCACATTGCACCAAGTTAAATATTTGCTTGTTAGGTTTGGCCAATTGTTATAGCCAATAAAGATATTTTAAAGTATTGATTTTTGTCCTCCAATATATTAGCTATCCTTCCTAGGTTTATACCATCCTCATATTTAATCATTGTGGACTCGTATATGTTATTGATAAGATAGATCACTGGTCAATGTCAAGTACAATCCCTGCAACTCATCACTCGAGACCTCCATCAATCGATACTCCTTCAGATGTTAAGTTAGCTATTAATCCAGTCTACTGTTTATCTAGTGTGCATTTTTGGTTCATCCATGAACATCGTGGAAAGCTGTTTGTTAAAAACCATAACTAATTAGATGTCCCTAAGCTTGTCATCAGAACTAATGTTATCTTCCTACCATGTTACTTGAATGTCCATTTGGTTCAGAATAGGGCTCAACAGTTGTCCACAGAATGGACTAGCCAAATTTCTAGGGGCCTCAGAAGAGCTGTCAATAGCAACAGTGTGTTCAGTCAGACCCTGTTTGGCTGTAAACAATAGAAAACCCAACTGATATACTTGTCTCAACCTTCAAGGAAAGTAGGTGGCCCTGACCCTCTTTTCATTTCTTTTCCTCTACTTTCCCCCAGCAGCTAGGCCTTTTTCTCATGTTGCCTCATGATTCTCAGATGGCTATTGCAGCTCCAGACGTTGTGTCCACTCTCCAAGAAGAAAGTAGGAAAAAAGTGCAAATGGCCAATGAAATGTGCCAGTCAAGTTCACCTCTTTGAAAAGATTTCCCAGGAGACCCCAACAACTTCTCACTGGCAAAACCTATAAGTCTCTTGTAGTTATAAGACGGTACTGAGAAATAGTGTTTCATCTTTCCAGTAGGTAAAGACAAGGGAGAAAAGAGTTCTAATGGCTTTTAGGGAATCACTCCATGGAACCCACCACAGATTACCTCTAAATGATATCTCTTCTTTTGTTTTTTAATTCCATTTCATAATGCAAAAATTATAGATTGATGCTACAATATATTGATGCTATTCAATATATTGTTGTGGGAGGCAATTCTTATTATGTAGACACTCTTTTATAGCTAAGACCCAAATATTTCAGTCTGAATAACTTCTAATATCACTGAAGTAAAGCAAGTGGGGAACATGTATTCTTAGTTTTCTGGAAAACTGCAAACATACTGAAAAAGTATGTTTGGGGAAATTCAAAATAAGGATGATGAAGGATAGGAAAAGTGTTAACAGGAAAGCTTCATGGCCAGCTGTGAACATCTCTTGTGCTCCTGGGGCAATGCAGGATCGTTGATGTCTCTTTCCCAAACAGTTGCTTGATTTCAGAGGTTTCATATTTCAGTGAGTCACAGCTTTGTCATTCACGGTTCATGCCTCTGTTGGTGTTTGTCCCCAGTCTCTTTCTCTGGTGATTTTTCCTGTTAATTTTACTCTCATTTAACAGCTTTTTTGCTCTCACTTCTGATTCACAGCTTTGTGAGGCTGTGTGGAGGGATTTGAACAGTGAATACAGTAGATGACTTGGAGATGTGTTTTTTCGTTTCTACAGACAGAGCCAAAGTACTCTTGGTTCAGTTTGGGAATCCCAGTGATAAATGCCATATCCATAGAGAGTTAAAATTCATCAGTTGAACAAAGCAATCAGATTTTTTTCCTTCAAACATATTACCATCAATTTTTAAGTGACTTTTAAAGAATAATGAGAAATCTCTTAGTGAAAGACTCTATGACCAGATAAATGCTAATAGTGACTGATATACCATTAACTCTACTTTCCTCCATCCCCTCTCTTTAAAACTTGATGTTCTCATTAGTTTTTTTTCCATCTTCTGAGAGCCCTACTCTTGGGACTCTACTAGACTTACGTTTGCCTAAGTTGAGAGCTTCCAGGGGTGACAAATGTAGACAACCTTCTCCTTTATTATGCATGAGCTAGGCAAGGATTTTGGCACTCAGTGACCATCCATTTCCAAGACCTCCACCCCTGCGCCATCCCCAGTCACTGGTAGTAAGTGAGCACATTTGAGGAGTGCTTGCCAAAGAGTTACTCTGGTTTCTTAAAGCTGTCATCTAAGCATTGACTTGACTGTTTTTCAAACAAATGTCCTGATCCTAAGGATATATTCATCTAACTTATCCTGTTTACTAAGAGAGGTAGGAGGGAATATACAGAATTTTTTAGACATCATAGATAACACAGAACAGAACCAAATACAGAGTCTTCTGCCCTCTAGGGGGATGCAGCTGATATATTGGAATAGTAATGGTGATATGCTATGAGAAGGGTAAGCCAAAGAGGCTATAGGAGCACAAGAGAAGGGCACTGAATGCAGATCTGGGTGGCCAAAGAAGACTCCTTGGAATCTATATTGTGACCTAAAGAACAAGTAGAAATTAATCAGGCAGGCAGAAGAGCATGACAAAGGCCCAAAGAGAAAACATGGTACACTTAGGGAACTGCATATATCAGAAGAGCTAGAGTATGGTATGTAATTTGGGGCCAGCTAGAGGGAAAAGATGAAGGTGAACACAGGCCATATTGTTAAAGGCCATATAATCTGAGATAAAGCATTTAGACTCAAGAGCAACAAGGAACCCTTGACATGGAGGTAACTTGTTCAGATTTATGCTTTGGAAAGGAACAGAAATTCTGTAGAGTAGGTATCTATTTCACAGGTGTGAAACTAGCAGCTCGGAGAAATTAAGAAATTTACCTATAGTAACATAGGTAATACGTTGGCAGAGCCAGGATTCCAGCCCAGGTCTGAGTCCAAAATCCATGTATGAGCTTCCACCTATGCTAGGGATTTTCAAACTGCAGGCTGTAACCTTGAAATCAATTTAGTGGGGTCAACCAACATTTTTTTTAAGAAAATCGGATTGACAAGAATAGAAAAGATCATTGCATAGATTGTAATAAGGGTAAGAATTATTTCATAATTTCTTTAAGTTATATATGTATGTAAAATGTATATACATATATGCATATGTATACAGAGTATACAGGGTATGTGAGTGAATACTGGGATATGATGCAAAATGCATTTATCACTGTAGATTGCAGTTTACAGTGTTGGAATCCACTAAATGTGCAAAGAGCATGCATGTTGCTCCTCACCTGCCAGACACCCTGCCCTCCCTCTCTCCCTCATTCATTCATTCATTCATTCCATTAAAAAATATTAGATGTCTGTTAGGTGCAAAGCATCCTACTCAAAGCTATAGAGGTACAAAGAAGTATCAGAAGCCTTAGGCTTTGACCTACTTCTCTGTAGTGGTGCTAGATTTGTGTTGATCTACCACACTTACTCCAGGCCTCTTGTGACCTGAGGTTTGCATTACTCTATTAGGTGAAGCCACATACCTTTTCATTACACAATCTTTGCTGATGCTAGAGACAGATTCCAAAGTACCCTCTTCATAATTTCTGTATTTAATGCAATGTGTAATCAAGACTAAGCCATTGTTAGGTCAATTGCTTTCCTGTGTTTATCCTTTCAAACAGTAAATAATCAGTGGGATGAGAAAGGGCAGTAAAAGATAGTTTTAATGTCAGTACTCATAAGTGTCCAACATCTTAAAGAGATGTTTTAATATTTATACACTGCAGAATACTCTCCCTCCTGGAGAGCTGACTGGGAATTGATATGAACCCAGACAGAAATAGAGTTCAAGAGCCATTGTTTTGCACAGACTTTCAATCAAGCCTGAGTAGCACTCTGGATTCCCTCAAACTTGGCTATTACTCAGCCTCTGGCTTTCCTCTGAGCACAAGGCTAGGAGGGATATTCACTTCAATGCAGACACAGTGGATTTTCTCTGTCAAGGTCAGTAGGTGGACTGGGCGCAAGCCATGCCCATCCTTAGAGCAAAGCCTGGCTGGATATCCTTATACAACTCCTTCTTATTTTCTTTCTGGCTTAGTATCCTCAACCATAAAATGAGCATAATCGTAGTACCTACCTAAGACTGTTGTTACAAGAATTTAACTGAGTTTATACATGAAAACAAACAAACAAAAAAACCAGCATCCAGCAGTTAATAAGCACCATTAAAGTTTAAGCTAGTATTATATATGCTGTTATCTGGGTATTTACACCATTCTGCAATTAAGAGTACTATTAATCTTCTAGGAGTGAATTAAAGTTGGGTGGGGCCTCCCTGGTGGCGCAGTGGTTGGGAGTCCGCCTGCCGATGCAGGGGACACGGGTTCGTGCCCCGATCCCGGAGGATCCCACATGCTGCGGAGCGGCTGGGCCCGCGAGCCATGGCCGCGGGGCCTGTGTGTCCGGAGCCTGTGCTCCGCAACGGGAGAGGCCACAGCAGTGAGAGGCCCGCGTACAGCAAAAAAAAAAAAAAAAAAAAAAAAAAAAAAAAAAAAAGTTGGGTGGAGAGTTCCAAAATGTTCTTACTTCTCCATTTAGTAAATTTTTTTTCAGTTTGGATGAACAGTTCTTGCCAACATGACCTCATGTATTTTTGTTTGCTTCTTTCATAACAATATACTTATAGTTATTATATATAGCCATGTTTATACATATATATAATTACTTCTTAACTCTTTATTTTGAACTTTTTATAAAGTCACAGGAAGTTGAAATATAGTGTAGAGAAATCTCTTGTACACTTCACCCAGTTTTCTCCAGTGGCTGCATCTTACATAATTATAATACAATATGAAAATCAAGAATTTGATTTTGGTACAATGTGTGTGTAGTTCTATACCATTTTATCACACATCTAACTACTTCTGCAATCAAGATGTGGAACTAATTCATCAACACAAAGCTATCCTTCCTGCTACCCCTTTATAGTTATACACCCTCTTCCTTCCACCATCCCCAGCCCCTGGCAATCATTAATCTGTTTCACATCTCTATAATTCTGTCACTTCTAGAATACTGCATAAATGCAATATCATAAATGGGGAAGTTTGTGACCTTTTGAGATTGGCTTTTTTCACACAATATAATGCCCTTGTGATCCATCTGAGTTGTTGTGGTTATCAGTAGTTCATTCCTTTTATTGCTGAGTAGTAGTCTGTGGTATGGACGTACCACAATTAGTTTAATCATTCACCTATCGAGGGATATTTTAGTTATTTCCAGCTTGGTAACAGAGCTGCTATGAATAGTCACCAATAGATTTTTGTGTGAACATTAAGTTTTATTTCTCTCTTTCCTATCTGTAAGTTTCTAACTTTATTTCCTTATCCTGTCTTATTACAATGGCTAGAACTTCCAGTTCTGTGTTGAACAGCAATTGCAAGAGTGAACTCCTTGACTTGTTCCTGACCTTAGGGGGAAAGCAGTCAGTCTTTCAACATTAAGTATCATGTTAGCTTGGTTTTTTGTAGATGTCTTTATCAAGTTGAGGAAGTTCTCCTTAATTCTTAGTTTTCTGAGTGTTTTTTTTAAATCATAAATGGGTATTGAGTTTTGCCTAATGTTTTTCTGTTTCAATTGATATGATCTTGTGATTTTCTTCTCTAGCATGTTAATACGTTGGATTACATTTATTACTTTTCAAAGACAGGACCACCTTGCATCCTGGAGTAAAATGCATTTTGTCATGGTATATAATTCTTTTCATATATTACTGAATTTTATTTGCTAAAATTTCTGTATGAATTTTTGCATCTATATTCATGAGGGATATTGGTCTGTAGTTTTGGGGTGTTTTTGTACTCTCCTTGGGTTTGGTATCAGGATAATACTGGCTTCATTGAATGGGTAGGAAAGTGTTACCTCCTTTTCTTTTTCTGGAAGAAATTGTATAGAAATGATGTTAATTCTTCTTTAAACATTTGGTAGAATTCTCCAGAAAAACCATCTGGGCCTAGAGATTTGGGGGAGGTTTTTAATGAGGAGTTCAGTGTCCTTAATAATTATAAGGCTGTTCAAATTATATTATGTGAGTTTTTATAATTTTTACTTTTCTAGGAGTTGGTCTGTTTCATCCAAGTTGTCAAATTTATGTGTATGGAGTTGTTTATGGTATTCTTTTATTATTCTATTGGTAGTATATTCCCTTACTGAACTATGGAGTCTAGTAACATCCTCTGTTTCATTCCTGATTTTAGTAATTTGTTTCTTTTCTCTTTTTTCTTTGTCAGTCTCATTGGAGGTTTGTTAATTTTATTGATCTTTTCTAAGAACCAGCTATTTTATTTTATTAATTTTCTCTATTAATTTTCTGTTTCAAATTTCAGTGATTTATGTTCTTCATTATATCCATTTTTCTGCTTACTTTGTTTTTTTGGGTTTTTTCTCTTTTCCCTAATTTTTTGCAGTGGGATCTTAGATTACTTATTTGAGACTTTTTTCTTTTCTAGTGAAAGCATTTAATGCTATAAAATTCCCTCTCAGCACTGCTTTAGCTGTATCTTATAAATTTTGATATGTAGCATTTTCATTCTCATTCAGTTCATTGTATTTTTTTATTTCCCTTGAGACTTTCTCTTTGACCCATGGATTATTTAGAAGTGCGTTGTTTAGTTTCCAACTGTTAGGAGACTTTCCTATTATCTTTCTGTTCTTGATTTCTACTTTTACTCCATGTGATCAGAGAACAAACTCTGTAGATTTTTTACTTTCTGCTTTAAAGTTAAAATATCCTCATGTGATTGTGGATTTATCTATTTCTTCTTTTAGTCTTCTCAATTTTTGCTTTATGCACTTTGAAGTTTGTTATTAGGTGCATACAAATTTAGGATTGTCATATATTCGTGAAGGATTGACCCATATATTATTATGACTCATCTCGTTTTATTTCTGGTAATTACTACTGCTTTAAAGTCTACTTTGATATTGATATAGTTATATCATCTTTCTCTTGTTCAGTTTTTGCTTAGTATATCTTTTTCATTCTTTTACTTTCAATATTTCTGGATCCTTATATTTAAAGTGTGTCTTTTGTAAGAGGCATATAGTTAGGTTTGGTTTTGTTTTCATGTCCAGTCAGGAAATATCTGTATTTTAATTGTAATATTTATGCTGCTTACATTTAATGATTCTGCATATATAATTTGATTTAAATCTCTGTTTCACTCTTCATTTTCTACTTGTTCCACCTATTCTATGTTTATTCTTCTCTCTTTTCTTGCCTTTTTCAAGATCACTAATCAAGCATTTTGTGTGATTCAGTTTTTCCCTTGAGTTTGAGTTTGTTATACATTTTTAAAATTAATTTATTTAATTTATTTATTTTTGGCTACATTGGATCTTCATTGCTGCATGCAGGCTTTCTCTAGTTGTGGTGAGTGGGAGCTACTCTTCATTGCAGTGTGCGGGCTTCTCATTGCGGTTGCTTCTCTTGTTGCGGAGCACAGGCTCTAGGCATTCGGGCTTCAGTAGTTGTGGCATGTGGGCTCAGTAGCGGCTCGTGAGCTCTAGAGTGCATGCTCAGTAGTTGTGGCGCATGGGCTTAGTTGCTCTGTTGCATGTGGGGTCTTCCTGGACCAGGGCTTGAACCCATGTCCCCTGCACTGGCAGATGGATTTTTAACCACTGTGCCACCAAGGAAGCCCTGTTATACATTCTTTCACTTTTCTTTTATTACCTTTAGTACTCAAGAGATGATAACACACATTCTTGATTTATTGTAGTATAAGATAAATTAGTACTTTTATCATTTCTTGAACAATGTATGGACGTTGGAACACTTTAACCACATTTAGCCCACCTACTTTTTAGGCTATGCTTTCATGTATTTTAAGTCTACATATTTTTTGAACCCTGCAGTACAATGTAATTATTGTTTTATATGTTAACTATTCATTTATTTTAACTATTTCTATTTCTCCTTGTTTCTCTCTGAATATCTTTGCTTCCATCCTGGGATATTATTCCTTTTTCCCTTTATAACTTACTATTGTATTTCTTGTAATGTGGTAAAGCCTCTCAGTTTTTGTTTGTTTTAAAATGTTTTTATTTCATATTCATTTTTAAGGATATTTTCTTTGGGTATGTAGTTATCAGGGGTTTTTTGCCTGTTAACGTTTTAATGGTATCATTCCATTATTTCTGGCTTCCAATGTTTTCATCGAAATCTGTTGTCAGACTACTGTAACTCCTTTGAAAATAATGTATTTTTTGTCTTTGATTTATTTAAAATTTTTCTGTCTTTGGTTTTTCAGCAGTTTTACTATGGTGTGTGTGTGTGTGTGTGTGGTGTTGTGTTGTGTTTAAACAGGGTTAGGATTTGTAGAGCTTCCTAAATCGGTGATTTAATGTCTTTCATCAATTTGGAAAATGCTCAGCTGTTGTCTCTTTAAATATTGTTTCTGTTCCATTTTCTTGCTCTCTCTTTTCCTTCTGAGACTCCAAAGACACAAAAATAGTAGACCATTCTGTACATGTACATGTTCCTTGCTGTCTCTTCTGTGCTTCTGTTTTGCTTGCTTGTTTGTTTTTCTCTACATTTCAGTCTGGTTATTTTTGAACACCCTGTCTTCCAGTTTAATAGTCTTGCCTTTTGCTCTATCCAAAGTTCTATTAATCCCATCTGTTGAGTTCTTAATTTTAGTTATTGTAATTTTCAGGTTTAGAGTGTCCATTTGTTTGTTTTACCCCAATATCCTACTGTTCTGATGAAACTCTCCATCTTATCATCTTTTTTCTTGACTTTATTAATTACAGTTTTTTTCAGAACCATGTCTAATAATGTAAATATCTGGATTAGCTCTGGGTTGATTTGTACTGTTTTATTTTCAGTCATTTGGTCCTATCTCCTGGTATGCATTGATTGAATGCTAGACATAGCACTTGAAAAATTGTAGAAATAATCTCAGGTTGATGTTATCTTTCTCCAGAGAGGATTTTTTTTTTGCTTTCTGGCAGACAGTGAGCGTAGGGGCATATTGCCTTAATCCAGTCTTGGAATTAGGTGGCTGGAAGCTGGATTTTAGTTGTTTTAACTGTAGTCTGTTTGTAGTTTATTCTTACCCTGGGGGTGTAGCCTTTCTGTGATCCTAACTGGAAATCTGGGTTGTTTACCAGGCCCTTATTCCTTAGCAGACATAAACTCTAATTTCTATTTTCCCAACCCTATGGGAGTGTCAGATTTTCTGCTTAGTCTACAAGTCTCTTAGCCACTAAACTCTGCTCACTTTTTAGCACTTGACTCTGTGCTACTTATGAATTAGCAAATGACTTGCAGAGAACAGTGCCACAGAATATTGGGCTTAATTCAATGTGCTTACCTGCTTTTCAGAATCAGTCTTAGCCCCTCCATTTCTGGCTGCTTTGGGAGTTCTCCAATGCCCTCAAGCAGTTTTTTTCCTTTGTTTTGTTTTTTCCCTAATTGGTCCAGCTTCTCTGGTTCTTCTTATGAAAGTGAGACTACGACAGGCTATTCCATCACTACCAAAAACAGAATTTTCTTTTTTTTGATGTTAGTGTTGATAATGTTCATGGTTATTTATGGTTAATAGACGTTGTTAGAAGAATAAAAAAACTAAGATGTATGATAGCCACATGTATAGGGTCTGGTACATAGTAAGCACTCATAAATGATTTGACATTTGAGTCTAAATATATACTGATTTTGAAAAATTGTAGAAGAGATTTGTCATTCGCATTCAGTTTTTTTCATGTTGTTCTTTCTTGTGGAGGCCCCAGAGAACAGCATCACTGTCATGCTCTTGAGTGTTGGTTTCATGAACTTTACATCAGTAACATTTCTAAAGGCTACCTCTCCTTACCGTGCTCTCACTCAGAGACCCTGTAGGCCATTGCCACCATTTCAGTGACCATATTTAGCAAGTGGGAGGTAAGCTTGTTTCCTTCTCTTGCAGCTCATGCCTCAGTATTTTTCCATAGAGAATAACTAATCTGATGGTGCTCCACTTCAGCCCTTTCTCTACTTAACTGTTTTCCTGTGTTCTGCCACAGCTTTCCACCCACTGCAGTTTTGTTCCAGGCTTTTTCTTCTGGCAGCAAGGCCAGTGTTGGTGAAAGCTGGCAAGTATCTTATGAATTGGTTTCTCTGTGCACTTATGTGAGTGAAAACTAAGAAATGCCAAGAAAAAGAAGCAGAACTAGATCTAAATATTTCAGAAATTCAGAACATTATAGTACCAAAAGGATTGTATGTGCTTAATTCCAATTTAAGTCTGGAAAACAGCTCTTATGAGTGTATGTAATTTCCAAGTCTTAAAACTAATTCACTGGAAAGCAAAACATGTAAAGCAGTAGACTTCAACAGTAATTTTTAGATCATATGAGTCTACATGCAGTTTTGAAGAGGCTCAGTCCATAGATTTCCTTTTGGGTCATTTTTTTTTTCTGAGAAGGAATTTCTCCAAACTTAGCTATATCAGATAGAATATGTCCAGAATCTACTTAGATGTGGGTTTTAGGATATAGAGACATAATATATATGAGGATTTTCAAGACTAAGGCCGGTGATAGTGATGAAGATGATGATGATAGCTAATAATAGTATTCATTGAACAATTAATATGTGCTCAGTATTGAGACATTTTACATGCATGGTATTGCCTCTTGAGAAGTATCTATCTATCCATTACCTCTCTTGGGATTATCATCTTTCTCCTAATGTTCAATAGCATGGAATTTGAATTTGGGTGTAAATCCTAGATATAAAATCCTAACTCTACCACTCTGTGGTCCTTGGCCATAGTATGTAACATCTTTGAGCCTCTCTTTCTTCACCTCTAAGGTGACTATGATGTCATGTCTCATAGGATTCTTGGATATTTGAAGAGTTAATGCATGTTAAACTCACAGCACAGTGGTTGTCTCATTTTGAGTGCTACGCAAATTTTGGCCATTATTTTTTTTCTCCCCTTTTTTTTTTTTTACCACTATTGGTTAAGATACCCTTCCTTTCAGTAGATCAGTCAGGTGAAGAATGTAGTGAATAGAAGTATCTAAAAATAGGAGAAAAGGGGATTACAGGAACCACTGAGGATGTGTCCTGAACCAGCTTACCTTTCAGGCCAGGGCTTAGGAAACATGGTTCTTTTTTTTTATTATTATTATTAATTTTTTTTATTTTTTGCTTTATAACAAATTTAATCAGTTATACATATACATATGTCCCCATATCCCCTCCCTTTTGCATCTCCCTCCCACCCTCCCTATCCCACCCCTCCAGGCAGTCACAAAACACTGAGCTGATCTCCCTGTGCTATGCGGCTGCTTCCCACTAGCTATCTACTTTACGTTTGGTAGGGTATATATGTCCATGCCGCTCTTTCACTTTGTCACAGCTTACCCTTCCCCCTCCCCATATCCTCAAGTCCATTCTCTAGTAGGTCTGTGTCTTTATTCCTGTCTTACCCCGATGTTCTTCATGACATTTTTTTTCTTAAATTCCATATATATGTGTCAGCATACAGTATTTGTCTTTCTCTTTCTGACTTACTTCACTCTGTATGACAGACTCTAGGTCCATCCACCTCATTACAAATAGCTCAATTTCATTTCTTTTTATGGCTGAGTAATATTCCATTGTATATATGTGCCACATCTTCTTTACCCATTCATCCGATGATGGACACTTAGGTTGTTTCCATCTCCGGGCTATTGTAAATAGGGCTGCTATGAACATTTTGGTACATGTCTCTTTTTGAATTATGGTTTTCTCAGGGTATATGCCCAGTAGTGGGATTGCTGGGTCATATGGTAGTTCTATTTGTAGTTTTTTAAGGAACCTCCATACTGTTCTCCATAGTGGCTGTACCAATTCACATTCCCACCAGCAGTGCAAGAGTGTTCCCTTTTTTCCACACCCTCTCCAGCATTTATTGTTTCTAGATTTTTTGATGATGGCCATTCTGACTGGTGTGAGATGATATCTCATTGTAGTTTTGATTTGCATTTCTCTAATGAGTAAAGATGTTGAGCATCCTTTCATGTGTTTGTTGGCCGTCTGTATTTCTTCTGTGGAGAAATGTCTATTTAGGTCTTCTGCCCATTTTTGGATTGGGTTGTTTGTTTTTTTGTTATTGAGCTGCGTGAGCTGCTTATAAATTTTGGAGATTAATCCTTTGTCAGTTGCTTTATTTGCAAATATTTTCTCCCATTCTGAGGGTTGTCTTTTGGTCTTGTTTATGGTTTCCTTTGCTGTGCAAAAGCTTTTAAGTTTCATTAGGTCCCATGTGTTTATTTTTGTCTTTATTTCCATTTCTCTAGGAGGTGGGTCAAAAAGGATCTTGCTGTGATGTATGTCATAGAGTGTTCTGCCTATGTTTTCCTCTAAGAGTTTGATAGTGTCTGGCCTTACATTTAGGTCTTTAATCCATTTTGAGCTTATTTTTGTGTATGGTGTTAGGGAGTGATCTAATCTCATACATTTACATGTCCCTATCCAGTTTTCCCAGCACCACTTATTGAAGAGACTGTCCCTTCTCCACTGTACATTCCTGCCTCCTTTATCAAAGATAAGGTGACCATATGTCCGTGGGTTTATCTCTGTGCTTTCTATCCTGTTCCATTGATGTATCTTTCTGTTTTTGTGCCAGTACCATACTGTCTTGATTACTGTAGCTTTGTAGTATAGTCTGAAGTCAGGGAGCCTGATTCCTCCAGCTCCATTTTTCGTTCTCAAGATTGCTTTGGCTATTCGGGGTCTTTTGTGTTTCCATACAAATTGTGAAATTTTTTGTTCTAGTTCTGTGAAAAATGCCAGTGGTAGTTTGATAGGGATTGCATTGAATCTGTAGATTGCTTTGGGTAGTAGAGTCATTTTCACAATGTTGATTCTTCCAATCCAAGAACATGGTACATCTCTCCATCTATTTGTATCATCTTTAATTTCTTTCATCAGTGTCTTATAATTTTCTGCATACAGGTCTTTTGTCTCCTTGGGTAGGTTTATTCCTAGATATTTTATTCTTTTTGTTGCAATGGTAAATGGGAGTGTTTCCTTGATTTCACTTTCAGATTTTTCATCATTAGTATATAGGAATGCCAGAGATTTCTGTGCATTAATTTTGTATCCTGCAACTTTACCAAATTCATTGATTAGCTCTAGTAGTTTTTTGGTAGCATCTTTAGGATTCTCTATGAATAGTATCATGTCATCTGCAAACAGTGACAGCTTTACTTCTTCTTTTCCGATTTGGATTCCTTTTATTTCCTTTTCTTCTCTGATGGCTGTGGCTAAAACTGCCAAAACTATGTTGAATAAGAGTGGTGAGAGTGGGCAACCTTGTCTTGTTCCTGATCTTAGTGGAAATGGTTTCAGTTTTTCACCATTGAGGACGGTGCTGGCTGTGAGTTTGTCATATATGGCCTTTATTATGTTGAGGAAAGTTCCCTCTATGCCTACTTTCTGCAGGGTTTTTATCATAAATGGGTGTTGAATTTTGTCGAAAGCTTTCTCTGCATCTATTGAGATGATCATATGGTTTTTCTCCTTCAATTTGTTCATATGGTGTATCACGTTGATTGATTTGCATATATTGAAGAATCCTTGCATTCCTGGAATAAACCCCACTTGATCATGGTGTATGATCCTTTTAATGTGCTGTTGGATTCTGTTTGCTAGTATTTTGTTGAGGATTTTTGCATCTATGTTCATCAGTGATATTGGCCTGTAGTTTTCTTTCTTTATGACATCCTTGTCTGGTTTTGGTATCAAGGTGATGGTGGCCTCGTAGAATGAGTTTGGGAGTGTTCCTCCCTCTGCTATATTTTGGAAGAGTTTGAGAAGGATAGGTGTTAGCTCTTCTCTAAATGCTTGATAAAATTCACCTGTGAAGCCATCTGGTCCTGGGCTTTTGTTTGTTGGAAGATTTTTGATCACAGTTTCAATTTCAGTGCTTGTGATTGGTCTGTTCATATTTTCTATTTCTTCCTGATTCAGTCTTGGCAGGTTGTGCATTTCTAAGAATTTGTCCATTTCTTCCAGGTTGTCCATTTTATTGGCATAGAGTTGCTTATAGTAATCTCTCATGATCTTTTGTATTTCTGCAGTGTCAGTTGTTACTTCTCCTTTTTCATTTCTTTTTCTATTGATTTGAGTCTTCTCCCTTTTTTTCTTGATGAGTCTGGCTAATGGTTTATCAATTTTGTTTATCTTCTCAAAGAACCAGCTTTTAGTTTTATTGATCTTTGCTATTGTTTCCTTCATTTCTTTTTCATTTATTTCTGATCTGATTTTTATGATTTCTTTCCTTCTGCTAACTTTGGGATGTTTTTGTTCTTCTTTCTCTAATTGCTTTAGGCGCAAGGTTAGGTTGTTTATTCGAGATGTTTCCTGTTTCTTGAGGTTGGATTGTATTGCTATAAACTTCCCTCTTAGAACTGCTTTTGCTGCATCCCATAGGTTTTGGGTCGTCGTGTCTCCATTGTCATTTGTTTCTAGGTATTTTTTAATTTCCTCTTTGATTTCTTCAGTGATCACTTCGTTATTAAGTAGTATATTGTTTAGCCTCCATGTGTTTGTATTTTTTACAGCTCTTTTCCTGTAATTGATATCTAGTCTCATAGCATTGTGGTCAGAAAAGATACTTGATACAATTTCAATTTTCTTAAATTTACCAAGGCTTGATTTGTGACCCAAGGTATGATCTATCCTGGAGAATGTCCCATGAGCACTTGAGAAAAATGTGTATTCTGTTGTTTTTGGATGGAATGTCCTATAAATATCAATTAAGTCCATCTTGTTTAATGTATCACTTAAAGCTCGTGTTTCCTTATTTATTTTCATTTTGGATGATCTGTCCATTGGTGAAAGTGGGGTGTTAAAGTCCCCTACTATGATTGTGTTACTGTTCATTTCTCCTTTTATGGCTGTTAGTATTTGCCTTATGTATTGAGGTGCTCCTATGTTGGGTGCATAAATATTTACAATTGTTATATCTTCTTCTTGGATCAATCCCTTGATCATTATGTAGTGTCTTTCTTTGTCTCTTCTAGTAGTCTTTATTTTAAAGTCTATTTTGTCTGATATGAGAATTGCTACTCCGGCTTTCTTTTGGTTTCCATTTGCATGGAATATCTTTTTCCATCCCCTTACTTTCAGTCTGTATGTGTCTCTAGGTCTGAAGTGGGTCTCTTGTAGACAGCATATATATGGGTCTTGTTTTTGTATCCATTCAGCCAATCTGTGTCTTTTGGTGGGAGCATTTAGTCCATTTACATTTAAGGTAATTATTGATATGTATGTTCCTATTCCCATTTTCTTAATTGTTTTGGGTTCGTTATTCTAGGTCTTTTCCTTCTGTTGTGTTTCTTGCCTAGAGAAGTTCCTTTAGCATTTGTTGTAAAGCTGGTTTGGTGGTGCTGAACTCTCTCAACTTTTGCTTGTCTGTAAACATTTTAATTTCTCCATCAAATCTGAATGAGATCCTTGCTGGGTAGAGTAATCTTGGTTGCAGGTTTTTCTCCTTCATCACTTTAATTATGTCCTGCCACTCCCTTCTGGCTTGTAGAGTTTCTGCTGAGAGATCAGCTGTTATCCTGATGGGGATTCCCTTGTGTGTTATTGGTTGTTTTTGCCTTGCTGCTTTTAATATGATTTCTTTGTGTTTAATTTTTGACAGTTTGATTAATATGTGTCTTGGCATATTTCTCCTTGGATTTATTCTGTATGGGACTCTCTGTGCCTCCTGGACTTGATTAACTATTTCCTTTCCCATATTAGGGAAGTTTTCAACTATAATCTCTTCAAATATTTTCTCAGTCCCTTCCTTTTTCTCTTCTTCTTCTGGAACCCCTATAATTCGAATGTTGGTGCATTTAATGTTGTCCCAGAGGTCTCTGAGACTGTCCTCTGTTCTTTTCATTCTTTTTTCTTTATTTTGCTGTGCAGCAGTTATTTCCACTATTTTATCTTCCACCTCACTTATCCGTTCTTCTGCCTCAGTTATTCTGCTATTGATCCCATCTAGAGTATTTTTTATTTCATTGATTGTGTTTTTAATCGATGCTTGATTCATCTTTAGTTCTTCTAGGTCCTTGTTAACTGTTTCTTGCATTTTGTCTATTCTATTTCCAAGATTTTGGATCTTGGAAATAGAATCTTGGATCATCTTTACCATCATTATTCTGAATTCTTTTTCAGGTAGACTGCCTATTACCTCTTCATTTGTTAGGTCTGGTGGGTTTTTATCTTGCTCCTTCTCCTGCTGTGTGTTTTTCTGTCTTCTCATTTTGCTTATGTTAACTGTGTTTGGGGTCTCCTTTTTGCAGGCTGCAGGTTCGTAGTTCCCCTTGTTTTTGGTGTCTGTCCCCAGTGGCTAAGGTTGGTTTAGTGGGTTGTGTAGACTTCCTGGTGGAGGGGACTAGTGCCTGTGTTCTGGTGGATGAGGCTGGATCTTGTCTTTCTGGTGGGCAGGTCCACGTCTGGTGGTGTGTTTTGGGGTGTCTGTGGACTTTTTATGATTTGAGGCCACCTCTCTGCTAATGGGTGGCGTTGTGTTCCTGTCTTGCTAGTTGTTTGGCATAGGGTGTCCAGCACTGTAGCTTGCTGGTCGTTGAGTGAAGCTGGGTGCTGGTGTTGAGATGGGGATCTCTGGAAGATTTTTGCCGTTTGATATTATGTGGAGCTGGGAGGTCTCTTGTGGACCAGTGTCCTGAAGTTGGCTCTCCCACCTCAGAGGCACAGCACTGACTCCTGGCTCCTCAATTTGGGATGATTTGTTGTCTATTCATGTATTCCACAGATGCAGGGTACATCAAGTTGATTGTGGAGGTTTAATCCACTGCTTCTGAGGCTGCTGGGAGAGGTTTCCCTTTCTCTTCTTTGTTCTCACAGCTCCTGGGTCTCAGCTGTGGATTTGGCCCCGCCTCTGCGTGTAGGTCGCCGGAGGGTGTCTTTTCTTCGCTCAAACAGGACAGGGTTAAAGGAGCAGCCTCTTCGGGGACTCTGGCTCACTCAGGCCAGGCGGGAGAGAGGGGCACGGAGTGTGGGGCGAGCCTGCAGCGGCAGAGGTCGGCGTGACGTTGCACCAGCCCGAGGCGCGCCGTGCATTCTCCCAGGGAAGCCGCCCCTGGATCCCGGGACCCCGGCAGTGGCAGGCTGCACAGGCTCCCGGAAGGGCGCTGTGGACAGTGACCTGCGCTTGCACACAGGCTTCTTGGCGGCGGCAGCAGCAGCCCCAGCGTCCCATGCCCGTCACCGGGCTCCGCACCTTCAGTCGCGACTCGCACCCGTCTGTGGAGCCCCTTTAAGCAGCGCTCTTAATCCCCTCTCCTCGCGCACCAGGAAACCAAGAGGGAAGAAAAAGTCTCTTGCCTCTTCGGCAGCTCCAGAGGTTTCCTGGACTCCCTCCCGGCTAGCTGTGGCACATTAGCCCCCTTCAGGCTGAGTTCTCGCTGCCAGCCCCAGTCCTCTCCCTGCGCTCTGACCGAAGCCCGAGCCTCAGCTTCCAGCGCCGCCCGCCCCGGCGGGCGAGCAGACAAGCCTCTCGGGCTGGTGAGTGCCGCTCGGCACCACTCCTCTGTGCGGGAATCTCTCCGCTTTGCCCTACCCAGGTATGTGGGGAGTTTCTTGCCTTTTGGGAGGTCTGGGGTCTTCTGCCAGCGTTCAGTAGGTGTTCTGTAGGAGTTGTTCCATGTGTAGCTGTATTTCTGGTGTATCCATGGGGAGGAAGGTGATCTCCGCGTCTTACTCTTCCACCATCTTGGAAACATGGTTCTTTTACACTTGTTTGAGTTTCATAAAATTTCCTATTTAATGACTCCCCATTCATTCCACCAATATTTATTAAGATTTGGCCATAGTTCTTACTATCATGGAACTTAAGATCTACTGGAGGAAATAAACATCACATAATTGTAACTACTTCTTGAGTACTCCCAAGGAAAAGTACAAGGTGCTGTGAACATATTTGATGTTATGAAGAATTAACTGAGAAAGTGACATTTAAGTTGAGACTTGAAGTGTGAGTAGTTGTCAAAGTTTGGTGGGGGAAAAGGTATGAAGTGCATTTCAGACAGAAGAGCAACATAGGGGAAAGCCCTGATGCGGAAAAGAGCTTGGTATGTGTGAGGAAGTGAAAGAATGTCCTCTTACCAACACCAGGCAGAGCACAAAGAACTGAGGCTTAATAATTAGATGAGTTAATCAGTCTGCATGGTACTTTCATTATCTTCATTGGACCAAGAGGTATGCCCTAGCACAGATCACAGCATAGAAAAGGTGCTTCATTTTCTTCAACATCACATCTCAGTGTACCCATCACTATTAGCCTATTCAGGGACATGCACCTCCTAGCTCCCAGAGATCTAACCCATTTCCCACCCCATCACTCACTCACAGGGCTATAAGATGCCTTATTAATCTGATAAATGTAAGCTCCTGCAGTTAAAGATCAAGTATTAATGGTCCGAGGTCGTGGTTCTCAAACTTGAGCTTGCAAAAGGATCACCTGAAAGGCTTGTTACACCACAGATCTGGGCTCCATCCCAGAGTTTCAGATTTAGTAGGTCTAGGATGGCACCCTAAAATTGACATTTCCAACAAGTTGCCTGGTGGTACTGATGCTGCTGGCCTGGGTTCTGTACTTGGTGAATCACTAATTTAAGGTGTCTTTCTTCTTTCAGCAGTTTAACAATCACCATTAGTTAACTCAGAGAAAAATACTCAGGGAGGGCCCTCCCTGAGGGAAATACTAAAAAAGGGAAAGGGAAAATACTAAAATCAAAGCTACACATTGTAGGTAACTGCTACATTTGCCTAATTGAACCATACCTTCTTATAGGCAAGACTTACCTTAAATATCTGTATTCCCAGTGCTTAGGACATCATAGGTACCCAATATATGTTGATTAAATGAGTTGATTAGTGAAGGAATCACTGAATGGATCTATTTCAGTGGCTTTTATACATTATTCTTTGGAAAGTTCTCATGATTCCTTTCAGTCTGAAAGGCCTTCTTGGAGAATAAATTATTGTCATTCTGTTGGAATACAACCTCAGAAACTGCGGAGTCAAGATATGCCTGTATTTTAAGTGCTTACTTGGATTAAAAACTGAATTGCTAACAGTATTACAAAATGCCAAATTTGCTGAGACTCAGATTGTTTACATGCATGTTTGGTTCTAAGTTCTTTTGTCAATCAGTACATTTCTGTGTCTAATTGCAATCTTAATGTTTTGGGTTTTTTTTTTTTTGACACCTGCACATGAATTTTCAGTCAAAACCAGCTTCAGTATTTTTCACAGGTATAATATAACTAAAATGATGCTCATAACCACCGATGTGTCACCTACATTACATGGATAATGAATTCAGAGGTGCTGTACCTCAATTCACCTTGTGATTCAGAAAACGGTCTGATCTTTTTCCCATTTTCACTCTCACAGTGTTGTAAAACATTTTTAATGAACACTTTAACATTTTTATCTCATTCCAGGAGCGTGGAGTTTTAGTAGATGATGCAACATAATTTTCATTTGTGATTCTTTATATTTGTCTTTGGAATCCTTATATTTGGATAAAAGAAAAAGAAAAATGTCCAAGATTATCATAATCCTCCAAGATATAATATTTGTAATCTGGAAGTATATTACTGCCACCAATCAAATCATAGTCTAGGTCCTGATGTTTGGAGCTGGGTTTGATGTGGGCCATCCATCAAATCTCAGATGTGAGCCAGGCACTGGCTAATGGGTCAAAGTCTTCTATGTACTATGATGAGCCAACCTGAACAATTCTGTGCCCAGCTTTTAGCTTGGACCTTGACCCTCGCTGGCACCTGTAAAATTGCATGTAACTTCTCTGTAGGCGCTAATAGAGTCCTAGTTAGAGAAAAAGTCATTTTAGCATCAGCTGGCATTTATTTTTTTGCCCTGCCCCTTATTTGTTTTGAATGGATTCACCTAACTGGGGTTAGCCACCAAAAAAGGATGTGGTGCTGTACTTGATGTTTCTGGTTGCCCACTGCTAAAGAATATTTTGGAGATGATATTTCCTATTCTTCTTTAAACATAAAAGTTGAAGAATTTGAACAATGGATCCAAAATATCATTGCAAGAGTGCACTCACTTGGAGAACTCAGCTGAGATGAGGAGCTTTCCCAGACATGTATCACTTTTGGGCATCCAAGGTAGCTGTGGCCTGGCCAGGCACTGCCTTCAGGCCCTTCAGAAGGCAGCTGAAGGATGCTAATGTTAACATTTCACTGTGCATTAATTCTTTTTTAAAAAACTGTCATTTAGTTTTAAGTGCTAATATGCATATGGTTAATTAAGAAGCCAAAATTGGCTATAAGTTTGGTGAGCTCTAAGAACAGGGAGAGAGAGATCATTACGCTTCTGTTCATAGTTAGCTATTTGTGAACCAGCTGATAATGTGCAAAATTAAGATTTCGTAAGTGGCATTTTAAATGAATGGTTAATGGCTGAAGATTAATTAAACAGTCAGAATTGCTAAAGAAAAGCTGTTTAAAATTATGTTTATAGACCAGTCACTTGCACACTGAAACTGAAATCCTGATAGATTGTGGCCTTTTCTGTTTGCCGAGAGAGGATTTTTAACAAAGCAGGCCTTTCCGAGTAGGAAGACCCATCCTTCTCACACACCGTGTGGCCTGGCAGTAGCCTCAGGGACCTTCCTTTGGAGGAAAAGCTGCCAAGTAGGAAAATGGGCTAGGAAAGTATTTTGTTAAGGGATCTTCATTAAAGCCTTCATCCCGGGTAACGAGGCATATTTTATTCCTTCCTGAGTGCTGCATAGTTCTGAGTTAGTGCAGACAGAACCCATGGGGTTTTTAAGATCTGCTCTGCAATTCTGTAACAGCGACAAAGCATTGCAGGATATTGTTTTCAACCTGTAGTGGATACTTCCTTTAGACTGAAACTGCTAGCCGTCTTGGAAGTGGAAACATGGATTTTGTGCATCTGGCTCTACTATAGGTTCCTTGGGGGCAAGGTTTGCCTTGTGCATAGGAGGTGCTGTAAAAATATATTTTGAATGAATAGATCAACTCAATAAACACTGAATAAATAAAGAAATGAACGGGCTACTGAAAAGTTTGGTAGTGGAATATCAAACGCTTTTTTAAACGTCTTTCCACCCATCCAACTAAATGGTCACCCTACTCTTCTCCTGCACCAAGTATTAATGTGTGGCTATGTAATGACAGTGTCCCAGCCTCAGGGGTCATAGAGGTTAGCGGAGAAGACACAGACATGGCAACAAGTAAATCCATCACAGCCATGCTGAGCACAGGAAGGGAGCCAAGGAAGGGAGTTAGGAATCTCAGGATGAGGGTGGGGTCAGTCAAGAGTGTATTTTCCTATAAACTGCAAGTAAAATAATTCTAGTGATTTAAAAAAATATGAACATTAAAATGTACCTTTTCATTTTGAGTCCGTTCAATTCAATCCCCTGCTTCCAAGCAGAAGACCCAAATCATACAGGCCAGACAGTTGTGGCTCCCATGTGAAAGTTCCCTAGAGATGGAAATCCTGCAGCCTCCCTTGACATCCTGTGCTAGTGTTTAATCACCCTTCTAATCAAGAAGTTAATCCTATTTCCTCTTCTCCAGCCTTCTTTGAGTTGGTGGAACCTGTAAAATACCCATGAGACCCCTCGGAAGCCTTGAGAAGTTAATTAGTCAACACCAGGCTGCTCTAGGTTCAGCAAGGTGCCTTGTAATGTGAGGCCTGTACCTGCACTGTAGCGCTGGGATGACTTTGTTATATCTCTAATAAGTCAAAATTGTTTTCCTCCTGGTTTAAAGGAAGGAGAGCAATTTGACGTTTTAGCATGTTTTAAAGAAGTTGTTTTTATTACATTTCATCTACATGTTTACTTAAAGACAATTGAAGTTTAACCTAATGTCATATAACTCAGAAGCCAAATTGCACTGTTTGGTCAGAAATAAAATTAAGTATTTTAATAATGATAGCCAGCACTAAACATGATTGAGAATTTGCTCTAGCTGGACACTGTATTCACTGCTTTGCATGTATCGTTTAACCTCCTGACCAGGTAGTATTTTTACTATTCCCGAAGCCCAAATGAGGAACCGGAGTTGCAAAAAGGGTAAGGAAGTGGCCTGATGTCATCAGGGGAGGGCCAGGATTGGTACCTAGGTAGCCTGAATCCAGAGCCTAGATAGACACTTAACCACCATGCTATGTTGACTTTTATATTCTTTTTTTTAAGGTTATTTTTCTTTCTCTAAAATTCTATTTCATTATCTAGACTCTTTTTCCCCCCATATGTGTAAAGCCCAAATCTATAAACTTTCCTTGTGGAAAGTAATAGCGCTCTCCTGAATAACAGTCCCCAGGTCAGCAGCAGCTCTTGCTGCAATTATGGGCAGTTGAGTGGCAAGTCATTCTGCTTTAAGAAAGGCGGTATCGGTTCACTTTAGAAAAACTGATAATTCAGAGCTTTTTCTGCTCTGGTGAAAATCAAATGATGCCAAAGGAAAGAAAACAGGCCCTTCTGGGATAAAACCTGCCCCATTGAAGGAAAGGGGTAAAAACTTGTTTGCAGATGTCAGAAGCATCTGCGGAGCAGTGATGTCCAATAATTGCAGCTAAAAGCTGCATTAATTGACCAGAGATGCGTTGAAAGCTGCCTCCAACCAGGATCCCTAACTCAGTGGTTCTCTTTTCATAAGCCGAGTGAGAGGCAGGAGGTCACCTTCCATGGGGTTCTCCAGACAGGAAGTGAGCAGCTGGGAGAGAGAAGTCTATTTCTGCAAAGGAAAAGCTTAGCTTCTCCAACTGCTGCATTCAGAGTACCTGTGGATCTTGTTAAAATGTAGAGTTTGATTCCAGAGGGCTAATGTGGGGCCTGAGGTTCTGCATTTCTAACAAGTTCCCGGGTGACTGATGCTCACCCTGCTGGTCCAGGGACCACACTGCGATGAGCAAGCGTGTAGGCTAGAGTAAGGCAGTGCTTAATTGTTGTCCGTTTTAAAAAACATTTTAAATAAATACGTGGCACATCTTTTTATAACCTTCCAAAGTTTCAGCTGTCATTTCCTCACATTGGTGAGATATGTGAGAACGCTCATTCCTGGTCAGGCCAGAATATTCTTGGCTCTGGGGTTCTGTTTCCTGGAAAGGAGAGAATGGCTTTCTTTTTGTCTTATTTGTATTGTGAAAGCTGCTGTCTGCATCAGTGTCCCGGCTTTGACCTCTTGCTGCACTCAGAGAAGTCTCTTGCACCTTTGCCTCATCCTCTGTCTTCACAGTTGAATAAGTGTACGTTTTAATTTCTTTTCTTCAAGCGCTCTTACAAATCTGCCAAGAGAAGTTAGTTTTATCAATACAAATAAGTAATGCATTTTTTTAAGAGTCTCAGTGGCTCTGGTTATTCCATCGCTTGATTTAAAGCCAGTTACATTAAAATTATGTGCTTTATTCTCATATTTGTATCTTGGTACTATTTTAACTAAATACTATCTTTTCTGATAAAGAGTATCATCCTTATTGGACTACACTCTAAACAAGCACAGAAGTTTCTAGGGTATGTCCTTTTCCACAGTTTTGTTTGAATGCCAATATTTTAGATTAAATTATTTGTTCCTTTTTTTGAATAGCAAAAAGAAGTAGACACCACTAGAACCATTTGTAACTTATGAGAAGAGAGAAAAAAGGATTCTTTTGTGTGGGAGTCGGGTTACATATTGGTGTATTTATGAATTATGTGAAATGCCACTGAATTATAATAAATGGGAAGATGTTCTCAATTAATGAGACTTTCTTCTCTCCGTGGGAAACAGGCAAAATCGAGACCAGAACCATGATGCCCAAACTGGTGTCAGGACGGTGGGGCTGTTTGACTTTAGAGCAGCCCTGTCCAATAGAAATATATGTGAACCACACATATAATTTAAAAAATTTTAGTAGCCTCATTTAAAAAGGTAAACTTAATTTCATAGCATATTTTATTTGACCCAATATATGTAAAATATAAGTTCAACAAATATTCAAAACAATTTTTATGGAACTATTTTATATTCTTTTTTTCATACTAAGTCTTTGAAACCTGCTGTTTATGTTACACTTTTCAGTGCCTCTTAGTTTGGACTAGCTGCATTTCAAGTATTTAGTAGCCCCATGTTACTGGGGCTATTGGCATATTCCCAATGACAGCTGATGCTTCAATTTGAAGTTTTTCAGATACTAGAGTCCAGACTAATGGAAGGACCTTCTCATTTTAGGGTGCTCTGATGGCAGAAAACTTTGCCTTATGTTAAACCCCAAACTTCTGCTAGATGAGCTTGACTATTCCTTCTCTCACAGAGTTTACAGGATAGAGTAAGAAAAAGACACATAAACAACCCATTCCCAGTGCCAGGGAACAGACAAATCTGTCAGCCCTACCTTTTCCATCTCTAGAGAGCTGTACCCCACCTTGGTGCCAGCTGCTGCAGTGAGGTAACCTCAAAATGGACTGTGCTAGACAAGATGCTGGTCTGATCATACCCGAGATCTGTCCTTGCTTTGCCTGGAAGGAAGACAGAACCAATGATCTAGCTTGGTTTAAAAGGCTTTTACATTAAACAGGAGAATAGCCTGGCCTTCAGATGTGGGGTATGAGTAGTCTCCACCATATAAAGGTTTGTCATCAACCTAACTCAGGCATGTGTATGACCAGTTACAACAGTGTAACACCCATGTGATTCTCACTTAACTACAATCCTTCCTTCCTTTCCAATAGTTACTCATTCTAGCCAGGATTAGTGAAAGGCACTGCCTCAGAGCAGAACCTTCTCTTTCCTTGGGTCACACTTATCCTCAGTCAACTGATCATCCTCTCAAGATGGCATGTCTCTAGAAGTTTATATAATGACAGACTCGGTCCTCACGTTATTAATACCCATTTTTAATTACAAGCCTTTCTTGCCTATCATTGCTGCTATTTTGTGCCTGTGACACCTCAGTATAGAGCACCATTATCTACCTAGATGTTCAAGCCAGAAATCTGGGGTCCTTCTTGAGACTTCCACATCCCTTAGCCAAACACCCAGACTCTTGCCCAGGAAGATCCATGGAATGGGTAGCTTTGCTTCTCATGTCTATGCACTGCATTTCTCCTTGAGGAAATGTTGGAGCCAACATTCTTCAAACACTTCTTTTGATCCATCATGCTTTCCCTTTGGCATTGCACTCATCTGGACAGGGCTCAGTTTGTGGTGCTACAGTGACTGAACTGGGGAACATTGCCCTGTGCTCCCTGTATGCATCACCTTTTACAAATGCTCCTCAAATACAACTCTATTCAGCTCTCTTCTTGCTAAAGCTCTCCCCACCCTCCCAATTTTCTAAGGACCCCAACCTTAGTTGCATGACCCAAGATCATTGGTCTAACTGACTACAGTGCCATTTCTCCCTGTGCTTGTTTGTTTGTTTGTTTGTTTGTTTTCTGGGTTAAGCCCTATGTGTTACTCAGGATTTAGCCCAGCCTCCACCCCTCAGGGATCAGCTTCCCCTGAGACCTGTACCATAGAAGGATCATGTATTAGAATTAACTGTTTCTTGTTTGTTTCCTCAGTGAGCTCTTGAAGCAGGAATACTTTCTTTCCAATTCCAGCACAGTTCCTGAGGCATCTGATACTCAATAAATATGCACTGAATGAATCAATGAAGCCAAGTGGCTCCATTCTTAACCAAGAGACTTCAAGACCACACAGCTTTCTGGTCACACTTAGACTGGCCAGTCTTCCAAGCTAATATGACTTGACTGGCCTCCTGGTCAGCACAGCCTCCCTCTGATCTGCTCAGATTCTTGGGGTTCAGTGACCCTGCTGGTTTCTACTAGCCCTTGGCTGTCACCACTGGGGCAACATATCCTAGTCCTGTTCTGTCAGGAAATGCCTCCTAACTGAGTACCTCCTAGCTGAGGAAGATGAAAGACTTCCCAAAACACAACAGGTAACCATTTCCTCCATCCAGCCTCTGCTTCAAACACTTCCTAAGGGCACAAGGTAACACTGCAGTCAGCACAGTTGGCTAGTATGCCAAGAGGAACGCTTTTCTCGGCAATTACATCCTCATAAATCTCTTTCCTACACTAACATTTGTCACCAACTCTGGCTGATGATCTCTACTCACCTCTACTGCTACAGTTCAGAGAATTTTGCTGGAAATGAGCACTGAGCTTATTGTCTTCTAGTTTTTCTAGAATTTCTTTAGGCCATTAAAAAAAAATCTGACTGTGATTTGCTCACCTCAAGTGTCTGGGCACATCTCCTATGGCCTATAATTTCTCAAGGATAGCATCTGTGTTTCTAGGAGCACTCATTTGCGTTGTTTCAAAACCCTCGATGTAATAATGTATGAGTACCTCAATCCAAATGCCTTCCAAGCATCCTGGATCGTGTATTCTCCTCCCCCCTCCCACCATCCTTTCTGCTTCTCTTCTGCCTACCCTTGAAGGAGATGTCAGAGGAGTCACTTAATGTCTCTGTGCATCTTTCCTCATCTATAACGACGGGAGGGTGGGTCCAAGTGATCTCAGCATTTCTTTCCAGCTCCAAAATTATATGCTTCTGTGATTCTTTAATGGAAGCAAAATAGGAGTTTAGGTTGCTCTGCCTTTTCTCTGATGCTGTTATCATTTCAAAGCATTTCTTCCCAGCAGTGACCTATCCTTTCTTATTCCTCTTCAAAGTAGCTTTAACAATTAAATACAAAAGAAATCTTTAAGATCATTATCATTTTTTTCCTAAGGCCCCTCAGCTCCCTGTGAGTTTCACCTCTCCGCCTCATACCTCTTTGCTACCTTCTCTGTTAACCACAGTGTTCATGGACCCATCCTCAAAACTCCCTCTGCTCATATTGGAAATCTCTTTTGTCTGTCATCCAGGTGGTCTTGTCCTTAAATAGTGAGAACTTGAGTTATGAGGTTTGTAAAAAGCTTTTGGCAGTAGAATTATATCTACATACATACATATATACACACTTACACGTTTTAGCCATGATTTTTCCTTTGCTTCAATTTAATATCAAACTTTGTAATTAAGCTATTATAAACTTCATTTGCTTTGCAAAAATGTCCTTTAAAAAAGAATCTCTTTTATTCAGTAGTAATATCAAAAATTTTAAAGGAGGAGCAAGGACTGTAGAATAAAGGAATACAGGCAAGTCACAATCTCCCTTCCCACTTAGGTCCTCTGGCCCAGAATCTTCTGAAGACCTACCTATAAAACCCATGAAATTTCACACAGATGTGAGTCACACAGGTATGAGTTAAAGAGATCATTTGTGAAGTAGACAGAGAAAGTAATGTTTGCATCTATGTTAAATAGTATGAAAAAATTGTGGAATTTACACTAGAATCATGGGAATCTCTAAAATAGTACCCTGGCCTATGATAGACAGGTGGGCATGAAAGTGTTCTTTAAAACAAAGTCTGTTGTGATTTTTCAAGCCCAGGAATGATGTGTATCAGACATCAGAAGGGAGGTTTGGTCCTTGTAGTCTGACATTTAATGAATTGCAAGTTTTGTCCTGGCTCATATCCTTTAATTCAGAGACTAGAAATGTCTTGTTCACAGTTTTGTCTTTGTAGGCGGATCCATGTTAACGTTTGTTATTAAGGTGGGTTCCAAATATTAGGAGTGAAATGAAAAATCTTAGGGTAAAGTTGCCCAGGTACATCTGTGGATTCATACATAGAAACATTCAGTTTTATGTAACCAGAGCTAGGTTTTCAAATTGATATATCCATATATCTTTTTCTAGATAAATGTTTTTCTTCAATTGCAGGCATTGGCTTTAAAAAAAAGTCATTATTGGTGAAAACCTATTTTATTTTCTAAGTTTAAAAATAGTAATCTGTGACAAACTCACTAGAAAATACTTTAACCTTTAATTGGACAGAATGGTAACATTCAAGGTAACCTATTGTATTGTCCATTTACCTTCCAAGTGAAATGAAACTCTGTTTTGATCGGGACTGTCACAGATAATTTCTGCACATAGAATACATCTAGGGACAGCTTTCAAATGGAGTTGTCACTTTTTGTTTAGCAGGCAGGAGGCTCTCCATTGTTGTCAAACCCTCTTTACAGAAGCATCACTAACCCAGGGATACCCAGTTGTAGAGAAGAGGAAATCGTCACTCAGCCTACTTGGAACAGAAAAGAGCGAGGTTGGGTGCTGTCAGCGCTCAGTGTGTCTGAGGGCTCTTTTGTTTAGCTGGGCTTTCCTCTAGCCAGAATGCTTTTATAGTCTTGGAATTAGATTTCTTTCTACTGTGCTGGCTTATGAAAGGTGTAAATGGTGAATATTGTTATTCTCTGAAGGTAACACAGGATATGTAAACTATATAATTTGAGTTTTCTACTCAATTCATGAAGTCATGAAAAGTTAAGAAGAAAAACTAAACCTCCAGATTTACACACACACACACACACACACACACACACACATGCACAATTTCTCTTTAGTTCCTTTCAAAGTTGTCCTGGTTTTCTTAAGATTAGAGCCAAGTTGTTCACTTTTTTCAAGAATCAGTCAAACAATATATTTTAAATTTTGTCTGTTATTAAAACAGTGAAGTTTTGTTTTAAAAAAAAGTACATAGGGACCATCATATTGTGTTTTACAATAATAAATATTTTGTCACATATATAACGTGATGATATATAATGTATGATGTAATAATAATTTATACCATAAGGGGGGGGGCGCTGAAAAATATTCTCTTGATTTCCATGTGTTTGTCTCTCTCAAGACTTTACCTGTTACATTCCTAAGGATTAATAATTCTCTATTCTTAAAACTTACTTGGTGCTTAATTCCCAGAAGAAGCAGTCAAGTAGGGCAAAACAAGATGTTGAAAAATGGTCCTCCCAGCTCTCAGGTTGTGCGGAAATTTGAAACCTTGCATAGTCATCAACCTTGGGTATTTATAGTCAGTCAAATAAATAGAGAGAAGGATGAGCTCTAGACGTCCCTTCTAGTCCTAGGATTGTGTGGTTCTCAGAAGGGAGAAGGGAGACAAATGACAGTATGGGAAGCTGAATACAGGAAAAAGAAAGAGATGGCTATTAGCAGAGAAATGGGCAGTCACTTGCATTGGATGGAATACCAACTGATGACCAAGAAAATTAAAAAAGAAAGAGAATGACCAAAAATGAAAGTTGAAGTGGCTGGAAGCTTGGCGTTATGCAGCTGCCAGCAACTCCTTGAGAAGCTCATAAAAGACAGCTCTGGGTTAGGAAGTCTCCCATGATAGTTTTTGCACTATAGAGTCCCCAGATAGTTTCCCACTGTCCTCATCTCTCATGATCATTTTCAACTGGCAGACCTCTCAAAACTCTCCTTTTCCCATTAATAAAAGGAGGACTGCTTTCATAAATTTAGCATATTACCCATTGCAATAGTCTGCCTTTCAAATCACAGGTTAATTTTTCATGGATCAGTTATGAAAAATACAAACAAACTTAAAATTCTGTTTATGATTCAGACGACCAACAAAATAATGAGATTCTGTGTTATGGTAGCTGTCACATCTTGTCTCAGCCCTGTTGTGTCTAAATGGTAGCTTTCTTATTAAGCTCCATTAGAGGGTTTTACAATCCCAAATTGTTTATACGCTACTGGTTTTATGCTGCCTGACAGTAGGGCACGTTTCACTCATTAATGCTGGTGATATCTTACATTGTTAGTAAAAGCTGAAATAAAATTCAGCAGGAGAGTGGCATGCACTAACTGAAATGCTTCTTTCCCATACATTTCCCAATATAACATTTTGTGTATATATTTTTAAATTTGCAATTCAGTCTGCCATCTTCTGAGTAGGGAAATACTCTTTTCTTTGTTAAATTTAAATGACCCTTCTGCTACCAAATTATATTTTTGTAAACTTAATCTTCAACCTCTATGTCCCACGTGAAATGCTTTCTTGCTCTTTCTCACCATGTTAGATTTAAAGTAACTCATCTGTGTAGCTTTCCTCTGGGTTACAGAACACTTTCACACACACATTCCCATTTTCATCTTCACTATAACCTTTCTTTCTAATAAGGAAGAGGAGGAAGCTAAATCTGATAGAAGAGAAACCCTTCCCAAACTACCCAGTTAATAAATACCCAATTTCTACTCCATTCTAGTTAGTTCTGGCTCAAGCGCTGTCTACCTTCTTTTTTATATTTTCGTTATTTAAAGATATACTGTTATTTTCTACATTTTCTATAATAAGTATTTTGTATTAAATTTAGCAACCAAACAGTTGAAATAGAAGACAAAAATCAAATCACCAATTATCCCACAATCCAGAGTTGACCATCCTTCACAGTTTAGAATATTTCTTCCAGTCTTTTTTCTGTATGTATCACTGTATATAAAATATATAACTTGTGTGTGTATAGTGCTCCTACATTTATATACGTATATAGTATTTACATGCATATATAAATTTTGGTATCTTGCTTTTCTACCACCATACTGTGATCTCTTCCTGTGCCAATTAATCCTTTCAAAATTATTACTTTCAATGGTTACGTAAAACACCATTATATAACTGAACCTTAATTTATGTAACCTTGTTGTTAGTGCTAGACCTTTAGGGTGTTTCAGAGTTTTCAGTGTTATAAATTACTCCCTGATAAGCACCTTTGTGCATACATCTTGCTATATAGCTTGGATTATTTCCTTAAGGTTCCTAGAAGGGGAAGATACATCAAGTTTGAAACATGTTACCAACAATTTTCCAGAAAAATTGAAGCAAGTAATGCTTCCATCAGGCAATGTAGGAGAGAGTTCATTTCACTCCCACCTGACAACATTGAATACTATCTCCTTTTCCCCCAAATCTTTGTTAATTTGATTGGTGAAAAATAGTACCTTATCATTTTACTTTGAACTTCTTAGCTTTCTAGTGAGGTTAAGCATTTTTATGGAAGCCATGCCTGTTCCAAATTACCACTAGAAGTTTTTTGTGTCTTAGCCTTGTTCCATTACCAGGAGGAATAGTTATTGGAATCAACCTCCACTTCTTCCCTCAAAAAACCTATTTGGATTTATCAAGACATATTTGGATGCAGGTTTTTATACCCCCCTTGACAAAAATGAATGATTACACACCTGGGTCTTTTATGCACGGAACTAAGCCAGATCTGTTTGGATCTTGTTTTAATCGACTCAGCCTCACTCCTAATAGAATAGCATCCCTTTGAATGGGCAATATTAGAAAAATAAGACCCTCACAGTAGATAGTGAAAGAAATGTCACATCAGGGCCTGGACATTGCTATGACAACCCAGACTCCATCTATCACCACTCCCATCAGAATGTGTTGCAGAGGAAACCCTTTTGCCATGTTTAATTGGAGAATTTTAATATTAAATATATATTTGACATTGAAAGCTCACACCTTATTTGCTATTGTCAGGCTTACTTGATAGACAGCTAAGTCAGTCTCTTTTTATAGTCCATTTCTGAGATGAACTATAAATTTTGAAGCTGGGCTTCATCATTGCAGAGGGAAAAGCTTTTCCAGCCTGTTGTTGAAATATAACATTTTATAGGATTTATGAGGTCCAGATTCAGGAAGACCATTTGCCAAGCACTTAAGTCTGGTTTTGCTGCCCTTTGCTTTTCTTCCCCCCGCTCACAAACATACATAGGGGGGAAATCCATTAGAAAAGAAAAATTACGAAGAACTTACTTGATTCAATACAAACATCAGCCTAAGAAAGAAAAGGTCCCGAGTGTTGCTCTGAGGTGCCTCGACCACACGAGGCTGCTCCTTGGTGATAGGCATCCTGTTTGCTTCTGCAAAGTGGCATCATATTTGTTTTCATATTAAATGAATGCCTCCGATTCAGAGCAGTGTTTTGAATTTATATGTACAGTACAAATGCTCTCCAGTATGCTTCCCAGATTCTTTTTGAAATTCCATGATATGACGAGCTCTGTGATTTGGTCATATTCCATTGAACTTGTTTTATTGCTGTTAATTTTACACAGGAAAATTGATTCTCTGAAACTTGTGATCCCAGTAGCTGTCAAGTGGTAGAAAATGAAGAAAACCACCAGACAGTGTCAGATTTATTAAGTGCTCCAGAAGTACAAAATTAATGCAGTTCTTTGTCTTTGAAAGGTTCAGTGTCCACGAGCTGGATTTATCCTAATGGACAAACAATGGAAGGAACAATCGACAGTTAGCTATCTCCTTGGCCAGACTGCATGTGGTTGGAACGCATGTGGATCTGCACCTAGGCAGACCTCCAATTTGTTCATTTTGACCACAAATGACTTAATTTAACATTTTTCTAATGAATGAATTTGGTAGAATGGTGAAGTTTCCTTTTTATTTTTTTTCTTAAAAGAATCACCAGTGAAAATCCATGTTAAGTAGGCTTCTCACTCCATTTGTTTTCAATCACTACCCTTAATGCATGAATTTCTGAGTAGCCTTTGACTCTTCCAAGCGCTAAACTACAACCGTGAATGTGGAATAGAAAGTTCTGATGCTACATCTATTGGACCTCTGCTTGGTTTGAAAAAGTTTTATATTCATAGCATTATTCCTGAACTGGATCATCTGCCTGTAGTCCTAATTTTTTTTTTAATAGCATGGATGAGATTTACATTATACTCTTATTAGAGTTACAGTGTGCAAGACTTTGAAAGTAAAGTTTTGATTTGGGGGTCCCACATGAACCATTTGTAGCTCCCTAGAAGACTTAGGAATCATTTCTCAAACTTGCTAGCTGAAAAGTTCATCTCCTAATCATGCCATTTGTTTCATGTTATTTCGTGGTCACAGCATTAACATTTTTTCCCCTTAAAAATATTAACCTTTTGCCTTGCATATTCTGGTGGTATAATGAAAACATCTGTTGCTTGTCTATGGCAGTGGTGTTTTCACATTTCTTTTTATTTGTGTGTGGATTCCAAGTTGGCTCTATGTGAACATGCACTTCAAACAAAATTCAGTAACTGTACGTCTGGCCTTTTGTTTGTCAAATTGCAGAGTTTCAAGTCTTAAACGTGAATTCCTGATGTACAGCTTAGTCCTGAACTGTACAAACGTTTGCTTTTGCCCTTTTACAGTGTTTCCCCTTTATACAACAAGGAATATGCTTCAGGTTATTATGTAACTAGCTATCTAAAATATTTTATGAGCGGATAAGCACACTGATGCTGAGTCTGGCTTGTATATTTTTACAGCAACTCTGTGAATATTCTCTTTGGTACAGAGTAGAAGATGTGTATGGAAACATTCCTCCTGAATTTTTTTAGCTTCTGTCTGTCTCCCACAAAATTTGAGTCATACCTCAACTGTATGAATCCTCTTTTAATGCTCAGTTGCCCTGAAGTGTGCAGTTGTGGAATATGTCTCAATGTCCCGAGTGAAGAAATTGGAGGCATTGGTTTTAACAAAAGCAACAAAATGGCAACAGCTGAAAAGATTTCTAGAGGTAAACAGACGTCTTTCCTTGTTGTCGGACTCTTGCTCAGTAAAAACACTTTAAAAAGCACATGCTTTTAGCCTTTCGTTCTTGCTCTTGTGTCTAGGGAGTGCAGAAGGAAGGACTTCAATGTTTATGGTCCCTAGGATTTCAGTATAGAGCACTGCAGCATGGGAAACAATATCCGCCTTATCACCCTGTACCATTGTTGAACTATGAATGCGTTTGCAAGGAGTTGAGTGTTCATGAAAAAGATGGAAAGGAAAATCACAAGCATGGGAAAGGCTTTTTGGTTTCTTTGAAAGGAGTTTCATAGTTTTCGTCTTGAATCTTCACACAAAGGCAGGCACTCGGTCCATTTTTTTGGCCATCAATGACTGGTCTTCAGTACCACTAATACCCCAGCGCAGAACTAGGCATGGAAAGGAATGTGGAGCAAGGAGAGGTTTCGTTTGGGAAGCCCCTCTCCTCCTCACCCAGCCACCCACCAAGTCTTCAAGGCCCTCAGGTTCAGCAACTTTCTCTCCTGGTATCAAAGCATTAACTCACACACAGGTGAGTGATGTCTTACAGAGATAGACATCCAGCACCCTCTGTATTTTAACGGAGATCAAAGCCTTGGACTAAATTAAGGCAGAATTTCTGTCATCAGCCTGGATGCAGTGGGTAAGTGCTAAGAGCTTCCCAGTTACCCTGCATAAACTTACCTACCCGTCCCTCTACTCTAGTCCATAAGCCCCTTTACTAGGTCCAACCAGTTTCTCCTGAAAATGTGAATTGCGAGCACTTCAAAATGTGGGTCATTGAATTCTAGATTAACCTGGAGCATCAGGTTGAGTGGGTTTTTCACGGTTTTCTAAGTCTTCTGCTGGGCTGACTTCATGGGCAGTGACCACATCCCGTTTCTAACATCGCAGTCGGTTCTCTTTTACCCAGAGCTGGACTTGACTTGACAACAAAGAGAATGCTTTTGATTGTACTGGATATAGAATGTAATAATTCCATTTGGCAGTTCTCCCTTTAGCCCTGCTCAAGATTTCCGCTACCTCCACAGAGTGCTAGAAGGCGATATGCTTATTAGAAAACTTTATTAATAAGAGTCGAGTGCTATTTGGCAGTTAGACTCTAATGAGGATGAGGAGGTAAATTTAATTCAAAGCTAAAGGTCGGCAAATCGTGCCAGCCTACCTTCTCTAAAGTGTGCTAGCTTGGATGCTCCCAGTTTCCGGACAGTTTCACCTGGAAGTGTGAATGCTATATTTAGCATGAAATAGCACAGAAAACGTTTCCCATAACATCATTTCAGCGCACATATATTCCATGAGCATTAATAAGCCAAGTGCATTGCTGCTTGGCTAGACAATTCTTATGGGAGTGGATGGCACTGAGACATGATAGCAATTGCTGGCTGAAAACGGGAGGCCTTGAAAATATGATGCAGTTAAGAAAATTTCAGAAACTGTAGATATTTCTTTAAATAGTGAGCTATCTGGGCAATACCTAGAAATGGCAAAGTAGCTTGTACCAAACCATTAGGGAGGTACTCGCAGTATTCAGCTTATGAGCCTGAGAAGGAGAAATCCAGAAAAGAAATCATCTTCTGGGCAGCAGCTAATGGTGTCACTGAGTGGTTGTGGCCCTACCCTCTCTCCCACACCCACCTCCCACCCCCATGCACAGACCCTTCCTCACCCTTAAATAGCACCATTGTTTCCTCTCTTTTTCTTCCCACTTCTCATTGCACATTTTCTTAAATCACTATCTTGTTTTCCACTCCCGCAAAATTTTGTTTATTGAACACATCCTAGGTGAGGGCAGTGTAACATGTTCTGCAGAAGACATGAGAATGATTAAACTCCTCGCATTACTTATAGCTGCTAGTGGTTGGGGATTAAACAAAGGTTTAAACTCTATAAAACATGAATGATCCTAACGCCCTAAAGACCTCCATCTTTTCTCACTTGCACTCCTGCAAGAATCTCTATTCTGTCCTCCACAGAAAAGCTGGGATTGTCTTCTCAATATTTAAATTAGATCATGTTTCTTCTGCTTTAACATCTTCTAACATGGTCTCATTTCACTCAGAGTAAAATCCAAAGATCTTAACAGGTCCTGCAAAGCACAGGTAATCTGTCTTGCCTGTCTATTTGACCTCGTTGCTTAACATCTATCCCTTGGGTATGAAGCTCCAGCCACTCTTTCTTTGTGTTCCTTTAATTCATCACACTCATTCCCTCATCCTTTGGGCTTTAGCTTTAGCTGGTCTCTCTTTCTAGAATGTTCTTCATAGAGATGCTTGTGCATGGTTCCTTCTTACAATTCAGACCTTAGCTTAAAAGAGAAAGGCCTTTCTTGACTACTCAGTCTCAAGTAGCCACCCAGTCACCCTCTTATCACCATATGGTATTTTAAGGATCCGGGTGGCACTTACCTCTGCTTGATATCCTTTCCACTGGTTTGTGTATTGTCTCACTCACCTGCTAGAACATAAGGCCACACACTTGTGTGTCTTGTACTCCTCCTATATTCCCAGGGCCTAGAACCATTGCCCGTGAATAGTAGGTGCTCAATAAATACTTGCTGAATCAATGTAAGAATCTTGAAGGATTTCACAGGTAGAGAACCATCCCCTTAGTTAGTGTGCCAGGCATTGACACTGGAAAGACAGCTGTGGACAGGACGTGGAAGGTCCCTGCTCTTGCACGACTGGTATCCTTGTGGAAGTCAGCAGACAGAGAAAAGGGAACAAGTAACAGTGAAGATGTGTTCCCAGAGTGACCAGTGCCGCAGAGGAAACAAGCAGGTGGACTGGGAGGGAGGGACTTGAAGGGTCTAAAGATGAGACAGCCAGGGAAGCCCCCCTGATAAGGGAGAACATGCCTGGAAACACTTGAGGCAGACAGTTTCAGGCAGAAAGAACAGCAAGTACAGATTCCTGGGTCTGTGACAAGCTTAGGCTGTGCAAGGAATGGGGGAGAGTAAGAGAGAAGCTGCCAGGCACAGTAGAGAACAGTCAGGATGAGGCGGAGAGGGAAGCAGGGGCCAATTTGGGGAACAGAGACCACGTGAGAATTAGTCTGCACATAATGACAAAGCAGTGGATGTTTTTAAAGTAAAGAAGGATATCATCTTAATTATATTGTTTAAAAATAAGGGGAAAGAATGACAGGTAGAAGAGGTAGTGCAGACAAAGGCATGGAGGAGGGGGTGAGAACTGAGGATAGGTTTAGGGAGCAATTAAAGTTTCCCTGGCGACTAGACTGCAAGTGAGGCTGGAGGAGAAGAAGGCTGGGTCGGAGGTGTAGCAATGGGAAGAGAGCCAAGAGGCTTTTAGAGCAGGAGAGTTACATGGGCAGAGCCATACCTTAGAAAGGCTAATCTGGCAACAGATTAGAATGGAGTTGGGGTGGAGAGACTAGCCACCCCAACTGTTATCATGGTCCAAGCAATGGGTGTGTGCACTAGGCTTGTGGAAGAAGGAATGCATGGGAGGCACAGTGCTAGAGGCAGTTGATTACAACCAATTGGATGTAGACTATGTGGGAGAAAAGAAGTCAGCGATAATATAAAATAACACTGACAAGCACAGTAGCAGCTTTTTAAATTGAATTCTTATTATGTGCCGGGCACTATTCTAACTACTTTAAATGTAATAGCTCATTTAATCCTCAAAACTATCATCATCCCCATTTCACAGATAGATAGTTACTTCCCCAAGGCAGGGAGAAGGGAAGTGGCAGAACCAGAATCTGAACCCAGGCAGCCTGGATCCAGAGCCTGTGCTTTGAATGCTAATCATTGTTTTAAGCCTAGATGAACATAGGAAAGCAATGAAAAAGCCAGGAAGGTAGGAGGGAAAGTAGATTTCAGGAGAGAGGTGAGAAAATTGTTTCTGAACATGTTGAGTATAAGGTGTTGGTACATTTCAGGTGCAAATGAGGAGCAAGGGCTGAGCATGGTCCTTGGAGCTCCCTCGAGGGGTCCCAGGTAGAGATGTGTGTCTTCATCTAGGCAAGTTGTGTTGAGGACATGCCCCATCGGAGGCACTTCGGTGATTGTTGAATGGATGGGTGAGTAAATGGGTGACCACGAGAAGGAATGTGATAAAGCACTAGGAGTGAACAGTATCCCCAGATTGAAGACATGGACAAGAATCAGTTAGAGACTCCTAGAGAAGGCCTGTGTTTAGAGAACAGTGGGAGGGGCATTGAAGGAAACGGACTATAAGATTGAGGAAGTAGAAAGGAAACAAAGAAGGAGGGAGGTTGCTGTCTGGTGTCTAGTCCTGCAGAGGCTAGGGTTTGCCTGAGCCTCCAGAGAACAGTTTTAACAGCAATGAAGGTGCAAGCCAGATTGTCATCAGCCCAAGAGAGAGGATAGCAGATGACAAAAGGAGACAACAGGGGCGATTCTTTTTTAAAGTCTGGTGAAAAGGGGGAAAGAGAGACAGGAGGCAACAGCTTGAGGGCAGAGCAAGGGCCGCTGGACAGTAACAGTTCACAAAGGTCCTTTAATTGCTCCCAAGAGGAGAGAATGAGGAACAGAGTCTTCTGGGCCTCGGCAGGGGTGTGTGTGTCTATCCCTGTACCCAACACGGGCAGTGGGAGCCCGGTCTGCACAACAGCAGGGATACATCAAGCCTTAGACACCCCTTGATTCAGGGCCATGCCCTGGCAGAAATGCTTCCCAGGTGGGTATGTGGGATAATAGCTGGTTGGATTAATTTGGTGACACCCTCATTTAGAGGGAGGTAGAAAGTACTGACGTCATCATGCTGCTGATTTTTATAGAGAACCAAGACTTATTTCCCCACTGACAAGAATTTGTGGCACTCAGCAGCTGTTAAAAAAAAAGACTCCCTCCACCCCCTTCTCCAGACTTCTCTAGACTTACATCTGTCTTCCCAGCTGTGAGCTGCTGAATTCCAGGGTGCAAAACCAAGGGAGATGAGTGGGAGGGGCATAAAATAATGATTACATGCTGCTTCGATATAAATCTTGGTTTATTGTGTATTCCTGGGCACATGCCGTCAAATTCAAGTGTGTGCCTCTCCCTCTCCCTTTCAATCTCTGTCTGTAAACCTTGATGGTGTTAAGCATATGTTTTAGTAAATATTTTGTGTGCTGTATTCCCATTAATATTCCTAGGAAATGGAGCACTTTGGGTTTTGTGATTTCTAATAAACATTGATGGTGTTACTAGTTTGTACTGAGCATTCGGTATGCTCCATCAAAATGGCAGCTCTAATTAGGTTCCTTGAGTTAGCTAATGGATTTTGAGAAAGATAGCTTAGAAAGCTCTTACAGCTGTCCAAGATATTCCTGCCATGGCAGAAAGACAAAAGGCCCCTGGAAGCTACAGACTTCAGAGCTTTAGAAATGCAGCTGACAGTTAAAAAGATAAATTACATTCATATTTTTTCCCAGTGAACGTCCTAATACTGGATTAATGTTATTCCTGTAGTGAGCATCCATTAAGAAGCTCATTTTATTATAAGGATGCATTTTGACTATTAGCTCTTTTCTCTGGCTCCTCCTCTCTCCCCACTCTCCTTTTTCTCCCTCCAACTCCCCAGACATGTTGGATACAGTATGAAAAAGCTTCTTTGAAGAAGAGGAAATCATTTCCCTCTTTTGGTAGGTTATAAATTTAGAAGCTCTCTTAGATATATAGTAAGTGTTCAGTTTAAGAAATGTCAAGGTACGTAATACATAAAGAAATAATGTAGTGATTCAATTTAAGCCTTGTGGCTTATATTTTATGTAGAACTTAGGGTGGGGAGAAGCTTCTAGCTAGTGGGCTTGTTTACACTTGGATAAAAGATGATTTTGTTGTAGGATAGGAATATCTCGAAAACAGTGTGATACTTCTGTCTCTCATCTTAATGTGGGATCACAAAATAATACAATGCCACTCACCGTGCTCTTCATTTTTCCTTCCTAAGAACGAGTTTCTTTAACAAATGATAAACTAATGACATCTGAATGACTATACTTAATCTATTTGCAAATAGGGAGAAAAAAATAGTTCTTAGTGGAACGGGGAGTAATAAAGTTCACGCCAAACAGCAGAATTCAGGAAACACAGTAACCCACAGGCTTCTTTGAGCTGGATGTGTGAGTACTCATTAATTCTATAACTGTGCTCCACATAACGTTTTGCTCTCAGTTTGTCCACTTAGAAAACTCATACCTGTTACTTTTTAATCTGAAAGATTACATCTCTCTAGGTACCTGGTAAATCCTTTAGGGGAATGTTTCCTGGGTCATTAACACTCTACCGTCCAATTTCTGTGTTCCCCATTGGAGTCTTTGTAGTGCCTCTGTTTTTCTCAGTCCTGCCTGCCTTTTGGCCTTTTTTCTGCTCATTAGTACTTACCCAAACAAGGGGCCAGGCAAGGGAAAGAATGTGAATCAAGTCAATTAATTGGGGGATGGTTTGCAGCTCTGGGAAAACACTTGTTGGGAAAGAAGCTAAAGTTGTTGGCTTAAATAAGAGTTTTCAAAATCATCCCTAGTGTCTTATTTTTCATGCTCTTCCAAACCTCCTATCTCTGTGGATAATTGAGAGCCGACTTAAATGCTGTTGCTACTAAAGCTTTTGGAACTAGGGAAGAAATAAAAAAGAAGAGTGTTAATATAACATGTAGATTACAGATCAGACAGCTGCTTTGCCTCGGCATGACATAAATAAAGAGGAAAAACCTTGGTATATGAAGTGCCAAAAAACCCCAAAATACTTCTTCCCCGCACATGACTTCGCCATGATGAATAAAAAGGCATAATTGACATCATGTTTGTTGATAAAAAACCAGCAACTGTCACACTGTTGAGAGGCTACTGAAAGCTGGAAGACGGCATGTTTTTTATTCATTTTCACTGTGGGTTATTTATAGGGTTCAATTGTCAAAGCAGCAGCTTACTGCCTAATTTTCCCTCTTCTTTGATGGCCCACGACTCATTCACTTTTCAGATCAAGAAGACAGCTACAAATTGCTCAAGGGCAGATATTCAGGCACCACTGTTACCTCACCTGAATGGAGCAATGGCTATTTATTAACTGAGATTCTGTGACTACTTTCCGTTAAACTGCCAGTGAAAATAAAAGTCATTGTCAACCCATAATGGCTTGGTTTCATTTCTTTGTTTTGTTTTTTTAACTTTTCACCCTCTGATTTGGCAGCCAGTACCCTGTTTCTAATGGGAAATTTATCACTATATTAACGATGCGTCATGCTTCACCACCAGGTAATGTTACTGGTTAACCAAGAGCTCTAGTTATAGAAAACGTTCAGTTTTCAAATTGAAAGTCTCAGTGTCGCGTTGCCTTGAACTAAAGTGGTCCTCAAGGTACAGTATTCAACAGGTGTGGAAACAGAAAGAGAAGGTGACTTTTGCCAGTAGTTTGCTCAGTCATGTAGCTTGAACTGTACACATATCCAAGAAATCAGTGAATATAGTGCAAGAAAGGCTCATGGAGGTCAACTGGTTCATTTCATAGGTTATGTTATGTGGAAACAGAAAGTAAAGGTCTTCTATCCTGATATAAAGAATGACTCTGAAGATGCTGCTACCCTATGTGAAATTGGTCCAGGATTCTACTTCATCTTCCCTTTTGGGAAGATTGGCACATGGAGCTGTTCAAGCCCTACTGGCTTTATTCCCCAGGATTCTTGCATCCACTTCCCACACTTCTGCTATGCCTAACTGTGTACCCTTTTATGTTGCCACCACTTGGCATGTGACGTTCTTTCCACTGGCATGCCCAGCACCCCCTCCTTGCTCTCCTTTTCTCCTTGAGGCCTTTCCCAGCCTCCCCAAGCAGAACTAATCACCCTCTCCTCTGAGCTACTGCAGGACTTCATTATACTTCATGATACTTCTTCATAATAATTGCCACATTGCCCTGTAATTGTTTATTTATATTTCCATCTCCCTCTATAAGACTGAAATCCCTGAGGGCTGGGTTCTGGGTCTTAATCACCTTTACATCACCAGGGCCAGGGACATGGCAATATTTAAAAATAAATAAAAGCTTAAATAAATGTACACATCTGAAAGCAGAAGGTTACTGGAAAACTTTTGTAAAAGCAGTTGATGATCTGAGTTTAATATCAGCTTATTACTATCTAGTCTATTCTAAAAAGAAAGTCACCATTCTCTTAGAAAAGATTTGTAGGAATCTGAACACCTTTTAAAAACAACTGAAACAATCCATTGGAGATTATAATATAAGCTGTCTCTATCCTGTAAATCCCTGATGTCAGAAGGTCGGCATGAGGTTACAGGGTCACCAGAGCTCACTTTACACCCAGGGAGATGAGGGCTGTGGATATTCTTGGATTTGACACCCTTTGGGACCTAATATATGTTAAATTTTTATGTGGCTTTTTGGAGTTGAGAATCTGTTTGGATTGGATAATTATTATAACCCTATTTAAAAGTGCAGAAGAGCTCAGCATTTGTGCATATAGGTGTAGAAGGAACAAAAGGAATTAAGGTAGAATCAAAACATGTTCTTAATAAATTCTTGGACTGAATTATGCTAGTCACATCAGAACACGGCATATAGAATTCTATGTTTATGAGATAATATGATTTAACACCATATATGTGATAATTAAAGTCTGGCCCATGTATCCCTTCTGGGTGTTTGGACAGTTTATTGTATATCCCTTTAATGGGTACAAAGGTAAAAACTAGTTTATGTATCATATGTATTTAGAAAGCTTTGACTCCTAACATTTAGTATTGAGCTCCTAATCAAAATCTTTAGCTTCTTTCAATGGAAAAACATGTTCTTTTTTTGAATATTTTTTCTCTTTCTCACTTTTATTATTTTCCCAACCTCCTCCTTTGGAAGGGGAAAAAACAGTCTTGTTATGGGAGGAAAAATTTACTGTTTTAATCTACTGATGTTTGATTAGCACAGAATACCATAGCTTATCCTGATACAATTCTCTAAATTAAACACCATCCATGCACTAAATCATTTAGAATCTCCTTATTTTTCCCTCATATTGTGTAGTCAGTTAGGCCTTATTTCCTTATTGTGTAGAAGGAAAGGTCTAGGTGTCCGTCCAGCTGTTGGGAATCAGCAGTCTTTGATGGCCTTCCATGATCCCTTGGGAGGAGACAGAGCTTCTGTGTTTCCTCTGAGGAAGAGGGAATTTCATGGAGGCCTAGGAAATTCCCAAGGTTTTATGGCCTGCAGCCCACACAGGCTTATTTTTCCCAGAATTGACCCTGAAAGTTTAATCCACATCTAAATGTCAGATATGTATTCCAAAATTCAAGCTGTGTTTGATTTAAGCCTAGAAGATAATAATTTTATCTCACAAGTCCTGCAACTGTTGGTGAGAACTTCTTTGAGAAGGGGTGTGTGTGAGATATCATTAATTTGTGTGTGATATTATTAAAATAATACACGTTTTATAGGTGTCTTCCATTTACCTTTTATCCCTATTTTGCTATTTTATTTTAGACCGGAAAACTCTTTGAGAAAACTTGTAATGTTCCAAGTGGCATCATGTCTTAAGGTTAAGTTTCTAAAGCCATTACATAAAACAAAAGTTGTGTACGGTCAGAATTAACCTTGAAAAACACTTTAGGAGAATGCCATACTGGACCTACCTATCATCTCTCACTAAACCCACCCGACACTCGTTCTTTTAGCACAGCATCAGCTGGCTGTTCCCTTGGTTGGGCACCAGCTAAAGTAGTTGGCTTGCATTTCAGTGGCCATGTTGTACAAGTAATGCATAGCTTGAAACACTGGGATCATGTTCAGTACAGTGTAAAGCCTGTATTATGAGAGGCCCTTAGAAACTGACACCAACTGAGGGAAGCCAACTCAGCTCATGTCCAGGGGCCTATGCTTACTACAGGCAATAGCCAGTGGGAACACTGTCACTACTTAAATTGCCGTTTTCCCCCAAGCCCCCATTTTTGTTTAAGCTCAAATACTGAAGCATCACTTCAGTGCAGTTGTGATGCAGTGTTGCTGTACTTCAGCCATGTAAGAACAGCTGTGACTACATGAATTATAATGGTTTCTCATCTTTAACAGAAGACAAAGTGAATGCCCAGTTTCAAATTGGTCCAAATCTGTTTTTCTTTGCATCTACGTATGCTTGTTAACAAAGATGTAGAGTAGAAATGAAGGGCAATTTTGCTGCCATCCAGTGTGAACTTTTCAACTATATTTGAAAATCTTCCTGAAGAAACAAAAATTACCATATGAAACACTTGATAAATTCCTTCGGTGACCCCACATACTTTGTATTGTTAATAAAATTGGCGAACTGTCTCAAGACAATATGTATCATATGCTTATACATAATTTGAATGTGCTCAGTATTTGTGTAAGTTACTAAAGGCTCAAAAACTGTGTTGGAGGAAATATATTAGAATACTATTCAAATAGAGGTTTTATGACTGATGGCAAAACCAGCTTCTGAAATTTGAACACAGCCAGGAGGTCACTGCACAGTATCAGAATAATGCCATTATGTGTTACAGGCTTATAATGGTGAGTTGAAGGCGTGAATAATAACTCGTGTGTTGTTGAATTGTGAATAACACTGTCAGTGTCACTTCTAAGACATTTCCACCTTCTCTAGAAAAGGAGATAGAGAAGCAGAGTGTTCTGATTAGAGAGCGGCCTCGGATTGTCTCAAGTGATAAAGAGCAAAGGTAGAGCAGAGCCTTTTATCACAAGAGGAGATGACATTGATCTGGTGAGATTCTCCATCACAGCAATCAATCACATGGGAGAAAGCTGGCCTTCATGCATCAATGAGATTACTTTCAATGGTAAATGGTGGCCGTGGTTCATGGTATGAGTGGAAATGCTTGCCATTAGGCAATCAAAAGCGTCAGGGGAAGGCGGCCTCCCCCCCACCCCAATAAGGCTTGATTCACTGGGGTCAAAGTCCAGTCCAGGGTTAAGATTTCCAGGACAAATCTTCAAGCTGTAAGAGTCAGAGGGTCAGTTGACTGAGCTAGGAATGGAAATACCAAGATAAGGATCTCAAAGGGAACAGATGCTTAAAGCAAGAAAGATGTGGAGAAAGGCAAATGGTCAGACTCAGGTTGCCATGGCAAAGTCAGGAGCCCAGGTAAGCCAAGTCACGTTGTCAGATTGTTGCGTCTGGGTCAAAATGCCACTGGCAGCGTCAGGATGGTTGAGGGAAGGACCATGTTCAGGATTATAGGCCGAGCTTTGTAGGGTTCGTTCTTCTTTATGACTCTAACTTGCATATCACCCTCTCTGGACCAGTTTTTTAGCTTTCCCACAGGATCTTGACATTGGAGTAATTTTGTTGGACTCTTCGAAATTTATACAAATACATACTTTTCAAAGTAATGTATTAGCATAGAACATAGTTTTTTCCCTCAGATTCTGCCACCAGTTTTTCATGTGACATTAAATTCTCTTAAGATGTCTAAGTATTGTTTCTTCACCTACTAATAAGAAGTATAATGTCAGAGATAATTGACAAAGGTAGTTCTAGAAATAAAGGGAGATTCTAAATGTGAAAAATTTGTCTGTTATTATATTATTCACCCGTTTTCTAAACTCATACTCTTAATATAGGAATTAATAGGCAATCATAGTAATCAAAGGATTCTTAATTTAGAGTGTTTTAATCAACACAATAACTGAAATCTAATAGAAATTAAATGTCCATATGAAGAAAGGCATATTCTTGTTATTTGGGGAAACTTTTAATCAAAAATAATTGAAAAAGGGGGTCACCATCATAGTGGTGATGAATTGGGAAAGAAATTAGAAAAATTCCCAAATGTTGTTCATGGGTAGTCAGTTCTGTGTTCCAAAATTTCACTGGACTAAACCACGAAAAATCTTATTTGTCAATATACCTTTGAAAAAATAGATATTCTTTCTACAAAATTAGGAGAAGATAAAGAATTTATATAATCATAATTTTCACTGAATATTTACACTGGATAATTTTCAGAGCTTTCCAGTATGAAAATATCATTTGAAGAATTTTATAGAGTTAAGCCCCATTAAAAGCCATTGTTTATTACTAAATCTCATTTAGCATATGTGGGCACACTATATAAATGTATTTGCATTATGGAATTTAAATCTGAAGAATGAAAGTGTAAGTGCTGTTGGACTATAGTTGCTGTAGATCTTCAAAATGCTTTTGAATTAATGATCCTGAGTACACTTAAAAGAATCTCTAAACTTTCTTATTTGACAGAAATCTTTATCACCAACAGAAAATAAGTAATAGCTGTGTCCATGACTGTCTTCAGCTGAATATTCTTTTCCAGAACCTAGTTTGGAGTTTGAAGTATAATTAGTAAGAGAAGATTGCATATAGACAGTTAGATTTTATTATATTCATGTTATCAAGAGTGTGAATGCCACTGAATCCCAGGTACTTTGAGAGCTCTGTTACCACTTTGAAAAAAACATGCCCTGTTTTCTAAGGCAGAACGGTGGTACTGCTAAATTTGTAGTTTAAAGCTAGGATGATTTCTTAGGTCCTTAAATGCAGAAAGATAAGACAAACAACCCTTCCCATCAGGGGGAAACAAACAAGAAAAGAATAGCATATTGGCATTCTTAAAGGGTGCAAGAGTTTTTTCTTCACTCCGTATCTTTCAAAAGGAAGATACCTTTTTGAGAAAACTTTAAAAATTCCACCCTTGTGTAAATATAGAAAGACGAGCACCATGTTTACATAATTAAAATATTCTGTGGTAAGCATCAAAATAACATTTGTACAGTAATGTCATAAAAAAATTGAATAATCTATCAAACTCAAAACAGTCCCTATTCTACTGATTATTGTTGACATGCATACATCTAATTTCAACCGTTTTGTTCAGTGAGTTTGTAAGGATTATCTCACCCAGGTAGAAATATTCCTGTTAAGGTTCCATTCTACAAAGACTGTTCTTAACTGCGTCATCAGATCTGGACCCTAGGCTGGTATCTACTCACAGGTGGCAAACACCTCCCCTTGACACCGAAGAGCTACATGACTTGAGGCTATCTGAAAATGACACAGCTCTTTGGAATTAACTGTGTACAATTTAATCATAGTTAGGGTACATTATTTACATGCATGCCCACTTAGGCATACACGCAAAGTCATGGCACATGAATTCACAAGTCGGACAATGGTTTGCTGGCAGTGACTAGCTCCCTCTAGTTCAGCCAGTGGTGAGCTTTACCAGCAGCAGCCCTGGCTGCCTCTCAGTCCTGGTCCTAATCCAGAGTTTCTTTCTCTTTCATGTGGGATCTTTGTTATAGGTTGAGTCTCTTTTGCACCGCATTCAGTTTTATGCCAGTTTCCCACATAAGCCTATTAGAGATGTACTATTAATTACCCAGAAATCTCTGTCTGCAGTTGCTCCAGCATCATTCTTTAATGAATACAGACTTCATTGCATGTCTTTCTATTACTTTAGCTGCTTCAATTTCTATTTTTATTACAAAGGTCTGTGCAAATAGAAGAATATCAAAAGGTATGGCTATAAATGTGCTCTGCTAAATTCCCTCTGTCTTGAAATGCCTGTGCACTGCTGCTACAAAATGCCACTGCATTGTAATGCATTTCTCACAAGGCAGCAAGGTATGGTCAAAATAACACTGGCTTTGGAGTCACACATCTCCTGGTCCGCCATTCACCAATTGGGCTACTTATCTGAGCCTCAGCATATGCTCATTTGTGAAATGTTAATAACGATGTCATCCTCAAAAATTGGGGGATTAAATGAGATGAAGTATGTAAAGCATACATATTATACTTAAGGCATCATGGGAGCTTAATAAATGTTAGTTTCTTTTCTCCAGCCTGTTGTAGTAATGGGAGGAGGCTATGGCGTGCACAAATGAACACTCATTTTAAAATGTATTTCAATTGAGGTAATTATGAACTAGGAAGAATAAGGTTAGATTCCAAAGGAGCAGATAATGCCTTACTGTGATGTGTATTGCATTTGGGGATATATTACTATAGGTGACGATGAAGAAAATGACATCATTTCTGAATTTCATTGCAACTTTAAACTATTTCCAACTTTAAAGTGTTAAAATCCTATTTAACTATACATCTGCCTTTAAAGACGTAGGCAGTATAATTGACAAGAAATCACTGCAATATAAATCTGTTTTGTTATACTGATTGAATTAATTTAAAATAAAATTTCAGCACATTGAAAGTGCAGGAGTGGCGTTGATCACCTACATATGGATACAGCTATAATAGGAACTTTTTTGGTAAGAATGGCTAACCTTTACCTTATCCAGTGAACAAATAATACAGTAAGCCTAATTTTCTAACTAGCAACTTGGAGATGGGATTATTGATACTTTACCAGATTTTATATGATTGCAAGGGTATGTGAGTTACATCATAAGCTGATGTTACTTCTGAAGCTATCAGGCAAAATTCTTAGAAGCTCTACTACTAAGTTGCATAAAGCCAGGAGAATGGAACCGTTAACATGTAAATAGAGGGAGGAAAAACAGGAGTCCTCAGAAAGTAACTCCTCAAGGCTGGCCTTAATTCCATTCTGGTCCAGTATGTTGTTAGAGGACCTAGTCTTTAAGATATAACTGAGATGAAGGAGGAGATGCAGGTTGAAACGTAGTAAGCAGTGGTGGAAAGAGCCTTCTTTGAAGTTAGACCTTGTACATCTATTAGCCATGACCCTCAGCTTCCTCATGTCTATGGAGCAAAACAATAAAAGCTACCTTTAAGTATTCTTCTGTGATTCTGAAGTATTTACAACACCCATTACACAGCAATTATGTAACTCAACTCAAGTTCCAGCTCCTACAGATTGGTAGTAGCTCTCTGAAGTTCTGGGTTAAGAAGGATCCTAAGGGCATGTCTAGGATTATGGGGAAGGAAGGCCGTAAGTGATTAGTGATGTCTGCTCTGAGCAGAAAGTAGAGTAACTAAAAGTCTATATCAATATATTGGCTGAATAAATGTTCCATAAATTATGACTATTATGATTATTGCTGCTCTTATGACAAAGGCATTTTTATGTTCCTCTTCAAACTTCTACTTCTTCAACACAAAATGGAATCAGTTAACTGCTTTGGTTGCAGTAGCTGTGTTGTTTTTTGTTTTATTTATTTTTTATTGATTTGATGGTAAACCTGTGTGTGTTATCTGCACAGAAGAGCTGAGAGATGAAATCAGAATTTTCTATTCCTAATTGTATTATATAAACCAACTACCTGGGAAAAAATCTGATACAGTTACTAGAAGTAGAGTGAGGGTTAGAGAGAGAGAAAAAAAAAGAGAGAGAATGTTGCGATGTAGTCCTGGCTTATCATGAAAGGTTTGCACGGTGCCCCATAACTTCTTTAAAATATTCACACAAGGGAGAATGTTTTGCACTTAGATGGTCCATGAATTTCTAGACTTTTTTCCTGTTTTTCTCTGAGGTCAGATTTCTTCTCTGAGTAAATAGTCATGTTCCTGTCAGCCATAGGGGATTTTCTGAATCGTAAACAGCTGATTTTGTATTCTTTCCCCATTCCTTCTATCTGAGAACTGAAATCTGATCAAACCCGTATTTTTAAATTTATTTATTTATCAGCATATGGAAGAATAGTTTGCGGTCTGAGTATGATTATTTTTTCCCACAAATGTAGGAAAATTGTGGGGATTTTTAAAACAGTCCCTTATCAATTTCTTTCTTTTTCCTTTATTACTGATGACTTCATTCTGCTTGAATTCAGTGCTTCGGTTTTTTTGGGTAAACTAATAGATTATGTATGCTGTGTTTGCACCACGTTGATTGAACTCATCTGGTGAGTTTAAGCACAGATCATGCATGCATGTAATGGGCAGAAGCCTGCACAGTGGATGCAGGCCTATAGTTAGCTCAGAGTACTCAAGAGTGAGGGAACCTGTTCAGAATTGGGCTGTGCTGTCTTTCCTGCCTTCCGTTGTTCAGAAAAGCATATCAGATGTTCCACTTTCTTCTTACTGCTATCTTTTCCAAGTTCTCGAGGAAAATTTTGTTCAAAAAAATAAGTATAGTCAGGAAACAGAGTTAGAACTATTTTGCAAGTTTTAAAAATACATATTGAAGAAAAATCAAGGTATGTGATCCCTAAGAACTTGTCTTTTCTTAAACAAAGGCATAAGCTGCTTGGTGTCCGTAGAGCAGGTAGGAAGCCAAGAACTCTGTGCTAACTTTGTACAGAGGATGTTGAGACACGTGGTCCTGCTTTCAATTAACTTACAATCTAGTTTGGGAAGAATGTTTTCCTTCCAAAAAATGTTTACTCACCCTTTTCTTTTATAGTTTAAGTATAATTTTTAAATGTTTTAACAAAATAATAGATGACTTCTTTCTATTGCTTTCAGATATCTCATTCTATCAGATATCTCATTTAAACTTAAAGCTCAACTGTAATACTTGGGGATGTTTTTGGCACGTAGAGGGCTTCACCACGGGACCCCTACCTACTTTTCTCAGTCTCACCTGTCTCTCTTCCCTGTTTCCTCCCATATTCCCTGTATATACTTGAGCAGTGATTCTCACATACCCATGAAATATGAGTATCATTATGATTAATTGTTACAAATTGAGTTAAAGTACCAACATTTGCAAGTGATATATTTCATCATTTATTAGAGTAAATTCAGAATATCCCTAAAGTACCAGCACTCCCTTTTTATTATAATTTGCTTCCTAAATGAGAGAAGGAAGGGAACATACATCACCCAATATGGGTACAAGGCAGGACAGAAGAAGCCGAGGACCACTGCTTGCCCAACTGACTTCCTTGTATTCCCCCAAAGCAAGGTGCTTTCTCATTTCTGTCCTTTGCATTGCCCTTCCCTCCACCTGGAATTTCCTCACCTCACTTGTCCAGCTATTGAGCACCTATGCATCCTTCAAGACTCAGCTAAAGTGTCACCTCCTCTGTAGAGCCTTCTGTGGTCTCCTTCCATGGCCCTGCTCTCACCCTGTTAAAGCTTAAGCAGTGTGAGTCCCCACAGCCCCTGCGCACACCTACAGCACCAGTCACCGTGGATTGTGGTCCTCTGTATCCCTTTCAGCCCCCCACCTCCCAGACTGTGTGCTTTTTGTGAACGAGTTCTGTTTGTTTGTTTGTTTTAAGATCCCCAGGTCTTAACATAAGGTCTGACACAATAGGGCACTCAGTTATGCCTCAGATGAACCAAAGAAGTTGATCAGCTGTAGAGCCCTGCCTAGCATCCTCCCCTTGCTTCCTAGCCCTGATTGTATCACGTGATGTTGGTTCTGTTGAAACGATGGTGACAGATCCAAGTTAAAAGGGAGCCACTGGCTGACCAGTGTGGAGTTGAATGGATAAGTCACTGGAGAAGCTGTAATTCCTGAGAGGAAGAAGTAGCTAAGTAGAGAGAGGAAAAGCTTGGACAAGTAACCAAGATGGTATGTTCTATGACCAGCTCTTTATTTTTCTTTTTACTTCTTCACATGGCTTCCACCTTCTTCTCTTTCTCTATGTCCTGCCTACACCCACATAATGACATGTACTCCAGCCCCACTCCAAAAATTCACAAATGTCATTGAAATGAACAGTGGCACCTGCCAACTCTGCATCACCTCCAACCTTCAGGTCAAACAACTGGTCTCAAGTTGTCAACACTTATTTGAGAAAATGAGATACTACATTAAAATTTAACCAAACACTGTACATATGATTATAAGAAAAAGGTGATGGCTCTTTTAATTGCTTTAAAGATCAGGACCTTATCTTAAGTTCTCACTCAAAAGGCATTTATTAATCCCAAGTTAGATGTTTTGACCCTTGGAGCTAAACATATGCACATAAAGACTGTTTTTTATTTATTTTTATTACCAGGGATTTCACAGTTCTCCTAGCATGTCTGTATGATATTACTGAATCTTCCAAATTTGGATGTCAGCTGCTTTAATAAAAAAAAAAATCAGAAAGCGAGTTTCCAGGATGATGTACATTGTGTGACTGTCTGATTATGTCCTGCAGTGGCCGTTCCATGAGTGGAAGCACTGACCGCATCCAGAAGTTGCGGAAGGAGTATTATCAGGCTCGGAGGGAAGCTTTCACTTTATATGAGGACAGTGAAGGAAGAGCAAGACCTGACTATGACCTTCACTGGGTAAGTCCATGCCTGATTGCAATCATTGAATTCATCTTTACTGATGTAGTTAAGAGCAGAAGAACAAGGCCAAGAATGTGCTGTACATATCAAGCTATATTTAGGTTACTTCAGTTTCATAGATGTGAACATTACCTAAATCACAGCCATTTTCTCCCACAGAAGTTGTTTCTATAAATCAAACCACCCTAATGCACAGTAGTTCATCTTAATTGCTCTCATATTTACTCCCTGTTGGACTTGTATGCCAGCTTGTTGGGATGGAGCAGATGTTAGCTATTTTAAAGAACACAAGGAATCTTGGCCATCATCTACTGAGCCTTAATCCTTGCCCTCCATCTCTTGAGTCTCAGACATCTGGTCAAGCATTAACAGACCATGCAACATAAGCCATCTCTCCTTTGGAAAATGATATTAGAAATAAATTTCAGAAGGGTCCGAAAGATATCAATTCAAAGATATCAACTGTTTGTATATTGTATCTGAACAATTTACATTTTGCTGATCTTACCAGTACACTAAGATCATTTTATTTTGAGATAAGGGCAGTTTTTTATTAGAGGGTTCTCTTTGCCAAATCCTTCAACATTTGGGAAGAGAAAAGAATATTGTGACCTCTAAAGAAATATTTTCTGGGTTTTTTCAAAATAGCATGATTCATTCTCTTGCCTTTTTCAAGAAGGCAAGGCTCTCACTCATCCTCTTTGATGATTACTGCCTTCTCCTACAGTTTTTAGTGCTGTTTTGAGAACCCCATAAGGAACTGTCTTGTCCCTGGTGGCCACACCAGCTCTTTCGAAGGACAGATGTATTAAAGGAAAGTTTCCTTTCTTGATTTTCACACTCATATTTGTGTTCACGAGGTCAGAGTAGGGAGAGTAGAGTCCAGCCACTGAGCTGATTCCCTCTAGTCTTCACTTGGATACTGTGGTTTCTCATGCATGAAGCCTAGTACTTTTACACAGGGGGTTCCAAACTCAGTTTCAGCATCCACCACTGTTGTGCAGAGCGACTGAAATTTCTTAGCCCCATAGATTCTTCCTTATATGGCAGAGTTTAAAAACACTAATCAGCAGTACACAGTAAGGATTAGCAATCTCCAACCAAATGGCTTCAGCCTCTTCCACAGATAAGCATCCTGTGACTACAGATCCGAACAAACAGCTATTTACTGGTTTTATTACAGATGTTAGGATTAAGCAGAATGGCATTTACAGTGATGGGGCAACTGGCCACTTAGACTCTCAGTAACAGAAGGGAAAGGTGTTCACAGAATAACAATCTACAACAATTCATTTCAAGCTTAATCAGATTGACTTATTGACTTTGATGAAAGACTCTATACATGAGGCCCTGTTCCCTCAATCAAATGGACAATAAAATAAAGGGAAGTTGTTTCCACCATGTCAAGTGCATTGAAAAGTCTTCCTCCTCAAAACCAGTGTGAATTCCTATGAGCAAAATAAGATAAGTAATTTTAGATAAAGTAGTCCTTGTTGTTTGGACCTTACTTTATATGACCTCCTTACATCAAGCTGAAAGGATGAAAATGCTTACACTCATGAGACTTAAAGTTTCCTCTTACCTTCATCAAACCTGAGCTAGATAACTACACACTCGGGTCATCCCTATCTTGATGATTCTGTTTCTGTGCTGAGCAAATGTGTAACCAGACAAACAATCTAGTGAGTAAAAGAGTCTCTCTATTTTCATTTGTGTTTCCCATGCCCGGGTATGTTGAGCTTTGCCAAAAGTGACTGATTTTACATTTCCCAGACAGCTGGGGACTCCAGCTTCCCAAAGGGATGCTTGGGAAATGCACTGTCATAAAAGATGACTGTTCATTGTGATTGGCTGTGATACTCCAAACCAGGGATTAGAATCTCAGCATCCTTTCCCATCCTCTCCACAAGCCAAGGAAAAACACTAGTATCTTTTGTCCAATGTAGACCTGAGAAACCACTCCGTTGTCTTGCTACTTTTGGAGAGATCTAGGAAAGCAAGTTTAGAAACCATTTCATTCCTGCCAGTCAGCCAGACACAACAAGGCAGCTTTTATGAGACTGTGGTTCCTAGATTGGCTGGTCTTCAGGATCACCGAGGGTGCCTGTTAAAAACTGATAGACAGTCCATGAAGGGGAGGGATGGGACCCAAGAGAGGGCTCCCAGGTGCTTCTCCAGGTGGTCATCAAGCTTTCTGACTCACAAATCTAAAAGTAGGGCATTGATTCCAATTGCTTCAGTAAACACTGAAGTAGTTCTACTTATCTAACAAGGTAAGTTCTACTTATCTAACAAGATCAGTACATGGACCAGCATCATCAAAAAATACTTTCATGGACTCAGAATCCCCCAAGCTCTCAGTACCTCAGACTGAGAGGCCTGACAAATATCCCCTCAAGTCACACTATACTGGGGAACTTCTGATCTATCGAGAAGGAAATTAGGGGAATAAGTTACCTAAGAACTACTTTTTTAAAAGGCCAAAAAGAAAGAAAGTATGCTCACAAAAGTCTTCAAAGCCAAAATTATTAAAACAATCATGGAGGGCTTCCCTGGTGGCACAGTGGTTGAGAGTCCGCCTGCTGATGCAGGGGACACGGGTTCGTGCCCCGGTCTGGGAAGATCCCACATGCCGTGGAGCGGCTGGGCCTGTGAGCCATGGCCACTGAGCCTGCGCATCCAGAGCCCATGCCCCGCAACGGGAGAGGCCACAACAGTGAGAGGCCCGCGTACGGCAAAAAAAAAAAAAAATCACAGAAAGAGTATTAGGATCTATGAATCACTGAAAAGATTATTAGGTTCTGTTCATAGTTTTCTGGTGGTTTTATTGTTTTTTTATTTTATTTTTCACATCTCTGAAGTTAGGGTGCAGTTTACAGTCACTTTTAGCCAGGTGTCATGATACAGTTGTCATTTTCTGCACAAGAAATGTATAATGAAATTGCAGGCTGTATATTAGAAACTTGGAAGACAATCCTAGAGAAATTTTGGAGTATGCTTTTAGGAAAGGCTGCTCCTTATTAATATTTTTTGGAATGTATTTTTATCACTCTTTTTTTTCTTTGACCCCCGTCAGACTTTCTGCATCTTCCCAGGCCATCTTGTGGGTAGTTTTCTACCTATGTTGCACCTGCCCAGTGGCCCAGAGCCAAAGATTTCTCTTACTGCTCCTTTGGGTTCTCCGTTGCTCTCATACCTCTCTCTCTTTTCCTTCTCTTTTTTCTGTGTCTCCTATTCAATTTTGACCAATATTTGCTCAGTCTAAGCATACGCCCAGTACTGGTAACAATAATATATCATCTCTATGTTGGAGGAACTCACAGTCTAGCCAGGAATACAGACATCTAAACCAAAACCCAAAAAAAAAGGACATTAATAAGTGTGAGAAATGCTGTAGTGTAGAGTAGTATTATCTTCTAAATGAGCTCAGAGAATGCAGTTAGTTCTGTTGGAAGCAGGGTGTGCATGAGGGGTGCTGGGAAAGCGATAGAGAACATTTGGGAGTTGCCTCAGTCACATATTTTGTTCTTTTTCTCTCAAATATGGTGGTTTTTCTTTTCCCAAAGGAGCTCCTGATTTATTCACTTCATTTGTGTTGAAATAAATGAATACACACAGATTGCAAGGTTTGTAAATATAGACATGAGACCTTAAAAATCTTTTCAGCAAGTCTGTTTGGTAGCTGTTTTCCCATCTAGGCTCTGAAAAGCTGTAAAGAACAAGTGGAGGGAATTTCAATGGCTCCAAGAGATGCCTGGTGAGTTTTTATAGGCCCAATTAAGTGAGCAAGATAGGCTAGCTGTGAAGTGTTCATATTTGCCAAAAGAAAACATAATACCTGTTATCTGCTGGCATTTTATGTTCTGTAAAATTTGTTAAGACTGCCACAGTCCTCTGGCAGCAGGCTGTGGTTTGTCCTTGTTGGGCTTTATTATTATTATTATTATTATTATTATTATTATTATTATTATTAGCAGATACAGATTATCTGCTTATTTAACAGCAGCATGAATATCCTATAAGTAATAATTTCAGAAATGGGATGGCTCTAGAGCTTTCTACAAATATTAGTACCTTTATTACTGTTTCTCTTCAAGAGCTGCATGGCATATATTATACCTCCTTCCTCTTTTTAATTCTTTGGCTAAATTAGAAGAATGTTTATCTGTAAAAGGGGTTCGTAGACACATGGGTGGGAAGAAGGTAAGCTGGTTTCCACTGTCATAAAAGACATAACACTATGTCTTTATGGCAAAAGGGATTGGTTCAGGTAGGTCATGGTTGGAACAAAGAGATGGTTGGGTGAATAAATAAAAACATTCTGAAAGAGTTGTTTCTTCTATTATGAAGATGATTTAGAAACCAAATGGATGGAATATACTTGGCAGCTGTCTGGACAATAACAGACACAGCTGGTGATTTCTGTAGTCAGAAGAAAGGGAGATCAAGATGCTGAGCTCGTGCTAGCCATCTTAGGAAAGGATTTGAGATGGAATGTGTAATAGCCACACAAGTACAAAACCATCAGAAGGTTATTTTCTACACATGATGGATAAGAGAAATGAGCTCCTGCTGTACTGTGGTCCAATGCAAGAACTAAGACTTGTTCATATTTTCCTTCTCCTGCTCCTTGAAGGTATTTGTTAAAAACTAGGGACGAGGGCGGGGGGAACTTTCAAGATAGTGGAGGAGTAAGACGTGGAGATCACTTTCCTCCCCACAAATACATCAGAAATACATCTACATGTGGAACAACTCCTACAGAACACCTACTGAATGCTGCTGGCAGAAGACCTCAGACCTCCCAAAAGGCAAGAAAGTCCCCACGTACCTGGGTAGAGCAAAAGAAAAAAGAAAAAACAGAGACAAAGAATAGGGAAGGGACCTGCACCAGTGGGAGGGAGCTGTGAAGGAGGAAATGTTTCCACACACTAGGAAGCCCCTTCACTGGTGGAGATGGGGGGTGGGCGGGGGGAAAGCTTCGGAGCCGCGGAGGAGAGCACAGCAACAGGGGTGCGGAGGGCAAAGCGGAGAGATTCCCGCACGGAGGATCGGTGCCGACTGGCACTCACCAGCCCGAGAGGCTTGTCTGCTCACCTGCCAGGGCGGGCGGGGCTGGGAGCTGAGGCTCAGGCTTCGGTTGGAGCGCAGGGAGAGGACTGGGGTTGGCTGCGTGAACACAGCCTGAAGGGGTTAGTGCGCCACAGCTAGCCGGGAGGGAGTCCGGGAAAAAGTCTGGATCTGCCTAAGAGGCAGGAGACCATTGTTTCCTGGTGCACGAGGAGAGGGGATTCATAGTACCACATAAATGAGCTCCAGAGACAGGCGCGAACCACGGCTGTCAGCGCGGACCCCAGAGACGGGCATGAGATGCTAAGGTCGCTGCTGCTGCCACCAAGAAGCCTGTGTGCGAGCACAGCTCACTCTCCACACCTCCCGTCCTGGGAGCCTGTGCAGCCCGCCACTGCCAGGGTCCCGTGATCCACGGACAACTTCCCCGGGAGAACGCACGGCGCGCCTCGGGATGGTGCAACGTCACGCCGGCCTCTGCCGCCGCAGGCTCGCCCCGCATCCGTACCCCTCTCTCCCCCCAGGCCTGAGTAAGCCAGAGCCCCCGAATCAGCGGCTCCTTTAACCCCGTCCTTTCTGAGCGAAGAACACACGCCCTCAGGCGACCTACCTGCAGAGGCGGGGCCAAATCCAAAGCTGAACCCCAGGAGCTGTGAGAACAAAGAAGAGAAAGGGAAATCTCTCCCAGCAGCCTCAGGAGCAGCGGATTAAAGCTCCACAATCAACTTGATGTACCCTGCATCTGTGGAATACCTGAATAGACAACAAATCATCTCAAATTGACGAGGTGAACTTTGGGAGCAACGATACATATATTTTTCCAACTTTTTCTCTTTTTGTGAGTGTGTATGTATATACTTCTGTGTGTGATTTTGTCTATATAGGTTTGCTTTTACCATTTGTCCTAGGGATCTGTCTGTCCATTTTTTAAAAATAGTTTTTAATACTTCTTACCATTGATGGATTTCTTTATTGGTTTGGTTGCTCTCTTCTTAATTTTTTTTATTACTTTTAAATTTTTTTATTTAACTAATTTTTTTAATTTTTTATTTTAATAACTTTTATTTTAGTTCAGTTTTTCTTTCTTTCTTTTTTTTTTTTTCTCTCCCTTTTCTTCTGACCTGTGTGGCTGACAGGGTCTTGGTGCTCCAGCCAGGAGTCAGAGCTGAGCCTCTGAGGTGGGAGAGCCGAGTTCAGGACATTGGTCCACCAGAAACCTCCCGCCCCAAGTAATATCAGTCGTCAGGAGCTCTCCCAGAGATCTCTGTCTCAACGCTAAGACCCAGCTCCACTCAATGAACAGCAGCTCCAGTGCTGGACACCCCATGGCCAACAACTAGCAAGACAGGAACACAACCCCACCCATTAGTAGAGAGACTGCCTAAAATCATAATAAGGTCACAGACACCCCAAAACACACCACTGGACACGGTCCTGCCCACCAGAAAGACAAGATCCAGCCTCATCCACCACAACACAGGCAACAGTCTCCTCCACCAGGAAGCGTACACAACCCACTGAACTAACCTTACCCACTGGGGGCAGACCCCAAAAACACCAGGAATTATGAACCTGCAGCCAGCAAAAAGGAGACCCCAAACACAGTAAGTTAAGCAAAACAAGAAACAGAGAAATACTCAGCAGATGAAGGAGCAAGGTAAAATCCCAACAGACCAAACAAATGAAGAGGAAATAGACAGTCTACCTGACAAAGAATTCAGAGTAATGATAGTAAAGATGATCCAAAATCTTGGAAATAGAATGGAAAAAAATGTAAGAAACGTTTCACAAGGACCTAGAATAACAAAAGAACAAACAAACAATGATGAACAACACAATAAATGAAATTAAAAATTCTCTAGAAGGAATCAATAGCAGAATAACTGAGGCAGGAGAACAGGTAAGTGACCTGGAAGATAAAATAGTGGAAATAACTACCGCAGAGCAGAATAAAGAAAAAAGAATGAAAAGAATTGAGGACACTCTCAGAGACCTCTGGGACATGGTTAAACACACCAACACTCAAATTATAGGGGTCCCAGGAGAAGATAAACAGAAAGTGACTGAGAAAATATTTGAAGAGATTATACCTGAAAACTTCCCTAATATGGGAAAGGAAAGGGTCAATCAAGTCCAGGAAGCACAGAGAGTCCCATACAGGATAAATCCAAGGAGAAACATGCCAAGACATATATTAATCAAACTATCAAAAATTAAATACAAAGAAAAAATTTAAAAGCAGCAAGGGAAAAGCAACAAATAACATACAAGGGAATCCCCATAAGGTTAACAGCTGATTTCTCAGGGAAACTTTGCAAGCCAGAAGCATGTGGCAGGACATATTTAAAGTGATGAAAGGAAAAAACCTACGACCCAGATTACTCTACCCAGCAAGGATCTCATTCAGATTTGACAGAGAAATAAGATCTTTATGGACAAGCAAAAGCTAAGAGAATTCAGCATCACCAAACCAGCTTTACAACAAATGCTAAAGGAACTTCTCTAGGCAGGAAACAAAAGAGAAGGAAAGATCTACAATAACAAACCCAAAACAATTAAGAAAATGGTAATAGGAATATACATATTAATAATTAACCTTAAATGTAAATGGATTAAATGCTCCAACCAAAAGGCATAGACTGGCTGAATGGATACAAAAACAAGACCCATACATATGTTGTCTACAAGAGACCCACTTCAGACGTAGGGACACATACAGACTGAAAGTGAGGTGATGGAAAAAGATATTCCATGCAAATGGAAATCAGAAGAAAGCTGGAGTAGCAACTCTCCTATCAGAGAAAATACACTTTAAAATAAAGACTATTACAAGAGACAAAGAAGGGCACTACATAATGATCAAGGGATCAATCCAAGAAGAAGATACAACAATTGTAAATCTTTATGCACCCAACATAGGAGCACCTTGATACATAAGGCAAATGCTAACAGCCATAAAAGGGGAAATGGGCAGTAACACAATCATAGTAGGGGACTTGAACATCACACTTTCACCAATGGGCACATCATCCAAAATGAAAGTAAATAAGGAAACACAGCTTTAAATGACACATTAAACAAGATGGACTTAATTCATATTTATACGACATTTCATCCAAAACCAACAGAATACACTTTCTTCTCAAGTGCTCATGGAATATTCTGCAGGATAGATCATACCTTGGGTCACAAATCAAGCCTTAGTAAATTTTAGAAAATTGGAATTGTATCAAGTATCTTTTCTGACCACAATGCTATGAGACTAGATATCAATTACAGGAAAAAAACTGTAAAAAATACAAATACATGGAGACTAAACAATACTCTACTAAATAACCAAGAGATCACTGAAGAAATCAAAGAGGAAATCAAAAAATACCTAGAAACAAATGACAGTGAAAACATGACAACCCAAAACCTATGGGATGCAGCAAAAGCAGTTCTAAGAGGGAGGTTTAGAGCAATACAATCCTACCTTAAGAAACAAAAATTCATCTGAAATAAACAACCTAACCTTACCCCTAAAACAGTTAGAGAAAGAAGAACAAAAAACCCCAAAGTTAGCTGAAGGAAAGAAATCATAAAGTTCAGATCAGAAATGAATGAAAAAGAAATGAAGGAAACGATAGCAAATATCAATAATATTAAAAGCTGGTTCTTTGAGAAGATAAAGAAAATTTATAAACCATAAGCCAGACTCATCAAGAAAAAAGGGAGAAGACTCAAATCAATATAATTAGGAATGAAAAAGGAGAAGTAACAATTGACACTTCAGAAATACAAAGGATCATGAGAGATTACTACAAGCAACTCTATGCCAATAAAATGGACAACCTGGAAGAAAAGGACAAATTCTTAGAAAAGCACAACCTCCAAGACTGAACCAGGAAAAAATAGAAAATATAAACAGACCAATCACAAGCACTGAAATTAAAACTGTGATTAAAAATCTTCCAACAAACAAATGCTCAGGACAAGATGGCTTCACAGGCAAATTCTATCAAACATTTAGAGAAGAGCTAACACCAATCCTTCTCAAACTCTTCCAAAATATAGCAGAGGGAGGAACACTCCCAAACTCATTCTACAAGGCCACCATCACTCTGATACCAATACCAGACAAAGATGTCACAAAAGAAAACTACAGGCCAATACCACTGATGAACATAGATGCAAAAATCCTCAACAGAATACTAGCAAACAGAATCCAAAAGCACATTAAAAGGATCAAACACCATGATCATATGGAGTTTATCCCAGGAATGCAAGGATTCTTCAGTATACACAAATCAATCAATGTGATAAACCATATTAACAAATTGAAGGAGAAAAACCATATGATCATCTCAATAGATGCAGATAAAGGCTTTCAACAAAATTTAAAACCCATTTATGATAAAAATCCTCCAGAAAGTAGGCATAGAGGGAACTTACCTCAACATAATAAAGGCCATATATGACAAACTCACAGCCAACATCGTTCTCAATGGTGAAAAACTGAAACCATTTCCACTAACATCAGGAACAGAACAAGGTTGCCCACTCTCACCACTGTTATTCAACATAGTTTTGGAAGTTTTAGCTACAGCAATCAGAGAAGAAAAAGAAAAGGAATCCAAATCGGAAAAGCAGTAAAGCTGTCACTGTTTCCAAATGACATGATAGTATACATAGAGAATCCCAACGATGCTACCAGAAAACTACTAGAGCTAATCATGAATTTGGTAAAGTAGCAGGATACAAAATTAATTAACAGAAACCTCTCACATTCCTACACACTAATGATGAAATATCTGAAGGAGAAATAAAGGAAACACTCCCATTTACCATTGCAACCAAAATAATAAAGTATCTAGTTATAAACCTACCTAGGGAGAAAAAAGACCTGTATGCAGAAAACTGTAAGACACTGATGAAAGAAATTAAAGATGATACAAACAGATGGAGAGGTATACCATGTTCTTGGATTGGAAGAGTCAACATTGTGAAAATGACTCTACTACCCAAAGCAGTCTACAGATTCAGTGCAATCCCTATCAAACTACCAGCGGCATTTTTCACAGTACTAGAACAAAAAATTTCACAATTTGTATGGAAACACAAAAGGCCCCAAATAGCTAAAGCAATCTTGAGAAAGAAAAATGGAGCTGGAGGAGTCAGGCTCCCTGACTTCAGACTATACTACAAAGCTACAGTAATCAAGACAGTATGGTACTGGCACAGAAACAGAAATATATATCTATGAAACAGTATAAAAAGCCCAGAGATAAACCCACACACATATGGTCACCTTATCTTTGAGAAAGGAGGCAAGAATATACAATGGAGAAAAGACAGGCTCTTTAACAAGCGGTGCTGGGAAAACTGGACAGCTACATGTAAAAGAATGAAATTAGAACACTCCCTAACACCATACACAAAAATAAACTCGAAATGGATTAAACACCTAAATGTAAGGCCAGACACTATAAAACTCTTAGAGGAAAACATAGGCAGAACACTCTATGACATACATCACAGCAAGATCCTTTTTGACCCACCTCCTAGAGAAATGGAAATAAAAACAAAAATAAACAAATGGGCCCTAATGAAACTTTAAGCGTTTGCACAGCAAAGGAAACCATAAACAAGACGAAAAGACAACCCTCAGAATGGGAGAAAATATTTGCAAATAAAGCAACTAACAAAGGATTAATCTCCAAAATATGCAAGCAGCTCATGCAGCTCAATATCAAAAAAACAAACAATCCAATCCAAAAATGGGCAGAAGACCTAAATAGACATTTCTCCAAAGAAGATATACAGATTGCCAACAAACACATGAAAGGATGCTCAACATCACTAATCATTAGAGTAATGCAAATCAAAACTACAATGAGGTATCACCTCACACCAGTCAGAATGGCCATCATCAAAAAATCTAGAAACAATAAATGCTGGAGAAGGTGTGGAGAAAAGGGTGCCCTCTTGCACTGTTGGTGGGAATGTAAATTGCTACAGCCAGTATGGGAATAGTAAGGAGGTTCCTTAAAAAATTAAAACTAGAACTACCATATTACCCAGCAATCCCACTACTGGGCATATACCCTGAGAAAACCATAATTCAAAAACAGTCATGTACCAGAATATTCATTGCAGCTCTATTTACAATAGCCAGGACATGTAAGCAACCTAAGTGTCCATGGACAGATGAATGGATAACAAAGATGTGGCACATATATACAGTGGAATATTAGCCATAAAAAGAAACAAAACTGAATTATTTGTAGTGAGGTGGATGGACCTAGAGTATGTCATAGAGAGTGAAGTAAGTCAGAAAGAGAAAAATAAATACCATATGCTAATGCATATATATGGAATCTTAAAAAAAATGGTTTTTAGGAACCTAGGGGCAGGACAGGAATAAAGACTCAGATGTAGGGAATGCACTTGAGGACATGGGGAGGGGCAAGGGTAAGCTGGGATGAAGTGAGAGAGTGGCATGGACATATATACACTACCAAATATAAAATAGATAGCTAGTGGGAAGCAGCCACACAGCACAGGGAGATCAGCTCGGTGCTTTGTGTCCACCTAGAGGGGTGGGTTAGGGAGGGTGGGAGAGAGACACAAGAGAGAGGGGATATGGGCATATATGTATACATATAGCTGATTCACTTTTTTATGCATCAGAAACTAGCACACCATTGTAAAGCAATTATACTCCAATAAAGATGTTAAAAAACAAAAAAACTAGGGACATTGTAAAACAATTCTGGATAAGTCAGTGGCTCTTAAGTTGCCACAGAAACCTAATTCAAACTGGCCTAAGCAAAAAAGGAAACTTTTTTTGTCTTGTGTAACTTTAAAGTCCCTAGGCATATCTGACTTCAGGCAAAGCTGGATCCTGTCCTTCCAGACAGGCCATTAGGGGTCTGTCCTTCTCCATCTCTCACCTTTGTTATTCTCTCTGTAGGGACCATTGTCAAGGGGCTCCCACATATGGTGGCAAGACAGCCATCAGCAGCTCCAACCCAACAACTCTATAGAAAGAGTGTCTCACCCCCAGGATGTCCAGGAGGTCGTAGAACTGATGTTCAATGCAATCCTCAATGGCTTATTGACTCAGCCTGGGTCACATATCCACTCCTGAGCTCCCATGGCCAGAAAGATACAGTACGTTTACTGGTCAGAACTGCATCGCAAGATCACTCCTGGAACCAGAAAGTAGAATCAGACCTACATAAATTCCATGAATGAGTATAGGTGAAGAAGTAGTCCCTAAAAGAAAATCAATGTTTTATTAACAGGGGAAGGGAAAAATGGATGCCGGACAGAATTAGGAGTTGTCTACTACAACTTCTAATTCTCATAATGATATAAACTTCCTTCATCTTCTTAGATTTTCAAGGAGAGAGAGAGAGAGAAAAGAACTTTCCCTTCATGTACTTTCATGTTAGAAAGAACAGATCTATTGTCATTCTTAAACTTGCTGCCGTTGTCGGCTAGGTAAAAGGAGAGAGAAGATTTCTTTTTGTCTACTGGTCCAGTATCTTTGAGCTATCCCAAGAACCCAGCTGGCTTCACTGAGTTATTCATGAGAAATAACCATACCACTGGCTATTTGTTCAGGTTGGCAAGTGACATTTCGATTCACCCAAGACCTAGGAATTTGCCTTAGAGGGAGGCAGTAGAATTCTTTGAAAGGACAAAAAGTAAATCTCTTTCTTTGGGTAAGAACTGCTCCATCTGTATCCTCATGGATTGTTGTTTTGTGACAAGAACATATGCTTTTCTTAAAAGCTTCAAAAGATGGAATGAGGTAAAGAATTAGAACCAGCAAACGTATGTATCCGTAACTGTTGTAGTTTGGCTCCTACCAGCAACAACCAACCCCTTCTCAGTTGCTGAGACCCTCTTGAGCTCCATAATCACATCCCTCCCAGTGTGTCCCTCCATGACCAGAGGAGTGTTTCCCCCTGATTTCCTAAAACAACTGAACTGAGGAATGGACGAAGTACCAAGGCAGAGAACTGTCCACAAATTAGGTGGATTTTGGAAGGGCCTGAGGTTTGATTGAACGTGTTATTGGTGAAACATCAAATGCCACTTGAAGGGTTGGGACTTGCTCACCTAGATTTCAGGAAGTAGTGAAAATTATAGGAAAGAAGAAGACAAAATAAATTCAAGATTTTTTTCTTTTGGTTGGTAGCTTTAGTCCTTTTATATCTCAGTGTGGCTTTCACTGGAACATGATGACATATTAGCCATACAGAAGAAGATCATGTGAGTGAATTTCTAGCTTTTAAATGCAGTGTAAATCATTTTGAAAGCAGGCAACGTGTTTACAGGCAATCCCCAACATAAAAACAGACTGTGTTTCAAAAACCCATTAAGAAATTGGTCGTTTGGACCTGGGAATGGTTTTCCCCATAGGAAAAAAAGTTACTGATTGTAGGGTCCCAGACCAGCCTACAAAAAGCCCACTAAAGTCCAGTAACCTTTAGCTAGTCACAGAACACTAACCCAGAAGTGGGAGCAGGGGAGCCATCTGAGCCAGGAGCTGGAGAAGGAAATTGCCCTCTTCCCACTTTCCTGGACACACTATGGAGATGTTCCCTAGCCCCTTCATATCTATCAGTCTTTAAGAATGTCTCCCCAGTTTTCCTGACCTATTATCACCCCTACCTCCCTATCATGACATTGCACTAAGCCCACGCTTTCTCCCAAAGTGCTCAGGATCCAAAGTTACCTCTCTATACTGTCGTCCATCAAAGTACCTGTTTTCTTAGTGAAGTTCATCTCGGCTGCACTCTGGGGGGGGGGGGGGCAAATAATCTGACCCATGGAAGTTCTTCCCACTCCCTGAAAGACTTCTCTTTTTAAAGTAGACATTTGATTAACCCTAATTAAGTACAAATTTAGGCACTTTAGGGGAAGTCTAGGAGAAGGCAATAGGAGAGGGGTCAATGGAATCCATAACTGGAAACGTTCCCTTGGTGAAACAGAGGGGCAAGGGTCCCACACTGGGAGGACATTTTCCCCCATGTCTTGTTGCTGCTACTCCACAGCCCAAAGGTCCTCCAGCACCTCTCTTTTATGTACAGACCCCCAGTTGCCCCACATCTCCCAGCCTGACAGGCTTCCTTGGGAAATGACCTGATCCTAGGGGTGGCACTGATTTCACCATCAACCTAGCCCTCATTTCCCTCAAAGGAAGACTTTTGTTTCTAAGTCTGCCCCCTGTCGCCCACGGCCAGCTGCCATGACTAACACAGACCATGAGTCCTCAGTCAGCGCTGTCTGAAATCTACCCTGAAGATGCTACTCTAAACTAGTGTCTTCCCATCCAGTCTTTTTTTTTTTTTCTTTTTGCGGTATGTGGGCCTCTCACTGTTGTGGCCTCTCCCGTTGCAGAGCACAGGCTCCGGATGCGCAGGCCCAGCGGCCATGGCTCACGGGCCCAGCCGCTCCGCGGCATATGGGATCCTCCCAGACCGGGGCACGAACCCGTATCCCCTGCATCGGCAGGCGGACTCTTAACCACTTGCGCCACCAGGGAGGCCCCATCCAGTCTTCTTAAACCCACAGATAGAGGTCCTGAATTGTAGACCCAATCATATAGCAGGTATGGGAAGCATTTTAGAGCATGGAAGCTAGAATGCCTAAGTCCACATCCAGGCTACACTACTTGCTAACTGGGTAAATTTGGGCCATATATTTAACCTCTCAGTCTCCTTTAAAAGTGGGATAATAGTACTGTGTATTGTGACAATTAAATGATTATTACATGTAAAGCACTTAGAATCCTACCTGGCATGCAGTAAGGTGTTCAAGAAAGATGAGGAGTTTTTAAGTGGTGCACATACTGAGGTGTTTAGAAATCATATGTTCCATTAGCCAGACAACTATTCTTAGTCATTGTTGGAACTTAACCTCTTTGATTATTCCAGAGTTCTGGGACATCACACAGCATACAAAGCGTTTGGGAGGCCTTCTGGCCATGCTCACTCTGGTTACCGCTGAGGTACCCACAGTCCCTTCAGGTGGTAACTGTCAGGGTTTGTTGTAAGGGCACTTTTGGCAAAGTCCATGGGTCAAGAGGTCAATATCTATTTCCCTCTCTCCCACACACACACACACTTTTCCTTTAAGAGTGTACTCCTTTCATCCCTGACCCCAGGGGCACACCTAATCTCTTTAGTGAGCTTGTGCTAAAATCAAAGACCAAAGACCAGAAGAAAGTTAGAAGCTTCTGTTTTCAACTCTGCAAAAATCCTGAAGCAAAGAAATACCTGGAGACAGAGGAAAAAAATGTATGGTTACCAAAGGAGAAAGGTGAGGGGGGATAAGTTTGGAATTTGAGATTAACAGGTACATACTACTATATATAAAATAGATGAACAACAAGGACCTACTATATAGCACAGGGAACTACAGTCAGTATCTTGTAGTAACCTATAACGGAAAAGAATCTGAAAAAGAATACATAAATATATGTATAACTGAATCACTTTGCTGAAACATTATAAATCAACTATACTTAAATAAAAAAATTAAAATTAAAAAAAAGAAAGAGAAATACCCTTGTCTAGTTAAAGACTTAAAATAGGAAAGAGAGGGGAAGACAACAGAATATATGCAAATTATTTACTCAATAAATTTTACTACTATCAGGTCGGTCACCACAATGGCATCATTTACTCAGTGCTGATTCTATCAGCGAATACCTTATATAAATTATTCCAGACAACTCCATGTGGTAGGTGTCTTTAATTCTGTTTCGCAGGTGAGGAAACTAGTGTTCTAAGAGTTTGCACCATAGTCACATGATCAGTAGCAAAGCTGATATTCCAATCTGTGCTAACTCCCTGTGGAACAGAAGAAAGGAAGGCCGCTGTGGCAGCTGCTGAGATGCTTTTTCTACATGAAATGTTTGAAAGAAAGAGAATCTCTCCTGAACTACTCTTTAATTATCCCTCCTAATTTGTTTTTAACCCAATAGAATTGAACTAAAATCAAATTTTGGTATTGTTTCATCGCTTCTTTGTAAAAGTCAAAATCATTCTTTTTATGCTGTAATCAAATAAGTTAGCCTATCTCTGGCTCCACCCCAATCCTAAATACCAAAAAGCAGAAAAAGAAAGTTCAGAACCACATTATTTTTCCATAGTATGTCAAAAAACCCTATGCTCTACTTACATTAGAGTGAAAAAAGAACTCTTTCTGCTTCTAATGAGCAATTAATTCCAGCTCAGGATGTTGAGTATAGAATAGGTTAAGTTCCCCCAAACCACAACCGTTTGTGTTGGATCATGCTTAAAACCCAGAATTCCAACTTCTACAATAATCACATTCTTTTCTTCTACTGCAATGGGAGAAATGACCATTTTATGTAACATAGGAAAAACCATAGCAGAAACGCCTATGAATTCCAGATTTCCTAAACTGTTCTCAAAGCTGTTTAAAATCAGTTGGATACATTTTATTTTAGCAGAACTCAAAAATTCTGAAATAAACTTCGGGAACTGAATTTTTTAAATAAAGATTTTTGGAGGAGAAGATATGAAAATTCACTTAATTAGCATTTATAACACATGTATCACTTAACATTGATGACAGTGAAACTCCATGTGAGACGTATTTGTGTTCAGATCCTGAAGCCCAGAACTGCCCCTTGCACAGCTTCCTAACTGTAATTAACCAATCAGGTCGCTGTGGTGGCCATCTTGTTCTTTCAGCTTAAGGAAATTTTTGACTCAGAGTCATTCTGAAATTTAACATCATTTGGTTCTTATTAAGTAGTAACTAGTCTGGTGTTATGATGGGGAAAAAGAAAGTCAGAGAAAGCTCTCCTCTGAAGTAGACAGGAAGAACACTTAAATCAAAGAAAATCCTAAAATGATAATAATCACAACAGCAGTACTGGAACTGCCATTCTCCACAGGAAGAATGACCGCTTTTGAATACATTGTAATGATACAGACTAGAGTCTGTGACTTTACGATCCTCCTATGACTCTCATTAATTTCTCTGTCTCATTCCGAGCCTTGAAATCACAGTGCTAATTCTCAGAGTGTTTATGAGAAAGTGCAGAAGTTGGCACCACTGACTTCAGCTAGGCTGACAGGAAAACTTTCCATTTGTTCAAGTAAATGATCTAAGAAGAGAGGGTGCAGTGTTATTATTATAAACTATTGAGAAATAGTTTCTTTTCTGTTTTTAATATAAGACTTCTCTAAAGCAACAGAGTTCTTGGGGTTTATCTCCATGAAGCCTTCTTCAGATGATTTAGCTCATTTCATGTCACCTCTCACTCAGCTTATTCCCTAGACAGCAAAGCCAAAGCAGCACATGAAGAACAGATTTTCCACAATCATTCATTCCTTTGTTGATTTATTTATTCAGTGAATATTTATGAGTTTATATGCGAGTATACGTCAAGCCCAACCCTTGCATCAACACCAACAAAGAAGGAACACCTGAGTGGTGGTGGGGGGGGGGCGTGAGCGCGCGTGTGTGTAGATATTAATGTTTTGAAGTTCCTCCTTTAGAGAAACAGTAGGAAATGTGTGAGAAAGAGGTTCCCTGTCATGAACTGATGTCTTTCACCTAATGAACCTTCTAGCTCAAAAATTCTGAAATAAACTTTGGGAACCGAATTTATTAAATGAAGATGTTTGGAGGAGAAGATATGAGAATTCACTTAATTGGCATTTATAACACATGTATCACTTAACCTTGACGACAATGAAAACTCCATGTGAGCCATATTTGTGTTCAGATCCTGAAGCCCAGAACTGCCCCGTGTGGAGATACTTCCATTTTTCAGCTTTGTTTTCTCATCATCGCTAATTGTCAGAGTCCCAGATTGTTTCTGAATAGCAACTCTATTTTAACTGTAATTTTTATATATATCAGCTACTTTTCCTTTCCTCATCTATTTAGCATGGACCAGGGTTCCTGTTTTCCATACAATTCCCTTTACAGTAATTTCCCAGGTTTAAATTGTCAAGCAGCACTTCAGCAACAATGTGCTCTATGAGTATATGGTTATAAAGGAATCAGAAACTCATGTTCCAGAGGAAGAAATCATGGTCCCACCATTAATGGGAATGATGGTGGGAAGAAATCTTTTAACATAGTACTTATATTGGTAATCGGAAAAAAATGCTATGAGAGGGGCTTCCCTGGTGCGCAGTGGTTGAGAGTCCGCCTGCCGATGCAGGGGACATGGGTTCGTGCCCCGGTCCGGGAAGATCCCACATGCCGCGGAGCGGCTGGGCCCATGAGCCATGGCAGCTGAGCCTGCGCGTCCGGAGCCTGTGCTCCACAAAGGGAGAGGCCACAACAGTGAGAGGCCCGCGTACCACAAAAAAAAAAAAAAAAAAAATGCTATGAGATTTAGGAGTTTGTGGTTTACCTGTGGTTCTAGGACTATTTTTAAATTTCCCAATTTCAGAAATTGGGTAACTTTCTCCGTTCTGCATATGGTTGCATAGTTGTAAGCTTTAAAAAGTCTTAAATACATGATGATGAAAGAATTAAAAAGACAACAAGCAAGTAAGAAAGAACTGACATTTTGTTTCCAGCATTCCATATTTCCACTTAATTGATTTATAAGTTCAATTTATCAGAAATTTTGAATACCTTTGCAATTAGAAGCTCTTAAGACTTTCCTTTTCTTGGAGATTTTATCTACAAAATCAGAAGGAAACCTGTTAATGGCCCTCATCAATTACCCACTTTCACTTAATGCTGTGTCACTTTGGCCCCAGGACTGAAGAACAGAATTTCAAAGTGTATGGTTGTTTAGCCATATATTCATTTATTAATTAGTTCCTTAGACCTTTATTTGGTGGTAACTTTGTGCCAGAAGTTTACTTGACTCTGAAGAATTAAGAGTTTGTGTCTGATGGGAAAGGCAGTCAGGAAACATGATTTCAAACATAATGGGATGTTTAGGAATAATTGTACAGTAAAAAAGTTCTAGGTGAATGCATAGTAAAGAGAGACTAACTAAGAATAAACAGGGCAGATGCTTTTATCCCATAAAACTTCACAGTGTGTGTTCAGCCTTTTTTTTTTTGTCTGCATTTAGGGCACTCTGCCTCCAAGTAAGCTACTCCAATTGTCCTTTGCAATTTCTAAGCAAATATAAGGTAGCTTTTATCATGTTTCATGATGATACTTTTCTTTGGACTCGACCTCTCATTTTGAAGATTTGGGTGATTGTGCACCACATCTGTCCCAGTTACTGAGACCCTAGAGGGTAGTTTTTCTAACTGTGTGTCACAACTTATTAGATGATCATAAAATCAATTAGTCGGTTACAATTGACATTTTTAAAGATTTTGAGTAGAATAGAGTAGATTAGAGGGCATAGCAGGTCGTAAATATGAGTATTGGTTGGTAGAAATTTTGTTTCACAGCCAATGTGTGCATACATACAAGTATGTGCTGGGTCATGGTGTAAAGTATATTTTTTCCTATGGGCCATAATTTTTAAAGGTTGAAAAACTCTAGACTTTAAATTCCATATCTGGCTGGTTTGCCATTTCATTTATAAGAACTCATATAGTATTTGTTTCAGACTAGGGGCTCAAGAAATTTTTTGAATAAATATTGTTGAATACATCTTATGTGAAATACATAATGAAAGGCACAGTTTGCTTTTCTTGATTATACCCATATATCAATATGATATGTAGATAAAGATAGATACGTACACAATTTGCACATATATTAATTAATTTTAGTTTAGCAGCCAATGGTTTATGTAGCTCTTAAATGGACATATTAAAGAGGTTACAATTACATAGCCAGATCAGGTGGATATAGTTGGCATACTGTAGTCTTTTTTGTTTTCCTAAAAGTACTCTTTTTCTCCGTTTACATCAAAAAATATTTTATTATATAATAAATGTAATACATGCTCACTGTAAAAAAAATTTAGATATTTGGTAAAGTGTTAAAACAGAAATTTAAATCACATATTATCTGACCACACAATAAATGAACATTATGTTTTGGAGTACTTTCTTTTGTATGAGCACATACACACACACACACACACATACACATGCATCTCACATTTAGTAATTACATTGGAATCCTACTGGATATGCTGTTACTTAAACTACTTTTCACTTTCTATTATATTGTGAGCATTTCTCTTGCCATTAAATAATCTTCAAAAATATGAATTTAATGTTTAATGTACAGTGTTTTCTAGAAAGGATATTCAATAATTGACTAATCACTTTATCATTGTTGGATGTTTAAATTATTTTCATCATTTCTTATATAAGTAATGATGTACTAATTAGCTTTATAAATAAATCTTTGCATCCTTATGTTATTATTTCTTTACCATAAATCAATATATTTGTTATTTAATATAAGGCTATGAAAAAAAATTTTAATTGATTCAAATAACCCAACTTGTCCCTAGAAAAGTTTTTAAGTTTATATTCATCCCAAAAATATATTTATTAATACATCCAACAAATATTAATGCTCTGTTTTATACAGGTTTCTTAGGAGCCCTATTAAAGCTGAGTATTTTCATTTTTCTGATTTTTTTAATCAATTTGATAGCAAACATCAACTACTTGGTTTTCATTAAATTACAGCTGAGATCGAGAATTTCATGTGTTTACTGGCCATATAAATTTCTTCTTTTCTATGCATTTTTCATTTTTTCTATTACAGTGTTTTCCTTTTTTGCTCCTGAGTTGTAAATGTTCTTGGTATAGAAGGAATATTAAGCCTTTACTATCAAATATCATTAAGAATTTTTTCCAACTTTATCAATTGTCTCTTTAATGATACTTTAGAGAGAAAAAAGCTTTCATTTTTATGTAAACAAGTCGGAGACTTTTATTAGTTTTTTCAAATGGCATTTTACACATCAAATCAAGATGGTCATATGATTTTTCTTCTTTTTCTATTAATGTGATGATTAATATTAATAGAGTTCCTAATATTGAATAGCCTTGCAGTTCTGAAAAAATAAATCTACACTCATATGCTGTCTGTTTTATTCTTTTAAGATAGAGCTGGGCCCAAAGTGCTAGTCTTTTATTTGTGATTTTGTATCTATATTTGGAAGTGAAGTTGATATCTAAGCTTTTGTGGTTTTTTTCCTAACTTTAATAATTTTACATAGAAGGGATATATTACCTTTATAAAATAATTTGATTGTCTTTTATCTGTTTCTTTGTAACAATTTCTATAGTCTAGGAATTATCTCTTTGTCAAGATTTAAAATAACTCACCCATAAAACCATCTAGCCTGATGCTTTTTTGTGGGTAATTCTTTCACTCTTTTTTCAACTATTCCCATAGATGGAGATCTTTGGAAAAGGAGATCTTTCCTCCTTTACTGAAATTTGGAAAGTTGCTATCTTTTTTTCTATAAAATTATTTATTTCATTGAAATTTTCAAACTTTTAGTACATTTCATGTTTTTTGCTTAATTGTTTAATAACATTTTCTGCTCTAATACATTTATTTTTTACTTCATTATTTACTTATTATTATTTACGTATTATTTCTCTTTCCTTAAGAAAGGAAAAAGCAAACTTTTAAAATTATTGAACTTACTTATTTCAGTTACTTTTTAGTCATGGTCAATAACAGTATAATTTAAGGCAGTGAGTTTGCTTTTGAATTTACTTTGGTGAACTTCCAGAAGTGTCCAAATCTTATCTTCTTCTTAATCCTTTTCTAAGTATCCTGAAATTTAAAATGTATTTCTTCTTTGACCAAGACTGATTTATATGATCATTATTTTAAATTTTAAGAATTTATGTTTTTCCATCTAAATTTTTATTAATATTTGGTTTTAATGCTTTGTAGTCAAGGACAGTGACTTCTGAAATTTCTGGCATTTACTGAAAGTCGGGATAATGTATGTCACTTTTTGTCATTTAAAGATTTAATTAAACTAAAACTAATTATTTTTCTATAAATGTTTATTATTTAATAAATATTTATTGAGTGCCTGTTATATTCCAAGCACTGTTAAGGTGCTGGGGGTATAGCAGAAAGCAAAATGGACAAAAGTCTCTGCCTTGGGGTACTTGCATTCTAATATATAACATATATGAATCACTATATTTCCTGGAAAGTAAGTCAGCATAGTTGTTATACACACAATAAATTTAATGACAGCTTTTCAAGAAAAGAACAAAAAAGAGAATACCACCACATTCAATGTAAGTTTCTATATTAAGAGACATCTCCATTTCTCAAATGTTTAAGAGTAAGAAATGTGTGCCCTATACTTGGTAAAATATGGTAAAATAATCTTATGAACTGTATTTTTTCTGACATTGTATATATTTATTTAGCATCTTCTTGATTTGTCAAAGATAGATAGGCATTAAGTGTAAGTCCCCACTTACTATTCTGTTACTGAAGCTTTCAGCTTCATTTTTTTTTAGGTCTGTCTCTTGTAAAAGGTTGAATTGTGGTATTTGATTCATTCTGAGGCTTTCTCTCCTATTATCATAACTGGCATTCTTATTCTTTCTGTCATTTTGTTTTAGGCTTCGGGCTTTGTACACCTTTTTCTGTTTCCCTTTTTTAGCTGTATTTTCTTTGATTATTTTATTCAGTAGTTTCAATCATACTGACTTTATAAAAACATTTTTAGCCTATTTTCTCTATCAACATCAAAAATGAAATCATCTCTGTTGAGTTCCTTCCATGTCAAAGGAATAAATTAAAATGACTGTAAGTTATCACAGATTTCCCTCACACTTTTTAACCTGTGGTATTTTAGATCCAATCATGTTTTTAAAGAAAAATGTGTATCTTCTTTTTAATATTTTGTATGGGGCATGTTTCCTTCATCCAAGGACTGCATTCCAAGTCTACTGCTAGTCCTTCTTTGCTTTGACAGTTCCATAGTTGAGTTCTTTATCTTGACTCACCTGCTTACCTTTTTGAGTGATTGTACTTCAGGAAGAATACATAGTATATTTTTAAATCCTTGAAATCTGACAATATTTTTATATAAATCTCAACACTTAATAACAATGCCCGGTGCTTTGAGGTGTATAAGAAATATTTGTTGACTAAATTACATACCTGTTTCCCAAGGGTTTTTTTCCTAAAAATTCCATTGTCTTTTGCTTTTTAATATTGGTGAAAAAGAAATCTAAGGCTGACCTGATTTTTCTTCATTGTAAGCAACCTTTTTTTCCTATCTGATCTTATGGGATTCTTTATTCAAGATATTCAAAATTTTCATCTGAATTTGTCTGGGTATTGGTCCCTTTCCATTCATTTTGCCAGGTTTTTATTGAGTCCTTTCTATTAACAGCTTCAGGTTGATTTCTTTCTGTTTTCTTAGTAGAAAGCGTGGATGTTGTTCCTTAAAGGAGATGAGTGAAGTTTCCTTGCTGGGGGAGGAGCTAGCCGATGTAAATTCACACCTCCTGTTGAGAGGTGAGGCAGCTTGAGGGGACAGGAAGTGAACCAAAACCCTGACCAATACCTAGAGGAGAACTTGGCTTCTGCTTAGTTTCTCAGGTGGTTTCGCTGAAATCCATGGGCAAGGGGTCAGCTTTCTGTGTCCTTGGTCTGTTTCACCTAGCCCTCTCATCCTATATTACCTATAACTGTGTCCAGCTTTCATCCTATATTACCTATAACTGTGCCCAGGCTTCATTCTCATACCATTGCCCATCAAGTCAGGAGAGTATCTTTTATCTCTTGGATTTTTTTTTCCACCCTGCTGTTTCCACTTAAAGAACACTGGGCTCTCCAGATGTGCCGTTTAGGAAGGCATGTTTGTTTTTCTGATCTAATACATTTGTTTTTTATTTCATTAACTTATATTTCTCTTTCCTTAAGAAGGGGTAAAGCAAACTTTAAGACCAGAGAAAATCCACATTAGTCTCCTCCATACCCTGTCCTCTAGCCTCATCCCTCAAATGGAACAGTTTCGGCCTCCTCATCTGTCAGCTCCCCTAGAAAGTTGGCTGTGAGCTGTCACCAGGCTTTCCTTCCAGCTTGACCTTCAGGTTTCCAGGAGCTACGCCTCAGTACCTAGCCCTGGGGCAAGTTTCACCTATTTTATATGCACTTGGTCGTTTCAGCCGGAATCTGGGAGATCAGTAGTAAATTACGTGTCATTGCCACTGACTACAGAATTCGATACCCATTAAAATGCTTAAACTTCTCCAGAAGAAGGGATTTCTTAATGATGATCATAGCAAGACCCAGAACAGCTTTATTGCAGCACAAAGGCCATTTTCCTAGCGTAGCTTATTCTTATTCACACACAGAAAAACAATGTGCATATGGTGCTATGAATGGAAACTATTATGGCTTTTTTTCCCCTCCTATGTTGTTAACTCCTAATTTTTCTTTAAATGGTTGTGCAAAAGTGAGACATGGTGTAAAACTTCCAAATTGTTTTCCTTACCATTCAAAGGAAAGGACCTCTGCAAAATGTAGTAACAAAGCTGGTTTTCTGGTTGCACATCAGTATTACTCCAGTGAGGCTAAGCTGAAAAGGCCATAGAAATTCAGAGGGTTGAGTTACTGTGGGTCCTTTATTTACACTGAAGATGTGAAAAACAGTTAGAATGCAATGCTAGGTGTTGTGTGTATGCAATTACCTGGGAATATATAAAAGTTTTATTTTCTCTGTCAAGCTGCATTGGTATAATTGTTTAAAATGAAAAATAAAGTTCCTGCCACAGACATAGAGATACTGGTTACCTGACTTCAGTAGTTCCTAGTGTGGGTCTTAATCTAATAATGGAACCACATTTATAATACAGGAGAAGATCCTCACTGTGAGTTTAAAACAGTGGGCCTGAGTGAACTTTTTTTAAATTAATTAATTAATTTATTTATTTATTTAGGCTGTGTTAGGTCCTCATTGCTGTGAGTGGGCTTTCTTTAGTTGTAGCGAGTGGGGGCTACTCTTTGTTGTAGTGCACAGGCTTCTCATTGCAGTGGCTTCTTTTGTTGTGGAGCACAGGCTCTAGGCACACGGGCTTCAGTAGTTGTGGCACGCAGGCTCAGTAGTTGTGGCGCATGGGCTTAGTTGCTCCACGGCATGTGGGATCTTCCCAGACCAGGGCTCGAACCCTTGTCCCCTACATTAGCAGGCAGATTCTTAACCACTGCACCACCAGGGAAGCCCCTGAGTGGACATATTTGAAGGCTTGTCCCTTCTCACATTGAACTAACATTCACCCTTCATTTCGGTGACAATTCCATCTAATGAGAATTTCAAGAAAGCCTTGGCCAACTCCCAGCCCTTTTACCCCTGCAGATGTGATTATTTGTTTTTCTATAGGTCCATGATCTGTGCCCACTCTCAAGAAAGTACAGGAAAATCTATAGAAGCCTTTTTCAAAAGTTCTTGGAATCAAGTCAGTCCTACTCTGATTTTTATGACCTCCTTTCTTTCAGGATCTGTGGCTCCACCTCCCCAGGAATATCAGATTTCTGCTGAGGCTAATGTCTCCAATACCCCCCAGAACCCTAGGGTTATAGTTCCTATTGGAATCCCCTGACCTGGATTGGTCATCCATTTGAGCTGGTCCCCAACTGCTTGCCAACCTGTCATGGACAATCTTGAAAATAGATTCTGTTCAAAGTTTGGTCTAATCTCTCTTTTCCACTCAGACTCATCTTCATATGTCTCTTCCCCTGTGTACTCATCGCTACACCTGGGTATTGGTTGTAGGGTTGTGGGTATGTGCTTCTATTGGGTTGGCCAAAAGTTCATTCAGGTTTTCTGTAGCATCTTACAGAAAAACACAAACTTTTTGGCCATCCCAATATGCACCCTTATGCAGTTGTCACTGGTCTGGCCCATTCAACTGCTGCCCACGTATCTGGTGGTGCCAGATCTTGACTTCAAAACTAGAAGGGTGGGTGGATGCAAAGCTCATTCCAGTACTGCAAGGTAGAGTTCTACAAAAAGTTATTGACGTTTACAGCCTCTTTTCCTAAAATGTTGGTAAGTGTGTGCATCCAGATTATGCCAGTTAGAAAGCCTACAGGAGCTCTCGGGCTCCAATTCCATACATGTGATTCTCCAACTTGATAGCAAGCTCAACTTTGATGTCAAATTGCTCGTCGTCTGTTTATGGCACTTACTGCCTAGCCATATTTCCATTTTTAACTTGGAAACAAATATGACAGATGCCACATTCCATATTACTACCTTTTTAATTCTAGTGAGGAAATAATATAAGATGCTCAATTAATTGACATGGTAAAATCTAAACTTAAAAGAGTACCACTGAGTTTTGGCTTAGTGCTTTGTCTTTAATGATTATTTCATTTTTTTCTAGTTTAGTGTTCTTGAGGTATGCAAACCCAAAGCATAACTTCACTTCCTTGATTTCCTGCTATTTAGAAATGTCATCTAGGGGTAGCATGGAATAAGGGATGTCAATCTTCATCAATAATGAGAAATGATTTTTAAATAATTTTAAATGATTTTTCTATTCGTACGTCCACACCCCCTTTCCAGGTAAATTCCATTCAGGGACACAGGTGATCCCTGAGCCTCCATTTAGCTTTCAAGTTAGTGAAGAAGTCAGAGGTTTGCAGCTCTAAATAAAATAGCACAAGTGTAGAACCATCACCAGACATGCAAGTGTAACTATGATGAAAGTTACTTTGAACAAATCAGTTCCCAGGATGGCATTCATTTCTTTTGATAAATATGCTTGATACAATGAAGTACAGCTTCCAGAAAGATAATGGAGCAGATAATTCATCTATTTGGAAACATAAATACACACACACACACTGCAGGGAGACAAGGAGCACTGGTTAGCAAAATCTTGTAGAACAGCCAACTCTTCTTCTGTGGAAGAGTATGTGGCCTCTGACAAGGGAAAAAAATAGAAAAGACATTTCTGACTGCTGTAAGGCTTTTTTTTTTTTTTTTTTTTTTTTCTTTTTGCGGTATGCGGGCCTCTCACTGTTGTGGCCTCTCCCGTTGCGGAGCACAGGCTCCGGACGCGCAGGCCCAGCGGCCATGGCTCACGGGCCCAGCCGCTCCGCGGCATATGGGATCCTCCCAGACCGGGGCACGAACCCGTATCCCCTGCATCGGCAGGCGGACTCTTAACCACTGCACCACCAGGGAGGCCCTGCTGTAAGGCTTTTGATTCTGTGGTACGTGACTAACATCAGTAGGGGACAAAAGAGCCGAGCTCTCACTTCTTTTACGTAGGTGGGTGATGGTTTGGGGATTCTGGTAAAACAAGTCATTAATGTTTCAGTTTCAGTTGGCTACAGCATACCAAGTAGTCTCCTCTGTGGGGATAACTGACAAGGGCAGTTAAAGAAGGGGCTATTCAAGTCCCTTCTGCCATATAAAGCCTTCCAGAGGTCAGCCATTAAACCCCTTTTGTTTCTGTGTAAGAGCAGGTGCCAGATGTAACCCTTCATCACGGTCTGTCTCAACCTCCACCTCTACCTCCCTCTTTCCACTTCTGGCATCCCCTACTGCCATTCTGGTAGACAGTATGTACCTGTTGTTGAACTGTGTGCCATTGCTTCTAGGTTTCTCTCAGGAAAAGGAGGAGGATCAAGACACTTCCGTAATCATTTTGAGTAACACAGAAGTTTCCCCAAATATGGAGTCCAGTTCCCTCTACTATGAAGCGTAGGCCTCATCTCACTACCTCTTTCAAGTAGCTGATGACTGCCTCATGCAGTCAGAGATGGGTTGGTTGCTTCTGAGGAGAAATTCCTCGTGGTCCACAGTGCATAGAGATTGTCACTCAGTCAGACTAAGAATAGCCAGTGACTACAGTCGCCAGCCAATGGTCTCCCTGAGTGATTCAGAGGATAGGTTCCATACTGGTCCCATTAGCCATCCTAGTAGGAGGTTATACCTCCATTTTGAATACCTGTACTATCACAATAACCTCCTTGTGAAGCCTTCCCCAGCTGCCCCAGCTACATCACCCTTTCTCTGGTGGTCCTTCTCGACCACCTCCTTTCTGCATCAGGAAGTAAAACGTAACCGCATCCTACCTGGTGTCATCACACAATTTACTTGAAAGCTTGTGCATGTTTGAGCCCCACATCTTGCCCAGCCTCATGCTGAGTGCTCTTTTGCCACTAGACAAATGCTTACCAGGTTGAATTCTTGATGACCCAAATGGGTATACTGAGGCAGTGTCATCTAGTCGTCTCTAAACACAAGGTACAGACCTTCTGACACCTGTCCTGTGTTCTCACCCCCAGCTTCTTCTCTCCATGTCAGAAATAACGCAAACCTAAATATTCAACAAATTAGCATAATGAGGAATGCCCGCTCGTGGGTCACTGCTAACATTTTCTTTTGCCACAAAAGTTAACTTGGTTAGTGTCTTTTACAATGTTCCAAGCAGCTACCTGACATGCAGGCAATTGCACCCATAGGGTGAGCACCTCATTCAGGTCTTTTTATAGATGAAATCACTGTACGTTCATGTATTTTGAAATAATAGGTATGGATATGGTGGCATGACCTCACTTGAGTATGAAAAAAATTAACTTCTAACACATTTTAATGCAAATGTTACCTTTGTAAGTGGATGACCTGAAAAGAAAAAGTGTTTCCATAGTAACCTAAGGGAACACATAACCTGTTTATGATAATTTCTCCATGAAGAGAGCCAGGCATGGATTGGGGATATGCTTTGATGTCTGCTGGGAAAAAAAAAAAAATAGCTGACAACCTTGTGTGAGTGAATGGTTAGATTTCACTTTATTTGTAGTTAATTTAAAAAATAAACTTTCATAATGAACTGCTGAAATACACACTTGAAACAACCAGATGATCCGTCAGAATATTTTCTAAAATGTAATTTGTCATAGGTGACAACTGAGGCCTCAGTTTAAGAGGAACAGATTAGAGATGAGGTCTTACAATAGGTCTTCCCATTCTGCTCATTTCCTTTTATCTATACTCTGTGTTCTTCCCTAGGAATCACTGAGGCCTTTCAGAGCTCTTAGATTTCCCTTTTTTTTTCTTCCTCATTTTTTACCTCCGAAAATGTTATGTAAAAACTGCCCTTCCAGAATTGAAATTCTGTACTGTGAAGATATCACCGAAAAGGAACATATTGATTATACTTCACTTTGTCTACTGACATGGCTGTTTGAGTTGGTGGCTTTTTGGAGGTGCCATTAGTTAGAAATGAGTCTGACATCCACAAGACACTATCTGGTTATATTCCACCCTTCTTACAGATATAACATCTAGTTAAAGAAAAGCTTGTCTATAAGAGTTTTTCTTTTTTCCTTTTTTTTTTGGAGGGTAATTAGGAAACAGATGCATACAGTTTCGAGAAGTAGTTCTTTGAAGAGCCATTTTTGAGTCAGCTCCATGACAGGTCCGTGCCCATGGGCTCTGGTGTGGACTGAGGGCAAAGACCTTGGCTACAATTACCCATCTGGTATCCATCTGGTAGCACAAATGAAGGATAATACCAGATCACAGAGAAACCTTACCAACTGCCAACTTGGTATAAGCAGTCAAAGAGAGGTGTCACCCAACAGCGCTGTGAAGAGTAAGAAATGTTGTCCTTAGGATATGCACATTTCCACCCCAAGATGCAAAAAATAGCACATGAGAGCATATGGAAAGGAAATACTGTGCACATCTAACCTTACAGCTGCAACTTATTAAATATTCCACCGAGTTCTCTCTGCCACATTAAGTTGCTAGTGGAGTTTTGGAGAAAGGGTATTATCCTAATATACTTGAAACCTGTCTTTTGCTACCCACGTCCGTCCACAACAGGGTTAACAGGACTTGAGGACTTTTGGATGAGGAGTAGGTACCAGCATCAAAAGGGCCTTGATTTCATTTCCATGTAATGCCACTTTGCAGTAGTCAGGGATTTTGTGCTTGCTGTAAAATGATTTCAACATGTATCAATTCATTACTTTCTCCTTATTTTTATTCCCCCTTTTCTGACTTTGTCTGCTACCCTGCAGAATGCAGTGTGCATCCTGGACACTGTGTGGTTATTACAGTGGCTGATAGTTGAGAATCTATTAATATAACCATCAGAGATGTGCTATCTTCAGATAGCACCCTCCCACCCTGTGGGGCTCCAAATGTAAACGCTGTTTTGAGACAGAGGGGGCATGCTTGCCTATAATGCTGCCCATGCGTGGAAGCCTTTCCCATCCATTTCCTCCACTTGCTCTGCAGTACTGGTTCCCGCCTTGCTCTTTCTCTGCATAAATGCCAGATATGACCAAATAGAATTTAGTGACCTTATAATTACCTAAGCAACAGCAACACATTCTCTTGTCTTTTTTATGCGTTAAAAGGGTTGTCTTCATAGCAACATATATGTGTATATGGTAGATTATATACTGCCATATATTTTGAAAGACATAATCACACTCCTACCTCTAAGCGATTTATTGAAGATGGGAACCCATTTTCACAGGAGAGAAAACTGAGGCTCAGAGAAGTTACATGGATGGCTGACAATCACAACATTAGCTTTGAACCCACATCATCTGACCCAAAGTCTAAAACTCTTCCACTGGATTTAGGTTTTTGGTTTTATTTTTTTATGTCTCTGAATTTTTCTTCCCTTCTTACAAAAGGAAATATTAACTCCTTAAGGATTGTTGAAGTTTCCCAATGAGTGAGGCAGCAAGAGTCAGAGATAGAGATTCTGAGTAGAACAAAAATTCCCCACCCTGTGGGTGGTTGTAAGGACGAGAGCTAAGTTGAATTCCTTTGTTTCATAAGCTCCTTCAAAATGTTTCACATACTTCCACTGAGAGAAAAAGCAAAGGAAAAATATCTTCTTGGATTGGCCACACAGAGACCCATGCTGAACGATTCAAGAAGATGAAGTGGGGAAGAAAGAAAGGTTGTAATTGAGAGGCAAGAATCACCTGGCTGAAAAGTGTTGTAAAGTAATTAAATCGTGCAGAATCACTAGGAAAGTGCCAGAATGGAGGTGAGTGAACAATGGGATGTCAAAGGAGAGGGGTTGTGATGCCAAAGGTGAGATTTCAATATCAATGTCGACTGTGACCTGTGCAAAAAAGCCAGAATGAACTTAAACCTGATTCCACGTGGAAGAACTGAATTGTATACTCTGTGCAAGAAGATAGAATATTGTAAATTCACTTGCTTTTCCTCTTCTAATTTATGAGACTTTTACCATAATTTATACTAATTAGTCTTTCCACTTAAATCAAGAGGGAAACTGCAAATGTAGCCATCCCTGGTCTGCTCCTCATTACAGACAATTAAGAGAAGAACAAAAACACATCATAGGATTAATGATAAGAAAAGCCACCCAGAGAGAGAAATACGAAGCAGGAAATGATCTTGTGGAGCTGGACAAAAGAAACTGATAGCCTTCAAGATCAACGCTCTTCCAGCTAAGGTTTAACCAGGGTCGAAAGTAGAATCGCTGGGTCATGCTAGCCTCCCCTGCTGTATTCTCATCTGTGTTTTTCCTATCTCCTGTCATCATACTGCATTTATTAAGAAATGTTCTCGCTCTCTAAATCCAATTCATTAGTTTCCCTCCATGCATAAGAGGTATGGCATTACTGATGAGAGAAAAACAAGTACAAAGCTCATCAGCCTTGGTAAATTTCAGTCTTGCATATTATTGTCATGGAAGCTTTATCCCAGCATTCAGCCGGGGAACAGAGACACAGGAGACGGACTGGATATGAGATGTCCTAACACCACTCTTGGAGTCCTGCTGCTTATATCATTTTATACTTTCCCAAAGGGGGAAGGAGGAGATTAGGGAACATTTAATTGCCTTATAAACTGATTGACAAATTGGTGATCTGATGCATATGGATGATCTTTTTAGTGAAATGGCTCAGAAGCCGCTAGCAGAGATGATCAGGAGCCATGATTTGCACACCCTCCGCAGGCTTATTACAGAGAAGTGGAAGGATGAGTTGATTATTATCTTTGCTTCTTTCTGTTTTTTTTTTTTTTTTTTCCTTGAATGTTTTCTTCACCTCCAGGGAAATGCATTCTAGCAGCATGAGCACCACTATTAATCAACACTTGTAGCAATAATCAGTGAGTGAAAAATGGTGACCAGAATCCGCGAATGCATTGGCATAACTATCTTCTGAGTTTTCCTTTGTGATCATGCCTCGGCATTCTAACATGGATAATTTATACAAAATTAACGTTGGCACTTTCTGAGGTGCAAAGATTTATAGAAGCAGTGCTTACTTCTTCACCCATTAAAAAAGAAAGAGAAATCCTTTCTGGTCATGATGAGTAATATCTTAGAGCCTTTAAAAATATACTTGCTATCTTCACGTTTCTTTGTGTTATATTTAGCCAGCCAGCCCCTTCACTTTTGAACATGGATGGCATGAAAGGCAAAACCGTTATAAATTCTTCTTTTTTAACACCTTTATTGGAGTATAATTGTTTTACAATGGTGTGTTAGTTTCTGCTGTATAACAAAGTGAATCAGCTATACATATACATATATCCCCATATCCCCTCCCTCTTGCATCTCCCTCCCACCTTGTTATAAGTTCTTGCTTCCAGTTTTCCCAGAATTTTCATCAGGAGGGTGTGTGAAAAATAGTCAAAAATTCAAAAATAACTCGGGTCCCAAGATCCTTCTGAGAGCTGTCTGGTGTTATTGTCAAAGCAAAAAGAAAAACCCAGGCTGAGATATCGGAGGGGCAAGATGCTGTTGCCACACCTGAGAAAGTAGTTGTCAAAATAGAGTGCCTTGGGGCTGGTGATGACATTATACATAAGTGAAGTCATTTCAAAATTCGGTTGCCACTTTCATTCTACGAAGCTACCTTTCAATTCATACCATCCTGTGATCAAAAGGATCAATTCTGAGGTATCAACACTTGGAGAATTGTTCTGAAACTTTATTAAGTTGGGATGGGCTTGCCTGGAGCCTAAAGAAAGTCACTAAGGTGCAAGACCACATCTTAAAGGGTGAATGACAGACCAGGACTCATAGGAGCATATGACACCAGCCCCTTGTCTGCAGATCGCTCCTGTCATTAAAATCAATGCAACTTAATTAAAGCAAATTACAGATAGATACATCTATAAATAAGATATTAAAGTGTGCTGCTGAATATGAAAATTGCTGCATATTTAGCAATCAATGTGTGTGTTCTGCTTTTGCCAGGAGGAACGCCTTTCAGTGGAATCAATGGAGCTTTATTAAAAACCATCCAAATTAGAGGGAGAAATGATGAGCGTTATAATAACACAAAATCACTGTGTCAACTTTCATTGCAAAGAAAGGGAAGCAAAATATGTCCATTCCTCTTTTTCCAATCAAGGAAAATATTAGACATATTCTCTTAAAGATGTGGATATTTTTATTCATAAATTTTAATTTCTGCATACTCTTCTTCCAGAAGAAGGTGGAGGGAAGGTAATGATCATAAATAAAATAATTCAGCAGTGGGAGTGAAGTGTGAGGAACACCCCAGTGCCCAGATATGCTGTTTTATACCTTGATGACAGAAGACAAATAAATGAAGTCCATACTCTAAACAGAGCTTTAAGTGGCTTATTTTACTCTTACAGCCACTAGATATTTTGTGTGTGAAAGTTTTCACAGGATAATTCAAAATAATGAATGTTGGAAATAAAAACTCATTTTCATCACCTTCCTTAACTTCTCTCACTACCTTACCCCTGTCAACTTTTATCATAAATAAGAATTCAGCTTCTGGTGAAGAGACATCTTTTCTCTACTCAGGTTAATTTTAAAATATACATTTCAAATCTTTCATCACCCAATTTAAAAATCAATAATGGAAAACATAACGGTTAATTAAATCACTCCCAGGTGACCAGAATCATTCTCGTATTTAAGACAATAAATATAAAATTACAAAAAGACGAAGATTTCAAGGTAGAATTTATTTTTTGACATCTTTATTGGGGTATAATTGCTTTACAATGGGGTGTTAGTTTCTGCTTTATAACAAAGTGAATCAGCTATACATATACATATATCCCCATATCTCCTCCCTCTTGCCTCTCCCTCTCACCCTCCCTATCCCACCCTTCTAGGTGGTCACTGAGCACCGAGCTGATCTCCCTGTGCTATGCAGCTGTTTCCCACTAGATATCTATTTTACATTTGGTAGTGTATATATGTCCATGCCACTCTCTCACTTTGTCCCAGCTTACCCTTCCCCCTCCCCGTGTCCTCAAGTCCATTCTCTATGTCTGCGTCGTTATTCCTGTCCTGCCCCAAGGTTCTTCAGAACCATTTTTTCTCTTTTTTTACAATCCATATATATGTGTTAGCATAAGGTATTTGTTTTTCTCCTTCTGACATACTTCACTCTGTATGACAGACTCTAGGTCCATCCACCTCACTACAAATAACTCGGTTTCATTTCTTTTTATGCCTGGTTCCATTGTATATATGTGCAACATCTTCTTTATCCATTCATCTGTTGATGAACATTTAGGTTGCTTCCATGTCCTGGCTATTGTAAATAGAGCTGCAATGCATATTGTGGTACATGACTCTTTTTGAATTATGGTTCTCTCAGGATATATGCCCAGTAGTGGGGTGGCTGGGTCATATGGTAATTCTATTTTTAGTTTTTTAAGGAACCTCCATACTGTTCTCCATAGTGGTTGTATCAATTTACATTCCCACAAACAGGCAAGAGGGTTCCCTTTTCTCCACACCCTCTCCAGAATTTATTGTTTGTAGATTTTTTGAAGATGGCCATTCTAACCGGAGTGAGGTGATACCTCATTGTAGTTTTGATTTGCATTTCTCTAATGATTAGTGATGTTGAGCATCCTTTCATGTATTTGTTGGCAATCTGTATATCTTCTTTGGAGAAATGTCTATTTAGATCTTCTGCCATTTTTGGATTGGGTTGTTTGTTTTTTTGATATTGAGCTGCATGAGCTGCTTGCATATTTTGGAGATTAATCCTTTATCAATTGCTCCATTTGCAAATATTTTCTCCCATTATGAGGGTTGTCTTTTGGTCTTGTTTGTAGTTTCCTTTGCTGTGTAAAAGCTTTTAAGTTTCATTAGGTGCTATTTGTTTATTTTTGTTTTTATTTCCATTTCTCTAAGAAGTTGGTCAAAAAAGATCTTGCTGTGATTTATGTCAAAGAGTGTTCCTCCTATATTTTCCTCTAAGAGTTTTATAGTGTCTGGCATTACATTTAGGTCTTTAATTCATTTTGAGTTTATTTTTGTATATGGTGTTAGGGAGTGTTCTAATTTCATTCTTTTACGTGGAGCTGTCCAGTTTTCCCAGCACCACTTATTGAAGAGACTGTCTTTTCTCCATTGTATAATCTTGACCCTTTATCAAAGATAAGGTGACCATATGTGTGGGGGTTTATCTCTGGGCTTTCTATCCTGTTCCACTGATCTATATTTCTGTTTTTGTGCCAGTACCATACTGTCTTGATTACTGTAGCTTTGTGGTATAGTCTGAAGTCAGGGAACCTGATTCCTCCAGCTCTGTTCTTCTTTCTCAACATTGCCTTGGCTACCCAGGGTCATTTGTGTTTCCATACAAATTGTGAAATTTTTTGTTCTAGTTCTGTGAAAAATGCCATTGGTATTATGACAGGGATTGCATTGAATCTGTAGATTGCTTTGGGTAGTATAGTCTCTTTCATAATGTTGATTCTTCCAACCCAAGAAAATGGAATATCTCTCCATCTGTTTGTATCATCTTTAATTTCTCTCATCAGTGTCTGATAGGTTTCTGCATACAGGCCTTTTGTCTCCTTAGGTAGGTTTATAACTAGGTATTTTATTCTTTTTTTGCAATGGTAAATGGGAGTGTTTCCTTAATTTATCTTTCAGATTTTTCATCCTTAGTGTATAGGAATGCAAGAGATTCCTGTGCAGTAATGTTATATCCTGCTACTTTACCAAATTCATTGATTAGCTCTAGTAGTTTTCTAGTAGCATCTTTGGGATTCTCTATGTATAATATCATGTCATCTGCAAACAGTGACACTTTTACTTCTTATTTTCTGGCTTGGATTCCCTTTATTTCTTTTTCTTATATAATTACTGTGGCTAAAACTTCCAAAACTATCTTGAATAATGGTGGTGAGAGTGGGCAACCTTGTCTTGTTCCTGATCTTAGTGGAAATGGTTTCAGTTTTTCACCATTGAGAATGATGTTGGTGGTGGGTTTGTCATATATGGCCTTTATTATGTTGAGGAAAGTTCCCTCTATGCCTACTTTCTGCAGGGTTTTTATCATAAATGGGTGTTGAATTTTGTCAAAAGCTTTTTCTGCAACTATTGAGATGATCATATGGTGCTAATCCTTCAATTTCTTAATATGGTTTATCACATTGATTGATTTGTATATACTGAAGAATCCTTGCATTCCTGGGATAAACCCCACTTAAATGGTGTATGATCCTTTTAATGTGCTGTTAGATTCTGTTTGCTAGTATTTTGTTGAGAATTTTTGCATCTACGTTCATCAGTGATATTGGTCTGTACTTTTCTCTTTTTTTGATATCTTTTGTCTGCTTTTGGTATCAGGGTGATGGTGGCCTCGTAGAATGAGTTTGGGAGTGTTCCTCCTTCTGCTATATTTTGGAAGAGTTTGAGAAGGATAGGTGTGAGCTCTTCTCTAAATGCTTGATAGAATTTGCCTGTGAAGCCATCTGGTCCTGGGTTTTTGTTTGTTGGAAGATTTTTAATCACAGTTTCAATTTCCTTACTTGTGATTGGTCTGTTCATATTTTCCACTTCTTCCTGGTTCAGTCTTCGGAGGCAGTGCTTTTCTAAGAATTTGTCCGTTTCTTCCAGGTTGTCCATTATTGGCATATATTTGCTTGTAGTAATCTCTCGTGATCCTCTGTACTTCTGCAGTGTCAGTTGTTACTTCTCCTTTTTCATTTCTAATTCCATTGATTTGAATCTTCCCCCTTTGTTTCCTGATGAGTGTGGCTAATTGTTTATCAATTTTGTTTATCTTCTCAAGGAACCAGCTTTTAGTTTTATTGATATTTGCTATCATTTCCTTCATTTCTTTTTCATTCATTTCTGATCTAATCTTTATTATTTCTTTCCTTCTGCTAACTTTGGGGGGTTTTGTTCTTCTTTTTCTAACTGCTTCAGGTGTACAGTTAGGTTGTTTATTTGAGATGTTTCTTGTTTCTTGAGGTAGGACTGTATTGCTATAAACTTCCCTCTTAGAACTGCTTTTGCTGCATGCCATAGGTTTTGGGTTGTCGTGTTTTCATTATCATCTGTTTCTAGGTAATTTTTGATTTTTCTCTTTGCTTTCTTCAGTGATCTCTTGCTTATTTAGTAATGTTTGTTTAGACTCCATATGTTTGTATTTTTTACAGATTTTTCCTGTAATTGATACCTAGTCTCATAGCATTGTGGTTGGAAAATACATGTGGTACGATTTCAGTTTTCTTAAGTTTACCAAGGCTTGATTTGTGACCGAAGATATGATCTATCCTGGAGAATGTTGCATGAGTATTTGAGAAGGAAGTGTATTCTTTTGTGTTTGGATGGAATGTCCTAAAAATATCAATTAAGTACATATTGTTTAATGTATCATTTAAAGCTTGTGTTTGCTTATTTTTTTCCATTTTGGATGATCTGCCCATTGGTGAAAGTAGGGTGTTAAAGTGCCCTACTATGATTGTGTTACTGTCAATTTCCCTTTTTATGGCTGTTAGCATTTGCCTTATGTATTGAGGTGCTCCTATGTTGGGTGCATAAATACTTACAATTGTTATATCTTCTTCTTGGATTGATCCCTTGATCATTGTGTAGTGTCCTTCTATGTCTCTTGTAATAGTCTTTATTTTAAAGTCTATTTTGTCTGACAGGAGAATTGCTACTCCAGCTTTCTTCTGATTTCCATTTGCATGGAATATCTTTTTCCATCCTCTCACTTTCAGGCTATATGTGTCCCTAGGTCTGAAGTGGGTCTCTTGTAGACAGCATATATATGGGTCTTGTTTTTGTATCCATTCATCCAGTCTATGTCTTTTGGTTCGAGCATTTAATCCATTTACATTTAAGGCAGTTATTGATATGTGTGTTCCTATTACCATTTTCTTAATTGTTTTGGGTTTGTTATTATAGTTCTTTTCCTTTTCTTGTGTTTCCTGCCTAGAGAGGTTCTTTTAGCTCTTGTTGTAAAGCATTCGTTGTAAAGCTGCTGAATTCTCTTAGCTTTTGCTTGTCTGTAAAGGTTTTATTTCTCCTTCAAATCTGAATGAGATCCATGCTGAGTAGAGTAATCTTGGTTCTAGGTTTTTCCCTTTCATCACTTTAAATATGTCCTGCCACACGCTTCTGGCTTGCAAAGTTTCAGCTGAGAAATCAGCTATTAACCTTATGGGGATTCCCTTGTATGTTATTTGCTGCTTTTCCCTTGCTGCTTTTAATATTTTTTCTTTGTATGTAATTTTTGATAGTTTGATTAATATCTGTCTTAGCATGTTTCTCCTTGGATTTATCCTGTATGGGACTCTCTGTGCTTCCTGGACTTGATTGACTATTTCCTTTCCCATATTAGGGAAGTTTTCAACTATAATCTCTTCAAATACTTTCTCAGCCCTTTTTGTTTCTCAAACCCTATAATTCGAATGCTGGTGCATTTAATATTGTCCCAGAGGTTTCTGAGACTGTCCTCACTTCTTTTCATTCTTTTTTCTTTATTCTGCTCTGAGGTAGTTATTTCCACTATTTTATCTTCCAGGTCACTTGTCAGTTCTACTGCCTCAATTATTCTGCTGTTGATTCCTTCTAGAGAATATTTAGTTTTATTTATTGTGTTTTCCTCATGGTTTGTTTGCTCTTTAGTTCTTCTAGTTCCTTGTGAAACGTTTCTTGTATTTTCTCCATTCTATTTGCAAGATTTTGGATCATCTTTACTATTACTACTCTGAATTCTTTTTCAGGTAGACTGCCTATTTCCTCTTCATGTGTTTGGGTTTTTACCTTGCTCCTTCATCTGCTGTGTATGTCTCTGTCTTCTCATTTGCTTAACTTACTGTGTTTGGGGTCTCCTTTTTGCAGGCTGCAGGTTCATAGTTCCCATTGTTTTTGGTGTCTGCCCCCATTGGGTAAGGTTGGTTCAGTGGGTTGTGTAGGCTTCCTGGTGTAGGGGACTGGTGCCTGTGTTCCAGTGGATGAGGCTGGATCTTGTCTTTCTGGTGAGCAATACCATGACCAGTGGTGTGTTTGGGGTGTCTGTGAACTTATTTTGACTTTAGGCAGCCTCTCTGCTAGTAGATGGGATTGTGTTCCTCTCTTGCTAGTTGTTTGGCATAGAGTGTCCAGCACTGTAGCTTGCTGGTCCTTGAGTGGAGCTGGGTCTTAGCATTGAGATGGAGATCTCTGAGAGAGCTTTTGCGGTTTGATATTACGTGGGGCCGGGAGGTCTCTGGTGGACCAATGTCCTGAACTCAGCTATCCCACCTCAGAGGCTCAGGCCTGACACTCGGCTGGATCACCAAGAATCTGTCAGCCACCCAGCTCAGAAGAAAAGGGAGAAAAAAAAAAAAAAGGAAAGAAAGAAAGAAAGCATAAGATAAAGTTATTAAAATAAAAAATTAAAAAATAGGGCCTCCCTGGTGGCGCAAGTGGTTGGGAGTCCGCCTGCCGATGCAGGGGATACGGGTTCGTGCCCCGGTCTGGGAGGATCCCATGTGCCGCGGAGCGGCTGGGCCCGTGAGCCATGGCCGCTGGGCCTGCGCGTCCGGAGCCTGTGCTCCGCAACGGGGGAGGCCACAACAGTGAGAGGCCCGCATACCGCAAAAAAAAAAAAAAAAAAAAAAAAAAAAAAAAAAAAAAAATTAAAAAATATTATTAAAAATTTAAAAATTAAAAAAGTAATTTTAAAAAAAAGAAAGAGCAACCAAACCAAGAAACAAATCCACCAATGATAACAAGCACTAAAAACTATACTAAAAAGAAAAAAAAAGACAGAACCCTAGGACAAATGGTAAAGCAAAGCTATACAGACAAAATCACACAAAGAAGCATACACCTACACACTCACAAAAGGAGAAAAAAAAGTTGTGTGTGTGTATATATATATATATATATAAAAGGAAGAGAACAACCAAATCAATAAACAAATCTATCAGTGATAATAAGCTCTAAATACGAAACTAAGATAAACATAAAACCAGAAGCAAATTAGATGCAGAAAGCAAACCCCAAGTCTACAGTTGCTCCCAAAGTCCACTGCCTCAATTTTGGGATGATTAGTTGTCTCTTTGGGTATTCCAGAGATGCAGGGTACATCATGTTGGTTGTGGAGATTTAATCCGCTGCTCCTGAGGCTGCTGGGAGAGATTTCCCTTTCTCTTCTTTGTTCGCACAGCTTCTGGGGTTCAGCTTTGGATTTGGTCCCACCTCTGTGTGTGGGTCACCTGAGAGTGTCTGTTCCCACCCAGACAGGACGGGGTTAAAGGAACAGCTGATTCAGGGGCTCTGGCTCACTCAGGCCAGGTGGAGGGAGGGGTACGGGATTCGGGGCGAGCCTGCGGCGGCAGAGGCCACCGTGATGTTGCACCAGACTTAGGCATGCTGTGCATTCTCCCAGGGAAGTTCCCTGGATCACGGGACCCTGGCAGTGGTGGGCTGCACAGGCTCCCAGGAGGGGAGGCGTGGATAGTGACCTATGTTTGCACACATGCTTCTTGGTGGCTGCAGCAGCAGCCTTAGCGTTTTATGCCCGTCTCTGGGGTCCGCGCTGATAGCCGTGGCTCGCACCCGTCTCTGGAGCTCATTTAGGCGGTGCTCTGGATCCCCTCTCCTCACACACCCCAAAACAATGGTCTCTTGCCTCTTAGGCAGCTCCAGACTTTTTCCCGGACTCCCTCCCGGCCAGCTGTGGTGCACTGGCCCCCTTCAGGCTGTGTTCACGCAGCTAACCCCAGTCCTCTCCCTGGGGTCTGACCTCTGAAGCCCGAGCCTCAGCTCCCAACCCCCACTGGCCCAGGCGGGTGAGGAGACAAGCCTCTCAGGCTGGTGAGTGCTGGGCAGCACTGATCCTCTGTGCAGGAATCTCTCTGCTTTGCCCTCTGCACCCCTGTTGGTGCTCTCTCTTTCATGGCTCTGAAGCTTCCCCCGTGCCCATCCCCCCATCTCTTCCAGTGAAGGCCTTTCCTAGTGTGTGGAAGCTTTTCCTCCTTCACAGATCCCTCCCAGAGGTGCAGGTCCCGTCCCTATTCTTTTGTCTCTGTTTTTGCTTTTTTCTTTTGCCCTACCCAGGTATGTGAGGAGTTTCTTGACTTTTGGAAATTCTGAGGTCTTCTGCCAGCATTCAGTAGGTGTTCTGTATGGGCTGTTCCACATGTAGATGTATTTTTGATGTATTTGTGGGGAGGAAGGTGATCTCCACATGTCACTCCTCCACCATCTTGAAGTTATCCAAGGTAGAATTTCTAAGAGATGAAAAAAGGAGCCACTAGACAGTCTGACACTTCTACAGAGTCTGGTAAAGGCATTTAAGATTTCTTCCATTGAGTCACTCTGTATGCATTTATTGTTTGTCTCTGGAAAGGGAAGGAGGAAAAGAAAGAGAAAAGGTGAAAAGAAAAGAAAAGGAAAAAGAAAAGAAAAGAAAAGAAAGAAAAAGGAATGTAACAAGAGGAGAAATGGATGTTTGGAAAGTGATTTATAACTATTTCACTTAATCAAATGTTGACATACTGAACATCTTCCAGGCACTGGTCTAGGTGATAGGAAGAGAAAACCAAGTCCCTACTTTTGTGGAGTTTATGTTTGTGAGGAAAGAGAGACAATAAACAAATGAAGAGTAATTTCTGGGCCATGATTATTTCCATGAAGAAATAAAAGCTGGTTTGGGAGGGAGGGGGACACAAGAGGGAAGAGATATGGGAACATATGTATATGTATAACTGATTCACTTAGTTATAAAGCAGAAACTAACACACCATTGTAAAGCAATTATACTCCAATAAAGATGTAAAAAAAAAAAAAGAAAAGAAAAGAAATAAAAGCTGGTCTAAATGGCTAGAGCATGGTGCCGGGCGAGGCACACTGTTTCATGTAGGGTGGTCAAGAAGGCTTCTCTGAGAAGGGGACTTTTACACAGAGAGTCGAGCAAAATAAGGGACAAAAGCTTGTGGGTATCTAGAGAGTAGGCATTCCAGGTAAGAGGGAAATGTGCCCACAAAAGCCTTGAGATAGTAACTTGCTTGGCAAGCCTGAGGGGAAGTGAGGAGAGCAGCATGGCTGGAGCCATGGGAGCAGTGGGGCATTGGAGGGATCGAGACAGGGAGGTAACTGGGTGAAAATTGGGTGAGTTTTTGGAGCTAAATTAAGTCCACTCTACTTAACCATTCTCACCATTGGCTGTTATTTCTAGTTTTCTATGATGCATATACAATGCATAATACTCATGCTTAGAAAACAGTAAAAAGGGTTGGTATCAGATGTAGGTTGCTATGTTCTTTTTAAGACCCAACTCTATCTAATGATTTTCAGATGAGGTGACCTATGATTTCACTCCAGACTGCCTATGCCAGAGGCCATCATACTCACAGGTTGTTCATAATCATGACACATGAGCTTCCTACTCTACAGAAGGGTATATACAGATAAGAATGGAGTTCTGCCACGTGTATCTTAGCCCCAGGTCTAACATGCAGACATATTGCCCCCTTATTCCAATCTGCTCTGCTTCCTTCTGATTTAACTACAGGCAGTACCATGGACCACATCTACCTCTGAATTCTGCAGTCTGTGGAAAGAGAAAGTAGCCACAACCACTGATCATATACATCACAGACATCTGAGTCCTTCCTTTCCTTTCACACACACACCATCCTCATGTGTTCCACAGAGTTGCCCCCCATCAAAAGGTAGAGAAAGGGGCAGAGTCATGTTCCTAAGCCTCCTTACTGGGTACTTTTTCTGTGCCTAAAGATGTCCTAGGACATTTCAAAACTAAGCTACCTTTTGAGATATGTACTAACAGTCATTTGCAACTTGGATACACAAAACAGCATGACTGCTGTGGTTCACTGTAATTTGTGAGTATTCTGGTCGAACCAAATGCTACCATTCAGGTCATACTATAATACTACTATTATTGGAATGTTTGCTTGTAGCATGGAAAGAAATGTGTTTGCTTTGGAAATCTCTGAAAATACTGGTATAGGACCTGATTTAACAGAACTCTTTAATTCACAGTATGTAAAAGAATGCAGTATTTGAAGTCATTATTCTGTAAAATCTTTCCCATTCCTAGGAAGTAGGTGAGTTCACTACACCACCATTATAATTTCCTCCTTTGTACATGCTTTGTACATGGTGGCTCTGGCCTCCCTGCTGCTTTGCCGTGACTCCTCAAGCAATAGCCAAGCTTGCTCATTTTGAGGATCCCCGATTTCCATGACTCATAGAAACTAGCAATTAGAATCACGTTGCAGTGTTGGGTCATTTTTCTTTGAGGCCCTGACTAGTAGAGAATTATACTCCAAATCACATTTCCTGGTGTGTTGTCCTTTCCGATTGTAAACAGGCTCAACAGTGCTGCATTGTGTTAACCCACCAGGGTAGGTTGAGAAGCAATCAGAGTGAGTCTAAAAAACACTTGGCAGCAGGCCTAATTAAAAATGGAGTGGACAACCCCTGCCCGCCAGCCATGCTGTGCCCATTGGCACCCAGGTGTCCTGGGGGAGGCGTCCCCATGAAGCCAGCCGCCTCCTGACAGGGGAGGGCACAAGTGTGCCTTCTGCATTTCAGCAGTATTTTCCTCCTCACATCCTACCGGGTGCCTCTGCCACCCTCCCTGCTTCGACTCCTGCTGCGGTAACCATGTCCGCAAGAGCCGTGTGGCTGACAGGGTCTTGGTGCTCTGGTCAGGTGTTAGGCCTGAGCCTCTGAGGTGGGAGAACCGAGTTCAAGACATTGGTCTACCAGAGACCTCCCAGCCCCACGTAATATCAAACGGTGAAAGCTCTCCCACAGATCTCCATCTCCAGCGCTAAGACCCAGCTCCACTCAATGACCAGCAGGCTACAGGGCTGGACACCCTGTGTTGGACACCCTGTGCCAAACAGCTAGCAAGACAGGAACACAACACAACCCATTAGTAGAGAGGCTGCCTAAAATCAAAATAAGTTCACAGACACCCCAAACACACCACCGGACACGGTCCTGCCCACCAGAAAGACACGATTCAAAAGGAGACCCCAAACACAGTAAGACAAGGAAAATGAGAAGACATAGAAACACACAGCAGATGAAGGGGCAAGGTAAAAACTCACCAGACTAAACAAATGAAGAGGAAATAGGCAGTCTACCTGAAAAATAATTCAGAGTAGTAATAGTAAAGATGATCCAAAATCTTGGAAATAGAATGAAGAAAATACAAGAAGCATTTCACAAGGACCTAGAAGAACTAAAGAGCAAACAAACCATGAGGAAAACACAATAAATGAAATTTAAAATTCTCTAGAAGGAATCCACAGCAGAATAACTGAGGCAGTAGAACGGAAAAGTGACCTGGAAGACAAAATAGTGGAAACAACTACCACAGAGCAGAATAAAGAAAAAAGAATGAAAAGAATTGAGGACAGTCTCCGAGACCTCTGGGACAACATTAAACACACCAACATTCAAATTATAGGGGTTCCAGAAGAAGAAGAGAAACAGAAAGGGACTGAGAAAATATTTGAAGAGATTATAGTTGAAAACTTCCCTAATATGGGAAAGGAAATAGTCAATCAAGTCCAGGAAGCACAGAGAGTCCCATACAGGATAAATCCAAGGAGAAACATGCCAAGACACATATTAATCAAACTATCAAAAATTACATACAAGTTTTAGCCACAGCAATCAGAGAAGAAAAAGAAATAAAAGGAATCCAAATCGGAAAAGAAGAAGTAAAGCTGTCACTGTTTGCAGATGACATGATACTATACATAGAGAATCCTAAAGATGCTACCAGAAAACTACTAGAGCTAATCAATGAATTTGGTAATATAGCAGGATACAAAATTAACACACAGAAATCTCTAACATTCCTATACACTACTGATGAAAAATCTGAAAATGAAATTAAGAAAACACTCCTATTTACCACTGCAACAAACACAATAAAATATCTTGGAATAAACTTACCTAAGGAGAGCAAAGACCTGTATGCAGAAAATTATAAGACACTGATGAAAGAAATTAAAGATGATACAAACAGAAGGAGAGATATACCATGTTCTTGGATTGGAAGAATCAACATTGTGAAAATGAGTCTACTACCCAAAGCAATCTACAGATTCAGTGCAATCCCTATCAAAGTACCACTGGCAATTTTCACAGAACTAGAACAAAAAATTTCACAATTTGTATGGAAGCACAAAAGACCCCGAATAGCCAAAGCAATCTTGAGAAAGAAAAACGGAGCTGGAGGAATCAGGCTCCCTGACTTCAGACTATACTACAAAGCTACAGTAATCAAGACAGTATGGTACTGGCACAAAAACAGAAATATAGATCAATGGAACAGGATAGAAAGCCCAGAGATAAACCCACACACATATGGTCACCTTATCTTTGGTAAAGGGTCAAGACTTCAATAAGTGGTGCTGGGAAAACTGGACAGCTCCATGTAAAAGAATGAAATCAGAACACTTCCTAACACCATACACAAAAATAAACTCAAAATGGATAAAAGACTTAAATATAAGACCAGACACTATAAAACTCTTAGAGGAAAACATAGGCAGAACACTCTATGATATACATCACAGCAAGATCCTTTTTGACCCACATCCTAGAGAAATGGAAATAAAAACAAAGATAAACAAATGGGACCTAATGAAACTTAAAAACTTTTGCACAGCAAAGGAAACCATAAACAAGATGAAAAGACAACCCTCAGAATGGGAGAAAATATTTGCCAACGAAACAACTGACAAAGGATTAATCTCCAAAATATGCAAGCAGCTCGTGCAGCCTAATATCAAAGAAGCAAACAATCCAATCCAAAAATGGGCAGAGGACCTAAATAGACATTTCTCCAAAGAAGATATACACATTGCCAACAAACACATGAAAGGATGCTCAACATCACTAATTATTAGAGAAATGCAAATGAAAACTACAATGAGGTATCACCTCACACCAGTCAGAATGGGCATCATCAAAACGTCTACAAACAATAAATTCTGGAGAGGGTGTGGAGAAAAGGTAACCCTCTTGCACTGTTGATGGGAATGTACATTGATACAGCCACTATGGAGAACATTATGGAGGTTCCTTAAAAAACTAAAAATAGAACTACCATATGACCGAGCAATCCCACTACTGAGCATATACCCTGAGAAAACCATAATTCAAAAAGAGTCATGTACCACAATGTTCATTGCAACTCTTTTTACAATAGCCAGAACATGGAAGCAGCCTAATTTTGCATCGACAGATGAATGGGTAACGAAGATGTGGCACATATAGACAATGGAATATTACTCATCCATAAAAAGAAATGAAATTGAGTTATTTGTAGTGAGGTGGATGGACCTAGAGTCTGTCATATAGAGTGAAGTAAGTCAGAGTCAGAAAAAGAAATACCGTATGCTAACACATATATGTGGAATTTTTTAAAAAATGGTTCTGAAAAACCTAGGGGCAGGACAGGAATAAAGACGCAGATGTAGAGAATGGACTTGAGGACGTGGAGAGGGGGACCGGTAAGCTGGGATGAAGTGAGAGAGTGGCATGGACATGTATACACTACCAAATGTAAAATAGATAGCTAGTGGGAAGCAGCCACATAGCACAGGGAGATATGCTCGGTGCTTTGTGACCACTTAGAGGGGTGTGATAGCGAGGGTGGGAGGGAGACACAAGAGGGAGGGGGTATGGGGATATATGAATACATATAGCTGATTCACTTTGTTATACAGCAGAAACTAACACAACAATGTAAAGCAATTATACTCCAATAAAGGTTTTTTTTTTAAAAAAGGAAACTGGTGTGGACCTAAAAACCTTTAATAGGTGCTTTTTCTTCTTGTAGTTTCTTGCAGTTTGGTTTTTATTAATATCAGCCAATTGGGGACTTTTAAAGCCATTTACTCTGTATTTGAATTCTCATTGAGTGAGAGTTGCAAGGTAGAGCAAGTGTCTGGTGGGTGTTAACTGAGTCATGGGTCACTGAAAATGTAGTGTGCAGAATTGAATTTTGATTTTTTAAAAAATGAGTCATGAACTTTTGGACCACATGCTCCTCTGTTCCCAGGAGTGGAGTGACAGGGGCTCGATGCCTATTCTTTCCAAAGCGTTGCATTTTCCTTGTCCCACCCACTTGAGTTTTGATGCTCTTTGAATTATGGTGTTTTATCTCTGTTCCTAAGGATTGAAGATTCTACCCATTCTTTCTTTGGATGAGTTGCTCCTGGCTGATGACCCTTGAATTGAAAATGATGTTTCCCCTGTGAACGTCCTAAGTTTAAATTCAGCATTCTTCATATGGTCAGTGACTCACATGTGGATAGCTAGTATGATTTATGGAGATTTGCTGTCTGCAAAGGAAAAGTTTCCCATGGCTCTTGGGGAAGATGCTCAGAGAGACCCACCCCTAGACTGTGCTGGACCAGTTGACAGAATCAGGAGATGAAGTTCTCTCTATTTTCTTCCAAATGACTTCGATTATTACTGGTGTTATTTTCCATACCAAAGTCCAATTACATGATGGAAGGTTTTTAGTAATTGGGCCCTTTGGATTTTAAATCTTCTCAGGTCAGTGCCCATGAGGAAAGCCTTCAGTAGGAAGGGCTTTGCACAGAAGGTAAATCTGATTTATAGGTGGACATGGCATTACGTCTGTCACAAATACATTATGAATGGGCAGTATACATTTTCTAACACACAAATCAACTCCCCCTGGCAAATTACCCCTCCTCCTAATGGATTACACCATTGGAAGTTCCTCATAATATTCATCCTAAGTTTTCACTTTTCTTAGTTTCATTACATTGATGAGTATATCCTTTTGCCTACGTCTTAGGGGTGTTAGGTATATTAGGCTACAGTTTATAAATCACCTTACAATTCTCCATCTGGGCCCACTAAAATGGTAAAAAGCAGTTGTAGATAATAAATGGATGCTGATTTCTGTTCAACATTTATACTATACTGGGGCACAAGGAATACACCTTTAAGTAGATAAACATTTTTCTTCTTAAATATGGGAAGTCATCTAAATAGCACTCAACCAGCTTTTCAGTTGTTTAGCTGCCATTAAGTTAGGATTTTGTTACTTTGCTTAGAGAGAATCATGTCCAGTGTTGGTTTCCTTTTTCTTTTTCTTTATCTTTTCCCTGTCTGCCAACCTCTTGCTACATGATGCTTCCCTACAGACTCTGGATCTTTACTTTTCAGGAGAAACTGTACCTGGACTGGCCTCTCTCTGAGCACAGAAGCCAGAGATGCTTTCAGACTTGAAAACACAATGATGGGGGCTTCTACCACAAAGTGGAGCTAAATCTGGGATTGTGCTCATTTTGGAAAACCAACAATAGACTGTGGTAGGACCTCTAACAGAATGGCTGATGTCAGCAGGTAGGGGTGGACTCACTCCCTACCCGTGCACAGAGCCTGTTCTGCCCTGGGAAAGGACCCAGCTGTCATCCTCTCCCCATCCAGTCTGTAGGAGTGCACACACAAGGTCCCGGTATTTATGTGTGATCCCAAACAGTTCAGTAATGTTGTAATAAAATGCACGCTTCACATCTGTACTGTGAAATTCCTAAACCATAATGAATACTGCTTCTTGGCTTCACTTCGCGCAGTGAAATTAATGTTCCCTCATGAATTGGAGCATGGTACTCACTTGTTAATGGCCTCTTGAGGTAGGACAGCTAGGTTAATCCAAGTCTGTTTTCTGTGGGTAGTCTAGGATTACATATTTCTCTGCTTGCCTATGTTACATCTCACCTTCAAGATTACTTTTTTCATTTAAGTGGTTCATTCTTTTCATCATCCGGCCTTTATTGAGCATGAAGTATGTGCAGGACAACAAGTGTTAACAAAGATCATTGTACAAGATCATTTAAAAATAATAATCTAGATAGTTAATTTAAAAGATATAATCCAGACTCTTGGAAAATAGGAAGTGACTAGCTCTGTTGAAGAGCTTCCCAGAGGACTTGGTAGTGGGAGAAAAGGGCAAAGGGAAAAGCTGAGGCTGGGTATGGAAATGTGGGCGTGCATGGGGGTCAGGGAAGGAGCAATGGTGGAGAAGGGCACATGTAGTGTATGTAAGGATGAAGTGGCTGGAAATGGGACTGCAAACATGATGATGATACTGATAACAACAGTAGACTATGAAAGGCTTGGATGTCATATTCAGGAATTTAAACTTTATCCTAGTCATTGAGCAGTTCCTGTGTAGAGTAGTAAGATGATTATATGTATGTGTGTATAAATATATATACATATTCATACATGTAAATATGCACACACACACATACATATATATATCACCCTTTTAAATGTGACATATCATTCCAGACACTCATCCTATATATATATGTGTGTATATATATAGATATAGATATAGATATAAAATGCAGAAAAGAGGCTCTTTTACAAGAGAAAGTAAGAGTGTTCCCTTGCATGCGCCCTCTCTCTCTCTCTCTCTCTCTCTCTCTCTCTCTCTCTCTCTCTCTCTCTCTCTCTCTCTTTTCTTTTTCTCTCTACTCACTCTCTTACTCTCTTTCCCAGAACTGTTTTTGGAACAGTAGTACTGAAGAAGCTTCCATTAGTTTAGCCAGGGCAAGTCAGAGGATCATGGAAATGACCCCTACAGAGCAGGAAAGAGATTCTCTCCAGGTATTTTTCTTACCAGAAGAAAGGTCAGGTTCACTGTAACTGCAGCAACAATAAGAACAACTCTGATTTATTGAACATATAAGTAGACTCTATATGTAAGACATGTATTATGTGGTTTACATGCCTCATACCATTTAGTCCTTACAGTAACCATCTGAGGTGGGTACTGTTATTAGCCCTGTTTTACAGGTGAGAAAACTGAGGCTCAGAAGTTAGCTTGCTCAAGGTCACGCAGCAGATAATGGAATTCAAGCCCAGCCAGTCTGTTCTAGAGTAGGTGCTCCTGACCACCACGCCACAAGCTGTGCAGGCTATAGGGACCATGGCCTCTCGGTGTCCAATTAGAAACTCTTTTTCAAGTCAGTTTCCGGTTAGAATGGAGGGACGTGGCGCACTGTAGGAATGATGGTGCTTTTTTAGGATTGTCTTACTGTTGTGCCTCCCTCTTTGAGCAAATAGTCTTACAAGGAATGTGCAACACCTGCCTTTCTCTTGGTCAGTGTAGTGGCATGGATGAGTCCGATGATGTATGAGAACATCCTTTGATCATTGTAAAATCCTTTATTGATATCGTATCTGTTGATATTCATTCTAAATGTGTGTAGGAACTAGACAGCAAGCACATTTACAAACAGGACAGATATTTTGAAAATTAGTATTGGCCCGCGAAGGGTCGGCCTCGAGAGTAGATGTGTGCACAGCCCCGCCAAGCCCAGGGTCAGGTGCCCATCAGCATCCAAGCCCCAAAGCCAGCCTTTGCTGATCGCCCTGTCCGCCCAGATTTTTTACCAGGTGGAAGCACAGTTGTCACAGTTAATGACCAGCTGTTTTTTATTTTAACAATGGCTATGAAAGCCCCCACACAAGTATTGTTTCTGTACTATTCCCTCAGCAACTTTGGTACCTGGTTCTCAAGCTTGAATCAGGTCACTGAACACAGTCTCCAAACCTCAGCCCCTCCCCCCCTCCCCCAGGTCATCATGCAGAGTGAGTGCTTCCTGCTCCAGTGGCACTGTCAGATCTCTGCTGGGTGGACTTCACAGAGAAGGCAGAGGAAGGTTAGACGTGGCTCAGGTGGAGTGTTTCTAAAGCCATCTTAGGCAAAGGAGATGAAGCTTTGATGTAGACTTCGGCTATTTCCAAAGCAGCTTAGAAACAGAGGGGAAAACAATCTTGGTACTGGTCTTCCTGTATCAAAACTCCTCATTGTAGTGTCAGTATTCAGCATACAGGGAAGCCCAGGAAAGGACCCCTAGGACCTCTTTAACCACTCGGTGCCTCCTCCCTGGTATGGGACTACTGTGGTGCCATCATGCTACGTTCATTTCTTGGCTCCTACAAGAAACTTGAGCTGATTTTTATTGTTGTTGTTGCTCTCTGTATATTTGCACCATTTTATATCCTAAGCTGAGTTCTTGATTTTGCAGCAGCGTACTAAAAAGCAGTGTGAATTGGCAGGTTTGGGGTATGATTTGCAGCTGGTCTATCAATTCCTCTTACTGGAAGCTTCAACTTCAAGTATGATACAATTATCTTATTTTACAGGACCTGAGCTTATATTTGCATCTGCTCATCTTTTGTTATTGTCTTTTTAAAAATACTCTCTTTCCGCATTTATTTTTCGGTAGATGAATAGTTCAATACACTCATTTTATACACTTTCTCGTCTGGGTATAAATTCATATGGTCCGGTGCTATCAAAATCAGAGCACCGGACCTGATTTCTAAGCACTGAGGTCTAAGCCCTTTGGACAGTTTTTGGAGGATGAAAACGATGACCAAGCAAATGCAGCTCTGGGTTACAGTAATATCTCTAACCATCCCCTTTTCACTCATTGTCATTATATAGGTTAAAATGTGTATGGAAGCCACAGTGGTTTTTCAGCATGCAAAGATTACTGCAGAAACTTCCTCTATTAATGGAAATTATTAGAGGATGGAAATGGTACTTGAACAGCAAGAATGACATTAATTATGGGAAAAGCAGTCGTATCTGGCAGTTGGCAAGCATGCATGATTCTTCAGCTCTCTTCCATGGGTTTGTGTCCAGCCAGCATTAGAAATCTAAAAGCTTTTTATTTTGGCAAAGTTTTCACAGCATTTGGACTTCTCGCATCTAGATAAAAGATAATTTGGAAAGAAATTATGTTGATGAAATTGAAGAATTCAGTAATGAGTTCTGTGTAGATGAATCAATGCCCAATTAAATGATTATATCAAATCCAACTTTAAATGTTGACTTAAAATATTCACATTTTAAAGAGTTTGAAAGTAAGATGCTATACATCTAATCAGAAGAACAAAGTCCTATTACCTAGCCTGGTAGGGGAATGGACTCTTCTGATTGGTCCAAGAGTTTGATTAATGGAAACTTAGGACAGGAATTACCTGTATGCTGAGAATGAGAATAGTTTGCAATAACCTAGCTTATTTTCATTCCATAGTTCCCTTTCCTTTTTTGCAACTTTTCTCTGTTTCTCAGGGTTTTGTTTGTTTCCCTTTTCCCTGTCTACACCCCCTTTTCAAGGCTTTCTTCTCTGTTTATCACTGTTTTAATGTTCTCACCACCTTCTACAAGATCTGTTTTTCTTACCCACTGCTACCTTCACCTCTTCTTGTCCCTTCACAGCAGTGAATACAACCAATCAGAGCAACATTTGTTGCTTCATTCATTCACTCAATTAGCATTTATTGAGCCCTTGCCATGTTTAAGGCACTAACTTGACCGCTGGAAGAGCTACCAAAACTACAGAAGTAGACATCTTGCCATCAGCACAAAAGTGCATTCTTGGGATCCATAAAATGCCCAGTGCAATCAGATCGTTGAGCATATATGACAGGAACAACACAAAGCTGGAAAGTTAGATGGCTGTCAGTTACTGAGAGACTTTATTCACTAGTTAATAGAAAACCATTGACAGGGTGTGTGTGTTTGGTTTCATTGTTCAAATTAGGTTTTGACACAAGAGCATCAATTTTTCAGAAAGTCATCTGTTTAGTTCTTCCTTTCTCCTCCTCTGGTCTTCATTCATCTTCCTAGAACTGAATTCTGCTGGTATAGCAGTCAGTTGCAAAATAATTTGATTAATATAAATGTAGGGCTATTGTGTGTCTGATTCCAGCATTAATGGTAGCATGGGTCTGGTAACTTTGTGAAGCTGCACGTTGAGGTACATGTTTAGATCAACAGTGATTATTCCCAGTGTGCCCAGTAATTTATTCTATCAGATAAGCTTCCCCTACTAGTGTACTAGTATTATTTTTGAGCTAGTAGAATCTTTTCTAAGCAATTACATACTTAAGGTTCCTAATGGGTTTTTTGTTGTTGTTGTTGTTGTTTTTGTGGTACGTGGGCCTCTCACTGTTGTGGCCTCTCCCGTTGTGGAGCACAGGCTCCAGATGTGCAGGCTCAGCGGCCATGGCTCACAGGCCCAGCCGCTCCACGGCATGTGGGATCCTCCTGGCCCGGGGCACGAACCCATGTCCCCTGCATCGGCAGGCGGACTCTCAACCACTGCACCACCAGAGAAGCCCACCTAATGGTTTTGATTTATACTCCAGATTCAAGTTTAAATCTCAACTATAAGAATGTTTCTAGGTTGTTTTTTGTTTTTTGTTTTTAAAGAAATGAAAATAAATCTGGACTAAATAAACAAAAGAGCTTGGGACTTCTCTGGTAGTGCAGTGGTTAAGAATCCGCCTGCCAATGCAGGGGACACAGGTTTGAGCCCTGGTCTGGGAAGATCCCACATGCTGCTGAGCAACTAAGCCCGTGCGCCACAACTACTGAGCCTGCACTCTAGAGCCCACGAGCCACAACTACTGAGCCCGTGTGCTACAATTACTGAAGCCCGTGCTCTGCAACAAAGAAAAGCCACCGCAATGAGAAGCCCACACACCCCAACAAAGAGTAGCAGTCCCCCGCTCACCGCAACTAGAGAAAGCCTGCATGCATCAACGAAGACCCAACACAGCCAAAAATAAATAAATTAACAAAAGAGCTTGAAAGGTGCAGTCTTAATAAGACTTAACCAAAGGACAGATGCCATAAAACTTCCTTAAAAACATGTTGATAGTATGTATCCTATTATTTAACAGGTCTGGTTCAAAAAACTAGGTAGCCATTAGTGAAACAGATTAATTTTTTGTGTTAACTGCTACTGAGTAGATGTTTGAGACTTCTGTTTCATTGACTCAATAAATATTAATGAACAAGGTGATATGCCAGGCCTTGAGAATGTAATGGCTCAAAAAAGAGGCATTGTCTCAATTCTAATGAAGCTTGCAATCTGATGTCTTGTGTAAACCCAATTAATAGACTGACACGATTCATGAATACTGAAAAAAAACACGGTAATACAGCAGGATATTTTAATAAAAATAACATTTTATTAAAAGTTATTTTTATTAAAAATTATTTTTGCTATAACAAAAAATTAACATGTATACATATATTAATGCCTCCAGCTACTTTTTCTTTTTTTTTTTTTTTTTTGCGGTACGCGGGCCTCTCACTGTTGTGGCTTCTCACGTTGCGGAGCACAGGCTCCGGATGCGCAGGCTCAGCAGCCATGGCTCATGGGCCCAACAGCTCCACGGCATGTGGGATCTTCCTGAACCGGGGCATGAACCCGTGTCCCCTGCATCGGCAGGCGGACTCTCAACCACTGCACCACCAGGGAAGCCCCCTCCAGCTATTTTAAATAAATATCACTAGGCAATTGGGGTTCAGCGGTATGGCTGTGATGACCATAAGCACATTCAGAATGCTCACAGACAGTCATAATTTCATGTATTCCATCTCACTGCCAACATAGGTTTATTTGAACTTTCAGGTCTGATGCCTTAGTTCTTTGTTTAAGAAATAGAGCAACAGTAACTATAATGATCCCTTCTAACATATGAGGCAGCATTAAGAGTGAGACAAGCACTACTTTGGGGTCAGGCAGATCTCAGTTTGGATCTTGTCTTTGCCACTGTATGACCCTTTGGGCAAGTTGCTTTAACATCCTCTGAACTCTAGTTTCCTCGTGTGTAAAATGAGGCAGAAATGGAAATGGTCACATTGATTTTAACTCATGATACTGATTGTAGAGTGTTCCAGAGAATCTTTTCTTTCTAGTAACTATAATGGGAGTGATTTGAACTTGCCCACTGACTAAACTATTAAAAAAATTCTGAAGAGCTTAAAATTTTGCATATATTTATTTACATTGTTTAGTCTTTATAAATGCAAGTATATTTTAAATATGCTAGAGAGCTTTAGTCAATGAATATCCTTTATAAGACTTAATAGTTAGAAGAGATAGTATGAACTCATAAGGAATAATGTGAACAACTATTATCATTTTAAGATTTAGTCATATTGTGAAGGTCAACTTTGTTTCTTTTAGGATGTGTAAAGGAGGTTGTCACAGAGTACAATAAACTAAAACAGCAGAGGAGTAAATAATTCACATATTATATCCAAGAAACAATTGGAAACCAAATTCAATAAGTACTAGATATTAGAACCTAGTGATTACTGTAACTAACCAAAACTCCACCAAAGTCCTTTTATTCTGTTCCTGGAAAATACAGGACAGGTGTGAACAGACAGGTTTCTTGGGGAATGCTTTTCCTAATACCTTTTTTTTTTCATCTTTTCATCAGACCTTTGTCTTCTGCCAACTAAGAGTTTATATGTCAGTCAGTGTTACAAGATCTCTTTTTGTAGGTAGACAGATGGGAAAAGGAAATGAAGAGTGGTGTCTGGCTCTTTAATTAAAGATGTAGAGCCAGAGTTTGCTCTTCAAGCTTATTGGCAAGACACATATGCACACATGTACTCACGCACACACACACATACACTCACACGCAAAATGCATCTGATAGATGAAGCCAAGTTTGTAAATTGTATCCACAATCATAGTTTCTATGGTAACTGTATCTTAGGCCCAGACACAAACAGAGCTGGGCAGGAGATGTCTGATTTTATTTTCTCCAAAGATAATCAAAAGAGAGATCATTCAGGCTGTGGCCCAATGTGTACATATGTATATGTGTACATATGTATATGTATATGGCTAGAACTTGGATGGTGCTAGCATGAAATTTAATGCTTAAAGCCCAATAAATGTGTTATAACTTTATAATGTTGCAGATTGCTTTGCTATCTTTGTCATTCAGCTTTAAAATAACTATGTGCACACATATAGTTATTATATTAATAAGGTGTAATTGGTTAACATAATGTGGAAACTATATACAAGATAAGTTTTATAAATGTGTGTAGGTTAGAAGGGACTTTAAGGATTTATGTTTTAACTCCAACATTTTACAAGGGAGGAAAATACAGGCACAAAATGGTTAAAAGGCTTATCCAAGAGTTATTTTAAAAATATTTTTATTTGCTGTATTTTCTAAACTAGCAGATGTTCTAAGCAAGTCTATAAGCTGAATACCCAGTTATTTGACAAAATTACTGAAATTAAATTAGAGAAAATAAACACTTCAGAAATAATGGTTTGAATGAGTGTGTGTACTTTTGCTTCTCTAGATAGCATATTTGTAAATACATATCTCAGGAATAATATACTTCACATTGCAAAAGAGAAATAATTAAGCAGCTTATTTTAATTAGTTTCTTTTTGTTTAGATGGAATATTGTCAGTTGCCCTTCCTCCAAACATGTAGCATTTTAGAAGAGTGTCTGAATATTAGAAGATTCTCAAAGCCAAGTTTATAACTTTTTAGATGTTTTTATTGAGCTGATTCCTTTAAAAACCTTCCAGCCAAACCTATAGCTAGGTAAAAGCAATGTAATTAAAAGGAAGCTTCTGGAAACTGCTCAAAAATATCTGTCATGATACCAACTTGAAATGAAAGGCATATTTCCTAAAATGGCATCTACATTTTTATACTTTGCATTTTAATCTTATGATGTGTCTGGCAGCATGAAACTCATTTTTGGGTAATGGGTCTGAGTAAGACATATTTGTAAGTGAGGATGTTATGTATAGGTGAATAAGCTGTATTGCACCTTTGCACAGCCTTTCCATCACAGCAGCTTTTAAATTTCCTCAGGAAAATTGACTTATGGGACATAAATTACAACATTGGCAAAAATGTGTCCTGACCTGTAGGAATAGGAAAACATGTTAATTTTAAATTGTTTCCGCTTTTTATCATCAGATATTTGATTTATCCTTTAATTTTAATGAATTGTTTAAAAATGTTTGAAAGGGCATTAAATCTTCCCCTCTTCCATTAATCTGCAAATGGGGGAAACAGGGGTGTTAAATGGCCTCTTTAGTATATTGCTTTATGAAACTGCTGATTCTTGCAATGCCAGGCTAGAAATATGCACTAATTTAAGGAACACTGAGTGTAAGTGGCAAGCTCCTTGCTTTTGTAGAGAAAAGACTAATAGCTTTATTTTAACAAGGCTCTTAACACCACAGCCAGCAGGCACTGAGTGAATGAAATTGGGAGAACTCCCATGGACTAAAAGCATCTTAATTCAACATCCCCCCTGCTCGCCCCCCGCCCCCAAACACCAAGCCCTCCTGATAGGCTGTCATAAACTGTCATAATCCAAACAAAGAAGATCGCCATGTGCAAGGCATACCAAGGTATGAGCTTTTCAAGTTGTTTTGAATAAGCTCTCTGAAGTTTCACTTCCTGAGCAGTAGAGAGATAAATATGCCCCCAATCCAAACATAAGTTCTAACATTACATTGTTGTGGAAAAGACTATGTTTCTGTTACAGCTTAAGTCAAGATTATTCCTATCAGATGTATATTTAGGTCATTACATTAAAAAAAAAAAAAACCTGCATGATACCAAGTGAGATAAAGGGCTTCTTTAAAAAAAATTAATTGGATCAAAGCCGCTGACCTTATGTTTTTGTGATGCGAGACATTACCTAATAAGGAGTTCTTCAAGGAGACGCATTTCTGAGTCTTGTTGAGCACAGAGCAAAATGAGAAATGAGCTTATAAATGCCTCTGCCAGTTCTCTCTCCCCTCACTCCCTCCAAAAGTGGCTTGACTTCCTAAGGACCCGACTAAAACTTATAATTAGTTTCTCTTTGGCAACCCTCTAGCTGCAGTTTCCTACTTTCAGCTCACAGCTATTTGTAAGAATCTTTGTCCCCAACACAATAATCTGTATTGCCACCATTTCTGATTGGGATAGTAGAAGTGACCAAATTACAGGAGGAGATTAGATAAGTTATGATTTATCCATAAATCTTATATAGCTATTAAAATTCATGTTTGTGGAAACATATCTACTAGCACAGGAAAATGCCAGTAGTAAATAGTTGGGAAAAAATTCTATATACCATTAAAATATGTATATATTTGTAAATGTTAACAGAGGTCATCTTTGGGTGACTTAGGGAGAAAAAAAACAGGTAAATCTGTTTTTTAAATAATGGAACACAAATGTATTGCTATCATCTCCCTTGACCAACCGTGTGTCCCTGAGCAGGAAATGACTTTTCTCATTTCTGTGTCTTAGAGTACTTAGCATACGGCTCTAATATTTAGAGTCACTAACAAATGTTTATTTACTTGAAAGTATTAATCTCATTTTCTGAACGTGATAGCATAAGACAGTGCAACCAGTGGGTGTTTATTTATTAGAAAACTGTAAAGATTTTCAACACCATAGAGTCTGGCTTTCAATAAAGCACCAAGCAACATCTCATTGCCAATTCCCACATACCCTTTTACAGACTTTCTATCAGTCAATGTTCAGTTGCAGAGAACAATATACACTCTAGCTAGTTTAAGCAGGAACAAATTTATTACACCATATTAACAGGCTTACAGAACCATAAGGAAGGCTAGGAAACAAATTTTTAGATAAGCTTTCAGGAATGAGTTCCCAAGCCACACAACAGAACTAGGCTACCCAGGGAGTTCTGCCATTTCTTTGAGGAAGGTTTTGGCTCCACAAGCCACACAATAATGCCTATATCAGAAGCCACCATAATTAGGAAGGTGCCACAAACAGGAATTCGCCTTTAGTGCCACCAGCTCCAAAGCTAGCTATGAAAGCTACACTCCACCCCCAGAAACTAGAGCTGGCACATCTGCTAACACTGCCATGGGAAAACCAAACACACATTTGGACGTTCTTGCCAGAATCAACAGTGGAAGCATCGCCAGTGCCTCAACTCCATTTCTCAAATGACATGGACCACCTTAAATCACACCCAGAACATTGACTACAAGGGAATTCTGGGAAAGGTAGTTTTCAGCTTTCCAGGCTCTGTGGTTCAGAGTGACCCTCGACAAGGAGGGAGCATCGAGTTAGCTCGCCAACACACCATATAAGCCACAGATCTTGTCTTACTGAAGCTCTTGGCTGCTTTTGACACTGTGAACCACTCCCTCTTTCGTGGAATTCTTTTCCCTTAATTCCTGTGAACGTTCTCTCCTTGCTCTCTTCTTGACCAACAACTTTTACTCATACTCCCTCCTGGGTTCAACTTTTTTTTTTTTGCCTGCCCCTTAAATTACGGTATTTCTAAGATTATTATTGGTATTCTCTCTTTTCATCACATGTCTTTTCTTCTATTCTGTCCCTGTAGATTCTTCCTGGGCCGTCTAATTCTTTTCCAAGGTTTCAGGTACCAACTATAGGCTGAATGTTTCTCAATTCTACATCTCTAGTCCAGATTTTTCTTTTACATCGCAAAATTTTATACTCAGTTATCTCTCAGACATTTCCATCAGATGTCCCAACTCAAGCTTAATATATCTAAGTGTTCCCTCCTCCAACCCCTACCCCTACCCCCTAAATCTGTGCTTTTTTTAGTCCCATCTTGGCAACAGTTATCAAATTCACCTAGTTGCTAAGTTTGGAAACTTAGGCATGATTCCAGACACATCCTTCCCATTAATTCTCAGTCAGTTGTATTAAATTTACCCTTTTAACATCTTTATGATGCTCCCTTGTCTCCATCCTTTTGAATAGCCCCTTGTTTAGGCCTTTATCATCTCTGACTTAAGACTGTCACGGGAACCTCCATACTATGGCAAGAATAATCTCTCTGACTGTTCAATATGTGCTATCACTTATGGAATATCACTTCTCAGTGGGTTCACCATCAACTAATGGTAAAATCAAGTTCCTTGGCATGAGCTCCTCCAAAATCCAGTCCATGGCACTTTCTCCAGAGCTTGGACTCTGGGATCAGACAGACCTGAACCTTGTCTCAGATATGCCGTGTCCTAGCTGTATGACCTTAGGCAACTGCTCAGTTTTCTCATGTGCAAAATTGGGCAACCATTGGGGATATTTGGGAGGAATGAATGGGCTAATGCAAATAAAACATTTAGCCTTGTACTTGGCACTCAATAAGGGCCAAATAAGTGTTAAATTGTAGTAATCAAAGAAGTACTAAAAAATGTAGGGAGAGTCCATGTTGGATAGTCTATGTTCTTGGGTAGACTCAATATTGTCTATATGTCAGCTCTTCCCAGCTTGATCTATATATTCAATGTACTCCCAATCAAAATCCCAGCAAGTTACAAAGTGATTCTAAAGTTTATGTGGAGAGGCAAAAGTCCCAGAATAGCCAACACAATGTTGAATGAGAGGAACAAAGTTGGAAGACAGACACTACCCAACTTCAAGACTTACTATAAAGCTACAGTAATCAAGACAGTATGGTATTGGAGAAAAAATCAACAAATAGATCAGTGGAACAGAATAGAGAGCCCAGAAATAGACCCACAGAAACACAGTCAACGGATCTTTGACAAAGTTGCAAAAGCAATATAATAGAGCAAAAATAGTCTTTTCAACAAATGGTGCTGGAAAAACTGAACATCCACATGCAAAAAAAAAAAAAAAGGAAAGAAAAAAAGAATCTAGACACAGACCTTATAGTCTTCACAAAAATTATCACAGACCTAAATGTAAGATGCAAACTTAAAACTCCTAGAAGATAACATTGGAAAAAATCCAAATGACCTTAAGCTTGGTGATGAATTTTTAGATATGACACCAAAAGGATGATCCATGGTATATATGGGAACTCTCTGTACTTTCCTCTCAATTTTGCTACAAACCTAAAACTTCTCTAAAAAATAAAATTTAAAAAATTGCACTAGTGGCAATAATATTGTTGTAACCATAATAGTAGCACCATTGATATTGTTGCTCCTGTTACTAATATCCTTTTCCTTAGAGCCTCTGTTTCTTCCAAATTTTGACATTCCCTGGGAACACAGTGCTCCTTTTATGCCTCCATGTTGTTTCACTTTCGTTCTGTCTACTGAGAATGCCTTCTCCTGCTTCTCCTACCCCCTCCTTCTCCTAACAAACTCCTCCTCATTCATATTCAAGTTTTAGATGAAGCTTCAACACCCACATGAAGCTGTCTTCAACTCTCCCAGGTGGACTCTGGTATCTGTTCCTTCAGACTCCCACTACCTCCTTCAGACTGACACTCCAGCGGTGATCTCATTGTACTGTAATTGTTTGCAGGCCTGTCTCTTTTATATTTAAAGCAATGAAGAAATCAAGCCTCTGTTCATTGTTTTGAAAGTGGTCCCTAATGTGGCATTAGAATACAGAAGGTGTTCAGTAATTACTAATTGAATGATTGTATTAAAGATGCTGCAGTATTAAACACACAAATTAAACACACAAATACATATACAATTGGTGAAGAATGGAATAATTTTTTAATTGAAGTATAGTTGATTTACAATATTGTGTTAGTTTCAGGTGTACAGCATGATGATTCAGTTATACATATATATGTGTATATCTATGTTCTTTTTTTGATTCTTTTCCATTATAGTGTATGACAAGATATTGAATCTGTGCTATACAGCAAATCCTTGTTGTTTATCAATTGTACTCTCATACTCCCAATTTATCCCTCCCCTCCTTCCCCTTTGGTAACCATAAACTTGTTTTCTATGTCTGTGGGTCTGTTTCTGTTTTCTAAATAAGTTCACCTGTATCATTTTTTTAGATTCCACATATAAGCAATACCATATGATATTTGTCTTGCTCTGTCTGAATTACTTCACTTAGTATGATAATCTCTAGGTCCTTCCATGTTGTTGCAAATGGCAATATTTCATTCTTTTCTATGGCTGAGTAATATTCCACCATATATATATATATACATATATATGCATATATAGATATATGTATATATATGTACACACACACACACACACACACATACCCCACATCTTCTTTATCTACTCATCTGTTAATGGACATTTAGGTTGCTTCCATGTCTTGGCTATTGTAAATAGTGCTGCAGTGAACACTGTGGTGCCTGTATCTTTTTGAATTAGAGCTTTCATCCAGATGTATGCCCAGGAGTGAGATTGTTGGATCATATGGTAACCCTATTTTTAGTTTTTTTGAGAAACCTCCATACTGTTTTCAAGAACAGAATAATTTTTGATGTATAAGCATGCCATCCATCTTTTGAAACCTGGCCTTCGCTCTTCTACTTCCATGAAGTCTTTCCAAACACCTTCATCTGTGCTTCTGCTAGTAACATCCTGAATGACATTGGTTCATGCATTGTCCTACATCACTCTTTAATTATTTCATTTCTGATCCTTGTTTTCCCTACAAGACTAAAAGTTGCTTAAGGATAAGGGTCATCCTACATTTCACAGAATCTAGCATGCCAGCAGCTTACCAGAAGAACCACAGCACATGGGCGCTGCCTCCTGAGATACCAGAATGTTGACTGCCATCATTAGGCCAGGCTGGTTCAGATAACGGCCCTGAAAGTATTAACTTGGAGTTTTGTGGCCACGTGAAAAAAATTAGTTGTAAGTGTCTAAAGCCATACTAAGGATACATAAATAAGATGTTTTTCTTTTTTTTAATTTTTATTTTACCCACAGTCTCCTAAAAGACCCACCTCATTCCTTATTCTTCTGTATCTACGGCAATGAAGCATGATGTTTTTATAACAACCACAATTAGTAATCTTCAACATATTTCTGGTATTTACATTAATTCTCCCTCCATAAAAAAATAGGTCACAAACAAAACAAACCTTAGATAGGAGTGACTGGGGACAATACTTCTATCCATCGCTTCTTTTCCTGTGCCATTTATTTATCCCCTAACTGCCTGACACCATCCTTGCCCCTAGTTTTTGTTAAAAAGGTTAGCAGTTTAAATCAGGGCTTTATCCTAATGCAGAAAATTCTGTCTCTCTGTAGTTGCTTCTAAAGCTGTAAGTGCAATCTTCATCCTACCTAGGTAGCTATTGGGCTGTCAATCTCTCAGATAACGCCAGGTGCTCCTGTTCCATGTATTGGTGAAATATAAAGAGGTGTTACAGGGCACACTCCTAAGGGCCTCCTGTAATAATGTGACACCAGGAATAGTCTTTCTTAACTCTAAATGTGCGTATATTCTCATTTTGCAACACCTCCCCTGACAAACCCTCCCTACACACACCACCCAAGCTGGGATGGTGGTTGCATAGAGAGCTGGGACTTTTCCTAGGAGGAAAATAAATTCCAGCTTGAGTACTACCCAGAAAAATTTCCTCTACAACCTTGACACTGTTACTTCCTGTGCTTATTAGCAAACTCTCCCTTCCCCTCCATTATAAGAGGCCAGGTTTTTTATTTACCCCTTCCATGCCCATTATATGAGAGGTACCCTAGCACAGAGTGGCCATAAACCACGTGTTGACGGGAACAAGTGAGGAATTGATCAGTCACCAAGTACCTTCAAATACCATGTTCATCCCATATGTGTCTTTAGTTGGTATGATAGATACAGAAAGACTATATGTAAAGTCTTTAGATTCATGGCACTAACACACTTTATTGAGAACCTACTGGGGCCAGTCACTCAGTGCCCATCAGAATCTCAGAGGCTGGTGGAAGAGACCTGAAGAGAGGTGAACACAGGAAGTACATAGGAAGGGACAAAAACCAATAAAGACCAACACTAGATTGAAAATAGTTTGTCACTTCTCTGTGTTTGTTTATAAGGGAGCGGGCTCAGTGAGGCTCAGGTGATCAGAGAGGGCTTCGTAGAAGCTGTGGAAGAGGTAGCTGCTTGCCACCGATCCCAGGTAGTAAAGAAAGGTTTCGTGGAAAGTATACACTCTTATCATAGCCAAGAGGAGCCTAAGGAGACATGATGACTAAAGGTAATATGGTGTCCTGAATGGGATCCTGAACAGAAAAAAAAATAGATAAAATCTGAATAAACTACGAACTTGAGTTAACAATACTGTATTAATATTGATTTATTAATTGTAAGAAATATACCATAGGAATATGAGATGTTAGTTATAGGGAAACTGGGTGCAGACTATATGGGAACCCTCTGTACTATCTTCTCAATTTTCCTGCCAGTCTAAAGCTGTTCTGCAAACTAAAGCCATTTTGAAAGGAAAAAAAAAGCCCTCTTAACAATCTACAGAATATCCCTGGCATGGTGACAGGAGGGAGTCAGTTTGACAATGACCCTTTTTTTGAAAGAAGTGACTTTGTCGTTAAATGCCATGTTTGTAGCTCGATCATCAATTCCTATAACGATGCTGAGTTCTTGCCTGCTTTCCCGTGGTTAATTTTTGGCAGGCAGCAGCAGCATTTGTGCAGTGATTACAATTTTGAGATGCATTGTCAGTAACCAGGGTGCATAATGGATCTTCATCTCTAATTACTTTTCTCTCCACAGGTGTCTGGAAAGGGTCCAGATGGGAATGCACACAACCTCCGCTTTGAGGGGATGGAGAGACAGTACGCCTCCTTACCCAGGTAGATCACTGAGGGGTCTCCCCTCACCATCCCACCCGCACATAAAGTCTTCAGAAAATACACATGGAATAGAAATCTGGCTCTGAAATGGGGAGTATGTTATAATTTTGCCTTACTGCATCTGCCACAACCCTCGTGCCATCTTCACAACTGTGCTAATAATTGAAACACTTGTGGGTTATTTTTTAAGGGAAGAAAATAGTATATCATTGCAATTGAACATGTCAGCAAGAATATTGGATTCTGAATGGAAATCCTAAGCCATTGCTATAAACATGGTATTGAACAGCCTGTACCCAGCTTAGGGACAATGAAATAGTAAATCCTCTGTCCTAGGAATTACCCACAAGGAAGGGCATGCCAGCCTTAACCCTGGAGCTTCATGTGGGTGTTAAAAAGCAGGAGAGAAATATGAACCTGGAAAGGGGTTCTTTGCTTGATTTAGAACATGACCGTGTTCTTTGGGCAATAAGCAAATATTGCTGAGAGGCACCGACACAGTGTGGGGAAAAGACAGCTGCGTGGGAAAGTTCGCTTGGTGATTCTGGCCTAAGAGGATCCACTTATGCTGTAACTAGACACCCCTGAAAATGAGATACAATTCTCAAAGGTTTGTGCTCTTATCTGTGAGATGAAGAATAATTTTAGTCTGTAATCAATGGCACATGACAAAGAGGAAACCTTTCCAAGATGACATACAGTGCAGTGACTATGGGAGTTGAGTGAGTTGAGAGTGTGAGAATTTGTGAGTTTGAAAACAAAAAACAAAGAAAGGTTAATGCCAGGCAGAAAACTAAAATGTTACAGAATATCTGCTTTTAAAGAGGGGAGTGGTGGGGAGGACCCTAAGTAGAGCTTTTCTATCATCATACTGAATTGTTAAAGTGCTAACTCAGAGCTGGGTTACCGTTTTGAGTTGCATGTTGGCTATATTTCTGCATGTGAAATGACAAAAATAACAGCCCGAATATTACAACAGGCATAGCCCAAGTGGCCATTTGCTCTTATAAATAGTATGTTGATTTTCAAAAGTAATAAAATCTCAAATCTAGCAGAGAACCAATTTTGAACACTGATTGGGCAGGATACCCAAAATACAATATTTTAAAAGCTCCTGTACAATGATCTCCGTTTTCCCGTTTTATATGTTGTCTCATAGTTATTTTTCTCATCCTTGATTTCTTTCCTCTCCTTATTTTTTCCCTGGCTTAGTATTTTGTTTTCATTTTAAAAAATAGAAGTAGTCTCCAAAATTCATTTTAAATATAAAATTTCTGGCTTTCGGTAATGAAGTGCATGGAAATTGTGGTTAAGGCAGATGGAAAGTACTGTATTCTTAGGATAGGAAGAAGAAGGAAAACTGGAAACAGTTTAATGTCTTTCTGGCCAACTTGTACTCAGACTGCGGAAATGATTTTTTTTTTTTTGGTACAAATCAAAAGCACAGAAATAGCATTTATAAGTAGAGAAATTCAACAAATTTCACTCATTCATTCCTTCCCCAAGTATCTACTGATCATCTACTATGCATCAGGCCCTGAGAATCTGGAGACTGGGGATGCCGTGGCTCTAGACACCTAGACAAGGACCCACCATCTAGGACAGGAGGCAGCAAAACAACTTTTTGTGAGAGTGCAACCAGTGCTTAGATTAGTAATGATTAACATAAAGTCCTCTGAATTTCCAACTCCTATTTCTTTTAATGAATAAGCCCTGAAATGCTCAGCCATGGCTGACTCTAAACACATCTATTTTAGGATTAAACACTGTGGAGGGAGTGTTTTGACAGAGGCAATACGTTGATGCTGTTTGTGGCTCTGGAGCTATCATCGCAATATATGAATTAACAAAATCCTGCCAGCCCCGAGAACATAACTGTAGCCAAAAGCGAAGCGTCTTAGACTGAAAACAGTTTTGACGAACAGTGCACTCACACATGTAACACAATGGTAGAAGTGATGAGCTGCACGTGCTAACACACCTTTTTAGCTACCTGGCAAGAAGGAGTCATGACGGAGAATAAATAAGGCTCAGACAAATGCATGAGACGTCCCTGGCACTGGTTTTTTAATGTAGGGGCTTGAACTTGAGTTTCCATCTCAATTATCTAAGGGGGATATACAAAGTATCCCCACCAACATGCTCTAATCCATCGAGGGGGGGTCCATATTTACCCAACAGGATGCAGAATGCCGAGGCAGGGGACAAGCTACTGGCTTCTGTGTGCCGGTGACATTTACCCTGGCTTTCTAGTCTTCTCCCGCCCCTAGAGATTTTACTGTCCACTTAATTGAATCACCCCAGCTCCACTGTTCCTTTTGTCAGGGGAGTGAGGCGAACACATCTCTGTAGGCACCAGATCCCCTCTTAGTCACAGAGGTGGGGAGCTTTAAAATATTTATGGAGTTAAATTTTTCATTAAAAATGGGAATAATTCTATCTACAGGAAGTCAGTGGCCAACCTTATAGGGGACTTAATATGCTATGGACTGATTTGGTTCCTATGCTGTTTGTGAAGTGGATCACAAGAGTTTTAAGACAAACTCAACAGTGTTGATTTATATGCCAAATTTGGAGCCATCAACACAGAGAGAAAATGCCCCCCAGCACATGGAGTTGGGGAGGAGCCCCAGTCAAGGGACACCCTGCTATGCTTTCATGGAACTCTGTCATTTTCAAGCAGGCCGTGCAGCCTGCTGCCAGGCTGGATGACACCTGACAAAATAAAGCCAGCACCCTAGCCAGTTCAGGAAAAAGATAATTCCCAGCACTTGCTAGTTATGAGGTTGCCTAAGGCTAAGGGCTAAGCGATGTTAAGTGTTATCGTTAAGCAATTTTAAATCGTCTGCCTCTGAAGAAAAATGACTTTATTCCTTCTCTCCTGAGGGTGCTGTTTTGGAAAGCGGAGCGTGGTTGTACTACAGCCTTGTTAGCGAGCACCAGGCTTTTCCCAGGGCCAGTGTTTCAGCATCCTATCCAGCCCCCACTTCTCTCTGGTAGTAAAGAGAGCAAAATCAGCATCCCCTTCTTCTTGCCTGACACAAATTATTCCTCGCCCCGGGTGAGCAGGGAAGTGGCTGTTTCCCGGGCTGCTCTAATGTGTGAACAACAACGTGCATATTTTTGCAAACAGCTTCTTTTTCACTTCAGCCTCCCAGCCTCTTTCAATTCTCGCAGGCCCCATTCTGATTTTACAGGCCTCCTCCAGGTCCGTCTGTTCAGCAAGTGAACTCTCTCCTCTCCCATCTGAAGCCTCCATCATTCCCACCTGGCCCACCCCCGGCCCCGTGGGATCCCATTATCCCTTCTCTGCAGGTGGCTCAGTGCATCAGCACATGATGTTGCTCTTCCGGGCTTGTAATCAAGTGCTGAGTCCTGAGGAGGGAGCACAAAGGCTCTACATCTCTTCTGTGGTCCTACATGCGTGAGTGCTGAAAGGTTGCTGGAGAAACTCATAAAAGCATTCACTGGTTCCACTACAAAATTCACATTATCCAACCCCAGCTGGGCCCCTGCTGCTGTCCAGAATTCCTTTTAGTCGTGCTGTCGACTCCCTTGACTATCCCCACGGTGGCCATTCCAAACCTTTTCTGCTCCCGTTAAGTTCTGCAAAGATGACTCAGCCCCCCAAGCCCAATCTCTAGAGATGATCTCACTTCCTTCCCTTTACAGCCTTGAGACATTCAACCTTAGTTCCTCAACTTCTCCCTACAATTCAGACTTGCTCTGTCTTCACTAACACACGCTTCCCAAGGAGAGACATGAAGGCATGGACTTGGAGTCAGGCCATAATTACAGCCCCATCCATCACTTCTCACCTGGGTGACCTTGGGCAAGGATCCAACTGGTCCAGGCTCAGTTCTTTAATCTGCAAATTGGGGATTATATTAAGGACTCTGTACAGCGCCTGTATGAGTATTAAATACGAAGGATACAAGCAAAACCCTTAGTGAAGAGCCTGCCTGACATATTTTAAGGATTCTTTTTATATTGTTAGTTCTTTTTAATTTTCTCTCTGGGGATGACTATGTTCCTTTCTTTTATGAGTCAAACCTATACAGCAGAGCTCATTCTCACTGGCTTCTTGGGGACCCTACATAGTCAACTACCCCTCTCTCAGCTGCATCTTTAAGCCCTTGGCAATTGCTTTCCTCACCCTGCCTACTACTGTGAATGCATAGGCTCAGCTGCACAGTTCACTGGGAATTCCTCAGCGTGGAGAAGGGGAGCGCCAACAGCTCATGGAGATATGCAGGGGGCATAACTGCGGCTGAAGGATTAGCCAACTCCTAGGGAAGGACCGGCAGTCCAGATGATCAAGGAAGAGGGCACAGCAAACTGAAGTGATCTGAATGATAAGCTGTGCTGTGGACATGCTGGGAGACAGCAATTCTTATAAATAGGGAGGCCATATCAGGGATATAGGCGCTAACTCGGGTCTGGGCAAGAGGCTACGACCCCTGGCCAACAAGACTTAGATGCAGACCAAGTGTCTCCCCGGTGGTGGAGACCCACCCAGTGTGAGTTAACCAGCAAGGCTGGACGTGATGTTCTTGCTCCTAGGACAGATGTGGTGAAGCAGCAACACTCTCTGGACCAGTGCGGGCAAGTCCTGAGATACTGCGAAAATACTCCTGTTGTCTCAGGACTGGACAGTGCTGACTGAGCCTACAGCTGTAGTGACTCATAGCTGAGCAGGGCTCAGGTGGCAGGACTACCCGCCCCTGAGCTTGACTTTAGTCCATCAGAGAAAACAAAGGTCTTCCCTTAACCCTCCTTCCTCCTCCAATTCCCATTTTCCTGTTTTAGGAAAAAGTGGCTCTATTTCCACACCACCCACTGAGCTCTTGCCTCTTGCCCCAGGCTTCTGAACATGTCACTGATGCTTCCAGCGGACTCTGCTTCCAGCCCTTTTCTTTCTTTCTTTCTTTCTTTTTTAATTTTTATTTTATACTGGAGTAGCGTTGATGTACAATGTTGTGTTAGTTTCAGGTGCACAGCAAAGCGATTCAGTTATACATATACATGGATCTATTCTTTCCAGCCCTTTTCTTTCTTTTTTTTTTCCTAATTTTTATTTTATACTGGAGTAGAGTTGATGTACAATGTTGGGTTAGTTTCAGGTGCACAGCAAAGCGATTCAGTTATACACACACGTCTCTATTCTTTCCAGCCCTTTTCTTTATGTGGATTCTCTCTGAGCTGCCTCCTCTATTCTTATAGGTTCAGTTCTCATCACTACGATGATGAATCCAAAATGAACCTTCCTATCTCACTCTTATTGTGACTCCAGTTACAGCTGCTGCTTGACGTACCCATCCTTCTACCTCCAAGAGACCACAAAGCCCCCATGCCACAACCCAAGCCCTCTGCCATCTTTCTTTAGCTCTTCCTTCTTTCAACTTCCATAACATTGATTTAGCACTTTACCAGAGCCATTGAAAACACCTTGAATTAGATATTGATTCTTTGCTGCCACTTTCCACCACTATTGGATTATAAATCCCTTGGAAGAAAGGATATTGTTTTATGTGCATCATTTTTTACACCTATCAACAGGACCCAACCTAGGACCATGTATACAGTAAGTTTTTAATATATGGGTACAAAGATGAGAATAGATTTGTTTTTATATAAGTAAGTTGCAGGAAACAATTCCTCCCAAGATTTTTTGACCATTTATTTTAGGGCACTATTTTCCAGGAAGAGTATTGATTTTCCCATGAGAATGTCCCTTTTCCCTGGAATCAGTAAAGCCCAGACTTCCAAATAGTTAACTCCTGTTGAGCACTTAGCATGTACCAGGCACTCTTCTAATTGCTTGGTATCCACTGACGGACTTAATGCTCACAGCAATCCTATGACTCAACACCAACCCTATTATTATCCTCATTTCATAGGCAAGGACACAGGCAGAGAGAGATTAAGTGAAATTGCCCAAGTTCAACAGCTGGAAGTGGCAGAGTTGGGATTTGAACCCAGGCAGTCTGGCTTCAAGTTTGTACAATTAACTTCTGGGGCTCAGGTCATCCAGCTCAGAGTCACATCCACGCTCTGTGATTATCCCATGCCCTCGTCTTATTTGCTGACCTGCTTCTCATTCTCACTAAAGTGTAAGTGCCTTCGAGGACAGGGACCGTATTTTATTCATCTTTGTATACAGCACAGAACATTACTAACAGACAGGCTTGGTAATGCCTTTCAACTGTTTCTGCCATGCTGTCATAAAATCAATTCTTTTCCCATTCCCTGGGGTCCTTCCCTTGCAATATGAACAGTTTAATGTGTAATTGCTAGATGAACATTAAGCAATAGACTTTGCCTACCAAGAAGGGAATCCTGTTTTGTTAGAACACTCCTGAGAGTTGAAAAAGCGGTATCTGCAAATTGGTACTTTGGTTCTTTGAGATTAAGATTAATATCTACCCAGAAGAAAAAGAATGGCAATAAATTTTCTGATGGAAATCTGCATTAGCACTCCCGAGGAGAGAGACTCGTTTTCCCGAGACTCATGCAGGACAGAGGCCTGCTCAGGCCAGATGTGGCTTCTGGTCCTGATGGTGCTCTCACCCGGATTCCATGAGTTACTTGACGGGGAAGAAACGTCTCTCTGAACAGCTCAAGCAGCTACAGCGTGGCTGTGTAATGAGAAGCAACATACTAGAACTGATTTGGGGTAGAAAGAGCAACTCTAGAAGGAGCAAACAGCTTCTGCTTGCTTCCTAGGAACCCAGAATAAACTCGCTTTCTAAGTGTGTTCCCAGTGTTTTGGTGCTGGTTAGGACCGTGTCCAGATCAGAAGAACACGCCGTTAAGAGCATACTTCCCCTTTAATGTTTCAGTTAGTTCACTTTGTGGGTTTTGGGTTTCTCGTCTGTCTGTGCCGTTGCCCAGCCCCAGGAAGACTCCCATCCCAAGTGCACAGCTAACTTTGAAGCCAGCAACATGCACAGCGCCCACTAGGTTACGTTATCCACAGAGTCGTTTACCTCACTGCTTAAGGACACTCTCCCTCTCTGATTTCTCATTCTCATCTCCAGTTATCTTCTGCTCTGCTCGCAGCTATTGAATTTTCCTTTGCCGACCTTGCCTTGTTTTCTAGCCCTTGCTAAGCAGATGGCAGTAACATTCGAGTTCTGCAGAGCTCTCCACCAATGGCACAGTCTGGGTCGTTGCTGAAGCTAACGGAGGTCGTGATTCAGTGAGTTCAGTGAAAACTTGAGCAGTCAGCAGGTGTATATATGTGTGAGCGTGTGTCCGGTGCGGGTGGAGGTTTGGCCACGTGGATCTGTAGAAGTTGACAAAGTCACCATGTTGCCTAATCGAGTACGTCTCTCTGCCACAAGGCCAGTTTGTCAAATAAGATGTTTCATGAAAATATATGTACTGCTCGCCACAGCCCTGGCAGCTGGTCAAATGTTCATCCAGGGTTTGAGGCCATTACAGCTAGTACTTTCTCTCAGCAAGTCTCTAGATGGAGCCCTGTCGCATTTCATCTAGATCCGACAAATCAAGACCGGTCTCCCCAACACCTTCCTTGTGGCACAACTTTATTGGAACAGCCCCTTCTTGCAGTGAAAAGCTACCTCTCAGCATCCCTGTCTATGACTGCTGCTCTGACTTTGCAGGCAAGCTAAGATGGGCTGAGGAACTTGTCTTTAACCATCTCCCACATCTGCATGTGACAGAGTTTAATGCTTTTGAAAATCAATGGAGCTCCTTGAACCCACCAGATTCAAATTTCTCATCCTTTCTCCTCAGTCCCTGAAAATCTAGTCTCTACTACCCCTGCCCTGTAGAGTAAGCTGCCTATTTGACTGGCCCCTCTACCACCGCACTCTTAACGCAGAGGACAAAATGATGAATTAGCAGCAATTTAATTCTTGGTGAGATTAAGATGTCTCTCAAGATGTCAACTCCAACTTCCTGAAAAATGCAAAAAGCCCTAGCATGTAATACAGCCTGAAGATGCCAAACAGCTGAGATCAGGGGGTTAATGCTACTGCCATATCATTTTTATGTCACTTAGTTCCTCGGATAAAAGTCCATTTTAATCAAACTTTTTATCATTTCCTCATAGCCAATATATCCTTGATGCCAGTTGGAATATTTGATATTAATTATTCAGTCGAAGGCCTCCATTATGAGTTTATTTAGAATGTTAGTGATTTAAAACAAGTTTGGACCCATTACAGTACTGATGTCCCCAGAATTGTTTTAAATGAATCTTTTTTCTATTGAAGTATGGTTGAATTACGACGTTGGGTTAATTTCTGCCGTACAGCAAAGTAACTCAGTTATACACATATATACATTCTTTTTTATATTCTTTTCCATTATGGTTTATCCCAGAGTACTGAATAGAGTTCCCTGTGCTCTACAGTAGGACATTGTTGTTTATCCATTCTATATGTAATAGTTTGCATCTACTAACCCCGAGTTCCCAGTCCATCCCTCCCCCCCACCATGCCCCGTTGGCAACCACAAGTCTGTTCTCTATGCCTGTGAGTCTGTTTCTGTTTTGTAAATAGGTTCATTTGTGGCATATTTATATTCCACATATAAGTGATATCATATGGTATTTGTCTTTTTCTTTCTGACTTACCCCACTTCGTATAACAATCTCTAGTTGCATCCATGTTGCTGCAAATGGCATTATTTCATTCTTTTTTATGGCTGAGTAGTATTTCATAGTATATACATATGACATCTTCTTTATCCATTCATCTGTCGATGGGTATTTAGGTTGCTTCCATGTCTTGGCTATTGTGAATAGTGCTGTTATGAACATAGGAGTACATGTATCTTTTTGAATTAGAGTTTTGTCTGGAAATATGCCCAGGAGTGGGATTGCTGGATTATGTGGTAATTCTATTTTTAGTTTTTTAAGGAACCTCCATACTGTTTTCCATAGTGGCTGCACCAACTTACGTTTCCACCAACAGTGTAGGAGGGTTCCCTTTTCTCCACACCCTCTCCAGTATTTGTTATTTGTAGACTTTTTAATGATGGCCATTCTGACTGGTGTGAGATGGTACCTCACTGTAGTTTTTATTTGCATGTTTTAAATGAATCTTGATGGACCACATGTATTAAATTCCATAGATTTTTACTTTTCCCTCATTTTCCATAGAAATTCCTAAACTGTTAGATATTTGTCAAGCACTCTTTTTAGAAGAAGAAGAAGATGTGCTTGCTATTTCAAATAGAGTGATAAATCTGGCATTACCTTGAACTTGAAACATGTTAGGATTGGTAAGCTGACATCCGTGTTTTCCCTCCTGCACATAGCTTTTAAAGTTTTAGCATTTATTTCCCAATTCTCCAGCCAAAAGGAAAGAAAAGAAGGTTATTTTGTACATAGGAAGCTACTTAGAGTGTTTCTTTATCTCTAATTTCTCATATTCTTTGGTCATTCTTGATATTTGCCTATTGTATGGTCATTCTACCATCTACCTCCAAAAGTTCTGCGCACTGGAATTACTGTGGTGAGTTTCTTGACTGCGCCAAGCTGTTATGCATGATGTACTGTTCTCCCTCTGCACCTACCTCCCCATCTTCTACATCTCTCCAGCCATTTGCTACTGTCTCTTGGCCCAAGTTCCTGGGTTTGCTGTATACAGGTTTTGTCCTGGCGTCAACCGACTGCAGGCATAGACACTCTGAATAAACCAAGTATATTAATTCATTGTAATATCTGATTTGTATGTATTTGTGAGGCCTGTGCTTTATGATTATTTGAAGTGACATGACATCACCAAAACATGCAGGGATCTTGGATAAAAAATGAGTGCCTCCCCAAGAATATACAGGGGAGAATGGACAGCCTCTTCAGTAAGTGGTGCTGGGAAAACTGGACATCTACATGTAAAAGAATGAAATTAGAACACTCCCTAACACCACACACAAAAATAAACTCAAAATGGATTAAAGGCGTAAATGTAAGGCCAGACACCATCAAACTCTTAGAGGAAAACAGAGGCAGAACACTCTATGACATACATCACAGTAAGATCCTTTTTGACCCACCTACTAGAGAAATGGAAATAAAAACAAAAATAGACAAATGGGACCTAATGAAACTTAAAAGCTTTTGCACAGCAAAGGAAACTACAAACAAGACAAAAAGACAACCCTCTGAATGGGAGAAAATATTTGCAAATGAAGCAACTGACAAAGGATTAATCTCCAAAATATATGAACAGCTCATGCAGCTCAATATCAAAAAAACAAACAACTCAATCCAAAAATGGGCAGAAGACCTAAATTGACATTTCTCCAAAGAAGATATACAGATTGCCAACAAACACGTGAAAGGATGCTCAACATCACTAATCATTAGAGTAATGCAAATCAAAACTACAATGAGGTATCACCTCACACCGTTCAGAATGGCCATCATCAAAAAAATCTAGAAACAATAAATGCTGGAGAGGGTGTGGAGAAAAGGGAACCCTCCTGCACTGTTGGTGGGAATGTAAGTTGATACAGCCACTACGGAGAACAGTATGGAGGTTCCTTAAAAAACTAAATGTAGAACTACCATACGACCCAGCAATCCCACTACTGGGCATATACCCTGAGAAAACCATAATTCAAAAAGAGTCATGTACCACAATGTTCATTGCAGCTCTATTTACAATAGCCAGGACATGGAAGCAACCTAAGTGTCCATCAACAGATGAATGGATAAAGATGATGTGGTACATATATACAATGGAATATTACTCAGCCATAAAAAGAAACAAAATTGAGTTATTTGTAGTGAGGCGGATGGATCTAGAGTCTGTCATACAGAGTGATGTAAGTCAGAAAGAGAAAAATAAATACCGTATGCTAACACATATATATGGAATCTTAAAAAAAATGGTTCTGAAGAACCTAGGGGCAGGACAAGAATAAAGATGCAGGCGTAGAGAATGGACTTGAGGACACGGGGAGGGGGAAGGGGAAGCTGGGATGAAGTGAGAGAGTGGCATGGACATATATACACTACCAAATGTAAAATAGATAGCTAGTGGGAAGCAGCCACATAGCACAGGGAGATCAGCTCTGTGATTTGTGTCCACCTAGAGGGGTGGGATAGGGAGAGTGGGAGGGAGATGCAAGAGGGAGGAGATATGGAGATATATGTTTATGTATAGCTGATTCACTTTGTTATACAGCAGAAACTAACACACCATTGTAAAGCAATTATACTCCAATAAAGATGTTTAAAGAAAAAAAGTGCCTCCCAAATGCATGAATACATGCATTTAGTTTCCATTTTTATGTACCAAATTCTGCACCTAAATTGTTTCCAAGATGTCATGTTTATTCCTAAACTAGCCAATTGTATTTGAAAAGAAAATCAAACTAAGAGCAATTAAGGCAAAGGAAGTAAGGGGAGTGTCATAAACTATACCGAACACCTACCATGTGCTGTGTATTTTACATGCATGGTCTCATTTTATCCTCGCCATCCAACTGGGTTGTAGTCGTTAAGATGCTCACTTTTTTAAATTTAAAAAATCCATCCTTGAAGTGGCAGAGTCAGAATGGAATCAGAATTCAAACTCAGTTCTTTCTGGTTTCCAAGGTCTTTTTTACTTTGCTTTACCACACCTCTAACACAGACAAGTTAGGCAGAGGTTGGAATACCTCAGCTTTTTTCATGAGTAGCATGAGTTCATGGGAAGGAAGATATCTAAGGTCACATTAAAAATTCACCCATGTTCATTGTCTTTTAGGGCTCTAAAAAATGAAAAATGTTGAACCCTTCAAGGGTTAAAAAAATCATAATAAAATACAATGAGACAAATAGTAGGGAATTTATGAGAAAAAAAGAAAAATACTTTTGAAGCATATCATTTTCATTCTTATATCACGGTGATAAGTTTTCCCTAAGTAAAAACAAGATGGCCACATTTTCCTTACAACAATAATTCTGTTCCTATTGGGAATGTAAATAAGGATATAAACAGCTCAGCCTAGGGTTGTGCATGTACAAAGGCTACAAACCCCAAGTGCGTAGACCAGGTCCCCAGCCCCCAGATTGCACTCTGCACTGCCCTTCCGCAGAAACACTTGTGACGGGGCATGGGGTGGAACCAATATTTCTTAAGTATTCATTATGCTTCAAGAATTCTACTGGGCTCTTTAAATGTTTGAGTTCATTTATTTCTTGTAGCAATCCTGAAATAAATAGTATTATCCCTATTTTATGGATGAAGAAACTGAGGCTCAGAGATGCAAAGTGGTATGGCCAGAGTTGCACACAGAATATGTAGCAGATTTTGGATTCAGTGCAGCTCTTTCTACCTCTGAAACCTACAGGATCTCCATGAATCAAGTTGTCTTGTGCTAGGCTGGCTGTAAACAGGCAGGAGAGAAGCATTCAGTGATCATCCTCTACTAAGGCCACCCTCGCTGTGCTGACCCCACCCTAAATCACCACAGTATATAACTGTGGGACATGAAAATGAACCAACCCCTAATAGGCTTCAGAATGACTAAGAACAGGATCCATGAACCGCAGAGTTCCCCTTTAGCATAATAAACACCCACCTCCTTCCAGCTGAAATATCTTTTAAACCGTGCTCTTTTTTAAAGACTGTCTCTTTGTCATGCTAGTGTTTAAAAAGAGACACTAGCTGTTTCCACTTCAGCAATTTTTATAGCCAGGAAAGTATTGTTGCTTCTTTCCCGCAGATCCTCAGGGGACATGGTGAGATACAAATGCCAGATAACCATGGAGGGATGGCTTCTATTGACTCTGCTGCTTCAAGTCCAAAGGAGAGAGCTTTGGCAGTTGATTGCCACGGAGGTGCCACAGAAGCCCATCTGTGCCCTGGATTTTATGTGACACAGGCCCCATGACCTCAGTCAGAATGCTGGGAAACACCTTGGTCCAGCTCCATTATTTCTAGCAAAGGCAAACATTTGTGGCACAAATGTGGGAATGGTTGGTACAAAAAGAGCAGCATTCATTATGTGTTCTTCCTTATATTCCAAGTCTTTAATTAAGCCTAGATTGAAGTGATTGGGGCTTATGCCAACAGAAGGTTGTACCACTCGACAGTCAGCAGAACTGACGCTTACAGTTGAAGACAGAATCACGTGTTAAATAGGTAGGAGCCTGGCAATTCTCAGTGGCTACTCGCCACCAACAATATGTTCTGGGGCATCATTAGTAGCCTTTGAACTTGACCACTGCTTGAAAACGAAGACAGGGTGGTGACTGCTCAGATAAGGTTTCTGCCCACTAATTGCTTGCATGTATCTGAGGCAAATGCAGACCCATTTCCAGAAATGAGAGTGTGTGACAGCCTGGGTTTTGCAAGGTACTGGAAAGAGTTGAAATTGTTGCAGCAGAGGTTTAAGACAGAAAATGAGCCCACTGAGCTATTTTGAGAAGGAGTTTGCCACGATGAAGTTTTTCTCCTGGAAACAGTCCTACAAAACCGGGATTGGAGTTTATGCTTGGTCACTTTCCACTGATATGCTGGTGCTTTGACAATTTATGCTACATGTTCTGGACTGTGCAACGCCCTTTTACGGTTTTTTTCCAGCTTCAAAATCAGGTCCATGTATAAGACAGAGCTTCTAGCCAATGTTTTATATGAGTAATTTCCTGATGTTCTGCATGTAATGTGGCCAAGATAATGTGATGGCTGCCTTCTGTGTGTTGGTTATAGACAAGTCACTTATGTTTCTACCTTGTCGACAATTTGAATTCTTTTTTAAGTGACTCTTTTTTCTGGTGACTCTTTTCATATCTGATTTTTTTAAAAAACACAGATCAGTTCTGAACTGTTCAGAGCTAACTGTGCAACTGTATTAGCCTAAACAGATGAGCTAGGAAAGTCACCCACCCTTCCTTATTCCTTCATTCAACAACTATTTACTGGCTACCTACTAAGTTCAATATACTCTGTAGGCCTTGAAGATATAAGGGCTGTAGGATACAGTCCCTGTACCGTGGAGCTTTTAATTCAGTGGAGGAGATGGTAATTGTACAATCACAAAGAAATCATAAAAAATTGCAGCTCTGCCCATTGTGAAAAAGGAGAGATAAGTGATTCAAGAAAATATAATGAGAAATTGGACCAAATCAAGGGAGGGAGTAAGCTTTGAGCTATGATCTGAAGGAGTTTAGAGAGGAGAAATAAATATTCCAGACAGATGAAAAACACATGCTGAGGCCTTGGGTAGGAGAGAACATGGTGAACAGAGAGACTGAAGGAAACCCACGAGGCTGGAACAGAGACTGCGGGAGAAAATCAAGAGAAGTCAGACCATGGGTGGTTAAGTTAAGGATGTTTAGATTTATTCAAACACTAATTAGAAACCATTATGAGTTTTAGCAGGAGAATGACATGGTCAGACTTGTGTTTCAAATCTGTGGAGAATAGATTGAAGGGAGGCTGGAGTGAAGGCAAACCAGGTCAAAGGTCATTGCTGTTGTTCAGGCAAGAGATCGTAGTAGTGATGCTAGTGGAGACGGGAGAAGATGGTGGGTGCCTGGTGATGGGTTGGTTACACGTGGAGCTGTGGAGGGGAAGTAAAGCCAGGTGTCATGAGTGAATCCACACACAGTGGCGTGGGTGAGGGTACCCTTCCCCCAGAGAGGAAATGCTGGGAGAGGTCTAGGTTGCAGGGGGAAGATCGTGAGTATGAATTGGGAGGTGCTGGATTTGAGGTGCCTTTCAAGCTTCCAGAAGGAGACCCTGAAATGTAAAATAGAGATGGCTCAACATGGATGGGAACTACAGTGGCTCATCCAGGATGTTAGACTAATGTGTATCCATCAACACTGAACAGAGGACCCCAGGGTATATCAGCGGTGATGATGTAATGAACCAGAGTCTCAAACTCAGAAAGTACAAACAGAGGCAGGGGGACAGTACAGATTGCATGGGTCTGGGCTCCAATCCATGGTTGTGACTTGTCTTTACTGCTTCTGTACACAGCAGAGGCTTATCTATCCCTGTCTGTGTAATTTCATTCTGGAAATGATATTTTTCTCAAGTAGGAAGAAATGGTGACTTAATGCCATCTGGCATTCTGTGACTAAGCATAGCTCTGACCCCATAAAGCATAATCATGAAGGGAAGAAGGAACAGTGGAAATTGTTTTGGTAACCGTGCTGTGCTTATAAAATAGAATATCCTTGTTCTTCAGAAATAGGACTGAAACATTTATGGGTAAAAAGTCACAAGTCTCCAATTCACTCTCAAATGGTTCAGGAAATAATATGTATATGTGTATAATAATGTGTATATATGTGTATGCATACCTGTGGAGGGAAAAAGGGGGGATAGAGGGGAAGGGAACCTAATGGAAGAAAAGAGAATAAATGACAAAGTAAATGGGGCAAAATGTAAAGAATTGGTGGATCCGAAAAAAAAGATATAGGGAGTTCTTCATACTATTGTTGCAGTAGCAATGACAGTGCTACCAAGCAACAGTAGAAGTTCTCATAATCTTCTAGTACAAACTCAAAAGTACAAAATGCACTCATTCTGGAGTCTTATGCTGGGTTTGCCCCCAAAAGCAGACCCAGAGACAATGATTTTGGAGCAAGTGATTTTATTTGGGAAGCAATCCCAGGAAGTCCTGGAAGGGGAGTGAGGAAGCGAAGGGAAGAAAGCTGGTACCGAGCACATTAATAAGCAGGGTACTGCTGCGGGCAGCAGGCAGGGATCAGCTATGCTGGGCCCTCTGGAAACAGTGTGAAATGCGCTCACACCTTGTCCCTCATGAGGAGCCAGGATGCTGCGGTATTTATCGTTCAAGTCCTATGTGTCATTGGCTGAGGGTTGCTGCTGAAGGAGAAAACTCCTCTGCAGGTCCAGGGCACTGGTAAGAGGACGCCTCAGGCCTCCAAGCACAAGTCCTTGGGGTAAGTCCTATAATGGGTCCTCAGTGCTGAGGAGCTCTGGGCAGGGCAGGGCAGCACTGCTCCAACCCGCGTCCAGTCCCAGAGTCCGAGTGGATCAGTCCTGGTTGCCTTTCATGAGAGAAAAACATGTAATTATGAAGTAGCCCCAGACTGCCTTGATGCCTTCATTTGATTTTTGGAGGAAGTGTTCTGCGAATTGGTCACGTCTCATATGGAATACAGTGAATAACGATAGCATCGACAGGGCAGCCCAAGAGCATAATCCCAGAAGAATGTATTTCTGGTTTCTCTTCACTCAAATATGCAATTCATCAAAATGAGGTAAAGTCTTTGACAAGTTCATTTTCTTTCGAGCCCATGCTCAGAACATCACTAAAATAGAGCAGCACCTCTGGGAATACCTCCGGGATTATGGAAAGCCTTAGGAAAATGGAAATTTGGTAGTAAGGTGCCTAAATCAAGCATGCCCATTAATGAAATGGGACTTTGAGTGTCCGCAGTGACTTTACTTGTGATCATGGCTGTAAACACACACCAGGTCAAGTTCTGCATGAATTTCAACATGCCACCTTTGCTCCAATTAAGAATAACAGGACCTTGGCCAAATGCAGGGACTAATCATGTATCTCTGGTCATGTTGCACCTGTAGGCTCCACAGTCTCACCTTACTTATCCTTAGACTTTATGTTAAGATACCAGTGTTGGGCTTCCCTGGTGGCGCAGGGGTTGAGAGTCCGCCTGCTGATGCAGGGGACACGGGTTCATGCCCCGGTCCGGGAAGATCCCACATGCCGTGGAGCACCTGGGCCTGTGAGCCATGGCCACTGAGCCTGCGCGTCCGGAGCCTGTGCTTCGCAACGGGAGAGGCCACGGCAGTGAGAGGCCCGCGTACCGCAAAAATAAATAGATAGATAGATAGATAGATAGATAGATAAATAATAAAGATACCAGTGTTGTGTCGTGAAGCCTACAAAAGTCATCAGTCACATCCAGTTCAATTAACATGCTTAAGCTCATCTTCCTGAGAACAAAAGGTATATGTCATAAGTCAAGCAGGCTTCAGGATAAATTGCTAATGTGTAATTACTAGGTCAAAGAGTGAATATTTTTAAAGTTCTTGATATATACTTCCAGACTGATCTCTGAAAAGGTTGTATCAACATACACCCTCACCAACATGGAATACAAAATATTTTTTAAACTGGGTCAATTTAATAGATTAAAAAGTAATAATTATGATCACAAGCTGTTTTAACTTGTGATTCCTTTACTCTTAGGGAAGTTGAATTTTTTCTCATATTTGTTGATATTTGCGTGGATTTTTTTTAGTCTGTGGTAGCTTATCTGTTTGCTATCATTTCTGTCTAGGTTTGTCTTTTTCTGCTTGATTTACTAGAACTCTTCATATATTAAGGACATTAACACTTTGTCCTATGTTAACTTAATTTTAATTTAAATTATATGTACAGTAAATAGGAATTTATAATTTTATAAGTTAAATCTTCAGTCTTTTGGTTTATGATTTATTCTTTGCTTTTACTGATATATTTAAAAAGTTGTCTCCTATCGTCAGATCAGATAAATATTTGCCCATATTTTCTTCTAGTTCTTTATTTTTATTTTTTTCTGCTTTATAACAAATTTAATCAGTTATACATATACATCTGTTCCCATATCCCCTCCCTTTTGCGTCTCCCTCCCACCCTCCCCATCCCACCCCTCCAGGCGGTCACAAAGCACCAAGCTGATCTCCCGGCGTTATGCGGCTGCCTCCCACTAGCTATCTACCTTACGTTTGGTAGTGTATATACGTCCATGTCGCTCTTTCGCTTTGTCACAGCTTACCCTTCCCCCTCCCCATATCCTCAAGTCCATTCTCTAGTAGGTCTGTGTCTTTATTCCTGTCTTACCCTGATGTTCTTCATGACATTTTTTTTTCTTAAATTCCATATATATGTGTCAACATACAGTATTTGTCTTTCTCTTTCTGACTTACTTCACTCTGTATGACAGACTCTATGTCCATCCACCTCACTACAAATAGCTCAATTTCGTTTCTTTTTATGGCTGAGTAATATTCCATTGTATATGATCTATTTTTTCATGTATTCTACTGCAGGAAAGTTTTGAACATGTGCCATCATAAGCAATAATGTACTTTCATAATGTAGTTTCAAGCAATTTCAACTATGATGTTGTTATAATCATAAAAAGTACATGGCAGTCTAGACACCCATGCTAAATGGTTTTGTACAAACACGGTAGAAGATATCTGTGCAGTTTATTGACACACATTAACAGTCATTTTATATCCTGCTCTCACTGCAGTTAGGCCCTGTATTAAGATCCACGTGTGTCCTGAAGCATTCTGACCAGGACCCTTGGAACATGGTACAACTCCAGGTCTTCAGTGTCCTGGGAGTAGTCAGGATCACCCAAATGGGCTTCTTTCTTAAGGTGCACTTCCTCTTGTAAAATATGTGCTCCTCTCCTTGACCCTCTGCCAGCTGCCATGACCCTCTGCAGTGTGAGCAAGGTATAGGAACCTCTTCGAACATGCGTTCCTGTGGTCCTCAGATCTGCTTGATAAGAACTCTATGTGTGCTCCTCAAAGGCAGTATTGATATTACTGGAAGTTTCTCTTTTAATTTCTATGAGAAAAATATGCAGTTTTAGTAGGAGGAGACTTGTATTGAGATAGTATATGTGTCAATTTGGCTAACCCCAAAGGAACTGTGAGAGGAGGGGTTCTTAATCTGGCGTCTTGGTCTGGCATATTAAAACTGTCCACTAACGGGCTTCAGGGGACCTTCAAACTCCCTAAGATTACATGTCAAGCTTTCTATGAATAAAATTCTGTATGTATTTCTGAGGGAAGGGGTGAATGGGAGAGTTCTGTGACTCAGTAAGTTCAGGACCCACTAAACTGGAGGAATTTAAACTCATCTTAAAAGGGTCATTAAAAAAAATTCTTCACATTATGGTTCCCATGTGGCTAGCATTTTTCTTTCAGTGAAATGATAGATAATGCCTTCAGAGAGAATATTTCATTTGTAAAATTTATGAGAAAAAAATACCCAAATACTAGCTTACTGTGTTGAAAAGTGTCCTTAGTATCAGAGTGAATATAATAGTTTTAGCAAAAACAAAACAAAACAAAAAAAGACTTATTTTGGTCTACCTTTCAACCTCACATCGTATAATGTGTGCATATATCTCTGTTTTGGACCCTGCCTTTTTGTCTGCTTTTAGAAAGAACAAAACCTTCCCAGCCTGTAAATCCCAGAAAGCAGGTTGAATGGCATCGAACTCAGAAAGCAGGTTGAATGGCATCAAACTCTTGACTATGTGTCCCCATTCCCCTCCTCCCATCACACCCACCAGCAACATGAAATACAGGACCTGCTTAAGTTTCCAAGGCCACATTTGTGTGCTCACCAGTGCTACCTAAAAAGGATTTACACATTCTACCCTCTTCCCAGCTTTTGAAAAATAACATTCTGTTCTCAGCCCCAGAAAGCAGAGAGGGAGAGGCAGCCACTTATGGGAATGAGCAGACAGCAATCTTCTTTGGAACAAAAAGTACTACGGTGATCCCGCTATAAATTATAGCTGTGTAAAACCACAGGAAACCCAAAGAAAGTAAAATATTAACATTAAACTATAGCAACCCCTGCTGTATATAATTTAGATAAATAATCCATTTAATGTAGGTAGGATATTGTGATATAATTGTTCATGTGCCACTGGCAACCGTTTACACTTGAAAAGAATAGAGGCATTAGCTGCTGGTAGATGGCAAATACATTTTATTCATTCTAAAAAGCCAAATGTCCTCAAATAAAATACTAATCAAGGGCTAAAAATTTAAGGGCTGCTGAATCTTTGTCTCATAATATGGATTTGTGGCCTAATGTAGCCTTTCCTTGACCTTCCTGCATAATGGTAGGATATTAATAAGAGAAAGATGGTTACATAAAACATCCTCTGAATGTGAATTTTTTTTTCACATATGAGTAATTTCAGGTGGCTAAAGATGGAATGAGCTAACCCGAAAGTAACAGGCTGCTCACTGTCTCAGACAAATTAGTCTTAATGCTGAAAGGCATTCCTTAAGAAGTCAAGAAGGCCGAGGGTCAAGCCATCAGGCCAGGGAGTGCAGCTGTCGGACCACCTTTTGTGGTCTCCGAGGGAGCAACCAAAGAAAATCCGGCACAGAAAGTCTCTCAAAGAATCAACAGGGAGAGTAAAGCAGAAACAACCAGATGTCCCATAAGACTCTATTGGTATTATGAAGAAAGCTAGAGCAGGACTAACAGGGTTTGGATTTTATCAACCTTACTAATAAAAGTCACTTGGCTCTCCATCGAGAAGAGCAGTTGGTACAATATGGAAAGGTTTTAAAGACCATTAATTTCTTGAAATGAAACAGCTGGCCTTATTGGCTATTAAATAATGAGCCAGATTCTCCCAAGTGCCTAAGTCACTCTCTAGTAGTAAATTAGTCATTTAGGGAGGCACATTAACTCTTTAAGAAGATTAGAGTTCGATTTAGTGTACTTTATATGTAGGAGGAAAGTTGTAGGGAATCTGGCTGAAGCTGAGCAAAGAAAAGATGGAGACGACAGAATCCAGTGAAGAAAGTCAATGTATGATTTGTGTTAATGTGACAGCTGAGATGAGCATAGGAAATTGGAGAAGTTGAGTTGTTGAGGGATATTTAATCTAGTGTTCTACATTTGGAGGAGATCATGATGGTAGAAAGAGTTGACACTTCATTGAGTGGTCCGTTCATTCATTCATCCAGTAAGCTTTTAGTTGGACAGTGCTGTGTAGCTGGCACTGAGCTAGGCATGAGGAAATGCTCTTCAGTGAAACAGAGTCCTTGTTTCCAGGGCTTTACTGTCTAGTCTCTGGTGGCTTGGGTAGGGAGTGGAAAAGAGACCAATAAATAGAGACTGCAATAGAGTATATTAGTGCTAGAATTTTATTTGCATACATTGAACTTGAAGTAAGAAAGTGGCAAGATATGCAGTGATGAAGCACCTTGTACAACAGGTGAAGAAGTCTGAGTCTACCCAGAAGCCCTCAGGCCATTGAAGGCTTTTAAACAAAGGAAAGGTTTAATCAGATTTGCATTGTAGAGAAAGCTCCTTGATAATTTCCTGGAGAGTAAATTGGAGGGACAAGACTAAAATAAGGAAAGACAACGGGAAGCTGTTGATATAATCCTTATAAGAAATGCTGAGGGCCTGAAGTGAGGCTGTAACAGTGGGGAATGCCAGGAAGAGAAGAAAGGCATGTGCTTTTTTTTTTTTTTTAAACAACTTTATTAGAGTATAATTGCTTTACAATGGTGTGTAAGTTTCTGCTTTATAACAAAGTGAATCTGCTACACATATACATATATCCCCATATCTCCTCCCTCTTGTGTCTCCTTCCCTCCCACTCTCCCTATCCCACCCCTTTAGGTGGTCACAAAGCACCGAGCTGATCTCCCTGTGCTATGTGGCTGCTTCCCACTAGCTATTGGTTTTACATTTGGTAGTGTATGTATGTCCATGCCACTCTCTAACTTTGTCCCAGCTTACCCTTCTCCCTCCCCGTGTCCTCAAGTCAATTCTCTAGAAGATCTGCATCTTTATTCCTGTCCTACCCCTAGGTTCTTCATAACCTTTTTTTTTTCTTGGATTCCATATATATGTGTTAGCATACAGTATTTGTTTTTCTCTTTCTGACTTCACTCTGTATGACAGACTCTAGGTCCATCCACCTCACTGCAAATAACTTAATTTCGTTTCTTTTTATGGCTGAGTAATATTCCATTATATATATGTGCCACATCTTCTTTATCCATTCATCGGTCAATGGACACAGGTTACTTCCATGTCTGGGCTACTGTAAATAGAGTTGCAGTGAACATTATGGTACATGACTTTTTTTTTTTTTTTTTTTTTTGCAGTACACGGGCCTCTCACTGTTGTGGCCTCTCCCGTTGCGGAGCACAGGCTCCGGACACGCAGGCTCAGCAGCCGTGGCTCACGGGCCCAGCTGCTCCGCGGCATGTGGGATCTTCCTGGACCGGGGCATGAACCCGTGTCCCCTGCATCGGCAGGCGGACTCTCAACCACTGCGCCACCAGGGAAGCCCCTACATGACTCTTTTTGAATTATGGTTTTCTCAGGGTATATGCCCAGTAGTGGGATTGCTGGGTCATATGGTAGTTCTATTTTTAGTTTTTTAAGGAACCTCCATACTGTTCTCCATAGTGGCTGTATCAATTTACATTCCCACCAACAGTGCAAGAGCTTTTCTTCACACCCTCTCCAGCATTTATTGTTTGAAGGTTTTTTGATGATGGCAATTCTGACCAGTGTGAGGTGATACCTCATTGTAGTTTTACTTTGCATTTCTCTAATGATTAATGATGTTCAGCATTCTTTATGTGTTTATTGGCCATCTGTATATCTTCTTTGGAGAAATGTCTATTTAGGTCTTCTGCCCATTTTTGGATTGGGTTGTTTGTTTTTTGATATTGAGCTGCATGAGCTTCTTGTAAATTCTGGACCTTTGTCAGTTGTTTCATTTGCAAATGTTTTCTCCCATTTCTGAGGGTTGTCCTTTCATCTTGTTTATGGTTTCCTTTTGCTGTGCAAAAGCTTTTAAGTTTCATTAGGTCCCATTTGTATATTTTTGTTTTTATTTCCATTTCTCTAGGAGGTGGGTCAAAAAGGATCTTGCTGTGATGTATGTCATAGAGTGTTCTGCCTGTTTTCCTATAAGAGTTTGATAGTGTCTGGCCTTACATTTAGGTCTTTAATCCATTTTGAGTTTATTTTTGTGTGTGGTGTTAGGGAGTGTTCTAATTTCATTATTTTACTTGTAGCTGTCCAGTTTTGCCAGCACCAGTTATTGAAGAGGCTGTCTTTTGTCCATTGTATATTCTTGACCCTTTATCAAAGATAAGGTGACCATATGTGCGTGGGTTTATCTCTGGGCTTTCTATCCTGTTCCATTGATCTGTATTTCTGTTTTTGTGCCAGTACCATATTGTCTTGACTACTGTAGCTTTACTGAAGTCCAGGAGCCTGATTCCTCTAGCTCCATTTTTCTTTCTCAAGATTGTTTTGGCTATTCGGGGTCTTTTGTGTTTCCATTACAAATTGTTGAATTTTTTGTGCTAGTCCTGTGAAAAATGCCAGTGGTAGTTTGATAGGGGTTGCATTGAATCTGTAGATTGCTTTGGGTAGTATAGTCACTTTCAAAATGTTGATTCTTCCAATCCGAGAACATGGTTTATCTCTCCATCTGTTGGCATCATCTTTAATTTCTTTCATCAGTGTCTTACAGTTTTCTGCATTCAGGTCTTTTGTCTCCTTAGATAGGTTTATTCCTAGGTATTTTATTCTTTTTGTTGCAATGGTAAATGGGAGTATTTCCTTACTTTCTCTTTCAGATTTTTCATCATTAGTGTATAGGAATGCAAGAGATTTCTGTGCATTAATTTTGTATCCTGCAACTTTACCAAATTCATTGATTAGCTCTAGTAGTTTTCTGGTAGCATCTTTAGGATTCTCTATGTATAGTATCATGTCATCTGCAAACAGTGACAGCTTTACTTCTTCTTTTCTGATTTGGATTCCTTTTATTTCTTTTTCTTCTATGATTGCTGTGGCTAAAACTTCCAAAACAATGTTGAATAATAGTGGTGAGAGTGGGCAACCTTGTCTTGTTCCTGATCTTAGTGGAAATAACTTCAGTTTTTCACCATTGAGGACAATATTGGCTGTGGGTTTGTCATATATGGCCTTTATTATGTTGAGGTAAGTTCCCTCTATGCCTACTTTCTGGAGGGTTTTTATCATAAATTGTTGTTGAATTTTGTCGAAAGCTTTTTCCTGCATCTACTGAGATGATCATATGGTTTTTATTCTTCAATTTGTTAATATGGCGTATCACATTGACTGATTTGCATATATTGAAGAATCTTTGCATTCCTGGGATAAACCCCACTTGATCATGGTGTATGATCCTTTTAATGTGCTGTTGGATTCTGCTTGCTAGTATTTTGTTGAGGATTTTTGCATCTATGTTCATCAGTGGTATAAGCCGTGTGCTTTTAAGGAGGGGAATTGATGGGACTTGATGGCTGATTAGATGTGGTCATTGAAGGAAAGGGTGGTGACAAACGTAACTCTGGAGTCCAGGCCTCGGACAACTGTGTGAATGGAGGTGCCATTGTCTTTGGTAGATGATGAAGGATGGGGTGTACGTTTTCATGGAAAGGCAGTGTTGTGACAGTTCCAGTTCCTAGAAGGATGATGAGATGTCACATAGAGAACTAGAAGTCATCCCCATGAATTGCATAGTGAGATTTGAAAAGCACATACTAAAAGGAGACTGAGATGCACAAAACTGCAAAACTCCTCAGGTTTAAAACAGAATCCCTGAGCACTGTTTTGCTTTCTTTGTTTTTTCTGTCAGAGGAAGGGATTTCTAAGATGCACATGTCCACACTGAGACTATATCATTGCTCACCACTAGCAGTATTCAAGTGCTGGGCAAGTAACAAATAGGAAATAATCATCTTTAGAAAAGCTGCCTCTTTTTTAACCCAGCACATCAACAGTTAATAAAGCATTAATATGAATATCAGGACATTTATATTCTGTGTAAGAAGTCAAAAACTGCACAGGTTGCAGACTAGGCAAATTAACAGTTCTTTCTCTGTCAGCACTTAAAATCTATAGTGTGGTTTCTCTCTATGGTATGGGGTGAAACGTGCCAACAAATTGGCTTAGATGATGTAAGTATCTGAAAATGTGGAAGAAATTATATACTGGGGGGAGGAGAAATTCTTATATATTAAAAGGTGTTGACAACTTCACCACAGAATAGCAAAAATGTCCTTAAAGATAAAACACTTATTGTTTCAGAAACCAGTTACAGTGCCATACTATGTGCAGCAAAAGTTGTTTTTAGAAAGAAAATTGACATCAGAGTTTACTAAACCAGTAACTCTTTTGGCAACTTCATGATGAGAACCTTATTCTTTAGGAATGTGAAAAGCATAAAATTAAAAGGGTGGCAAGTTCATAGATTGCCTAAAGAGAACTTAGCAAAGGAGGGCAACAAACAGGACAAAACATGTCACTCAGTGTTTTTTTGCCAGTCAAGGTGTCATTCTCATGCCAGTTGTACTATGGTTCCCAGGGAGAGGTTTCCCAGGGAGATAGCCAAGAACTACCCCAGCCACCCTTCCATGTGAGCCTTGTTTTACATTGTTATTCACACACTCCAGCTACGGTAGATAATTGCTCCTCTAGAATAATTCCAAAAATATCTATACCAACAGTGCTCATTTGTGAACTCTGTTCTTCTTTGAGAGCCCTTCTAGTCATTCCTGGTTGTAAGTACCCCCATTCTCTAGCAAATGCCAGAATCAGTAAAGACTCGTTGACTTCGTGCTCTAACTGGGGGAAATGTCACATCATTTTAACATGTTGCCTGAAACTTTACAGGAGACAAAGTCTTTCTCCTCAGAGTTACATTAATGAGCTTAAAAATGGGAATTCCTGGGCTAAAACATATACATTAATGTCTTATTCTTTTCTGTGTTGAGAAGGAGAGGTAGCCAGAAAGTAGAACGGCGCTGGGACCTGTAGGAGCTCTAAGGGGACAGAAGCCACTGAGGAGTCAACAAAACAAATGCCACCACAAAGACAGCATTTACAGACTTAAAAATAGAGCCTGTGGCTTCAGCTGTCTTTGTCTATGGCCCATCTCGAAAGCAACCTTAAGAGAGAGGGGGAAAAGCCACTGACTGCCTCTTTAACTATTCTTTGGCTCTAGCCAAGAGCAAGGCATGTTCCACATAAGGATACATTTTTGAGTATCCTGTTTGCTGTTTCAGAAACCAACCAACAGAAAAATCGTCCGTTGAAGCCAAAAAAAAAGTGAATGTTTGAAGAAAATACTTTTTCTGATTTTTAGGCTTAAAATGTGGCAGGGAAATGGGAAAGGATTGTAAATAGGTGCTAATTCAGAGGATTTGACGCACAGTGGGTGATAGGTGAATTTTTTAAGGAGAAAGCAAATGTACGTGGATTTTATATTTAAATCCCATCTGGGCCAAATTACAAAAAACAAAACCCAAAAAAGCCTAAAGGAGAACAAAGAATAAAAGTAAAGCAGATAACATATATTTAAATATTTCACAAGGATAGCTTAAAGATAAATAATGTCTGCAAAGTTTTTTGCTTCCCTGAGATAAAAAATGCTATGGAAATAAATATTTCTTTTAATAGGATCCTTTCATATGTTAACAGTGTCTCAAGTCTCCCTATTCTTGGCATATGATTTAATACAGTTGGTTTTTAAAGGCACCTGGGTAACTTTCTGGGTATTTGGCCTACCTTGTGGATTGGTTCAGAACCATCCATTGCTTTCCAAAGAAAGATATTCTTTATTCTGTGGGCTCTTCTTTGACATTTATTTCTGAACATTGGTTAGAATAATGCTGATGGGAAGCAGCTCAGGCTGCAGGCAGATACCTAACCCTTCGGCTTTGGTGGTACAAATGCAGGGGCCACATCACTGGATTGTTCTCTGCATCGATGGCCATCCACTCTTTAGCAACTTCTAGCCTGCTTTTCAGCAGGGATACTCACAAGAGCCCTGCACCATTACCCCTGGAGCAACTGCTCTTCCACTGATGAGCCCCAAAAGCCACCCCAGGAGTCAGTTTCCTATAGACTCTGTTCCTCTCCCTTTCCTCACCTTACCTTGACAGGTGTTCTCAATGCATTAGATCAAATAAACTATGTCAATTGATTGTAGATAAATGCCAAATAATACTGTTAGGTAGAGTTTCATTAGTACCCTGTCGTTCAAAGCAAGTGTTTTAAACCCCTTGTCAACTCTATAACCATGTGCATTCAAATAACAAGATCCCCACACACACCAAAAAAAGCAAGACATCCTCTTGCATGCATTTGTGACATTTAAGAAGTTAGGACAGGCACATCATCTATAACACTTACAATTACTGTGGCACCTGTATGGAAAGCTGCAGTTAAATGATTGACAAAGTATATAAGCAGATGTATCTACTCTAAAACATAAAGCACATATCTTTACAAGATAGGTTGAATAATATAGACCAGAATCATAAGAATGGATGTTAAAAGTAGAGTAAGGAAAACAGTACTGACATTGTGATGTCAAACAGAGTGGCCCAAAGTCCACCTTTCAAGCTGACCTCATTACCGTCCAGATTCTACCGTTATATAACAATTATGTGATTTAACTCTGTAGTAAGTCCAAATCTACATGGACTCCTGCATTGACATAGCCTGTGAAGTTATCTTTAAAAAATAAACAAACACACACACACACTTTTAGCTCATCTACCAACTAGAAAGTATGAGAATTTTGAAGGTAAGGACTGTGTCTTAAACTTTTCTGTATCCTCTGCAGTACCCAGCTAGATAGTAGGTGCTTGGTAAATATTTTTTTAAAATTGATTATAATGAGCTATGTTATAATAAAGTTTATCCATTGTACGAGTACAAGTAACATAATGAACAACTAAATAAATCAGTGAAATGTAAAAATGTAAATATTTCCACCGAAAACTCAGACTTTTGAAGCTGTAAGAAAATATATTTCTCTTCTAGCATTCCAGCATCCCAGTTGTTTACTTTTAAGGGCCCTGAATTCTCTTTTAGAAACAGAAACAAGAGTTGTTATTTCTTATATCTAATTGTTCAGAACCTACATTTTTTGGGGGGAAAACGGTGGTCAGCATGGGGAGTTAGGGAGCTGTGGAGGCAGAGAAAAATGTCAAAGTCAAGGAATCAGAAAAATGAGTGACCCATAGAAGGGGGGAAAAAGCCATAGTGGCTTAGTCAGCTTTTCCTGGCCTCTCTTGCCCTCCTTCTCTGATTCGCTGTCTCCCTTGTGACCCGGAGGTGCCTTTCCACTATGGGTTTGAGAATTCTAATAAACGAGCTCAAGGGCAGAGTCCTCAAAGGCTGTCTTTGTGCCGGTAGGGAAGGCAGCTGTGGTTATGAACCAGCACACACCAGAGGCCTCCACGCTGTTGGGGGACTTCATGTGAATGGATGACAGTTTTAATTTCACTCCCCAGCAGAGGCGCTATCCAGACAGCACTACTTCAAACCAATTTTGCAAATCGCATTTTGTGGCTGAAAATTGGTTTACTGCACCCGTCCCGTTTTGGAGACCAAACTTCCCTGGTGGTACCTTTGCAGAGTTGGGACAACTAAAGGATGATTCTTTTTCCTTGAATTGAAATGACAGCACATTCTTCCACAGATTAATTTTAAATTACCCATGTTTATATCCTTTAATCAAGATGATAAAAACAGCACAGATAATTTTCTGCACTGTTCTTTTAATTTTTTTTTTGAGACTCAGAATAGCTGATTGGCTCTTGATATTTATTGCCTCACATACAGAAGTATTACTGCAAGCACACTAGCTTGGACTGTTTATCATTGTACTCTTCTTTTTTTTTTTTTTTTTTTTTTTTTGCGTTACGCGGGCCTCTCACTGCTGTGGCCTCTCCCGTTGCAAAGCACAGGTTCCGGACGCGCAGGCTCAACGGCCATGGCTCACGGGCCCAGCCACTCCGCGGCATGTGGGATCTTCCCGGACCGGGGCACGAGCCCGTGTCCCCTGCATTGGCAGGCGGACTCTCAACCACTGCGCCACCAGGGAAGCCCTCTTAATTCTTTTTAACCTTGATTTTTGCCTTATATTAAAATAAGGAGGGATAAGGTTTAAATTGTAGATTCCACTGAGATTCCTTTTGTGAACATAAAAATGATGCTTTCCTGAAGAGATTTGTTCCCTGGATTATATCTCACACTGAAATAAGGGCCTTCTTACTGGAAGAAATATTTTTTAAAACTGAGTACTTGCAAGAAGTGTTCCTCTGTGAACTTTCACCAATTAGAAATGGCTCTATACGTAAGACTCTTTAATAATGTCTGTTAAGCAGCATTTTAGCTCATTTTTATAACACATGCAGGTTTGGTGATTTATATTAAACATTAAACATAATAAATTTAGATCTTTTCTCAAGTATGAGGCACAGCATCTCTGAATCACCCATTTAAGCAGAGTGCTCCCTGGAAGGTCCAATCTCCCGCTATCATTCATGGCCATAATAAAACAGGCTTCTCCTCTTTCTTGACATCTGTAATAATGGGGGTGACATGTGTGTGGTGACACTGTAACAAGAGGGCGTGTTGATATTGCTTCAAACGGGGACTAAAGGTCCACGACCAGAGGGTGAGCTGAGAACATGCATCAATGACGTCCATCTCAGATTTGGTACCAAAGCTATGCTAATGCCTATTTTCAAAATTTTATTCAAAGAATAAGTTTCAGTGTCTAAAAAAGGGGCCTTTAAATGTCTCACTCTACATGGCTGGAGTTAGTAAAAGAATTAATCACAAAGAGTGGAACTTTGAACACAAATGGATCTGTTAATGATAGTCACATAAGAAAGATTTAAAACCTTCCTATTTTTCAATGATTCCACAGATGGTCATCCCATTCTTCATTTGTTGAATCATGGGAAGGCATAGACAGTAAAGTTCCTCGGAAAAAAGCTACTCTTCGTGATTTGACAATAATTATAGTAGCCTTCTTTAGAATTATCATGACAGGTTTAACTCTAAATGATTCTATTTCATGCTGAAAGTTGCCTATAAATTTTGATTGCAATTTGTGTATAAAATGCCTGGATACTGTTGGAAATGTGTATCTTAAAATGAGAAAGGGCTCACATTTCAAGCATTTGAATAGGGTTGAGAATTAACTAATATTTTCAGTTAAAGACACCTGAAACAATCTAAAAATTTTAATTTAATTTTTTTAGAAGACAAAGGTGATGGAAGAAGACATAACTCCAGTTTTCAGGCACATCACTCACTGTGAGGTGGCTTTTGTGGACTGGGTTTAGAGCTACTCCACAGAGCCTGGCTGTGTCCTGGCCCCCACATGTGGGTCCTGGTCCTGCTGTCTTCCTTTCTGGCTGCCACTTAGAAATAACTAGATGAGAAGACACAGCTGAGCCAGCCCAGATCCATCCCTCATGCAGTCAGTCCTCAATCTCAGATAAGTTGTTTCTACAGTCTGTGTATAAATCAAGTGTCCTGGAACTTGAAGTCCATTTTTCATAGAAAGGATGCTCTGTCCAGTGAGCAGGTTGCCAGGCTAGCAGCCGTACAACCCTATTTAGCCTGTTACATAATTGAAGTGCTGTCCACCTGAAAATCATTTTTAAAATATTACTGCTGTGGGAGGTTGACCCACCTACCCCAGAGTGAGTGTTCTCTACAGATAATGGACTCAGAATAACTCATACCCTCTTGCCTTCTGGAGTCACACTGGAGCCTGAACACAAAAATAAGAAGTAATGAAAGGAAACAGAATGAAAAAACATTACTTTGAAGAATACCATTACAATGCTGGTAATTAAAGCAGAAAAATATAAAATTGAATAAGAAATCCTGTTTCATCTGTTTTAATACTGGTGCTTGAGAAAAAGCAGGTTCAATCAGAGAAGGATGAGGAAGTAGCTGGAAGCTGTTGTTGAGGTTCTGGGGGAGGCATCCGGTCACTCTCCAGGTTGATGGCTTTGCTGCCTTCCGGATTTTTTTTCCCTAGAAAATTCTGTAGACTAGTCTAGATTCTTGCCTTTTCCTTAAACGCTTTTGGCAAATGGAAGGAACTAAGAGAAACAAGGAAAGTTTTTCTTGAGGTGTCTGGGGAAGAGCAGGAGGGGAGGAGGAGGAGGTTGGGATCTATTAAAGGAGGTGGTACGGCTGTTCTTGAAATTAACCAGAGTGTTTATTAGTGGCACCCAGAGGAAAACTGGGCATGCTCAATTCTCTTGCTGGCTGATGCAGGGGACAAAAGAAAGAAGGGATGAGGAAGAAATAATTTAACCAGCAGTGCCTTGAGACAGCTGGTGAAGAAGGCACAGAACCCAGGACAGCTGGGCTGTTGAACAGGTATTCTCAGGGTAGTCAGGAAAGGAATAAAGATGGTTACTGGATGGCAGGGGGTGATGGGGAGGTGGGTTGTTGGTGTAGGTATGTAAATGTATAAGCTAATTGCATAAAATATACGTGTTACATAAATGTATGAAAGTGGTTGTTCTTGATTCAAGGGGTATTTATACCAGAAAGAAAATGCACACCATGGATTCTTTTTGTGAAATGAAAGTTAGAGCATTACAAGTGGCTTTGAGCGTTTGTTTAAACAATCCTCAGGACAATGCCTATGTCATGAGCTTGAAGTCCACTAGGAATGATGAGAGAATCAGAAATGTTCACGTTTTGAGTTCTGCACTTGGAGGGTGTATCTGAGTTCATGGCAGTGACGACTGAAGGGATTGGGAGATTTTGGAATCCATATACAAAGGAGAAGTAAGTCATCTCCCTTCTCCAAAGCTCTATATGTATATACGTGTGTATGTATATATGTATATACACATATGTGTATATATATATGTATATGTGTGTGTATGATAGATGTGTACTATTCTGGAATGGCTTGAGAATTAACTTCATGATACTGGTGGTGAGGAGGATGGTGATAGCAACTGATATTCATTGACTACTTATTATGTGTAGGCACTGTTTGGACTGCTTTACATGTATTAACTCATTTAATTCTCACCACAAATAAGTACCATTATTTCTCCATTTTATTGTTAAACAAAGGTAAGTTCTTGAGTTTCTTATCAAATTTTAGTTCAGTGATCCCCAAATGCAAGCAAGATGAATCATACTTTGTTAAAATTATCTTAAAGCCATACTTATCTGGATAAATTGGAACAACCATTTAGATGTATAGCAAAGGATAGTGCAGACCTGCCACAATCTTGGGTCCATTGCCTTTTCCTGTCCTAAGTGCCCTATTTTCACCTCCCTTCCTATTCTAGCTACCCCTCTTCTAATTCTGTCTACACAGCTTGTGCTGTCACTTCCAAGCCTAGCCCCAACGTGTTCCTCATGAAACACAGAGGGAGGGGCAGATTTTCAACGATTTTCTTTATCTTACTGGCAATTCCTATTATGAAGAGCCATGTTAACCAACGACAAGCTTAAGACACTAAACAGCCTTTTCAGATGTTCTTTCTTTGGAATCTGATTGTGTAAATATTCAGGAAAGTGCCTAAAGGTTAAAATCCCCAAGCATTTAATCACAATTGAAAACAACTCTTTGTAGACCTACACTTCCCAATATGGTAGCCAATACCACATGTGATCATCAAGTACTTAAAATGTGACTAGCCTGAGTTGTGATGTGTTTTAAGTGTAAAACACACACCAAGCTCCAAAAATTTAGTACAACCAAAAACTGTAAAATAGCTCATTAATTATTTTTACATTGATTATGTGTTGAAATAATAGTATTTCAGATAATTAGGTTAAATAAAATAAATTATTAAAGTTCATTTTACCTATTCTATTTTACTTCTCAATGTGGCTATTAGGAAATTGTAAATTATATAGGTGGAATGCATTCTTTTCTGTTCGGCAATGCTGCTGTAGGCCCTAAAATGGAGAGTCTCCATAAATACAGAGCTTCTGCTGAACCACCTCCTTAAAGTCTGAAGGGTACATGTTCAACCTGAGTTTTCTTTTTTTGGAAAACACTTTTTATTCTGCCCTTTAAATTGTGCATAATACCAGGCACACCTGGATTTCTGGATAATTGCACCCACAAGTGGCTACATGCAGACACAATTAGGTGCTTGCAACTTGTTTGAAGGCACAGGTGTCTAATTGAGCCCACAAATGGCCATTTGGCAGGCACCACTCATTGTACACACAGCTGATTATAGGCAGAAAATGGCAACAACCAAAAAGGAGGCCTGGGTAATGGAGGCATGAAAATAGATCCTGCATAACCCCACAGCCTAGGTGTGACCACTCCTTCCTTGTTCAGTCTTTCTGTGGAATGCCCACTTTGGTGTTTATGGCGAGATGCATATTTGGAATGCATAGGCTGGGAAATGAAAATGCATATGCCCCATCTCACAAAGTAAATACTGTCTTGAGCTTTTAAGTAAATTGGAACTAACAAAACCCATGTTGTCAACCTGAGTAACCTTAAAGAGGATTCCGCCCTGCTGGGACTGGCTGTTTATAATGGCTAAAAATGATGGAGTGTGTGGGAATCCCCAGGGACCCTTTGGTAAATAGTAGTGTTTAAAGGGTTAATTCAACCTAATGCATCATTTAGTGGGTATGGGAAGGCCGAAGTAGTGGCCTCAGGAAGACTCCGGCAGGCAGGCACTTATTGAAACGCAGGGCAGTTAGAGAAGGGGGAGGCCGGCCTCGAAGCCTGGAGCTGTTGTGCAGGTCAGCATCTCCAGGCAAGGAGTAATTGATATCCCCAGCTCTCGTAGCAGCTGAAACAACAAAGCGAAGACATGGAAACACGTTCACTGACACAGACTTCAGTATCCACAGGAAATGTGGAGAGACACGAAGGCCCTGCCTCTTCAACTTTTAGGGCAAGTATGGGAATGAGGAGTCTGCTGGCTCTCTCCCCTCATCTTTCAGGAGGGCTCTGTACTAGATGGCAGTAGCTTTGTGGTCTCTCGCAGAAAGCAAGCCTAATCAGCACTGTTGATCGTAAGTGTCAACCCTCAGGCCACAGCAGATTCAGTGTTCAAGGAAATCCACACCTTTTCTCCATCAAAGCAGTCTATGTGCACCATAAAATGGAGAGACCAGGCATTGGTTTCTGAGCTCTAGGAAGACCAAGGATTCCTTGGACAGAGTAGGAAATCCAAGTCAGCAGCCTGACTTGGTCTTTCCAGGGCAGAAAAAGACTTTCTGCTAATGAGAGATTGCTTTAGTAGTGTGCATTTATTTGCAATATAAGTTCACGATTTACCCACCTTGACAAATTCTGTGTCTTGAATCATCACATCCCTTTGTATCTGCTCTTTATTTATGATGATAGCTGCCTATTCTTGAATGGCAATGCTACTGTAATAAATCTCCATAAAAAGCCAATTCTCAGTTCAAGTTACCGCAGGCTGAATACGAATATGACAGTCTGAAAACAAACACTAATTGTGCTCTTTTAGAAACTCTGACAGGCTCAGCTCAGAACTTCTTTAATTTCGACTGGACTGTGGCTCAACCTAATGTCAACTTACCATAGTTCTTTTATGTGGAAGGCTATTATTCCATTATGATTTTCTCTCTTTTTGCATAATATCCAAAGAGGGTTGGTGAGAGGTTATTGAAGAATTGTCTTCATCTCAGATAGTTCATCCCATATGATTATTCTTTATTTTAAGGGCACAGTAGAAAATGTTGTTTCCTATCATTAACCTTCCTTATACAGAGCCTTGAGATATACGTGAAATTTTTTAATTTTTCTAGGAGTTTGTTGTAAAGATAAAAATGATTTGGATTTCACAGTTTTATAAATTTTAATTCAAAAATTTTCTCCACTTGACTCATCGGCCCTTATTTGCTGCTCAGTTACTGGACATAATTTAGCACTAGAGGGAGTGAAATACCATGGGGTGATAGTTTTCTGTTGTAAAATGGGATTTGCAAGTTCTCAGTCTGGGCCAAGTGCCCCTGTACTTTCTTATTCTGAAAAAAAAAAAGAAGAAAAGAATTTTCACAAGTTGCAAACTTTGCTACCCCAAGTACATGATGGAGATTTCCGGTTTCTGGTTCCAAATGTAAGCAGCTTGGAAGTCACCACATTGTCCTAACAAGTAAAGATCTAAACAGACTGAAAAATCAGTAGCTCTTTTTGGAGCCAAAAGAGAGGTGAGGACACAGGGCAAACTGCTGCCCAAAGATTGGAGAGACAGACAGGCAAATACAGGGAGTATCTGCTTACTAGAGCCGAGTCAGGAGTGGAGCGGCTGCAGGAAGCAGCTCTGGGCTAGGAAAACCTGACCTGTAACTGGTGAATTATTGGAGGCTCAGGAGGGACAACTGAGAGTTATAAACCCCAGGGGCACCTTGTCAGAGCAAGCATCAGGACCATAAGGCAGGGATGTTGGAATTATCATACCAGGAACTTAAAATAATGATGATTCAAATGCTAAGGGCTATAATGGATAAAGTAGATGGTACATAAGAACAGATGGGAAATGTAAGCAGAGAGATGGAAATCCTAAGAAAGAACCAAGTATATGGTGGCAGTTGTAAGGCTATGCCCTTTGTCTATTTCAAATTTTTGATAACAACAACCTACATTGTAAATTTCTTGAGCCTTTCTTCTAAGAAGCGAAGAGCAGTGAGCTTCTATGCCAACACATCCACTTTCATTCTTTGGTCTCAAGAAGAAAACCTCCCATTGGTGTGTTTCAGAAGCCACATTCACAACCACAATGGACAGAAGACCTACATTACTCTCAGGTGCCCTGTGGAGTCTAAAATGCTAATATGAAAATCGCAGGTCTGAAAGAGCCAGCAGTGGTTTCTGAATGAGCCATTGCATCACGGAAGATCACAGAAGTCACTGGTCAAGAAGTAAACGTCTGTTCTTATGAATTGTTTTCATTTCCTTATAAACCACAATTGTATCTGTGGTGTAGATTTGGTTTTACTTTTAGTGTTTTCATAAAGAAGCTACTTAATTGAAAAGGATTCACAATCAGCACTGGAATATATCAGATTTAGATTTGGTGGTTGACTATCATGCTATCTATATTTAATAATCCACTGTGCCAATGCTCTGAATAACAATAACATGGCCATCAGAAGCAGTTTATTCTCTTCTCCAAATTTCTGACATGTAAAAAATTCAGTAATTATTGGAAGTTTCTGGTATCTCATTGTTTTGGCATTGACTTTAATTTCTCTCTGTGGCTTTTTCTTTTCCTAATGCAGATAAAGCTGCTGAGGGAGAATTCTGTGTTTTAGGCGAACACACAGGTACTGGGTTATTCTCATTGGTTTTTTTTTGCTTTTCATTGATTTGGATTTTTATTATAGAATCTTTTTCTACCATGAACCCCAGTCAGTCATGACAAATGGTGGGAGAATAAGTAGAATTGTTGGTCTTTATCAAATGAAAAATAGTTACTAGGCTACTTTTTTTTCCTTTTTCTGCTCCCCTCTCTTTTCCCAGTTTCCCATTTATAGTCATGCTTTGCAAAGAGCAACAGAACCACTAGAAGTGGAATGAGAATGGGAGTGGATTTATGAGATAGAAAGCAAAGTCTATAGATTCCTTAAGGTCAGGGTCTTGCCCATCACCACTGTATCCACAGCCCTGCATAGTACCTGGCACACAGTAGGCATTCAACTAAGTTTTAAGGCAGAAAAAAAAAAGGCAAAAACACAGGAAGGAATTTGCAACTGAGGGGAAAAAATTGCAGACATTTCACTGCGAAGGGGTCAGGAAGGACAGTTCTCTATTTTCAATCATTTTTAGTTTAAGTGGAAATTTTATTTGTATTAAGTTTTCTGGGCTTTCTCATTGAGTTCTGAGAATTCTTTCATTGAAAGCAAATTATTTTTTAATAAGTTGTAGTTAATCACTCAAACAAACTTTCCTGCTAACAGAAATGCATAAAGCAAAAGAACCATTGTGACTGATTTGAGAGGACATGGCATGTTTTTTCCAAGTTTTAATTTTGAATAGTTTGTATATCCATCCCAGAGAATTCTTTTCAAAACTCAAATTTCTCATTTTTGTTATCCATCCAGACCTTGATTTTTTTTAATACATTCAGCAATTTTTATAAAACATAAGTGATTGGAGTTTTTCCAGGCAAGTAATGAAATTTTCAAGAGTGGGATTTTCTTTGTGTCTTCTGTGGAGTTGTGGAATGCTCAGTTTAAGAGTTGGTAAAGAAAAAGAGGCAGCTGAACGAAGTAAAATAAAGAATCAGCCATACCCTTGATTCTGGTGGTGGTTCAGATGTACACACTTGTAAAACCTCATGGACACATTTCTTGTACGTAAATTAAACCTCAGTAAATTTGAAAAAGGAAGGAAGGAAGGGAAAGGAAAGGAAGGAAAGGAGGAAAAGAGTGGTCCTTTATCTGGACTCCCAGGTCAAGTCATGGGCGCTCAAGCTCTTGAGAAGTCTTCGATTTCTGTGGCCATTGCTGGTCCTTGGCAAACTCCAACTCTCAGAGACCATCCCCTAGGATGCCCTGGATCATACTTACCACACTTTCAAAAGCACAGGAGAAAGCCCAAGCAAGTCGGGCTGCCTTGTGCTGCTCTTGAGAAACAAGTTTCCATGTTCTTAGGCAGTGGAATCACCTGTTTGCCATTCAAATAAACATCATATAAAATCAGTATTCCCTAAGATTACAATCTCACGAAAGTCAGGCTCTCCAGACCTCCTTTCCCAAAGCAACTCCAGAGGCAGACCCATCTCCAGTAGTTTATATGGACAGAGACACAGACAGAGATGAGGAGCTGACAAAGGCTGTCTGTTTCTGTGGCTGGAAGGAAGAGGAGGCTGGAAGACATGAGTACCATGGGAAAGTTATTTTGGTATCTTGCTCTTTATTTACACCCTTGGGTCTGAGCAGGCAGGAATTTCCCTGGCATGGTTTACATTTATATAACTAATTGCTAATTATTTACATACTCCCATTGGACAATGCTAGAGGACTAGAGTTTGGGGTTATTCACTTCCTCAGAGATAAGCTAACATAATTGCATGTGTAGTTATGGAAGTTAGTTATAGGCATAGGCATCTAAGCCTAAAGGAAGTTTGTCAAGGACCAGAAATCCACCAGGCACTCTCCCATACTCCATGCCTCTTCTCTTTCCCCACCCAACATCCTTTTTCATCACAGTTTAATGAGGGAAGTATTCTAGGCCTTTTGCTTTTCACTTTCTCCACTGTGGAGATGCTGGGAATTGTGACAGGCTGAGGCGACATGAGCTACGATGAAGCTTTTCTCTCCCAGGTGAAGGGCAATCTGCCCTTTCTAAGCATGTTATCCTGTAGACTTGTGTTCATCCCATTAGGTACCCTCCTCCACACACAAATAATAGGTAAGCATTATTAGTCTCCCTCTGTATTATTCAGATATGTTTCTATATCCAATACAGAAAAAAAAATCTCCTGGCAAATATAACTGAAAAGAAGTCCAAAGGTAGACTTATCTTTAGATGGAACGCAGAGAATGCCATCAGGAATTGGCTTCCTTCTCCCCATCTCTTGACTCTGCTTTCTTCTGTGTTGGCTCTGTTCTCAGGCACAGTTTTCCACCCTGGGGTAGAGATGGTTGCCCACATCACCAGGCTTATTTCTTATCATCTGAACCACTCCAGCAAAAGAGGGATTCTCTCATTTCAACATATCCAACAAAAGGCCTAGAATTGTCTCAGGTTGCTGTGATTGAGTTATGTACTTAAACATAGACGATCACCGTGTCCAGGGGGTGGAGTGTTCTGATGGACAGGTCTGGGTCACATGCCGTCTCTGGAGTCCTGGGTAGACTCACTCCACCTGAAGCACAGGGAATGAGAGTGGGCATGGAATGATTCCCAGAAGGACAGAATATTATCACCAGGATAGGATGGGACAGATACTAGGCAACAAGAACAGCAACCTTCCACTGTTCCAACTCTGATGACAAGGAAGAAGGAAAGATAGAATCGAGCATGAAAGAAAAAAGTAGAAGCTCCTGTCACACACTTATAAAAGGTAGAATGAATGCTAAACCCCTAAAAACTCATCAGACCAAGCTGTTTTCTACTTCTGGGTCTGATTGTCATCTGACCCACAGGTTTCAAGAATCCTAAGAGACTATTACAAGCAACTCTATGCCAATAAAATGGACAACCTGGAAGAAATGGACAAATTCTTAGAAAAGTATAACCTTCCAAGACTGAACCAGGAAGAAATAGAAAATATGAACAGACCAATCACAAGTAATGAAATTGAAACTGTGATTTAAAATCTTCCGACAAACAGAAGTCCAGGACCAGAGGGCTTCACAGGTGAATTCTATCAAACATTTAGAGAAGAGAAACACCTATCCTTCTCAAACTCTTCCAAATAATTGCAGAGGAAAGAACACTCCCAAACTCATTCTATGAAGCCACCATCACCCTGATACCAAAACCAGACAAAGATACTACACAAAAAGAAAGTTACAGACCAATATCACTGATGAATATAGATGTAAAAATCCACAACAAACTACTAGCAAACAGAATCCAACAACACATTAAAAGGATCATACACCATGATCAAGTGGGATTTATCCCAGGGATGCAAGGATTCTTCAATATTCACAAATCAATGTGATACACCATATTAACAAATTGAAGAATAAAAACCATATGATCATCTCAATAGATGCAGAAAAAGGTTTTGACAAAATTCAACACCCATTTATGATAAAAACTCTCCAGAAAGTGGGCATAGAGGGAACCTACCTCAACAGAATAAAGGCCACATATGACAAACCCACAGCAAACATCATTCTCAATGGTGAAAAACTGAAAGCATTTCCTCTAAGATCAGGAACAAGACAAGGATGTCCACTTTCACCACTACTATTCAACATAGTTTTGGAAGTCTTAGCCATGGCAATCAGAGAAGAAAAAGAAATAAAAGGACTCCAAATTGGAAAAGAAGAAGTAAAGCTGTCACTGTTTGCAGATGACATGATACTATACAAAGAGAATCCTAAAGATGCTACCAGAAAACTACTAGAGCTAATCAATGAATTTGGTAAAGCTGCAGGATACAAAATTAATGCCCAGAAATCTCTTGCATTCCTGTATACTAATGATGAAAAATCTGAAAGAGAAATTAATTAAGGAAACACTCCCATTTACCATTGCAACAAAAAAATAAAACACCTAGGAATAAACCTACCTAGGGAGACAAAAGACCTGTATGCAGAAAGCTATAAGACACTGATGAAAGAAATTAAAGATGATACCAACAGATGGAGAGATAGACCATGTTCTTGGATTGGAAGAATCAATATTGTGAAAATGACTATACTACCCAAAGCAATCTACAGATTCAATGCAAACCCTATCAAATTACGAATAGCATTTTTTACAGAACTAGAATAAAAAATCTTAAAATTTGTATGGAGATACAAAGAACCCCGAATAGCCAAAGCAGTCTTCAGGGAAAATAACAGAGCTGGAGGAATCAGACTACCTGACTTCAGATTATACTACAAAACTACAGTAATCAAGAAAGTAAGGTACTGGCACAAAAACAGAAATATAGATCAACAGAACAGGATAGAAAGCCCAGAGATAAACCCATGCACATATGGTCAACTAATCTATGTCAAAGGCGGCAAGGATATACAATGGAGAAAAGACAGTCTCTTCAATAAGTGGTGCTGGGAAAACTGGACAGCTACATGTAAAAGAATGAAATTAGAATACTCTCTAACACCATACACAAAAATAAACTCAAAATGGATTAGAGACCTAAATGTAAGACCAGACACTGTAAAACTCTTAGAGGAAAACATAGGAAGAACACTCTTTGACATAAATCACAGCAAGATCTTCTTTGATCCACCTCCTAGAGTAATGGAAATAAAAAAACAAAAAGAAACAAATGGGACCTAATGAAACTTAAAAGCTTTTGCAAAGCAAAGGAAACTACAAACAAGACAAAAAGACAACCCTCAGAATGGGAGGAAATATTTGCAAAGGAATCAATGGACAAAGGATTAATCTCCAAAATATATGAACAGCTCATGCAGCTCAATATTAAAAAAAAAAACAAGCAACCCAATCAAAAGATGGGCAGAACACCTAAATAGACATTTCTCCAAAGAAGACATACAGATGGCCAAGAAGCACATGAAAAGCTGCTCAACATCGCTAATTATTAGAGAAATACAAATCAAAACTATAATGAGGTATCACCTCACACCAGATAGAATGGGCATCATCAGAAAATCTAAAAACAACAAATGCTGGAGAGGGTGTGGAGAAAAGGGAACCCTCCTGCACTGCTGGTGGGAATGTAAATTGATACAGCCACTATGGAGAACAGTATGGAGTTTCCTTAAAAAACTAAGAATAGAATTACCGTATGACACAGCAATCCCACTACTGGGCATATGTATCCAGAGAAAACCATAATTGAAGAAGACACATGCACCCCAATGTTCATCGCAGCACTGTTTACAATAGCCAGGTCATGGAAGTGTCCATGACCTGGAAGTGTCCAACCTAAGTGTCCATCGACAGATGAGTGGGTAAAGAAGATGTGGTACATATATACAATGGAATATTACTCAGCCATAAAAGGAACGAAATTGGGTCATTTGTAGAGATGTGGATGGACCTAGAGACTGTCATACAGAGTGAAGTAAGTCAGAAAGAGAAAAACAAATATCATATATTAATGCATATATGTGGAACCTAGAAAAATGGTACAGATGAACCGCTTTGCAGGGCAGAAATTCAGACACAGATGTAGAGAACAAATGTATGGACACCAAGTGGGGAACATGGCGGGGGGTGGTGTTGGTGGTGTGATGAATTGGGAGATTGGGATTGACATATATACACTAATATGTTTAAAATGGATAACTAATAAGAACCTGCTGTATAAAAAAATAAAATTAAAAAAAATTGAAGTCTAGTTGGTCTACAATGTTTCAGATGTACAGCAAAGTGATTCAAATATATATATATATATATAAAATATATATTATATATATATATATATATATATATAAAAGAATGCTTCCTCAAGTATATAATCCATTATTTCATCCATCCAGATAGTCCAATATAAAAGGAAAGGACAAAGAGATGTGGGATATTATGACTCTTTGATGGTCTTTTGGCTGCTTCCCAAATTCCTCTGAGTTCTATGCATGCATCTGTAACTTACTTTATAGCTGCCCACACAACTGTATTTGTCTCTGAGAACATAAACAATCCCAAATCCAAGTTTTCTAGCAATTCCTCAAGAGGTGGCCTCAGTATGGACACACTAATAAGTGGCAATTAGACATAAAGAATATAACCAGTACTACACAAAAAAAGAACAACTGTTTAGAGAGAGTGTACATCTCAGTGTATTTTGTATAATTTTTTTATTAACATAGTCCATAAATTTTGGGAAAGTGGTGATAACTTACCTCATCTCCCTCTGAAGGAAGCAGATTTTTAGAGAAAAAAAAGGCCTCTGGACATATTTGAATATATGGAAGACTGAGAAAAGCATGTAAGACATTATGGAATCAGGAATAAACACTAAAAAGTTGGCGCAGGGATAAAAATAATAATTTAAAAAGCCAATCTTTATCACTCACTTACCATGCCCAGGCACTGTGCTAAGTGCTTTACAGCAGGGGTCCCCAACCTGGGAAAGCAGGTCGCACAGCAGGAGGTGAGCAGTGGGCGAGCAAGCGAAGCTTCATCTGTATTTACAGCCGCTCCCCATCACTCGCATTACTGCCTGAGCTCCGCCTCCTGACAGATCAGCGGTGGCATTAGATCCTCATAGGAGCTCAAACCCTACTGTGAACTGCGCATGTGAGGGATGTAGGTTGCGCTCTCCTTATGAGAATCTAATGCCTGATGATCTGAGGTGGAGCTGAGGCAGTGAAGCTAGCGCTGGGGAGCGGCTGCAAGTACAGATTATCATTAGCAGAGAGCTTTGACTGCACAGTGACCATAATAAATCAATTGCTTGCAGACTCATATCAAAACCCTATCAGTGAGTGGCAAGTGAAAACAAGCTCAGGGCTCCCACTGATTCTGCATTATGGTGAGTTGTATAATTAGTTCATTATCTATTACAGTGTAATAATAATAGAAATAAAGTGCACAATAAATGTAATGCACTTGAATCATCCCCAAACCATCCCCCTATCCCTGGTCCGTGGCAAAATTGTCTTCCATGAAACCGGTCCCTTGTGCCAAAAAGGTTGGGGACTGCTGCTTTACAGGCATTCTAACTTAACACTCCTAGCTACCCAGTTAGGCAGGTAACCGTTACTATTGCAATTTTACAGATGAGAAAAATGGAGACAATATATAGAGGATAAGAATGTTCCCAAAGTCACACATCCATTAAGTGGAAACCGAGCACTATTTTTGCTAACTCTTCTGCGATTTCATCCCTTGATGCTCATAGCAGGGTCTGTGTGGATGGTCAGGATGGCTCAGCTTAAAGCTGGCTGAGACCTGAACACAGGCGTCCCTGGAGGTAGAAGAATGGATCAGGAGAGGCCCAGCAGAAGGAGGTAAGAGAGAAGGCCTGGTGATGGAGGCCATCAGAGGCAAGGAAGTCCATCGAGTCTGGACAAAAATCCAAGATCCCAACAGGCAGAGAGGAGCACAGCCTGAGAGGGAACCTTGTAAAAGACCAAAGGCAAAGGTTCTATTAGCATCAGGAAGGTCCAGCAGCAAATGAAGGCACGCAGGCTTGGACATTAAGATTTCAGGGGTAACCTCATTCCTCATAGGATTTTAATGGGTAGGGCAGAACCTCAAGCCTGGACAAAATGGACAGGTAATACTAATACTAATAATATCTTGTAACTGATTAGGGCTTTGTTGGTTACACAGTGCTTTTCCATACGTCTCTAATCTTCTCCCAACAACCCCATGAGCTTGGCATTATAATCCCCACTTTTAAGTGAAGAAAATGAACATGGAAATTCCTCACTCAAAGCCAGTGGCAGAGCTGGAACTTGAACCCAGGAGTTTTGACTCCAAGCCCAATATTCTTGTTTACCATAGAGTAGCTGAGCCGACCATCACAACAGAAACTCATTTCGCCAGTGTCTGAGATGGGAGCTTGGTCACTAGGCAACAAGCAGGTGCCAGTTGCTGGGGGAGAAAGGTCTGAGGCTGAAACTCAGATGAGCATATTTCTTTTTTCTCAGTCGGCAAGTAAAAGTCCCGCTCCATTTAAAGAGGACCCTTTCTTCCACACAAGGAATCTCAGATATCATTCATTTAATAAATACTGTATTGAGTGCCTACCATGTACCAGGCACTGGGAAATCAACAGTGAACTCAGCAATAGTCCTTACTATTAGGAAGTTCATAGTTTATTGGGGACAAATAAGAAAACAGGTAATTAAATATAGTGGTTAGCAATTCCATAGAGCCAGAACTTTTTCCTATGCAAGCATAAAGTCTGCATTATGTTAAAGACTTTCCATGATCTTATATAAATTTAAACCAATCATGACTTAATTTTCTAACATTACTGATATTTCTCAATAAGCTCCTAAGAAGGGCATCTGGTTCAGAAATAGGGGATCAGCAAGAAATGGTATCTGGGACAGGAAGTTTTGACACTTTAAAACAAGAACACTTTCTTGGCCTCTGAACTTTTCTACCCAGTATCCTGCAATTTTTCAACTGCCTCATTTATAGGGTCATCATCTCTCACTGTCCCCTTCTCTTTGCTTGCCCACATCCAACTCTTTCTTCAAGATTCCCTTAATGCACCCCCTCATCAGAACCCTTAGCTATAGCAAGTATCCCATGGCACTTACTCAGCATTGAACATGTGTGCCCTAGCTTGTCTTTCACCTCTTTCTTTGTCTCCCCAGATAGGTAGTAAGATCCTCAGGGACAGACTTTGGGGCTCATACCTCTTTGGAAGAGCTTGATATTTAGGGGTTCATTTAGCACTGTCACCAACCAAGGAGTAAGATGGCCCTCTGGGCTAAGTTAACATCCAGTTTTGTCCGTCCAGATTTAGAACTACAGAGGAAAGATAAGAAGATAATTTTTTAAGTAAACACTCGGCTTCTAAAAGCAATTCTGATTGCCTTTCCCTGACAAATGAAACGTTCTCCTGAAGCCATTTCTTTCAACCAGAAACAGCACCCAGAGAAGTAGACTTAAATTTAGTTATTTTTCCCCATCTTGATTTTCCATGTTATTATTTTTTAATGGTGGTGATGAAGGTAATTAGCATTTTAATCCATTTATTGTTGTTGTTGATACTCTTTTTAACCTCAGTTGAGTGTGTTCCACACTTACAAATGCCTGTAAAATTGCCCAAACTCCAATGGGTATTTTTCAGCTTCTGGTTTTACCAAACTGTAGTTCACTAAACCTCACTTCAATTAATCAACTAAGTAGAGAATTCCCCAATGGGATGTTAGGGAAGGATAAGTATGTAGTAAATAAAACAATTAAAGGGCTAGTTCACACCTCATCAAACTGCTTAACTACCTGACAACAGTTAACTACATACATTCCTCATAAAATGCACAGGGCAAGGAGGTAAATCAGAGTGCAGTTTTTCTGAAGTGAGACATACCTACCTTTTAACTGAGGTTTGGTATTACTCTGACGAGGGCTGGAATAAAACTTGCACAGTATCACCTTATTGGCCAGAAAAATTTCTGCATCATGCCTCTCAATGGGGAGTGCAAATTCTGATCCAGAAATCCCATTAGGCAAGTTTCCCTTCATAATTGCAACCACTGAGATACAAGAGTAATATCAGATCTTGGATTCCTTTTACCCCAACTTTCCTCCAATAACGCTTTCACCCATATCATTGCATTCTCTCTTGTGAGAAGAAAAGCACATATTACTTTACAGATGGAGAAACCAAGGCAGAGATAAGCGGAGAAGTCCAGCCAGGGTCAATGTTGCAGAGGCCAAGCTGAAATGCAGCAATGTGACCTGAGGTCAATTTTGACTGGAGCCCATGTGGTTTCCTGGAAGGGTCATGTAACTGTAACCCCCGATGACTCATTGGGGGCCACCTGTTCATTTTACAGAGTTGAAGATAAGGCCTGAGAAAGTGACACGACTTGTCTGAACCCCCCGGGATATGACCCAGTCTTTGCAGTCCCTATCCAGGTCCCTTCTCCATACCGCAGCTCTCTCTAGCACAGAGGTATTGATGGAGAATTTATTTTTAAAGATTGAAGGGTGGACCAGGCATAGTGATAGAAATTTTAGTCAACCTCCCAGAGCACTTTCACTCTTTAAAGTGGGGAATTTGGAAAACATACAAATGCAAACTGGATGCGATGATGCAGAAATCTAGATGGTGAGACTTATTCCCATGGGGCAGGGGCTGAAAACCCAGATAACTATGGGGGCAGGTGGGAACTGTCAAGGAGAGAAGCAGAAAGAGTAGAGCCTAAGGAGGGCTTCTCCCTGCCTCCAGGGGCAGCTCCAGATGATTGCGGTTTTAATTGAAGCCAAGACCCCAGTTTAAAGAAAAACAGGAAAGCTCACTTTTTATGTGAAAGCCCTCAATGTTCAAATGTCAGCAACTAGTTGAAATTTTTTTAAATACCAGGTGAGCCTATATATATACATAATATATATATATATTATATATATATATGAAGATATATATTCATCCATTCATTCATTCATTGGGCCTACAAGTTGCAACCTCTGTTGGAGGATTTCCCACACTGACACATACTAATGTGGAATGGTATGCATAGGGCCTGTAGTATGCACTCATAACGTTTCCATTTGTTTACGAATTTGTTTACTTGCTCCTTAGAGGTCTTTGGACGATCACCTTAAACTCCATGGAAGATCCAGTTTTTTTTTAATTAATTTTTTTTACAGCAGGTTCTTGTCAGTCATCAGTTTTATACACATCAGTGTATACATGTCAACCCCAATCTCCCAATTCATCACACCCCCACCCCCCACTGCTTTCCCCCCTTGGTGTCCATATGTTTGTTTCTCTACATCTGTGTCTTAATTTCTGCCCTGCAAACCGGTCATCCTTACCATTTTTCTAGGTTCCACGTTAATATATGATATTTTTCTCTTTCTTACTTCATTCTGTACCATTTTTCTAGGTTCCACGTATATGCGTTAATATATGATATTTGTTTTTCTCTTTCTGACATACTTCACTCTGTATGACAGTCTCTAGATCCATCCACGTCTCTACAAATGACCCAGTTTCGTTCCTTTTTATGGCTGAGTAATACTCCACTGTGTATATGTACCACATCTTCTTTATCCATTCATCTGTTGATGGGCATTTAGGTTGCTTCCATGTCCTGGATATTGTAAATAGAGCTGCAATGAACATTGGGGTGCCTGTGTCTTTTTGAATTATGGCTTTATCTGGGTATACGCCCAGAAGTGGGATTCCTGGGTCATATGGTAATTCTATTTTTAGTTTTTTAAGGAACCTCCGTACTGTTCTCCATAGTGGCTGTATCAATTTATATTCCCACCAACAGTGCAAGAGGGTTCCCTTTTCTCCACACCCTCTCCAGCATTTGTTCTTTGTAGATTTTCTGATGATGCCCATTCTAACTGGTGTGAGGTGATACCTCACAGTAGATTTGATTTGAATTTCTCTAATTATCAGTGATGTTGAGCAGCTTTTCATGTGCTTCTTGGCCATCGGTAAGTCTTCTTTGGAGAAATGTCTATTTAGGTCTTCTGCCCATTTTTTTGATTGGGTTGTTTTTTTAATATTGAGCTGCATGAGCTGTTCATATATTTTGGAGATTAATCCTTTGTCCATTGATTCGTTTGCAAATATTTTCTCCCATTCTGAGGGTTGTCTTTTTGTCTTATGGTTTCCTTTGCTTTGCAAAAGCTTTTAAGTTTCATTAGGTCCCATTTGTTTCTTTTTGTTTTTATTTCCATTACTCTAGGAGGTGGATCAAAGAAGATCTTTCTGTGATTTATGTCAAAGAGTGTTCTTCCTATGTTTTCCTCTAAGAGTTTTACAGTGTCCGGTCTTACATTTAGGTCTCTAATCCATTTTGAGTTTATTTTTGTGTATGGTGTTAAGGAGTGTTCTAATTTCATTCTTTTACATGTAGCTGTCCAGTTTTCCTAGTGCCACTTATTGAAGAGACTGTCTTTTCTCCATTGTATATCCCTGCCTCCTTTGTCATAGATTAGTTGACCACAGGTGCGTGGGTTTATCTCTGGGCTTTCTATCCTGTTCTGTTGATCTATATTTCTGTTTTTGTGCCAGTACCTTACTATCTTGATTACTGTAGCTTTGTAGTATAATCTGAAGTCAGGTAGTCTGATTCCTCCGGCTCCGTTTTTTTCCCTGAAGACTGCTTTGGCTATTTGGGGTCTTTTGTGTCTCCATACAAATTTTAAGATTTTTTGTTCTAGTTCTGTAAAAAATGCCATTCGTAATTTGATAGGATTGCATTGAATCTGTAGATTGCTTTGGGTAGTATAGTCATTTTCACAATATTGATTCTTCCAATCCAAGAACATGGTCTATCTCTCCATCTGTTGGTATCATCTTTAATTTCTTTCATCAGTGTCTTATAGCTTTCTGCATACAGGTCTTTTGTCTCCCTAGGTAGGTTTATTCCTAGGTATTTTATTCTTTTTGTTGCAATGGTAAATGCGAGCGTTTCCTTAATTTCTCTTTCAGATTTTTCATCATTAGTGTATAGGAATGCAAGAGATTTCTGTGCATTAATTTTATATCCTGCAACTTTACCAAATTCATTGATTAGCTCTAGTAGTTTTCTGGTAGCATCTTTAGGATTCTCTATGCATAGTATCATGTCATCTGCAAACAGTGACAGTTATACTTCTTCTTTTCCAATTTGGATACCTTTTATTTCTTTTTCTTCTCTGACTGCTGTGGCTAGGACTTCCAAAACTATGTTGAATAATAGTGGCGAGAGTGGACATCCTTGTCTGTTCCTGATCTTAGAGGAAATGCATTCAGTTTTTCACCATTGAGAATGATGTTTGCTGTGGGCCTGTCGTATATGGCCTTGATTTTGTTGAGGTAGGTTCCCTCTATGCCCACTTTCTAGAGAGTTTTTATCATAAATTGGTGTTGAATTTTGTCAAAAGCTTTTTCTGCATCTATTGAGATGATCATATGGTTTTTCAGCTTTATTTCTTTTAAAAATTATAGGGCCTCCCTGGTGGCGCAGTGGTTGGGAGTCCGCCTGCCGATGCAGGGGACGCGGGTTCGTGCCCCGATCCCGGAGGATCCCACGTGCCGCGGAGCGGCTGGGCCCGCGAGCCATGGCCGCGGGGCCTGTGTGTCCGGAGCCTGTGCTCCGCAACGGGAGAGGCCACAGCGGTGAGAGGCCCGCGTACAGCAAAAAAAAAAAAAAAAAAAAAAAAAAAATTATTGTGACTTCAAGTTCAACGAGTACTGAGGACCACAGTATGATTGGTTTTTTTTGTTTGTTTCTTCTTTCTTATTTCGTTTCCATCACAACCCTGCACTGGGAGGAAAGGCAGTCATAATATCCCCATTTTCATATGAGGTCACTGAGGCTCAAAGAAAGTTGTCATCTGGATCGTATTTCCACAAGGTATCAATACTTTGCTCCCTTCAAGCCCAATCTTCTGCCTCTGAGTCCCATGCTCTCCCCACTACACTGAGGTGCACACTGAGATCCCTCAACACCTAAAACCCTGAGAGCACCTCCCACTCTCATGGGCAAATGAGATCTAGTTCTGGAACAGGTTGGCAGGACTGGAAGCTCGAAGCCCACAAAAGCAATGGGAGGGCCTAGCATCCCATCTCTCCTGACGTTTAGGAACGAGCTGGCATGGGTGGGGCAAATGGTAAATAACGTTTTATTTGGTAATGGCTCTTTAGTTTTAAATCACTTCAGCATTTACTTTTAATTAATTTATTTAACTTAGATGATTCATACTTGTAAATATTTGCTTTTCTACGATAAGCTTTTATTTAAATTATTAAAGCTTCAGCTTCATGACTGATTTTAAGAATAAGGTTGCCACCGTGCTGATAACAGAATGCATGTGATAAAACAGGGGGACATCGTTTCATACTGGCACATATGCCAGCACCAAATATGGCTGAGAGCAAGGCAGCACGCAAAGAAATAGAAGGCAAATTTACAGTTTTCTTTGAATTGTTCAAGGAATAAATCAATAAATAAGGGAGTTAGAGAACAAATGTAGGAGTAACATCTGAAGGAGCTAACTCACAATAAAAGCTTGTCCTCCTGTCTTTTTTAAAAGCATTCATCAGTGGCTCTGGATCCACATATTAGTTCACTAACGGGAGTGGAGGTGGGGGCATGAGAGGGGAGCTGTGGAAAAGCTCAGGACAGTAACTGTACAAAAACATTGGAGACAAAAAAAGTAATGATGAGAGCAGAAGAATTTCATAGCTCCAGTCGGTATGGGCTGTTATAAGCCTTGATTTGCTAGCTGCTCCATTTTACCAGCATCAAAGGCAAGGATGGAACCCAAAGAAACAGGGCTGACAGTCAGGCTGTATTACAGCAGAAAGAGAAATGACAAAGAATGCTCTAATTTCAATAAATGGGGATTTGAAAGTAAAAGGTTCATAATGACATTAATCACCAGTCTTTACCAGCCATGTAATGATCAGCCAGAGGATGAAGGGACCAAGGCAGGATGGGGGAGCTCAGAGCTAGTCATCAGCACCTGAGACTCTCTTAATAACTTTTATTATTTCTCAAAAATCATTTCGACAATACAGTTCAGTAACCTTTGTGCTGTAAATCCATTTCATCTGCAAAAATGAAAGCTGAGTAGAATGTGATATTATGTAGAATCTGTCATGCTGATGCTATCTCCAAAGCACTCTGCCTAATAATGAGCTGGATTCCAGACAGGAGGGCTGAGTGGGACCGACAGCTGAGCCTTGTGTGTACCCACCAGGCCCAGCCTGGGCTTTGGAACCTGCTGAGTGCAGACAGGAGGTGAAGGACCAGAATTACCCTCCACACTTTGGTGAAAAGTATCATGAGGTGCCTCAATTCCACATCAGAATTTATACAGAGAGGCCAAAAGTGCTTCTATCTATTATCTGGTGGAAATTAGAGAGGGGGCTGGGAGATTGTTAGAATATAAAACTCCAAAATACACCCGACAGATTTCCCTGGCCGTCCAGTGGTTAAGACCGTGCTTCCACTGTAGGGGATGCAGGTTTGATCCTTCGTCGGGGAACTAAGATCTCACATGCCGCATGCTGAACGGCACCCCCCCAAAAAAAGCCACCCGAGCAGAATTGCAGCTGGTTCAGTGATCAAAATCCAAACTCCCCCCGAGCGGAGCTCTGGGGTCAGGCTGTACCTCCTTCGATATGCCCCCACCAGGGGAGCGTGGGACCAGGGACGTCATGTCACTGCTGAGAGGATGAGGAAAGTCCTTTACACAGGAAACCTACCTGGAGGTGAGATCAAGTCAGTATTTGAAGGTGCAGGTGCCAAATCCTTCGTACCCGAAAGTGAAGCCGGCACACCTCATTTCCTCATTGGTCCTGGTCCATTTGTCCTCCAACTGTCTTATAAATCAAACACTAGAACTAACATGCTCATTTCTTAAGGCAGAAAGTGAACCCAGAGGTTTATGAAATATGATCTATAAACTTCATTTAGTCTCATAAATTTGGGAGAAAAGATAACCTGATTTTTTTTAAAAAAGGCATTTGGTAGATCTCATATTCAGGCACAAACAAAATAACTCTTAAACCAGTTAAATTGTCAGGATTTAAATTTGAGACCCCAAAATGTAAATGCTCACATGGTCCCCAAAAGAGAACTAAACTTGCTGTGTTTACAAATTATGCCATGTTTTCATTTTAGAATAAGTGTGATGTGCTCAAAATTGTTTCAGAGTTAGTGGCTTGATGGTTACAGAACTCAATGTCCTTCAGATTCACGTGCGCTGGCCTCTGTGCTGTTGAATTGCTCTGTTATGAAGCTGGCCCACAACTTTGCCTGCCTGTCGTTAGCCCTGATATACTATTGCTATTCCAGTTGAAAAGGGGTTTCTAGAACCCAGTGTCTGGCTGGAGTGGGGAAGACAGAGAGGATCTAGATTTCTGACTGTGTAGAAATGGCTGACTGTGTAGATTATGTCATTCTCTGAAGGGACCACTGAAGGAGCAGCAGACTTGGGGAGAAGCCATTGTTTAATTTTGTACCTGTAAGGTTTGAGGTGCCTACAGAACCTCCAAGGGGAGCTGTCCCATAGGTAATGCACATCGCTCCCCTGCTCTAGATGCTACTGAACAAAAACCACACTCCTTAATCCTCCCCAGACTGAACTGCTTCCCACTCACCCACTGTTCACGAGCCAGTCAGAAGAATGCCTCTGATTCCTCTCACCTGCTGCCAACAGGCACATTGTGAGCAGGTGAGAAGCAAGAGAGATCAGAGGCTGCATGCTCTAGCTTAATGGCCAAGCATGTGGCCTCCGGGTCAGTCCACCTGGGCTTGAATCTAGACCCTGCTACTTCCTGTGTGACCTTGGTCAAGTTACTTAACCTCTCTGTTCTTCCATATCCTCATCTGCAAACCAGGGCTAATAACAGTAGCTACCTTGAGGCTCTGTTGTGAGGAATAAACATGTTGATATGGAGAAAATGCTTAAGATGGAGCCTGGTCCGCTGTAAGCACTCAGGAAAAAGCCACTGTGCTCAGCAGGCTTCGAATCTTTGCAATTCTAAATTCAGCTTTTGAAGCTTGTTCCTGAGTTCATCAAGCACAGTAGTAGCATTCTTTCCAGCATTTATATTTCTGCTCCTGAATTTCAGAGTAGAGAATTGCAGTGGCAGGGTTCTCTCGGGCCTTAACACAATCATGGTATGGACGGCCTTCCCAATATACACACACGAAGGTGGAAGTATTTAAGACTCCTTCTCTGTGGTTCTTGACCTTAGTGAAGAGGAATTCTGATGATTTAAGCCTGTGGGTGGTTTACATCAAAATCCTCCTATGGCCCAGGCTTTAGAAATTAATAGCAGAGGAATGGGGGAAGGTAAATATGTGGCAGCAATATGATGAATATGAGTACCTTTGGATAAGATACATGAACATCTTATCCAAAAACTTTATGTATTACTCTAAAAATAAATATAATCTAAATTGAGCAGGGCAAAGCAGCACTCATGAACAGTATGTTTTTGCCCTAGAATGTCCTGTCTCCAGGCAGTTACCTTGGGCAAGAAACTGTATAGTGCTTCTAAGGGGCAGGCGAAATAGTCTTTAGAATTCAGGACCCTACACTCTCTAACCAGTTGGCCCTCCAAGTCTGACCTTGAAAGTGAACTATTGTCTCTTTCATGACAATTGGATGAAATCCTTAGTGTTTAGATATTGAAATTCCAGGACTACTGTTACAATAGAAAGAGAGGGAGAGATGAGTTTAGTGGCCTAACAAATTATGATGATTTGTTTCCTATGGTTGCCATTCTCTTTAAATAAACCTATTCCATGGTTAAAAAGACTATGGGTAGTTATATGCAGGTATCGTTCAGATGGATTTCATGACTTTTTTGCGGCCACTCACAACAGTTTTGGCTTCCCACAAGATTCTTTCTCTATGAATGCTCTCATGCTGCCCTTTCTAATTGTCCTCAGCATGCATTTTAGAAACCTCATACCCCGTCACAAAGGAAATTATTTTAGTAGGACCCTTTTTAAAGAATACCTCCCACCATCTGATAGCATGAAACATTCTTAAGGGCCATTTCCCAGATAACATCTGCCAAAGGGCAATGTAGGATCCCATCCTCAGTGCACATGCAGTTTGTTACTAACTAAATTCTTGTGTTTGTGGTCACTGTTGAAAAACATGAAAGGAATTAAATGTGGGTGATCAAAATGGTGCCTGTCTTAAACTGTTTTAGAAATGTCTTCTGAGCACTCTGTCATTATCATTCCTCTTTCATTTTCTTTGCAAGCATTTCCTTGGTGTTAACAAGGGCCAAAAGCATCTGCTGATAAATCTGTTCCCACTCCAGTTCTTAGCATAAGAGCAAGAGCCCTCTCCTCATAACACTATGAGAAATGTGAGTGGTGAAAGTAGGATTTTTTCCCTGAAATCACTTCTATAACACAGGCCATCAAATGATCCTTGTATTTATGATTCTGTAAAATCTGCAGAAATCAGAGCTATGTAATATACATTGCAAAGGGCTCTGCTAATCCTGGCCAACCACATTCATGCCTGGACAAAGGATAAAGCCCTGGTAACGAGAAACCTGACACGGAAGGAATTCCAAACACAGACTAAAAGCATCTCTGTCCACATAGCATGGGCAACTCAGCTCCTACAAATATATTAGTGTGTGCTGATCGTTTTTTAGTTTTCCCATATTTGTAGAAGAACCAGAGAAGAAAGCACCAACATCAGCTCCACCACTAAATAATCTGCACGTGGCGTGCTTGAGAGGAATATGGCTTCGCCAGATGTCGACTTTCTGCCAAGGGGTCCAAGTACCTCTCTTAGCACCAGCAGTTTTACATTATCTGCTTTCTCCCATTTGAACCCCAAATTTGGTCACAGTCAATTTTTACCAAAAAAGGAAACTCATAAAGGCTACCTTGGAAGTTTAAGAAATTGTCTGTTTTGGCTACTAAGAGCACACATAGTATTTTACAGAAATTTAAGAGGAACAAGATTCTGCCCTTTGCAAGCTTTTCCTTAAGCAAGAAAGCCAGTGCTTATGCCTCAGGTGGATGTGCTTATCTTTGCTCATAAATTCCTTATGGCTTTCACGCTTTTTACCACATACCTTATTTTTATGCCTGAGAAGCTCATCCCCTCTCAAAACAAACTCTCTTCTAGTCACTGATGTGTCTCAATCTTGGCTGTTTTCTCCTGCTATTCTTCAGCTTCACCTGCCTTTCCTCCTCCTAAAAGCTCACTGGATGAGAGAGAGGTGCTTCTTAAACTCAGCCTTGAGATCCATTGGTGAATTATGATCAGCTCCATATTGTAAGGATTTTTGAAGAATTGAAGGCTGAAAATAATTTTTTTCTAAATTACAGCAGATTCAAACTTTTTCCCTTAATAATGTGGCCCACACTCACATCAATCCCTTTTCTCTCTTGGCAGGGAGGGAAGGGCATTGAGCTATAGCAGATGGTAGAGAAGTTGGCATAATCCTAGCTTCTGCCTCTCTTGGGCATGTGTGGCTTGTATGAAAGCCACCCGTCATGTGTATTCAGGTGGAGGAAAGATGGGGAAGCGCTGTGGCAGAGGGGAACTGGACCTCACTGCTACCTCTGGCTCATGTTCATCAGTCCTCAAGCTCGGGTACATGAAACTGGTGATTGAACCAGGTTTTCACCTTTGACATTGTCTCCCTAAGGTTTTGTACTACATTTGAGGCTCTCTTTACTATATTTTTAAATGCATAAAGATGTTTCTAGATTATTGTGTTTATGACAGAAACAAAGAAAATTATTTTCCTGGACCATAATAAAAACAGCCCTTAACTGATTTTTTTCAGTCGTATTTTTTTATTATTCCTTTTTTTTTTTAATTTTTTAAATTGAAGTATAGTTAGTTTACAATGTGTGTTAGTTGTGGGTATACAGCAAAGTGATTCAGTTTTACATATATGAGACCATATATATTCTTTTCCAGATTCTTTTCCATTATAGGTTATTGTAAGATATGGAATATAGTTCCCTGTGCCATACAGTAGACGTTGTTGTTTATCTATTTTATATATAGTAGTGTGTCTGTTAATCCCAGACTCCTAATTTAACCCCCACTTTCCCCTCTGGTAACCATAAGCTTGTTTTCTATGTCTGTGAGTCTATTTCTGTTTTGTAAATAAGTTCATTTGTATCATTTTTTTAGATTCCACATATAAGTGATATCATACAATATATGTTTCTCTTTCTGTTGGATTCCTTTTTCTTTTTTGTGTATATATCTATTATGGATATTTGGTTTGCGGTTACCATGAGGTTTTTGTATAGCAGTCTAATTTACATATATATATATATATCTTAAAATTTGTATTTTAAGACACAAAAGACCCCAAATAGCCAAAGCAATCTTGAGAAAGAAAAGCAGAGCTGAAGGAATCAGGCTCCCTGACTTCAGACTATACTATATATATATAATTATGTTTTATATATATATATATATATATATATATATATAAAACAATCATGTATAATAATTATATATATATGAATGTTTTAAGTTGCTCATCTCTTAATTTCAAGTGCATTTTAAAAACGTTGTATCTTTACTCTCCTCCCCTCATGATTACTGTTTTTGATATCATAGTTTACATCTAATTGTTTTGTGTATCCTTTAACTGCTTATTGTGGATACAGATTTTACTACTTTTGTCTTTTAACCTCCCTACTAGCTTTGTGTGTAGGTGATTTCCTACTTTTACTATATGTTTGCCTTTACCGGTAAGCTTTTTCATTTCATAATTTTCTTGTTTCTACTTGTGGCCATTTCTTTTTTGTCTAGAGAAGTTCCTTTAACATATGTTGTAAAACTGGTTTGGTGGTGCTAAACTCTTTCAGCTTTTGCTTGTCTGAAAAGCTTTTGATTTCTCAATCAAATCTGAACGAGAGCCTTGCTGGAGAGAGTATGCTTGGTTGTAGGGTTTTCCCTTTCATTACTTTAAATATATCATGCCACTCCCTTCTGGCCTGCAGAGTTTCTGCTGAAAAAGCAGCTGATAGCCTTTTGGGAGCTCCCTTGTATGTTACTTGTTGCATTTCCCTTGTTGCTTTTAATATTCTCTTTATCTTTAATTTTTGTCATTTTAAAATTATAACATATCTTGGTGTGTTCCTCTTTGGATTAATTCTGTATGGGACTCTCTGCTTCCTGGACTTGGGTGACTGTTTCCTTCCCCAGGTTAGGGAAGTTTTCAGCTACTATATCTTCAAATATTTTCTCAGACCCTTTCTCTCTCTCTCTCTTCTCCTTCTGGGATCCCTATAATGCAAATATTAGCGCACTTGATGTTGTCCCAGAGGTCTCTTAAACTGTTCTCATTTCTTTCCATTCTTTTTTTTTTTCTTTTTCTGTTCTGTGGCATGATTTCTACTACTCTGTCTTCCAGCTCACCGATCCATTCCTCTGTATCATTTAGTCTACTGTGGATTCCATCTAGTGTATTTTTCATTTCAGTTATTATATTCTTCATCTTGGGTTATATATATTTTCTAACTCTTTGTTAAAAACTTCTAACTTCTTGCTCTGTGCATCCATTCTCCTCCAGAGTTCTTTGATCATCTTTACGATCATTAGTCTGAACTCTTTCTCAGGTAGATTGCCTATCTCCACTTCACTTAGTTCTCTTGGGATTTTATCTTGTTGCTTCATCTGGAATATGTTCCTCTGATGCCTCATTTTGCCTAAGTTGCTATTTGTATTTTTATGTATGTAGTAGGTTAGTTATGTTTCTCAACCTTGGAGAAGTGGCCTTCTGTAGGAGATGTCCTATGCATCCTAGCAGTGCACTCCCCTCTCATCACCCAAGCTATGCGCTCTAGGGGTTTCCCCTAAGAGGGCTGCGTGGGTCCTTCTGTTGTAGTGGGCTATGTGAGTGGTCTGGTAGACTTGGTTGGCCCCTAGTCTGGTTGGCTGCCAGGCCCTGCCCTGTGTGGATGCTGCTGGCTGCTGTTTAGTGGGGCCTGATCATGAGGAGGCTGGTTGTAGAACCCTAGCGGGCCCCAGGGCTAGTGCTGGCTCACTGGTGGGTGGAGTCAGGGTCCCGAAGACTCTGGGGCTGTTGCCCCCCACTGGAGGGTGAAGCCAGGTCCTGGGGTTAGTGCCGGACTACTGGCAGGCAGAGCTGGTTCCTGGAGTCTGGCCGCAGGGCCCAGGGATCCCAGAGCTGGTGTCAGATTGCTCTTGGGGGGCGGGGGGCACACACTTCCTGACAGTTGGATATGGGATCCGGGGTGTCTTGAAGGTGACACTGGTCTGCTAGTGGGCAGGGCCAGGGCCCAGCTGGTCTGAGGGTAGGTTCTGGCCGACTCAGTCGACTGGCTGTGGGATCATAGTTTTCTTGCTTCTGTTGTCTGCCCCCTTGTGGGTGAGGCTGGTCTAGAGGCTTGTGCAGGCTTCCTGGTGGAAGGGCCTGTGCCTGCCCACTAGCGGGTGGAGTTGGGTCTTGGCACTCTGGTGGGCAGGGCCATGTCTAGAGGCATGTCTAGAGGTGGCTGTGGGCTCAGGGAGTCTTTAGTCAGCCTGTCTGCCAATGGGAGATACTGTGTCCCTACCCAGTTAGTTGTCTAGCCTGAGGCTGTGTGGTGGGGCCAGATCTTGGCACTAATGAGCCAAGATGGCAGCTGCCAGGAGTGTTCACACCACTGAATGTTACCAATATATCTACCACCAGTGTTTATGTCCCCAGCGTGAGCTGCAGCTGCTACCCCCACCCCCATCTCTCCAGGAGACACTCCGAGACAGCAGGTAGGTCTGGCCCAGGCTCCTATCAAATTACTGCTTTTGTCCTGGGTCCCAGTACATGTGAGATTTTGTGTGTACCTTTAAGATTGAAGTCTCTGTTTTCCCCACTCCTGTGGTGCTCCTGCAATTAAACCCCACTGACCTTCAAAGCCAAATGCTCTGGGGGGCTTATCTTCCTGGTGCCAGATCCCTGGGCTGGGGAACACAACGTGGGGCTCAGAACACTCACTCCTATAGGAGAAACTCTGCAATATATTGAATAATTATTCTCCAGTTTGTGGGTCTCGCACCTGGTGGGTATGAGACTTGATTAAATCACGAGTCCACCCCTCCTACCCATCTCATTGTGGTTCCTTCTTTATGTTTTTAGTTGTAGAAGATCTTTTCTGGTAAGTTGCAATCTTTTTCATCGATGATTGTTCTGCAGAAAGTTGTGATTTTCATGTGCTCGTGAGAGGAGGTGAGGTCAGGGTCTTTCTACTCCACCATGTTGTGCACTCTCCCTTAACTAATTCTTGAGTAAATACACTTAACCTGACCCAGTTAGTCATGTTGACCTCACTAATAAGTCAAGGCAATTAAATTCGAGTCCAAGATTCATTAAGCACCTACTATGATTCAAGTACTATGCAAGACAGCAGAGATAAGACAGTCTACTTTTGTTCTTGGCAAACAAGACAACTATAATAACTCATACCCGATAAAGTTTACAACCATTCTATGTTGGGCAGAGTCCAACCCTTTTTTTCAGCCCACCATCCCTCCCTTCTTCTTTACAAATTAGAGTCCACTCTTATCTCAACCGTTGTCAATCTCTGCTTCTCAATGAGAACCCACTTTCTCCTTTCATTTCTCTACCCACCTACTAATAGTTCCAGCTTCTGCATATATCTGACCCTCTATGGGTACCATGTATGTTTGTGGGTTTTCTCTTTAAACTCTCTTGAACAAATTCAGTATACATTTATGGAGCAACTTTGACGTGCAGAGCCCTGTGGTAAGCTCTGAGGGAGATCACTAGACACATGAGACCCAGTTCCTTCCTTCAAGATGATGGTGCTCCAGCACAGTTATATAACCAGCTTGAGGCAGGGAGACAGGCAGATGAGGTGAGAATGAACCACTGTGGTGAGTTCAGAGGAAAGAGATTTTCTTGCAATTGTCGGGGGGATGGAGATGCAGGGGGAGGTGAGAGGATTCAAAGTTACTTGTGCCTCTTCATCTATTCCAGGGGCTCAGGCCCCTTCATCTATTACAGTAAGTATAGCCACCTCATTCCTAGCTAAAAATTTTGCCCGTGACTCGGTCCTTCTAATACTGATCCCTTTCCCCAAAAGGATTATCTTAGCAAATGTAGAAGCATTCCTTCCTTCCTTCCATAAAATGAAGACTGTTGGTACCCAAGAGCTGCCCGTCTGACCCACTCAACCTCTGATTTACAGCCTCTTTTTGTTTGATTAAAAATAGTGACATGGGGCTTCCCTGGTGGCGCAGTGGTTGAGAGTCCGCCTGCCGATGCAGGGGACACAGGTTCATGCCCCGGTTCGGGAAGATCCCACATGCCGCGGAGTGGCTGGTCCTGTGAGCCATGGCTGCTGAGCCTGCGCGTCCGGAGCCTGTGCTCCGCAACGGGAGAGGCCACAACAGTGAGAGGCCCGTGTACAGCAAAAAAAAAAAAAAAAAAAAAAAAGAAAAAGAAAAAAAAATAGTGACATACTGAGATGGCAAAAAGAGGAAAATCTCATGTAAAGGAAGTGATCTTTATTGCTTCTTCACATGTCAATACCATGTTTAGGGCCATGTCTAGAGGAGACTGTGGGCTCAGGAAGTCGTTAGGCAGCCTGTCTGCTGATGGGTGGGCCTCTGTCCCCACCCAGTTAGTTGTTTGGCCTGAGACATCCCAGCACTGGTGCTTACAGGCTGTTGGGTGGGGCCAGGTCTTAGCCTGAAAGGTTAACCTTCGTTATTGCATGCATCTATGTGACTGGAAACTGTATGAGATAGTTCCGACAAATTTTCCAATCAAAATCTGAATCCTTTGGGCCTCCAGAAATGACCCTAATCAAAAATAAAATAGGAAAAGAAAAAATAGTAAAAAAGTGTGGGAAAGAAATAAGTGAAATTTTTGAAATATCAATATTTTCATGACAGCTTTCACAAAGAGTCATATTATAAAGAAAGGAAATATAGGCTTGTGCTTCTTAAGTAAATATGGTTCCTGGGTGAGATTTTGAATTAAAAGGGTTTTTTTTAAGAAAAATAATGACACACAAATAAAAATTATGGAGTCACATGAAAAATGAGGGGTCTTAAAGTGCTGATACATTTGTTATTTGGATCCCTGTTTTCATCAGAATCTTCAAAGAAGACTACCCCTGGATTTCTCAGGGTTGGCTCAAAACATGCAGCATTGCTCACTGTGATAAGCATTTCTTAGGCCCCAGAATGGGTTGGGTTTTGTGCTTTCCTACAAATACTAAATTTCACCCAATAAAGATACTATGAAAAGGTAAACTCAAGATTTTTTTTTAATATTTACTTATTTATTTGGCTGCATTGGGTCTTAGTTGTGGCATGCAGGATCTTAGTTGTGGCATGCAGCATGCAGGATCTTTTTGTTGCAGCACACAGGCTCTTCATTGCATCATGTGGGCTTCTCTCTAGTTGTGGGGCACGGGCTCCAGAGAGCACAGGCTCAGTAGTTGCAGTGCGCAGGCTTAGTTGCCCCATGGCATGTGGGATATTAGTTCCCTGACCAGGGATCGAACCTGCGTCCCCTTCATTGGAAGGTGGATTCTTTAAGCACTGGACCACCAGGGAAGTCCCAGAAACTCAAGATTAACAAAGATAAAATATCAGCTCCCTATTCCATTTGCTTTATCCTATCAAATTCCATAGTTAATGAGCTGGGCTTTTTTGTTTTCCTTGCTTAAAACTTGTTCTTTTGTTTTAACCTTTTTTTAAATTTTATATTGGAGTATAGTTGATTAACAATGTTGTGTCAGTTTCAGGTGTACAGCAAAGTGATGATTCAGTTATACATATGCATGTATATATTCTTTTTCAAATTCTTTTCCCATTTAGATTATTACAGAATATTGAGCAGAGTTCATTGTGTTATACAGTAGGTCCTTGTTGGTTATCTATTTTAAATACAATAGTGTGTATATGTCAATCCCAAACTCCCAATTTATCCCTCCCCCGATCTTCCCCCTTTGGTAACCGTAAGTTTGTTTTCTAAGTCTGTGAGTCTGTTTCTGTTTTGTAAATAAATTCATTTGTATCATTTTTTTAAGATTCTGCATATAAGTGATATCATATGATATCTGTCTTTCTCTGACTTCACTCAATACGACAATCTCTAGGTCCATCCATGTTGCGGCAAGTGGCATTATTTCATTCTTCTTAATGGCTGAGTAATATTCTGTTACATATATGTACCACATCTTCTTTATCTGTTCCTCTGTCAATGGACATTTAGGTTGCTTCTATGTCTTGGCTATTGTAAACAGCGCTGCAATGAACACTGGAGTACATGTATCCTTTTGCACCATGGTTTTTTCCACATATATGCCTAGGAGTGGAACTGCTGGATCATATGGTAGCTTTTAGATTTGAAGGAACCTCTGTACTGTTCTGCATAGTGGCTGTACCAATTTACATTCCCACCAACAGTGTAGGAGGGTTCCCTTTACACCACACCCTCTCTAGCATTTATTGTCTCTAGACTTTTTGATGATGGCCATTCTGACTGGTGTGAAGGGATATCTCACTGTAGTTTTGACTTGCATTTCTCTAATAATTAGCAATGTTGAGCAGCTTTACTTGAGTCTCTTGGCCATCTGTATGTCTTCCTTGGAGAAATGTCTATTTAGGTGTTCTGCCCATTTTTTGATTGGGTTGTTTTTTTTAATATTGAGCTGCATGAGCTGTTCACATATTTTGGAGATTAATCCTTTGTCTGTTGATTTGTTTGCAAATATTTTCTCCCATTCTGAGGGTTGTCTTTTTGTCTTGTTTGTAGTTTCCTTTGCTTCGCAAAAGCTTTTAAGTTTCATTAGGTCCCATTTGTTTCTTTTTGTTTTTATTTCCATTACTCTAGGAGGTGGATCAAAGAAGATCTTGCTGTGATTTATGACAAAGAGTGTTCTTCCTATGTTTTCCTCTAAGAGTTTGATAGTGTCCGGTCTTACATTTAGGTCTCTAATCCATTTTGAGTTTATTTTTGTGTATGGTGTTAGGGAGTGTTCTAATTTCATTCTTTTACATGTAGCTGTCCAGTTTTCCCAGCACCACTTATTGAAGAGACTGTCTTTTCTCCATTGTATATCCTTGCCTCCTTTGTCATAGATTAGTTGACCATAGGTGCGTGGGTTTATCTCTGGGCTTTCTATCCTGTTCTGTTGATGTATATTTCTGTTTTTGTGCCAGTACCATACTGTTTTGATTACTGTTGCCTTGTAATATAGTCTGAAGTCAGGGAGCCTGCTTCCCCCAGCCCCATTTTTCTTTCTCACGATTGCTTTGGCTATATGGGGTCTTTTGTGTTTCCACACATATTGTAAAATTTTTTGTTCTACTTCTGTGAAAAATGCCATTGGTAATTTGATAGGGATTGTATTGAATCTGTAGATTGCTTTGGGTAGTATAGTCATTCTGATAATATTGATTTTTCCAATCCAAGAACATGGTATAGCTTTGCATCTGATCATGTCATGTTTGATATCTTTCATCAGCATCTTATAGTTTTCAGAGTACAGGTCTTTTGCCTCCTTAGGTAGGTTTATTCCTAGGTATTTTATTCTTTTTGATGTGACGGTAAGTGGGGTTTTTTCTTTAATTTCTCTTTCTGATCTTTTGTTGTTAATGTATAGGAATGCAACAGATTTCTGTGTATTAATTTTGTATCCTGCAACTTTACTGAATTTGTTTATGAACTCTAGCAGTTTTCTGGTACCAACTTTAGGATTTTCTATGTATAGTATCTTGTCACCTGCAAACAGTGACAGTTTTACTTCTTTTCCAATTTGGATTCCTTTTATTTCTTTTTCTTCTCTGATTGCTATGGCTAGGACTTCCAAAACTATGTTGAATAAAAGTGGCAAAAGTGGACATCCTTGTCTTGTTCCTGATCTTAAATGGAATGCTTTCAGCTTTTCACCATTGAGGATGATGTTAGCTATAGGTTTGTCATATATGGCCTTTATTATGTTGAGGTGTGTGCCACTTTCTGGAGAGTTTTCATCATAAATCGCTGTTGAATTTTCTCAAAAGATTTTTCTGCATATACTGAGATGATCATATGGGTTTATTCTTCAATTTGTTAATATGGTGTATCACACTGATTGATTTGTGGATACTGAAAGATCCTTGCAACTCTGGGATAAATCCCACTTGATCATGGTGTGTGATCATTTTAATGTATTGTTGGATTCGGTTTGCTAGTACTTTGTTGAGGATTTTTGCATCTATGTTCATCAGTGATATTGGCCTGTAAATTTGTGTGTGTGTGTGTGGTAGCTTTGTCTTGTTTTGATATCAGGGTGATGGTAGACTCATAGAATGAGTTTGAGAGTATTCATTCCTCTGTAATTTTCTGGAATAGTTTCAGAAGGCTATGTGTTAACTCTTCTCTAAATGTTTGATAGAATTCACCTGTGAAGCCATCTGGTTCTGGACTTTTGTTCATTGGGAGTTTTTTTAATCACATTTTCAATTTCATTACTTGTGGTTGGTCTGTTCATATTTTCTGTTTTTTCCTGGTTCAGTCTTGGAAGGTTGTACCTTTCTAAGAATTTGTCCATGTCTCCTAGGTTGTCCAGTTTATTGCCATCTAGTTGCTTGTAGTAGTCTCTTACGATTCTTTGTATTTCAGTGGTGTCCATTGTAACTTTTTTATTTCTAAGTTTACCAATTTGAGCCCTTTTTTTCTTGATGCGTCTGGCTAAAGTTTTATCAATTTTGTTTATCTTTTCAAAGACCCAGCTTTTAGTTTCATTGATCTTTGCTACTGCTTTCTTTGTCTCTGTTTCATTTATTTCTGCTCTGATCTCTATGATATTTTTCTTTCTGCTAACTTTGTGTTTTGTTTGTTCTTCTTTCTCTAATTGCTTTAGGTGTAAGGTTATGTTCTTCATTTGGGATTTTTCTTGTCTCCTGAGGTAAGACTCTATTGCTATAATCTTCCCTCTTAGAACTGCTTTTGCTGCATGCCATAGGTTTTGGATAGTCGTATTTTCATGTCTCTAGGTATTTTTTTATTTCCTCTTTAATTTCTTTAGTGATCCATTGGTAGGTTAGTAGCATATTGTTTAACCTCCACATGTTTGTGTTTTTTACAGTCTTTTTTCTTGTAGTTGATTTCTACTCTCATAGTGTTGTGGTCAGAAAAGATGCTTGATATGATTCCAATTTTCTGAAGTTTACCAAGGCTTGCTCTGTGGCCCAGCATGTGATCTACCCTGGCAGATGTTCCATGTGCACTTGAAAAGAATGTGTATTCTGCTGCTTTCAGATGGAATGCTCTATAAATATCAATTAAGCCTATCTGGTCCAATGTGTCATTTAAGGCCTGTGTTTCCTTATTGATTTTCTGTCTGGATGATCTGTCCATTGATGAAAGTAGGGTGTTAAAGTCCCTCACTATTATTGTGTTACTGTCAATTTCTCCTTTTATGGCTGTTGGCATTTACCTTATATATTGAGGTGCTCCTATATTGGGTACATACATATTTATATTTGTTACATCTTCTTCTTGGATTGATCCCTTGATCATTATGTGGTGTCCTTTTTGTCTCTTGTAACAGTTTTTATTTTAAAGTCTATTTTGTCTGATATGAGTATTGCCTCCAGCTTTCTTTTGATTTCCATTTGCATGGAATACCTTTTTCCATCCCCTCACTTTCAGTCTGTATATGTCCCTAGATCTGAAGTGGGTCTCTTGTAAACAGCATATATATGGGTCTTGTTTTTGTATCCATTCAGCCAGTCTGTGTCTTTTGGTTAGAGCATTTAATCCATTTACATTTAAGGTAATTATTGATATGTATGTTCTTATTGACATTTTGTTAATTGTTTAGTATTTGTTTTTGTAGGTCTTTTTTCTTCTCTTCCTCTTTTGTTCTCTTCTCTTGTGACCTGATGACTAACTTTAGTGTTGTGTTTTGATTCCTATTTCTTTTGTGTGTGTGTTTCTATTGTAGATTTTTGGTTTGCAGTTACCATGAGGTTTTGATATAGCAGTCTGTATATAAACAAGATTGTTTTTTAAGTTGTTGGTCTTTTAATATCAAATGATTGTGGTTTTTTTGCTTTTTTCTTTTTTGGCTGCATTGGGTCTTCACTCCTGCACCCGGGCTTTTCTCTAGTTGCTGTGAGTAGGGGCTACTCTTTGTTGAGGTGCACAGGCTACTCATTACAGTGGCTTCTCCTGTTGTGGAGCATGGGCTCTAGGTGCATGAGCTTCAGTAGTTGTGGCGTGTGGGCTCAGTAGTTGTGGCTCGCAGGCTCTAGAGCGCAGGCTCAGTAGTTGTGGCACACAGGCTTAGTTGCTCCAGGCATGTGGGATCTTCTGAGATGAGGGATCAAACCCGTGTCCCCTGCATTGGCAGGCAGATTCTTAACCACTGCGCCACCAGGGAAGTCCCTGCATTTTCAATATCCTCTACCTTTACTGTGTGTTTGCTTTTCCTGGTGAGCTTTTCCATTTGTAATTTTCTTGTTTCTAGTTGTGGCCTTTTCTTTTCTGCCTAGAGAAGTTCCTTTAGCATTTGTTGCAAAGCTGGTCTGGTGGTGCTGCATTCTCTTAGCTTTTGCTTGTCTGTGAAGTTTTTGATTTCTCCATCAAATCTGAATGAGAGCTTTGCTGGGTAGAACATTCTTGGTTGTAGGTTCTTCCCTTTCATCACCTTAAATGTATCAGGCCACTCCCTTCTGGCCTGCAGAGTTTCTGCTAAAAAGTCAGCTGATAGCCTTATGGGAATTCCCTTGTATGTTATTTTTTGCTTTTCCCTTGTTGCTTTTAATTTTTCTTTGTTTTTAATTTTTGTCAATTTTATTACTTTGTGTCACAGCATGTTCTTCCTTGGGTTTATTCTGCCTGGGACTCTCTGTGCTTCCTGGACTTGGGTGACTGTTTCCTTTCCCATGTTAAGGAAGTTTTCAGCTATTATCTCTTCAAATATTTTCTCATGTCCTTTCTCTCTCTCTTCTCCTTCTGGGACCCCTAGAATGCAAATGTTAGTGCATTTAATGTTGGCCCAGAGGTCTCTTAGACTTTCCTCATTTCTTTTCATTCTTTTTTCCTTATTCTGTCCTGTAGCACTGATTTCCACCATTCTGTCTTCCAGGTAACTTATCTGTTCTTCTGCCTCAGTTATTCTGCTATTGATTCCTTCTAGTGGATTTTTCTTTTCAGTTATTGTATTGTTCATCTCTGTTCTTTAGTTCTTCTAGGTCTTTGTTAAACATTTCTTGTATCTTCTTGATCTGTGCCTCCATTCTTTTTCCTAGGTCTTGGATCATGTTTACTGTCATTACTCTGAATTGTTTTTCGTGTAGGTTGCCTATCTCCACTTCATGTAGTTGTTCTACTGGGGTTTTATCTTGTACCTTCATCTGGGACATATTCCTCTGCCATCTCACTTTGTCTAACTTTCTGCAATTGCGATTTCTGTTCCACAGGCTGCAGGGTTGTAGTTCTCCTTGCTTCTGCTGTCTGCCCCCTGGTGGATGAAGTTGGTCCAGGGGCTGGTGCAGGCTTCCTGGTGTGAGGAACCGGTACCTGCCCCACTGGTGGGTGGAGCTGGGTCTTGTCCCTCTGGTGGACAGGGCCTTGTCAAGAGGTGTGTTTAGCAGGCAGCTGTGTGCTCAGGAAGACTTTAAGCAGCCTGTCTGTTGATATGTGGGGCTGTGTTCCCACCCTTTTGGTTGTTTGGCCTGAGGTGTCCCTGCACTAGAGCCTACAGGCTGTTAGGTGGGGCCAGGTCTTGATGGGAAAATGGTGGCCTCCAGGCCAGCTCATACCAATGAGTACTCCCCAGGACTACAGCTTTAGTGTGTTTGTCCCCAGAGTGAGCCACAGCTGACCCTACCTCTGCAGGAGACCCTCCAATACCAGCAGATAGGTCTGGCCCAGGCTCTTATGATGTCACTGCTTTTTCTCCCTGTGACCTGGTGCACACGAGAGCTTGTGTCTGCCCTCCAAGAGTGGGGTTTCTGTTTCCCCTAGTCCTATGGAATTCCTGTGATCAAACCCTGATGGCCTTCAAAGCCAGATCCTTGGGGGCTCCTCCTCCCATTGCCAGACCCACAGGCTGGGGAGCCTGATGTGGGGCTCAGAACTTTCACTCCTGTGGGAGAACTTCTGCAATATACTTATTTTCCAGTTTGTGGGTCGCCCACCTGGCGGGTATGGGATTTGATTTTATTGCAGTTATGCCCCTCCTACCATCTTGTTGTGTCTTCTTTGTCTTTGGATATAGGATATGGTTTTTGGTAGGTTCCAGCATTTTTTTGTTGATGGTTTTTCAGCAGTTAGTTGTGATTTTGGTGTTTTCATAAGATGAGGTGATCTCACGTCCTTCTACTCTTCCATCTTGTCTCAACCTCCCTAAAAATTGTTCTTTTAAATATGTGTGTGTGCGTGTGCACACATTATTCACAAGCACTTAGTTCTGGTAAAAGTCAATGCTCAATTTTGAGCAAAAAGTTATTATAAACAATAGCAACTCCCTCCCCCTCACTAAAGAAAGAAAAATTCTTCTAGCACTCTTTGAACCTTAAAGAGTGTTTTTATAGGCCAGCTCATTGTTTTTCTTCTCTCTGAAAAATTAGAAATGATAACTGTTTTGATGAGTTCTACAGAAAAAGACAGTTTCCATGATTTCATTTCTTGACAAAGAACAGGTGCCTCACTTGGTTTCTGCCACATGTAAGCAAACTCCCAGACATAAAACTTCCCCTCAGAGGAAGCAGTGTGGGTCCACAAAACTATCTTGAGTTCCCCCTCTTCTCCTGGCCATGTGAGGTGGCCGACTAGTAGGGGGAGGCATGGGAGAAGAGACTTGACCATCCCCATGTGCACGCAGCCTGCACAGTGGCTGTGGCCATCAGGGTGGCTTCTGCCCTGTCACTGCTTGATCTGGCTAGTCTCTCCACGAAAAAACCAAGGCCTGCCTGTCTTTTATAATATTCTGTTTTAAAAGAGAGAAATCTCCAGGGAGAGAACAGGACCCTGAAAGTCTAAGGCCTGGAATTCCTCCTTTCTCTCTTTCCATTTTAAACAGGAAACATTCATGCTAAGAGGGTCCAGAGGGAGTGTTGGTTGTATGTTCATTTTAAGGCAGATAATGTTTGTGTGTTGCAAATGTCAGTGATTTATCCCAAGGGCTTAAAATGAGTGCAGAAAAACCACATGTTTCACTTCACGCAGAGAAGTATCATCAGTAGATTTTGAGAGAAAACACACGTTAAGGATTTTTTTAAGTGTTTTGAAAATCTTTAACGTGAACCAAAAGGAAATAGAAATGAGCACGGTGGGAGAGGGGGGAAGCTTAAAATATTATACGATAAAAGATATAATGAATGCTGGAAGTTTTCTAAATAAAAAATAACATTCTAAAGGAAAGGGAACATGAAATCCCCATCCTTTATTTCCCAGTGCTGGAGTGACAGATTACACATTTGTACTCTATTTGTCATGGGCAATTTAAAATAGAGCAAAGCAAACTGCACTGAATAATAGCAGTTGATGCTATAATAACTTGTACGCAAACAATTTAATTTTTTTATCTGAAAACTCTAACTAAATTAACCCAGGCTCAAGGATCTATCTTTCATTATTATACATAGCCAAATTAAGACATAAAAAAGTAGAGAGAGAATTCTATTATTCACCCCTATGAATGTGTTCACATGCTGCTTTCCACATGGACCCAAGCTTGGAGCTTGTCAAATAATCATGATTTGGGGAACTTACTTACAGAGCTGTTTTCACATCAGACTCTGCAGATTACAGGGTGATTGTGACCCTCACTGACAGTGCTTGATTAACCACAGGCACCGTATTCTTATAGCCCTGCCATTTCTTTCAAGTGTTCTACCAGGTTGTACTCTGACATTGGAGAGCTTTTCATTAATTATTATTGTTGCTGTTTTCCTTTAAAAAGGAATAATAAAAAGAGGAATGGTAGAAGGTGGGAAGGATCTGGGCACGGTAGTAGTGAATATGTGCACAGAAGGTTTATGGGATTTTAAGAGCTTCAAACAGAACTCATCTGTTTAACCCCAGGCTAGATAAGATGCACTCATCTGTACACTGTTTAGAGACCTATTGCTTCTGTTATGACAAATGGATCAGAAGATGCTTGTTGTCTTAGTAGAGAGATCCAGACAGGGTCGCTTTCTGTTAGTGTTTATTCTTGCCCTTTACCTTTCTGTGTGCCTACTCATTACACAGTACAACTTACAGCTGGTTTGTCTTTTCCTAATCTGCTACTGGCTGGGTGGTACTTATTGACTTTGCAGTAGAAGTGCTTTATATCAAAGTTTTGGGTGGGTAAGTCCAAGCTCTAGGTTGGGACTTTCTCTAGGAACTGTAGAAAGAGGAGGGCATACTAATCCACACAGGGATGTAACAGAAGCCAACCAGAGTTAGACCAAGACTGTGACTCATGTAAAGAGCACCCCCACAGACCTAGGAGAGAAGTGAATGCAATCCCTGGGAAATTTATGACTCCAAATAATGTGTGCATTTTTTTTTTTTTTTTTTTTTTGCGGTACACGGGCCTCTCACTGTTTTGACCTCTCCCGTTGCAAAGCACAGGCTCCGGGGACACGCAGGCTCAGCGGCCATGGCTCACGGGCCCAGCCGCTCCGCGGCATGTGGGATCTTCCCGGACCGGGGCACGAACCCGCGTCCCCTGCATCGGCAGGCGGACTCTCAACCACTGCGCCACCAGGGAAGCCCTACTGTGTGCATTTCTACCACCATGTTTATGTCAGGCTTCAGGGAGGTGGAAAGGGGAGGGGGCAAATGATCCCATCTTTAATAGAGCCAAACTCAGCCTTGTTTAGGGAACTAGCTTGGTTACTATAATAAGGCCAACATATAAACAAGGTAGAATTATATTTCTCCCTCAGGCAACAATCAGTCCTGACTGACATGCTGGCTCCATGGGGTCAAGGAGCCAGGCTCTTACCTTCTTGTTGCTCTGCCTTCCTCAGCATGTGGCTTTCTCCTTTAATATGGCCACCCCAGGGGCCAACAGAAAGAAGGGAAGAGAAGAAGAGTGTCCCTTTCTTCCTTTTAAGGGCACACGTCACATCTGTTCACATCCCGCTGGCCAGATCCTGTCTGTGGCCACGCCAGACTACATGGGAGGCTAAGGAATGTGGCCATCATCTGGGCAGCTGGCTTCGTAGTCATTGATATGTGTCTGCTCTCTTTCCAGGGGAGGACCAGCGGATCCTGTAGACTATCTGACAGCAGCACCTCGAGGGCTCTACAAGGAAAGGGAGCTTCCGTATTACCCAGGGGCTCATCCTGTGCATCCGCCCAAAGGGAGCTACCCCCGACCCCCAGATCTGAGGATCACAGATCTCCGGTATCCCCAGTACTATCCGCCCCCACCAGCCCCCCAACACAAAGGACCCTTCCGACAAGATGTCCCACCTTCCCCTCCTCAGCACCACAGAGTACCAGCCTACCCAGAAATGGGCAGACCAGTGCCCCGAGGGGGCAGCCCAGATCAGTACCCCTATCGAATGCAGGATCCCCGGCAGAAGAACCCCATGACTGCAGCCGTGTAGCTGAATGCCACCAAGCTCAGCCCAGCCCAGAAAGGAAGACATCCAACATCACCTTTGTTCTTCCTACACCTTAAGGCCTTCTTCCTGTTAAGAATTCTCCATGGTACAGATTAGGATTTTCTCACTGAGGCTGCAACACTTGACTGCTAATCAGAGAGAAAGAAGGGGACAGGAGTTTGGGGAGGGAAATCAGAAGGAAGAGGAAGGATGGGGCCATACAAAAAAATACTGCCTGAAATACTTTTAGAATTGTTCAGTTCACTGCGAGTGACAATTGAACAGGCAGATAACAATGGAGATCTACAACATGGGGCCTCCCTGGAGCACAGACATGCCCCATAGCACTGGCATCACGGAGGGCAGACTCTGCCCGGGATCATCATCCATTCAGAGACTAAGCTTCAGCCACCTGATTAGAGTTGTTAAGTCTGTGAAGAGTGGTTGCCAATATGGGTGTCCTAAGTGAGTGGTTTTCACATTGACAAAACAACAGCGGCAAACAGGATGAGTGATCTCCTTGAAATGTTTTATACCTAGAGGAAGGCTGCATTTCTTTATTTGTAGAATTTCTCAGGTTCTCAGTTCCACTCACTTGGTATAAGCATGTCACGTTTCCTTGCTTTTAGTGTAAAAGTAAGGTGTGAATGCAGTATTGGTGTCCTGGGAGGATGTACAAAGCTAATCAGAGCTTCCAGAAGAAATATATGCCTAGCATCAAGGCAACCAGGTGAAGAGGCTGACATTCCTGTGGTCCTCACCTTCCTTCCTCCCACGTCCCAGGCACGACAGCATGGAGATATCTGGTTTCCGAGGCATCCCCAAATCTCCTGCCTATAATTATTGTAAGTGGGGCCTCTATTTTAAGGCTCCCACTTGAGAGTTAAGATGTACTCGGGAAAAAGAGGGCCCACTGGTTGGTATGCACAGGAAGCAGTGCTCTGGAGATGCCAATTCCAGACCCAGTGCCAAACAGCGCCATACGCACCCGGCGTCAGGGAGGGGCTGACTGTACTCTTTGGGAATGATAACTGGCAGGTGGTAGATGGTGGTGACTGACTGTGTGTGTGTGTGTGTGTGTGTGTGTGTATGAAAGTGTGTGATTACCAGTATGGAGAATGGAAAATAAAAATGCTTTCTGGAAGGTTTGATGAGGAAGGGAATAAAAAGGAAAAAAGCCAGAAAACAGAAGGGAAGGGAGAAGGAGCATAAAACTAAATCATTCTATATCTGCTATATTATTTCATTAACAGAAGTCAGGGCAAGACCAAGGCCAAGGGCTCCAGTTGGGAAAAGAAGGTCTTATGGCTTCGAGAAGCTGAAAGCCCACCCTCTAAAATCCATCGCCATTTTTTTTAGAGCTTTGCAGCTATATTCTACTTATTTCAACATAGAACCTCTAAAACCTACAACCTAACCCGAATGAGAACATAAGAGAAAACTGAGAAACAGCAAAGCACGGGAGCAGCAACTCGAATTGTTCAGTGACTCTTGCAGTACTTTAAACCTTTTTACATTCCTTCTTCATTCCCTCCCCAAAAAAGTCTTGAGTTCAATTTAGACATATTTTGGCCAAGATTGGGATACCTCTGACTGCTAGGATTTAATAAATTATAGTATTATTGAATATACAGAGTATCTATCCAGCCCAGTTTAGTCTTATTTTAATTTAAAATAGAGTTCTGTTACCAAGAATGATGTAACTGCTGGGTTTAGATTTAACTAGTGTTATTTACTGAACTTTAAGAGGTATCATTTTCTAAACTACAATTTACTTATGGCCCTCTTGAAAATAGACTGTCAAGTTGTTTTTTGCCCTCTATCATCTCTCTTATGCCAGGCACCTTTAGATTGTTCGCAATTTGTACAGAGGTTGAGGATTGGGCCCTGCTCACCTACAGCTGGAGTGCAGGTGAGCTGTAGGGTTTCCCAGCCAACATGCTGCGAGCTGCCTTCCCCTCAAGCTACATAAACCTTCAAGAAGACAATGATAAGATGAGGGAAGTCTGATGTATTTTGAAGCATTAAAAATCAGCTCTTTAGGATGTTCCATAATTGAACCAAATTTCTGTAGACTACTGGACATAGCCAAGCCAGAAGCTTCCTTCTGGATTAAGGCCAAGGTCCCACAAGGGGCAGTGGTATAAGGTGAGATGCTCTGTGTGTGTTGGAGGAGTGGCCCTTGTAGGAAGAATGCCTATATTTTCACCACGTTGCCACCTTGTGAGCATATCTCCTGCACTCAGGTTCGGGGAAAGCTGCTCCAAGCATGGTTTTGTGTTGTACACAAAGGTAATAAAACAGTTGCTAATCCTGAGGGGCAGCCAAGGATGTGAAGGTACTATGAAAACAGATGAAAAAAAAAGATTACAGCAGTTTTCTTTCCTTGCTTGAAGTATAACACACACCCCATTAGACCCTATCCAAAAGAAGTGAGCATTACGCGTGCGACAGTCTTCATCAAGCCAAGCAACAATTCAGAACAGCTTGAATGTAAGCTTTATAAATGCCTGTGAACCAGCCCTCCAACTGTCACCACCCAGAGGTTATGGAACTCTTTCCCAGTATTCAGGAGAACAGGTTGTTTAGAGCATTTAGAAGACCAGGCTATAATCAACAGGTGCCCAGTAGCAGGAAATAGTTCCTGGTTCATTTATGGCCTTGGAAAAACTCAATCAGGTGTCTCCTTGTAGCTTGGAATGCTAATAGACCCCCAGGAAAAGGTGGCACGGCCAGCTTGGCGAGCTGCAAACCCATCAACATACACCCACCAGGCTCCTCGCCTGACCACTAGGTCATCCAGGCCTTGAAAGGATGTATTGGCCTCAAGTAACTAGTTATTTTAAGGAGCTCTGTTTGTGTCCCTTTTTACAGGAATAGAGAGATAAAAGGGAGCAGACGACCAAAAAATTTTAGATGCAGGCAAATTCAGTCCTCTACAAGGGAGCGAAACACGACACCTCACTAACCCATTGTGTCACTGGTCTGTGGCAGTATCACTCTTGGTATAATATTGCTTCCCTATGGTATCACACCATGGGATGAAAGGCAAGCTCAAAGTCAGAGTATTCTCTTAAATCATGATTGACAACAAAATTGGGGGAAAAAATGACAGTGACGCTCCTTCTTCTTAGATTTTTAGATCTATATGCGTTGACCTCATAGTACAGCACAGAGCAAAGACCTTATAATCAAGAGCATGGGTAGAGCCACAGACCCACTGTCACCCTGAGGAGGAAACTCTGTTTCCTGAGAAACGAGATCTGAGACTTCACTGAAGCTTTATTTTTGCCACCAGTAACAAAATTAAAACATGATTCATTATTCCTTCCAAAGATTTAGGAACTTCTTGAATGAAATCTATCTTCTGAAGGAAATCCACCTGACAACTTTTGGAGTTGCCATGCATAGGGCTGGTGTGCACAGTGATGAACACTTTAAGGAGTGTTCATTCCCTAACCTGTAACCACAGCGTTCATTTTCTTTGGAGGAACATCTTAGCATTTCAGAGGGATATAGAGATCTGGAGAGTTTGGTGCAGACAGCAATATGTGTCTCTAAAATTTTCATTGGCATTAAACTCTGAAATCCACAATGAATGGCCTTCAAATTGGTGCTAAATTGGGTAGACAGCCTACTGCTTTGAGTCCATGAGCAACAGAAAGTCCAGATTTAGCGCAATTAGGCAGGAGGGAGTTGGAGTCAGAAACAGCCCGCGATAGTATTTCTCTGCACTCCCGGTTCACGCCGACTTAAGTGGAAATGATGCCACAATGAGACCAGAAAAAGGAGTCTCCATAAGATATCGCTACAAAGTCACCTTTCTGATAAAAAGGAAAATGAAAGTTAGATATCTAAAATAAGCCTAGAATCTCATATGCAGCTACAACTTCTAAGGGAAACTCTCCCTCATGTCCTTAAATCATAATAGAATCTCACACAGCCTGACTTTTAAAGGTGGGCTTCACTATAAGCCCAGAGTGGAGAGTGAACTAACCCCCAAGACTGTCTCCTGACTCAACTCTTTCAGACAGTGTTATGCTCCATCCATGCTGACTGCAGTGCTATTTACTACTGGAACATAAAAACAAAACCTGCTGTTTATACAGTCACTTTTTCTATTGTTTTCCTGTGCTTATATGATACCAAGTCTGTTCATAAGTTCTGAAGATAAATTATGTGAAATCATATTTTGGCGTAGGGGGTGGAGAATGAATTCTTTACAGACTTTTTAGGATGATCCCATTTTTACCACAGAAAGATTTTGGATGTTGTTATATATGAATATATAAATTTTTCTTGTTTATTTTGCATCAAAATAAAGCTTTATTCAGTCAGTAAAAGTCAAATCTTGGTTTTTACCCACCACTGGTTTGTTTTAGGGTTTGATGAATGAATAGGTAGGTAGGTGTGGGTCCTGTTCACCCTTGAATAGCAACCTCACAGGGCAGAGGACACAGGGAAAGAGCATCCGTCACATGCTGGGCTCCCCCAAAAGCAGATGCTGAGATGGGAATGAACAAGCAGGATGTTTATTTGGGAGTGCACTTGGGTTCAGTACCTATAGAAGGCAGGGGAAGAAGACAGGATGGGGCAGAGAGGGAAAGACTGAGCTGCCATGCGCTCCCAACTTGGGCTCAGCCAACTCCACAGGGAAACTTGGAGCTGCAGTGGCCCCATAGAGTCATCCCAAGTGGGGACAAGGGAGATGGGGCTTTACCCCACTATCTTGGTCAGGGGATACGGGCTACTTCTGGAAGTAGGGGAGCCCCAGAACCAGGCAGTTTTCTTCAGGTGAGGCAATCCCCAAAAGGGCTGACAGCTGGGGTCATCTTTGGGCGATATTCACAGCAGCTGGGAAAATAGCTCTTCATTCCTGAAGTGGGATCTGGGCAGCGCATCACAGCATCCACAAATGCATCCAACACTGTTGAGCCCTCTCTCATGTTAGAAACACTCTTACCTTGTCTAAAGAAACATGATTCTAAGTTGGTTTTCCTTGAGACCATCTCTATGTTTCCCGAGCAACTTCACTGGCTCTTCTCAGCCCTCTCCACATTCTCCAAGTTCATCCACAGCCTTTTAGCTACCACCCTGGACTGCTTTGCTCACAATTTCCAGCTCTGATCTCTCTCCTGAGTACATGCATTTCCACTTTCCTACTGGACATCCCCACTGGGACTTTCCATAAGCCCTTTGCACTCAACATGTCCAAACTGAAAACAAGCTTTCTCCAAAGAAACCTGCTTCTCATGACTCTATGCTGGCCAATCGCACCACCACGTTCACAGTTACAAACCAGAAATCTGGAAATAATCCTTGACTTCCCATTTATAACCCTGCTCCTTCCCCACAACCATATACATCTAAAGAAATGGAAGGCCAGCAATTCCATCCTGCAATGCTATCAAATATGTCCATGATTGCTGACATCCTACCATCACCTTAGTTCAGCACCATCACCTCTCACCCTCCTCAGTAACCTTCTACATGATCTGCCTCTTATTGTGCTTCCTTCTGACCCGCTCTGTACTGTACACACCCCACCACCTTTGGTAAATAAAACTGTATTGGAACACATACACACTGATCCACTGATATACTGTCTAGTACTCTTTCACACTACAGTCTCAACCTCTGCTCTATACTGCCAGAGGAACTTTTCTGAAATGGAGAGCTTACCATATTACTCTTCTGGAGGCAACATGATCTTGTTGAAAGAACATTGGCTTTGAAAACAGGCAGACCTGGATCTCAAATTAGGTTCAACCACTAATTAGCTACATAACCTTGGGTAAAATATTTCTCTCTCTAGGCCTTAGTTTTACCATTTGTGAAATGAAACTCCTATACATCTTATGGGATTGTTTTAAGAATTAACTCACATGACAAACATAGAGCTCTGGAGCAAGTCTGCACCTGCTCCCAGGAGCCAGTTGTCTGCATCTCTTCCCAACTCCATGTTCAGTGATGTCACATTGGTAGCTTGAAATAGGTCATGTTGGAAGCATTCACAACACAGAAATTAGCAGACCCTACAAATCAGGACTTTTTCCCCTCTAGAGGGCCAGTTGTTAAAGATTACCAGCACACCACTGTATATAACATACAGTTATATGTTTACCAGCATGCTGCTGTATATAACATACCATTAGATGTTTACTAGAACACTGCTATATATACTATATATAGTTGCTCAGCAGTCGAGGAATATTAATCCTTGCCTCCATACATACATACATACACACACACACACACACACACACACACACACACACACACACACACACACACACACCCTTACTCCTCAAAGCCTTCTGTGGCTCCCTAATACTTGCAGCTTAAAGTCTAAAGTCCAAAGCCCTCCAAAATCAGTCCACTGTGCCTCTCGCCCTCCTCATGTCTTGTCATTTATGTAAGACATAAGTTTTACATCTTATACTGTCGTTGTTTCAAATTACTTTTATTTGAACCAAGCGTGCATTTCACAGCTCTGTTCTGTGGCAATACGCAATAAACTCAGTACGCATAGCCTCCCCTGCTCAAAATACCCTTTGTCCTGTGGATCCTCACTCCTCCTTCAGGTCCCAGACCAACTGGCTCTTTCTTTCTCCATGAAGACTTAGATGCAGAAACAGGAGGTTGGCTCCCCATCTTGGAGCAAGACTTACTGAAGGCCAGAGACACAAGAGCTGGAGGCCACATTTTCCAGATTTCCTCACAGCTTGGGTGCCACATGAGGCCCAGCTTCTACCTGTCAGACTGAACACTCTGGAAGACGGAACTGAGGCCCAGGCATGCTTCTGCAGGCAAACACAGTACTAGAGGCATTTGGTTTTACTCTAAGGGTGTCTGGTCTCTAGCTTCCTGGGGGTCAGGAGGCCATGTGAGGGTCATCCACTGTGTTAGCAAGGATCACAGCTGAGGCAACAGGATTCTGTTGCCCACAGTCGCGGCAATGGCCTTCAGGGCCCTGACTTTCTGGTCGCTGAAGGGCAGCAGCCCCCTCGGTGGGCCAGTTCTGACACATTCTGAGATTTATTCCTGGAAACCCTGCCTGCAGCCTGCTCCTGCACTCCTTCCAACACGTGTGCCAACAACCTAACTCCCTACCTTAAATCCCTTTCTGTTTAGCCAGAAGGGGGTCCGTTATCTGCAACGAAACCAACCAAGATACCTGCCACAGCCTTCTCCCAAGGCAGAGCTGGCAATTCTATCCTGTGTGTTACTGAGATCCTTTCTGCAGATCCTCAATAAAAATTTTATTACCTCTATTACAGTGATTGGTTTCCATGTCTGTGTGGCCTTCTGAGGCGAATCGTATTTGTGACACATTGCTTGGCTCTGATTATACCCTCAAGAAATATTTGTTGAATTCATTTGAATGAAGAAATGAGGTGTGAGGATTCTTTCCCTGAATTGCTGCACTGCGGATGTTCCACCTCACAGCCCAAACCATAAATCTCAAAGTCCTTTTGTTAAAGATAGCCTGGTATTATTCTTGAGGTGAAAGGTGTTAGCTCACCTGGGCAGGCCAGGTTCCAATTTCAAGCACAAAGCAGACTAGGAGATTGTAAATGAAATGGGTAGTGCATTATCTAGAGAGTAAAGAGAGACTTAAGTAGAGAGAAAATGTATTACTTACAACCTACTCAGATGAAAATACTTTTAGTGACAGATGATTACTATTATTATTGTATAATTCCTTGGATTTTAGGCAAGTGCTTTGCAATCACTTGCATTACTTGTTCCTTTCAACAACTGTAAGTGGTGAGTTGGATGGTTCCCTGACTTTCCATAAGGAAACTGAGTCTTGCATACAATGGTACTAAAATAGATGTTTAATGAACACTGCTTAGGCATATCCAAAGAAACTAGAGATTACTTCCATAAGTGTCTTGACAATTGAGATTTCTTTTTTAGCGGCCATGTTTATACTAATTTTTGTTTACAACACATGCTGAATGTTTCATGACCACAGTAATTTTTGCTTCTCATTCTCTGTTCACAGTCAGAGAACATCAGGTTCATTCTTATTTTATGACTGAAGAAACTGAGGCATAAAAAAGCCACCCAGGTACTCCAGGGCCACACGGGGGAGAGAAAGTGGAACTTCCTTTATTCATTAAGTATTTTTCAAGAACCTACTATGTTCCTGGCATGCTTGCCAACTCCTGAGGAGGCTCTTTGCCATGTGGGTGGGTACCTCACCAGCTTGCAGCAGAAGTTCCTTCCTCTACATGTGGCTAATGTGCTTCATCCCTGTACCTTCCAAATCACTGGGCTCTCAGAGGTCATCGGTCATGGTTAAAGATGGCCCACGTCCTCTGGAAGAGGAGGAGAGCTGTCAACATTTAATGTTCAACTACCATCCTTTTGACTTGAACCTTTATTTGGCTGCTTGTTACTGACTCTCCCCACACAATCCCAAATACCTAAGTTTGCCTCATAATAATGAATGTGCACCACCATAAAACATGGTTTAACTGACCCTAACAACCCTTGACCATGTAGCTCTTCTGCCTAGTCAATCTAATAAGCAGTTCAAAAATAAAAAGTGGGGCTTCCGTGGTGGTGCAGTGGTTGAGAGTCTGCCTGCCGATGCAGGGGACACGGGTTCGTGCCCCGGTCTGGGAGGATCCCACATGCCGCGGAGCGGCTGGGCCCATGAGCCATGGCCGCTGAGCCTGTGCGTCCGGAGCCTGTGCTCCGCAACGGGAGAGGCCACAACAGTGAGAGGCCCGCGTACCGCAAAAAAAAAAAAAAAAAAAAAAAGTGATTCAATTGTGGCCCAACAGATACTTCATGTAAAATGCAGCAGAGGACCCCAGACATGGAAGAGCCTTGGATTTTACCCTCAAGGACGTAAGAGTCAAGGAGGAGAGAAAAACAAGTACACAAAGAACCGAAACTCAAAGCTGAATGTAGAGAGTGCTTGAGGGAGGTGTACTCTGCCAGGGAAGCCTGACTTTTCATTGTGGGTGTAGACAGGATCAGGGTAGGTCTTATGGAATATACAACGTCTGAAATAACCTTAAAGGATGGGAAGAATGTATACAGGCCAAGCCAAGGAGGATATTGGCTTTCCAGATGAAGAACAGAACACAAGCATCTACACAGAGATAGGAAATTTCCAAATACGTCTGATTGGGGGGAATGGAGAGGACAGACTGTGTGATGGAGGTGGGAAGGTTGCAGGTTAATAATTATAATAGCTAGTATGATTCAGTGCTTAGCAAGTGCTAGATACTGGCCTAAATGTTTTCCATAGTTTAGCCCATTTAACCTTCAAACTCTATGAGAAAACAGAGCCTTAAATGAATTAAGTAACTTGCCCTTGGAATTTCAGACCCAACAAGAATAATTACTTAGGGTCTCTAGGGATTTGGGTACTTGAGAGAATTGTTCACACAAATGGGTAAATAAAACTGGCCCAGATGAAAGCACTATGTGAGTTGAACTGGAAAAATTTATCAAATCATCAGCCCTAACGAAAAAGGGGAGGGCTAATATCTACTGAGTGTACAGGAGCCATGCTAGTTGCTTTCCTTACATATATCTTATTTTCTCTCCACATCTATTAAGATGGGCATTATCTCCATTTTACAGGTAAGAAAACTGAGACTCTAAAAGCATAAGAACCAGCTATAGCTAGTAAAGTGGAAGCTCTGATCTCACCTCCAGCTCTGAGTCCACAACGTTCCCTGCTACACCAGTGAATAGTGGGGATTAAAAGTAAATCTCAGTGTAATTTCTTTTAATTCTTCATAGCTTACATTGTGATTACTATTTAAAGCGTGTGCAATGCTGAAGAAAATTCAGAACGTGTAAATGCAGATTTTGACATTTCAGACTCAAGAAACAAGCAGCCTCGTGTTAGTTCCACTATATATTAAATTATAATCTATGTAGGCAGCAGTTTTGAAAGGTATCCAGGCAAATAAGTTGTACTTTTGACTGAAGTCAGACAGGTAGATGAAACTTTGATGACTTAATTCCTCCAACTATTAAAGTATAAGCAGACCAGGACCCTGAGCTGGAGAGAGGCTGCCAGAAAATTTATTGAGAGCAGTAAAGTATAGGGCCATAATTTCAACAGGTTATCTTGCTTCTCTAGCTAATTGTTTTCCAAGGTTTCTCAGCTCAGAACCATTCAGCATTCTTATCACCTGGGAAATGTGATGCTCCTTAGGATATTTTTCAACGCGCAGCCACCTTTGTCCTCCAGTCACGGCTATATTTTTGCTCAAAGACCCGTTGATTAGATTTAAGAGCCGTCCCAGCCCCACAATGCTCAGTTTTGCTGATCTTCAGAGAGACGGTGGTACCACCTTTGAGTCATAGAGAGTGCAGCTCAAACCCAGCCCTGTGCTTTATTAAAGCAGCTTTTAGTCATATTATACCTTCCCAGTTTCGAGCTCCAAAAGCCTCTACAACCTAGGAGTCCAAATCCCTTCGATAAACAGCATTTGGGGTGATTGGAAAGGGGGGCCTTTGCCTTGTACCCTCCCAGCATCTGCCTCCCGACCCACCAGGTGTGAGATGGCAGGGGGGGAGGAGGCGATGGAGACCCAGGCAGAGCCTTGCTCTCCAGGTGGCCTTTCAATATCCGTTTCTCTCCTGACCCTCTCTTGACCTTCTCAGTGTGACAGTGTTTGGCCTGGGGCTGTGCCTCTTCATGGTGATTTTTTTCTATTCAGGCTTTAAAGGGGAAGCCTCATAGAGGTGCAGCCACACTGCTTTGGGACCCACTTTCAAAGGATCCTGTTCTCTGGACTGTGTTCTGCAAAATCAAGCAACAGGATGCAAGCCCTCAGCAGAGAACACAGTAGAGTAACTAGCATATGAGTACCTGCAGGTAAATCAACTGTCTTATAGGTGTCAGGTGTGTGAAACCTGGCTTTGTCCCAGAGCACAGAACTTTGCCTCTACTGTTATATCAGCCCCCTTCCCTAACACACAAACCAGGCCTGTGCCATGAAAAGCTGAGGGTGGGGAAACCTGAGTATTCTTGGCTGCAAGTGCCAGCCATGCCCTATTGAAAAGCATGAGGCCCTTCCCAGGGACCTGGCATCAGGATATCCCCATCCTTCCTTAGAGGTGTTCCCAACTCCCTCTGGGGTCTTCACTAAGACTTTACTGCTCTCTGCCACTAGGATCCTACACCATCACCCTGCTCCAGCCAACTCACTGGAGTGGGGTTGATGAACAGGGTCACGTTGGGCCAAGGTTGGGGTGTACTACCTGGCACCCTCCGCCCTGCCCCACTTCTCAGTCGGGGGATAGGCCATCCTAGTCAGGCACAGTGGTGGATGTGTTGCGAGTGGCTCTTGTACTGACAAGCTGGGGGACCCAGCTAGTTACTGACCATCTCTTGGCTTCAGCTACCTGTTTCTAAAGTGGTGATGATCATGCTGACCTCATAGGATGATGTGGAGAGTACACGAAACAATGTACATGAAGCAGTTATTATATCAGCCAATAGAAGCTCAACGTTATTTACCATTATTAGCCCTGATTTTTGCAAAGAATCTGACTCTAGTTAGAACTTAAATAGCACACCATCACCATGAGAAAGTATTCCTTTCCAATTCTCTGCTTCCTACAAGAAGAAAGACTGGGCCAGGTGCTTGTATGTCTTCAAAACCCCTTTACAACTTGTTAAGGGGGCCCACCTCAGACTTCTGCAGGATCCAGTTCGAATTTTATAACTTTGTTTTGTTTTTACTGTATTTATTATATAATTGTCTTCTATTTTGTAAAAAATGATCCTGGCTTTTTTCCACTTACAGTAGTGAAGTAAGTTTTCATTAAAAGCAAAATGATTTAGGTAAATATTAAGTAGATAATGGCACAAATGTATACAGTAACAATCACGGCATGTTTAAAAAAAAAAGTGATGTTCAGAAACACTGTGCTAAGCCAGTGGAGCGGTGCCCCAGGGGCCTCAGAGGCTTCCAGAAGGCAGGGCAACTTCTGTAGGATGCAAGCTGTTGGGCTGAATCCTAGGACTCCAAGGTAAGTTATAGAGGAATGACATGAAGCCAGAATATTCTGAGATAGGGATTGTGCTGACCAGGTTGATTTCCCTCAAGGGGGATCTTCCTCAGCCTTCAGCCCCTCCTTGTTCCTGGCTGGAACAAGGGACCCACCACGTCCCTATGGGTCCTTTTCTTTCTCTCACTTTCCAGCAGTGGTGACAGCAGGGGCATTTGGATGATTCCTCCCCTAGACCCAGAAACAAACCAGACTGCACCCAGAAAAGAAAAGCTTTCTTTTTCCCAAACATCAGTGTTAGTGTAGACATCAATCCCTGCCTCCGTCATTACATGGCATCCTACCTGTGTGTCTTTGTGCCCAAATTTCACTCTTCTTATAAGTATGCCAAGCATTGAATTAGGGCCGACCCTAATCCAATATGACCCCATTTTAACTTGACTATATCTGCAAAGACCCTATTTCCAAATAAGATCCCATTCACAGGTACTGGAGTTCAGGACCCAGACATACCTTTTGGAGAGGCACAATTTAATCCACACACTATGCCACGTATAGAGGCTCTCCCCCTATCTCTGCACCTCCCACCATCCTCCCATCAAAATCTTTGTCCAATGTGCAGCTAAGACTCATGCACACTGAAGTACCAATGACAGACTGCACAGACCCTGCTAGTACCTTCCTATGTTCCTTTTTCCCCCTTTTTCCTGAAGAGGTCATCATTTTCTTGGGACTGGGAATAAGTCAGCAAGAGATGGGGACAACATGTGTCTGCCCATCCAGATTCCATATTCTATTAAAAAAAAAAACACTTGCTTTCCTACACTCTCCTTCAACATAGGGGAGGTCATAGATCACTGTTCCAGCCAATGAGAAGTAAGCAGAAGTATCTGAGAATTTCTGGGAAGTGTTTGATTTCCATATACAAATAAAACTCCTGCCTCCTTCTCCCTTACTTGTCTCTTCTCTTTCCTGCCCGGCACCTGAACGTGATGACTAGAAGCCCAACAGTGGTCTTGCAACCATGAGGTGATAAGCATGAAGATATTAGATCAAAACCCAACATGTTAAGGATGGTGATGCAGAAATAATATTTAAAATAGCTAACAGTTACTGAGCATTTAATATATACCAGGCATAGTTTTGGGCGCATTAAATGTATTAACTCATTTACTCCATCATCCCCATTGGTTAAGTATGTTATTACCCCTATTCGCAGAAGATGAAACTTGTAAAAACCACACAATAGGCCACAGGGTCTATGCAATTAACTACTGTTGTATTCTCACTCTCAGCAAAGGTAGAAAGAGTCTAGGGTCCTGACGGCACCATTGAGCTGCTCTGTAGATCATTTCCTTTTAAAATAATAAGCCAGTGTTGGTTGGGGTTTATGTTACTTGCAGCTGATTGCATTCTTGACTGACACTGATATTACCTCATAGGGTCATCGAAAGGATTAAATGAGAAAATATGTCTGTGGTTGGAGAAAAAAACACCTACAGACAGTTAATTTTGTCTAAAACACAATTCTCGACAAAGGTTCTCCATAAGTAGTTGGTTTAACCGTTATTTTAACAAATAATTAAGTCAATAGTGTGGTAGGCAGAAGAATGTCCTCCCAAAGACGCCCTCATCCTCATCCCAGGAAACTGTAAATACCTCACATTATTTGGCAAAAGGGAATTTGCAGATGTGATTAAGGTTAAGGACCCTGAACTGGGGAAATTATTTTGGGGATTATCCAGGTGGGTCCACTCTAATCAATCACAGGAATCCTAAAAGCAGAGAACCTTCCCCAACTGGAGCGAGAGAGAGAGAGAGAGATTCAGATGTTGCTGCTCTGAGGTGTGAGTCTACACAGAGAGAGGCCTCCAGGAGCGACGAAACAGAGTCCTCAGTCCTACAACACATGCAGCTGAGGTCTGCCAACAGCTGAGTGAGCCAATAAACGGATTCTCCCCTAGAGCCGACAGAAAGGGACACAGCCCTGCCAGCCTCTAGATTTTGGCCTGGGAAGACTCATACTGGACTACTGATGTACGGGACTGTAAGATAATAAATTTGCATTACGCCATTAAGTTTGTGATAATTTGTTATAGCAGCAATAGAAAACTAACACAGAAAACAATGGAATTTCAGGCAACATCCAGAACGTTAGCTTAGGGCCTTTAGAGAAGAAGCTGAGGAACTGCTCACCAGGTCAGTGAGAATCTCTCCACAGCATGGAATTAATCACGATGATTTTTTTTTTGAACATCTTTGTTGGAGTCTAATTGCTTTACAATGTTGTGTTAGTTGCTGCTGTATAACAAAGTGAATGAGCTATATGTATACATATATCCCCATATCCCCTCCCTCTTGCGTCTCCCTCCCACCCTCCCTATCCCACCCCTCTAGGTGGTCACAAAGCACCGCGCTGATCTCCCTGTGCTGTGCGGCTGCTTCCCACTAGCTAGCTATTTTACATTTGGTAGTGTATATGTCAGTGCTACTCTCTCCCTTTCACCACGATTTTTGTATGAAGTCTTCTGGCCTGTTGGTGTGACTGAGCCTGTTTTAATGCAGCCTGCAGGGTTCTTCTGATAAACGATTCAAGGGGCACCACTCACATAGCCCTGGGGGTGGCACTCATACAGAACACAGTGTAAGCAGTGCCTCCTACAGCTGTGCAGTGCGACAGTTCTGCTAGTGAGAGGGGCCGTGTGGGATCACAGTGAGAATAAAGCTAGAGCTGGGTGGGCCAGGGATAACCAGGGCAGTGTCTGTACAAGGCTTTGTACAGCGGCCTCTCTGAAAAACACCTGCTAGCCTTCCAGTGATTTTGGTATTTGATAATGAGTGTAAAATGCCACCTTGTAATGTCAAAAGCTCCATTTAAAAAGGGAACAAAAAGGAACACTTTGGGGTTTTCTCCTCTCAGCTGAGCCTCTGCAGTCAGGTGAGCTGGTCAGTGTGGGCCTTGTGTGGCCCCATCACTCTCTCTGTCGCAGCTAATGAGGGGCATGCCTTGAGAGGAAGCCAGTTAGTTTTAAACCTGAAGGTTAAGTTGAGGACAAAGTTGACCGTCCGATGACAAGAGTCTGCATTTTGAATAAAAATTTGGTGAAAGAAATATTCAAGATCTTGAGAAGCACCTGTCCAATTTAACCTTCTTCCTGGGGAAGGTGTGTCCTCCTAGTCAGAGATGCGGAAACACACCAGGGCCCACTTCCTGCAAGGATGCAGATTCCAGGGCTGCTGTGTCAGATACAGTTATATCTGCTGACAAGAAAATAGTTATGTAAAGACGCGAGAAATGGAAATGCTGCACCAATTTTCCAGAACAAAATCTGCCTCTAAAAAGGTGTAACTTCATGCCAAATATGCTTCCTCATTTGAATAACAAAATAAGATATGCAAGGAAATAAGACTTCTCAAAGAGCTACTGCATTCAGGTTACAGTGAGTACAAACAATACGAGAAATATTTCTCGTGCTATATTTAAAATGTCTTATGAGAAAATAATGTGTTTTAGAAATGGAGCTGAGATAATGCCACAGACTTTGCTTTAGTGACTATCAAATAAGTTTCCAGGCTGGTTTTTTTTTGTTTCTTACGGATTCCTAGAGGTAATGGTGAAAGCTGCCCATTAAAATTCATTAGATGAAAAGTAAACATATGACAATTGATGACATTCTCCTCTAAATCGTTAGCCCTATTAGTGAGAAAACCTCTTGCCTGCCAAACTCTGTCTATGGTGTCCGCTTCTCTCTAAACAGTTCTCTTGTTTTTTAATCTCAGGAATGTTCCTTCAATGTTAAATTTCTTCCACGCGCCATATACCACCTAGGGCGTTCCATGAACTGTCCTGAGATGCTCCCCAACTTTTAGAAACAGGATGCTGAGGTTGCAAGGAAATTCTTCTAGCCTAGGCATCAAGGTTGGAAAAATTACTTAAGGATGACAGGAAGAGATTTTTTTGTAGGCCCAGTTCTAAGGTCTGAAACAGCAATCCATTCAGCTGAAAAAATATTCCTGTGAGCTTCCCTCAAGGCACACTGAAGGGCCATTTGCAAGGCCGTTCTTTGGGTTCAAAGCAATTCAAGAGCAGTGGAAGTAGAGGGGAGGCTCTGCCTCTGCCTGCTTGATCCTCAGTCCTGTTCTTTTGCAGTCAGACCCCTCCCTGCCATGCCTGCCATGGGTTAGATCAAGAGGAGACTAGAAAGTGACCAGAACTCACTGATGCAGCGACCCCCTATTATAGACTGAATGTGTTTCCCCCAACTACCCGCCCCCAAAATCAAATGTTGAAGCCCTAACGCCCAGCGTGATGGTATTTGGAGGTGAGGCCTTGGGAAATAATTAGGTTTCAATGAGGTCACGAGGGTAGGACCCTCACAATGCAATTAGTGTCCTTATAAGAAGACAGACAAGAGCGCGCTCGTGCTCTCTCGCTCTCTCTCTTCCCCCTCCCCCTCCCTCTCTCTCTCCCTCCCTCCCTCCCTCTTTCTCTGCAATGTGAAAAGGCAGCTATCTCCAAGCTAGGAAGAGGGGCTTTGCCAGAATCCTAATATGCCAGCACCTTGATCTTGGACTTCCCAGCCAAAACTGTGAGACATAAATGTCTTTTCTTTAAGCTGCCCAGCCTATGGTATTTTGTTATCACAGCCCGAGCTAAGACACCTCTCATCCACAAAATGTGGCATGATCATTTCGTCTATGGTCATTTTTTTTAGATGCTTGTGCTATGACAATCTGCAGAGTGATTTTCAAATCTGCAGAGTGCAATTTGGCAAGAAAAATATTCTATGGGTCAAAATTTTTCTCTGAAACATAACGCTGGCTCACAAAAATGCATCATTCAGCTTAGCAAGCCCTAAACTAACCAGCTCTCCTCATGAAAAAGCCAATTTCAAACTATCTTAGGAGAGACAGGTGACACCAAGCTCCTTCTCTGTCCCCAAACCTGGCTGCACCAAGAACTGTAGGCACAGAAATGGAACAGAAAGACTCTTTCCTGTTCTTCCATCTGCCTCCTGGCTTTACCACGATGACTGGTGGGAGTCGCCCAGCAGGCTCCAGCGGGTCAGAAAAGGTGGCACTTCTCAGTCAGATGGGCTTGGGTTGAATCCCTGCTCCACCGCCAACTAATTGTATGACCTTGAGTAGATTATAAAAACTCTCTGAGACACAGAGTCTTCATTAATGAGGTGGTAGCCTCACAAGATGTTTAAGAAGATGAATAAGATACCTGTGTAAACATACCTAGCACAGCAGCCAGCCAGCTTTCTTCCCACTGCCCCTCCCTCCTTGCCTCTCTCAACATGGATTAGGAACTCCCAGAGTTGGTGTGGAATCTCATCCTGTGTTACCAGCCCTCACTCTTTCCCAGACTATATCTGAATGGCTCAGGGTTTGAGGCTATGTTGCAGAAGTTCACAGAGACAAAACTAAAAACCTTGAGAGCCAGCCTCCCTCGAGGAAGAACCTAATGTTCATGGTGGGGCATTCATAGAAGACGTACTGGACTCCATTGACCTGAAGTTTCATTCAGGAGAAAGTGGCATGAACCTATACCACACTAAAGGGAACAAGAGTTGGCCAAACCAACTGACAACAACAAAAAAAACCCAAGCTCAGTTTTTTCCTAGCTTCAGAAAACAGAAAATTAAATATAGGCGAATCATTTCTGCAAATTAGAGCTTAAAGATAGTACTTTGCTTTCTCCCCACTGAGACTGATGAGCAGAAGTCTGGGCCCTTGGTATCAGCTTCACAGTGGCGATAAACCTAGCATAATCTATTAATAACCCAGCTCTGAATCTCTTCCCCTCAGAACTTTCAGCAATAAAATGATAATAATAATAATAAAATCAGGGAGGGAAGGGTGAAGCAATCCAACTTATTTCATTATCTTGGATTTTACACGTCTTGTTTGCTAGCTTAATAAGGGATGCTATAATCTTCTATGATATCAACATCCTTTTTTATTGCACTAGATGGTAGGGGAATTGCCCCCAAATTAATAAAAACCATATGCTGCATTTTGATTAGAGATCACTTTGGAATATAAGGATTGATCTGGTTTGGGAATGAGAATAAGCTTCTCTCGCTCCTTTTCTTTTTTAATTATATGCCTTTCACAGTCCCTCTTGTCTCCTTCCCACCCCAACCTTTGCCTTTATCTGCAAAACCAGGGTAAGAAAAAGGTCTTCTAAATCTCTGGTGTATATATTTGTTACCAAAACTTGCATTGTCATCTGAGCTACTGGCCCATCCAACCCTGTCTCTATTGCACTGGGGATAGTAATAACAGCACTTCCTGGTTGTGTCTGAATGTGCTGGGACAGCTGATATACGTGATGAGATTGGTCCTCTGAGCATGTGATGTGTGGCACTGGCAGGGCCCCATCCCTCGAATCTCTAGAGAAGATGGGAAAATTCTTCACACAGCAGTAGAACGTAGAAAGTCTCCCAATTTGCTAGCTGCAACCCACCTAAGAGGATGTTCTCAAATTTTACGACGTTTCTTTTAAACAACATGAGTAATTGAAACCTACCAACAGCCAAGATGGTCCACTTTTGAAAATTCTTTCCTTTAGTCTCCACTTCAGAGTATGGGACTACTATGGAATACATAAACATACCTGGGAAACTTGTTAAAACTGATGGATCCTGTCTCTAAAAATGTACTTTCACTAGGTTTGTGGTTGGACCCAGGGATCTGCATTTTTAACCTGTGCAGAAGGTAATTCTGATATAGATGATCTCCAGACCACCCATGAAGAAACACTACCCTTACAAGGGACCTTCAGAATATCTCAGCTGTGGGACTTCCCTGGCGGTCCAGTGGTTAAGACTCCATGCTTCCACTGCAGGGGGCAAGGGTTCGATCCCTGGTCAGGGAACTAAGATCCCACATACCACACAGACAAAAAAAAAAAGACAAAATATCTTAGTTGTGTTTAAGAGCTTTCTCTCTGGAATAAAAATGCACTAGGTACAAATCCCAGCTGTGCCATTTACTAACTATATGATATTGGCTATATATTTAGCTAACCACTCTTAACCCAGTCTCCTCTCCTAGAGGATAAAGATAATACCTATATCATAGTGTTGGTGTAAGGATTAAGTGAAATACTATATAAACAATGCTAAGCACTGGGCCTGGTGATTATAAGCATTCTGTATAAAAAGCTATTCCTAAGGAAAAATGTTCCAAGGGGAGCATCAAAGAATTAGCTGCTGTCTTGCTGTTAAGTTGATTTTATACCACAAAAACTATGGGAATAAACCAAGAGGAATATTGGTCTTACAGAGATTAGTGGTAGAGATTTGAAGAAAGTGAAGGTTAACAAACTATAAAAGAATGATAGTAAGATTGTGAAAGGTGATACAGTGAGTCGAGTTGTACAAATTTCACAACTGTTTTCAGTTGTCAGCTGGAGAGTTATATCGTGTTGGGTGGAAGTGTGACTTAGCTAATGTCTTGATTTGGAGATTTGGAGGTTAAGTGTGATTTAAGGAGATGTGTATGGAAATTTGGGACATACTGTAGCTAAGCTACAGCCCCCACTTATTCAATCAAACACTAATCTGGGGCTGCTGCAAAGGGATTTTATAAATGTAATTAAAGTCCCCAATCAGTTGACCTTAAATTAGAGAGACTGTCCTGGTAGGCCTAGATTAATCAGTTGAAAGGCCTTAAAAGCAGGCTGAGGCTTTTCTTAGAGACAGAAGAGATTCTCGCCTACAGACAACAGTTTCAGCCTGTGGAGTTCTAGGTTATCTGTGATCTTCCCTTCCTGAGAGCCTGCCCTATAGATTTTTGGATTTGTTTAGTCATATCCATTGTGTAAGCCAATACCTTGTACTAAATCAATATCTGTATATCTATATCTATACACACATATTACACATAAATATACATACATATATAGTCCATACATCTAAATCAATCCGTATGTATAAAACCTGTCCTTCTATCTATCTACCTCCCTACCTATCATCTCCTACTGGCTCTGTTTCTCTGAGTGGACCTGACTGATACAACTCTTTACCTGGTCCATGTTGTAGAAACTGGATTTAAGGTAGAATCAAATTATATGACTTATAAATAGACACCCTCCCCTGCCCCTTTGCCAGTGTCTAACAGGAGAGATGAGAAATGTCTCCTTTGCCTTTAAAGTGGTTTATTTTTTTCAAATGGTTTTCTAGAACCACAGCTGGGAATCCTGTCATAAGTACTAAGGAAATAACAAGTGCCTTGGATTTTTTTTAATCACTCCGTCTCCCAGTAATCTAAAGAAATGTGCAGATTTTATCCTAATATAACTCTGGAAATATCTCTGTGAGTGTGTTAAGGGCAAGCATTATTAGTCTCATCCTAGAGATAAAGAAACTAGAGAGAAGAGAAGGGACCAGCCTTTCTCAAGTTGACTCAGCAAGTCAGCAGGTGAGACCCAACAAAACCGGGGAAATTAATTGCCAAACCCTCAAACCTTGTTTGTCACTGATTTATGAAGGCAAATTAGAAAAAGGAAGAAAGGAAGAAGTTGGGGGGAGGACAAAAAGGTACCTCACTTTGTTTGAGGAAGCAAGGTTAAAAAGAGGTCACTCATAGACAGCGGATTTTAAGGAGAGAAATCCAACAGGTTATCATTAAAATGCATACTACTGGAGAAATGTAGGTGCTTGAAGAGAATTTTCCAGTGCACTGTGGAGTTTTTTTTTTTCAAAATGTTAACATCTTATTACAATTATGCTTCTGTTTTTTTCCCCTAAAATGCATAGGGGAAAACGTCTGAAAGGGCCTACACCAAAATGTTAAGAGTAATTGTAGGTGAATTTCATCTTGGTTTTGCTCCTGTGTCTTTTCTCAATTTCTCTATTGAATATATATATGTGTTACTTGTATTTTTTAAAGATTTGTTAAACAAATGTTCTATTTTCTTATGATGCTTATTATTCTATTGCAATTCAAAGAAGGAGCAATTGGACATAGGGACCTAATACTTCAGCTGCTTCAATGTGCCCAAGCATCAGCTGTAAGCTTGATAGATGCCAGTTCCTGGGTTCCCCACCACTACCCCTCCAGAGCTTCTGATTGAAGAGGCCTGGGAAAAGCCGCAGAATCAACAGTTCTAACAAGCTCTCATGGTGATTCCATTATAGCCAATCCAGGGATACTTTGAGAAACGCTCTGATATCCATTACTCCTTATTGAGAGGACGTCTCTTCTAAGGTTACAAAATGCTCATTGTATTGAATATGGGTAAATGTGGGAAAACCAAGTGTCACCTTGGTCTGCCTCCAAATAACTGAAAGCATTTTTAAGAGTCCTGAATAAAACGTGCCCTCACAGCTGTAGCCTCAGGCCCCAGCCCCTCACTTCTGCATCTCTACATTGGCGCCAAGCACATCTTGCCATCCAAAGAGTGGTCCACAACCAGCAGCATCTTATCACCTGGGAGCCTGTTAGAAATGCAGAATCTCAGATCCCACCCCAAATCTACTGAGCCAGAACCTACATTTTAACAGAATTCAGAAGCACTGGACTGGAAGACCTAGAGCCACCAGAAATGAGGGTCACAGTCCCCAGTTACAGACTCTCCAGACAGCCCCCTAACTCAGAATCCCTGTGGACAGATTCTCAACGGGCACAGCAAATGCTCCTTGACCACCAAAGGGCGTTCCTGCAGGAGCCTGACCTTGGCCTGGGGTTCAGAGGCCAGGTCAAGGACATCCTTCCCGTGTTAGATGTGCCTGTTGTCTTTGTCTCAGGCCAGCCAACTTCCTCCAGTGGCCTCCCTCATTCAACCAGCCAGAGAGCCGAAGGACGCCCTTCAGAGCAAGGCCCTGTGACTAAGCAGGCTCGGTCCATTCATTTCCTTAGCCCCCTCCTTCCCGCCTTCTAGAAAAACTCAGACAGTTTAAGTCATCCTTACCATCGTATGAATAAATGTGGCAGGGGGAGGGCAGAAACACAGGAAAAGACCAAGACAGAAAGAAAAAAACAAAAACCAACACCACACACACACACATATAAACGCGCACACACACACACACACACACACACACACACAGCACACACAGACTCTAGTCTCTGCAAAGCCGGATATTTCTTTTTCTTGCCTAGCAGGATATGGCATCTCCGGCATATTTTTTTCCTCCTATTTGTGCTCTTTTCTCTTTTCCTTTTTAAATAGACACATTTCAAATGTCAGTGGGTGATAGGAGGGCCAAGTCAAATCGGATCCAGGAGACCAAACAGCTAAAGGGTTTGATCTCTGCAGCTGCCTCTCCAAGGGAGGCTCCGGGAGACTGACCAATGGGGGAGAGCGGCCGATAAGCTCAAGTGGGCATTTATTGTGCTAACTCGGGCTCCCTCTCAGTTTAACCTTTATTTACAGACTTGAACTGAAATGGTTAGACTTGAAAAGAAAAGTAGCCTTTCCCCCTCTCCCCTTCCCCTATCCCCAGAGGGGATGGAAAAGAATCAAGGCAGAGGTTAAGTGAGGGAGACGATAAAAAAGGAGGGGGTCCTTATCTAAAATCTGAGTGACTGACAGTGAGTGGCAGCTCTGTGGCCAGTTTTCGTTTTCTTCTTACACGTTCCTCCAAAAATCCCGAGAGAGAGACTTATCCATATTGGTCCCTACCTTTCCAGGTCAGCCAAATGGAAATTAGACTCCAAACATGTCCCTGCCCCCAGAGGGGCCAAGGCTAATCAGATCTCCTCGCAGAGGGACTGAGCGTCCAGGGACATCTCATATTTTAGCCGCGTAATTCAGACTTACTTGCCTAAAGCCTTACTGAATCTTGTCATCACAGCAGCCGAGTAAAAATTATATCTGCATGCCATGTGGAGCTGTAAATCCTGGGGCTGTATTCTCAGTCATTCCATATTTCAAGACAGGCAAGCTTATTTCTACAAGGCCATTAATAACCGAAGTGACTGGATAAGTAAGGGACAAGTCTGTGTCTACCGTCGGTGCCCTCACAGATCCGTCCTGGGGACGGGAGGGAGCTTGTGAGGTACAATGTTTTCATGGGACTTGCAGCTGGGGCAGTGCTGTGATCCAGCAGAATGTCCGCGGAAGGAGGCTCCAGTGTCCATGTCTGCACGGAAACAGGAGGTGCCTCTTCGTTTTTCAGAAGAGACTGAATGGCCTTTCAGTTTTAAAATGACCCTGGGAATCATCAAAGTTTGCCTGAGGGCGAAGGGAGCTTGAGGAAGGGGAGAGGACCACCAGGCCAGAGTGTGTAACAAGGACGGAGCTGAAGATGTTAGAATCTGAAGAAAAGGCTAAGACTTCTTGGGTGGATCAGTAAGGCCAGGTGAGCCAGGCCAGAATACCGGACAAAAAGAAAGGTCTGTGTGACTCGGCCCAGCCTTCCCCAGACCCCACGTGGAGACTGGAAACCAAGACAGGCTCTCCCAAGGTCAGTCCCACACCTTCCTTGCCCCGCCCCCTCAAGACTCACAATGCTGAAGCCTCGGAATGGCCAGATGTTAAGGAGAGGGTAAGAAAGAACAGAAGACAAAAGAAAGGCAGAAGAAGGGAATGAGGGGGAGAGAGAGAGAGAAGCAACAGAGGGAAAAAAAAAAGAGAGAAAAAAAATCTATTTAACTTGCCTAACCTGGGGCTTTCCAGCTTTATTAGACTAGGAAATCATTTTGCCCTTGTAACATCTGTGATCATTACACTGATTTACATGGATTTCACATAAGTATCCCTAAGGAACCCACTTTGGGGAATTAATTCTGCATCTTATCAACATTTTTTCTTACATATATTCTAAAAAGTATAGTGGAATATATCAATTTTATTTTAAGCAGGATGTGCACACTTATGTGTGTACCTTTAGGTCACTTAGCTCAAATTCTCACACAGTGTGTTAAATTTCCCCATAACAACTGCTCAGTTAAATATCAAGTACTAACCAGTTTACATGAAAGTGTGAAATACATAATTTACATTAAGCTATAAAATACATTAATTAATGTTTCTACGTGCCCCATTTATTCTGTGTGTGGGCTATTCTCAAGGTTAAATATTTAATTAAAGCTTTCTGTACTGACCAGAGGTGTTCCCCCTGAAAATGTTTGCTTAGCCAGGGATAGCAGACCTTGGTGGCTCTGGCCTAGCTTCTCCCACTCTCAAGCTGTGTGACCTTTGACAAGTCCGTTAGCATCTCTGGGCCTCGGTTCCTTCAGTGTCAGGATGAGAGTACTGAACCATATAATCTCTAAGACCTATTCAGCATCAACATTTATATTTCAAAACCCTCACCATAGCAAACCTCACTAACCATTACTGCCTCTCTGTGATCTAAATATTAGACTTGTAAAATGTGAACAGATTTAATTTACTAAAAGCCTCTAATCAAGACCAAAACCTTTTACTTAAACAATTAGAAAACAATTAGCTGGGGAAATAAAAACAATTTTAATTTGCTAAATGGGCTTCCTCCCTCCTAATAGATATGGATAAGACCCTAACTAATGCTTCTGACCACATGGAAGCCACACGGGCATCGCTGAGTCTATGGGCAGAGGCGAGGGCTGGCTCGATTTTCTATTAGGGAAGTGAAAGGCTCTCACATTAACCTCAGCCTTTTTGCAGTGATTCATGTTTAAACATATGCCTAATGTTTTCGGGCCTTAGTGCTCCCTAATCATTGATCTATCCTGATGCCTACACACAGACGGATCTTGCACAAGCCCAAGACCATGCACACCTTTGTCATCATGCCTCTCAAACCACTGTGAATTTCTGTGCCTCTCCGCAAGACCAAACCCCTTGAACGTGCTTCTAAGTACATTGCGATACCCGACAAGAGCCTTTTTAATTAATGAAATGTGAGAGCATCTGGCCCCAAATTCCAGAAAATTTCAGCTAGAAAACGGCTTGACTACATGGCGCTCAAAGGGATCAATCAATAGGCAAACCTTCCCTTTTCACCATTACTCAATAGCAGTAAATAGAGACTACACTTCATAAACTGTGTTTATTTAATAGAAAGTAATTTTTCTTTCAATTAACACAAAATGGAGTATTCTCCATTTTAGAAGTTCATTCAGGCAAGTTCCTCTCATTGTTTTGGTTCCTTTACCTCGTCCTCTTTGAAGTGCACATATTTTAATCTTGGGCAAGTCATCCATCCCTCTCAGCTGCTGTAGAGCAAAACAAAGATTTGCACCATCTCCATTTTAGAAGCTCTTTTAGTTTTCATTTTGCCTTCACTTATTCTCTCAAAATACACATATTTTCATCTTGGGCAAGTTTCTCACTGCTCTGGGCCTTAGCTTTCTCTTTGGTGAAATGAGAAGACAGATTCTCTGTGATCCCTCAAGCTCTATGGAATAGAGTATGATGCAGTGATTTATCATGCAAACATTAGGAGCTGGGGAACTGGCTTGTTTTTCTTTTGTCTCCCTTTTTATATTACTTTTTTGCCCATTTCTGACTTTTCTTAAATCTTCCTCTCCTTTTTCTTCCTCTCTGTCCTACATCACAGATTGAGCTCAAGGAAGGCTAAGAGGGTTAACTTTGAATTGAGACCACTCGTATGTGAAGAGCAGCTCTATAACTCACCATGCGTATGGCCTGGAGTAAATCTCTGAGGCCCTTTGAGCCAGTTTCCAAGTCCATAAGAAGTAGTGATGATAGGAGGAGCACCTGTCTCACAGAACCATTGGGAGGATTCAGTGGCTTAGCTCATATGAAGTAGTTAAAACAGTGTCTGGCTCAATAAATGTTGGCTTTTGTCATTCAGTTGGGGTAAGACCGTTGGGTTGGCCATTGAGAAGTTAGCTTGCCTGAGTAGGAGTTCAGGAGAACTTCTAGTGGAAAGAGGAGGTTTGAGGGAGCCAGGGATGCATGCGTGGGAGACCCTCAGGTGGGGAGGTCAGCCAAGCGTCTGTTTCAGGAGTGGGCCCCTCAGTCAACCTCACAGAGGCCCATGGAGAGAGAGGATGCAGCCAGCAATGGGATGTGAGGACACACAGAGCTACTTTGAGGCTAGACAAAGCATGACTCAGAGTGAAAGAAAAGGAAGTCTTCCTGATACTTCTGCACAGAACATGAAATTACTCTTGTGCAGTGAGGCCTGAAGAGAACCCAAGAAGGATGGACACCACAAGGATGGGAACTTGAGGGGCACCCTGAGAAAATTCCACCAGGACAGATATCAGCTCTCCCAGGGAGGACTCCACCCCCCAGGGGGCACTGAGGAACTACATAAGCAGGGACATCATGGCAGGCAGAAGCTGTATGTACATGAGCCAAGGGTGCGAGCAAGAGAAATGCTCCCTGAGGTCTCTCTGATTTTCAGGGAGGGGGGTTTTGCACAGGGCTAAAGTCCTCACATATTGGTGAGGGAACACGGGTCAGTGAAACTGGGGCCCACGGGTGTGCATGCATCCATGAGGATGAGAGAATCTCAGGTAGCCCTCAGGGTAAGAAGTTTGCTATTCCTGAGCTAGACGCACATCAGCACGTAAACTGCATACTAACTGTAGACTTCACCACTGGAATCACAGCTCTCACTTTTTCTGAACTAAATATCAGGATACCTGAGGGAAATGTCAGCTTGCCAACTGAATAAAGCCAACTGAAAAACGTGACTTGAAACTGCAGCCAAGTCAGCTTGCTAACCTTTCACCCCTGAATTAGGCCAACATGACCTCCTGGGTGCAGGCAGTGATGGACAACCTCAGTGGTCTCCTACATAGAGAACCCTCACCTTTGGGTGAGAGCAGAGCCATTAGGGATCCTCCTGTAGGCAGGCAGGTTTGAAGATGGAGGGGCTGAGCTGGGCATGCCTGGGTCCTTCTTCCAAACTTACTAAGTCAGGGGAAGGACAGAAACCAGGGGTGTCACTCAAAACTTTCTCCATGTAGAAACACGAAAGTAGGGAGGTGATGTGCTCCCCTTTTCTACCCTACCTGGGGTCACAAACTCAAATGCTTCCAGTGTGATAGTGTGACTATGTGAATGTACAAGAGTGTAAGAAGATCAAGACCAGCAGTGGGCAGAGGTAGGGTCTGGGAGAAGATGGGGCAAGGGCAGAGGGCATGTTTAGGGAACAGGAGCGCCCAAGCCCCACCCAAGCCCCACCCTACTCGACTCTGACCAATTGTAGGACCAGGTGTGGTTGAGCTTCTTAAACAGTGAAACTTCCTGATTGTTAAATGATGACACAGAATTCAACCTCACACAGCCCATCCGAGAGCTGCCAGCTTGGGGCCTATTTTATAGTAACCAGGTAATGGCCTGAGAAGGGATGGATTTCAGGGAAAATGGAAAACCAAGCCTGAAGGCATTTGCTCTCTCATATAAGGGCAGAAGAGAAAGGAGGGAGATTTCCTGAACAATAAACAGGAGGAGCCCAGGGCACTGGGGCCCAAAAACAGGGTCTCATAGGGACTACCAAGACCAGGCCATCTGAGAGATTGTTTTGTGGCCCCAATGGGGGGATTATAGCCCTCGAACCATAAATATAGGAGGAAGAAAGGGCTCCCATCCAGGAAAGAGGGAGATCCTGCCAGAATCTGCCTTGTTCTCCAAGCCCACGCCCTCCACTGTTCTCAGTCCCTTCAAATGCCTAAGGAGAGGCAAACCCAGCAGCCAAGTGAGTCACCCGGTCTGGAAGGACTTTTCTTCTGTCCTTGCTTCCCTTTGGCTCCCTTCCCCTCACTAGTTGTTTCCAGGGCTGGCGCTGGGGGCAGACACCATCCAAAGACCTGCTCTGTCCCTCCCTCCCCCTCTTGAATGGGCCTCACAAGCTGCCTTGTGTTGCTAGTGCCCATTCATCTGGAACTAGCTGTTCACAGCCCCAGCTAAAAAGGCCTTTCATCCACTCATTATCCCTCCACCAAAACCTCAAAGAGGAGGAGACTTCAAAGTATCAGGGCCGAGTTTGATTTCCAGTCTGCAGCAGCTCTCCCACAAGCAAAGGCAGGAGGGAAAAGTAGCCCCACTGTCCTCAGGTTCTACCTCGGCCGGCGGAGTTGTCATCTGTCCATAGTAACACCCAGTGTGCTGTGTCCCTTCCCTTTTTGGATCCTTCCATGATTGTGTCTATTAGAGAAACAGACTTCAAAGGAAGGCTCTCCCACAGTTCTGAACAGCCCCCTTGCTCTGTTGAGAATCCCCTTCTAGCAGCACGAGCTGAAATGTTCTGTCTTGGAGCTCCCAGTGAGTTGGGTCTTGAAACAAAGAGGTCCCTGGCACAGCTCCTGGACTTCTCCATCTTATCCTCCTCTTCCTCCTCTGATTTCATTTCTGATCAGAACCATATTTCTAAAAGTAGATCTAAAACAGGGCTCTGAACAGCAAGTAGAATGGCAAAGTGGTCATTTCCCCATCGTGATCTTAAGGGTCATGCCAAAGCCACCTGGTCTTTTTTTTTTTTTTCTGGTTTTTAAATTGAGGTTGGGATGTACTTTGTAGTTTATGGATCTTTGAACATTTGTCGTATGGTCCTCAAGTCCCAGTAGAACCAAACATAAACCAGGGTTTCTTCCTTACTTCTCATCACCACCTCACTTTCTTTAGTGAGAGATGCCCAAGTTGGTTAGCAATATTCCTAGACAGAAACGTATTCTCAGTTTGCCAACTGTCTAGACCAAACATTAATGAAAAGTCTTGTGAAGCTTTGAGCAGGTACATACAAGCTGTCCACAGGATGACCTTAGGCCTCTGGAATCTTAAGCAACCAATGTATGAGCTGTTTGGTAAACTGAGACTTGAAGGTAGCCAGTCACTAAGAGGAATTTACTATGTGCCTCACGAGCCAACTAGAGACTAGAACACAGACTTTTGACTTATTTAGTGTATTTGTCCCCACTCCAACCCCACCCCATCCCCCATCCTAAATCTAGTCCTTACAATTTCTGCTTGGGAATACCCACTGAACTTGAATTGAATTATGTGGCTCTCTTTTGCTACAAAACAGTTGCTATTTACTTCTAGCACAAGTTAGAAATGCCTTGAGTCCTTAGGGCATTCAGCACTATTACTCTCTGCCCATGGCTTCAACCACTGGTGCTTCTCCATTAAAGATAGCCGTTCTGTCCCTAGGAGTCCAGCCAGGTCCAAGGTGAAGGGAAGGTCTCCATGTCCCCATCTACTGCTATTGCCTTTTCTCTCATACCAGCTTGGGTGATTTGACATAAGGTGACTCTAGAAGCCCTTAGCTCCAAGACTTAGATTGACAAGAGTGCCTCATGCATTTCATGAGCTGGCAATCAGTCCCCTTCTCAGCAAGTGTGTCCAAGCCAGGTCTAAACCATCATTTGATAAGTTTAGACCTTAGACTTATGAGTGGGTGGGTCTAGAGTCTATGTTCTCAAATAGGTGTGGAAATTGGGTGTTCAGCTCAGCAGTGGGTCTGGGGGGACACTCAAAATCACCAGATATACAATGCACAATGTTCTGATAATTTTATTCAAAGACTTATTCTTGGAAGAAGAGTTAATTACAAGTTTAGAATGAAAAATGCTTCATGAATTTTTAAGCTAGAATCTGAGCCTTGACCAAAAAAGAAAACTACAGGCCAATATCTTTGATGAAGATAGATGCAAAAATTCCCAACAAAATATTAACAAACCAAATCCAATAACACATAAAAAAGATCATACACCACAACCAAGTGGGATTCACCCCAAGTTCACAAGGATGGTTCAACATATGCAAATCAATTAATGTGATATACCACATCAACAAAAGACAAAAACCACATGATCATCTCAATAAATGCAGAAAAAGCATTTGACAAGATTCAACATCCATTCTTATAAAAACTCTTACCAAAGTAGGTATAGAGGGAATATATCTCAACATAAAAAAAGCTATTTATGACAAACCCACGGTCAATATAATACTGAACAGTGAAAAGTTGAAAGACTTCCTGCTAAAATCTGGAACAAGACAAGGATGCCCACTCTCACCTCTTCTATTCAACACAGTATTGGAAGTCCTAGCGACCGCAATCAGACAAGAAAAAGAAATAAAAGGTATCCAGGTTGGAAGGGAAGAGGTAAAATTGTCATTATATGCAGATGGCTTAAAACTATATATAGAAAACCCTAAAGACTCCACGCAAAACCTACTGGAACTGATAAATTCAGCAAGGTAGCAGGATACAAGATTAACATACAGAAATCGCTTGCATTTCTTTACACTAACAATGAAATATCAGAAAGGGAATGTAAAAAAACAATACCTTTTAAAATCTCACCCCCCAAAATAAAATAATTATGAATAGACCTGACCAAGAACGTGAAAGACTTATGTGCTGAGAACTATAAAACATTAATAAGGGAAACGGAAGATGATTCAAAGAAATGGAAAGATATCCCATGCTCTTGGATTGGAAGAATTAATATTGCAAAAGTGGCCATACTACTCAAAGCAATCTATAAATTTAGTGATTCCTATCAAATTAGCCATGACATTTTTAACAGAACTAGAACAAATAATTCTAAAATTTATATGGAACCATAGAAGACCCAGAAGTGCCAAAGCAATCCTGAAGAAAAAGAACAAAACAGGAGGCATAACCTTCCCAGACTTCAGACAATGCTATAAAGCTACAGCAATCCAAATAGCATGGTATTGGCACAAAAACAGACATATGGACCAATGGAACAGAATAGAGAGCCCAGAAATAAACACACACACCTGTGGTCAATTAATCTTCAACAAAGGTGGCAAGAATATACAATGGGAAAAAGACCGTCTCTTCAGCAAGTGGTGTTTAGAAAGCTGGAAAGCCACATGTAAATTAGAACACACCCTCTCACCATAATAAACTCAACCAAAATAAACTCAAGATGGCTTAAAGACAAACATAAGACATGACACCATAAAACTATGAAGAGATAATAGGCAAAACATTCTCTGACATAAATTGTACCAATGTTTTCTTAGGTCAGTCTCACAAGGCAATAGAAATAAAAATAAAAATAAACAAATGGGACCTAATCAAATTTACAAGCTTTTGCACAGCAAAGGAGACCATAAACAAAACGAAAAGATAATTCACAGAATGGGAGCAAATATTTGCAAATGATGTGATCAACAAGGGCTTAATTTCCAAAACATACAAACAGCTCACACAGCTAGATATCAAAAAAAGACAAACAACCCAATCAAAAAATAGGCAGAAGATCTAAATAGACATTTCTCCAGAGAAGACATACAGGTGGCCAAAAAGTAAATGAAAAGATGCTCAACATTGCTAATTATTAGAGAAATGCAAATCAAACCTACAGTGAGGTATCACCTCACAACAGTTAGAATGGGCATCATCAGAAAATCTACAAACAACAAATGCTGGAGAGGGTGTGGAGAAAAGGGAATCCTCTTGCACTGTTGGTGGGAATGTAAGTTGGTACAGCCACTATGGAAAACAGTATGGACGTTCTTCAGAAAACTAAAAATAGAATTACCATATGATCCAGCAATCCTACTCCTGGGCATATATCTAGACAAAACTCTAATTCAAAAAGATACATGCACCCCCATGTTCATAGCAGCACTACTCACAGTAGCCAAGACATGGAAACAACCTAAATATCCATTGACAGAGGAATGGATAAAGAAGATGTGGTACTTATATACAACGGAATATTACTCAGCCATAAAAAGAATGAAATAATGCCATGTGCAGCAACATGGAGGCAACTAGAGATTATAATACTAAATGAAGTAAGTCAGAAGGAGAAAGACAAATACCAAATGATATGACTTATATGTGGAATCTAAAATATGACACAAATGAACTATCTGCAAAACAGAAACAGATTCACAGACCTGGAGAACAGACTTGTGGTTGCCAAGAGAAAGGGGATTGGGGGAGGGATGGAGTGGGAGATGGGTTAGCAGATGTAAGCTATTATATATAGAATGGATAAAGAACAAGGTCCTACTGTATAGCACAGGGAACTGTATTCAATATCTTGTGATAAACCATAATGGAAAAGAATATATTAAAAAAGAATTTATATATAAGTATAACTGAATCACTTTGCTGTACAGCAGAAATTAACACATTGTAAATCAACTATATTTCAATTTTTTAAAATTAATTTTTTAAAAAAGAATTTGAGTCCTGAAAGATGTTTTCTTGCCTGAAGCTGAAGACCCAAGCCAAACACTTCCACCTCAAGGCCAGCTCAGCTACTTTGCCCCAGGGTTAGAAGTCTGGGAAACCTTGATAATCAGGAGGATCATTAAAATCTGTTCCAGCTCTTGGATTTTAAATGCACCTTCTCCTTTCTTTCCTGGGGCACTTATTTTTTCCAGAGATGAGGCAATGATATTCCATTAGGTGAAAACTACTTTCTCATGTTCATGCTGTACCATCTAAACCAAAAGCCACCCTGATGAGACACTGTGAGAACTGTGGATTCAAGGACACATAAAGCCCTGGGTGGTGAGTGCCCAAGGTCACTGGAACCCGGGGTTCAGTTCACCATCATCGGATACCACTTCACACAGAGCCATCACTTCTAGCTGTGTGACCTCAGGCACATCCCTTAACCTTGGCTGCATCTCAGCTTCCTCATCTGTAGAATGGGGATAATGATAATAGAATGCACCTCATGTGGCTGTTAGAGGATTGCATGACTCTGTATGAAGTGCTCAGAGCAGTGCATACATCAAGTTCTAAAAAAGTGTTTTGATGAGTAAATAAAATTTACTTTGGACCTGCTCCTTTCTCAAGATATTTTCAAATCTTTAGTTCCAGTAAAAAGCCTGCCCTTATTTACTGCTCCCACCAGAATTCCCACAGCAATTATTATATGGATGAGTGGTAGGACAGAGTTCTTACTCCCCGCTCACCACCTGCGTTTTTTTCCTCTCCTTACAGGTGGTGGGGTGGAGAATTTGCATATCAGCTTCTGCTAGTTATCCTAAGCAAGGCTGCCCATATTAGCAAGAGAAAGATGTGTTTGACTTATAGATGCTTGTGATAGGCCTGAATAATGGCCTCCTAAAGATGTCTACATCCTAATCCCCAGAACCTGTGAATATGTAACTTTATATGGCAGATGTGATTAAGTTAAGGAATTTGAGATGGGGAGATTATCCTGGATGATCCTGGTGGGCCCAGAGTAATCACCAGGATCTTTATAAGAGGAAGGCAGGAGGTCAGAGGGGAGAGAAGATGCTATATTGCTGGCTTTGAAGATGAAGGGAGGGGCCACAAATCAAAGAATGGAGGCAGACTTTAGAAGCTGGTAAATGCAAGGAAACGGATTCTCCCCTGAAGCCTCTAGAAAAAGTGCAGCCCTGATTTTAGACTTCTGACCTCAGGACTATAAGATAATAAATTCGTGTTGCTTTAATACACTAACTTTGCATTAATTTGTTACAGTAGCAACAGAAAAATAATACAATGCTCTATACTAAAGTTTTTCTCCACATGGAACCTGGAAAGTTCAGAGGGCCTGACCTTGCAGCAAGATGCCCAGAGGGAACCATAGCACAAGTGCAGAAAAAACTCAAGAAGACAACTTTTTTTAAAAGAAAGATTTGGCATCATCCTCTGGACTTTGTTTCATGATCAACTAAGAAAGAGATCATTTGCCATCTGGTCACGAATTGTACCTGCAGGAGTTTCCAAACATAGCAGGAAATCTTTTCCTTAGAACATACTTGAGAACTTCTCATTTTTCCTTTGTGCCATGTCTTCCATTGTTTTTGTTGACTGTTACCTAAATCTTTTATTTACATTTTTACATATTTATATAACAGTACGGACAACTATCATGTATCACAGGCCTTCTATGTATCAGGAACTGGCCAAAGCATGTACATGAATTCATTCGTTTAATCTCCACAATAACCTTGGAAGTATATACTGCAATTATGCCCATTTTGCAGATGAGGAAACTGAGGCATTGAGAGAATCAGTAACTTTCCCAAAATGGCACAGCTAGGAAGAGTGTGAGCCATCCTTCAAAACCTGGTCATGTGGCTCCAGAGTCCATGAGCCTAACTGCTGTGCTACCTTATCCCTCATAACAATGAGCTTCCTAAGGGCCAAGACCCAGTCTTATTTTCGCAGTGTTTTTACCTCCCCCACTTCCACCCTGCCATGCCTAGCACATTTATTGAGTTCCTGTTATTGCTAACGCTGTGGTAGACACGTCCACTTATATTACTTCACCTAATCTCTACTATAACTTCAAGTGCCTTGTCCAAGGCCCTACAAATACTAAAGTGGAAGAACACCAGCTCCATGTTCTTCCCAAACCACCATGCTGAAGTATAGAAATGAGAGCACTTGAGTGCTCTCTCTGATTGGAGCCTTAGCTCTTCCGCTTATTACGAGCTATGCAACTGTGCCAATCACTTCACCATTTGGGCCTCTGTTACTTCACCTCAAAAAAATGGAGGTGATAAAACCTACCATTTCAAGTGCCTCCCAATGGGGCTTGTGGCACATCACAGCTGGGAGACAGAGCTGGCTCCCCCCCCCCCAAGGCAGCAACAGGTGTCTGAGGCTGGCTGATGGACCAGAGCTCTGGAGGGCACTCTACCCTTTTCCCAGTGAAGCCCAGCTCCGGTCCTCCTTCCTTGCCTTCTCCAAAAGGAGCCACCATCCGGTTGGAGATGTTAGAGATTACTTGCTCCCTGGGAGCAGCACTGCATCACCCGCCCCAACTCCCATACCATTCATTTGATGCAAATGTTGTTTCTCCCTCCCTCCACCCCCCACCCAGGGTCTCACTGACACAGGCATCGCATCGGCAGCAGTGTAGAGAGCCTCATGTCAAGTGGGGATGGGGCAGGAGGCTAATGCCCTACCTGACCCTTTCCTTCACCATGGTTCCAGACACATATCCAGGCACTGAAGGAAATTCGAAGATGAAAGCTCTATAGGACCTTCTAGTTTGAAATGAGGGAGAGGGTCCCAGTGCCTGGGAAACAGACATGCCACCAGTTTCTACTACTTATCCAACTCAATGATTAGGGAGAAAGGAAGCAGCCCACAGCAACCTCCAACCTCAACTCCAGGAACCAGGAAAGATTCTCAGCTACCTACCAAATTATTTAAAACATAATTCAGAAGAGATCGGCCAAAATGGCGGGGGAGAAAGACCTAACTTCACCTCCTCTCACAGGCACATCAAAATCACAACCCAGAACAACCATCTCTGAAAAAGACCACAGCGGGGGCTTCCCTGGTGGCGCAGTGGTTGAGAGTCCGTCTGCTGATGCAGGGGACACGGGTCCGTGCCCCGGTCCGGGAAGATCCCACATACCACGGAGCGGCTAGGCCCGTGAGCCATGGCCGCTGAGCCTGCGTGTCCGGAGCCTGTGCTCTGCAACGGGAGAGGCCACAACAGTGAGAGGCCCGCGTACCGCCCAAAAAAAAAAAAAAAAAAAAAAAGACCAGAGCCTACCAGAAAAGATCTTCTACAACTAAAAACATAAAGAAGAAACCACAACGAGACAGGTAGGAGGGGTTGACTCACGATATAATCAAATCCCTTTACCCCCTGGGGTGGGCAACACACAAACTGGAGAATATATTGCAGAGGTTCTCCCACAGGGGTGAGAGTTCTGAGCCCCACGTCGAGCTCCCCAGCCCAGGGCTCCTGCCCTGAGAAGACGGGGCCCCCAGAGCATCTGGCTTTGAAGACCAGCGGGGCTTACGTGCAGGAGCCCCACGGGACTGGGGGAAACAGACTTCACTCTCAAGGCTGCACACAAAATCTCCTGTGCACCGGGACCCAGGACAAAAACAGTAATTTGATGGGAGCCAGACCTACCTGCTGGTCTTGGAGAGTCTCCCGGAGAGGCAGGGCGGCTGCGGTTCACGCTGGGGGCAATGGCGGCAGCCATATTTGGGAGCTCGTTCTTCCACGTGATGCCGGCGCGCGCCAGGTGGGTTCCTCCTTCTCGCTCATTAACACCAAATTAACGCCAAGACCTGGCGCTGCTCAACAGCCTGCAGGCGCAGGTGCTGGGATGCCTCAGGCCAAACAATTAACTGGGTAGGGCCACAGCCACAGACACCTGCAGCCAGCTTGCCTAAAGACTTCCTGAGCCCACAGTCTCCTCTAGATACGGCCCTGCCCAAGAGAGGGCCTAGGACCCAGCTCCACCCACCAGTGGGCCAGCAGCAGTCCCAGAATACCCTGCGTCCCGGCCCTGCCCACTGGCAGGCCAATGCAAGCATCAGGACGCTGTGGACCCTGTACCCAGCTGTGTCAGGAACCATCCCCACCACCCCCACTCCCCCTCCCCCGCCCACCAGCAATCTGACACCAGCTCTGGGATCCCTGGGCCCTGCAGCCAGACTCCAGGAACCAGCTCTGCCTGCCAGTAGTCCGGCACTAACCCCAGGACCTGGCTTCACCCTCCAGTGGGGGGCAACAGCCCCAGAGTCTTCGGGACCCTGACTCCACCCACCAGTGAGCCAGCACTAGCCCCGGGGCCCGGGGTTCTACAACCAGCCTCCTCATGATCAGGCCCCACTAAACAGCAGCCAGCAGCATCCACACAGGGCAGGGCCTGGCAGCCAACCAGACTAGGGGCCAACCAAGTCTACCAGACCACTCACATAGCCCACTACAACAGAAGGACCCACGCAGCCCTCTTAGGGGAAATTCCTAAGAGCTGCATAGCTTGAGTGATGAGAGGGGAGTGCACTGCTAGGATGCATAGGACATCTCCTACAGAAGGCCACTTCTCCAAGGTCGAGAAACATAACTAACGTACCACATACATAAAAATACAAATAGCAACTTAGGCAAAATGAGGCATCAGAGGAACATATTCCAGATGAAGCAACAAGATAAAATCCCAAGAGAACTAAGTGAAGTGGAGATAGGCAATCTACCTGAGAAAGAGTTCAGACTAATGATCGTAAAGATGATCAAAGAACTCTGGAGGAGAATGGATGCACAGAGCAAGAAGTTAGGAGTTTTTAACAAACAGTTAGAAAATATATATAACCCAAGATGAAGAATATACTAACTGAAATGAAAAATACACTAGATGGAATCCACAGTAGACTAAATGATACAGAGGAATGGATCAGTGAGCTGGAAGACAGAGTAGTAGAAATCATGCCACAGAACAGAAAAAGAAAAAAAAATTTTTTTTTAACAAAGACAATTTAAGAGACCTCTGGGACAACATCAAGTGCACTAATATTTGCATTACAGGGGTCCCAGAAGGGGAAGAGAGAGAGAGAAAGGGGCTGAGACCATATTTGAAAACATAATAGCTGAAAATGTCCCTTAACCTGGGAAAGGAAACATTCATCCAAGTCCAGGAAGCACAGAGAGTCCCATACAGGATTAACCCAAAGAAGAACACACCAAGATGCATTGTAGTTTTAAAATGACAAAAATTAGAGAATATTAAAAGCAGCAAGGGAAAAACAACAAATAACATACAAGGGAGCTCCCATAAAGCTATCAGCTGATTTTTCAGCAGAAACTCCACAGGTCAGAAGGGAGTGGCCCGGTATATTTAAAGTGATGAAATGGAAAACCCTGCAGCCAAGAATACTCTACCCAGCAAGGCTCTTGTTCAGATTTGATGGAGAGATCAAAAGCTTTACAGACATAATTCAGGATTTAAAACTGTTCAGCTCTCTGGACATTATAATATGAAATTCTATGGCTTGCTTTTTGGACATTTTACTTTTAAACACATTTTCAGTTCTCATTATAGGTGAATTAAAATAGAACACTGCCTCTCCCATATCAGGTAGGTGATTTGTAGCTACTCGTGGATTTTACAAGGGCAGACTGCAATCCCTTGGTTAAAACTGCTATAGCAGGAGCAATATTGTCTGGCTCAGTGTTTCTCAGTGCTGGCTGCACATAGAATCACTTGGAGAGACTAAAGGAAATATCAATGCCCAGATCCCACCCTGACTAGGAAAATCAGAAAGTCGGAAGCCAGGCACGGGTATTTTTCTTTTTAATTCCTCCACTGGTATTAATGGGCAGCCAGGATTAGAATTCCTGGTTAAGAGCTCAGTTTTTGGAATCAGAAAGACCCACATTCTCACTCACTAGCTGTTTAGCAACAGGCAAGTCACCTGAGCATTCCTTGCCTTAGTTTATTCATCTGTGGGCCAATAAGTAGAGCAGCACTTCCCAATTTTTTTCATGTCATGGAAAACCGAGAAAATAAACATATTTGTAAGAGCATCCCAGGAACTCTAGGAACCAGTAAACAAATAAGGGGAGGCGACCTTCTCAGGTGCTTCGACTCTCTCAAGGGCTGAGGGGACCAATAGGCTGAGTGCCTATCCACACTCTGTCCCCTTCGAGGCATGTCGGTTGGGAGGCTTTGCAGAGAAGAGGAAGTAGGGGGATTTTTACCCAGTCATCCCACCACAGACTATTCAAGCTAAAAGGGGACCTAAGAAAATGATCTAACTCCTTCATTTCAAAGAGGAGGAAACTGAGGCTACAGGAGTGGGGTGACTCACTCACAGAGTATGCCAGATCCATGTTGAGGATTGCCTTTGGTCAAAATCCAACCCCCAGCCAGGAGGTGCTTACCCTCCCTTTGATCACAGGGCAGCCATGAAACAATGCTTCCATGTCTTGTCAGGGGATCTGACTCGCATCACCCTGGCTGAGTCACCACGTTGATTCCTCAGTTCCACGCTCTCCTTGCAGCCCAGGAGGCCGGCTGAGAGACAACCGTCTTAAAGCGTGGGTGCCCATGCAGAATGACAGCAAGCAAGTTTCTTTGCTCTTTGCTTTTTCCTTTTCAATCTGAAAAGCTGCAGTCAATGAATGTGTGCAGAATTAAAGCCAGGAGTACGGGGACAGAGGTATAATCAGAGAGCCACTCAAGACTGACAAGTCCACAGCTCGGCATGTTGAAATCATTTGTCTAGCTGGAGGACTGTCTTCCCCCTTCAGGTTTATTTCAGTGGTGAGATGGTTGGGGTTTGGGGGAGCTGTTTGGGACCTGACACTTGAGCTGCTTCTGCATTGCTGATTTGTAACAGAGGCTTGATTCTGGAAACGCTGGTTGCCCGGTTTACATGCAACTCAGAATTCCATCCCCCACCCACCCCCCTCAATTCCATTTCCCCATGCTGCATGGAGATGAAAACCCCGAATGCAGAATAGAAAATGTGCTGGTGACAAAGAAAGGCCAAGAAGCCACGGGTTACACAGGTTTGGAAGTGGAAGCCAGGTGCATCTCTCCAGTATGGCTGCAGACTGCCTTTGAAACAGATGTCACCCGCTCCTCTGCCATTCTCTTTGCATAAGGGAGATGCCGAGCTCCAGAATGGGAGACAATAGGCATTAATACCCATTGGAATGACAGCTGTTTATGACTCGCTTTGCTCAGGACACGTATCCCCCAAGCAGAATGATTAGCGCTTCGGCAGAATACGATATTTGTGGGTAATCAAAAGCGAATGGCAAATCGTTTGGACTAACGGGAAGCAGGGTCCTCATCAGCCTTTCTGGAAGTTCTCACCAAGAATAAATAATAATGTGAGCTCATAGCAGTGGCCTCCTTCCCACTTCTAACATGGTGGATTTGTTTAGTGTATCCTGGGAGAACTTGCCTACCTCGCCAGGGTGTTATGAGAATTAATTAATGTTTATAAAGTGCTTGGAATTCCACTGAAGAAATGTACCTTGTCGATGCAGATTATTATCATTCTATAGTGCCTTTCATCCCAGAATCTCAACGTGCTTCCCCAACAATTAATTAAGCCTCGCTACACCCCTGTGAGGAAGGAGAGCGTCCTTCTGACCTCGCTAATACAGCAGAGTTTCTGCACCTGAGTCACAGAGTCTAATGTTCAAGTCTCCCTCCAGGAGGGAGAGAGACCCCATTAGCAAGCATCCCTAAGTGCTTCATAATACATGACTTGCTAACAAAGCAAGGCAAAGCACTATGCCCGATTCTCATGGCCATAAAGACTTGTTTACTTTTGTTTGGTCCCTAATCGTCTGGGCTGCTTGTTTTATTTTTTTCTCCCTCCCCTGTAAAGCAGTAAGGTGCTTTTCAGATGAGAGCCCAATTAGCAGCTGTAACAAGTTACAGTGTTCTGACTATACCATCTAATCCTGTTCCTTAGCATCTGTAATTCCAGTAACAGTTTGTACCTGTCTCTCACCATGCATATCCCAGAAGTTGACTTACCTTTTGCAAAAGATTTAATGGGATTATTAACAGGATGGACAGTCAGACGCCATGTTAGCAATCTAGAAGCTGCAGCCTTGTCTAACATATGAGCAGCTCAAGCATGTTCTGTAATTCCTTTTTCATTTCAAGTGCAGTAATTCATAAGCACAAATCTCTTGTATTGGCTCCTTTTAAAAGGAGCCTGGAAATCAAGTGAGCATGTGTAGCATTCCAGTGAGTGCTGGAGACAAATGAGCCTGTGGAGTCCTCACCAAATGTGTTTTCAAACAGAACTTCTGGCATCAGATCTGGACAGGTTTTAAGTCAGGAATTTCCTCAGGAGACCAACGTTGTAGTCATGAAAACCTGGGAGGAAAATCATGATTTCCAACTCTAATCCTATCTAAGGGGTTGAGTCGCTGTGTGATCTCAGAAACATTCCCTGAGCTCACATAAAACTCCCAATGTCTCTGATGCTCATCTCAGAGCTGTAAGACCTGGGTGTTCAGATGAGTTGACCACTTGCCAGGTATGTTACTCTGGATAAGCCACTAACCTCCCTGAGGCCCCATTTCCTCATCTATAAAATGGGAACAATTATGGCCGTTCTATGTACTTTTCATGCTGTTGTGTGGATGAGATCATTTTTACGTGGAAGTGCTCTGGAAACCATGAAAACTGCACAAATGTAAGTGGCTGCTAAGAGCAGAAAGCAAGTCATCATAAGAAACCCACAGCTATATGATGACAAACGTGTTCATAATCATAATCACACAGAGGTAGCCATCTCCACGTGCGGCCCACTAATTATTATCCATGCTAAGCAGCCCTGATAAGGGAAATTGAAGAGCTCTAAGACTTGAAATCCTCAGGCATTGTCAGATGGATTGTAGCAGTTAGGGTCCTGTTGACCTAGCTTCTTTCCTGCTACCCCACACCAACCGCCCTCATCTCCTAGTCTCCTAATTCTGTTGAGAATTCCTTCCCAACACTGTGTCGTCATGGTGGGGCTTTCATGTATGGAGTCTCATCCACACCCTCCTATGAGAGTGAGCACATGACACAGGCTGGCCAATCAGAATACTCCATCCTCTGGCCTAAGAAATGAGCATCAACTCAGGCACGGCTAATTAGAGCCTTTTCAATGATTGATGTTCAGATGTTAGGAAAGAGAAGCCCTATTTCCATTGAGATTGCAAAGCTGGAAGGATGTGGGTTGCCTGCCACCTGAACAAAGCCTGTTTGGGAATGTCACCAAGCAGAAACAAGCTGAGGCAAGAGAGGAACGTTACACATAGTACACGTGTGTATTGCGGGGCAATGACAGTGCCTTGACCACATTAGCTGGGTCCTGGCCCAGGTGCACAGGGAGACTCCTGGTTTACTGATTATATGAGCCAACGAATTCCCATTTTACTTGAGCTAGTTTGGGTTGGATATCTGTTCCTTGTCAAGTAAACCAGTCCTTGTCAAGTTCCTTATCTGTTCCAATCAAGTAAAAGGCTTGATTAACTCAGGAGTGAACTTACCAATGAAGAATAGACAAGGGCTTCCCTGGTGGCGCAGTGGTTGAGAGTCTGCCTACTGATGCAGGGGACGTGGGTTCCTGCCCCGGTCCGGGAAGATCCCACATGCCGCGGAGCGGCTGGACCCGTGAGCCATGGCCGCTGAGCCTGCGCGTCCGGAGCCTGTGCTCCGCAACGGGAGAGGCCACAACAGTGAGAGGCCCACTGCAAAAAAAAAAAAAAAAAAAAAAAAAGAATAGACAAGATTTATCAGTTCACCCTTGGAAGGGAGGTGAGCCTTATAACCCCAACCTCTATGATTGGTGGAACAGGTGCTTTGTGAATCTTTTCACAGTACCTATAAAGTAGATAGAAAAGTGATTTGAAATGACCTTTTCATTTAAGAGAATGTAGTCAACCTCCTCACAAGTCAGTTGGGCATCATGACAACTTTGGGGTCCATTCTCTTTGCCTGCTTCTTGCAATTTAAGCCATATTGTCAACCAGTAACTATTCTCCTGATATTCGTTCCTCTGTTTGGGCCTCCCCGTCTCTTCTGCTCTTACCCCATCAGAAGTCTTTGTTCTCTCTGTTCTGCCATTCGCATCATATAATTCTCAATAGGGTTTGGTGCTGTCTTGTGACTAGAGTGAAAGCTCTTTGGGAACAAGGTTGGAGCCCCTAAAAGTCTACCATGCTGCCTGATACGTAGTGGGATTTTGCATTTATTAAATTGATATTGGCTGTGACATACTGCTCACTAGATTTAAGGGAAAGCTAAGGCACAAAAGAATGACTTGTCTATTCTGAGATCAATCTGATTGGTTAGACCAGTCGAGATATCTAAGGGTACCTGATGTGTGTGTGTGTGTGTGTGTGTGTGTGTGTGTGTGTGTTTTAACTCACAGGCTTTTTGGTGACTGGATTGGGGTATATGTATACTGCAGGGGTGCATGGTTATAAGCTCCATCTCTGGTTCCAGATGGCCTGAGTTCGAATCCTGCCACACTATCATTTAGGGCTAATTATTCCCCCTCTGTATCCCACTCTCCTTATCTGTAAAAATAGGCAGAAAATAAACCTACCTCCTTATTGTGAAAATTAAATTGATCTGCACCAGTAAAGTAGTCAGAACAGTGCCAGGTCATAGCAAATATTTAATAAATGTAAGCTAGTATGAAGAGTGCAATCTGGCCTGTAATACTCATTCAACTGTGGGAGGGTGTGTAGATACAGGATCGATCAGCATCTCACTGCTACATAGAGGGCCCTGAATAGTTTTTGTGATTGCTTTGCCTGTGAAATCAGGTGCTTGTTTCTCCACACTGAATCACTGTCCTGTGGGGCTGGGCAGCAGGTGGCAGGCTCATGACAGCCTACAATGGTGTGTCGCCACCATGGCGAGTCACAGATGGTGTCTGAGACGCAGTTCTGAAAACCAGCAAGAGGAGACGCATCAGGTTTCAGTTAAGAATCACAGAGCTCTTCTTTTCGTGCTTGTCAATGTTTTTCTGGCTTGTTACCTTCGTGAACATTTATTTTTCTTTATCAAGTCCCTGTGGTAAGTGTTCACTCTCTATTTTTGGACATACCACTTTTACTTTTTCGCCAATTTCCCTCCCCACTAGCGCTGATCTGATCTTCATTTGCATCCCCTTGCTCGCCTGAGAAACATAGTTGTTCACGAGTGTCCAACAGATGAAAGGATTCACAGGGAAAGTTTATGGGTCCTCGGAGGCCTCCCACAAGGTAACTTCTGACCCCCATGCACTCCATTCACAGAGCTATGAAATTTGTTCAGCTTGCTAACTAGTGGGACAGTTATTTACAGAGGAGGGATGAGTCAAATGGGGACCATGAACAGATGAAGAAGAGCCAATTGTTATGCTTCAAGTACATTTCCCACATTGGAACGCATGTGTCAAAGCCTAGCGGTATATACTGCGTGCAAGGCACCCACGTAGGATAAAACTTGGTTAATTTACTACCAAGCGCTTTGTTTCTCCATTGCATAATCACTAATGTGCCCCCAAAGAGACAGTGTTGGAATGTAAGTCAGGGCAAGGAGCCAGCCAGACACAAGTTCCAGTCCTCGTCAGACAGCTCCTTCCACTTTCCTGCCAGTCCTCAGGGTCCATTCGGATCTGTGATAGGGACATACCTTGATGCCACTCTTGTCTGTTGACTTGTCTTCCATGTACCTCACTGGTGAGGTGTGTGTGTTCCTAGCCAGATTCCAGAGCAAGCTGGAGACATACAAAGGGTAATTGACCTGATGCCTTGGGGTGTGGAAGCGACTTCCAGCCCCGCCGCCCATATGCTGCCTGCTCCCTTGTGAAAATCTCTGCTCTGAAAACAGAACTCAGTGCAGCTTGAGAAGGGCCTGGAGAGGACGGCCCTTGCCGCATTTCCCTCCAAGGCCTTGCTGTTAAATCTCCGGTAAGCTCTCGGAGCGGATTGTCAGCGATCCACTTAGCTGGGCCTAAGCACCTCAGCTGCCTCTACTGGATGAGGGAAATTGCTTTCAGGGATAGATGCATCTCAAGAAAGTTGGCTACCAAATGGATTTCTGTAAAGAGAGTTCCATTTTCTCCTGGCTTCCATTACAAAATTGGAAAATTTGTCACACTGGGGGAAAAACCCTCTCAGGAGACTAAAATGAACTTTGGGGGTGAAAAAAATTAATGTAAAGCTACAGCAATGGCATGTCTCTCGTTGCAATGCACCGGGGCCTGCTGTGAACCACCTAATGGTTCACTTTTCCTTTGAATCATTGCCAGCATGTTGTAGAAGTGTTGGAACTCATGAACCACACACACACACACACACACACACACTGTCAAGCTTTTTCCCTCCTCGCCCAAATCTATTAGAATTGTCCCCATGACTGAAGGTCCCATTTCCATGTTCTCGCACCTCTCAAAACTTGGACTGTTTGCTCATATTAGTCTGAATGTGGCATTAGGCAGAAACATAAGATTTTATTCATTCATTCACTGATTTATACCCTGCTTCATTCCTATAAACAATTTGATGTGGCTTGCAGGGATAAAGATGATAAAATGGTATGTTTGCATTTCAGATTTATTTCTACTTGTTTGCCCTAATTAAGTCAATTTTGACATTTTAATGTCACAAATTATAGCATTAAATAATAAATATTGGGGCTTCCCTGGTGGCGCAGTGGTTGAGAGTCCGCCTGCTGATGCAGGGGACGCGGGTTCGTGCCCCGGTCCGGGAGGATCCCACATGCCACGGAGCGGCTGGGCCCATGAGCCATGGCCGCTGGGCATGCGCGTCTGGAGACTGTGCTCCGCAATGGGAGAGGCCACAGCAGTGGGAGGCCCACGTACCACAAAAAAAATTAATAATAATAATAATAAATATTAATCTACTTGAGTTGAAAGAGTTTGAGAGGTTATCTGGTCCTTCCTCCCTCCCAATATAGCTTCTACCATATCTTGTCCAGTGAACTGGGGAGATATTTCTACCTACACTCTATAACAGATGACTAAGAAACTGCACAATACTTTTCTCATGAAATGAGCTATGAGTAGCCCTCATTTAGGACAGGAAGCTTGGTGGGTTTCCTAGTGAGTGAAGAAAAGTTTGAGTCTATCTGGGAAGACTCTGTCACAAATAACCCAGATCATTTCCCACTGCCACTATCAGACGATATAGCATTTTTTTCTCTCAATAGCAACACCTGAGGCATTTCTAACTCCTCTTTCAGTTTTTCTTTCTTTTAAGAAAGGTTCCGGGGCTTCCCTGGTGGCACAGTGGTTGAGAGTCCGCCTGCCGATGCAGGGGACGCGGGTTCGTGCCCCAGTCCGGGAAGATCCCACATGCCGCGGAGCGGCTGGGCCCATGAGCCATGGCCGCTGAGCCTGCGCGTCCAGAGCCTGTGCTCCGCAATGGGAGAGGCCACAACAGTGAGAGGCCCGCGTACCACAAAAAAAAAAAAGAAAGGTTCCTGGAAAAGCAAATCTTTGCTCTCTGAACCCCAGCTCCACCACCATCCCTTGCTGCCTGACAAAAACTGCTTATCTCGTTGTCACCCACTCTCTGATTCAGTAGAATTTCCTGGACTCTGGCCACAGAATCCCCCTGCCCCAAACTTCCCCTTTTCTGGGTCAATTCTCCCAGTTATTTGAAGACTTTGTAACTATGAATACTTACCACCTCCTGATTTCCCTGCCCACTATGTGGGCCAAGGACACCTCCTTCTGGCAAGGACACATCCTCCCTCAGAACTGTAGTAAAGCCCATCCTATCACGTTGTTCCAGGATCACAGGAGCATCCTCACAATGTACAGTGGATTTATATAATCCGAGTTCACTAGATTACGCTGTTGCCACCCCAAGATCTCCGTGCCTTACAGCGCCAAGGTTTGTGTTCTGCTCACAGTGCGCGCCAGCACACATCACCTGCGGCTCAGCTCTGCTCTTTGTGTCCTCTTCATGCTGGGATCCAGGCTAACAGGCAGCCCTTCACCAGCACACGCCATTCTCGCTCATGGCAGAGGCAGAGGGCAGTGGCTGAACCTCACGATGGCTCTCCAAGTGTCTGCTTGCAGGTGACATAGGTCACTTCCACTCTTGTTCCAAGGGCCAAGGCACATTCATGGCTGAGTCTGATATCCAAGGGGTGGAGACATAACCACACCTTAGAGAAGGCACTGCACACCACAGAACGAAGAGGGATGTAACCCTTTCGCAGCAAACGAGGTGGCTAATTGGGACCCATAATATAATGTCTCAGTTGGTGACATTAAAGCTTGGGGAAGGCTCCCACAGGGGCGCTCCCTTGTTTATTCCAACTATAAAGTAACATGGAGTTTCACTGTCTAGCTTTTGGGGGCATCAGCTCACTGCTATTTCTTCAGGCAGCATCGCGTGTCCTCCACAGAATTTCTTGTCCCTTCTTTAGGCCACACTCTTCACTCCCTCTCTCCTCACCACACACACACACACACGCTCCCTCCCCTTCACTCCCAGGCTCTAGTCCTTCCTAAAGCCTCCTCCTGTGCCTTGGACATCTTCAGGGGTACAAGGCACAGAGGCTCTTGCCTGATCCCATTTCCTCTGTTGGATGAGGTAACAAGAAAGCCTCAGGTCCTTCTGGTGAATGAAGGAAGCACACAGTGTGGGCTGGACTCTAGGAGACAGACAGCTTGCTGTCCTCCACGCCCTCTCTCTGAATGTCTTTGGTTATGGTCACTTTTTACATAAATCAGATATCTCCCACTGTAAGACTTTATCTTCTGCCAAAGGGTTTCCCCGAATTTATAGATGAGACTCATATTCTCCCTACTAGCAAAGCTTTTGTACCTTCTTAGGCTAAAAGGATACCTGTCTCCTTCACAACTTTGGTTACATACGAATTACTTTTCTGTTAATGTATCCTTGAGAGATGTGCCCAGTAGTTGCACTTTTAAGATTTCTCAGTGTGTGTATGTGCATGGGTTCCTCTTTTTTTTTGCTTTTTGTACATTTTTTTTCAGCAGTAAATGAAATCCCTTCTGCCTCTTGGTCAAATGGGAGCCCGATGCAGGGAACCTTCCACATCCGTTGAACTGTCTCACCCCTCCACCACCATCACATTTTCTCCTCTCTGCCAAGGGTGCCACTATTTCTTTATACTCTTCAGGATCTTCCTCCTGCCCAGAAGGTGCAAGTACAGATGAGTATCTTCAAAGTCCTGTGCCCAGGGGTGCTTCTCACAGCATTGCACTGTTCCCTGTCATTCATCCGTGACCTCACATCACTGGTTAAGACCCCACATAGTTTAGGCAAGTAAATAGCCTGGGGTTGTTACCACCCTCTGACACTTCTAAATCATCTCCGAAACAATGCATGTGTGCACCAGGACTTTCCCTTTTCAGTCTGCCAAATTATCTTTCTAAAGTCACATAAAGAACTCCAGCCTGAATACTGCTTACCCCACGCAGTGTCCCCTGGTGCAGAGCCCTCTATACCCGGAGTGGAAAGGGACCTTGAGACTGGCCCAGATCAAGACCCTAGGACCACACAGGTATGCAGTTGTCTCAGTTTCCATCCAGAAAGATCATGATCTTTGACCTTCATGATGTTTGCAGTCCTGCCCCTGTGCCTAATCCTGCTGCTTTGGGACAAAGAGTGCTAACCTATGAATTGCCAGGCTTTTTCTTTTAGAGGATGAACGACCATTTGAAATAATGTCCAGCCAACCACCTAGTGAAAGAACACACATGGAGAGAGGGCTGTTGATACAAATGTCCATTGAGCTCATGCTTTATAGACTCATGGAGGAGAAGGAAGGCGAATCTTCTAGGGAGGCCAATCTATTCCAATACCCTCGTTTTATAGAGGAAAATACAGACACAGATGTACAGATAAAGCATCGAGTAAGACTTTGCTTGCAAGGCTGATGAATGACAGAAAGACTTCCCATCCCTTAAAGCAACACTTTCTGCTTCACCATGACTCCTCCTTGGGCTAATTTTTTCCAGTAATTTTTTTCAGCAACAAGAAACCAACAAAAAGATATTTGAGATATTTCTATTTTTGAGACTGTTACGTGATAAATAATGGCAACTTGTTCCCATTTAGATAGGAGTCGGTTTATTCAACCTAGTTCCCAATGGAGCTAGTAGAAAACACATTCAGTGGTTCCCCTCACCCAAGCACACCCTATCTGCTTGTTCCTGGAGAGATCTGCCACACCAACAATAGGCAAGTTATCACTCGGGTAGGCATGTGTATCTTACTATCCATGCCTGCCAGGCCTGGGTCTTTCCCCGTCTTGCTCAATCTGACTCTGTGTCACAGATATACTGAAGGACAAGCCGTCTCTTTGCATGGCCCCAACCAGGGAGCAATTAGGTGCTTAGTAAATGCTATTGCTTGGCAACATATTTTGACTACAGTGGTGATAACTGTCTTTTTAAAAAAAAATCAGCATCCTGGTGACAGACCCCTGTTTGGCCAGCTGATGCTGATTTGTGGTATGTTGCAAGATTTCTTTTGGCATCTATTCCCAAGTTCTTTTGCAGGCATGTGGGTAAACAGGCCACGTGGAGAGAGATGGGGAGAGCTGGAGCTTGGACTCTGAGTGTTGCCCTGTGGTGAAAGTACAGAACTTGGTGTCAGAAGTTTAGAGCTTAATTTCCTGCTCAGCCAACAAGTCTTTGTGTGATAAATAGACTGGCGTCCTGTACCCATAGGCAGAAAGACTGTCTACACAGCTCTGGAGCAGGGGGATCTGTTTAGTTTGCAATTAGCAAAAGGTAAAGAGTCTTGTCTGAAACATTTAGTAAGGATCCCAGACTTGACTCTCCTTCCACTGACTGTAAGCATTGTCTTCCTCTTTAAACAACCCTCCCACAACCACATTTAAGAGAGCCTGAGAATTTTTTTTTTATCAACTCTAACAAATATCGCAGCAGCGTTTGCACACATTGACTTTTTAAAATTGTTTTCATTGGATCTGGGTTTTCTCTGAACATGTTCCCCTTGAACAGAAGGGATCAAAATTCAAAAGCGATGATAACAGTATTTCTGATGGAATTGCCCGAGTGAGTATTTTAAAAATAGTAGCAGAAGAGGCTTTGATTCTTCCCATCACAATGTTGCAAAAGAGTTTAAGTACAGATTTGCATTTGTTTAACTGAAAGCTGCCATTTCTCAGTGTTGGTTGGGTGTTGCATCTCAAAATGATGAGCACAGGTAACTTCAGTTACCAAAATATATATATATATATATATATATATATATATATATATATGAGTCTTAGCATATTTACACGAGACTGTCATTGTTAAAATGATCCTAAGGGGCTTCCCTGGTGGCGCAGTGGTTGAGAGTCCGCCTGCCGATGCAGGGGACACGGGTTCGTGCCCCGGTCCGGGAAGATCCCACATGCCGCGGATCGGCTGGGCCCGTGAGCCATGGCCGCTGAGCCTGCGCGTCCGGAGCCTGTGCTCCGCAAATGGGAGAGGCCACAGCAGTAAAAGGCCCGCATACTGCAAAAAAAAAAAAAAAAAAAAAAAAAAAAAAAAAAAAAAAAAAAGATCCTACGAAAGATTCTACAAGGAGAAGATCTACAAAAACTAGAATTACATAGAGAAATGTATGGGATGAGTTTGCATTTGATATGACTTATATTTGGCCAAAACAAGAAACATGAATACATTGAATTTTCCCGACCTGGGAAAAATTTGTCATTAATAATGGGGGTAATAACAACAATAACAATACAAATAAAGATTACCATAAAATGATGCAAAAGCCTTTCATGATTTTTACACATTTTGATCTAAACAGTAGTAGTTTCAGAACTGATTCCAAGCAAATAGTTAGTTCCAGGTCAATCTATACTTATTGCACTGAGGTCCTTACTCACTTAAAAAATATGGACTCCCTTCAAACAGTGTCTTCTTTTAGATTATTTATAATATACTTTGATTCACAAAAATGTGATTTCCTATGTTCTAGCTCAAGAGCACGTTTTTGCATGAGGCAAGGTACCCCATGATAGAAACACAACCCCATGGTCGTTGCATTGGGCTGCCCCTGGGTAAGCAGCTGAAATGTGACTGGGATGTCTGGGTGCTGATGTTTCTTCTTGGTATAAGTGTGTCTGCTCTGCTTTGGGAAGGCGGGAGGGGATGGACACAAAAGGTTGGGTATAGCAATCCTAAACTCTGAGTCAGCTTGCCTGGCCACGGATTTTCAGGCAATTAAGTAAATGGACTTGAAAATTAACTCGTGGGCATGTGCAATGGGCCCTGTGCGGGTCCATTGGCGCTTGCCTTTCTTAAGGATGATGTATCATTGATTCCTCAATGGGATCGCCTCGGTCTGGTTCTCCCATCTCCAAGGATGTCAACTCGGGTTCCAGGCAAGGAAGGATGGAAGACTTGGGTCATCTATTTCTAATCAAATGCATAATTTTTAAAAATTATTCTGAGACAGAGAAGCCTACTACTTAAGCCACACTAAGGAAAAAATAATATGTGTTAAAGGAAGATTACTGCTGCTTAGAAAAATGTGACTTAAATGAAAACTCACAAGACTAGTTTTAGGAAGCCAGAATTATCTGGATCCCCAGGGACAAAAAATAGAAAAATTTCCCCACTAATTCTTTTCTTTCTGTAAACATCCTAAAGGTTTATTGAATTACAGTTATAAGTTGAAAGAAGGCAGTTTGCCCTACTTGGAAGAAGAACATGTTAAGCTTTTTTTTTTTTTAATTGTAACAGAGTTTCCGAGAATTCTAAGAAAAAGCAATTCCTAACACTGTAAGGGCAATATAATTTTGAATTTGGTTTGCAAGGTTGACATTTTGGAAAAATATAATAAATTATGTTGATACTTTGGTAAGTTATTTGGTAATTCATGTTGCTGTAGTTATTTTAAGACCTAGTGCATAAATATCATGTTTCCATTCATTCAAAAAACATTTACCCAGCACCAATCATGTGCCTGAAACTGGGTTAAACTCTGGGATTCTCTGATGAGCAATACTACTATTTATTTGATAAAAAGTAAAATCAAGCAAGAACTGTGCTCCATTGGGCCCCTGCTATAAAAATTGAATAGAATCACAGAATTTGAGGGCTTGAAAATATTTTAGAGATCACCTAATCCACTGCAACCCACAGAAAGAAATATATTTTACATGTGACCTAGAACACATGTGTTTATGTGTGTATGAAATATATGTATATAAATGGAAACAGGTTCCATGAAACAATAAATGCTCTTATTTCATTCTGATCTATTGCATTTTTTAAAAAGTGTTGATCACAAATTTATAAGTTGATTTCATAACCCACTGATGGATCTCAAACTGGACTTTGAAAAACACCAGTGTAACAAAACCCCTTATCTTAAAGATGAGAGATTAAGCCTGAGCTAGGTTACTTGCTTATTATAGAGTCTTGGTTAATGGAAAGACTAACCCACATTCCCTGTCTGCTGTTTATTGGTCTCTATCACATTATCTTGTTTTGTTTTCCTCTTAGAACTCACTATCACCATCTGAAATGACCCAGCTCATGTTGACTTGGGTGTTATCTATCACTCGTACTAGGAGGTAAATCTCCTGAGAACAGTCATCTTCACTGAGGTGCTCACCATTATTCCACCCATGCAGAGCTTGGCATAGAGTACCTGCTCAATAAATATTTTTTGAACCTTGAGGGCTCTAAACTGGACCCTGCTTGAGATTCACCTGAATAGTTTGATAAGGCCATTACTTTGGAATAACAACATGCCTCTGATGAGTAAGGAAACAGAATCACAGAGAAATGAAATGATTTGACATAAAACACGCATGGCATCAACAAAAAAGCAAGAACCAGAAACTAGGTCTCCTGACCCAGTTCAGAGCCCTGAGTTTCCTCTGACATATCTGTCATCTTACATTGTTAATCCAATTATTAATGTTATTAGTCTGACTTGCCCTAGAATACTCCTCACCCCCAAAGCGCAACTTTTCTATTTTCCAAGGGCTGGGGGAGCTCAGTGTTGGAGAAGATGAGGCCTGTGTATAGGGTATAGCAACATGAAAACATGCTTCCCAGTGTGTTGAAAGGTCAAAAATTACATTTCCTTTTTCTAAATTATGATCAAATCAAATGGGAAATCAAATGGGAAGTGTTTTTACATCCTAGATCCTAGCCAAATTCTAACAAAGAGACAAACTTGCTTTGTAATTTAACTTTGGGGGGCTTGTTTAAAGGGAAGCAAATTGCTTCTGGTCAGAGAGGTTTTTGTTTGGCCAAGTTTCCAGTATGACTTTTAAAACTTGTTAGAAACTAAACTCCAGGACTCCATGTCAAAGAAAAAGAGAATGAGAGAGAGAGAGAGAGAGAGAGAAAGAGAGAGAGTTGGAGAGAGCTTCTGACTTTAGGCTATAGATGAAAGCCCAAATTCTGCCAAACGACCACTTTTGAAATAACTCATATGGCAACTTACCCCAACTCACCAAACCTCCAGTGCCCACTTGAGAAAACCCAGCTTCATCTGGCATAGGGTTAAAGGGCTCCTCATGGCAAGTGCACCCCAGGCTTTTTCTGAGTAACCCCAGCAAGCCCAAAGGGTCCCCTGCCCATCCTGGGTCTTCAGTAAATCAATGAGTCTAACATCAGAGGCAAGTGATTGAGAACAAGTGCCTTTGATCCTAAAAGGAAAGTTTCCACTGGATTTTGATGAGTGACATTGGGTGTAGGGTTTGGGACAGGGTGGGAATATTCTGTCTTCTGAATCAGACTCAGAAAATAATAAATACAGGATGCCAGGCATGCCACGTTTTATCCAGTGACCCTAGACCAAGGTTTCCTCAAGTTTTTGTTGCCTATTTTAAAGTTGGGGAGGGGAAGTTTGGAGACTAAATGAAAAGTGATCATATTAATTGTGCTCTAGAAGCAATTTTCCATTTCATATTATCCCAGCATAAATGTGGCCCCTGCATTCCATTCACAATGAAAAACATCAGGGTACAGAACTCCCAAGAGGGCTGGTTTCTGCCTAATGTACCCAGGGGGAAAGCCTAGAAAACATTAAAGCGGTAGCTAGGAGTTTTAATGAAGTTAACCTGCTGAAACCAGTGGGGGGCGGGTTGCCTAAACTACACCTGAAAGCACTTTGATTATGGCATCGGCTTCAAAAGAAACGTGGTCCCTCATTTCTGAGCTCTGCTGCACTGAGAAATAGAATTGCACCTTTATATTCAGGCTAATTTCGCTGACTTGCTGAGGGCCGAAAGCATTCTTAAGCATTCTGAGGATGGAAGGGACAGGGACTGGTCCTCCATCCCCACCGGCCACGTCACAAGCCCAAATGGACAGAGGGTGCTCTGAACCCCTCAGTTTGGAACAGGTCCTAAGAATGTAAAGTCCAGCATGATAAATGCCTTCCGGTTCAGAAGAAAATAACCTCCCACTTTCTGCTAACATTGAGCCAATTCAGGTTCTACAGGTTGGCTTAAAAAAAAAAAATTCAAATAATCCCTAGCCTTTATAAATTTCCCCTCTCTTAACACATAAACTCCCCTTAGCTTTTTAATATTACAACTTCCTGTTCCATTTCCTTTTATTTTGTGATGTGTTACATTTGTTCAGTTCGGCTTTCTTTTTCATTTTTCTCTTCTGCTGGTCTCTCTCCTAAATTCCTTTCCTTTCACATCTCTTCCTCTTGGATTTTAGCTCTGCGTTTGCTCCTATTGTTTTCTTTTCTGGTCACAGCTGCCCCCTAATGGTTTGGGCTGGAGAAAAAGGAAGCTGGGGAAAAATATAAAATGTACTTTTGCTTTTAACTTGGAATGTAGTCTCGGTATCTCTGGAAAGATACCCCAAACCTGTATATCAATGGGGAGGTGAACTGGAGAGGTGAACTGTAAAACTGAGAGACAGGGTGGGAGGAAAGTTTAAGTTTTCACTGAATACATTTGGCTTGAATTTTTTTTTTTTTTTTTTTTTTTTGTGCGGTACGCGGGCCTCTCACTGTTCTGGCCTCTCCCGTTGCGGAGCACAGGCTCCGGACGTGCAGGCTCAGCAGCCATGGCTCACGGGCCCAGCCGCTCCGCGGCATGTGGGATCTTCCCACACCAGGGCACGAACCCGTGTCCCCTGCATCAGCAGGCAGACTCTCAACCACTGCGCCACCAGGGAAGCCCTTGAAATTTTTTAAATGATGTACATGTATTACTTATTCTCTTTTTTAAGTTTAGAAAATAAACAGAATCCAAGTCTGGAGATGGAAAAGGAGACAACCTCTACAAATCATTTCTTGGTCCCTGCAGAAAGCAAGCATCATTCCAATCCTCCTCCCCATCAGGGATCTCATCCGGAAACTAAGAGTTGATTGGCAGCTCAGTAAACTGCATGAGAGTAAATATGAAGTAGGAGAGTGGGAACTAATGACTATGGTGGGTGTGAATTAACCCACCCTGGAGTATCCTCAATAGCAAAAGGTCAGCTCCCTGACACTTGCCTTTCTGTCACGACTTTCACGCTCAAATTAGCAACTATTGCCATCATAATGTAACAATCACCTGAGATGTAGATGTCTAATTAAGGCACCTTAAGTCACAAGTTACAAATCTGAAAACAGCAATAACCGAAAAAACAAAAACAAAAACACCAAAAAAACCTGACAAATCAGTGGGACTTTAAGAGTGTAGCTATGCATGTGAAGGAAGGAAAAGGAATGCACACTCATGGATGCAGGATGCACGTTTCCAGGAATTTTAGTCTATGAATTTAGTGAGAGAATGGGAATCCTCAGCTCAAAATACGATTTTCCTTACTGGTAAAAAATTTCAGATCATAACCCTAAAATTTCCCATCACATCACCTATAAATGCCATGAAGTTACAAATAAGTTCTTGGCCTGTGTTTGTGATTGTCAAGAAGAATCTGTATATTTTTAGGGGCTAGGAAAGGCCTTTGTCCAAAAATCCAAAAATGTCTCCTCTGAAAACCCTGCCAAGATGCCTAACATACTTACTTTCTCTTTGGGAAAAGATACCCAATATAAATACTATGAAAATGGAATATCCAGTTAAGCTCCATCCATGCATTTACATCTTCTTGTGGGATAAAAGGTTATCAATTTCAATTACTGATCTGTCTATGAAATTAAGACTAAAACTAGCTTTAAATTCATGAATGAGGATGAAGTCCAGGAAGATCCCAAGCCAAAATACAAAACTGAAAAGGGGTGGAAGTCATTCAAACCAACCCTTTCATTCTACATGTGAGGAAACTGGTTCCAAATTGGTTATCAGATTTTTCAAGGGTGGGGGAGACCTAAGGCCCATCTGCCCTGACCTCAGGTTTCTGCTGCCCCAACCTGCTTCTCTCCACTGAGGGCTGGAGCTGAGGCCAAGAGCCTGGAGCACCGTGAAGGCGCTGATCCCTGGGGAGTGCTCTGGAAAAACTGTCCAAGAGAGCAGAGAAGGGGCACATATAATACAAGCCAGCCCTTCTCTTCCTCGCCAAACAGACACCATACATTTTCAAATGATGTCTCTGCTGATACTGGGGTTCCCTTTTGGGTGAACAAGTGAGGTAGTCTCAGAGAACAAGGGTATGAATTTCTAGGGCTTCTACGGGTAATCTCCTGCTCTGGTCTTTTGATTATCTAAACCTGAGCTGTCCAATATGTCCAATAGCCCTTAAACTCATGTAGAATCTCCTTTTTTTTTTTTTTTTGAGAAGCTAGGAAATTAAAATTTTTAAATAAAATTAAAAACAATTTAAAATTCAGTTATCAGTCACACCAGGCATATTTCAAATGTCTAATAGCCAGGCAAAGAGCACAGATACCTCCTTCATTGCAGAAAGTTGTACTGAGAATGCTGCTTTAAAGTGAAGGGTTGGGGCTTCCCTGGTGGCGCAGTGGTTGAGAGTCTGCCTGCCGATGCAGGGGACACGGGTTCGTGCCCCGGTCCGGGAAGATCCTACATGCCGCAGAGTGGCTGGACCCGTGAGCCATGGCCACTGAGCCTGTGCGTCCGGAGCCTGTGCGTCCAGAGCCTGTGCTCCGCAACGGGAGAGGCCACAGCAGTAAGAAGCCCCCGTACCGCTAAAAAAAAAAAAAAAACAAAAAACAAAAAGAGTAATAAAGTGAGGGGTTGACAGGGTCCTTTTTGAAGCACAGGTGCCTCAAATTGTTTAAAAATGAGTGTAGCAGAGGAAGAGCTGCCTCATGCTTAAACCAAACAGAGTAGAGAGAGCATTATGACTTCTTTAGTTTTCTTTGCCAAGGATTTCAGGGATGTTTGGATGAATTTTGCACGTTTCACTCGTTTTTGGGTTTTTTTCACTCACAAGTCTCCCTGCTACCTGATCTAGTGTCTGTGTCTGAGAAAGAGATGAGAGACACACAGTTTAGAGTGAAGGAGATCTCAGTACTTTATGGAAATCTGCGAGGATTCTGGAAACCCACCAAAAATAATATCACATAGAAACTATGAGGTGGTGTTGATTGTTTAAAGAGTAGGAAAAAACCCTATTGACCAGAAACCTGGACCTCAGCTTCAAACAAAAGAGAATAAAAAATGAAGACCTATTCCATTTTAACTGAAGCTTTGCCTCTGAGACAGATGCAGCTAAACATTAACTAGGGCAGTGTAGTGAATTATAGATTAAGATGCAATTATGTCTCCTATCTCCCTCTTTCGGGGTGAGAGCTTGTCAATGTCAGGGCTCAGATAAGGGGAAACACCATGTGACAGGTGGTATCTATTGTGGAAGCATGAAACTTCTGGAACTCTTAGATCTTGTGTTCCCAGGAGGCAAGCCCCCAATGTCTTACTTGCTTGCATACCTCCTGCGTAGTCATGCTTCCACGAGCGTTTAATAAGCACACGGCAATAAACACAGATGGAAAACCACACCTGAAACAAACCTCTAGTAACAACCAATGGTTGAGTGGGTGGGTGGTGAAAGGGCTGGATCCAGCTCCATAAACCCCGCCAGCTGGCACTTGGAACATGTTTTTGCAAACCTCTCGCACCCATGAGGCGAGGTTCTTGGTGTTTTCAAAAGGCTCTTTGCTGTCACTTCTAAATAAATGTTACAAGGTAAACCCGGAAACACCACCACTCTGGCACTTTAAGGGACATGTTCTTAGGGGCTTTTCGCAGATATTTGAAACATCTGCTCCCTATCTGAAAAGTTCCTGGAGAGGAAAAGTGACGAAACACTTGTCCAGGGGTCCTTCCTTCAATGGAAGGGCATATGTCAAAGGTTATGTGCAAACACAGTGTCTCAGAACAGAGGTTCTCAATTCTGGCCTGATGAGCATTTACATCAGAATCACCTGAAACATGTGTCAAAAATACAGATTCCCAAACCCAAGGCATCTGATCTGCAGGAGGATGCTGCCCAGGAGTCTGAATTTTTACCACTTTCCCTAGGTGATTCTGACGTAACCTTGGGTTGGGACTGTCGAGCTGGAAATGCCCATCTTTCCACCGGGGTGTGGCTAAGTCTGAATTTTTACCACTTTCCCTAGGTGATTCTGACGTAACCTTGGGTTGGGACTGTCGAGCTGGAAATGCCCATCTTTCCACCGGGGTGTGGCTAGGTTACAGCTTTCTCTTAGCATCTTTTACAAACCTGTTTTATGTTCCCCACATCCCTTCTTGTCAAAGGAATGGAACGTAGGATGGGATTATCTATTATTATTTCACAATGAAGGATAATGATGTAAAACGTCCTAGGTGAGTCAGTGATTCTGCCAGGAATCTCGACTTCACTAGTTAGCTGTTTTCTAGTCAGTTCAGTGTTTCTCTCAACTAGCCCATTGTTTCTGTCCATGCTACTTTAGTAGGCAGGCTTCTCTATGGGACTCACAGGCGTGAAAGATATGGACTCACAAAATAATGAAAAGGACGGTGCCTGGCTCCTCACACCTGCACCTCTGGTCGAAACCAAACCAATTGTAGCCAAACCCCTGAGATTCCAGTCTAGACAAAAACTGGGGCTGGCAGGTCTGAGCCAGTCCCATTCTGGAGAATTTCCGTAAAGATTCATTTTCCATAGGGCACAGGTGGGATTTGTGTTTAGTCCCCAGAGTTCTTGGAAGTCCTGAATTAAAGCAATTCTAAGTCCCCCTGAGTCCATGGGCTCTTGTTCAGAGTGGGCTGGGGGAGATCTGGTCTCAGTCTAAATCTTCCCTGGTCTGATCTTAAAGGGCTGTGAGCTCCTGGAAGTGAAAGCACCACCAGAAGTGCTACTGCAGGTACTGTTACCATTATTTATTGAGTGCTGCCCCCTAGAGGATTCAAAATGGTCTGGCCGCTGGGAGTCCCCAGGGCTCTGAACCGAAGACTCACCCTCTACCCAACCGCAGGAAATCAGGACTTGACTCAAGTGGACTGATTAGAACTCTTGCCACAGTCATATTGAGGACTCCCAGGAAGTAAGTTAGCTCCTTCTTAATGACTCCTCTCAAAAATTAAAATCCATGATGCTGGGAATCACGTCCAGGAAGGCAACACTGAAACTGACCCTTCTCCCTACCAGACCAAGACCCAGATAGGGACCTCCAACCCTCAGAACCTGAGAGCAGAAGTCCAGAGTTTCCTTCTTATGGTTTCCCAATGGGCTTCAGTTTACTTTTTCTTTGTCTCCCCTTCACCTGAACTCTGACTATAATGTTCTCAGAAACACAATTCTTCCATGTTCAGCACTTGCTAGATTGGTTGGTGGTGGGGAGGTGATCCTAAATGACTCTCTTTATTAAACCTGTGTCACTGTAGATAATGTTATTTGTCCTTAAGTTAGTACCTTGGCAATGATAGCCGAGATCTCCAATTAAGTTTCAAAATCCAGACTGCCTCTTTACTCCATTAAATACTGGGAAGCAGTGGTCTTTCTTTTCAACTGACATTTAAACAGGAAAAGAAGTAAACTTGGAGTTTTTAATAATACGGATGTGCTCTCAAGGCCAGGAAGGAAGGCGGGAAAGAAGGACAGGAGAGAGAGAGAGAGAAAATGAAAGGAATGAGAGGTAGTGTTTAGGCCCACCAGGGAACATGCTCACTGGAAAAACTCACCAGGTCTCGGTTAAATGCCCTTTCAAACCAGGCATCTAAGATTAACAGTGTGATATGCAGCCAGTGGATCTACACAGCGCTGTAAAATCCTTGCACGGCTTGGCTCAACTATTTGCAAATGGCTTCTGATTCAATTTTGTTTTGGTTATCTCAGTGTAAATAACAGTTAAGTGGGAGTTACAGATTTTTCAAACACTAAAAGTGATAAACAAAGCTAATGGCAAGTCCAGATAAGGAGGAAAACCACCCAGAAGAATCCACAAGCACAAGCAAAGAAATAAATGGGATAGTCAGATGCGTGTGTGTTTCTTGTCACCGAAACTTTATTTTTCTTAATCTGCAGAGTGGCAGAAAAGGTATATGCCAAGTGTTATTTAGACTGTTCCTGTTAAGAGTCTTTATGATAATGTAGTAATAGGTGCCTAGTGAAGCAAGACAGTTTGAATCCACAAAGCCATCCTTAGAAACAAAGATACAAGTGTTTTCCCAACTGTTAGCTCCAGGCTCCCTCTAAACAGGCTTCACGCCTCCATTTAAAAATAGTTGGCATAATGCTGTTTTCTTTCTCTGGGCGTTGTGTCCACATTTCCATGGGGACGTGTGAACGGAAGTAGTTACAGTAGCATTTCGAGAAACCTTCATGTACCTGGACTTTTTTTGGAGAATCCAATTTTATTACCTGAAAAATTTCTTTGAAGAATGTCTTTCCTCTTCTTCTGACAGTTACAAGTTAGGAGCGCAGGGAAAATTACATCCTCACCCAGAGAGGAGAGGAGTATGTTTGGGACACAACAAAGGATCCGAGTAGTAAACGCAGGGAGTGTTTGGGGTTTTATTCAGCCGGGGCTGACCGTGTGTGTCGCCGCCACGCACTGCTGCCTGTGCGAACGCATGGCTGAGCTGCCGCCTGCCTCCCTACTGCAAACACCGTACGCCACCCAACTCCTCTTGTAACGCCATTGCGCGTGGCATTGTGTTGGGTTCTACGTGTGTGGCACGAGAGTCGGGGAATCGGGGGAGAACAAGAATTTCCTCCATTTCCCGCGGAGTCTTCCTCGGGCGGGGGCCAGGCGGCCAAAGGCAGCGCGCCCTGGAGGTGCCCGGGGGCTCTCCTTCTCCAGGGCATTACGCACGGGCGGCCCGGCGCAGCCAGGCGCGGAGGTGCCCAGGGTGGGAGAGTGGTGGCCGGGTGGGAGCTGCCTTAACTTTGATCCGGCCGCGGCCGAGAGGAAAACCGCCGCCGCCCCGCCCGAGCCGGGTGCCGCCGCGCTCTGCTCTTCGCCGCGCGTCTCCGCGGCTGCCTCTTTAATCAGGAACACAGAAGGGGCGGGCCCTGAGCCGGCGCGTAATCGGATAGCTCTGCCGCGGCTCTGACATCCACCCGCTGCTCGGCCTGAAAAGGCAGTGGGGAGCCGGAGGGGAAGCAGAGAACGCGAGCGAGGCAGCAGCCCGCAGCCCGCCCCCAGTACATCCTCAGACGCGCAGACACTCGGCCAGGCGCTAGGCGAGGTGGAGGTGAGGGCGGGCGCGAGCGAACTCGGAGAGGGGCTCGCTCGCTCCCAGGCGATCCCAGCCGGCGCCGCCGCCGCCGCCGCCGCCGCCGCCGCACCAGCAGCCGCCGCAGCAGCAGCTTCCTTCCTCAGACTCCCCTCTTGAGGCTGGCCAAGCGGGTGTAGCCTTTGGGGGAGGCTCCCGCTAGAGGAACCCGGTGAGGGCAAGAGCTGGGTGGCCGCCTCCCGCTCAAGCCGTCGGGCGTTCTGTGCCTCCACCAGCGTGTCGGTCCCGAGTGCCGGGGGATGTGTCAGTTTACGCCTCTGAGATCACACAGCTGCCTGGGGGCCGTGTGATGCCCAAGGCAAGTCTTGGCTTTTATTTTTATTATTTTTTCCTTTTTTTTTACGCTTGGCTTACGGGAAATACTCGTGATGTTGTAGGATAAAGGAAATGATACTTTGAGGAACTGGAGAGGGCATAGATGCGTTTTGTTTTTAAGAGAGGAAACCCGTCCTCTCTTCCCGGCTTGCTCCCTCTTTGCTAATTTGAAGAGCTACCCTCCTCCTGGTGAGGTGGGGATCCAGCAAGAATAAAGGTGAAGACGGGCCGCCAGGACCTAGGAGGGAAACACTGACCAGGAGAAACCTTTGCAGAGGACACTGTAAGGAAGAACATTAGAGAGAGAAAAATACAAAGACTTGTAATTAAACAAGAACTCTACAAAAACAGCTCTGGAGAAAGCTTCTCCAAAATGGATATGTTTCCTCTCACCTGGATTTTCTTAGCTCTCTACTTTTCAGGACATGAAGTGAGAGGCCAACCAGGTAAGCCCCTGAAAGTTGTTGGGTTTTGTTTTTTCTATTCATTTCAATATGCCTTTACCTTTAAAAGCAACTGCTAATTCAGGGGGCCACACGCAATGGCAAAGAAGGAAGATCTCTCAATACTGAATAATTTAGAGAGAGATCCCAGCCGGCTCTCCCTACACCACCACCGCTGCTAAAACCCAACTTTTCTCTCCTGCTAGGAGTGTGTGAGTGTGTGTGTGTGTTTTGAAACATAGACAGAATTTGGCGGTGTTCAGATGTCACATATGGACTGAATCAAAGGTTTAAAAATACTACAAAGCTTTTGCATTACAGTTTTGGGGAATTTTTTTCCCTGTCTTGAAGCAGAACACATCTCCCTTGAGTTTCTTCAACCTAGCCAGTGAAATATAAATCATTTGCGTTCCCTCCCCTTAGCTACATTGAGCAATGTTAACTGAAGGGCTTGGGAACTATAAGAGTCTAGTTTGGGTTTTCCAGTGCTGTAGATTGTTTGCAGAATGTGTGGATGAGCCTCAGGATCATTGGGCTTAGGCTGATGGAGCAAGTTGTCTTGTGGCCGAGCTAGGGGCTTGGGGCTGGGCGCTTCTGGCAACCAAGGCGTTTGGTCATTCAGCTCTCTTTCCTGCTGTATTTTCTTGTGAAGTAAATCATGTGTTCTTTTAAAAATTATTATTAGATAACACAAACTATGTGGCCCTCAAAGGTCTCTCATTCTTGTGAAGTGGTCAGAAACTTTTGAGTGGAATTTGTTTTCAACCACTGCCAAAAAGGGTGCGTGGACAGACTGCAGAGATAAGTACTGCAAGGCCCAGAACAGTCTGGGGCCAGTATTTGTGAACTAGGGGCACACTCTCTGAGAAGGGCTGGTTCCAGGGAATCCAGTGAGGCATGTTCTTGCTTCCGCATACCTCTCTCCCGGGTGAGCCTCTCTCCCCTCTGACAACAGTGTCTGCAGTCTGACAAAACTCTTAAAAGCTGCTACAGGTGATTGAGAGTGGGGAAGCCATCCCGGGAGGAAATGGGGAAAAGAAAGGAGAAAAAGCCTTCCTGAAGTGCCCTTACCCGCAGGCACTTAGAAGTCTGCCACTGCAGCGATAGCACTAACCCCTTGCAGCCTCCCGGGCCCTCCCCCATCACAGCGGGCTAGTGGGAGCCCGCTGAGGGGAGCCCGGGACTCTGATTCTCACTCCCCAGCACTGGCACGCACCCCACTCGAAGCTTGGGTGTTTATTTGAGGGGGAGAAAGATTCGCGAATGCCCTTGTTATCCAAATCCACACGTTTGCTGCGTCTTCTCTGCCATAACTGGTCTTCAAAGCAATTGAAAATCGTATCAAAGAGATGGGTGCAGGTCCCACTTGGGGAGATTTCCTGTGGCTCCCCATTCCCTGTTGCCTTAATTCTAAGTTCCCAGCTCGAAGCGAAATTAAATTACCTCCCACAGACCTGAAAGCTGCATAAATTATATATGTTTGTGTGATTCGCTGTGTGTATATATGTGTGTGTGTGTGCGTGTGTGTGCCCGCGTGCGCGCGCGGTGAGGATGCCCACGGTACATTATGTATTCAGGCACGGACACTGATAGGCCCCGGCGCGCGAGCGCGCGCACACTGGCGCACACACCGGCGCGCGCGCGCGCGCACACACACACACACACACACACAACTTCAGGTTCTGAGGGGCGGGAGGGGTAGTAAAGACTCGGGGGCCATCTCCTACCCCAGATGTTCTGACATCTGTCCCCGAGCACTGCGCGGAGTGTGTATGTGTGTGTGCGACGTCCGCTCAAACCCACTCCCGCTCTGCCACCTGCCTTCCGCGCTCTCTGCAGAGCCCCCTCCCACCCCAGCCCCGGGCCGCGCTGCGTCACTTCTAGAGAAGCCCAGAGGCGCGGAGCGCAGGGCTCGTCGCCCTCTGTGAGGCCTCAGGCAGCCTCGGACCCAGGGTGGGACCTCCTGATGGGACGCGGAGCTGGGACCCGCCCGGGGTGGGTATTCTCCCTCACCCGAAAAGGCGATCACAAGCCGCGGGCCGTTCCGGCTTTTCGTCGGAGCAGCGGACTGGCACCGGGGGAGCCGGCAGCGGGTGGCAAAGGGCGAGGCCCAGCTAGACCTCTGACTCACCCGGTGCGCGCCGGCCGGGAGGGGTCCGTGCCGGGGAGCAAGTGAGGAAATAACCTCGTGGCCACGGCGGGCAGCCTCTTGCACTGGCGGGCGGCTGGGAGGCGCAGCCCAGTGGGCGTCGCGCACCAGGCTCCCCCTGTCCTTGCCACGCCGGCCGCCTTGCCAGATCGCAGCGCCGCCGCCCGCCTGTCTCCCTCCTGCCCCGGCTTAGGGGCTCGGGGACTCGGGGCCGCTCGGAGGGCCCTGCCCGGAGCGCCCCCTCCTGCCTCGCGCACTCCACTTTGCGCTGCATTACCCCTGCTGCCCCCAGAGAGTCGGCTTTGAGGGGCTGGGGGCCCGAGCGCTGGACGAGCTGGGTGGCGGGAAGACTGGGTGGGATTCGGAGCGGAGGTTGGAGGCGCAAAGGAGGCAGCTTGAGCCGCGGGAATGCGAGCAACTTGCGCGGCCTCCAGTAGCGCTGCGCGCCGGGCGCCCGCGGGTGCGCGCGAACAGGTGAAGAGCACGCGGCGCGCGGGCATTCCACGTGGTGGGGACGTGGTGGCCCCCCAGCCTCCCCCCTACCCCGCGCTGGCTCTAACGCCGCATCGATTTGTTTGGGCTACGCAGCAGAAACAGAGCCGAGCGATCCATAAACATTCTATTAGGCAAAAATATTCCCAGCGAAAGCAAAACCGAAGCTCAAGCCTGGGCTAAGTGGGCCGCCTCCAGCTCCTGCAGCCTTGTCCCCTCCCCCTCCTGACTAAGGACACCTCCAGGGAGAAGCTTGCGGCATTTCCTCAACGCTGCCCATTGCCAGAAAGTTAAGTCGCCGCTGCGGTTCTCCGCCTGGGAGAAACCTCTGCAGTCGCCGGCGAGTTCCGCCTCCCCTCCCCCGCCATCTCGCTCTTTGCTTTTCCGCTAGGGAAAAAGAAATATTCACGGCCAGTGCTTCATTTTCCCTGATTGATTTCTCTTTAATATCAACAGAAGTTAATGGAGGCGGGGCGAGCTACGATTAAACGGCTGACCCCAGCCTTCGCCTGGGGCTAGAGCACCTCCGTTTTTCCCACCAGGTCCCCGGCGCCCGGCGGCTGGGTGGGAGGCATCTACAAAGCTAATGTCCAGTGGCTGGCGGGGGTGTTGGGGTGGAATGAACCGCTCGCCCCTCCGGGAACCTCTGCGGTATCGGGGTGGGAATCAGCTTTCCGGGCCAAGCTTAGGGGATCTGGCTCAACCGTGTCACCGCTTCTGCGGCTCCGGTTGAATTTCTCTGGAATGGGAGGAGATCGGCGCTCTGGTTTACTGGCGTGTGCTCACCACTCGCCTCCCTCCCACCACCTCCCTTCCTTTCGGTTTCAGACGGAGAGGAGAGCCCCCTGGCGCTAGCCATTCCCGGTCAGCGCCTGGCCGCGAAACTCCCCTTTGCTGGACTTAATCTCGTGGTCAGCGGGGGACGGGGTTTTGCTCAGGAAATCATCAGGCCCTGACAATGGGTTTCTTCAGATAGTGGCACTCCCAGCCCTAACGTTTCCGCACCTCCGGGACACACTGCTTGGGGCCAAAAGAGCCCGGACCCTGTAACCCAAAACCGCCCCTCCCCTACCCCACCCTCCCGCCCGCCCCTTGCCTGGAGAGCTTTGATCCGTGCTTGAGTTTTAACACCATTGCCACGGACACTGGCAAACGCAGTCAATTCAACCTTCCGTCTGGACTGGATGATCAGATAAGAGGTGTAAATTAGCTGTGGGAGACAGGTCTGGTTCAAACAAATCCTGAAAGAGAAGCAACGGCAGTCGAGGCTCTGGATAAGAGTTTGAAGAGGGTTTCCTTTTTAGCCTGTCTCCCCGAATTGCGGGATGGCTGTGGGCAGGCATAAAAATTTGCAAGCAGATCTATAAACTCCTGGATTCGGCACAGACGGCCTGCTCTAGGCTCTGGGGACTGGTCCCGTGCCCGCATTCAGTGGGTACCCAGTCAACTTTATCCCATAAGCAGCCACTGGAGGTAGTGAAGCTAGTGCCAGTTGCCAACAGAGCACACAGTGCAAAACAGTGGAAAGAGAAGAGCTCCCCATGAGGGCTCCAGGGCAAGCTGCTTCTTGTCCAAGTTGTGCCTGGTAGAATTGTGTATGCCCAGGCAGCACCACAGGTCTGGACTTTTCATGTCATGCCGTGGAGCCCTCAGATTAAGCCACAGAGCACCCAACTGGCAAAATGAAATGTTGGAAGGCTGCAGTGACTAGAACCCCAGGCTATCCAGACAGGACTCCTGCTGTCTACCAAATGGCTGTCATCTCCTGCTGTTGAATGTATAGTTCATATTCTGCACCCAAAAGGTCAGTTCCTATCTTCACAGTGTAGTGGAGTCTAGGAGTCCAAATGCCAATTCATATGCAATGAGGCATGAAAGCAAATAACATTTGGAGAGAGGTCCCCGGGGATCAGTGGGGAGAGACACCATAGACCGGATGGTTCTGAGGACCCTGTCTGGTGTTTTTCATTTGACTCAACTGCTCATTAAAGCAGTCAAGAGAAGGGGCTGACTTTGGGTGACCCAAGTGTGAGACAGTTCTGAGTTGACAGAATTCAGAACCAGGTTCATTGGTAAAGAGTTTTCAGAACATATTCCCCCAAAGTCCAGTTTGGGAAGACTTTAGGAAATAGAGATGAGACTTTCCTTTTTTAAAAGATGGAGCAGAAGCATGATATCTTTTTAATTTCTTGCACTGATGAGAAAAGACTTGAAAAGTGACATCTGGGCGGTAGTTTGTAGTATCATTAACATATTTGAGGTATTTTATCACCTGACCATCACTTGCCACTGGATAAGCTTTGAGGCACCCTCTTTGAGTGTCAGATTTGTGTTTGTTCCCTGGAAGTTAGTCTTTGTATGGTTCCTTCCACGTAAGTCATTCACTTTTTTTTTTTTTAATTAACCCATTCCTGGTATTGCGGAAGTTTGTCCTAGAGAGCCTACAGCCTTTTTCAAAGCTTTATCTGCTTCGATGAGAAATGGCTGAAGGCTTAATGGTCTCATTACCTAACAGGATTCAGTGGGGTTAGATTCCAGGACACAGTGGCCTTGTAGCCTGGCTGGCCCTCCAGGAGAAAGCATCTTCTAAAGGTTTAGGAAGCTGTCAAGTTTAGATAAGGCTGAGCTCCGATCCTAGGGGACCTTGGTTGTATTAATAAGGAGAAATTAATTTTTAACCACTGGGAACATTGCCAAATTATGTGACCTTTGGCAGACCAGCTGTGCGATAAAAATAAATCCCCCATCTCTGAAAATGCTGCTTCTCTCCAGGAGAACAATACCAAGGTGGCATTTAGGATGGGGAAGAATAGGGTTGAGGAGACAGGAGAGAAATGGCAGCTGTGGAGAAAAAAACCCTCTGATGTTGTGACACATAGTTTCAGACTTGAGCCATCCAGTCACACCCCTACCACACCCTCCCCCAGACACACACCCTGGTTTCCAGGACGCAGGAAAGAGGCCCAGGATGACAAGGACCTGAGGTGCCAGGAGTGGAAACTGTGTTAAGTGCCTCCAGCTCACTCACACTCCAGCCTCAAACACATCTCTCATTGTTCACACACAGATTCCTGGCAAGGGGGAGAAAAAGGAGTTTTCAAACAGGCAAAACGTTTTTCTTGCCCTAAATGCCACTAAATAAGTTTGTCATTGAAATGTTTAGGGGAGACCTTCATCGGACTTCCCAGCTTCTGAAGCATTGGAGCCAGACCACCTGGATTAAAATCCAGCTCAGCCGCTTGACAGCTTGGTGATCCAGAATCCTTAATCTCTCTGTACTTCAGTGTCTTCATCTGTAAAATGTATTTGATAATAATAGCTGATTTCTAGGGCTGTTGGGCTATGTCAGATTACATAGAGTACTGTTTAGTACATATTAAGCTGTCTATTCGGAAGTCAGTTCATCTTCAAAACAGCTTCGGTGGGGTTAACAGTATCTGGTGATCATAGAAAGATAGAAAGCACACTAACACCCATGTGGTAAGTTGATGTTACTTTTATGAGTTTTTTTAAAAGTAAGTAGATAATTACGCATTCTCAGCTCTTACCCCACTAAACCTTTGTCTGGTTTTATAAGCGTCAGATGATCTCTCGGCACACTGTTCTTCAGAGACGCATGTTCTCTGCTGGATTCTCATCTTAGATTTATGTCTGTTCTTTGCATTTTTTTTTTCTCACCTGGGTTTTCTACTTTCAGTGTTCTCGCCTCTACTGATTTTTTTTAAAATCTCTCTCTTTTCCTTCCCTCCTCTTCCATCCTTCATCCCTGAAAGTGTGCTCAGCAGGGAGTGCTGCGTGGAAGGGGCTCCCTGAACGTGTAATAACTTCTACTCTGGCATTAAGGCCCCTCAGCAGCTGAACTCAAAAAAGTCATCATAAAGACAAAATAGCTTTTACCCAGCAAGATTCTTAATAATCCCATTTCCCTCTGGATCCTCATAAAGGAGTCATGATCTAATCCAGAAAGAAAAGGGAGGAGGCTGGGAATAACAAAAAGAAGGTGTGCAGTGGGTAGGGCTGCTGGCCAGCTGAATGCACACAGCCAGTGATACCCTGCTCACCGCCTCTCAAGATCCTGTGATAGCCAGGGATCCAGGTTCTGGCCGGTCTTTCAGCCAAGAAGATAAAGGGAATTGCAAATTACTGGACCAAGCGGTGATACTAATTGTTTTGATAAGGGGAAAAATAAAACAGATGTGCCTAAAAGGCATATTGGGGGCCAGGGGAAGGGAGCCGGGGAGGGATGGGTAGAGAACTAAACTGAAACCCAGCAAGAGTCTAGTGATGGAGCAGTAGTTTGAATCTTCTTGGCGCTACTGAAAACAAATATCTAGAGCTTGCCTTTGGGAGGGTAGGGGGATGGAGTGAGGGGGCAAGAAAACCCTCAGATAAATTAATTTTACCATTATTAGAATTAAAATGTAATATCTTTTGAACTTCATCATTATGATCTGAGGTTATTGTGTCCTATGAGATATAGTTCACACTAGCTCTACCTTGATCTATGACTAGGTATTATTATCCCAGACAAGTCCTCTAAACTCACGGTTCACCAATTAAAAAACATTTGCATTTAATAGGAGCTGTGGGTCGGGAAGGAAGAGTAGTAGCTGGATAAGCAGAACAATTTGTGACAAGGCTTTCTTAGAATTTGTGATACCTACGGATACTTTTGGTGTTATGCCAGTCAGTTATTAATTCATTAATTCATCAAGCCTCACTGAGTCTGACTTTTGGGGAAGACTCTGGATTTGATGCTCTATGGTTTGCCAAAGATGAACAGGTGGTCCAGCAGCATGGATAAGGCTCTCTCACACCTTAGAAGATGCTAAAGAGCTTCAACCTCAGAGGTTGGGAAAGGTCACTCGTGCTGTGGGGAAATCAGGGAGGGCAGAGCTGCCATGTGAGCCTGGATTGAGAGGATGGATGATTTAGAGCTGGGAAAGGCATACCAGGGGAAGGGGAAATGGGAGCAGAGAAGGGAGCACTTCTTGTTTGGGGAACACTCAGAAACTGCAGTTTAGACGGTGTGGAGGCAAATAATTGCAAATCAGGTTGGATATGGTAGCTTGTGCCAAATGCAAGGCCCAAATTGCTGGGCCAGGGGGCTTGGATTTCATTTACTAACCAATGGGGAGCCATGAAAATTTCAACAGAAGCCTTTAGTTAATCAAAATAAATGAACAAAATTATATTACCTTTTGGAGAGGCCCTAAAATTATTCTTCTTCTATTTCCTTCCCCAAATGTCTGTTGAAAGGGTCAGGAATTGTAATCCCAGATCTCTCATGAATGGCATCAAAATTGCATTTGCAATGAGGGCTGGGAAAGAGTGGACATAAATATAAACTAATGATATTATATTGGCTGCCCTATTGGAATTGTGTTTGTTTATGATATAAGATGACAAATAACGAGGTTACCACAGGTGGCGTGATTTGAGGTCAGGGAAGGTAATCGCCTCAAACTACATTTTAACGATTAAATGAAGGTTCATTTTTAGCATCCAGACTGAGGGGAAGAGACTTCCCAAAGGTCCTGTTTCCAGACCCAACTTCCAGTTCTCTCCTTGGTGAATTCATCGGAGGTGTTTCAGAAGAGGAAGTTTGCCTCATTCCTCACTTCTTTTTCCATGCTTATCTGCTGGCTTCCTGTCCCGCTCTCTGATTCCCTCCGTCCTGCCCTCCTAGACGCTTCTTTTATTCAGATTTTGAACTTTATCATTGCAGAAGTTCACAGGGATTTGCATTTGCTGCGCCTTCAGGAGTGTATCACTCACTGCCACCCAGCCCCATAAATTGAATAGATTGCATCCCTTCCCAGTTGCCTTAGGAAGTGGTCAAACAGCCACATTCCTGGGCTGATGGATTGGCTCATTTCTTCCCAGCTTAAGCCAAGATACAGATTTTATGAGACTGTCTTGTGACAGGCTGAAGTCGCTTTGAATAAAACAAAATCCAGCCTCAGCCCACAGAAATCACTCTTTAAAAGCAGCTTATCCAAGGTTAGTGAGCAAAATTTGGTTCAAACCCTGAGCACAGGACTTAGATGATTTGAGTGAGAGATTGAAAGAAACTCTTTTTTTGGTCTTTCTTTTCATGCATCACTGTTGTTGAGATGCTCACACACAGAACTGTGTATCCCTAATATTTATAAATATACAGCCACAGACTCAGTTAAGAAAAGAAACTGCACGTCAGTAGAGCTAATGTGATTGAAAGAGACATTTGAACTCTCCATAATGCAGGACAGATACTTTCATCTGAAGAATCCTGGAGTTTTGTTTCAGGTTTACTAAGCAGATGAAACAGAAATGAACACCTTGCATAAATATCTTATTGTCTAGGAGGGTAGAGAATCTTTTAAATTGGGGGTTCATCTATGGGTTACAGGATTTTTACCCCCTCCTCATTATACAGGCTTTGAATTTTAGAACTGCAACTGACCTTTAGAACGACTCCCCTCATTTTATAGATGAGAAAACAAAGGCTCCGAGTTGTTTACTAACTTACCCAAGGTCACACAGCTTGTCAGTGGGGAGACCATACTTGAATACAAGGCTTCTTACTAGTTAAGTGGCAAGACTTCTCTCTTCTGAAATCATAGAAAGAGCTTCTTCTTTTCCTTGCTACCAATAATTAAATAAAAACAATGCTGTGGAAATAGGAACAGGATGGGATTGTGCTGTGGACAAAGGAGAAATTATAAAGTAAATAAAGCATATTATTTTGCGGGGAAATGAGACTGCTTTTCTCCACCAAGTGCCTTCAGGTATATATGTGAAACTGATGTCTTGTAATCCTTCTACTCTTCCTCTTTTCTATGGCATTTTAAAGTAACAAGGGAACTGAGATTTAGTGGGTTTCAAACCCAGTTCCAGGAAGTCCTGATGTTCTTACAGAGAAGCCCCATCAGAGAGGAGGGGAGGGACTTCATGGCGGGGATACTGCACTGATTCTGGTCACCCTCCGTCCCCACACCCAAGAAGAGCTCCACTTTTAGCTGCTTTGCACATTGGAGTTCTGGATAGAGCTCTGATCAAGGAAAACACAAACACTTCTAAAAATAACTTTGAAAACTGCACACTGAATTCAATCCTCTCATTGAATTACAGTTTAGGAAGCTGAGACACAGGAAGGTCACAGGGAGTTGAGAGTCCATGTGCTGCATCCCCTCTTCTTGCTAATGTCAACCCCCCTCCCCTCCTAGTAATCTGGTCCCCTTACCCCAGATCCACCTTTGACATCACCTGACTCTCCAATCCCATACCCAGCCAGCCTAAATTTCCCGTTTTTGCCAAGGACTTTTACTTTCAGTTCAGCTAAACTGAGTGATCTGGTTCTTCTACTGTGGGATAGCCCACAGCCTGTTGCCTGGTGTCACCTGGTGTCTCTGGCCATCGTGAAGTAAGCCATTGTAATCTGATTATTTTCGAGTCCTGGCCATCCAGTGTTTCTTTAAAACAAATCCAGCTGAATTTCCTTAGGAGGCAGACCAGATTTTTAAAGAAGATCTGTTATTCCTTCTTTTTTTTTTTTTTTTTTTTTTGCGGTATGTGGGCCTCTCACTGTTGTGGCCTCTCCCGTTGCGGAGCACAGGCTCCGGATGCGCAGGCTCAGCGGCCATGGCTCACGGGCCCAGCCGCTCCGCGGCATGTGGGATCCTCCCGGACTGGGGCACGAACCCGTGTCCCCTGCATCGGCAGGCGGACTCTCAACCACTGCGCCACCAGGGAAGCCCTGTTATTCCTTCTTAATAAGTACTTCCTAAATATCATATATTACGAAGGAACCAGTGCTTCGTCTTAAATTGGGTTCTATAGGAGGGTGAGTTCCTTCTGAAACTGGCCTTAGAATTGTAAGTGGATGGATCCAGAATCCCTTTACCTGATCCCGGGCCAGGTTACCCCTAGGCAGCATCAGATGGTGCTTAGCTCACCAGCAAACAAGGGCATGTGAGAAAAACAAACAAAAAAAGAGACAGAAAGATATGAAGGTCAGAAATAATCTGACCTTTTATATGTCAAATTAAAACACCTAAGTAGTCATTATGGGGAAAAATCAGACCTTCGTGACTTTAGAACTTAGCATTCCCTTGATTTCAAATTATGTCTAGAGGTGTCACTTGAATCCTTTCATCCGTGGGCCTCTTTATCTGACCTGACCTGGCCCATCCCTTAGGTTTCCTTCCCAGATGTAGGAGAAAACCCGCTCTGAACCGTCCAGGCCTGGGTTTGCCTACTTCTCTTTGGGAAGTGAATTTGCACCAGGTGAAAGATTTTCACAAAATAGAGAAAGAAGTCAGTTGCTTGTCAACTTGCCAAACAGGCTCAGTAGCTAAAAGTTCAACAGGGTCAGCTTCCCTTCTGTATGTGGAGATTGGCCTAAAGGCGTTTGCCCTTGAGTTCAGCCCCTTTTGGCTGCGCTGGACTCCTCTGAAACACTTAGGCTGTTCCTTTTGGAACGGGACAGAGACCTCCCAAGCCCTGGATGGTGTAGCTCTTCAGAAGAAAGTCTAGCTCATTTCTACTGGGGGCATGTTTGTATTTCAGAAATGGAAGGGTCCCCAAACCTGGAAATGAAAGATCAGTTATTAAGAGGAAGTGTAGATGGATTAAGTGTGTTTTCCTTACAATTTTTACTGATGATAGATTTCAAGAATTCAGTTCTCTCCAAGAAAAATAGAGACAGAAATTCTAGTATTTATCTTGGTGGATATATGTCTGTGCAAATGATGTGTGATATTTTATGAGAGGGTGTGAAAGTGTGTACAGGACTAAAGTGTGAATTTCTAATATGTATATGTACCGGATATATGCTCGATATCTACGTTTGTGTGTGTTTCTGAGTGTGAGTGCCATCCAAACAAGAGTGTGAGTTTATAAATGTTTGGATATTGAAAAGATTAACTACACGCAAGCAAAGCAGATGTTTTAACGAGTTCTTAAATATTTTAATAAGTGCCTTGATTTTCTTCAGATAAAGAAAGAACAGGGAAAAAGAAAGGGGTTACTCCTTTTTCCTTTGGCTAAGTGAGTTTTAACAGCCGAAAATGCAGACTATCTGCTATGAGATATATATAGTTTATTTTTTTTTAAGTGGGGAAATGATTACTCCTGGTGTGGGTGAGAAATGAAACCTTCCTATGAGGAGGTTTCCTGTCTTTATTGCTGATTATGTGTGCCTGGTCTAATGACTAAAAGCTTAAACTGGGGGTGGGGGGGCAGGGAACTGAGAGAGAGAAGTTCTTTCAAGAGTAGTTGGAGAGAAGCAGGGAAGGGATAAAGAAGGAGGGAAGGAGTTTGGATGACTTGGTTAAAAAACAGGAGATCGGCTCAGATTCCATCTGATGAGTTCCAAGGCGAAAAATGTGGTTTGGGGTGAGTTGGTGGCAAGGCTGCAGTTTTCAGCAAAACAGCTGGCAGAGGAGCTGTACCCAGCAGAAAGTTTCCTCTCCCGTTAGCTTGGTCCGAGCAGCTGGTGATCTAAATCCCCACACCTCCACCTTTTCAGGGGGCCACCACTCTCAGCCCTATTTCGCGCCCGTGAACCAGGACCAACGGGCCACAGTTTGACTTGCTGGAAGTCGTTGGGTGCCCAGCATGGCGGAGTGGTGTGGACACCTGGAAAGACTGCGGGACTAGCCGCAGAGGAACGGGCGGCACCCGGCTTAACTGCTGGCCTCGTCTCTGTCTGAGCGGGAAGGCTGGGCCCATTGTCCTCCTGGACTGGGGAGGGTGCGGGGTCATTAGTTAGAGGATGATGTGGTCTCTGCAAACCAGAGGAAATGGCCTGCTTTTGTTTTCCACCCAGTAGGAAATGGAACCTGAATCCATTAGATTCTGGGCAGCTCAACGGGGCACAGTTTGAGCTCTTAGAGGCGTGATGCCTAAAAGGCTACTTGTGTGGATTTGTGTGTCCCAACCACCACTGCGCAGGTGCCCATCTTTTATGCATTTAAAGCCTGTCAGGCTGGTAATCTAAAGCAGAGGTCTGGACGACAGTAATGCCAACAGACACGGGGAATAGGAGAGTGCACCTGTAGAGTTAAAAAATGCATGACCCTTTCCCTCAAAGAGTGAGCACAGGAGAAAGCCCCGTCCTGTAGGGTAGCTGCTGAGCCAGAATGCATAATTCACGGACCCCGTGCTGCTCCATGCAGATGGCGATATTAAATCGTGATTGATGCTAAGAGAGGCACACATCTTAGGAAGTTCTCCTAGAGGCTTCTGAATATTTCCAGGTCTCTTGTGCCTTCCCATCTTCTGTTCTACCGTGGTATTGAGCCAGACCCCTCCATTTCCCAGGAACCCCTCCTGGGGACGACAGAGCTTCACTCCCAAATATGAGATGCTTCAAATGTCATCACCCACCTCTGCTGCCTTTGAAGATCGCCCCCTTCCCTCCTGGCCCACATGAAGCTGTTTACCTCCAGCTGGGCACTGCCGAGGGCGAGGGGAGCAGCTACTCCCCTGCAGCCTCCTTTCCAAGGCTGGTCACCACTGGACAAAGCAGCAGCACACTCTGGTGGTGGTGACCAGGCAGGAGGGACAGCGGCAAAAAGCTTGGAGAAAACACAGGCGTCCACTCAGCACAAAGCACTTTTGTCACAACTCTGAGGTCAGAGCCAGCGGATTCTCTAATGCAGATTTTTCCACTCAGTGTATAATGAAATAATAAATCAAATTTGTGGTGTATTTGGAATTAAGTGTTTGGGGGGGTTTTGCTTTTTCTTTCTTAAAAAAAAAATAGCTGAAATCACCCTCCAGGGTCTGTTCTGGCCCAAAACTGAAAATGCTTCCTCCGCATCCCATGTAATTGTTACCAGGCTCACTTGTGGGTCAGCACCACAAAGCACTATTGTCAGTTCCCGGAGTCTTTACTTCTGGCTGCCTGGGCTGGGCTGGGGGACACCAAATAACATGAAGGATTTACGAGATAAAGATAGAGATGCGAGGTCTGAACGAGGAGGAGAAGAAGATGGGCCAAGCAGCGGAGACAGGAGCAGGCAGGGAGGCACGTTAAGTTTTCAGCTTTGTTGGTTTTTTAAAACCTCAGACCATGTAATTGGGAATATTTATGAGCATTTTCTGGAATATTTTCGTTTGGCGAGTGTGTGTGTGTGTGCACGTGTGTGGTTGGATGAGGAGGGGGGAGGATGAGCTGAAATAATCTCTTCCACTGAATGAGTAAGCAGGTTAGTCTTCTGGACTGCCATAAAAGGTCTGTAAAACTGTTTTAATCAGCCACTGGTAGAGAGAAACAAGGAAAGAAAAAAAAAAAAACAGACTGTAACATATTTGAAGTTCTTTGCTTCGTGTGTCTTCTCTTCCAGACCAACCCTGTGGAGGTCGTTTGAATTCCAAAGATGCTGGCTATATCACCTCCCCGGGGTACCCCCAGGATTATCCATCCCACCAGAACTGTGAGTGGATTGTTTATGCCCCCGAACCCAACCAGAAGATTGTCCTCAACTTCAACCCTCACTTCGAAATCGAGAAGCACGACTGCAAGTAAGCACCATCCTGTGCCATGTACATCCACGAGACACCCCCACCCACCCACCTGTGCCATGTACATCCACGAGACACCCCCCCCACCCGCTCCCCAGGCTTCTGCCATACCTGCCGCCTCGTGGCAGCTCCCCTGGCCCTAGGACCTGCTGAACAGTGGTGGATCCTGGCCCCAGAGGGAAACCTCAAGAGATTTATTTCTTTCAGTGGAAATAAAAACCTAGTTGATCCCATAGTATGGAGGAAAGCGCCTTCCTGAGTGAAGAGTGTAAAGAATACACCCTAACTTCAAAGGCTGGCAGTGGAGGAGAATTCCACGTAGGGGCAGGGGGGGAGTACACAACACCAGCTCTTGACTTTAAGATTGACTTTCCCCTTGGAGATCTCCCCATTTCCACTGCCTCTCCCACATGTAGGAACCTCAGCAGCTTCCTTAAATAAAACAGTAGCCAGATCCCCAAGTGGAGACTTCCTGTGTATCCAGCCGTGGAGGATCAGGCTGTTATTTTATGAAGCAGAAGCAGGTTTCCTTATAGAGAGAGAGCTAAAAATCTGAGTCTGTACTGGTAGGTCTGAGATTCGCATTGATTCTTGGTATCTGTGCTGTACAGGTTAGAGTCTCAAAGCAGGTGCTATGGATGTATTTAACACTCTTCTCATTGCTTTGTAAATATCAATCCATTCAGTTCTCACAATGGCCCTGGGAAGTTGGTGCCATTATGACCTCCATTTTACAGATGAGAAAACCAAAGCCCAGAGAAGTTAAGTCACCCGAGGTGACTCAGCTGGGCTCACAACATTGGTCCTGCCATCTTGGAAATGTGTGGCTTAGGAGAGACCAAGCAGACATTTAGACATCTGTGAGTGCTTTAGAAATGCCATGTTGGGACTTCCCTGGTAGTCCAGTGGCTAAGACTCTGCGCTCCCAATGCAGGGAACCTGTGTTCCATCCCTGGTCAGGGAACTAGATCCCATGTGCCACAACTAAGAGTTTACGTGCCACAACGAAGACCCGACACAGCCGAATAAATAAATAAATAAATGTTTGTTTTAAGAAGAAAAAAGAAACACCATGTTAACAGCAAGGTCCCTATAAGTTAAGGTGAAGGAGGAAGCAGCATTGCAATGTCAAGAGTGTGAATGCCCTCTGTACTGTCTAGTGGGCTCCATCTTAAAGTCTTTCCTCGCTGAAACCAAAGTGAGAGTTTTCTATGCAGGATAGAATGTGCCAGCGATCATGTCCTGCTCCAAACGAGTGCCTAGAACATGCCACTGCTCTGATGGGTGTTCAGTGCCCCTTATGATTAATAAATAGTCTGAGCATTCCTTGTGACCAAAGCATTGTGAGTACTGAAAAATTAATAAAGGGATCAGCTAGCAGGAGAAGTACAAGGGAGCAGGCCTAGGTCTGGGCCTGTGCTACCTTGTGGAGGAGAACAAGGCTCCTCTTTAACCAGAGTTCGATTGGGAGGCACAGTGAATCAATGTCCTTGTTATCCTCCTAGGACTCCTTTGCACCTTCATAATGGTTTTTTCCTAACAAGAGGTAGTCTTTGTTGAAAACCGAAGGGTTTCCTGGGTGGACGCCTCATGTGACAAAGAGTCATAAGACGGAGTTATAATCCCAGATCTACTCTTGACTCCATGGGTGACATAGGGTAACTAATCAGTTCCTCTTTGTCTAAGTTAAATGCACAGCCTGTGTATATTTGCACAGCACCTCAAGGCTGCCAATTCCCTGCCAGTGAACTTTACCAAAAATTTCTGTTAGAAGAGCTTCTTTATAAGGTATAGGGCTTCTGATGCCTCTGGCTGGGTTACAGGAGGTTGGCACAGACTGAAGCGTGATGTCCTGAGAGCTTGGGTCTGAGCTCAGAGAACTTTGAGTAACCACCTTTCTCAACGGAGGGCCAAAATCTGTTATGCTTATGCCAGCAAATCTCCCAGGAAAACTGCTGAGAGGTCATCTCATGTATATTCATAGTGGCAGAGAGAGAAGGCATGGCTTTGGGAAGGGAAAACTCAGGAGCTGGTGAGCGTGACTTAAAACATGTTGGAAGCACAAAAGGCCAGGGAAACATGTTCCTGCCCAGTTTGGGGCTGTGGCGTAGCCCTAGCCTTCAGGACTCAGCCCCAGGGATGGAGCGAGCACAAGGTCTCTGAAGCCACTGGGAACAGAGGAACCAAGACGTTGCCTCTGGCTGGAGTTGGAGGAGGGGAAGCAGGTAAGTTACAAGGTTATTCTGAAGCTTCTGGTGCTTACCGTCCGTACCAAGTAGCTTCCTGTTTTTCTCCCCACTCCCCCAATTCCATGCTTCCAGCTTGAACCGAAAAGTTCAGGGAGGTCAGTAAAAGATCTTTCTGGAGTCTCTTTGCCCCAGTGCCAGAGTGTCAGCAAGATGCTGTTGGGGTCACGCCTCTGCTACTTAACCTCATCGTTACTTCTCTTACCCTCCCCCATTTCTCCTCCACTCCCCATTTCTCTCTCATCCTCATTAATTTTTCTACTTAGAAAGACACATCCGGTTCTCTCCATCTCTCACCCTGCAAGGTATTTTTAACAGTCTTCACTGCCATCTGCCTTCAGGGTAAATGGGTTCCTCCTTCCCCCACTGCCTTGTTTCACTGAGTTGTGAAGGGGACAGTCCTGACGGTTCTGTCTTGTTCCTCCTCTCTCCCGCTCTCATTTTCCTTCCAAGGGAGCTCCCGGGTTGGAAAGCACTTCCTATCAAAGGAAATTAGTACCCTTTCTCTTTTCATTTCGGTGCATGTTCCCAATTGGATTTGGCTCTCAAGGCCCACAGGGTAGACACCTACCAAGAGAAAACGGCCCAAAGGTCCTTCTGAGGAGAGCATGCAGCAGCGACACCCCTGCGAAAAGAAAAACGAGTAAGAATATCAGGGGAAAAAAAAACAAACCCAGCCCCGCTGTGCAAAAAGGGCAGTGGTCAGCATGCCTGCCCTTTTCTGTTCTCCCCTCTTCTTCCTTTGTGCGGGATTAACCGCAAAGATGGCCCCATGACCTGGGAATGGGCCCTGCCATGAGAGGATTAGCCTGGCCGGTGGCCCCTAAGCCTTTGGCTCCTCATCCCTTGAAATCCACATCCTAAAGGTGTAGCCTGTTGGTGAATAAACCCCAGACAGACAGACCGTTTCCCCTAACCGTCGCTTGCTAATTTTGTTCCATTTAAGTCTGCCGTCTGCTTGGAAACTTTCACTCACCAGCCCCAGTTTTGCCTGAGTCAGTACAGTCCGAGGCCACCATCTGCAGTGAGCTCCCAACTCCTCCCTCTGGCCGTCTGCAGGAATCCAAGCCCCAGCACCCACAGGCTGCTCTGAGGCCTAGTCACCGACTGCAGGCAGAAACCAGAAACCCCTGTGGACAAAAAGGCAGGACTCAGGGCCATCTGAGCAAACAGGGAGAAGCCACTTCATTCCCCGCGGTGGGGAAGAGGATGGTGCTACTGCCTTTCACTTGAGTCATCAGCCAAGTGGCTGAAGCTTAGGGCTTTAGAAGCATATGCATGCAAACCTGAATATTCTTTTTTCCCTTTCTGAGATCTAAAATATATGTATTCTTGAAAACACCCACCTGCATATGATACACAGCTTATTCAGGAGCCCTCGCACAAGCCTGGCATCCCACCCCATCCCGGAGGCCCAAATAAAACCAGAATCAAGAGTCTAGGTCCTTTTAAGAATTGGTTATTTCCAGATGGATATCTTGAAAAACATGCTTCAGAAAGTGCGAAAACCACTAGAAGACTTGAGGGAACATTTCTTAGGCTGAAAAACCCACACAGAAACCTATACTGATAATTTTATGTGTATGTTCAGGACAAGAAATCGCATTTCCCATGCCTCACTGAAATTTCCAGATTCTAAAACATACTCCTCTAAAGTTCCAAAAGTTCCCCTTTAGAAAGATTTTTTTTTTTTTTTTTTTTTTTTTGCGGTACGCGGGCCTCTCACTGTTGTGGCCTCTCCCGTTGCGGAGCACAGGCTCCAGATGTGCAGGCCCAGTGGCCATGGCTCACGGGCCCAGCCGCCCCGCGGCATGTGGGATCTTCCCGGACCGGGGCACGAACCCGTGTCCCCTGCATCGGCAGGCGGACTCTCAACCACTGCACCACCAGGGAAGCCCTAGAAAGATTTCTGATTAACAACATTCTAAGTCATGTGCCATGCTTCCTTGTCTTCTTAAACAAAATTAATGCTGAGTCAACTTTTTCTCAGTGACTCAGGCTTCTAATTCTAAACTTGACTTTTTGTGACAGAGGCTGGGTAATGTCATGTTTGGGTCAGATAAATTCAGATATGAGTTTTTGTTGACCTTTTAAACTTCCCAGGCCTCAGTGTCCTCATCTGCAAAATTCTGACAATGGTAACTACTTTGCAAGATGTCAGTCTCTTGTTTATGTAGATACACAATAAATTCTCAACTGGCTTAGCATCTTTGTACACTGGGGGAATGTGTGACTTTTTTCTATCAATACTCTTGCTGTCATCTTCTGTTATGAGTGTACCCCTCTGACCTCTTTTTACCCTTTTATTGTGGGTATGGATTTTGCTTCAGGAGGTTTTGGTGTCCGTTGGGAAGTGTTTAGTCCTGGGGTCTAAGCTATTGTCCCAGGCCAGTGCGGTCCCAGGGCAGGCATGTCTGGTTTGCTTTAGTCAGCCACGCTCACAGCAGAGTGCGTACTAGGGTGGTCTCCCGGGGACAGAGCGTAAGAGCATCAGTGCGTGGAGTCCTCGGCATTAGTTGAGCTGCTCACCATCTTTTCTTCTGAAACTATCCCCCCACCCCGCCCCACCCACATTCTGGATATCTGAGGTTTGGGGGGGATATTTGGCCTCTAGCTAAGTGTGCTGGATAAACAAAGTGCCCTTGTGTTTATTTACGGCCAGAGGAGCTCTCTAAATCTTAGAAGATACGTGTGCTTCTCCCAAAGTAGGGGATGCTATCTTAGGAAGGGGGCACTTTCCCAGGTTGATAAGTTGACTGCAGGAAACAGAGGGAACATACCAGACCTCAGTAACCTGGCCCTTCCCCAGCCGGCCAGCGAAGATTCCCTGTGCTCTAGAAACATCCTCCACATACAGCCACATACGACCTTACATCTGCAGGAGACCCTGTGCGGGCCAGGGGTCAGACTCTCCTCCCCCTCCCCTCCAGTGCCCCACGGCACGATCCCCTCCATCCCGCCTTGGAGTCCTTGATTCCTCCAGCTCTCTTTTAGTGCCCCTACTCGGCACTCCCCAAGCGTTGCATATTGCCTTGATTTGCTTGCTGTTTGTTCGTGCGTGGTCATCCTGTGTTCTGAGCACGTAAGTCCTCTAAAGGCATGGACCACACGTGTCTCATCTCTACCCTCTAAGGTGCCTAGTCCTAGAGGGGGCTGAGCAGGGGCATGCAGATGATTGTGTCAGGGAGATTTTTACATCTGAGTTGCCAGGATGTAAGTCAGCATGGCATGAACCCACACTGGAAGGTCAACAGAGGTGTCTTCCCTAGCCGTCCATCTTGTGATGTGACATAATGACAGCAGGAAGGTAAGACACGGGATCACAGAAGTTACGAAGCTCTCTGTGACTTGGTCTTTCATCAGCAAAGTGGCAATAGACCTTTCATGCGTTCCTAGTTATTAAACATCTACTATGTGCCAAGCATGATGATAGCCTTGGGAATTCAGTGATGAGTGAGTAAACTGTACCCTTTGACCCTATGAAATTTAGAGTTTGGAAGGAGGAAGCAAGTAAAAAAATATGTGGTTACTGATGATAAAGTTGCCACATATGGAGCATCACCTATGAGCCTGACTGCCAAGTGCTTTACATACATCATCACATTTGATCCTTGCAACAAACCGTGAAATGGGAAATCGTTGTTACTCTTCCCATTTTACAGATGAAGAATCTTGGGCTCAAAGGAGGTAAGCAACTGGCCCAAGTTTGCACTCTTGAAAGTGGCAGAAAATGGGACGAAGTGAGAGAGTGGCGTGGACATGTATACACTACCAAATGTAAAATAGATAGCTAGTGGGAAGCAGCCACATAGCACAGGGAGATCAGCTCGGTGCTTTGTGACCACCTAGAGGGGTGAGATGGGGAGGATGGGAGGGAGACGCAAGAGGGAGGGGATATGGGGATATATGTATATGTATAGCTGATTCACTTTGTTATAAAGCAGAAACTAACACACTAATTGTAAAGCAATTATACTCCAATAAAGATGTTTAAAAAAAAAGTGCAGAGAAGGGATTTGAAACTAGAACACACTACTTTGCAACCTGAGCTCTTTACTCTCATGCTCTATTGCTTCCGCCAACACCATGCATTCTGACCAGGGACGAGATATGAGCCCTGGGATCCACCATTGGCTGAGGAGATCAGGGAAGGCTCCCTGGAGGAGGCGATGCCTGCACTGATCCTGAAGAAGTTAGCCAGGCAAAGGGGATGGGGGTAGGGCTGGTGGCCCAGGCAGAGAGCATCATGTCAAAGGCAAGAAGCGGAGAATTTGATGTCTTCAGGAACCACAGTAATGTAGGGCCATCCTGGTGGCTTGCTGATACAAACCCCCTTCTCGGTGAAGAGATGACTGGGCAATGGTATTTAATTTTATTGCCTGGCCAGACAACTTCCAGCATCTCAGAGAGGGGCTGTGGTCAGGAAGCAGGAAAGAGTGAGATGATGGGGACTCTGCTGTCCCACTCTCCCTGATCAGAGAGTTTCTACAGTTTCATACCCTATATCCAGGGACACCCCCCCCAATTTAATGCCTGAAAGTGGGGTATGGCCTGGGAAAGTCCGGGTAACACTCTGCCTTAAGCTCCGCTCGTCAGTTTACTCCTACACAAGACTCCCTGTGAGCACACATCTCTTTCCTACGAATAGAGGGCAGGAGGGCACAATGCCCAATCACGTGTGGCTTCAGCTGGTCTTTGGAACTCAGAGCAGAGTGAGAGTTCTCTGTGGTTCAAGAGGGTGTCTTGCACTCAGGAGAGATCCTCAGGTTGATTACCCATGACATTGTTACAGATTTACTGCCTGCTCAGCCACAGAAATATTCCGATTCCCCCAAGGAACCAATGAGCAGCAATACTTTTCTGTATCACAGCAACCCCGCTAATGACAGAAACAGATCCCCTCCAGGTACGCGGTGCAATAAACGGGAACAGTCCTGCTGCCTTGAGCTCAGCTGGCAGCCAACCCCACACTCACCAGCCTTGACCAAGGACTCCACCCAGCAGCTTAGCTCGCTGGAGAAGTGGGGGAAAACACCGCAGATTGTTCTTCTCCGCCTACCAAGGTTAAAGAGCAGTTGGGACCAACGGTTATTTTTGGCAGTTTGTTTTTAAATATGCGATGTTGCAATCGCAACTCTCCAAATGCAAGCTTCACTGTGGATGTCCTTCCTAACAATGCATTTTTACCTTCTCATTGAGAAAATGACTTGAGATTTTCTAGTACACAATCCCACTTATTCTGGCTCTCAAGCCTGGCACCTTCTCTGAACCCAGAGGTCCCAGAGGCCCAGCATCTCACCCCATGTAGCTCCATGTAATTCTCCCATCTAATTACACCGGGTGAGAGTCTGTCTTAAGAAACTCAGTGGGAGCTCTGGGTGTGGAGGGGATAAACAGGAGAAGGAAATAGATGAAGTAGAGAAATTAGATTTTTCTAAAAAGGGATTTGTGTGTTTTCCGGTAGTCATGAGTCCTTTAGAAAAAAAAAATGTATTCTCTTTGTTTTGTCCTTTTTAGTGGCAGGGCAGTTGAAACCTTTGGATCAAGAGAAACTCAACAGAATATTTAATTCCATTCTTCTACCTTTGCCTGGATAAATCATCCCAGAAAAAAAAAAAAAAAAAAATTAGCTGCCCTTGTCTTTCCTTCTAGAAAAGAGCTTCCATCATCGTCCTTCATTATGAGACCTGTGCCTCACAACTCATCTCACTTGATTGCAGAGTAGATGGTTGTATTTAATTTACATAATCAAATTTTTTTTTTCCTAGAAGGAAAGTCCGTGAAAAATGTTAGCTGGTTCAAAATAAAACTTGAAAAAGAAGAAGAAAGAAGAAGTGTGAGTTGGGCTTAGGTTTCGGAGGGCAGCAAACAACTCCACATGATAAAGGAAAATTCACATGATTTTTTATGCTTTTTCCCGGCTCTGTAGCCACGCATCTTGACGGTCTCTATACATTTTTCAGCTCTGCCCCATTAGGGGCTCCATCGTATGTTTGTAGGTGGTATGGAGGGATTGTCAGTTGGACAATAATAGCAAATATTTATTAAGCTACTGACAGGTGTCGGGTGCTACTACACCAAGAACTTGCCATGTGTTACTCTCATAACGATGCTTTGGGGCTGGTACTGCTGTTATTCCCATTTAACAGATGGGGACACTGAGGCCCAGAGAAATCACACAGATAGTAATGGTAGGGCTGGGATTTGAAGTCTGCTGCCCAAAGCTGCCTTCGTATACCTGTGTCCTTGTGCCTAGAGCTGTCATCTGCTGTCCCAAGGCTTAGGTATTTGGGGCCTCTCTGATTTCCTTAGATATACTTGACAAATCTTTTCTTTTCCTTTTCTCTTTCATCCTTTTCTTTACCTCTTCCTGCCACGTGGTCACCTCCGGGTGCCAACAGGGCAGTCAAGGAGGGAGAGAGCTTTCTGTGTCTTTAAATGCAAGCTGGAGGCCTGCCTCTCAGTCAGTTGTTTCTTTCTGCCTCCCTGTCATCCACCTCCGCCCCTGTCCCGCACAGCCCCCCTTGCCACCCTCTTCAAATCCCCTGTCATTCCCCCATCACCTCACTCTCCATCTGGAATCCGAAGACGTGAGGGCCGGTAATAGAGTGTCAGCGGAAGTAATGGATTCCTCACACAGAGAGAATTCTCCTGCTTTTAGTGTCAGCGGAGCTGCACCAGAGTCGTGGAGGGTGAGTGAGGCCTGTAAACAGCCCATGGCTGAGCTGTCAGGGTGAAGCCAGACACACCGGGGAGTGAGCAAGAGGGAAAACGGTGGAACAAATCATTGTTTTGTTGGAAAGGAAAGTAGTAAATCGTATTTCAGCCCAGGAACGGGCAGTTTGAGAGAGATGGTTGAGACCTAGGAGCAGAGGGAATCCGTGCCGCGGGTTTTAACGGGAGGGTTTTTCTTGGTCTCAAGGTAGGAGGTTTCGTGTCCCCCCCCACCCACCCCCCGCTTACCCCCTCCGCCCGTTATCATCATTATTATCATTAAAATAATTACCGTAACAATTACAGTTGATGAGACCTCGGGTTTATAGAGCACCTTTCATCTAAATGTTCAAAGTGATTTAACTCTGTGTCATCCCTTTGAGAGCAGTAGGAGGGTAAGGACGTATCATTATTTTTTTGGCCTTATCTGCTGGGAAACTGAGGTCCAAGCAGATACAGGATTTAGTCCCAGCCTCCGGGCAGGCTGCTGGGTTAAATGTCGGGGTACTGACTCCTCTTCTGGGGTGGGGGGGTCTGTCTCTACTGCCCACAAGGGCTCTTCTCCTTGTGTGGCCCCCAGAGCTCTTCCCTGGCGCTGATGCGAGGTCCCTGCCGGCCACCGCAAGGAAGTGGCCTTCGTGCCAGCCAGCAGCTCTGCACGCAGAGCAAACAGCGTGCTCTGGCTGTGGGATAAATAAAAGTCCTTTAAGGGCTGACTCACACCGTTCCCATCCCGTGAGTAGACTTCCAGCAATCTGGTTCCCTTTCTTGCAGGAGCTGGTGTCCTTTCTAGGCATCTTTCTTTCTGGTCTGACTGAGCCTTCAGCCAAGAGCATCCAATATTCTGAACCTTCACAGCTTCTACTCCGCCCCTCCAAACGGCAGCTGGTTCTTCCAGAACAGAGGGGCGTTTCCATGATGGGGAGAGGCGAGTGCTTTCATGTGTCCTGCGTGGACAGGCCTGCTTTTGCTCTGACAGCCCCGGGGCCTTCAGAACACAGCCATTGGCGAAAGCTTACCAGGCGGCCGTTGGAGAGGTGCAAGCAGTCCCAGCTGACTGGCCCGCGAGCACTGGCCTCAGAGTCTCCACCCTGGCATGGCAGCAGCCCCTCCTGCTTGGACGTTGGTGCAGGCCCATCATTTCCACACCACCGTGCTTTTTGCATTTGCACAGTAGTGACAAGTTTGCCCCTGGAGTGGGGGAGAACCTCTGAGCTCTGTAACCTGAAGCTCAGGGTGAATGAAATGCAAGGACAGGGCCCGTCACACCTGCCACCTACTCCCCAAGCTGTCCCCTGCTTGGGTTTCCGCATGGCACGTTTTTCAGACAAGCTTTGTACTTTCCGACTTTTGTTATGGAGGCTGGATGCCAGCAAAGGGGGATAGAAAAACGGCTGGGAGCCTTGATCCCAGGAAAACACATAAAGGACTTTTTCAATGCTGTGATTGATTCCCTAGTGCCCAGCACACCTCGTTCCCATCAGGCTCCCATTTTTCAGACAGATGGAGAGGTTATGATTCACTCTCACAATTAGACCCTCTGGGAGCCAGGGTTGGGGAGCACCCGTCCCAGAGGGAACCGTTCACCTGGCCAAGTTCAGGCACGCTGCCAGCACCCCAGGCCGAGGAAGGATGTACCCTGATTTCCCCTCAGTGGCTTCCAGTCACCTTCTGTCCTTACCCGTCAGCCCTGAGAGGCACAGAGGCGTGGTCCCTGGAGCCATTTATGAGACGAGGCAAACTGAGGCATGTCCGATTGACCCAGGCCAGCTTAGAACAATTCAGCAAGTCTCTGGCCCTGCTGCATTTCACCTTCTCATCTGAGCAGCAGCCTAGTGGTGTATGGACACACATTGTGGGCTACTCTTATCTGCTTTCTACCCTGATATTGTTACAAAGTGCTAGCATGGGGTCCTTTGAGCTGACTGCAGAGGGTGAGGATTTTATAGATGCAAAGAGCAGACAGAAAGACTCAACAGTCCTGCTGAAAACAGCCTGCCCAAAAGCCTTGAACTTCACATTAGCACTGGTTGCTTGGAAAGTCCTTCCTTGCATAAGCAAATACGTTCCATCCAAGCCTGTCTGCAGGAACAGAGGAGATCTGTGGCCACAGGACCTGAGGAATGTGCTTGCTGGGGAGCCGGTCAGTGGAGGGAGTGGTGTGTGGCCAGAGGGTCAGGGAGAAGTGACGCAGGCCTGTGTGCCCTTGATTCTCTGAAAGTTCATCTACAGTGAGGCTTATCAGACACGGTGTCTGGAGCGGCCTCCTTCCTCACGTTGCGAGGTGTTCTTGGCAGCCTGCTCCACCAGGAACAATGAGACCGGCGGGCCCTCTCCATCATCCCAGGGATTCTGCGGAAAAACGACCAGCAATTATAAATAGATGCTGTTTGTAGTTTCCATTTTCTTGCCTTCAGGGTTTTTTGGAATAACTCCTTCAGTTTGTTTTGGGTTGTTCTCTTTGCATACTTCCTTTGCTGGGTGGTCAGATTTCCTCCCTTCTAAAGAGCCCTGGTGACCCTGGCTGTGAGGGGATTGCTAATAAGCTGAAAATATCAGAGATTCAGGATGGGAAGAAATAAAGGAAGAAAATGAAAGTGCCAACAGCCGCTATTAATACACAAACCGATGCGGTGTGTGAGTCCTTGGAGTTAGCAAATAATGGTAATAAGTTAGGTAAGACATAATAATGATATGGAGTTAGACAACAGCAACAAATAATGAGAGCAGCAGCAGCAATAACAACTAACGTTTATTTATTGAGCATTTACTACGGTGCCTAGCCCTGTGCTGAGCTGTTGACGTGCATTAACTCACCAAATCTAGGGAGGTTGAGTGCCTAGCTCTTCAAGACCCAGCAAATGGGAGTGGAGGTGGTTTTGAACCCAGCCTGGCTGGCTGGTTCCATAGCCTGGGTTCAGAAACATGAGACTGAAACGAATTCTCAAAAACTCAAGTGATGAAGCACTGTTGATGGGGTTGTAGAGGAGGTGGATTTTTCGAAACCACCCTCTGTAGCACTGAGGTTGGGGAGCATTGAGACTGTCTCTAAATTTATTACTTGTCATTTCCTCTTCACCTGTTCAGTTTCCAAAGCATCGTGTGTATGTAACTCTTCTCTCCCCCAAGTCTGCCATCCTATTTTGTAGAACCCAGGTAATAATCAAAATGGCCAGTGCCTCACAGGCACTTTCTAAGGCATCCAGTGCTATGCTGGGCCTGTATATACCTTCACGAACCTTTCAACAATCCCACAAGGTGGGGCGTATTATTATTTCCATTTTATAGATGAAGAAACTGAGGCTCAGAGAAGATAAATGCCTTGCCTGAGATCATACCACTGGCATGTGCCAGGAACCAGCTGGGTCTGTCCACAAAACCCATGCACTGCATTTCCCAGAGTACGCACACCCCTGTAGACAGATATGTTTCTGTGCAATTAAAACAATTTTTTTTGGCCCCAGACCCCTTCCCTAGGAAAATGTGCATACACACAAACACACAAAATTTCTGCGTAGGATTGTAGGGGTTCTCCAACCTACTGAGGCTCATCTGTGGACCCTACTGGAAATCCATGGGCTGAAAAATATGTGCTCTAGATGATACAATAAGAGTGTATAAATACACAGGATACTGTTTTCTCACCCAGTGGACCATATGTTCACATATGGGTATATATGTACTTATAAAAATACTTCAGTTACAAAAATTAATATGTTATCCCATCTGAACACTTACAAGCTAGATTTCTACTGGATGAGTCTTGAAACCGTGAATTCCAAATCCATTCACTGCATCTATGGGTGATTTGTCTATTAAATTTGGCAAGTCCTACAGGCTTTGTTTAAGCAAAACAGCTAGATAAAAAGAGTGAGATTCTGTTAAGTCTCTGACTGAGACGGAGAGGTGTCTTTGCACCTGGCACCTTATGATGTTACGGTGTTCTGGCAATCTGGCCTTCCCACTGCACTCCAATCTTCATGCAACAACGAGGCCAGAGGCCAGAGGCGAGGTCAGCGTGCTCTGGAGTGAAACCGCCTGGGCAAAGCCTGCCTCTGGCCTTTCCTTGTCGTATGACTTTGGGCAGGTCACTTCATCTCCCTGAGCTTCAGCCTCTACATCTGCAAATGGATGGTAATCATATCAGGGCCTGGTGTGTATTAAGTGAGGGTTGAATGAAATAGTGTCTACGTGGAGCAAGGATCTAGCGCAGTGAATGCTCAGTAAATGGGAGCTCTTCTCATTGATATACCAGCTGCTTATAAAAGTGGTACCAGTGAAAGGGAGAAATTCAAGGAAATAAAATTGGCTTCTTAAAAAACCCGACCTGACAGCTCGCTGATTTCTCCACAAAAGCTGGATGTCCCTACTAAGCTGGAGACCAGGCAACCTGGCTTTGGGCCTGAATTGACCAGAAACTTCAGCATCATGCAGACCTACCTCACAGCCTCTTAAGATCTCAGGCAGCTTCTTCTTTGAGAAAGTTGTGCATGACAGTGTTGTTTTTTCCTCCTGTTGTCCCTGCAGGGGTTTTTGTTTGTTTGTTTGTTTGTTTGTTTTCGCGGTACACAGGCCTCTCACTGTCGTGGCCTCTCCCGTTGCGGAGCACAGGCTCCGGACGCACAGGCTCAGCGGCCATGGCTCATGGGCCCAGCCGCTCCGCGGCATGTGGGACCTTCCCGGACCAGGGCACGAACCCGTGTACCCTGCATCGGCAGGCGGACTCTCAACCACTGTGCCACCAGGGAAGCCCCTCCCCCTGCAGGTTTTAATGTAAGGATTAATAAGACAGTGTTTGTAGATGTCTTTGAACTTCCTGTAAGAAAGGCACTCCAGGAGGTGGTAAATTCTCTGGCCTGGATAATCTACTCATGAAATATGGAACTTTGAAAGTGTGAGAAAAACCTCAAATCACTTTGACAGCATTTTAATTATGGTTGATTTGTTTGCCGCTAATAGAGAAAATGCTGTCAGCATGATTTGAGATATTTCTTCCACTCAAAATGTTGTATTTCATGTTTTCAAGTCCCAAGGCAACATTTTGGTCTCCAGATACAACCAGAATAGTTCAGTGAGTGTGTTGGTGCACAAATGCAGAGTGTAAAACAGACCGAACCCCTCAGAAAGCAGAGTTCGTTCTTCTTAACATGTAAGGTCCACCTCAGGTCCCTCAATCATTTATTCACTCAACAGAAAGTTAGTGAGCTCTCCTATGTGCTGGGCACCGTGCAAGTATTATAAATTCATCCGTGAAAAGGTGAGGTTCTTACCCTCATGGTGCTTATCGTCTAGTGGAGGACACAGATTCTAAACAAATAAAGTATATTGACAAAACCTTACAGATTATGGTAACAGTCAGAAAGGCAATGAGAGGGTGGTGAGGTAGAAAATAAGGGCATGCCAGCTGAAATGGGGTAACTAGGGCAGGCTTCTCAGAGGAGGTGACATTCGCACTCAGAAGGATGAGAAGGTACCAGACAGAGCAAAAGCTAACAAAGAGTATGGCAGGCAGAGGGAAGAGAAAGTGCAAAGCCCAGGGGCTGGAAAAACCTTGCCATGTCCAAGACGTGATGGCTTAAACATTCATGATGCAAGTAGCATGAGAGGAGGCATTGCCTGGTTGGCAAAGTTTATGGCTTCAGGACTTGGGTGCAGAGGTGCTTAGATGTGTAGACAAATCCCATAGAATGGGCACAGCATTCTTCCTTGGAGCAGCTAAGTACTCTGCCTATGATATAGAAATCCCCTCACAAGCCGTTCTATGTGACATCCATAAAGGTAGACTCTGGATGGGGCTAGATATTATCCAGCCCTGGGAGAAGGGGCCTCCACGTGGTAACTCTTCCAGCACAGCCTCGGTTGGCTGACCCAGCCTTTGGTGGCCTGCTGGGCAGCGTCAAGTGTGGATAGAGTTATGGAAAGTAGAAAGCTTCTTTTCATGTCTGCCTAGTGATGAGAAGAAGAGATGAGACTGTTGCTTTTTCATATCTCTCCTGTGGACTCTTATAATTAATTCCACCATCAAGATTCCCACGCCCAAAATGTGGATTTGGGGAGAGAAATTAAGACTTTGAAGTCAAGAAAGAAAGTACAGAAAGCATTCATTAGACAAATGCTCAACATACAGATGTCGGAATCTGTGAAGAGAAAAGTAAAAAGGTACTCGGGGAACCATTTTAGAGAGAAAAAAAGAACTGGAGTAGAGATGGCTACTTCGGCTTAGGAAAGTAAATAAATAAGAAAAGGTAGTGTTAAAGCTTTGAAAGGAATTTTTTCATCTGAGGGAGATTAGGAATAATGAAATGCAAACACAATAGTTAATATGTCTGTTAGCTGGTTTCTGTTTCCTTCCAGAAAATGAATAAGAGGAATGGCTTTTCAGGTTATCCTACTTGACTATCGGGGTGAGCTCTGAGTTTGCAGCCCAGATTCCTTTACCAAACAAATGCTGGTTATTAGATGCTAGATGCAAAGTCAGGTCTATTCCAAGGCCACAAATTTCCTAAGTCTCCGCTAGGTCTTCACAAATGAACCTGACAACAATGAAATTTCTAAGGAGATTTACTCCAGCTGTAGCAAATCCCTGATAAGAAAAAATTTCCCCAAATGAATCAGTCACACAGGAGGTAAATGAAACATTCTGTGTGGAGTCAGCATGTCATTTGGAATATGCCCTTCATACAAAAACCCCAGCCAGAAGACCTGGTGGTTAGCTGGGGCTTGTCTACAGAGCAGAACCCCAACACTGAAGGGAAGGGGGGTGTTAGCTGCCAAACTGTGACTGGGTTGCTTTCCCCTCAAGCAAACTGAATAGGAAAATCCAGTTTTTCTAAGAAGTTCAAGTAAGGACTGATGATTTACTTCACAAAAGGACTCACCAGAGGGGTCCTTTAAATAACAAGCTCAGAGAGAAACTGTATGATATGATTGATTTATATGAACCTCTTTCAAAAATGTCTCTCTTCACTATATGTGTACGTAGATATGTAAGGATGTATTTGCAGCTGGCCGCATTACCCAAAAGGATTTGGGTGGTATATCCATTGAGTAAATTGAGGCAAGTTTATAGCTATGACATGTGCTGGGTAGCCTTGCTTCATCACTGATTCTGTTAATCCCCTAAATTACTCCACGGGTGTTTAGGCAACCAGGTAAAACCCTCCGCTTCTGATGAACAAGCCAGTGGGATGTCAGGGCCTTTTTCTGTCCTTCCTATAGAAATTGGCAACACAAACATTGGAGCTATCTGGTAGTCTTTAAAAAAATTTTTTTAAGTATTCACTGAGTGTGGGCCATGTCCCTGGTATTATTCTAGGTGCTCCAACAAGCTATGTCTTATTTAGTCCTTACGGTGATTCTGTGAGATGGTTGATGATTGCCATGATGACGATGGTGTTTTTTATCTGCAAGATTTTGAGAGCTGGATTATTTTTCTTGGCTCTTCTACTTTGGAAAAAATTCTTTATGGAAGTATCGTTACTTTATATATTTTAAAGAAATGCAGGCTCGCTGTAAACAGTTCAGATAATAGAAGAAAGTAAAAATTACAAATTATCCCACCATCCATATATCTCACCACTGTTAATATTTTAGTCTATATTCTTTTTTTTTTTTAATTTCTTTCTTTCTTTTTGGCTGCGTTGTGTCTTCGTTGCTGTGCGCGGGCTTTCTCTAGTTGCGGCGAGCGGGGGCTACTCTTCCTTGCGGTGTGCGGGCTTCTCATTGCGGTGGCTTCTCTTGTTGCGGAGCACGGGCTCTAGGCACGCGGGCTCAGTAGTTGTGGCTCACGGGCTTAGTTGCTCCATGGCATGTGGGATCTTCCCGGACCAGGGCTCGAACCCGTGTCCCCTGCATTGACAGGTGGATTCCTAACCACTGCGCCACCAGGGAAGTCCCTATTTTAGTCTATATTCTTTCAGACTTTTTCTGTATGTATATGCAAGTAAATATATATACCTATATATATATTAAAGCATACTTTTTTTTAAAATCTACTTTTTTTCAATGTAACAATATATCGTGGACATTTTTCCTTAAAAGCAAAAAAACAACAACAACAAAAAAAAAAACACTAGACCTATAGCACTTTTACTATAGCAGTGGAGCATTCCATTTTATAAATATCCAAAATTCATTTACCCACCACTGCTGTTGGACATTTAGACACAATGCTGTTTATAAACAAAGCATCTTTTCACTTTTCACATGCTTTTTAAAATAAATACACACAAAGATGCATATACATCTTTGCACAATTGTCTGATTATTTTCCTAGGAAAAAATCCTAGCAGCAGGATTGCTAGGATTAAAGGATGTGTACATATTAACTCTTCTCACATTTTTGCCGAAATGCCCTCCAAAATGTTTGAACAGATGTACATTCCCTCTTATACTGCATCTCTACTCACTTGCTCCGTCTCTTAGGGAAAGTCACTTCTGCACTATGGCTCAGCTGCTTCTGCTCTGAAATGGGTGTGAAAATACAACAAATCCCTGTGAACACTCATGAAGCACGTGCTGGGACACTTTATACAGATGATGTGGGTCATTTAACTTTCAGAAAAAACCCTAGGAGAACAATTCTAGTAGCCCTATTTTGCTCTTATTTTCCCCATTTCTGAGGCTCAGAAAGGTTGAGTAACTTGCCTGAGGGGACCCAGCTAATAAGTCTGAGCTGGGATCCAAACCCTGTTCTGTCTAATTCAGGGGTGGGGGGGGCTAGGGGGACACTGGCTCCTCCAGGCAAGCTGGGTAATGTCTGCTCCATGGATATAGGTGCTTCTCCACCGTTGTGCACCCTGGTAAAGAAGGCATCACCATTACTCAGCTGAGAGTGACTGTCCAACAGTGCTTACCTCATCGTGGAAATACAAAGGAGGGGTTTTCCAGAAGTTTTGGGGGAATTTCCTTTGAGAACAAACTAAGTGTCTTTTCACTGCTGTTTTGGAAGTGAGGAAGCACATTTTCAAAGTCAGCACCATCTCCCACACTGAAATCACAAGACCTAAACAGATTTCCGCCCCCCCCCCACCCTGCCTTTCCCAATCTGTGTCTATCTCTTCAGAGCTCCTGGGGGAAAACCCTGCCATCTCCTCTTCTCTAGACTCTAACCAGCTTCTGTGATTCTTTGGACTGTAGGATTCCAGCCCTCTTGGGTTTAAGAATGAACTAACCCTGGTCCACTCCGTATACTCCCTTCGAAGGCCTGTTTATTTGGGAGTGGCTGAGCCATCTGAAATATGGCTCCCAGGGGCGGTGGTGAGGCCTCAGGCCACTCCAGCTCAAACAAGTCACTTCTGCAGGCCACCTGTGGCATATCCCAGGGAGGGTAGCCTTCCCAGTCCCCAAAAGAAGAGATTTCGGACACGTTGTTTTAACAGGTTGATGTAAAATAAATAAACAGGGAGAGAGAGGGAGATGGATGGTTTTCAGTAAATAATGGTACAGAGGCCAGCAATTTGAGGGAGCTGGTGGGGAAGAAATGTTCCACGTCAACAGCTGTGACAGGAGCATTCCCTGGGAGCCCAGACAAGAAGCACAGACGCGGGACAGTGAGGATTGCCAGACCACACACCAAAGCTGAAAATGTGCATCCATACAGATAAAATGGCGCAGTAGGTGTGCCATCCCATGAACCTAGCCAAGGATGTCTTTGAGGTGTCTTTTGGTTCTGTTTGACATGAACTCAGGCCTCAGGGTGGGGAAGGCAGCCCACTCTGCCTCTTGCTGAGACTAATAGTTATATGCTCAGAGATGCTGGGTGCCCATGACTCACCCCCTGCTTTTGGAGAAAGGTGTTTTTTTTTTTTAATTTTATTTATTTATTTATTTTTGGCTGCATTGGGGTCTTTGTTGCTGCGCGCAGGCTTTCTCTACTTGCCGCGAGCGGGGGGCCACTCTTTGTTGCGGTGCGCAGGCTTCTCATTGCGGTGGCTTCTCTTGTTGCGGAGCACGGGCTCTAGGTGCGAGGGCTTCAGTAGTTGTGGCACATGGGCTCAGTAGTTGTGGCTCACAGGCCCTAGAGCGCAGGCTCAGTAGTTGTGGCGCACGGGCTTAGTTGTTCCGCGGCACGTGGGATCTTCCCGGACCAGGCTCGAACCTGTGTCCTCTGCATTGGCAAGCGGATTCATAACCACTGTGCCACCAGGGAAGCCCCTGGAGAAAGGTTTTTATTGCCTTATCTAATGTGGTGCTGACCCCTTTTAAAAACGTGCTGTTAACTAGATAGACACTGCTGTTGTGAACTTCGCGGAGTCATCTCAGGGAGGCAAGTGGCCCACGGTTGGGGAGTCTTTGTCACTAAACGTTAAAGAGAAGAGCAAATGACCCAGGAGAGAACTGAACTTGAGGAAGAGGCAGGAACATAAACAAATCTCTCTGAAACAGCCCCCACGTGCCTGACTTGGTGCCTAGCACCTTCCTTACCTTTTTTCATTCCATCTCCATCCCAATCCCCTGAAGTGGATATTTGTATCCTCATCTTACAGATGAAGAAATTGACGCTCAGAAGGGTTAAGTAACATGCAGAGACACAGAGCTAAGAAGAAAAGACTACGATTCAGAGAGATCATAATGGAAATAAAAATGGTGCTACCGCACGTAGAAAAAAATATTGGAGACATTTGATAGAATGATGCTACTGCTCTTATGTGAGCAAGAGATGAGGCCTTGAAGTCTAGCCATCCACTGAGGTGCTCATTCTGTGTGGCTTTCAGAAAGCAATGCAACTTCCTATATCTATGTTTGCCAGTCTCTACAAGCAAACATAAGTGCCCTTTGATGAATACGAAACACCTGACTGCCTAGAAGTGGATGGAGGCACCTGAGCTGGAGGGAGAAAATAGTCCTTTTCATCTCCTAAAAGTGGTCTTTTCTCATATGTGCCCCTTTGTGCCATCCGTACCTAGGTATGACTTCATTGAGATTCGGGACGGGGACAGCGAATCCGCAGACCTCCTGGGAAAGCACTGTGGGAACATCGCCCCACCCACCATTATCTCCTCGGGCTCGGTCCTCTACATCAAGTTCACCTCCGACTACGCCCGGCAGGGGGCAGGCTTCTCCCTCCGCTATGAGATCTTCAAGACAGGTCAGTGCGGTCATGGGTGGAGAGAAGATGGGACTCCGCCCTCTGTGTCTGGCCATGGGGCGCTGTGTGCGGGAACTCCGTCATAGTTATGTGCTCATAGATGGAGCCCGGGGGTTGACACGGGTGGTAAGGGTTCTAATTTTATCCAGCCTGAGCAAGTTGATGGAGGGAAGAGAGGTTCAAGGTGAACCTGGAAACAGCCTGAGACGAAAAGCCAGTTTAAGTTACCCGCCAATTTAAGAGGGAGAGCTGCCCGGTTAGTGCTTGGGGGCAGCATGTTGGGCAGATAAACATTGTTTGTGGCAACGAAAGAATAGGAGAACCCGTTACGTAGAAAAACACTTTTGGAAAGAATTTGATTTGTGTGTTTTTTTAAAAAAAATCACAGTAATCTTCATGGTAAAAACAAAACTTGGTTAAACGTCCTCCTAATTACTTCATGATTTAACACAGCCTTTCTCTGGAATCACATGGGATGGAAGGACATCCTCTTTTCAGTGTTAGGAGTCTCTAAAAATCTTACTATGATCCACCACCACCACTACCACCAGCAAAGTCACACAGTTGCTTTTACACCCAAATATGGCTCCTAGGAATTTCCCTTGCTGTTCCACTGCATCATGTCTACCCATTGAACCCACACCTCCTAAATGCCGGTGAAGCCAACACCCTGAAAAAGATAGCAGAAAGAGAGGAGAAGCACATTGCCCTTCTTTTAAGTTGACTACTTGCTTTCCATGAGGTCCCCCTTAGATTACTTTAGGTCCTGAGCATATGGGCCAATGCTTAATATCCATAACTGGGTAGAGACGACTTGGATTCACAAGTCGCTGGTTCAGCATCTCCACGCAAGCACTCCGAGCAGCGTGCCCTTCCCCCCCCCCATGTGTGAGCTCATTATCTTGAGGCTAAGTGAAGTTTATCCTCCAGTTCTCCCCTCACCCCTGCCCACCCCCCACCTCAGGGGCTCCCACCCCGTCTACGACTGTGTTTCCCTCTCCAGCAGCCCAAGTTTTACAACTCATGGACAGAGTCTGCTGAAAGGGGAGGCTGTCAGCCTTGTCATCGAGGGGCCCAAGTCCGCCGCCTGTTGAGTTCAGTGTGAGGGGAACTATTCATATGTATTTTCCTTTTCGCCAAACAATTCTTGAAAGGAAGTGGTAGCTGCTGAAAGCACTTTTTATATCCACTCTGTCTAAATATTTGCCAGATTTGTCTGCCTGAGAACAAGATCATAGAATCCAGTGAAAGGTTGGAGCCAGAGTGGGAGCCGGGAGCATCCCAGGGCACGAGTCCCAGGAAGGACCGTCTGCCACGGGTCATCGTGTGGCTGATTACGTGAGGTCACAGGGACTGACAATCTGTGTGTCCAGTGGCTCGGGCTGGTGGGAGGCTGCCAGATCGCCTCAGCCGCATTCCCCTGAGTCCTGTGTGAGATTCAGATTAGTCAGTGCCACCGGCACTGATGGACCCCACATTACGCCATCCTCTGCTGGGGACTAGTGGGGAGAGAGAAGAGAGGAAGGAAGGAAACGGGGTGTTTGCCCTCTTCTGTTTGGGGAGACAGTGTGTAAACCCACAGCACAGAACAGATGCACAGTCTATGTTATTGGATGAATATGTGTAAATTGATAATGTAAATTGCAAGGTAAACTATTGTTATAATACGAGGCAGAGTGAATAACTGTGAAGGTATGATTAACATGCTATGGATGTGAAAGTGAGGAAGATACTGAGTGGCTTGCCGGCAGGTTATCTGGGAAGTCTATTAGGTAGCTAGGTCCCCAGTGCTAAAGCTGCCAGTCAGCTCCACTGCACTGACCATGAAAGGAAAACAGCTCCAAGCAAGGGCATCCAGGGAGCTGGCCACCGGAAGTCAGAACAAGGGTGGGGAGGACCATTCCAGCTCATCTCTGTTTCATGTTTCCCAACTTAGTATTTCACAAAGGAGGGTGCCACATCCTCCAGAAATCGACACAAAAACGTGAACGTTAGCTCTATCCATCATGCAAATTTGAAGAGTCGATATTAAAGGACAAAACACACAGAGGGTATCATAACTCAGCATTGCTCTTTTGAGGACAGGCTGATGTAGGATTTTGAATGAGGCAGCAAGCCTAGAAACAAAGGAGCCAGCCAAGGAAGGTGGCTTGGGCATGGAGAAGTGAGGCAGTCTACTTTAAGGCCTGGGATTGCCTACAGAAGGAAGAAAAAGATGACGGCAGCCGCGGGAGGTAACAGACTGGCCAACAACAGCCATTCTTCTGGGGAACGTAAGAAAGAGGTGAGAGCCCAGTGGCCTCGGCGCTGTTCACACATGCCATCGTGCCCGTTAGAGAGAACAACTCTCAGCCTGAAAGTTAACCCTCATAAAGCACGTATATGTGCAGGGGGCGGGGCGTGCCAAGTTCAAACCTGAGAAGTTTAGGAAGATGAGCATTCGTCCAGGTGCCACAGCCCACACCCCGATCTCCACCGTTGGAGCCCTGAGAGAAAATACACAAAGTTATGTCATCCACAGAACATGAAAGAAACGCATGAACATGCTGAAGAAGTCCAAACAAACACAGTTGTGTTTGCTAGTCAGATTCATAAAGAGAGAGAAGGGGGAACTATAAACAGATACACAACTGTACAGAAAACTCTGGAAGCCTTCGACAGCACATCGCCCAGGCAGGGCTCTGCTGCAGAGTTATACTGACAGAAATAAACTCACAATTCAGTACAGATGGGGGTAAGTGGCTGGAGAGGGAGGTTCACGTCTGCCCTGAATGAAGTGGTTTATGAAAGAGTCTGTGTATGACCAGACGGTCCACATATAAAAGGGTTAACCAAACAACTCGCTGACTTAAGTGATCCCAAGTCACCAAATCATAAGCAGAACAGAGAAAGGAATTTTAAAATAATTTAAAAAGTAACATTGGAAACTGAATCACTGGAAAATGTGGGGGTTTTTATGTGTTTGTTTCCTGTCTTCTGACCAAAGTTCAAGATCAAGTTTTCTTTCGTGGTGCCCAGTGACATTTTGGAAACTGAAATCTCGGGTTATTCACAGACAGAGAAAACCTGGGGTGCCCCCTACTCCCACTTCCTAAATTGAAGAACTGGATTTACCTTTGTGGTCAGCCTCAACTCATCTTTGGATAAATCCACCATGTTTTCAATAGCCTTCTTGTGTGCAGATTCTTCTTCTGCTTTCAGAGTTATCGTACAATTTACAGTGAAAAACCACGGAGTGGGCATTTTTCATACCAGAGTCCTTTGGTATGAAATCATTCACTGCAGCCCAAATCCCCCAGCTTCTATGGACAATTTTAGCATTGCATGAACTTGAGTATTTATTGACTGAGCTATTTTTTTAACCTTTAATCCTTTTAACACATGCAGAAAAGCATCTTGGATTAGGTAGATAACTGCAAGACTCAACCCTTGTCCCAGGAATGGTCACCCTTTCCTGAGATCTCTTCTCCACATTTGATATTCAGCTGCTTGCTTTCCGACACTGATCATAGTCCAAACAGCAAGATGGTGCAATTATAGATGGATGCACGACTGTAATGGACAGGCTTGATTTTTCTGCATGAAAAGGATAAAACTGTTTTTCTATTTTATTCAAAATAAGCCACAGGATACACCCGTGTATAGCCATATGTCAGAGATAGATACACACTTTTTTTTTTCTTTTTGCCTTAAGGACGTCAGATTGAAAAAATCTCTCCAGTCCATTACAGGACCACAGAACCTTGGAAACTGTGGGTACTGTAGAATCTCACATTCTCCAGGCCTCTCTTGGGCTTTCTAAGTGTCCTTTGTGGAAGCGCCTGTCCCCCATGGATGACAGGGACTAAAGAAAGATTCCACTATAAATTCCCCACTCAGGGGCGGGGTGGGGGGCGGTGATTCCCCTTGCCTTGGAAAGGAATGACAATAGGGCAAACGCTAGGAGGGAGTGTCAGGACACCTTTTCTAGAAGCAACTTGTGAATAGAGTTAATTTCCTCTGGCAAAGTGGCCCGGCAGCCATAAATGCTAACCTTTTCAAAATCCCTCTCAGCCACCTGAAGACCTGCCAGCTGGCTTGGCTTTGCTAAACTGCCTCATCCTGGACCGTCCAGGAGGCTTTCAGAAGCTGGGGTCCTGATGGTAAACAAAACTGGGGGCTCCGTCGTAAACAAACTGGGGGACAGGTCATCTCATCTCCTGCCTCCAAGCCTGGCTGCCCACCGGGCCACCTGGCCCCAGAATGATGGAACGCAGAGCCTCTGGGATGCAGCATTGGAGAGCCTCTGAAGAAGAATCCTGAAAAGATGAGCTCTCGCCCCAGGTGTCCTGGGTTCCCACCCTGCCAAGGCTCAGTGCTGGCTGGAAGGGCGGAGGTGATGGAAGGGTGAGCAGGGATATTGGAACTTCCTGTCTGATGCTAAAAAAAAGTTTCCATCCCCTCCCCCACTTATTTGCATGGCACCTTTTCCAAGTCAGACATTTACCGCTTTCCAGAAAGCCATCATCAATAAAGAGACTCGCAGAGGGGCTGCTGCAGGAGCCACGGATAAAGACATCGCTGCGGGCTAAGATCAGCGTATTGACATCACGCAGTTATATTTCAGTGGGATCCCCAGAGGACACTTTCTGCCAGTAAACACCTAGTTTATCCAGTATTTCTGTGTTTTTCCTTCATGCTTACAGTGCCTATTATTCCCCTCGTAAATCCTGCTCCCTTTTTCAATTTTAAAATCAGAACGTAGTGAAATCAATACTAATTGTGCAGCATTTACATTCATCCCGTTAACTTGCAAAACTTCCGGCTCCGTGCAGCTCCCTGGGCCCACGGTCTGGGCTGCAGTGTCCTGGGACCGTCCCAGGCGACCCTGGCAAATGGTGGCTGGGTTACAGCACATGAGGGCCCTTTTAATGTGACTCCACCTTGAGGCATTAGGGGAGACAATGGCTGTAATCCTTTTACGAGCTCCCTCCCGCTGCGGTCCAAGCCTGCACCAGGATGCGAATGTGTGCAGCATTTAATAAGACGCCTCCATGAGCCCCAAGAAAGCAGACACAAGAGCTTAGGAGAGAAAAAAGGCCGTCCCACCACAAAAGAACCAGAAGCCTTCCAAATGTCAATGCACTGCCACATTTTTTCCAAACTTGCTGCTGGAGCGGCCTTTAACATCCCCAAACCCTGCTGTGATCCACCAGCTACAAACCTCAATTGTTAATTGTCTGGCCACTACAGAGCCGCTAGTTTTAATATAGTCATGACATGAATGAGACCCGAGCTCCCCTTTGCCCCTCCCCTGAGGCACCTTGGATCTTGGAGGGAGATGGGGGCACCAAGTTGGCTCTGGTACAATAGGGGCCAGTGTTGAGGTCAGCAATAAATAAGGGGTAACATTGTTTTCCCTGCTGGCAATCAGCAAGCCTTCCTTGAGGATTGAAATAACTTACATTTCTGGAGCAAGCAGCTGAGTAATTGAGAAAGAAGACTCTGTTCCTCTTTTCAAGAGAATCCATCTCTCTCTCTCCCTCCCTGTATCTCACACACACTTCTTTCTACACCACCCCCCTCCCAAATCCTCAATTGCTGCTCTTACTCTAATATGTAGAGCAAGCCTGCTGTACTCCCTAATTTCTCTCCTAAAGATGGTCTGGCTTAATGGCTTGAAATGTTGATGTGAAAAGTATGTTGCTTCAAGGGCCACTCCAGTGGAAACAAAAACTCTGTGAGTAGGGAAATTTGGGCCCAAACATTTAAATAACCCATGTGACAGAGGCAGCAGAGAAAGGCATCCTCTTCCACTCTCTTAATGCTATGGTTCTCATTTACATACAGGCTCCGAAGATTGTTCAAAGAACTTCACAAGCCCCAACGGGACCATCGAGTCCCCCGGGTTTCCTGAGAAGTACCCACACAACTTGGACTGCACCTTCACCATCCTGGCCAAACCCAAGATGGAGATCATCCTGCAGTTCCTGACCTTTGACCTGGAGCACGACCCTTTGCAGGTGGGAGAGGGAGACTGCAAATACGATTGGCTGGACATCTGGGATGGCATCCCCCATGGTGAGTGATGGCGCCATCACCAGGCACTTCTCAGTAGCTTCGCCTTTGCCTGCTAATTGCTTTAGGAGCAATAAAAGAAGAGAGAGAACAAAGACTTTAAAGTTCCTCAGGGTTTATCTATGACCCATGATGACTTTCTCTTCTTATCCTTCACCAAGGATGACTTCAGAGACATTGTAGAAAGGCAGTTTTCTCTCTTGAAGATATTTCTTTGGAGAAGGATAGGAGGAAACTGAGTAGATACTTGGATGAGGATGAGAAAACCTATAGGTAATGTTCTTTTCTGCTCCAAGTCATCAGGCTTGCCATAGAGAGTGACTCAGTGACCACCCTCTATGCCCAAATAGGACTCTAGAGCCAGATTGACTAAGTTTGAATCCTGGCTCTGATATTAGCAGCTCCGCAACCTTGGGCAAGTTCCTTAGCCTCTCTGGGTCTTATCTGTATAAATAAGCTGCTATTATCATCACTATAATTACTGTAATTTTATTATCATTTATATAGTCATAGATGCGTAAAAGGTGCATCCCCCCAAGGCCAAGAGGAACCTGTACTTCTCAGGTGGAGACCAGCATAAGTCTTGGGTATATTTAGTATCAGCAAGGAAACCAATCTTTCACTTTTGTAGTCGTTCTAAGTATTCTGCACTGTAAGGAAGACTTGATGGCTAAGCAATTTCATTTCCTGAGAAAAGCATAAGATTTAGTCAGAAAACTTGGGTTGGAGTCCCAACTCTGCTATTTCCTAGCTGTATGAACAATGAAAAGTCACATGCCCTCTCCAAACCTTAATTTCTTCTTCTGTAGAACAGGCATTATAATGATACCTTTGCAGTCCACCTCCCAGGGCTGTGAAAACAGAACGAGGCCACGTCAGTGAAAATACTTTTTAATGTGCAGGAAAAATATTAGCCATTGCTCTTAAAACAAATCTCTGGTTGCTCTGTTATGCCAAGGCATCCAAAGTGATGCTCCATTGAATGACTTGCAATTGTGGGAGGGGAGAATGTATGGCCAATGGAGTTTGGCATTTCCATTTCTGTGACCTCTCTTTGTCCTGCATGTCCAGTCGGACCCCTGATTGGCAAGTACTGTGGGACCAGAACACCTTCTGAACTCCGTTCGGCCACTGGGATCCTCTCTCTGACCTTTCACACGGACATGGCAGTGGCCAAGGATGGCTTCTCTGCACGTTACTACCTGGTTCACCAAGAGCCTCTGGAGAGTGAGTCGGCCGGTTGGGAACCTCTGTCCTGTCCTCCCTTCAGGGCTGTGAGGGTGTATGGGGAAGAGAGGCTGACCTGCAAGAGAAGGCAATAGGAATTCTCCAGAATTTGCAGTGGCATCTGAGCTCAGGGGATGGGAGCTGTGTCCTCTTGCTAGGCAGAGATTAATGAAAATAGGATAAATGTCAATCTGGCTACTCATTTCTTTAAAGAAAAAGTATGTATACCAAGCATTAGTTATTCCTGTGGAATGTCGCAGGGCCATCTCAAGGCTCAGAATGAAAGGGAGGTTAGTTAGGATATTTATATCGAGTCCCCTCCTGGGCTAACATTTTTTGAGTCTGGGGCCATGTTCTTCCCTCTCCAAGCCTCAGTGACCATTGTCAAAAAACTGAGCAATTTTAAACCTCTCTCTATATACCTATGTTTTGACATTAAACATCTCTGACCCTGGCTAGAGTTTCTCTCACTAGGCTGGTACACTGCTTGGACTTTCAGTTCATTCTTCTAATAAACACAGTTTTTTGAGCTTCTACTATGTGCAAATAGAGAAAGTATAACCCTGACCCCAGCGGTCATGGAACCTGCTGTCTTTGAACCCAGACCATCAGTCTCTTGCCCTGAGCTACATCTTTAAATCAGCTCCTCTTGGACTTGTGCTTAAGATGTGCTGCCATTTTCACCAAGAAGCCCAAATGATAACTTGAAGGACTACAGGAACACTCTCAGGATGAGTGGAGCTGGGCAAATCCTGCTATGGCTGTAGACAGCTTACCACGTGCATACCTGCAGACACGGCAGCCTGGCCGACTGCTGGGTTTTGTTCTGGGTTTTGCTTTTGTTTTTTTCTTCAAAGAGCTCCTGAAGATTGAGTGACAAGAAAACAGTATTGTGGGCTTCCCTGGTGGCACAGTGGTTGAGAGTCCGCCTGCCGATGCAGGGGACGCGGGTTCATGCCCCGGTCCGGGAAGATCCCACATGCCGCGGATCGGCTGGGCCCGTGAGCCATGGCCGCTGAGACTGCGCATCCGGAGCCTGTGCTCCGCAACGGGAGAGGCCACAACAGTGAGAGGCCCGCGTACCGCAAAAAAAAAAAAAAAAAACAGTATTGTGAGTTGCACCAAGTTCTGCAAATGGCCAGTGCAGTCACAGAGCTACAGAGTAGGTTTTTTTTTTTTTTTTTTTTTTTCTTTTTGCGGTATGTGGGCCTCTCACTGTTGTGGCCTCTCCCGTTGCGGAGCACAGGCTCCGGATGCGCAGGCCCAGCGGCCATGGCTCACGGGCCCAGCCGCTCCGCGGCATATGGGATCCTCCCAGACCGGGGCACGAACCCGTATCCCCTGCATCGGCAGGCGGACTCTTAACCACTGCGCCACCAGGGAGGCCCCAGAGTAGGTTTGATACCTGAAAAAGATTGCTGGTCCTTATCTGACACATGCACACACAAATATTGACCAGTGTTCGTGGGATCCATAGGAAGGACAGCAATTAAACTGACAGCTCAAGGCCAGGGGAAGTGACTTCTGGGTCCATTTGCCCAGACAGGTGGTGCAAGGTAATACAGAGTGACACACCTTTGCTTACAGAGAGGTCTCCCAAACACAGGTATTTATTGCTTTGTAACGTCTGTCTTCTGCACCAGAACTCATGAGACAGTTGAGTGAAAGAAAGGAAGAAACAAAAGTGCCTCCTGGGTGTTTATTAATAAAGCAGGCTTCCCACGATGTACCAGCCCACCCAAGTCTATCACGTGTTTACCTGTATTTCAATAATAGTGCATCTGGAAACTGTGAGCATCTGTAGCCTGTAGCACTAACAGTTCTTGTGCTTTAGATTGTATTTTTAATTTGTGTGATGATTCTTATTTATCCACAGCCTGATTTCTTTTAGGTCAAATTTAGCTCCTTTCAGACCCAGAGGGGTTGTCAATCTCTGTGACTTGGCATAGTTGTTTTTAAAATGTGAGTGTATAATTAGGTCTTTAAGATGAGGGAGTGCCTGCAAGGACTCATCCCTAGAAGGGAGCAGCATTCTGGGGGTCCCAGGGGTTTAAGGTGGAGAGACCTAACTCTGCCCTTGACCATTTCCATCCCCCAGACTTTCAGTGCAATGTCCCTCTGGGAATGGAGTCTGGCCGGATTGCTAATGAACAGATCAGTGCCTCATCTACCTACTCTGATGGGAGGTGGACACCTCAACAAAGCCGGCTCCATGGTGATGACAACGGCTGGACACCCAACTTGGATTCCAGCAAGGAGTATCTCCAGGTACTGACTCAGATACCAGAGGGTGTGCAGAGTGTGTGTGCATTGGTGGGCAAGGGGGCTGGCTCCTTCGCTAGAGTGGACAAAGAACACAAAGAAAATAAACACAACATACTTGAGAACTTCTTTCATTCATCCATCCATCCATCCATCCATCCATCCAAAGAAATCCATATTCCAGGCACAAATAGACTATACCAGGCACTGTGCTAAGTGCTGGGATAAAATAACAAGTAAGATGGACACTGCCTCTGCCCTTGTGAAGATTACCAGGCCTTGGAGAAGTTGCTCGGCTGGGAAGCTGTTTGCCCTTTCACTATAGTTATCCAAGGAACTTCCATAAACAGTCACAGAGCGTCCTCATTCTCAGCATAGGGAGGCATCAGAGACTTAGGGGGCATTTTTCCTAAGGGCAGGCATGAGAAGCATGGCAGCTTCTCATGATCTTTGCTGTTCAGGGGGAGCCCTCCCAGGAAGGTTTTGCCTATAGCTATCAGGAGAACACACGGGAAAATGTCGCTACCAGGAGTGAAACTCCAGTTGCTCGGATGCCCTGCAGCATCTTTTCAGACTATTGTTTGCTTTCCTTCTTTCAAGATTTGCAGCTCCTGTTGAGTAATCCTCGCTTGCACTACACACTGGTCCAGCTCTCATCCCCAGGGAAGAGCAAGCTGCTAGTTCCATGCTAGAGCAATGACTGCTTTCATGACACACGGCAGACAGCCTCGTGACCCACTGACAAGCCTGTCCTAGCTCTGATGCGACACGGCGACCTCTACTCTGAGAAGGACTCGCAGAGCAGACAATGTAGAAACTTCCAGGGAGTCCACAGAGGTTCTAACGCACAACCCTAAGGCCATCTGTCACTCTCTCCTCTGCTTCTCCAACAATGCTTCTCATCTTGCAGAGCTTCCAGAAAGTTCTCCTTTCTAGCCAGCATTCTGTTGATTGTAGTCCTCATTTTGGGTCCTAATCATATACTTTCTCTTATTGCTCTCCACCTGTTTATCATACACATATACAGCACTGTGTACTCCTTTTGAATGCTTAATGATGCTGAGCACATACTAAGTAGCCAATAAATGCTTACTGAATCAAATTTTACCAGTGTGTGCTGGCTAAATTTTGATCACGCAGAGATTGCCACTAAGAAACACTGTGGTCAGCAAAGGAATAGCATCCAGCAATTTCCAAATGTGCTTGGTGTTGTGGGAGGGGAAGTGCCTCAAAATGTTGGCCCTCGTCCTCATCGGGCAAAAGGTCAGGACTCGGTGCATAAGCTTAATTGCTTGGGCAGACTCTGCATGCCCTCTGACCCCTTGGTGACCTGAGCCACTAAATACACAATGGAGTGAGGAACTGAGGGGAGGGGAAACAGCTCCGAGCTGAGACTTTGGCAACTAGGGAAAGTGAATTGGCTTGAATTGGGCTGGATCAGAGCGGAGTGGATTGGATTGGATTTAGCCCTTGTTCCTTTAAACCAGCATCCACTTTCACTATCCAAGGCAGGTCGTGGTTTAGTAAGAAGGGGTCACAGTTCTAGATGTTCAGTGATTCCTTTAAGATAAGCATAATCCTGTCTGTTCAGATTTGCAAAAAAAAAGAGAAAGGAAGAAAAAAAAATCAAGTTCCAATTTCAAAGGTGTCCAATATAGTTCGAATATGTTGAGTTCAACTGTCCAGGGGATGCAAATGGATAGTGATCACCAATACCTGTGAGCGAATCACAGACACGGGTTGTGAGCTAAGGATTACAATTGTATCCTTTGAAGAAAAAGCCAGATGCAGCCCTGTGTCAAGAGAGTCAAGGCCCCCTTCCTCCTCCGCCTGTCTTCCTCAGGTGGACCTACGTTTTCTAACCGTGCTCACGGCCATCGCAACGCAGGGAGCGATTTCCAGGGAAACCCAGAATGGCTACTATGTCAAATCCTACAAGCTGGAAGTGAGCACTAATGGTGAAGACTGGATGGTGTACCGGCACGGCAAGAACCACAAGGTAAACCCATTTCCCCACCGCAGGGGCACGCCGGGGTGGGGCAGGAGGGCTGGCACAAGAAGGGCTGCGGAGCCACCCCACGTGGACAAGGAGGCCTTGTTCCCTGAGGCTCCAATAATTGATGGAGGCACCAGAGATGCTGGCCCTGAAAATACTCTTTCTTATGCTAAAGTGATTGGAAAACACTGTTGTGTCTCCGACAGCGCAGCAGAGAGAGAAAGAGAGCTTGCAGGGTGCCCTCTGACTGCAAATGAAGGAGAAAATGTGTTCCCTGTCTGAGTCTCCCCATACAGGATTCAGTGAGCATTTATGGCCTGAGTTCCTTCCACATGCTGGGTTAAGGATCACAAAACGTCATGAAACTGCCGTTCGGGAGTTACCGGGGTCTGGGAGTAAAAGGGCACAGATCCTGAGAGGGAAGCACAATGTCCCAAAGAAGAAAGAGGACAATAGATAATGAGGAGGAATTCGGTGTGTCGGGGATGGGATCTGAACTGGCTGTCGTGAGGCAGCGAGGCGTTGAGTTCACGCGGCTGGTGCCTTCGGTGTCTGGGGCTCTCGGAGGTGTGTCCGCATGGGTGACGTGGGACTTTTGTTGTACATGTGGATGAATGTCTGGCACTCCGCTTTCCTAAGACACGTGGCGCTCTGGCGGTGATCAGGCCCGCAGCTGGCGCCCGCGAGGTACATACTGGGTGTGAGGTAGACTCAGCGTATGGGGGGCTTATCGGAAACGGCCGGTGGTCTCATGTGGGCGGGGCGAGAACTCCGTTCGTTGTGGGTTGGCTCTTGGGTCTCAGAGGAGAGCGCTCATCCTTCCCAGTGGAATCGGGAACTGAGGGAAAGGGTCTCTTCTCTTACTGCCACAGTCCCAGCAGCCCCCTGGTCGGTCAGGTGTGAATGATCAAAAGGCGACACAGGTGGTCCAATCTGGAGAAGCCAAAGGTCTTTTCCACACAGGGCCCCCTTGGCTCCTGTCACTGCCCCAAGGCAGCTTGCTCTTGCTGGTGCACCTGGAAACCTCAGACCCAGAAAATCCTAAACTATAACGTTGGCACTGTTTCACTCAGGAAATGTGAATTTTTAAAGGAGTGGATTTTTAAAAATTAAGATCGCCATAGTAACATGGCACCATTCATCTGAAATCATGGCTTCTAGATATTACCAGGTCTCTCTCTCTCTCTCTCTCTCTCTCTCACACACACACACACACACACACACACACCATTTCACAGATAAAGTGAGAGACTTAGCAATTGAAAGACTTCCCCATCTTGACGAGTTGAGCCAGGTCTGGTTTCTCATTCCCTGCCTTTGTTTCAGGAAGAGTTACCAAATGTCCCTTGGACATGGCAAGCCAGAGTCTGGCCTGGGTTGCTGGGAGCACCCTGGACTGAGTCCTCATCCCAGCCTGCTCTTTTTCATACCCTTTCTCTCCAGCCTCCCTTTTCAGTAAGAAACTGGTAGAACCCAGAAGGTCAGCCAGGCAGGTGAGGGCCAGCAGCTGGGTCGGGGTGGGTACAGGGGAGGGGGAGGAGATTCCCCAAGCCGTCTCCCTGTCTAGGCTCAATGACTAAGCAGCACTGGCCAGAGGGATACTGTAGCATAAGCCAATTTTAAAAGCGTGCAGATGGACCGGGATGCTATTTAAAACACCATTTGCAGGAAATCTGCTTTTGGAAATACCTTAGCACTGCACATTTTGATAGAATGCTGTCTTCCCTGGCTTTATCCCTGGTATTCGTTCTGCAGGGAAGATATTCCTGAGGATGGAATTTAGCTCCCTGGGCTCCTTTAGAACCGTTCTTCTCAACTTCTTCATATCAGATACATCCTCCTCTCTTTTTCTCTCTCTCTCTCTCTCTCTCTCTCTCTCCTTTGCCTCCTCTTCTCACCCGTGGCTAGATTTCTTTCCCTAGGAGCCAAGGGGTAATTTCATTTTTGTTTTGTTGTTGTTGTTGTTTGGCTTTTTAGCGAATCCGTCCTGCCCACATAAGGGACGCCGGGGCAGAGGAAAAGCCCTTTCTGTCCGCATTAGAAATTCATTCTCTTGGTCCCTAGAAGGAGGCAGCAGAATGGAAAGCCTGACAATTAAGCATCGCGCCCCCCGCCCCCACCATGCTCCCTCATCCCCCCCTCGGGTGTGGCAGGCGAGCTAGGAGACCTGCCAGGTTCTCGCCTCCGGGGCTGATCTCTGCTGCTCCTTCATTAGCAGATCTACGCGCGGCCGACTGTATTTCATGTGCAGATTCCGCACCGTTCATGGTGCGTCAGCGCGGCTCTCTGGCTGTTCGGGTTGAAATAGTTGAGTGAACTGTGCCAAATAGATTTGTCAAGTCTGCTGCAGTTTGATTCGATGCCATGAACGGGAGGCGGGGTGAGGAGGGGACTTGGGGGCAGTGCGGGGAGAGGCTTCCTCTACGCCCCCGGGGCGCTACCACTGAGCTTCTCTTTGCAGCTGCGGGATGGTGGGCGCCGGGCTCGTGGTGCTCAGTGGTGGGCTTGAAGGCAGAATTCAGCCAGCAGGACCTGTGAGCAAAGCCCAGCAGAGGTGGAGGCAACAGGCTGCTCCACTCCGTGGGGCAGGGGGAGGGTTTGCGGACACAAACCAGGGCACAGGGCGTGAGGAGGGGATGGTGATGTTTGGGGCAGAAATGTGGGAACTTGATTTCAGTCCCCTGGTCACTGTCAACACCAGTGCAGTATACCAAGGACCAGGGAATTGGGGAAGTCAGAGAAAAACAAGATTAATGAGCTATCAGGGTAGTGGAGGATGGCTGTGCTATTCCCTTGCAAAACAGTATTTACAGTTTGGACCCAGATTGGGCTGAGGCAAGGCCTGAGCCTGTGGGGGGAAGACTTCCTTGTGGCCGGGAAGCAGGGACGGCCGAGGAACTCTTTTTCAGTCTCCCACAGCCTGTGAGCAGCCTCTTCTTAGTCTCTTTCCATCCAACAGGTAACGATGAGGGTGCAGATGAGAAAGGCATTACACTGTGGCTGGGAGTGCTGCAGATGTCCTCCTGGCAATACGCAGGCCACATGTACAGCACATCCCCAAATCCTCATCCAACTCCACACGCCATAAAAAACGGAACCTATGATTTTCCTTTGGGGGGACCCTCCTTACGCGAATTTATGGAGTAACCACAAGGCAGAGGGCTCTTCTGCCTGTTAGAGCCCATAGCCAGTCCACATGCCCCCTTAGATTATACAGATTGCTTCACATATATTTCTTCAGAAACCACAAGCATAAAACTACTGCTTTGGTTTCACCAGCTGTATTAATAACACCCCAAACATAGACATAGTGTTGTAAATACAGGAGTAGAAGGTTCGTGTGTGTGTCTGTAATTACAGGCACAATTATGAGCGCACGGACCAAGGGAGGGGTGTGGAGGAAGATGGGAGGAGCTGGAAGGCACGAGGCCTTGGCCAAGATCCCGCTCACCTCGGAGATGCTGCTTCCGTGAGTCTGCCCTGGAGGCAGTGAGACTGAGGCTGGTGCCAGGGCAGGAGGATAGAAGCCATTCCCTTATATGTCTAAGCAAAAGCCCTTGATTTCAGTTCTCCTTTATTCGGGAAACATGGGCATCCTTCTTGCTGACGCTGCTCTGGTTACCTTGCTCTTAGTCACAGTGTTGCTAGGCTGTTCTGACGTATTTGGAAGAAATCCCGGCTAAAAGAAAGAGTCTGTCGGATGCTACCTGTGCCCTGACGGCCAGATTGAGGATGGGAGGGTGAGGACGGGGATCAGGTAAGGTTTGGGTCCAAGAGTTTTCAGAATTACTCTGTAATGAGTAACAGAAATGCACTAAGCTCATCATATTAATGTAATGATGACTTCCAAGGGGCTTGGAGAACCCTCAGGCACTGGCCCATTTGCTTCAGAATTTAACAGTGTTTCAGACTGTGGAATTGAAGCTCTCAAGGCAAGTAATTTGCCCCAGGGACATGGGGAACCGTGGAGTCCCTTGGAAGGCACCAGTCACCAGGCTTTGACTTCAGGCCAGTGTTTCCATAATCTGATCCAGGTCTGGCTCACCATCTTGCATCCAGAGGGAAATTGGCTTCCTCGATGTTGCGTCCACGGGTCGAGAGGTGTGCATATTCATGTAGATGTGAAGTCAAGTCGTGCTTGGAGGGCATGGCTCCAAGCACGGGGCTCAGCATTTTGGATTTGGGGCCCCATCATAGAATCCTGAGATGTAGCGTTGAATGAAGTTGCTTTGCGTTTTGCGTTTGATTTAGCCACATCCCTTCAGCACAAATAAACCCCCGCTTCAAAAATCCTCTGTACTACATTTAGTTTCCAAATTAAAATGAATTGTTGTGCAAGCCATTTGAGAATTTAAAACCCTCTGTGAAATGATCAGAGACTTAAGAGGAGAGAGAGGGGTGTCATAACACCACACCCCCCAAATCAGTCAGCCAACAGTTAGAACCATGTGGCGTCTTTTTGCAGATCTTCTTGGATGATGCGCTACGTGACCCTGGAGATTTCTCTTCACAGCTCCGTGCCTCAGTGTTTCCGCCTGCCCTAATGGAATGGTGCTGTAGCTACTGTTGGCAGAGCGCTTTGGGATCCATGGATGGAAGGCTCTCTGCAGATATAACTAATGTATTAGACCTGCAGAGCTCTTCTTGAACAGAAGGAAGTTATCAATTTAAAAAGTAACAAGGGCTATCCCGTGGGATATTTACTGCCTCCTTTAAAATCATAGGTCTGGAAGGGACCTGATGAGTCATCCAGACTCCTCCCTGCATCTGATGGGGCCTGTGCTTGAGCTGCCTCAGATTAACGGTACCCCTCATTCTTCAGTTAGGAGTGCAATTATTCCTCCAATGAAAATTTTTAGGTTTTCAAAAAATACCTTTTTTGTTAAGCTTCCTGGTGGATGACTGGCTTTTCCTTTTCCTTTTTTTTTTTTTTTTTTTGCGATACGCGGGCCTCTCACTGTTGTGGCCTCTCCCGCTGCGGAGCATAGGCTCCGGATGCGCAGGCTCAGCGGCCATGGCTCACGGGCCCAGCCGCTCCGCGGCACGTGGGATCTTCCCGGACCGGGGCACGAACCCGTGTCCCCTGCATCGGCAGGTGGACTCTCACCCACTGCGCCACCAGGGAGGCCCCCTTTTCCTTCTTATTGTAATAATTTTGTTTACTGTCTATAAGATTAAGACAATGACTCAAACCATCAGCTAGCAGTGGGCATCAGACTTTAGAAGTCAGGGATATGATTGCATCGTCTAGGGTTATATATGTTTAGAAGAGGGCTGATGACCTTTTCAAATTCAAGTCCCCCCAGTTTATCTGTCCCCCTCAATTATAACCAAGAATAATCCAGGGCGCTCGGTAATTAAGTTTGTCCCTTATCCATTTGCCATGAGATGAGCTCAGACCTTTAGCCTCTCCACTTAGGAAGCTCCAGGGAAATTTTCATTATACACAAGCTTGGAACCTTTTCTCCATCAGGCTCCCATGGCTGGCTTCACCCAACTCCCATGGGTGCTGAATTGTCTCCGGGAGCTGAGGCCAGCCTCCCTGGTGCTTACAGCCTTGCTGCTAAATTCCTCATGCTTCCCGGGGCCCACTGTGCCTAGGGGCCAGTGGGGCACAGCAGATAGCAGGGGATGTGGAACGGCGCCATGATTTCGCTCGGGCTGTGAAAACACACGCTTTGCCCTAACCTCAGCCTCCCTAGATGAGCAGTGGGGTGAACACCTCTCCAGGTGGATTGTCAGGTTCTTTGCCGTCACCGGTTCCCTGCTCTGTGCTTTCCTGAGATTTCACCCGGAAAAGGAGTGCAGGTGGCAGGTGGACTCAGCAACCTCATTCCCTGTAGCTTTTCTGCTCTCTTTTCCCCACCTGGAAGTTAAAGGTGCCTCCTTAAATAATGTGGCGGGGTCTCTGTAGGAGGTTTTCAGTGTGGAGGCCCTTCCCACCCAGGTAGAATGTCTGTTTCCGCCCCACCTTCACAGGAGGACTTCCGGCCCCTCGGTGCTCTGATGCTCCACTCTCTCCCACACCGTCTCTCCTCCAGCCCCGAATCCCCGAGCTGCCCTCCTCTCCTCTCCCCCCTCATGCTTTCCTGACTCAAATCCTGAAACCCTGATCCTGTTAGTATGCTGTGTTCCAGGGCTCAGTGTCTCGCGGGGGTAACATAATCCCGCAGTAAATCTAACGGGCCCTGCCAGGCACACACAGAGGGGGATGTGCACATCCCAGCACCTCAGCCCCCAGCCCCAGAAAGAAAGCGGTCTCCCTGCCCTACAGCCCACGACCAGCTCCTGCTTGCTTCTCTATCTCCTCCCTGACATCAGCAAAACGGCTTGATGACGAAGGCAGCCCTGAAGTAAAGGAGGAAGAGACAGGAGGGCATCGTGGTCATAAACGAGCATTTGGTGGCTCGGGAATTTCTCTGCCCTACCCGCATCCCTTCCCTCCCTTAAATTCTCTCTCTCTCTGTCTCTCTCTGTCTCTCATATATATATATATTTATACATGAGAGAGACATCCTTTCTGATTCTGTATCTGGCTAAGTTCCCACATTCACTAGAATAAGAGCAGCTTTTAAAAATTTTTTATAGTCTTTAAGGAAGAGTTTTAAGAGAGAAATGTCAGGACCATGATTTACAAACAGGAAAAAAAAAGGTCCATTACCTTAGCATCATTTCCCGAGTGCAGCATTCACCCTCACCCACACCCTTGCCTGTTTGGTGCAACAAATTAATTAAACAGGATGGCATTCATTGATTAACAATTTATTTCTACGTGTAGCCCCGATGGGTGGCTTTAGAGAAAATGCAAGGGGAGGAGGTGGGCGTGGGAGGGCTGGGACTAGGTTCCGCAGTGAGGATGAGTCGGTACCATTGTTTCTGAGACAGATTTTTTTAATGCGCTCCTGGTTTCCCCCGTCTCTGCCCTCGACTCCTGTCATCTCTCTTCTCTGCCTGCTTTGTTCTCCTCCTTCAGTGTCTGTGCCAAGGAGATTGAAAAGGAGAACTTTGGATGCAACACAACATGTATTAGTGGAGAGAAATATTTAGTCTTAAAAAAAGGAAGAAGAAGAAGCTCTCCTACACAATTTCTACCTCAGGGCTCCAACACTGTGTTGTCTTTGAAAAATTTCCTGCTTTCTGTGCAATCCCTGGAGCTGGCCACGTTCAGATATTTACAGCAAACTAGAAGTAAACTATAGATCACAGCATAGGGCATGAAGAGACGGGCATGCGCAGATGCAATACTGAAGCCCTATCGGGAGGGAGTCTATGCGCAGAATGAGGGCCTGCCTCGTGGCGGGAGGTTAAACAGCTGGGAACACTGTGAGGCTGCACCGTGTCCTTCCGCCAAGGAGCTCAAAGACTTTGACGGACGTGGAGCATCTACACTGGCCTGGGCACCCGGATGTTGATGGCAGAGATGAACGGTGTATGGGAGAGGGATGTAGGGCTGGCAGAGAATCCCCCCACATAGAGGCCTCCAAGGTAGGCCGTGAAATGCTCGCTGTTCTCAGCAGTGCCTGAGTCACTGCATACTCTTCAAACAGGACTTCGGGAGGGGTCAGCAGGGAGAGGTGGTATGACTAGGAATGGGGTGAAAGACAGAGAAAAGATGACCTCAGTGATGCTTTCTGGCTAGATGTTTCTTATTAGAGTTTATATATTATTTAATGTGTTTTTTACATAGTATTATAGTCCATGCCTTATGAGCTCACAGGAGTGGTCAAAACATGTTGATTTTCTTTTCCTGGGGGGGAGAAGATTGGGGGGGGCGGTGAAGTTGTAGATAATAACCGAATTGGGATATTGGAAAGCAGCCAATTTAATTGGCAGATGCCCCCCTCCCCCCTGAGGTGCAAATCAGAAAATGCATGAAGTGCTGCTGCTTTCTGATTCTGTCTTACTGAAAATAAACCAAAGGGCTCAGGAATCAATTGGAAAGTGTTGGATTATGTTCAGAATTCAGCAAGGCACCAAATGGATTATCCAAACCACTTCCTGTCCTGAATTGGGGTTTTTTTTGGCGGTACGCGGGCCTCTCACTGTTGTGGCGTCTCCCGTTGTGGAGCACAGGCTCCGGACGCGCAGGCTCAGTGGCCATGGCTCACGGGCCCAGCCACTCCGCGGCATGTGGGATCTTCCCGGACCAGGGCACAAACCCGTGTCCCCTGCATCGGCAGGCGGACTCTCAACCACTGCACCACCAGGGAAGCCCCTGAATTGTTTTTTAAACTTGGTTTATAGAAGTGCACTTGAAGAAATCTTTATGTTCAACATAGCTTCATATATATATATATATATATATATATATATTAGTAATTACAACATTATCAACTCTATCCCCACCTCTTAAGAATGTTAGGGTCACTTTGAACACACCTCTGGTTTTCCTTTGGGCAGGAAAGCAACCATATTCACATTTCTCTTTTAAAGTTAACAAAACTGTATACCATCTGTGACATCCAGCTTTTAAAGCAGATGTTAAAACGTGATCACCATGTTTGATATACGTCTATCTGGGTATGCCATATGCTGACAACCACTGAGTTTTCTCAGCAATATGGACTCCTCACAGGCCTGAAAATTCCTGGCCTCGAGGTGGGACTTGAGAGTCAGTGGCTTTCAGAACTTGAACTTCCCCAGTTGAACAAAGACCTATTTATTGCTTGTGACGTGGCTTCCAGTCCAATATCTGTCCTGGGTATCATGCAGGCACTGGAGCCAGCAGGGAGGGCTGGTAGAGTTTAGTGTCTACCTGCAAGCGTGTTATGGACTTTATTTTCCTGAAGGAGAAATCAAGGTATCTAAGGTTTATTGACTGGCCTATAGTGATTCAGTGAGTCGGAAGGGAATAGGGAGTAAAACCAGTTCCCTGGCATCATCTCCCAAGCACACAACCCATTACCTTGCAATGCCAAGACTGGAAGCCAAGGATCCATCTCAGAGAATTTGATCAGAAAACATAGGAAAGGTGATTCTGAAACCACAGAAGCATTGAAAAAGTCATAAAGATGTATAATGTATGATAGCATTTACCAGCTATAAATAGGGCAGTGCGAGGAGAAAAAATAGAGACCTTGGAAATCCACTGGGTCAGGAGAAATAGAAACTGCTTAATATTTCATTAAAAATGGATCTTCTTAAATTGCACTTTGATATCTTTGGGCGAAAGACGATATGTAAGAACTAAGGTGTTGTTATTTATTACCCTTTGTTCTTAATCATTTGAACTGTTATTGAACTAAAACATCAACAAGATATATTCTCCCTCTGAGGGGGGCAGTCACCATGTGTTCTGGGCACTGTTTGAAGTATATGAAAATCTACTTCACTTGTCAACAAAAGCACTTAGGCTACAAGGGACAATGGTAACTAAAATGCCATGCTAGGACGTGGACACTTCCGGGGCAGTTCTAAATGAGAAACTCCTGTGAAGAAAGCCTTAGAATCTGGGGGCCAGAGCGGACCTTACAAATCAGCTCATACAATCCCCTCATTTAATGGAGGAGGAAATTGGGGCCTGGGGGAGGTAGAGATATTTGCCCACACCTAGGAGCTAATTAACAGCAGAGTCTGGCTCCTGGTTCAGTGGTGTTTGGACTTTTTTTTTCCCACTACACCCACCTCAGAGTGAGAGGTATACAAAAAGTTTATTAAAATAAGATGGTATTCCTTCAGCCAAGGGTCCAGAGAGCGGAAGGCAGATATGAGCACAAGGTCAAGAGCAAACAAGACACCGAGAAGGACCTAGGCTTGGAAACAGGAAGGATAATTTGAGGTCACATTGAAAGAGGCTTCATTTGGTTCCAGGGGTGGGAGCCGAGTGAGCAAAACTGAATAGCAGAATGAAGGTCAATGTGAGCGCCAGGTAGATGTCCTCAGGGACATAAACCATGTGCCTGCCTCCCTTTCTGGCTGATGCCATTGTAGACAGAGATCCAGGGGCTCAGCCAAGCCTGTGGCCACACGCATCCATGGGCAGACCAGCCCCTCCCCAGGTATATACCCACACGTGTGTGCCCCCCGTGCCCACAGGCAGCCAGCCTTCCCGAGGCAGTCCACAGACAAAGTCATCTCCTTACTGAGGAAAGAAAGGAAAGGTTTCTTGGTGTTGTCTGCCAAGGCTGAGAAATGAAGGGGTCAGATAAGATAAAATTGGATGTTAAAAACACGAGACGTGCTGTGTTTCTAAACGGTACCAGCGTGGCGTGTACGCTGGGGATTAGCAGCTGTGTTAAAGTTCAGATCCACTCAACACTCCAATTATATATTCACGTGGAAAATCAAGCCCCCGCCCCTGCCCCCCGCTTACGAACTCCTTAGCATCTCCCGTTGGAGGTCACACACAGCCACCGTCACCATCCTCGGGGAATAGGCCAGTGGGGACCCACCACTGCTCATGAGCCGTCCGAAATAAGCAGAGGGCTGCATTTGCTTCTTCCCTGCCGAAGCAAAACAAAACAAAGCAAAGAGCCTCTGCCTCACGCTGAATTCTCGGAGAACGGATTCATCTCTTTCCCTTGGATTCAGTTCCTCCACCCCTCTCCTCAGAGCTTCAGAGGAAGCCAAGGAACGGGCATGGCGAGGCTTAGATCGTGCTGGGCCCTGGGCCCCCCTTCCAGTGGCCCCTCCCCAGCTTAGATCACAGAGGTTCAGGCGCCTCTCTCTTCCCTCAGGCCTTCTCCCAGCTGTCTGGAACTACCCCTCTTTCCTTCTGCTTTCGTGACCCTTCCTTGTCCTTGGCTTTGTCTTCTCGCCCCTCTTTGTCCTCCGTCACTAGGCAGGAAGCAGCCAAACCGAAGCTGGGAGGGATGGGTGGGCAAGCAGTCCCGCCTTGGTGCTCCCTGCGGTCCGCAGGGCGCAGAGGAGGAAACTGGTGGACTGGGACCAGGGCAGAGGCTCCCCAGGGGAGGAGAAGGAGCGGCAAGGCTGGAGCGGGAGCTCCCCTGGGATCAGTGGGCTCGACACCAGGAACGAGGGGTTGCAACTGAATACCGTGGTCCAGGGAAAGCTTGTTTCCTCCTCTCCTTCCCTCTGTTTCTCTTAAACAGGCCACTTCCCCTCACTGGGCAAAAGATATGATGGCTCTGAGCCTTCACCCCCACCATCAGTGGGGTGCTCTTGACAGCTCTAACTTTTGACCTTAGTAAGTGGGAAATATAGAAGGTTCAAGGTTGCCAAATGGCAGAGTTCCTGGTTACAGTTCCTAAGGAAGCAAGGAGCACGTTGTTAATTAGCTCTAAGCTTCTGTGCTGCTCTTTGCTGTTACCCGATCATTCTACATTGGGATTATAAACACCCTGGGAGCAAGCACATCACTGAACAGCAACTCTACTTCCATTCCACCCATGCCTGGGGACCTTAAGGGCTCCATGACTCCTAGCCACCAACATAAACACTGCAGATGTAGACGAGATGAGAGTCAAGGGAGAAAACCACAAGCCTGAAGTCTAAAAACATGGCAAGGGCTTGAGATCTGGACAGACATCTCTGAGCCTCAGTTTTTTCATCAATAAAGTGGAAATAATAGTACTTACTTCCCGGGATGTTGTAGGCCTAATTATGTTTACACAGTGTTTGGCTCAATGAGATTCCAATATACCATTTTCCCCATTCCCTTTGTCCCAGGCCTGTCAGTGCCCAAACAGCTCGCATGTTATAGGTGCCAGGAGCTGAAGGAGCTTGTCCCCCTACCCAGGAGAAATTGCTAGTTGTTGCAGAGTTGCCTGTGAGTGGACTTACAGTTACTTGGTTGTTAGAGCTATGACAGGTGTGATCTAGAAGTGATGGTTAGTGGGTCTTTCCCTTCACTCTTATCCAGGGAAACCAAGAGAAACTTACATATACTTGTTCCAGCTACTCTTTTTCCTTTTTTAATGGAGAACACAAAAAAGCACAAGGTCCATATGGCAGTTATTGATTTGGGCCATCTGGCAAGCTAGGACCTGCTCCTACCATGTTGGTTAGAAGCTACTCTGGAAAGCCTTTCCTCCCATAAGAGATGCATTGGTCAGATGGGGACAGGGATAGATTTCATTACAGGGCAGGGACTACAGTGAGAGAAAGCCAGAGCAGGACTCCAGCGGTCTGTCTGCAGCCCTGACCCTACAACAAAGACCAGAAAGAACCAAGGAAGTGTTGATTGACACCGGGGCACGGGGGGTGGACAGTGCTTCCACCCTCTCACCCATCCACAGAGCAGGGAGACCTCTAAGGAACTAAGAGAAATAATTGTGAAGCACTTTCTGATTATAAAATACCCTGGAAATCTTTCTATAGGCCTGAAACCTGAGGAAAAGGGAAAGTCAAGTTCAAGCTAGTGAGAGAGGTCCACAACCCTAAAAGATGATATTGTCGCTCCATTTTTAAAGGATATTCTACTTTCTCTTTCCTCTCTCTCTGTCTCTGCCTCTGTCTCTCCCTCTCTCAACTTCTGAAAGTGTTTTCCTTTCACGGTGCCTTCCTCTGCTGGCCCTCAGGCCCAGAGGCAAAATTTTCCTTACCTCCAAAAGTTTTTGTGAAGACCATGTATTGTTTTCAAGTTAGAGCAGTGTGAGAAACTACATTTTTTTCATGGTGTTTCTAAAACAGCATCAAGGGCTTCCCTGGTGGCGCAGTGGTTGAGAGTCCACCTGCCGATGCAGGGGACACGGGTTCGTGCCCCGGTCCGGGAGGATCCCACATGCCACGGAGCGGCTGGGCCCGTGAGCCATGGCCGCTGAGCCTGCGCGTCTGGAGGCTGTGCTCCGCAACGGTAGAGGCCACAACGGTGAGAGGCCCGTGTACTGCAAAAAAAAAAAAAAAAAAAAGAAAAGAAACAGCACCAAACAACAAACCCACTGATTATTTCTAAGCTTAAGGGAAATAAAATTGAACAGATCTTTCCTCCTCCATCAAAGACTGCATGGCTCACCTACACACGGGGATTGCTGTAACATGGATTCGTGTGTGATATTACAGGTCTTCCAAGCCAACAACGATGCCACGGAGGTGGTCCTGAACAAGCTGCACTCACCGCTGCTGACACGCTTCGTCCGGGTCCGTCCGCAGACCTGGCACTCGGGCATCGCCCTCCGCCTGGAGCTCTTCGGCTGCCGGGTCACAGGTGAGGTGGGGCTCCTGGGAGGTCGGGGAGCTCTGTGCCCCCTTCCGGCCCTCTGCAAACAGCTTGATTGTTGCACCACGTGACCTCAACAGAAGGCTGGCTTTTACCTGTAACTCCCTGTGTGGGTATTGAATGCACACTGACTCTAGACCCTGCCTTGCCGGCTACCATTTCTTCATGCACGCTCCACTCACTCATTCGCTGCACAAATACTTACGGAAGGCCCGCTGTGTGCCAGGCCACACGCTGGGAGCTGGAAGTGAATAAGAGAAGGGAGCCAGCAGATGGGGTCTCTGACATGCTGGAACTTTCAGGCGGGTGGGCAAGATAGATAATAAACAAATGTAAGTACAGGGGTAATTATACGCTAAGATGCGTGTGTGAAGGAGGACGGGAGGCTCTGAGAGTGAGTGAGGGGACCTCGCTGAGGGTTGATTGAAAGTTTGGGGACAGCCTTTCTGAGGATGTGACCCTGAAACTCGGGGATGAGTAAAGGGTGGTCTGATGGTGACTGAGGGAAGAGCATTTTGGGTAGAGGGAACAGCATGTCCCGGGATGCTGGCAGGAGGCAAGGCAGTAAAGAGCTGGGGTACCACATGTGAAATTAAGATCTGGTCCCAGGAAGGGTTCCATCTAGTTTGGGAAATAATCCCCCAGGTAACAATTCAATACTCAGCTGAGCTCCCCTGCACTCACTGCCCCAGGAGGCTCAGTGGGGACTGTATCACCAAGGATGGGAGAGTCCTTGGCTAACAGGAGACACTCAGCCGTGCCAGGCACCATGCTGAGATCTTTTATATTGTAACTAACAGAATCCATGCAACAACCCCCAAGAGGTAAGTACTGCTCTTAGCCCTCCTTTAGGCCTGGGGAAACTGAGGCACAGAGCACTTCAATTATTTTCCCAAAGTCACGCAACTAGGAAGTGACAAAGCAAACGGGAATCCAGGCAGTCTGGTGCCCAGCCGAGCTCTTAACCACAGTGCTATCCCACCTTGAAATGCAAAGAAATCAGTGCTGACTTACAAGTGTTTGAGAGTCAGGTTCTTCGACAGTTCCCTACTGATTGGGGGTGGTTCCAGTTAGTAGGGTCGCAGCATGACCTCTTGTGTCTTCCTCCCTCTCCGCAGACGCCCCCTGCTCCGACATGCTGGGGATGCTCTCGGGCCTCCTTGCCGACTCCCAGATCTCTGCTTCCTCCACCCGCGAGTACCTCTGGAGCCCCAGCGCTGCCCGCCTGGTCAGCAGCCGCTCAGGCTGGTTCCCTCGGATCCCTCAGGCCCAGCCGGGCGAGGAGTGGCTCCAGGTAGACCTCGGGGCACCCAAGACCGTGAAAGGCGTCATCATCCAGGGGGCCCGCGGAGGAGATAGCATCACTGCCGTGGAAGCCAGGGCGTTTGTGCGCAAGTTCAAAGTCTCCTACAGCCTAAGTGGCAAAGACTGGGAGCACATCCAGGACCCCAGGACCCAGCAGCCGAAGGTAGGATGTTCCCGGAGGACTCCCTAACCTTGCCCCAAACAGGAAGGTTGATTTGGGGGATGTTGATTTCCCATCTAGATGGTCATCACCAACCCCTGCCAGTCAAACAGATATTAACTGAGAGATTACTTTGTGCCAGGCCCTCTGCTAAGTGCCTTATTTTAGCCTTTACAACACCTCTAGAAGGTAGGTCCTTTCGTCCCTCCCATTTTAGAGATAACAGAACTGAGGCTTGATGTCATGCCAGGTCACACAGTACCTGTGGTAGAGCCATGACTCAGACAGAAGTCTCACCCCAGAGCCCAAACGCCTAACCACTACTCAACACTAGCCTTTCTAGTGTCTTGGACACTCTTTCAGATAAAGTGTCCTTGGAACTGGCCAGACATCCAAAGGGGATGTGGTTTTTGGAGGCTCAACTATAGAAACTAGTGAATTACTTCCAAAGACAACTGTGTCTTTCTGAGTGTTGCTGCACTCCTTTGTATTTTCCTGGGCTTGACTGCTTAGATCTTTCTTGCCTCTCACACGGAGGCTGGGAAGAGGCAGGAGAAACTAACTCCAGGCCAGAAGCGCAGGCCAGTGTAACACCCACTCCTGCCATCGGAAGAGTGAAGGTCAGCCCTGAGCGAGGGGCACCAAGGAGCCCCAGGAAAGGGAGAGGACATCACAGCCCTGTCCCTCTCCAGGTTAATCTCCCAACCAGCCAGGCGTTCCGACCCTCATTGCTAAGTTACCCCTCATTTTCCTCAGAAGAGCAGGGCCCCTAATAAGGAAGGGGTATCACATGTCTCTGTTTAGCAAATGTTTTCCATTCTTAATGCAGAGGCAAGGTCTGGGTTGGAGGTTTTGCAGTGCTGATGTAAACTCCCAGCTCATAATTCCAGCGGCTTGGAAAGGCTCAGTGCTTGGTAACCGGAATCTTCAGTGAATGGAGCAGAAGTCGGACCACTGGCTCCCCCAGGGACAGCTGACCCTGGCTCTCCTTGACTATTCTGGGGGCCTGGGAAAGGAGATGATCTTAGCCAGGGTCAGAGCCTGCCCTCCCCATGACAGTGCCCCCCTTTTGGAACTGTGGGCATCCTGCAAAATGAGTTGGGTCTGCCTCATTCCTAGATGCTAATCAGCTACAGCCCCTGGCACACCTGCACACCAACAGTCCCCTAAGTCACTGGTTCACAGGTACGCTCTGGGTTGGGTCCCCCACCTGGCTTCAGCCAGGGCAGCCCCACTGTCATGCATTTTATGTAGTGTGGCTTTAGGTGAGGTTTCTTTTGACAGAATTTCTTCCACTAAACCAAGGTTGGGGGAACACAGTCTTATTAGATTATCAGGGTGTGGACCAGTGGAAATTGTCATTAGCCTAGAAAAGGGATGGTCACTTTCCCTTCAGCCTCTCAGTGACCTGGCATTTTCTAAACCTAGACTTTCAAGCTGGGACTTTCTAAATCTAGCCTTTTAAGCATCTGGGAAAGAACTTCTTTTTCTAGTAAACCAAGAACTTCAGAACAGGCAACACAGCCTAAATGCCTTTCACTCCTCTCCAGCCAAATCCAGCTTAAGACTCACTCAGAGCCGAATTCTGAGTCCTCAGTTTCACTGCCAGGATAGAGAACAGAACCCAGCAATTGCCACTTTCATCTGCTCCCCATTTGCCGTGTTTCTGGGACCTCCCAAATGAATAAAAACCTTGGTCTGAGAATGGGGCTCCCACGGACCAAAATGGGCAGTGACCATGAATTAACTCTGAAGCTGCCTCTGGTTGGATGTGAGGGCTGAGGTGGGAAGGGGGGAGGAGGGAGCAGAAAGGAGGAGTGAGGAGGGCTCTCCCACCTCAGAAGGGCTGAGCAGCCTGTCTCCCCTGCAGCTCTTTGAAGGGAACATGCACTACGACACCCCTGACGTCCGGAGGTTTGAGCCTGTCCTGGCGCAGTACGTGCGGGTGTACCCTGAGAGGTGGTCCCCTGCGGGCATTGGGATGCGACTGGAGGTGCTGGGCTGTGACTGGACAGGTAAGGCCCTCTTTCCACTGCGGGTCTCACTCACATGGTCTCATGACCCCGGCTTCCTGGGATGGCCTGGGAGGAGGTCAGACCACGACGGGGGGGACGGGGCGGAGGGGCAGCCATCCCTGGGGTGAAGCCCCATCCGTTCAAAACCCTGCTGCCCCCCGCCTGCCCTGGGCTCCAGTTTGTTCGACCTCAGACCACGGGCACTGCAGCCTCTGGACTCAGGACAGCTTCTCAAGGGATGTGCTTTGTCATTTTTAAAGGATCATTTCAGTCCTCCAGCCCCAGTCTCTCAAAAACAAATCATAACCACACACTGCCCACCCAAATTCAATTAGACCCTGACTCTTCAGGCCAGAGGGCTGTGGCTGTTGATTTAGGGAAGAAAAAAAAATGCTCATGATAATAAAGTAATCGGTTTATGTCTGAATCTGGCCTCCAGATGTCTGTGGCTAAGAGACTTCATTTTCATTTGGAAGCCACATCTGTAAAAGGCATTTATTTGCTCAGGCGGGACCCTGTTGCAGGGGAGCTGCCGAGAGCCCGACTTCTTCCCCGTGTGCCGCAGGAGGCTCGCTGGGCTCCACCCTGCGTCGCAGGCCCTGGGAGCACCTCCGAGTCTCCTGAACGAAGATGAGGCCCGCTGATCATGGCCACCCTCCTGGTTTCCCGGGAAGCGGCCCATCCATCCTTCCGAGTCGGGCCCGCCTCCCCTCCAGGCCCCGCCCTCCTCCCCGGGGCAGGGCTGGCACAGATCCCAGCTCGAGCCGGAGCCGGAGCTCGCTCGCTGCCTGCCAAACGGAGCTCGGGGGGGCGGCAGGCAGGACCCCGGCCCCAGGTATCTCCATTTTCCTGTCTGTGCTGTACCTGTCAGCAGCTCACGCAGCAGGGGATCGTGGAGGATTAGTAAGAGCTTGTCGGAGAAGCGCTTTCGGCTCCCGGGGAGAAAAGTGCTGCCTGTGTGCCTTTATGATGGCGCCGAGGAAGTGTCCCGTTGAGGCACGAAGGCTGGGAATCGGGCCCAAATTAGCCTTTCTCACCTTTCAATGGAAGGCAGCCCCATTGAACATATTTTAGTGGGAAGACACTTTACTCCCCATCACGGAGTGAGGCCAGGTTCCCTGCAGCCTGCTGAGTGTTCCTCACCTGTCCTCTTGCAGGTGCTGAAAACTGCCCTCCAACAGTGACACGAGCTGGCTTCTTCTGGCCAGAATCAGAGGCTTAGAGATGCAGGGGACCCGAGGGCTTCTAGGCCAGTGGCTTTCAAACGTTTCTGACCACCATCCACAATTTAAAATAAATTTATATCACGAGCCACTCGACTTACAAACATGCATGCACACACACACACAAGCACACATACACGTGTGTGCTTATGGGATATAGTATATCATTAAGCACCCGGACTCTGGGGACAGATCTCCAAGTTCAAGTCCTGTCTCTGCCGATCTCGGTTATCCTAGCTGAAGAAGGTGGGGGGGGTGACCATAGTATATCTACACCCCCCAGGGTTGTCATGAGGATTCAATAAAATAATGGATATAAAATACTTAGCCTGCTGCTTGGCAGCTAATAAACTTGTTATAGTAAGTAAGTGTGACTGAAACAAAAGGCTCCCAAAGCGGTGCTCATCCTTGCCACGTGAGTACACTCTGAAATATTATAGCCCCTATTTTAAAATGCTAGTTCTGACCCATGAAATTGATCTACAACCTGTTAACAAGGGTGACATACAGTTTGAAAAAAAAATCACCGATCTAGGCCAATGCCTCCTTCACAGAGAGGGAAACTGAGTCCCAGAGAGAGGAGCCACTTGCCAGAGGCCAATCAGCTACCGGAGGGCTGACTCATACTTCCCTCCTGTCCCTGGTCCTCCAGACCACGCCTCTTCCCAGGCTGGCCCTGCTTTATGACCGGCTGGACAATTGCTAATGGCCTTTTCCTCCTCCTGCCCCCCGCCAAACTGGCCCAAATTACACCGGCGATGGTCAGCAACAGGTTTCTCATTTCAAAGTCCTCCTGGCCGTTCCTTGCAAGATCAGAGTAGGGGCTCGATACCCTCCGCCCAGCCTCCTTCCCTTTGAAGTCTCTGACATCTGGTTTCAATTGCCAGGGAGCGTAGTTTGATGGGCAGTTACCTCTAAGTGTCCGGTACAAACACAGCGGACACGGAGGCCGGCTACCGTTTCCTCACTTTCATTCACACGCCCTGCCCTCTCATTGCCTCGCCCGCCCCCTGTGCCCCTGGATTTAACATTATCTCTCTGCCACCCAGCTCACCCAGTCTGCTACCTAACGTGTCCAGGAACCGCTCTCCCAGGCCACGTGGCTTTCTGCTTGTCAAATTTCCATTCATTTCTGTGATTCATCCTTGTTCCCTTCTTCATTCCTACCCCAAAAGGATAACAAGGAAAATAATGGACTGGGTTGAGTTACTGCAGCTAAATATTTGACAGGGCTGCTTCACCTGTTCACTTGTTTGTATGTCAAATGATTACTTCTTGCCCTGCTGACCATAGTTTGCTTTACAACGGAGTTTAAGATTCTGTGACACCGTAACAAATACGAACTTACAAGTTAGGACGCTTTGAGGTTATTTGCCCAGCCAGGTTTGGTCACCTGCTACTTGTATTTTGAATAAGTTGCCAACACTGACAGGTCTGGAGATTTTCCCTGGAGATTTTGTTTGTTCGTTTGTTTCACGCGAGGAAAAAGAAAATCTTTTTGCAAGATCTGGCCACACTGGACCACCTCCCCTCGGTTCCTCAACCTGCTGGAACCAGTCACGTGGTGGCCTCCTTTAAACCAGGTGTGCAGGACCCCTCTGCCACTCCTGTCCCAGCCTTTCCTCTCCCAGCCCCCAGCAGGCCATCCTCCCTAACAGTAGCAGTTAGCCTTCTAGAAGCATTTGAATTTGCCACACCCTGACCTAAAGGCACAGCCCCAAATTATTTCCACTGCAGGGAGTCTGAGTCACTTTGAGCCCATATTCTTTTCCATCTGGTTTTGCGCAGACACGAACCACGATGTCTGGGGTCGCACCTCCCAAGCTGTCGGGCTTGGCTATGACTTCAGCCGTTGTGCTTCTGATTATCTTGTAATAGGTGGGCCCCCAGGTCGGGTTAGCTTTGGTTCCGTCTGACTCAGAGAAGGCAGAGAAGAGAAGGCCCGTTCCACGCGCAATCAGGGCTGAGCCCGAGACACGACAGCAGTCACCCAAGGGGCTGTGCACAGACAGGTGTTTTCCACAGGACGGAAGCTCACTCCGTTAACCCCGATTTTTTTCAAACCATTTTTGATGGGTGTCCTTCATTGCTTATGTGTGTGTGTCACCCACATCTGTGTCTGAAACAGAACCCCCAGAGCATGGTTGAGCCCTGCCTGTGGTCAGTGTCACCCACATTCACTACTGCCTGGCGTGCATGGCCTTTTGTGCTGGCCTCAGGGCCTCTGCTGTGGAGTGGAGTGTGGGTTTGTGTTCGTGCCTCCATTACGGCTATTTCTACAGCTTGGGACTATTCTCCTTAACACAGGCCATGGTCCTGACTTCATCACAGCACACAGAAGTGACTTCATGGGTGTGTGTGTGTGTGTGTGTGTGTGTGTGTGTCCATCTTGGATTTCCTTTTTTCTTCCTTCTTGAAAGGCCCACCCTTGGAGGGGAGACAGTATTTGGCATCTTCCTGCTGGCTTTTGACACAGGCTGCTGCATGTGGTATTCACTCCCCTTCCTATGCCTTTCTGCAGACTCAAAACCAACGGCTGAGACACTGGGACCCACCGTGAAGAGCGAAGAGACCACCACCCCATACCCCACTGACGAGGAGGCCACGGAGTGCGGGGAGAACTGCAGCTTTGAGGATGGTGAGGACGGGGCCAGAGCCGTATTTCATCCAGGATGGTATGGGTGCCGAGCAGTCGCAGTGGAGGCTGGCGCATGGCTGGGGCCGGGACCTGGGGGTCCCCTAGGTCAGAGGTCAGGGAAGTGTGGTACTTAGGGGCTTGGGGCGGTGGCTATTTCCAACCAATCTAGAAGCATTCAGATATTGGAACAACCAGTACAGCCCTACATCAGCTGAGATAAGGGGCCATCCAAGGAGGATGCCTCCTTTGAATAGTCTCCTTTCCTAGCCCTCACTTCGTATCTTTAGAATCCACAGCTGTGATCGCCCCTCCTGCTAAGCTTGTCTCCGGGGCACAGTCAAGGGAAGATCTGGCTGTCATCTGGGTGACTTGGTCAGTGGAGCACGATAGGTTAACTCAGCAGTTAACCATGATTTAATTGCGTTGCCCTGTGTCTTTTGCCACCACGGGTTGAGAAAGCCTGACAATCAGGATTATAAGATAGGGCACCGCATCCTCCACGAGGGGAGCGCAGGTCAGTGACAAAGACGGAAGTATGAAAAGGCACCTCACCCATTCCTCAAAACTCAGGGCCTCCTATTTGCGATCAGTCTCTTCACGTGGGAAATCTATTGCATTTTCATTTTATCTTCTAAGCATATCCAAGTTAGAGAAAAACAATAATTGGCAGAGCCCAAAAAGACATCACATTTTCAATCTTCCTGCTAAGGTCACAGAATATGAGGACATTCCTAACAAACCACAAAGTTTGGAACACCTGGCATTTGGGGCTAGAATTTAATGCTTGACAGCCTCCATTTACAGTAAATTACTGATCATTATTAAACGTTCATTAAACCAAATGAGGGAAGATTGGTGAAGAGGCTTGGGAAGTGATGGAGACATAAAGACGTAGCACCGAGTCAGTAGGTAGATGGTGAAATCTGTGGATCCGCACCCTTAGCCACTTGACTGTATGAGAAACTGCAAGGATGCGGTGGACGGCTCCCCAAGATGGCTACAAAGAAGAATGGGAGGGGAGCCAGAAATAAATGCTGAAGTTGTGTGACTGCAAAATGATAATTTAATGCATATGCTCTCAGGAATGTGCTTTTGTACATTGCGTGGGCCGGGGGACACTCTTGGTCAGGGATAGTTGAATACAGAATTCTGACATTTTAATGAACTTGTTTTTGTTTTATGAAGAGGAGAAAGAGACTTGGAGAATCTTCCAAGACATGTTTGAAAGAGTTTGAGAGCCAAAAATGGAGCGCTCTCATTTACTGTGTGGTGTTGGATTAGCAGGGTTTGCTTGGTGCAGGGCAAAAGGAGGGGGTTTTGTCTAAATGGCAATCCAAAGGAAAATGGAAGGACTTTCAGAAGTTTAATATAATCTTCCCGTTTATAGTGGTTTGTTTCATTTGGGGTTTCTTTGGTGGTTCCTCCCCTCTCGCTTTTTTTTTTTTTTTTTTTTTTGCAAAAGATCTCTTTGTGGAATTGGGTTCCTGAGATACAGTATGCGTATAAACATTAGAGAGGAATTATGGTATATTGAATTACTCCATATTTTTGAATGGAAAAATAGAAACTTAGAAGTTGTCGGGAAAAGGGGATGGGGAGGGCTAAGGGCTGACTTTTCCAAGCCACAGGTTGATGCTTCAGTAATAGATTCCATGTGTTTCTTCTCAACTCAAGCTGACTTTGGCCAAGGGTGGGCAAATATTAAATATTCTTTCTTGGGAAAGGGAGACATGAGCAGGACCCGGTGGCAACCTGCCGCCAAGGCCAGCAGTGCCCTTCCCCTCAGAGGTGAGCCGTCCCCGCCCCCCGCCCGGGGCGGGAGCAATGTGTTTCCACCCGTCGGCTGTTCCCTTTAGATTTCCTAACCTGCCTTCCCCACGGAAATTCCTCTCTGGGAACCCTGAGAAGGGAAGTGAAAAGGCCAAAGACCCCACTTCCTCCCTGCTACCAGCGTTAGCCAACACTTTTCCGCTGTCTCCGCAGCTACTGAGGACAAGAGTCCAAATCTGGGTTCCCGTTTCCTCTCTTTCCCCACCTCCACCCCACCCCCGACTTAATCACATGTTCAGCACCAGCTCAGACTGGATTTTTAGAGCTGAGTGGAACCTCCAAAGAAATCCTTTGGGTTTGGTCTATCCGCTTAGAGGTGAACAGCCGAGCAGACGGGGGCAAGCCACTGTGTGGTCTCTTAGATTTCTATTCTCTGCTGACCCTGGAATCCTGGCCTTCAGGCACTCCGAGCCATGTAAAATTATTTTTCCTCCCGGTCAGCGCTGAGCTGAGCGGCAGGCTGGTCTGGTCCCCCCGATTTGCCCTAACATGCCAAATCGCCCACCTGGCAGTGCCTCCCACAGGGATGCTGAACTGACCCCGTCTTCTGAAACAAGAGGCCTGGCATAGGGAGGTGAAGGGCAAACAAGCCTCCCTTGTTTCCATGATCACTTTCTCCTCCCTGGCCAGCACCTCCTGCATTTTGAATTTCAGCCTCTCCGGATGCCAACGGGCTGTCCATCACTGCTGACAGCCAGGTTGGCAGGATCCTGCCTTCCACTGAGGCACTGGGGGGACATTCTTCTCTGGCATTTAGGGGACAGCAATTTCCACATTTGTCTGCTCTCCAGGGTGGCCAGAAGAGGCCGATTAGAGCCTGAAGCCATTTGGTGGCCTCATTTATAATTGCTTACTATGGGAACCACTGGCAGCCTTGGCTTTCATGCCTGGGAAGGATGAGACCAAAGGCTGACCCGAAAGCCAACAATCGCCAAGATGAGTTAAATGAATAAGCAAAGGGAGCCGTTTCTTTCTCTGCTCTCCCCTTAGGCCCTGCCAGCCGTTTAAATAGCACCACTGTCGCTGTTCTCCGAACCCATTTCATTCGCCTTGTTTCGGGGTTTTTGTTTTCCCTTTTAGACAAAGATTTGCAGCTCCCTTCAGGATTCAACTGCAACTTTGATTTCCCCGAGGAGCCCTGTGGTTGGATGTACGACCGTGCCAAGTGGCTCAAAAGCACCTGGACCAGCAGCTCTGGCCCCAGCGACCGGACGTTTCCAGGTAAGCCAGCCTCGAATTAAGCGATGAGAAAGTTAAGGCCAGCCTGCGCCATGTTTTTCAGCTCCATATTCCCTGACTAACTTCATAACTTCACAGAACAGTCCTCTGCCCTTTGCCTGCAAACCACCGGCCTTTACTTGACAATGTCACCCGATGGAATAGCTGGTTGGCGGTTCCTGGCCCTCTCTTGTGATTACAGAGCAGCCTGGAAGCTGGGAGGGAGCGAGAGAGGCCAAGATCAAAGGAGAGGAAAGAAAGAGCAATTAGGAGGTCCTAGGAGAGGGGATGAGTCAATGTCCCTTTGTTCCCATAGCCAGCTCTCGATGCCACCATCACAGAGCCCCTTGTGACTCCAAGCTGGATATTGTTCCTAAAATGGCCCACTGGGAAACTCCCGGCCCCAAGTCTGACTGATACTTTTTGGAGGGTATCATCACTTCTGTTGAAAACCAAGTCGAGGGCCTGAAATGCTGCCACACCCATGGGTGTCTAGCAGAGCTGCCTGGCACTTGGCCTCTTGAAGAGTGCTGCTGCCAGTCCTTGGAATATGGTGAAGCCGCCCTCTTGGTTTCAGAGAGCCCAATTTCAGAGGCTCTCCTGGCGCTGTTGGTAGAGAGGGGTTGCCTTTAGCCCTTCTAAGCAGGAGTTGTCCACTGTTTCCATTGTGGCATGCTTTTACAGTGATGTTCTGGTAAATGTTTAACGACCGGCTCTCCAGGTTTTAAAAAAAAAAAAATCTGCTTTGTAATTAACGTTTGCCACTCTCCGTGGTGTGAATCCTCCCACTGTGGTTGGATGCAAGCTACCAACATGACATCACCAGAAGTGGAGTTGAGAAGTACACGAACACAGCCTTAGATAGTTTTTTTTCCCTCACACAGATAACATAGATAAAAATAACTTCTGGATCATGCATACCAGTAAAATGTATTAAAATAATTAGGAAGTATTGCATTTTGAGAATTTATTTCCTTTCGTTTTTAATATACTTTATTTCATTGCAACTTTATATAATTCAATTGTTAACAATGCTTGCATTTCACAGTAGGCTTGCAAAATTCCAGAAAACTCCACAATCGGCTCTCACACGCCACTACGTAGCATACGTTGCTCTAGCACATCGCGCGTTAGCTTTCAGTGTTCCTGGATCTTGGGCCCCCGTAAGCGTTTGAGAGGGAAGTGCTTAATTCTGGAAATTAGTAGATCATATGTTGCCTGCCTAGAGGACGAAAGGGGGGAGGGACCTCCCCTTCTTCAGAGTCCCCCAGAGCCGCTCGGCTGCCCCTCACCCCGAGGACTGGCCGTGTCCCTGTCTCCAGGGACGGCAGTGGGATAGACGCTCTCCGCGGGCCGCCTCCTGAGCTTGCTTTCCCGGAGAGTCACAGCATCTGCTCCGGAGAAAAACATTTTCATATTTCAAGTGTTTATCTCTTCAGGATTTGAGTGCTCAGAGAGATTAATATCTGAAGATCACCACAGCCTCAGGCAACAGGAGAGAACACTTACCCTCGTCCCAGCGTTAATCACCCTCCCCCCTCTCGCTCACTGCAATAATGTTTAATTAATATAATGAGCCTCCTGCACGTTGGAAAAAAAAATACTTATTTTTATAACCCAGCCTGGATTTTTCATTTCATTTCCTCTCCTTTGAGACTTGGCCCAATTAATTGGTTGTTTTCCCAACCTCCACTTTTTATCCAAACGTAAAGAAGATTTGCCGTGGGGGTGGGGTGGTGTACGTGTGATGTTTATGTGTGTGCATTTGTGCGCTGTGTGTGTACGTGTGATGTTTATGCGTGTGCATTTGTGCGCTGTGTGTGTACGTGTGATGTTTATGCGTGTGCATTTGTGCGCTGTGTGTGTATGTGTGATGTTTATACGTGTGCATTTGTGTACTGTGTGTGTACGTGTGATGTTTATACGTGTGCATTGGTGCGCTGTGTGTGTATATGTGTGATGTTTATACGTGTGCATTTGTGCGCTGTGTGTATGTATGTCTTTCTTTCTCAAGGTATTTGTGGGTTTTGTGTGTATGTGCATATGTTGTTTTCATGTGTAGATTTTGTGTGTTTGTAAATATGTATATGCATGCGTTTAGTTTGTGTGCATGTATGAATCTGTGTGTGTGTGTGTATGTTTATGTTTGAGTGTGTCTGTCGTGTATGTGTATGTGTGTGTCTGTATGTTTATGTTTGAGTGTGTTTGTGGTTTATATGCATGTGTGTGTGTATGTGTGTGTGAGAAGTGTGTGTATAAGGGGGCAGCTTGGCAAAGGCACCTTGAATGAAGGGATGTAGGTGATACAGCAAGGGGAGGTTTACTGGCTCTTATTCAGCATCCATCCTCAGGTTCTTTCGAATAATTCCACTTCCTCCCTTGCACTCTTCTGAGCAGATTTTCTCTAAGAATGCCTGAGGTCAGCCCGGTCCAGACTCCAAGGCCACCAGTTAGCAAGTGACACTTTGAGGACAGCTCAAGCTACTCTCCATTGGACGCGGTTCCCGTCTGCCCCCTCTTCGCCCAGCCCTCACCCTCACCTGATGCCCCATGGGCTGACCCCGGCTACTGGCTGGGAATCCTCCTCCTGCCCTCGTTCCACTTGATTCATTACACCCTGCGGTTTGGGAAGGCTCTTCAGAGCCATCTTGCAGAGCGGGCCGAAGTCCAACCTTTAGCTGGCTGGAGGGGGACAGAAAGAAAATTAGGGCCATAAGGAACTGCTCAATCTAATGCTGTTTCTCCCTTAAGAAATCGAAAAAGAAAATAATTATTTTCCTGTTCCAGAGGAATCCCTGAAGTTTGGAAAAGTGGCCCTTGGATGCTGCCTCCAGAAAACAAAATCATAACATTGTCTTCAGAGCCCTTCTCTCCATCCTCTGATGATTTAAAAATCATTTGCTGTATTCCCCATTGTCCTTCCCCTTACAAAACGTGATACTGGGCTCTAAGCAGGAGAGGATAGAGAGCCCTTTCTGTTCAGGGTGGTCCTTTCTTCTTCAAAAAAAAATTGGGGCCCCGAGGAGAGCAGTTGGGAGAAAGGAAACAGCTGTGCTTGGTTAGGGGCAGGGCAAATGCTAACGGGTTCAGAGTCCCGGGACCTTCCAAGTCAAGCCTGAAAGTGCTGTGTCACCCACACTTCGCCCCTCCACAAAGAGAAGACCGCTCCACTCTTTAAGAAAAGTGTGCCATGTGTTTTATCTCCTTGTTAGATAGGTAAACAAAAGTAATTATACTTAAGAAAGGAGGTGTCCCCGTCAAGTGCAGAGGGAGAAGGGAGGAAAGAAAAAAGGCAACAGCCATGTTGAAATATCATACACAGACTACTTGATTAGAAGTGTCTGTGGAAACTACTTACATTCCTTAGATGTTTTCTGATTTAGTTCTTTTCTCATGTTTTGTTTTGGTTTTTTTCTTTTCCTTTTAAGTAAGCAATTAGTTCTGTTCTTTTGGCTAGTGGTAATAGTTGCTTAAGGCTGACAAGACACCCACTGGTTTTATTCCACTGTTTTTGTTTTTCAAGATAGTCTTTCAAGACATTCAGAATTTCTTTTTTTAGCTCTTTGCTTGTGGCTTAGAAGCCTGGAGTGTGTTCATACCAGCCCCTGGGGGCCCTGTTCCGAATTCAGTGACCCCTGGTGGTTGCAGAGGAGATAGTACCTTGTTCTGTGAGAAAGCACTTTGCCTTTGCTCTGTAACTACAATGACACAGAAAATGTCTCCCCTAGTGGAAGCCCCTGTATCTCTCACAGATATTCTTAAGTGCATTGATCAGAAACAGAATTTTGAGGAAGATCAGATTCAGCTCTTTAAGGAACAAGGCAAAAACCCCTTGAGATGCTATGGTGAACCCGTGTGTCTAGACCTGCCCTGTGTAATACGGTAGCCGCTAGCCACACGTGACTATTTCAATTTTAATTAAAATTAAATACAGATAAAACTTCAGTTCCTCCATCACATCAGCCACATTTCATGAGCTCAGTACCCACTCTGTGTGGGACGGTGCAGACAGAGAACACGTCCATCATCACAGGATGCTGTCTTGGTCAGCACAGCTGGAGCACCTTCTGGCATGAAGAGTAACTTCCAGGGTGCTTGCTGATGCTGTTGCTCCTTGGTTTGGTGTAAACCAAGAGAAAATAATGAGGGAGATGTGCCTTCTCCATGATCCCTTGGTGGGAGTGTTCAGTGCCTGGCATTTTTTGTCACTGTCATTGTACCTCAGTGAGTAACATAGTAAAGTAAGCAAGTAACATACCGTTAGGCAGTATAGGAACTATTTCATTCAGTCAAAAAGAGTAAATACGGGGCTTCCCTGGTGGCTCAGTGGTTGAGAGTCCGCCTGCCGATGCAGGGGACACGGGTTCATGCCCCGCTCCGGGAAGATCCCACATGCCGTGGAGCGGCTGGGCCCGTGAGCCATGGCCGCTGAGCCTGTGCGTCCGGAGCCTGTGCTCTGCAGCGGGAGAGGCCACAACAGTGAGGGGCCCGCATACCGCAAAAAAAAAAAAAAAAAAAAAAAAAGAGTAAATACTAAGTAATAGCAATAATAGTAATAATTGTTTTATTATTATTGTTGTTGTTGTTGTTGTTATCTTCAGGAATGAGACAAGACTAGAGATAAAGGTACTGTTCCAGGTCAGCTTCAGATTCCTCAAGTGTGTGGTCACCCTAAATGTGTGTTCTTTTATATATTTGTTGACCTAACGAAGTATGATTACAATATTACTTCATTTCAATAACTTCAAATCATGGAAGTGACATAAAGAAAACAGGCAAAGGCTATTTGGAATAGTATGCCTTTATACAAGGACAGAGCTTTGGCTACCTAGCATTTATATGCTTATTGGATTGAGAGACCAGAACCTTTACTCTGGGTTCAAAAACAAGTGAGAGTAAGTCAAGAATACCATGTTCTGAAATATTCACATTTTACAAATGGCGGCTCTTCCATCAGATGTAAGTGGTAGTCCTGTTGACTTCTCGTAGGGCTGTTTTGATGCAGATTGGGTCACTGAATAAACACCATGAGAGCAGAGGACCAGAACTGTGGTTCACTATGGGATATACAGGCAAGAGGATTAAGTGTGAGTGGGTATGGTCAGTAGACAGTCACAAAGAAATCAGTGAAAATGACTGATGAGTCAACTTGCTTACAATGGGCTTGATTTTGGGCGGTGAGTTAGCAGGGACTCTGTGAATTAAAAAGCAACTCTCTTAACTCAAAAGACCTTCCTCATAGGTGGGACCGATGGCAGCAAACAATCCAGACACGGGACTGGCATCAGCTTGAACTGCCTTCAGAAAGAGGTTGCTGTGGCGTGTCTGGGGCACAGCCGCTACAAATACGGAGATGGGAACTTCTCGGGCTTAGAGCAGGCTAGATAATTAAAGACCAGGAGCAGCTGGGCTAAAAGAAAGCCATATTTAAGGAATAACTTCAACTGGAAAAGGAAAGCATAGAGGCCCTTCTTTAAGGAGCGTAGGAAGGAAGACATCTCTGACTTTGTAGAAAAGACAGCAGTAGAGAGGAGAAGCTCTTCCTTTTATTCTGAAAGTCATGATTGGTTGAGTGTGTAAGATCGATAATGAAGGGGCAAAGTGATAACAAGACTGAGTCGATTGCAAACCTTCATGAAAGCTGACATACCAAAAAAAGCAGCTCAAGATAGACTCCTGCAAAGCCCAGGCCTGAAACCTCAAATGTCCACAAGATGGTCAATTGCAAACCTTGAGAACATCCTGCCGAGTTCATCCAAAGTCAGTGTTTCCCTTAGTCAGTTGTTAATTTGAGGACCTTAGCAGAGATAGTCTGACCTTGGGAGGCCAGCTGAGGGGCTGACTCATGTCTTAAGCATGACCTATACAAAGAGACTTCATCTCCTGCAGCACTAAATATTCTTTCAGATGGTTGTTCTAGTAGGAGGGCAAGATGCTAGCCAGGAGATGCGTGTGTTGGACAGATGGTGTGTTTGGCTTTGCGATAGCCTGGAGGATCAGACTGGTGATTTATTTCAGGGTTTGGTAAGGTGTCGGCACCACTGAGTCCATTGCTGTTGGGCCAGAAGTGGTCACGTGATCAGCTGAAGCCAGATGTGGTCATAAATCGCCAGGTGAAATGTCAGGAGACCCTTTCTAGAGACAGCAGCAGGTTAAGACGCTGAATGACCTTGTCCTCTGCACTTCCTCTCTGCCCTTTTGAACTCCTGTTGTTCATTCCCATGCGATTGTTTTCCCTGCGTCATGGGCAACAACAGATGTTTTGAGTCAAGAACCTAGCAAAACGCCTCCCAAACATGTCAGGTCTGGGGGGAGATGGATTGTATCTCTGGAACATTTTTTCTTCATTCTCTTTCTGCTGCTAAATGTATCTCCTCTGCATTGTTTCCCGTTGGAAGCTATCCATTGCCGACATCACTGCCATCAGCTACAAAAACAAGAAGACAGCCTCCAGCAGGTAGAGCTGATTCTTAGCTGGCCATGTTTGGGGACCTCTTAACAATCCAAAGGGCTTTTCCCCTAAAGTCTAAGTAAATCAATGAAGTAGCCCACCCACGCCAGGCCAACCCTTTGCTCTATCAAGTCACCAACAGCCACTGTCTGTTAAAACTTCCTCTGTGTTTGGCAGTGTTGGCCATAAATTAGAATGTTCTAGAAGAACAAACTCCACTAATAGCACATGTGCTTCGCTCACAGCACATATACGGGTGCCGTGACTTCAAAGAACTGAAGCACTTAGCTTGGCGAAGGGTCAGTGTGGAGACCTGCCACAACCAAAGTCCTGGAAAGCGGACATTTAAAGAGGCTAGGGTTGTGTTCCCTGAGGAAGTGAAGACCAGGGTCTTAATTCTTCACAAGTGAAAATGTTTCTAAGTCAGAGGACAGAAATTGGCTGCACTCCATTGGGAATAGGAGGAGGACATGTGTCTAAATGACAGTAGGAAAACTTAAAACTGAAGTTAAGAAGTTTCTGACAGTTAGGGCTGTGACCCAGAAAACACATTGCCAGCATGGCCTATGGACACTCCTCCTCTGGAGAATTTAAAGCGAAGGGTGGACAGCTGTTCTGGAGATGTTTTCAGCATGGTTCCTCTGGGCAGCAGGGCTGGCCCCATCTAAATGGTCTTTTGAGGTCCCACTCTCATTCCAGAATCATGTATTATTTTATTGCATCTACTGTAGATTGACCCAAAAGCATGTGGTAAACAGTGTCTGTTGTAAACTTGAGGCTGGCTGGTTTCTGGGGTTAGGATGGATCTGGGAACCATCTTATTCCAGAGAACATCTTTTCTGTCCTTGAGCCAAATCTTACTTCCTTTGAGTCTTGGATTTGTCCTCCCAGGTTACTGGTGCTCTTTGGACCCTTTTTCTTTCTAAAAGAAACAAAAAGGCCAGCACAGGAGGCAGTGGGTTTAGTGATGGCAGTGGAAATGAAGATCAGAGCATTTATGGAGCGTCTACTGTGTCCCTGTTCATATGCAAAGCACCTTACAAGGCTCTTTCCATTTCCTCCTCCTCACGACCCTATGCAGTATTGCTGTTATTATATCCATTTCACAGATGGGAAGACTGAGGCTTTAAAAGACGAGCGAACATTAGGATTCCAGCCCAGATGAGAGGCGAGTTTCTGGCGATTTTACTCAGTCCAATCAGGGCTCAGATCTTACTTCCATTGCTCTCTAGCAGTGGTCTGGGACACAGGACTTCAATTCTCTGAGCCTCTGTTTCCTTTCTGGTAAAAATGGAGAACATAATACTTAATTCACAGGGAAGATTACGGAAGGCAACAAAGCCGCCAGTGTGATATCTGGCCCCCAGAGGTGCTCAGGGCACAACAGTTCTCTTGCCACTACTCTTCCTCTCCCCATCTCTGGGCTTTTCCTGGCCGAAGCCATTCCTTCATGATGTCCTGCTTGTACTCAGTCCTCTCTCAGTGACAGGCAGGGACGTTTTGCAGCTCAGTGTCCCTCTGACTGATGTCTACTGCTAATTCCTTAAATTTACATATCATCTTTCTTCCCTTGAGCTCATAGCACTTAACAGACAAGTGGGGCACAAATGATTTCACTAAGTGAAATTCAGAGGCCTGCTTGTCTTGAGATTCCGCAAACTAGTGGATTAGCTCAGATGTCAGCGCTGAATTATGATCCTTCAGCTGCTCGTGCTTGGCATGCCACCAGCATTAACTCCCTGGTCTTCCAGTGGTCCTTTAAATCATGCACAGTGATTATCATTTTATTGTGAGAGAGAGAGAAGAGAGGAGAGGAAAGGGAGGGAGAGAGGAGGGAGCCAGCTCAGGTACCCGGGAGAGGCATTCTGTGAAACCTTTGGCCTCCTCGTACCTGAAGTTTTAGCAACAGGATGGGTAAATAAAACAGACCGGATAAAATCCAGCCAGCCCGGCTCTTTACACCTCCACACACATCTTACTGACTAAATTCTAACCATTATGCTATGATTCCCCTGCTGCTTAAGAATGTAAATTCACACAAGTGACAGTATTTCTGCCAAGCAATTTTCAGGCAGCCAGTAGGTCTTATTTGTGAAACTGTGAAGGAAGAAGGCTGCATAATAAGTCTCTGAAATCTGGTTTCCTTTATATACGAGTGGAAACAGTAAAGGCTAGGAAATGACTGGAGCATGGGAGCGTTTGGGGGGGTTCCCACTGGTAGCTCAGTGGACTGGATGCCTCCACGGGTCACCCTGTTTTGGGATCTGCCTATTGACTGTAGGTATATTCACTTTGCAAAAGCTATTGTACCTTTTTCTTTACACATACTCACATTTCAGTATAAATGTTCCATAATAAAAAGTAGAGCATCTCAAAAAAAATCACCTCACCTTTGAAAAAGGCTGTTGACTCAGTAGGATGGGAGGGAACTGTGAGAAGATTATATGAACCTGAGAGGCCAGGTGATTCCCCCTCTGTTATTGTTTCCAATGGGCAGCCTCACTGCATTCTTTATCCATGTGTTTGTCATTCATTCATTCATGGGAACAAAATTTTCCCGAGTGGTGGCATATATTTGTCACTATCTAGGGGCAGGGAGAAGAAGCATTATTAACCCTTCTATGTGTAAGGCCAGGACCTTACATCTAACCAGGGCAATAGGAAAGACACACACCAAACAGTTAAATTACAGTACAAGGCAGTGGGTGTTTACCCGCTGAAACGCATGGAAAATGGCCTCCGGTCTTTTTTAAAACAAGGTAAAATCAGTGGTGTGGTCAGTAGATGCTCGAGTTGTTGAGAGAAGAGAGGAATTAATGTTGAAATGTGCCAGAATGGTTAGGAGAAGAACTAGCAACAGGGGGGTGGGATGGGGGTCGGGGAGCAGAGAATTACAGGTAAATGGAGGAAAGGCAACAGCCCTCAGCAGAGAAGCCAGTTTGCCTTGAATAGCATGTGATTGATTACACGGACTGGGGACAAGGTATTGGGGTCACAGCTGAAGTGAAGGGCCTACTGCCTGAATGTGGGGAAACCTGAAGTCAAGTCCAGCTCTGCTACTCACTAGCCTCTCTCCCTTGGAAAGTCACTTGAACCTTTCTGAGCCTCAGTTTCTGCATCTTGTGCAAAATAAGTGTAGTAAGACCTAGCTCACAAGCATATAGCAATGATTAAATTATGAATGCATATCAACATGCTTTGTAACCTGTAAAGCATTATGCAAATATGACTTATAATTATTACCATTAATAGTGGCAGCGGGGCTTCCCCGGTGGCGCAGTGGTTGAGAGTCCGCCTGCCGATGCAGGGACACGGGTTCGTGCCCCGGTCCGGGAAGATCCCACATGCTGCAGAGCGGCTGGGCCCGTGAGCCATGGCCGCTGAGCCTGCGCGTCCGGAGCCTGTGCTCCGCAACGGGAGAGGCCACAGCAGGGAGAGGCCCGCGTACCGCAAAAAAAAAAAAAAAAAAATAGTGGCAGTAATGAGACCTGATAGGAGAAGCGCAGGTTCAGAAGTTCTTTGCGTGTCTGCTTGTGGCACCGGTGTCTCCGCCCTCAGCAGATCACCATCATCAAAGTTCTCTGCTCCAGACAGCTGCCTACGTATCTGTGCTGACTTTGGCCTTGAAGAGGTCCCGTGTTGTGGGACATTAGACCAACGTGGCTCTGGATGGTTAAGGAGTCCCAAACTGGAATCCGAACTATGCATCCCCGAGCTGGTCTAATTTGACTTCAGGGGAGGGTAGCTTGTAGAGCAATAACCCTGGAGAATCTAACCAGAAGGGACTTAGGGGAGACGGGGAGGAGGGAGAGGCGTGGCCAGGACAGGAGAGGAAAGCGCTGTTTCTGGGCCACTGATGACTGTCACAGGCTCCGCTCTCACTAGAAAGATGCTGTCAGCAGGAATAACAGCAAACCGGTGGTCCAGGAGTACCCTGCTGATTCAGGGCTCTGGAGTGCCCGCCTGTCCTGCCCTGATAAGCCCAGGATGTTCACAGTCCCTGTTGAGTAAGAAAGCTCTGTGCCCACGTCTCAGATTAACCTGATCCTGAGGTGTCTGATATGCTGGGTATGTGGTGCAAAAGTGCCCCTGCCATCTTGCAGAAGTGTTCAGCTTAAGATGTTTCAGGGCCCAAAGGAGGCCGTGAGATTTTCTCCTCAGATGCCATCCTGCTCTCCGTGCAAGTGGCCGGAATGCTCCCGCACGAGCTGGATTTGCTGGTGCGGGTCCCCAGACCTGTGTCTGCAAGGCATGGGGTGTGCCGGCAGGAACGGGAGCTCGGCCTCCCACACAGTACCTGATGCATCTAAAAGCTAATCGGCCAAAAGACACGCTCTTCAAACATTTGGATGGGTGAAACCTTCATTTCCCAATATGTGTATGTTCTCTGCTAAACACTTAGCCTTTGTTAGTGATGATGACAGCACTTGTTTTCATTGGGGCTGTGTTTGCCTCTGACTCTCTAAGGAAGGCCGAGCTCAGGCCTCCCCAGGCTGGTCAGGGAAGGGATTGGGGTCTCAGGCCCCCTGAATCACCCCTGTGCTGCCACCTTTCCCTGTTCTGCTTGAACAGGGATGTGAGTCTTCCGAGTTGCAGTTACTAGAGCCCAGACACCATCCAGTAGCACCGTGGGAGACAGAAGCTTTTAAATGTCTTCCATTTGGACAGTGCCCAGCCAAGATGATAAAGGCTTGAATCATAAACCACCTGGCCAGAAACATCCTCTAGTCTAGCAGCCATTTCATCCCTTTATCATCCAGTTCATTAGAGTGCACTGGCCCTTTGGGTAAGCCGATGATGAGTAAAACGTAGGTCTGGCCTCTCAGAATCTAGGAGGGAAAGACAAGTACAAATACAACCAGCCAAGACCTACGGCCAGCGGCGCCGGGTGCCATATGTCAAAGGCACAAAAGAAGTGACGCAGGGAAATAGGCAGGAGGGACCTTCTTGACGTAAAGACTCAAGAAAGGGCTTCAAGAGGATTCAGCATTTGAGTCTGGGCTCCGGAGTCCTAAGAAAGGGACACAGGGCCTGGAGAACTAGTTCATAAATAAACAAAGACACCCAAACTCTGCCCCAGCTTCCCCCCCGGAGGGACCACAACTGCAACTGGTGTCTTTCGCAAGCATTTACCAGGACCCCCTGTTTGGGTTTGTTTCCCCCCAGATGACAGGAATTTCTTGCGGCTGCAGAGTGATGGCGGGAGAGAGGGCCAGTACGCGCGGCTCATCAGCCCCCCCGTCCACCTGCCGCGGAGCCCCGTGTGCATGGAGTTCCAGTACCAAGCCACGGGAGGCCGCGGGGTGGCGCTGCAGGTAGTGCGCGAAGCCAGCCAGGAGAGCAAGCTCCTCTGGGTCATCCGCGAGGACCAGGGCGGCGAGTGGAAACACGGGCGGATCATCTTGCCTAGCTACGACATGGAGTACCAGGTGGGGTGGCGACGGGAGACCGTTGCGGAGATCCGAGGGAATCGTTGTGATCTGTGTTTCAATATTTCAAAGGGCCGTGCCCATTCATCTTTAGGGAACGCGGTTAAGCGCCGCTGTTTTCATTGTGTTTCTCACGTTGCCATGGCAACTAAATGACACTCTTATTTGTTATTCAGAATGTGCCTATCTCTACACGCAGACTTGGTTCTTTGTTTCTCCTATCGCCTTTTATATTGCTGAAACCTTCTCCAACAAATGTTTCTTCTCTCCATTTTATTTTAGATGGCTATCAGGTAGGCTGACAAAGGGACGCCAGAAGCCAGGGAAATAGACACAAACAAACCGTCCACACACAAGGGAAGAAGCCTGTGGAGCCCCTCAGACTCCGAGGAGGAGGAGAGGGCAACAGCCTCCCACCCCTGTCCCAGCAAGTGTGAACACGGGAAGGGGAGGGTCGCTGTTGGTGCTCAGTGGCCAGCAGAGCAGAGAGACTCCTAAGTGAGTGGTATCTCTCCCAGCAGCTCCAGGGGTTGAGTTCTATTATCTCTGCCCCACAGAGCAAGAGCCCCAGGCACAGATGGGTATGCACAGCTGGGGCTGAAACTTGGGTAGGAGTAGGCATACTGTGGAAGGGGTGACTGAGAACCAGCCAAAGCATTAACCTCCTCCTCCCCAGACGAGAAGCAGCAACAGATGGCTGGTGAGGCAGCCAACTGCTCGCTCAGCTTGCCAGAGGACATGTGCTCGTTTGCAGAGGGAGCCTGGGGAGGGCGAGAATGAGGGCGGAATGGAGACCACAGAGCAGAGGGGCTCCTGTGTGCTGCCTGCAGTCACTCTCGAGCTTGTAAGGCAGCCTGAGTCCCTCTCCCCGCACCACCACCTGCCTTCCCACTTATAAACCTCAGTGTATGGTGTTGCGAGTACCTGTTGGCATTTTTGTCTCGCCCACTAAACGGTGAGATTTCCTGGTCAGAGGGTCTTCTCTTATTAGGCTTTGTAACTGTCATGGTGCCTGGCACGTAGTAGGTGCTCAGTAAACTAGTGGTGAAGGAAAATCACTTCCCTTCTCGTTGTAATAATGGAGCCATAGGACAGTGTTACACCCCCCCCAAGGTGACACAAACGTGTATACTACATTTCTCACCTTACCCCCACCTGCTCGTGTCCTCTGAGTTTCCAAATACCTGGATTGGGCATTTGAAAGATTTATGAGAAAAAATATCAAAAATGGCTAGGGAAATTTCAATTCTCCATTAAACGTGCTCTGACTGTGGTCCTTCTAGTCAATACATTCTGGTTACTGGACAACAATATCCATCACGTTGTTATATATGTATTTTTTAATCACCTCAAATATGCATTTGATTTGAACCAACTCTTTTTAAATTAAGATTTCAAGCACCATAGCCATGTGGCCAACAGATGTGTACCAGGTGCAGTAACGCGCACAGACACGCACGCGCACACACACACACACATACACATACATTTTAAGCTGCAGTTAACAGAAAATTGGAAATCTTTGCACTGTTTGGACGAGGAAGCTCAGTTAACCACGGCTCTTTTTCTTCTGGCTTCTAGATTGTGTTCGAGGGAGTTATAGGAAAAGGACGTTCGGGAGAAATTGCCATTGATGACATTCGGATAAGCACCGATGTCCCGCTGGAGAACTGTATGGGTACGTGAATATCTGTCTCTTTATGGCTCTTCCAAGGGCTGGGATGTACAAGAAGAGACAGCACATCGTTTTCAAACACAGCTGTTACCCAGTGGGTGGGGCGGCTCCAGTCTGTGAGGTAGGCGAGGTGTGAGTGCAGTTATAGCTTGGGCTGCATTCAGGACGGGAGAGGGGTGAGATGAGGTGAAGTCTTATATCCCCGTTCCCATTCAGAAATAGACACGCACTAAGTATATGAAGATTCAGGGTGCCAAGACCCCATCATCAGACTCCAGCTTTTAGCAAAGAAAATGCTAGAGGGCGAGAGCAACTGTCAGTCAGAATTACATGATGGAAAGGTTTGATGGATTTAATGGAAGCCTTCACTGGTGAGCAAAAATAGTACATATGTTATATCAGAGTGATAACACAATTACCCAAGTAGCTCTTTTACATGAATGAATTGCAGGGCAAGCTATGGCATGTGAAGTAAGAGTTTAGATTTTGCTTTGAGGCTCATATCTCTAATGCCCAAGATGCCAAAGTTGTAAGATTAAACATTGCATGCCTGGTGACCAGCATAGGAAGGACACTGTCACCTTGGACAGAAGTACTGAGCAGCCAGCCCACCTGAGATGCACACATTTTACCTAGTTCACCGCCACGGGCCCATCAGAGCCATGGACATTCCCCAAAGCAAGAGGAAATCCTGAGAAGGAACGAGACCTACTTTCAGTCTGCAGAGTAACTATAATAACTCACCAAGTGCTTTTCTTGGCACGTGGGTCCCAGGTGTGTGTGTGCCTGATGATGTCAGAGCACCTGGGACCACCCTAGTCTCTTCAGGCAATTCTCGGGGCCTCAGGCATCTAAAAGTAATCCAGGCTCTGAGAAAGTAATCAGTGGTAAGTGACTGATTACAATGCTTCAGGGACCCATTACTCTATAAAGGACTTTTTGTTCCAAAGCAACTTTGAGAATCTTTTCCCCACCTACCCGGCCCCCATGATGATGATGTGTTAGACATGGTCTAGAGCATGTGGAGGACATGGGATACTTTCCGTGGGATAGTATAAAAAAGCTTGATGAAATTCATCTTCATCATACCCTTTGTTCACCCTATTTCTTCCCCTTATCTAACTCACATTTTTTTCTGTTTTTTTTCCAGAACCCATCTCAGCTTTTGCAGGTGAGAGTTTTAAAGGTAAAAAGAGTTCTTTTTAAATTTCTGCATGCCTTTTCCTTCCCCCCATGTGATATGAATTTGGTGGAGGCGGTAAGCCTCCAAATTTGACAAAGCTCACAAGAGAAAATAGATGCCACACCTCCTCACCGCTAGATGGCGCCAACAACACCTGTAGATGCAGGGAAAGGGGGATTGAGATCCTCACTGTCTCTTCTTTAATTAAAGTTTAGAAACCTGTAATAGAGACAAATAGGTTACAGATAAACCTTTCAGCCTTGCACTGTCCAACGGAGAGCAATGAGGCTGAACATGCATGAGTGGTGAGAAAGGAGAGGCTGTGGGGAGACTGAACAACAGAAAGAGTCAGTAGTAAATTAAAAGTGAAATGAGGTGGCAAGGATTTATTTTCGCCTGAAGATGGTTTCTTTCCAGTCACAGGGTACCAAGGCAGCGGTCTCAATTAACCCTCCGTGAGGGACACTGGTGGGCAGTTTTGTGAGGGAAGAAAGTTAGGGGAAACACACAAGGAATGATAATCCAGAGGGGGGAAAGTTGCAAAACTCAGGAGCTGGTGTCTGATTAAGGGAGGAAGGAGGCTCATTCGGTGACTGGAGTTAGAGCCCTTGAAATACAAGACGGAAGACCAGAAAAGGGCATTTTATCCCTAATAAGGTAAATAGGGAGCAGGGCAAAGAAAGGAATGTGGGATGCTTGCCTTATCCAGGGAGGGAAGAAAGACCTCCAAACTTGGGGATGCTAATGTCTGTGCTGTTTACTGCAGTGGATTTCACATTTCACCCTCTTTGCAGTCCTCTTGGTTGACACGGCTAACATGTCCACCCGGGTTCCAATGCTAAGCATTTGGAAGCCACTCTATAAATGCTTCACTTGAGTTGGCTGCGGGGGAAAGCGCACTCAGAGACACTCACCCTCACCTAAGGACGGACCCTGTTTTATGCAAACCGTTGTGAGGGTTTCGGTGCCCTGTTTGTATTGGCTGGCCTTAACCCCACAGGTGACAGCATTTCAGAGGTAACGGAAGTCATTTTTGTGTCTGAAGTCTAGGCTTATTATCTTCACTCTCAGTAACGTGTCCAGCTCCTGGCTGGAGAGAGATGACTTCCTGGGGTGCCACCTAGATGTGCTCTCTGACTCCAAATCATCTCACCCAGTTTGCCACTCCTCAGCCACAGCCCTGAGACAGTAGCTGAGGAAGAGGACAGCACAGGGCACGGCAGACCTACCTACGGAGAATATCCTTCCTTTCTTTGTCACCTTTCCTTGCCTCCGAAACCCCACCCTCACTCCCTCCCGCTGCACATTTTAAAGTATTAAGGGTATTCATGTGCATTTGTTGGTGCTCCTTGGGTGTGAGATTTATGTTAATGTGAATCTAAAAGTATTGGAAGGAAAGCTGAGATCAAAACCGAACGGCTTGGAGTACAGTTGAATTCAAGTTCTAACTTTCGGGACCCAAGGTAATGTTGACGCTCGGGCAGTGAAACTTGCTTATGTTGTTTCACATGATTTTGACTGATTGTTGAGACTCAAAGCTCCGAGGAAAGGCTGGCTACAGACTTACAGCCCCTGCTGCAGACACTGTGCTGTGTGAGCACACATGTCTGGGTCCATGAATGACACGTACGGTGGCTAAGCACTTTGCTTCTGTAAGAGAATAAACAAACCAGGGCACATGTGCTGTCCCGGAGGCTGTGTTTACCATGAACGTCACAGGCCAGTCATGTTCTCTTGTAAAAAATATATATATAAATAAAACAGCCTCAGAGCCGCCGTGCTCATTTAGCCAAAATAAACACAGGGCTTAGGGACTCGAAGGTAAGAATTTCCAGTGCGCTCCCGATGGGCTGCTTTGGGGGTTAAGCAGAGGCAGCCCACGAGTGGCATGGATTGGCCCACGGCTGTTGTCTTGAGAGATAACGAACATCTTTGGAAGGAGGAAACCAAGCTGTGGGGAGCAGGGACTTGGCTAAGGAGTCAAGAGCAGGATAGGAGTTGAGGATGGACAGGCTCAATTACATCGGCAAGTTTTACATGGAACTCTGACTTGGTAGCCAGATGAACCCAGGGCCAGGGAGGATTCTATTGGGTTGAGGCCCCTCTGACCTCAGCAGGCACCTCTGAATTTTGACTCGAGCGAAGCCTTCCATTTGGGAGAGGAAAGCGGACCATTCGCTCTATCTACTCACTTCTCCTGGTCAGGGCAACAGCAGCCCTCTCTTGCTGGGGGTGTGGATTCCTTGGGGCTGAAACCAGGCTCTCACTCAAAAAGAGAAACAGAGAAATCAGGTTTGGGCAAGCAGGCTCTGGAAAGTTGATGGTGAAACAGTATTAACAACAGGCGTATATATTGTTAGTATGTTTTTTTGAATCGGGGTTGTTTTTCTTTTCCATTATATATTAAACACGAGACAGAAGCAATCTTACTCTTTAGGAGAGATCTATGTGTACCAGGTAAATCTTTAAGGAAATGCAACAAAAGTGGCCTCTGGACCAGGGCTTATTAGTCTTGATCTTTTATATTTTGAAATGTCTTTCATTTTCTGCCTCTTACTCATTTCTTGCCATAGAACATTTTCTTTTAATTCAAATCGCCTTTTGTCTTCTGCTTGGGGTGCATACTTTGATTGCATACCGGGGTATGAGTCAGTAGTGAGGAGAAGCAAGCCACGGAGAAAAAGAGAGCCATGTAGAGAAGGGGCGAGGAGGAGAGAGTGAATAAGCTGTGTTGTCATGTGATGTTTAAAGAGACTTTTTTTGCTGTTGTTCTAAACAATGTAGCCTGGGTGCGCTTTTCTTTTTTCGCTCTTTCTTTTCTTTTTTAAAAGCACTGGCTATAGACAAAGTGCCGTCATGTATCTTGTTCTAGAATTTGAGCTTTTACAAATGAAAAACTGTGTGTAAGGGTCGGGGGATGGGGGAAAACCGAAAAGGGGTGTAATTAAGGTGATGGATTATTTTTTCTTAAACAACACTTTCTTCTTTCAATAAAAGTAAAAAGAGCAATGAGGAAGCCAGTAAAAATATATAAAGTCCATAATCAGAGTTCTGTAGTTGTTAACCAGCCAGTTATTTTTAGCAGGTCACAGTGGAAGCAAGAGTTCTTATTCATGTTAGAGGCTGTGGGCTTTGAACAAAGCTAGAGCAAAGAGACAGAGTCTGGTACCCTACCTGTCAGAGACCCATGGAAATCCCAGGCACGGGGTGGGGTGGGTGGGCAGTGAGACTGAAGGATTCAGAAGTGCTGTGTCTACCACTGATGGCTGCTAAAAGGAACATCAGTAGCTCCTGTTCAAGCCCGTGAACTTGGGTTTTATGCCTCAGACCAGTTCTGAGGGCTGTCGGGCCCATCCCTTGGGTCTCACCTTGTGCAGTCCTCGGCAGTTTTCAACCAGGTAAAACCAGGAGAAAGTGGACAGCACAGGCTATCTCCTGGGCATAGAGGGGGCCCATTTTGAGCTAATGACAGAGCTGGCTGGGGGTTGACCCTATGCATCAGGTTTTCAGTTCTGTTTATTTGGTACCAACCGGCCCACCTCCGCCGTTTCCCACCCCGATCTCTCTGTCCCCACCCTCATCCCCCCTCGATCTACCAGTCGGCTGCCTCCCGAAGCTTTGTCCCCCAGTGTGATGAGCCACATCCCAGGGCACAGGACGTGGGGTTGGCCTCAAATTCCCTCTTTCTTTGGCTCTCTCGACGAGAAGCACTTGCGAAACACAGTGAGGGTTAATCGGCGTTCCTGCAGTAATCCTCTGATGAAAGGCGGAGAAGTATTCCTAAACCCTGCCAGGGCTCCAGATAGGCAGCTGTGGGGTGTGACTCCTTCTCCTTGGCCGCCTCCCCCTGACGTGCACAGCTGCCAGATCAGGGCTAGGTGTTGCTGAGCCGGGGAGCCTGGAGATGAGAAGTGTGTGACCTGCTCACTGCCTGGCTGTGGCTGCTCGCCTGAGGGGACGCCAAGGCATCCTTTGTGAGATTCAAGTCACAGAAGCCTGACGCGCTCCCTCCCCCCGCACGTTTACCATTCATCTAAACAGCTGCCAACGTCAGTTTCTCTAAGGGGAGAAGGAATTTCTTTTCGCTGACTTTTCCTCTCTCCGGGAACAGGAAGGACGAGCCTTAGTTTAAAAGAAGTAGCCTCTGCATAGCACAGGGAGATCAGCTCGGTGCTCAGTGACCACCTAGAGGGGTGGGATAGGGAGAGTGGGAGGGAGACGCAAGAGGGAGGGGATATGGGGGTGTATGTATATATGTATAGCTGACTCACTTTGTTATACAGCAGAAACTAACACACCATTGTAAAGCAATTATACTCCAATGAAGATGTTAAAAATAAAGAAATAAATAAAAGAAGTAGCCTAAGTGCCACCAAAGAGCGGACAAGTGTCTGAGACTTCAGCCAGCCACAGGTCTGAGTTTAGGGGGGTTTAGACAGATGTGGGAGACCACCAGCTCTCCTGCTAACCTAGTGGAAACCTTCTTCCAGTGATCCCCACATACAAGTGCAAGGCAACCCAGAAGAGTCATTTCACAGGGAAATTTTGCACTTCTGCATTCTTCTTCCCAACAGATCAGTGGGCGTGACCACATTCTTCGACTCTCTTCTGTAAACTTTTCTAGAGGAGCCAGGCTTCTCTTTTGTTTGTTTAATCTCACAAATTACATAAGCCTTTCATCTGAAATGCCCCTTCACCAGCTCTTCGTTTTCAACCTATGCATAAAAGACTGCAGACAGGCCAGGCCGGAAACAGTTCTGATTTGAAATGAGCCTTTTGGTTTTTTCCCCTCTGAGAGAGATGATTTACCTTTGATATCTTTCGAAACATTTCTTTTGGAAACTTGGGTGACTCCTCCAGGTCCAGAGGACATGTCATAAACTTAGCTGTAGGAGATGCTGTATCTTTTCGGTGATTCAGTGAGAACTCGACTGAGACAGTCCTCAGACCGCTTCCAACAGAAGTAAGAGGCAGAAAGGGGGAGGGCTGCTTCGTGTTCCATCCCTATGTGGTTAGAACAGGGGTCTGCACGCTTTTTCTATAAAAGGACAGATGGTAAATATGTTGGGCTTTATGACACTCTGTGTCGCCACTACGCGCTGCCACTGTAGCACAAAGCAGCCAGAAGCCATATGTAATGAGGGTGGCCGTGTTCCAAGACGTGCAGAAATAGGCAGTGAGCCAGATTTGGTTATCTGACCTCTGGGTTGCAGCACGGGCGGAGGATTTGGTCCACGTGCTTCCCGTCCTGACCCTGCCACTTCCCAGCGGTGTGAGCTTCCTCTGAGGGCTCTGGGCCATCTCTATAGGGTTTCACTGTGTGCTGCCCCCCGCCCTCCTCCTCAGTTTTCCTACAGGTAGAACTGGGAGAAAAATCACTTATCCTCTCAGGTTCTCAGCTCTCCCATCTGAAAGTCATGAAGAATAAAGATGATTCACCATATAGCCCAATGCCCAGCACCCCGGAAGTGTCCATTCATTATAGTTGTAGTTATGGTCACATTTCCCAATTGCTTATTAATTCTGTAACCCTATTTGCACAACAGGAATGGAAGAAAGCTACCGACAGTGTCATTTTTCCCCATATTTTCCTTCCATGCATGGCTTCTTAGAATTTGTTTCTCAAACTTCAAATTCTCCACCTTCACATTACCGCTTTCTCCAGGGGGCTCAGAACTTTACAGGTGGAAGCCTGCTCAACCTTGCAAATACACTTGGGGTTACTGACTATTTAAATTTTTGTTTCTCATTATCTCACACGATGAGAAAACTTTATGGAAAATTAGAAGGTAGAAATTAATGAAAAATAGAAGAGGCATTGAAAGCATTTTTCAGTTGGGGGAAAACAAGGTATGTGAGTAAGTGAGGGACGTTAGAACAATCAGAGGGGACATTCAGGTCCGCACATCACCAGTGCTGGGCAAGGTTGAAGTCACCTGCATTCTTTCTGCCATCCTGGGGGACATGGCCCTGGCTCCTGTGTTGTGAAGCAAAGGCCCAGCCATCCCATATGGCTGAGGGGGGCAAGTGGGGCTAAAATGCAGCCACTCACCAACCTGGGTACCTGGTGCAGGCAGCATCTGCCCAAAGGGGGCACCTTTTTGCAGTTTGTCATAGAAGCATGGTATGAGCTAACAGAATCTAACACTTTCCAAGAATAACTATTCTATGAAGTACCATTAGGTCATCAACCTTTTTTCCAGGAAGTCTGAATGTAGGTCCAAAGTTCATTCCTCCATTCGTCTGTCCACTCATTCATCTAATCACCCACTCATCCACCCACCCACCCATCCATCCACCCATCCATCATCCATCCATCCATCCATCCATCCATCCATCCATCCATCCATCGGACATTCCTGGGATTGCTGCTGTTATCTGGAAAGGCACTTTGAAAGGGGATTTAACCCCTATTGATCTATCACCTTCCTTTTCTCTGGCTAGCAAACCACAGCCTCGTTAGCACACAGCCCCTGGCCACAGAGCCAGGTTCCAAACCAGCGAACCACCAGCCTGTGGGAGCTGAGTCTCTTTAGCTGGAGAATGTCCTAAGAAACTCTGGCCCCCAACTGCAGGTCATCAAAAATTGCCTGAGGGGGGTGAGAGGAGGGCTGTTAGGTGTATCCTCTCTTTTCTGACTCCTTTAACGATAAAAGCACAAATTCATATAGTTTGTTTTCTCATTTCTCCAAACAACTGTCCAAGGAAAAAGTTTAAGGAACCAATGTGATGTCCACCAAATGGCTTTTGTCACTAAAATTTTCTACATGGTAATCATTTCTGGGGAAGAGAGTGTTAGCGGGAAAGGGGACGAGGGCTTCATAATAAAGTGGAGTTTGTCTTCCAAAGCAGAGCAGAACTTGAGGCAAGGGGTCTCTCTCTGATTCTGAATCTGTAATCCACACAATGCGATTTCTTCTTCTCCAGCGGGTCCCCTAGATCCTCCCCACCGTGCCCCACCTTTGTCTCTATCATAAGCCACACTTTAGGAGTCACATGAAGGCCCCCGCCCCGGCGCGTTGAGCCCTAGGGGATGTATTTAATGTTGAGAACCAGCATTTTGGCTGAGGGAAAGCAAACCTTTGAACTGAGACTATGCGGTGTTGGTGGGAACGTGAGCAGTTGTGACTGTTTTCTGCTTGACAAAAAGTTGTGCTCCTGCTTTGTGGTCTAGTCAGGTGTTTCAGAGGGGAAAGTTAATCCCTGTGGATGTACCGCCTTCCTTTCCTCTCACAGTGAGCTGCAGCCTTATTAGAGAATGGGTTTCACCGTGGAGCCAAATCGAAATCAGAGGCAGACCGAGGACACCCTCTGGGGAGAAGCGGTGGCACAGAGGAACTTGGAACCCATCCCTGCACACTTTGTTGTTGCTCGTGCATTCTTCTGAGGCCACATGAAAATCCAATGGCAGGATGGTTGCCAGGCAGCAGATACTCTGGGTGACCTGAATAATGAGTTGACACCAGTTCCTTGTGACTCACGAGCTGGCCATTTCAAGGAGCCATTTTCAGTGCCTTGCTTTCTCTTTCTGTTTCTGTGCATAATTTTCAATATGGTCACAGAGAGAGAGAGAGAGGGAAGGAGGGAAGGAGGAAAGGAGGAAGGGAGCTTTCTCAGCTACAGTAATGAAATGATTAAAAGATGGAGGGCTTCCCTGGTGGCGCAGTGGTTGAGAGTCCGCCTGCCGATGCAGGGGACACGGGTTCGTGCCCCAGTCCGGAAGATCCCACATGCCGCAGAGCGGCTGGGCCCGTGAGCCATGGCCGCTGAGCCTGCGTGTCCGGAGCCTGAGCTCCACAACAGGAGAGGCCACAACAGTGAGAGGCCCGCGTACCGCAAAAAAAAAAAAAAAAAAAAAAAAAAAAAGATGGAAATGGTCTGGGAATAAACAAACGTAGAGTAGCGGGTAATGAAGAAGACAATGTAGAAAGGTGATCCTGGGATTCTGGGATCCTTTCCACCCCAGGGGCTGTGCCTGCGGCTGCCAGAGTGTATGCTGGGTGACACATCCTTGTCACAGCTTCTCCAGCCCCGTGGCACTTCTGATGGGCCAAGAGGCACCAATGAGCCCTGTACCTTGGCAGAAGGGGATCCCTAAAACTAGAGGAACCAGTGAGTGTGTAAAAGCTGGGAAGGTGGGCAGGCTCTGAAAGATTTTCCAAGAAAAACGCTCTCATTTTTCTAGCACTTCTGAGAAGACATCAGAAGGTCTGACTCACCCCTCAGCTAGTCCCCAAATCAAAAAGAGGTGCTCTGGGGCTTCCCTGGTGGCGCAGTGGTTGAGAGTCCGCCTGCCGATGCAGGGGACATGGGTTCATGCCCTGGTCCGGGAAGATCCCACATGCCGCAGAGCGGCTGGGCCCGTGAGCCATGGCCGCTGAGGCTGCACGTCGGGAGCCTGTGCTCCACAACGGGAGAGGCCACAACAGTGAGAGGCCCGCGTACCGCAAAAAAAGAAGTCTTCACCTCAGTTCAGTCTTTTAATCACGAGCATTTATGGAAAGCCTTCTTGGTGCATACCCTGAGGTAGAAACCAAGATGAGAGTGAGTTCTTCTGCTTGAGAGCTCCACGTCTCGTGAGGGAGGCATGAAAATATAAATGAGCCTTGTCTGCGTCTTGAGCAGAGATCCACCCACAGAGTAGGACCAACGTTGCACAGAGAGGGGAGCAGCACCTCCCGCCCGTGGCTCCCACCTGGGGTATCGCATGGATGGAGAGGATACATCTTTCTGGCCACCCCTACTTGATGGAGGCAGCTAGGGAGGAATTTTTCATAGGTTAAGCATACATCATTTTTCAGAAGTAAGGATCATGTCTGGTTTTGGCAAGCTCAAAATCTCCTAGTCCCACTCTGGGCCAGATTCTCATCTGATGTAGATGGTTGGGAGAATCAAGTTGTAGCACTGTTTTGCATCAAATGGAACTCTAGCCAGTCGTTCCCCAGAGTTACCCTGGACTTAAATCTACAACATCATCTCCATGGCAACCAGAGGCTAGCCAGTGAATGTGGTTGCCTTCTAAATCCTCTGCTAGCTTCTCTTCCGTCCTCTGTCTTTTCCGCGATTAGAATGATCTCCCTCCCTTTGCTCTCACATACCTACTAGCGTTTTGCACTCACATTTCTTGGTTGCAACTTCCTTCCAATCAGCTTTTTAAATCCTCCATTCAGTTAAAAAAATGAAGATGCACTACTCATTGCTTGACAGTGGTAATTGACCTGTTTAGACAAGACCAGGCTGATTTTCAGTGGGCATGGAAGCTTTGGCAAACCAAAGTGGAATTCCCCTTCAAGTCTAGCCAGCCTAATTAATACATTGTTTGAGAATGCTGGCCAGCCAGACCAAATATTGTATTTCTGCGCATTCAGAGAATCAATGCTATGGAATCCCAGAAGTCATATCAGCATCACTTACTTGCATGTATTCCTCTGTGTGTGTGTGTGTGTGCGCACGTGTGCATGTGTGTGTGACGTGTGTGAATCATAATGCTTCTATATATTATACAGTAATTGTGGTTTAACAGAAAGAAGAAAAGAGTTTTGGAACCACACAGCTCTTGGCTGGTTGAATATCTAACTTCCCACTTACTTGCTGTATAACCATTCATTTAACCTCTCTGAGCCTCTATTTCCTCACCTGTAAAATGGGTCTGACAGTACCTACCTCATAGGGTTGTAAGTAGGAAATAATATCAATCATTGAAAAGTGCTTGGCACACGCTAAATACTCAGTACCATCTTATTCCCCTGTCCCCTTCCCTCTCCACTCCAAAGCATGTGTGTGTGTTTTCTTTTCTTTTCTTTTCTTTTTTTAATTAAATTTGGATTAGTCTGCATGCTCTCAGCCTAGCAACACTCTTCTGTGTCTCTCCACCAGGGGGCACCCTCCTACCGGGGACCGAGCCCACAGTGGACACGGTGCCCGTGCAGCCCATCCCAGCCTACTGGTATTACGTTATGGCCGCCGGGGGCGCTGTGCTGGTGCTGGTCTCCGTCGCGCTGGCCCTGGTGCTCCACTACCACCGGTTCCGCTATGCGGCCAAGAAGACCGATCACTCCATCACCTACAAAACCTCCCACTACACCAACGGGGCCCCTCTGGCGGTGGAGCCCACCCTAACCATTAAACTAGAGCAAGACCGCAGCTCGCACTGCTGAGGGCCGAAGCAAGGACGGCACCCAAAACAAACAAGAAAGACTGCAAACACGTTGCCTCGATTTTGCACTTTTTCCTCCTCGCCTAGTCTCTGTGTGAACGCTCAGACATCTCTCTCTCGGGGCCCAAACCCTGTGCGCTCGTATCCATCCCCACCATTCTCCTTGGGTTCTTTTGTTTGTTTTCCTTTTGTTGATTCCAATGCTGCATCTTGGAATACGAGAAGAGATACACCCCTAAGCACTTCACAACTCAAGGCTCAGCTGGTTTCCTTCCAGAGACTGGTTCCCTGTTTCTTCCCCTTGCCTTATCCCATCCCTCCTCTCGGTGGGCAGTCAGTCTGCCAGGAGACTTGAGGGGAGACCCGGATCTGTGTGTTTGTACATGGTATACATTTGTGCGTGTGACTAGCTCTGTGTGTGCGTGGCTGTGAGAGAGAGACTGGCTCATTGCAGGGGGGGAGTGTGTGGGTGTGTTCAGAGAGAGCCCCCTTTAACTCTTGTGTTACTTCTCTGGGGGTACATGTTCCAGAAAATAATATACTGTACTAGTTTTGTTTACTTGGAGAAGAGATTGAAGTTTTTGTTGCCTTATCTAGCTCTGGCTGGGTTTCTGTTGGCTACCATTGTCATCTCCAGGTACCCAGAAAACTAGAGGCCATGTGAAAAGAAGTGTGGCCCCTCTCATTCCTATCCCCATGCCCAACCCACCTGACCCAAGAGGAAGGTTCCCCCACTGCACTCAGACATGACCCCTTGTCCTGTCTCGGGCGTCTTTGAAGTCACATGACAACAGCCATTGGGTGCATGTGGAACCATCTCTACTTCCAGCACTGAAGCGAATCTGTCTCATGTTGCCTTATAAAAGAGAAGCTCATAATGAATGTTTAGCTTTTATTGGTTAAGTCCAATCTTGGAATAAGTCATAGAGGATAACAAATCTGAGACTGATGTAGGAAAAGCAGTAGCCTGTTGAGAGCACGAGGAGATGGAGGAGAAGGAAGGATGAAATGTTGTCTTTAAGAAACGTCCTCACCCCCTGGGCATTCATTGTGCCCTGCTTAGGATGGGATAGAGTAAGAAGGTTACAAAAACGTATTCTTTGGTGTCATATTGATCATTGTAATAGCATTTGTAAAATGTGGGGGGAAAGGGGTCATTTGCTTTCCTTTCATGGTGTTAATGGGTGCCTGAATGTATAGCCACTAAACTATATGGCTGTTCACCTGACTTATTTGAATATTATGAGAGAATAAAAAGTTATCCGTTTTCTAAAATGTACCAGTGTACTACCCCTTAAAGCGTTCCTGGCATCTGGCAAATACACCCTTATAGGCTGGCCTGGCATTTCCAGATGTTGCTGCATCGTCAGGAGAAGGCATAATGAAGATAAATCCTTTGCTGCCCATTCGTGCTCTCTAAACAATGCAGGGAGAGGGATATTAGAGATAAATTGCCTAATGGTATTGTACAAAGGATAGATTCGATAATGAAGTCAATTTCACTGATAGAAAATGGGTATTTTAACGAGATTCTCAGTGTACTGGGACTCAGCCTTGGGGGTGTTTATTTCTCACCTTCCTGCTAGGAATCCACTGAGGAAGTGTAAGATTCTCTCCAAAGATGGTTGCCTGGGCTGAAAGCCTCCAGGTACCTTCTGAGAACAAAATACTAATGATTTTTTTTTTTTTTTTTTTTTGGCTGCTTGGGAGAGAGAGACTCTTAGCATTCTTCCGGAATATCCACATAGATCTCTCCAACACACACACACACTCACTTTTACATCTGCTTTGTTTCATCCTCCTGAAAGAATGGTGCTCTCCCACTCTTATTCTATTTCAAAGAGCTGGTCTGTCTCAACCACAGCAGCCCTGCCAGGAAAAAAGATGAAAGGCTAGAGCATGAGCTACCTTGAGATTTCAAGAGGTGTCTTACCCCAGCTGAAGATGGAGAAAGAAAGACGGAGTGAGGGAGGAGGGGTGGCAGGATACCATGGATACCTTATGAGGACTTCCATGCCAATCACTGAGGGCTTTTTGTCTCAGGTATCTGTATCCAGTGATGCCTTTGGGGTCAGGCATCCCTTGAAATGATTGACATCCCTATAGGCACCCCATGGAGGCGTGGTGTCAGGATATTCCGAAATTACACCTGGAAAGTCTAGCCAGTGTAGGAACTGTCTGAGTTACCATACACCCTTGAGGATTTCCCTTCTTTAAAAGAAGATGACAACAACCTTGTGAAATTTGCTAAATCTTTATCTGATGCCCCATGTGGCATCATCTTTATGTACATGCTGTCATTGAGAATATGAGACTGCTCCAATCTCTGTGACTCCCATGATGCACTTCAGCTGGGGATGTCACACTTCTCTCTCTGTCTCTCTCTCTCTATGCTCTTGCAGCCCAAGTGACTTTCATAGTATGATCCAGGTACTATGCTAAAAGGGAAGCTCTTCTATTAAATGTCATGCCTTGCAGCTTTTAAAAGCAAAATCTGTATTTCATGGAGGGAGGGAAGGGTCCCTCTCTTCTAAGAAAAATAGACTGGACAGGTGAATGCATGCATGCATGTTTAGAGTTGCTTCTCAGAAGACAAAGAGGTGATAGCAGCTATTAAAAAATTACTGAATGAATGAATTGAAGGTCTAGCTCAGGCTGGTACAGTATTTGCCTTAGTAGAGCTTTCATGTTAACAGCTCCAGGAGGGAAGCCCTTACCTCTGGGTTAAAAATCCCTTCCTTGATATTACACTAGCAATTGCTATCCCCTAATTGCCAGTGAAGGCAGAAAAAAGAATTAAAAGGATCATAGCATTGCCATTGACAAACAGAATGCCGAAAATAAATTGTCTTTTCCTTTGTTTCACATTTTTGGGATTAAAGCCAGAATAGGGTAGGAAATCCAGTAATATTTCTGAGGTTGATACCCCATCTTTAAGAAGACCCTGTCTTTAAAAATGAAACTAGCAGGCAAGTAAACACCTGAATAATCGAAAATTACCAAAGAACAACAACAAAACAAGAAAACTTAAAGATTTTTACTTCCTATTCTTATCCCCTCGCCCTATAACTGTGACATCTCTTGCATTGCTCAGTTGCCTGTGTGTCAAAATAACTTGTGGACGTTGGAAACTATTTGAATGTGTATTGTGTGGAATGTAATAAAGTGATGATATTTTTATACAAACATCTGGGGTTTTTTTTTCACCTTGGCTTGCGAGAACAAAGTTGAAATGTAGGCTGTGAAAGAACTGATGTTTCCAAAGTTTATACATCGCCTTCTGAGCCACAGGGCATTTCTGTGGGAGGTAGGTTCTCCTTGAGGCTGAATGCCAACTTCTCCTTCTTTTATTTTTTATTACTGCTTGTTAGGAGTTTTATCCAATTTGTGCAGCTGAGCCAATTTTTATGATTGGTGTGGGATTTTGCAAAAGTTGCTAAGTGCTAAATTACTCAATGTGATTCTACAAAATTTCTCTTGATGGCAAATCCCCGGAGATTGGACTCTACTTTCAAAGGGCCCCCGGGGGGGCGGGGGGGAATGAGCGAAGCTGAATCATGTACTCAGCTCTGCAGAGACAGATAGCTTCCTTTGGAGAAGGAGTAGTGACATCTTACCCCTTGCCTACCAAATGATTACTTCCAAGGGGATGTCGATCTCCAATTTATGAGCACTTTCCCAGACAAAACGGGAACTTGTAGCATGTTCAGGCTCGAAGATATTCCAGACTTTGGAGCAAGTAAGGAAAATAATTATATGATTACTGTGAACCTGGAAATATCATGGTGGAACATTTTATAAAAGCAACGATTCTATAACAACTTTGAGGAGGGGGACTTGGGGAAACTTACTCAAAAGGCAGAGCTTTTTGATGAGTATTTTTCTTTCGGTTCTCTTTCTTGAGTAGTTAGTGATATAGTTATATAAAATATTTCTATCTGAGGGGTATTAGGGGCAAACAATCTAGGAAAGACAGCCTCCCAGCTACTCAGCGTTTCGAGATGGTGGTCAAAAGAGGTGGTGGAAGAATTTTCCATCACGCCCTATTCGTGGGGTGTATTAGAAGCATTCCATCAACCCAGGAGCCTTCCTCAGAGTCTGAGAACATCCCTAAAGGTCCCAAGAAAAGGGGCTTGTCCAGGAGATCCTATTTCTGTCAGAATCCTGCTTTTCTTCCTTTCTAAACCTAGATCCAGGAAGGAGTACTTCTTAGAGCTATAAACCTGCCCAAGTGGTGCTAAAGGAAACAGGCTTCTGGGTTTTCAGATCTTACAGGAAGTGTTGTCAGTACAGATGGCTCAGTATAGATGTCACTGTCTGTCCTCTGCAGGAGAAAAGAGCAGAATGTCCATGTTTAGAGTATTGTTTGTTCCTCTAATGACAAGCATCATCACCCATTTTGTCTACATAACATTTGGCTATTCTTAAAGCCATTTGTTCCCATTAGCAAAAGATGAAATGAAAGCATCTCAAAAGCATTTATTTCCAGCAAAGAGCCAGGCTCAGTCAACATTTTCACGAGCTGGCCTGGGACCAAATTTGCCAGTGAATTAAATAAGCCATCGCTTATGCTTCGTTAGCATTACTGGTTTGGGAGCCACCTTTGAGAATTTCATCATTGCTTTTCCCACCTTGGTTCTGATCCCAAGGCTTATTCTATGTGCACTCTCTCTTCCCCAAAATAGCAGACTGTCACGATTCTGATCTTAGGTATCAAACACAGCACTGTTATCAGTATGGTATTTCAGACCTAACCCAAGCATCAATGTTACAGAAATTGTATTTCCATGGGTCATAAACACCAGATGTCAAGGCCCAGGATCGTCTGTCTCGGCTCCTACCTGGCCTTACGATAGTTTAAATGTGCGTTCTTGCGGTTGAAGCAAGACTCTGCCCTCCTAGCCCAGATACCCACAGCCTGGCCAGTCGGCTGTGGCCCTGTGTTTGTTTTCATCACCTCTCTTCACTGACTCTACAGTTGTTTTGCACAAACATTGTTGGCCTTTCTGTAATCTCTAATGAAAAGAGCTTCATTTTTAAGTTTTAATTTGTCCGTGTTGTGGGCTCCACATCTGAGCCGAACTGCAGATCTGTAGGTGCGGCTTGTTTTCTCTCTTTGATTGTGTGCATCACTGGGGCTCTTGCAGCTGTAATTTGCCTTTCATCCACTTCAATGACGGCCCAAAGAAAACACAAAAGAAATCCAACCAGAGGAAAAGGAGGGGAGAGGGAAACACCAGCCAATGGTCTTATAATCAGCAGGGGAAAGATCGGCTTATATAAATAAATTAACAGCTAGGAACAGTGTAGGATTTAATGAAGCCTGACACAGATCAGGTGCACTGGAGTATGTCTCGAGGTTCGATATAATCAGAAACCTGCGCCTTTAGAAGGCGTCAGGCCACAGGCCTCAGCCAGACTACATTTGCACTGTGTGGAGGAGTTCCTTTTGGCCCCAAACTTAAGCATGGAAGAGGTACAAGATGTGGGGACTTGCCAAAGAGAAAAACCCCTTTTAGCATGGTTTCTGCATGGCACAGGGCAGAATCTTGGTGCTTCAGGGCAAACAGCAGAAACCATTCTTGCCCCAAGCCCAGTGGACAGGAGACCCAGAATCCTTCTGTTCTCTTTCCAGTAAAGTAATTGTTCTTGGGCTTTGCTGTCACTGACCTCCAAGCTCCCAATAAAACTAAAGTCCCACGGCATCGGACCAAGAAATAGGAAAAGCCATTTGAAGAGTCAGCAACAGACGTGCTGGAGGCAAGACTGGCCCTGGGTGGGGAAAACACCTATTCTTGGAGGCTCATGACCGGAGTCATTATGATACTGAAAAAGGTCGCTGGGGGAAATTTTAAGATGGTCTCTGGTTAGGTTTCTTTTCATTTCTTTTTAACTTACAAGTTATACATGACTATATCCTCAAAAAGTGCAAATAATTTTTCTAAAAAGAAGTTCATTTCATTGCTAACCAGTACCAACCCCCTCCCCAGAGGGAACAATGAGAAATTGTTCGAGGTGTATATTTCCAGGCTTTGTTTTATACCTTTACAAATGTATATGTTCAAATGTATATGTTCATGTCTAATTATGCAGTTTGCTTTGGTTGGGGTTAGTTTGGTTTTGTGTAAATAGTATCAACATTTGCTCACTTTGCTGGATAACTTGCTTCTTTCCATTTGACAAAGCCTTGAGGATACTTTGTTGCACACCGACAGGTTTACCCCATCCTTTTCAGCTCTTGTCTAGCATTTCGTATCATGTCGCTCTACCACAGTTTATTAACTGCTCCCCTACTGGTGGTCATTCAGGTTGTGTATAGGTTTTCTTTCTATGATAAACAATACTGCAGTGAACATCCTTGAGGTCGCCTCTTTGTGCAAGTTTCTCTGGGATAGAATATCTGGGTCAAATGGTGTGCCTGTTTACATTTTAATAGATGCTTCAGGTGGCTGAGTTTTACCTTTAAAATGAACCTGCCCCCATTTGAGAGGGTAACAAACCAGTGGACACCCTGCATTATATCCCGTCATGTGCAGAAGCCACATAGTCTCTGTGACTATCTCTCTTTCTCTAAAGTGGGTGGAGTGCTTGCAAGCTGAGGACAATTTTTGTTGAAGGGAATTTTAATCACAGAGACTTTTTTTAATGCTGATTTGCGGAGAATGTGAGCCTGGCTATAAGATGCAGCTCGCTGGAGCTGTGGCCACCGTAGCCTGGGAGTTAATTCTATCCCTGGTTCAGCAGGCAGAGCCCTGTTCTCCATGATTAATGAGTTCCACTTGGTTTCTTCAAAGAGTGACTATGCTGTGCCTTGCTGTTATTTATTTATGTTTTCTACTAAAAAAATTCGTGTCAAACACATCCTTTAAGGTCAGTGCACATTATTGTGCTGCAGACAAAAATATTCCAACAGCCACAAGTAGGCCCACGTGCCAACAGAAAGTCACTAATCCTGTGGCCTTGTGCCCAAGGGCCCCATAATATCCCTGAGAGGAGCAGGACTTCCTGGCTGAAAGGAGGCACCCAGCTTCTTTCTGAGGAGGGTCAGGGCTAATGTGACCTGAGGAAAGGTAGTAGGAAGTGCAGTGGCTTTCCAGTGGGAGGTTTCAATGTGCAGGCAAAGCTGCTAGCCCCAAGTGGCTCCAGAGAGGAAGGAGAAGTAGAAGAGAAGCCAAGGGACCCATGAGTTCAAAACACCATTTCTTCTAAGAGTTGCTACCCTTGTTTCTATTGTGCATTTAGACCAAGGGCTCAAAGTAACGTGACTTTGACGCTGAGCATAGCGGATGGTGTGACGGCCATATATGAGCTTTGCCAGCTTTCTCCAACCTGCCAGAAATCCAGGACTGCCGCCTCTAGGGCTTGAGGCTTGGGTATAACGCTTGGTGGCTCAGGGGAAAAAGCAGCAAAAGAGTGAGGTGTGGCTGAGCGACACGGGCGCTCACACACACACAAGCTTGTTTTGTCTTCTATGTGTAATTGTGTACAATTGAACCTTTTAGTATCATTAACTGACATACCCAAAGGCAAAGGCTCTGATCCAGAACGGGAATGATAGGGCACCACGTCTTGGCTTTCAGCAGCAGCAGTTTCTTTCTCAGGCAGCAGGACTCATTAACTGGATGCTGGACTGGAGGTCTCCGGAACTCGCTAGAGAGCAGCCAGCTCCAGTAATGAAGGGAATGCGGAGAAAGCTTTGAGCCTGAGGTGGCCCTGACCGAAGTCCTATTCTCAGTCGGCCTGCTGGTTACTGGGGCTTGTTTCAGCACAGTCTGTTACAAATCTTTTCCTCTCTTTGCATCTCCCTACTGCCACCAAGGGGCTGGGAGAAGGGATACAAGGACCCTGAGGGCCGTGTGGTCTTCCGTATCGCTTCTCTGGGGCACTTCCGACAGCTGGTACCGAGGTGGGAAGATAGTCACTAGGACGGAGACTGGGGCTGACGTGGGTTGTCAAAGGAGCCCCAAGGGCTTCCCTGGTGGCGCAGTGGTTGAGAGTCCGCCTGCCGATGCAGGGGACGCGGGTTTGTGCCCCGGTCCGTGAAGATCCCACATGCCACGGAGCGGCTGGGCCCGTGAGCCATGGCCGCTGAGCCTGCGCGTCCGGAGCCTGTGCTCCGCAACGGGAGAGGCCACAACAGTGAGAGGCCCGCGTACCGCAAAAAAAAAAGAAGAAAAAAAAAAAAAGGAGCCCCCAAGATGCCTCATCAGCCTCGGCCAACTGCAGACCAGGATCGCGAGCTTGGGAATAGTGTCTACGGGAAGCCCTGAGCTCTCACCGCCGTCATCATTTCCTGGCTCTGAACTCCTTACAGGGCCACGTCCCCTCCTCTTTCCCCAAGAAGGACCTGTGTCCACCTATCTATCTACCTCTGGGTCGGGTGTGGTTCATCTTCAACCTCCACCCTCCCCTTTCTGCAGCTGCCCCCTCTCTCGGTGGCTCCTTTTCTTCTCCTCTGGCATTCCTGCACGTTCTCCACCTCCCTCTACCAAGGCCTCCTGCCAGAAGAGCCCGTCAGATTCCCAACACAGAGCCTTCATTGCTTGCTTCTTCCAAGTAGCTGCATTTTTACAGGAGACCAAACCTAAGGTCGGAGGAATTACTCTCTTATGTTATAACCACAGTTCTCAGCCACCAGCAAACTTTTGGGGGAAATCATCTCTTGAATGGGCAGAGAGAGGTATCTCTTTGGAAGCCCTAAAATCTTATCACAAGGTCATGGATCCTTGTGTTCAGAAGAGCCCAGCTTTTTTTTTTTTTTTTTAAACAAGGGAACAAATCCACACTTTCATTTATTTACTTTTCAGTAAGTTTAAATCCTTGAAGGGTGCAGCATCACACGGATTCTGTGTCCAATGGCCTTAGCAGGAAGGTTGCTTTGGAATTTGGCATGAACCATGCCACTGTTTCCATGAGCACGAGTTATCTTTCCCCAGATTACTCTGGTTTTGTTAGGTTTTCCTCCAGGAGTTACTGTGTTGTTCTTTGCTTTGTACACGTAAGCACATCTCTTGCCTAGATAGAATTCAGTTTCATCTCGAGCATATACACCTTCAATTTTCAGGAGACCTGTGTGCTCCCTCTGACCTAGACCCTCCTCCTAGACCCTCCCTAGACCCCGCTTATAGCCAGCAAAAATGACCTTGGACCACAGCCTTCCAGACATATTTGTCATTTTAGAAGTCCTGTTCCCAGCAGGCCTCCACGGGGTCCAAGATGGCTGAAAAAAAAAGACCAGAAGAGCCCAGCTTTTAAGTAAAGCAAACTCTCTTGGTGAGATACATGTGTATAGAGAGTTTTTTTCCAAGGACCTACAACGTAGAGGGACAATCTTTAAGAAGACATTGCTTTTCACATTGGAAGTGGATGCAGTTTTGTTTCTTCTCCTCCATCCTTTCACTTGTCCCAGGTAATACCAAACTTCTCCGCCTGTGCAGTGTTTCCAGTTTATGCACTTCTTGAACCTTGGGACTGGAGGAGAGGAGAAATGTTAAAGCCTATTGGCAAACTCCCTGAAATGTGAAGATATGAGACCTTTTCCCTAACATCTCAGGAAAAAATCAAGAATGCAGTGGAAGGGGGACACTTTTCTCCAAACTTTTCTTTTTCTCATTTTCATACCCTCAGAGAAGGTAGCCAACAAAAGAAGGGCCTCTTTCTTGTGGACATACCCACTTACAGTAATGGAGAATATCTCTGATGTCTCAAAGACCTAGAGCAAAGCAAAGATTCCAGAATTTTCCTCCATCAGCCTTACTGTTTTTTTTCCAGCCTACACAATCATGAAGCCTATGTTTATAACTAAACATTTCTCTGGCGCCTCCTTTTTCTTATTTCCACGCCATCATTGGGGCTCAGTGGAGCCATTCTGGCCTCAGCTGCTCATCTCCCTCCGCACTTGGAAGTATTATTAGGTCATTTCACAGCCTTCTCATATGCAGTCAGTATTTCCAATTCTTCTTAGTGTTTCCTCCTGATAATTCAACTAAAAATAATAGAAAATCATGTTCAAAGTCTTCTGGTTTCACAAACCAAGCCCCCTTTTCTTTTCCACCTTGAAACCGTTAGAAAACTTTTAAAAAATACTTTTTTCCATGATTTTGTGTAGATTTTGCTATAGCCCAAGAGATAAAAAACCCACAATAAAGGATCTTCTGGTGGTGTTTCTAAACTCAAGCCAAACCCAGCACAGGATGAATGGCTCTCAAGTAGCCTGACTCTAATGGAGGAGCTTTGGCAAACATTCGATCTACATCTGAACTTTTGGCTCCTTCTAGCAACAGGGGATGAACAAACTGAATTAGGGAAATTAAGTGTGGTATGGAGTAGGAACCTTCAGCCAATACTAAATATTAAACTGAATTAAACACGTTGAAGGGCCAAGAAATATCTGCTAGTCCTTCATGATTTCTCATTTATTTAGATCACAGTGTTGTGTCTCCTGCTGGAATCAGAACAAAGTGACTGAGAGAATTTTCTGAAAGCTACTCCCATCTGAAAGGTCCAGTGTGATTTAGTTGACTCGGGGGGTTCGGGAACTTGGAATCAAACTCAACAAGGGCTCTAAGTGGCCAAGAGCTAATCCCAAATAAATCACAGCCCCAAACAAGGTGTCGAAAATGTAGCTGACTCTCAGTTCTACTGCTGAGCTCTTCAATGACTTACTGCATTTTTCTACCCTCTTCCTCAATTTCTTCCTCCTTGAAGAAGACGCGATGACCTCTGGTATCCTTGAAAGTGAATGGTTTCAGTGATTTCCTCTGTAGGCGTCTCTTCAATCCTTGCTTTAAAGGCTGGTTGCAGTTTGGTGGGTTGAGTGGACGTGTGGGTTAACTGGCTTCTCACCAGGTCTTGTCAGCCCTGCCTCAGCTAAGGTGGAGGCTTCAAACTGGGGGAACCATTTACTAGCTCTGTCAGTTCCTCAGTTGCCCCTTAGCAGGACTGGTTCCTAAGCTAAATGAGCAAGTATGGAAAACATGGAGCCTCATGGCTTCCTTTCACCTGTCCTTTGCATGGTCTTCTCCTTCCACGGGCACCTTAAGGTGGATGCCTTCAGGTGCGACCACCTCCAGGAGAGGACAGACCCGTGGTGAAGACGGGTGGTGAGCCCTTTTCTGTAGAAGTTGCCTTGTCTACAGCCAGCCACCCTTTTCGGGGAACCCTCAGCAGAAAGGCCATCAGAGCTTTCTCATTTTCTTCCTGTAAAGATGAGTTCTCAAGCAGGAAAGAACATCAGTGCTTACTTTACAGAGGAGCAAGCTGAGACCCAGGGAGGGTCAGAGACTCGTCCCGGCTCTCACACCTGGGTGAAGTGGCAGAGCTCAGTTGAGGAGGAAGCCTGCTTCCAGGGCAGTGCTCCCAGTCTAGTGCTCCTCCATATTCCGTGCTGCTCCCCTCCAGGTACCGTCCTTAGAGTGTGTCTGCTACACATTCTGGATGGCCAGCCTGTCATCAGCTTCCACCAGGCCTCTTAAGCCACTGCTCGGAGTTGGCCTGGAAGGGACTCTTCAGAGAAAGCCAGCATGCGTTGGTGTCCTGATCGGTGTGCAAGTGATCCAGGGATGGATGGTCTTAAATCATTTATCTAAAAGTAGCCAGTGGTTTGGGGTACACTCCTCACTCTCTTAACTATCTTGTGAGGCTCTTTTTTTTTTTGATGCAGAAAGTAAACAGAACAATGTCAATGAAAATATACGCACAGCAACCACGGCATAGGAGATGTGGTGAAAGGGAAGGTCGAAATTTTTCTGTAACTGCAGAAAAGCAAACTAAACCCGAAGGATCCTAATTTAAGAGAAAAAAGAGAAGAAAATAAGGGAGAGAGAAAAGATAAAATGTGTGTGTGTGTGTGTATGTCTGTGTGTGTGTGTCTGTGTAAAGAGAGAGAGAGGGTGGGAAGGAAAATCTAAATGAGAGAGGGCATTCTTGTTTTAGACCTAAACCACACTCAGGGGGAATTTTCTGTTCGCAGGTTGGGCATTTCTCTTGCATGGCATGTGTGATCTTACAGTGCCAGGCAGTGCTCCAGACCCTTCTGGGAGAATCACATCTTTTTAGAGTAGGCAGAGCTCATGGCTGGGTATGGCTGTTCCCCATTTGTGCTGTAGTGTTGCAATGTACTGACAAGGATGCTGGAGAATATTTGACTCTTCCAGGGTGGAAGGGGTTCCTAGACAGTCCAGAGGATGTTTTAGTAACTAGTCACTATCGGGTCTTTTGCTCTGGAAAATCAGGATAATAAGAGCTAGGTGAGACCTTGAATCACTCTCCACTGGGTACCTAACCCACCTCTCAGTGATGCTAAGGGAAACAAGGGGACTGTTCAGCCTGAGATGTAATGTCAATATGAAAATGACCAAGTTTTGTGTGGTCGTTTTTGTTTTGTTTTTAGCCACACTGCGTGGCATGTGGGACCTTGGTTCCCCGACCAGGGATTGAACCTGTGCCCCCATGCCCCCTGCAGTGGAAGCTCGGAGTCCTAACCACTGGACCACCAGGGAATTCCCCAGGCGGAGATGATTTTTTTTTTTTTTTTTTTTTTTTTGCATGTAGGATCTTGGTTCCCCGGCCAGGGATCTAACCCGTGCCCCCTGCATTGAAAGAGCAGATCTTAACCACTGGACCACCAGGGAAGTCCCAGCCAGGTTTCGTTGAATTGAGTTTTTTGTTTGTTTTTTAACTAGTGGCAACTCTGCTCACTTGATTTCTCAAACTCTGTTAAACTCCTTTCCAGGCACTCATGAGTTCTTCTTCCTCTCACTCTGCTGGTCTGCAGCAGCCAGTGCAGGGAGGTGGACAGAGACTGACTCTCCTGTAGGGAAATAGAGGGTGGAAGATTTGTGAGCGGGCAGGGCAATCTCTGAATTCCTCAGTGGATCTGATAAAAATGAATACAAGCTCCAAACCAAGAGATCAGTGTACGAGTAAAAAGGCTCAGGTGCCGTGCTTGAGACCATCACTATCCATCAGACTGAGAAAGGAGTGGAACTCCACAGCCCCACCCCACCCTTGCAGCAGCCTCCATTCCAAAGCTGTCTCCTCCTCCTTCCCACATTTTTTCCCTGCCTTGGCACAGCCTCCTCTGCTCAACCCCTGCCCGAGGCTCATCAGCACTTAGAGTCCCCTCCACAGCACCCCACTTTTTTTTTTTTTTTTTTGCGGGACACAGGCCTCTCACTGTTGTGGCCTCTGCCATTGCAGAGCACAGGCTCCGGACGCGCAGACTCAGCGGCCATGGCTCACTGGCCCAGCCGCTCCGCAGCATGTGGGATCTTCCCGGACCGGGGCACGAACCCATGTCCCCTGCATCGGCAGGTGGACTCTCAACCACTGTGCCACCAGGGAAGCACCACCCCACTTTCTTTTATGCTATTTTGGCATGGGTGAGTCCTTGCTTCCCAATCACACTGAAGGGCCTCGATTGTAGACACCGGGTCCCGTACATCGATTGTAGACACTGGGTCCCGTACATCTTCCTTTCCCAAACTCCTCCATGTGGTTCCCGGGCACGTAGTCAACCCACTTAATAAGTGAGAGTTGGTTGATCGGTTGGTTAGTCAGTAAGTGAAAACTGCCATTTGAAGAACCATGTAAATCAGCCTTCCTGTCTGGGGAACGCCTATCATGGAAAAATGTGAAGTCCCAAATTTCAGATCACTGCGTCCTCACATTCATGAGAAGTCTCCATGAGTTCCCATCCAAGTGGTGAGCCAGCAATGCAGGCCAACAGCCAGGGGCTGTGTATCCAGCCCACTAGGATGAAGACAAGGCACACCCTGTTGGAATGGGTTAGGGATGATAATAGGGGGTTTGCTTGAGTGCACACCTGGGGGAGTTGAGGGGAGAGGGTGTCCTCTGGCCCTAATACAATACTGAGTGTCAGAATTCAGATTTTGGAGTCAGACTGATCTGAGTTTGAATCCGAACAGAGGCCCAGAAGGAAACAGGGTCATGTGAGGACAAAGGCTGAAAGTGGAAGTCGTGTGGGTGGTAAGATCCATTCCTGATCTGTTTTCTCTTAAAGGTGGGGCTCATTCCATTCTCCCTCATCCGTCTCCCATTCACAAACACACCCACCTACTAAAACAGAGTCCTGGAAAGTCCTCTCCCAAGTTTTTCCTCATTAAAAAAAAATTTAATTCCACGTCCCTGGTCCCCACAGTCTTTTGCCATCTACCTCACTTCTCCAGCCAGGTCTCCATCCTGTGGCTGTCATGTCCCCTTCCCAGGGAGGTGCTGCCTCCTCCACTCTTTGCCTTGAGCTCCTGGGTCACCCCTTCTCCATCCAACCCGCCCTTGACTTTTTTTCACTAGAACTACAGGGACCTGGTAGACATCCACCCTCCCTGCCAGCCTCCTGAGGAAACAGGCTGAGGTTTACCTCCTGGGCTCAACAGAAAAGGAAAGTGACCTGTGCAGGGCAAAGAGCCTTCTGAGAAAGAAAGCTCTTAATCAAACACAGATATCAAGAATATTAGCAAGGGGACTAGAGAAAATTGCTATCAAAGTAAATTGCTTTTTGTACAAATGTTCCCTTTACCGGGGTTTTCCCCAGTGTGTCATTCTTTCTTTAAGCTTTGTGAACAGATGCTCTTTTGAAAATGTTGATTAACTTATCCTTTTTTTGATCCCTTCCCACTCACCCAAACTCCTGGGAGCAGTGATTATGCAAAAAGCCAAGTCAAGCCTCTAAAGTGTTCTTCACCTGAAGTAGGCTTTGATCCTCCAGGGGCAGAAATCTCAGCCACATCTGGGCAATCAATTTCACAGAACCTTAAAAATGGACCTATCCTTGGGAGGTCATCTCATCCAGTTCTCTGCCCACAGAGACAAGAGGCTGTGATCTCCTGGGACAAAATGTTCTCATAGTCATTACCATCCTCTTACCCATTTTCCACTGAGATCAATGCCACATCTACTCCTTTCCAGCCCATGATCAATAGTGTCTTCAGAGTTCTTCCCTGAGGGTGTGAGATGGAGCAAGATGGCATTCTAGCCTCCAAGAATTTGTCACATCCTTGGCAAAGACTGAATCCCTAAAAGCAAGAACAGGATTAGGCCCTAAAGTCACTGGCAGGAGCCCCGCAGTTTTCGTCCTGGGCTAATGCACATATTCTTATCCAATGTTCTGCGTCTTTTAACCGTCAAGCTGTTGACATATGAGCATCCCATAAAAATGATTAATTGTTGGAAATGTATGGTTTTCTTCCATTTTTTTTCTCATAAGGTTTAAAAAAAAAAAAAAAACCTCCAGGTTGATTTCCACAAGCCAGATTTGATCCCTATGACAGACAACACCTGCCTCTCGTTGATTCATTTTTACATCTTCATTCCAAGGACACAGCCTGCATTGTAGAGTCCTGGAGAATAACACAGGGGCTGGGCATTGAGGTGGGGAAGCTGTCCTGGCCTGCAGGTACCAGTTGTTGTGCTATAAACATGCCAGGAACAGGCTGGATTTATGGAGGATTGGTGCCACGTGGCATCCATCTTTTCAAGTAGGGTCTTAGCAAGTGGTTTTCCACATCCCTTACTGGCGACCAAAAGGATGAGAATGTGCTTTAGCACTTTGGCCAGGAATGAAGAAGACTTCGAACATGATGAAAACCATTGTCTCCAGGGACTGACTGAATGTCAGGTATGGCAGTGATGGATTGGTCCTCAGTTCAGGTCATAGTCAAGTAGATCTTCCCCGAGGTGTTGTGTAGATGAGGGAGAAGTTCAGGCTGGTCTGAAGTCCTTGTATTCCTCTTGTTTGATACTCTAGCTGTTTGGAATTTGGGGTTTGTGTTAAGCCTTGATTTTTCTAATATAAATTTATAGTGCTGACCTCGAGGTAGTTCACCTGACTTGGGGTTGAAACTCCTGAAGGGCCACCTACATTCACTGGAGCCATTTTGACCTGACAGCAGACACAGGTATAATTAACGTGTGAGACAGGAAGAAATGATAAGACCCTTTTCTTCACCACGTATTTGATTCTCTTTTTTAGTGTTTTACCATTTTAGACAGGTAGTTTCCATTGGCTCTGATTTCTATAAGATGGACAGCATGGTGAATAGAGACCTGAATTATCCTCCCCATTCCCCAAAAGATTATCATAAAAAAAGAAAAAAGACAGTGATAATACTGGAGAAAATTCAGAGTAAATTAATTTAGCTCTGTTCAAGCCTGGGCGAGTCAGATTGGATGCCCATGTTTGATCTATTCTAAACCGTGAAGAAAGCCAATGGGAAAAATAGACTGGGAAGGAAAGAGAAGGGATATTAGCACAGACGTGGAGGCAGACAGGCGTTATAACCTTCTTTCCAGTTCTAGTTCTACATTAAAGCATGTAATGATGAAATGTGATTTCCTTAAATTACTTTACGTTTATTTGAAATCCAGAGGAGAAAGACTCATACTTTGTGCCCACTTAGAGGCATGCATATGAGGAGGGGCAGTTTGCTATATCAAATGAACATCGCAGTCATGGCAACTGATGACGGACATGAGAGACCACTGAAGGTGCCTTAGATAAAACTCAGACCTACGTTGGTTGTAAACAACAGTCACTATAAAGACACAGGAGCATTTACTTGGCGCTAGAGGCCTTTCTTATTGTGTCTGTTCTTCTGGTTATCGCTGGAAGTAAAGACAAATCATTTGAAGGGGAAAGAATCCAGTAATGTACATACTAAATGACCTAGAAGCAGAAAGTGACTCTTTAGCTGCCTGCAGTGCTGGGGAGTCATCCTCAGCAAGGTAACATCTCTGCCTTTTAGCCACGGCCATAGAACTTGTTATAACTTGATTTTTTTTGTTTTCTCTTTTGTTATAGTGGACATCCCAGAAATACATGGGAGAGAGGGCTATGAGGATGAAATTGATGGTGAGTATTGCTATGATTTAGAAGATAATCATGACAGTCAAGTTTGACTATAAAGACAAAAACAAAAATAATGTCTGGGGTATTGGAGGGCCAGAATTTAGAACTATCAGCCAGAAATATAAGTGAAAAGAATCCAGAGAGGAGTGAAGAAACCATCAGTTGCTCTCTCAAGGTCAAATTTAGCGATTTAGAAAGTTTATTGAGTTCCCTCTGCCTAATCTGAGACAGGTCTCCTACTTTGGGCAACTTTCGACACTGATGAGCTTCAAATCTGAATAAGCCCTTTAGAAGTGAAAGCCGGGCTTCTCTACACATGTCTTTGCTTGAACCCACTGACCTCCTTCCAAAAAGGGCCGAGTGAATGAGCGTCACTCTGAATATTCTCTCAGGCCTGCTGTGGTTTCCAATTCCATGGCTTTCAGGAACCCTTCTCACACCCTCCATGACTCCAAGTTGGGGCTTGTTGCAGGATTTAGGTTTCTTGTCCACACTGCCCATCTCATGTTATCATATTTATTCCAAGCTCTATTTTTCTACTTCAAATACACATACTTCATGAGGCTGAAGCAAGAGTCCTGACTGGAAGGGCACTGAGCAAACACGCAGATGTAATACCTTCCCTCGACTCAGAGCAACGCAGGTCTCTCTGGGAGTCTCTGAGTGCCAGAGTTGATCCCCAAGAGAGATCACCAAGGTTCCCCTCAAAGAACAGCTTTAGACCAAGATTGATGCCTTTAAGAAGAGCAGTTTATAGAGCAGCTGTTTTAAACCTGACCTTAATCAAACACTTCAAGTGTAGCTATAGAAACAGAGTGACTAACCCAAACAGCACCTTGTTAACTGAATGCAGACTCTCCCTGCAAAGCCCGGTCTAACGTTCCTTTTATGGGCAAAGCTGCACAACTGACCTTCACAGAGAGGCTGCAATAGATCAAGCAGCAGAAGCCCTAAGATGGGGTGGAAAAAGTAAGGGATGTGGATGGAGAAAGCCTGATTTATACTCCTAGTTTAACTGCTTGTTAACTCTGGGAACTTGTGTTACCTCCTCACTTAATCTCTTAAAACCTCTGTTTCCTCATCTATTTTTTAAAATTATAATATCACCCTGCCTTCTTCATGGGATTATTAGGAAATCCCACAAAATTCTCCATGAATATGGTCATGCCTTGGCCACACTATAGAAATATAAGTATATTAGTTTGCTGGGGTGGCCATAACAAAGTACCACAAACTGGGTGACTTCAACAACAGAAATTTGTCTCCAAATTTCCCTTTTTTATAAGGACCCCAGTCATACTGGATTAGGGCCCACACTAAGGACCTCTTTTTAACTTGATTACTTCCGTAAAACCCCTATCTCCAAATAAGGTCACATTCTGAGGTACTAGGGGTTAGAATTCAACATCTGATTCTGGGGTGGGGTGGGGGGGGGACACATAATACATAGCAGTATGGTTAAGATTTAGGTCAAAAGGTCTGGTGGCTCAAAAAAATCTGCTGCTTGGATGGCCAGGAATGCTAACTTGGGAAACACATTGTGTGACAATAGCCTCAGCCTGTTCTTTGATTTAAGCTGAAGCAGTTGGAAGTCGAGACGAGGAGGCAAAGAAAGAAGGGTACCCAGAACACAGGGCCGCCCCAGGTGCTCCAAAGGCTCCCTGAAGCTTCTGTGAAAATCTGAGCTTCCCTAATGTGAATCAGATTCTTTAAGTATCTAATCCTTAGACCATACTTACTATGTGCTGGTCACCAAGCACTTGGCAAACATTAAGTCGTTTAAACCTCCTAACAAGCCAGGGAGTTTATTAGTAACGCCATTTCACAGACGAGAGAACTGAGGCAAAGAGAAGTTAAATAACTTGCCCAAGGTTACAGAGCTAGGATGAGGCAGGCCTGGGCTTTGAAGCCAAGCCATGTAGCTCCAGGGTCTACAGCTTAGTCCTGGGCTCTGAAGAACCTCTGAACTGGGCTGGGGGAGCCTCAGTTATTTCACCCTGAAAGAAGCAGTGTCTGCAGTCTCTCGTGTCCTTTATGTCCTAGATGAGTACGAGGTGGACTGGAGCAACTCTTCCTCCCCGACCTCCGGGTCTGGGGCTCCTCTGGCTGACAAGGAAAAGAGCTGGCTCTACACCCTGGATCCCATCCTCATCACCATCATCGCCATGAGTTCACTGGGCGTCCTCCTGGGGGCCACGTGTGCGGGGCTGCTGCTCTACTGCATGTGTTCCTACTCGGGCCTGAGCTCCCGCAGCTGCACCACGCTGGAGAACTACAACTTTGAGCTCTATGATGGCCTCAAGCACAAGGTCAAGATGAACCACCAGAAGTGCTGCTCAGAGGCCTGACGGATTGCACCCAAATCACATCTGACGTTTCATTCCAGTAAGAGGGGCTTGTGAAGATGATGATTTTTTTTCCTTTGGAAACTGAATGCCATAATCTTGATCCAGCCGATCCAGAATACTGAAGGTATTCTGAACAGACAGGCAAGTCGGGGGAGGAGGGGAGATGCAGCCTCTCAGGGGGTTGTGACCCACCTAGGACCGCGTGGCTGAATCATTGCTGGGACAAAGACAGGAGCTCATCTCTTTGGGGGTCACAGTTCTGTTTTGTTTGTGAGTTTGTTCTTATTATATTTCTTTGGTCTGTGAGCAACTCAAGAGGCAGAAGAGAATGACTTTTCCAGTACAGAGCAGGGATCAATAGTCTCTGCTTTCTCTTTTTAATCAACCCTTGGAAAGCAAACGGTCTTTTCAGACTTTCCATCTTTAGAGAAAAAAATTCCAAAACAAAGCCGTTCAGTTTATGCCATCCTCTGATCGTCTTATGACTTCCGGGATTTGCTGTGGTATAGCTTCTGCCAGCCAACTTGACAAGCTGCCGTTTCCAGTCCTAGCATTTCAGTAGGATGTTGTTGCCTTTAACTTTTTTTATCCAGGGGAAAATTGCCATTTTAGGGTCAGCATGAACAGCTCTTTCTTACATGAGATTTAAAACAAACCAGAAAGGAAACTTCACACGTCAAAATCCATAGAAGCGCCTCCGTGTTAGAAGCGGACAAGCCTTAACATGCTTTGTGAATAGGAGCCATTCATTCAATCGAGACCCAGAATTTGTGGCTGTGAGGCTACTTTGTGGGGCCTCTGGTGGTGGTTTTGCTTTTCCTTTTCCTTCCTCCTTGTTCTTCTAAAACATACACACATGCACACACACATACACACGTGCACCATACGCACACACACACAAGCACGCACACATATACACTCATGCACTCATTTGTCAGGTCTCTAAGCCCCAGGAAACAGCATTATCTGATATTCTCTGAGATGGGGCTGGGGAAATACAGGCTACTAGTATGTTTCTCCATCAGTGAGATGTAACTGGCGACCACTGGCCGGAAAGGAGAACAGTGGAAAGAGCAAAAGAAGTCCATCCTCTGGGATCTTGCAAAGGCTGAGAGGACCGTAAGAGACATAGTGATAAATCCGTCTCTCCAACAGGCTAGTAAACACTGACTTCTCCTTGGGATGACAGCCACCACCTCAACCTTTCAGAAGCCTCAGAACTAGGATGTCCATGAGCTGATTGTGACCAGAAGTCTGCAAGCGCTACGGACCAAAATGCTAATTCTGCTTCAACCCCAGAGAGACCTATGTTCTTACACACACACACACGCACAAATTTATGTATTTTTTTATTAAGTGCCTTGAAAGAAAATGAAGAAAACGTATTTTCCTTCTACGTAGAAATCAGTGAATACCCTACAAGCTAAGGCATTCCTCTGTTCCTCTTCCCTGACCCAGCGGCTCCACGCCCAGTTTCCCCCGCATAGCTGATCCTCCTGATGGAGTAAGCCCTGCCACCCGAGTGCTAGTCATAGCCCTAGAGGACTCTCAGCTGCTCTAGAAGGGGAGGCATCCGGAATCGCATGAAACTGTGTGAAGGATAAGATTGTCCACATCAGGATCCAAATCTTGATTTTGTAGTAACGCCTAAGGATTGCCTGCGTGCTGGAAATACATTTGAAACCCAAACAGTATGCCCAGCCTATTGCTTATCAGTGGTTAAACTGTCGGACCATTTTTGCTGCTATGGTCACCCACAATTTCATTTGTCTCATACCCAGGTGAAAGGGGAAGGTTCACCTGGCTGGTTCCTTTAAATGATAACTTATGGAAATGCTAGTTCAGGTGGTCATGTCACAGTGTTCTTTCTGTATGCAGAGAAGAGGGAGAGTTCATACCGACAGCTATGTATTCATATGTGCGTGTGTCTTTGCCAGCCTTTGAGTTCTCTGTATCTACTGTGTATGTGAATGGTCACGTGGGACCCAGTGATGTTGTTGTGACATTGACCTAGGGCCCGAGAGTCACTGCTGATCTCGGCACTCATTGGCACAGTGGTAGTTAGAGGTGAAAAGTAAAGCTGTCAAGCCCAAGGACTTAGCTGCAGGCATCCCCTGAGCTGGGCGTGCGGCAGAAGCAAGTTCTTAATTAGCCCACCTTCCTCTTCGGCTTTCCATGTAACTCAGTGTTCAGGAAGCTAGCAAGTCCAGGGGCTTCCGGAGTTAGCCTGCAGGAGAAGAGAGTTCAAAAGCCAACACGGGGTGGGGTGAGGAGTACTTCCCTGGCGGTCCAGTGGTTAAGACTTGGCAGTTCCACAGCAGGGGGCACGGATTCAGCCCCTGGTCGGGGAACTCAGATCCCACATGCGGCGTGGAGCAGTCACACACACACACACACAAACACACACACACACACACACACACACAGCCGACGGCGGAGGTCCTGGCCCTCTCATGTCCCTTGGGCCGTTTTACAACTCCCCAAAGACCAGCCCTGCCTCTGGCCCGCAGTTCACCTCTAAGTTATGTACAGCTCAACCTGCATCCCTCTAAAGTCCTGTATCCATACTCACCATTGGCTGGTTTGAGGCCCCGCGTGGACTCTGAATGCTGAACAAAAGCAGAGCATCCAGGGCTACATGTAGATACCTCACCAGCACTGGAGGCTGGTCTGCCGGAAGACAGAAAGACAGTGGGACCTGATTTTAACCTGACCAGGGGACACCCCGGTGCATTTGTTGTCTCTATCTGCAGGTAGGCTAGCTGACCCCTCTCCCTGAGTCCTTCCCTTTGGGAAACCCTACTCACAGTATTGATCTCCTTTTTTGCCTTGTACTGAATGACACATTACCTCCACGCTCTCCCGGACTAGGCAGTCAGCAGGGCCACAGGGCTGCTTCCTCTCTTAGGTGGGGATGGGGAGTTGACAGGGATGAGGGTCCGAGGAATGAGAGCATGAATGGCAAGAAAACAAGGGAAAAAGTTAAACTGTCACACAGAGGTTAACTTTTCCAAGGTTTTCAGTTAAAGGTATTTGACCATTCGCTGGCTGAGCCAGATCAAGGGAACTTGAGAGCTTTTACTGTGATTCGTCAATGTAAAAAATAAACAACAATGTCAAACTGTGTTTATATGATTTGTATAAAGCCTTTTTAAGATTACTATTTAAATAAACATTATACCAGAGATATTTTTCTGCGTGTTTCTTTATTGGAGACAAAGAGACTTGGGTTCTGGGTGACCAAATCATCCCAGTTTGCCTGAGACGTTCCTGGGTTTTAGCACTGAAAGTCCCGTGTCCCAGGAAACCCCTCAATCCCAGCCATATCAGGATGGTGGGTCATTCTCTTGGGACAATGTTTCTCAGCACTCTTATGTGAAGTTAGTAGGTAGATTGGCTAGCTCGCTTTTTTTTTTTTGCAGTACGCGGGCCTCTCACTGTTGTGGCCTCTCCCGTTGTAGAGCACAGGCTCCAGATGTGCAGGCCCAGTGGCCATGGCTCACGGGCCCAGCCGCCCGTCAGAATAGGAAATGTTACCTGTGTGGGTCCTCGAAGCTTCCTTCCCTCTGCCCATTGGCTTCACAGTAACGTTAACGCTAGTTTCTATCAACAAAAGGGAAGGCTCCAAAGAAGCCTGAGGACTGAGGCACAGGCTCGGCTTGCCCCTGGATTCCCACCTCCCAGAAGCCCCAAGCCTGCTCCCCACCATCCGAGGCCAGTCCTCCTCATCCCTGGCTTCCTGGGGGCCCCTGTTAGGAGCTCCTGGAGGAAGGACACACCTTCCGTGTTCTCCCTGAAGATGGGGCCAGGGACTTCGGAGGGAGCTATGGGTCAAGTTGTTTATGCAACTTATCCAGAGAATGATGCCTGTGTCCCCTCTCTTCCCAGCCAGAAAACCCCATAGGACAATTTTGTGTGCGGGAGCGCTGTTTCTGTCACAGCCGGCTTCCAAGTGCAGCAAGAGAAAGAGACCCTTGGCCGCAGGTGAGCGGTCCTGTATCCCTCCTCCTGCACTGTGGCGCCAGGTGAGCAGGGCCCCTCTCTCCACAGAGGTACCACCCGAGCCGGCCTTGCCCACGTGCACAGGGAGGCACCCGGAAAAGTCCTGCACCAGCAGAGAGGTAAAGCCCAGGCCCCTTGCCAAACCAGCAGGGCCGGGCAGCTGTGGTCAGGCGTGGCCCCTCCTCTACCCTAATTCAAACAAACCTCCCCTGGAAACCCGGGCAGTTCTGTTTGCAAAGGGCAGGCTGCAGCCTCCGCAGCTGCCCAGCCCTCTCAGAACCGTCAAGAGCCAGGTTGCCGTAGTTTGGAGCACAGCTCTGCTAATAAATCTCCATCCCCAAGCCCTTGACTGCCTCCACTGGGAACTGAAGCCCAGCCTTTCAGAGCCCCCTCTGGCAGCCCTGCTGCCTTGCCAAGCCTTGACTCCAGGGCCCTGGCAGGCGGCCTTTCTGGATTGGCCTTTTTTCTTCACCTTTGTCCCTCCTCCACCCCCTCATCTCACCTCTCCTTGAGCATTCACATTTCTATTTCCAGCCAACTGTTTTTAGATCCTATGGGAGTTCAAAGAAAGCTTTAGAGGGTTTTGCAAAATCCACCAGCGCTCCTCTCCCCTTGAACTTGGACATGCTGAGGAGGTGGGAGAACACTGGTCCCAGAGCTTGGCACCCAGCGTTCTCAGTTCTGCCTCTAGCTCTGTGACCTTGGGAAAGCCATGCACATCTGGCGTTTTCCAGGTGTAATGACCTATATACACTACCAAAAGTAAAATGGATGGCTAGTGGGAAGCTGCTGCATAGCACAGGGAGATCAGCTCGGGGCTTTGTGTCCACTAGAGGGGTGGGATAGGGAGGGAGGGAGGGAGACGCAAGAGGGAGGAGATATGGGGATATATGTATATGTACAGCTGATGCACTTTGTTATACAGCAGCAACTAACACATCATTGTAAAGCAATTATACTCCAATAAAGATGTTAAAAAAAATAAAAAACCAAATCAACAATGATAATAAAAAATAGTGAACATTTGAGTTAAATGAATTTTGAGCCCCAAACTCTAATATCGTAGCTGATGGAGTAGTTCTTTTCGGTTGTCTGAATCTGTGCTGTACAAAGCAGTGAGGATAAAGCTTTGCAGATGCCTCCCCTGTGCAGAGAGGCTGGGAGCGCATCTTCAGGCTTGATCCTACTGTGGAGCTGGCTCAAATCCAATCCCTCACAGCAGAATTGCTCTTTTTCCCATAGCCCTGCACTAATAGCTCTTTTTTTTTTTTTTTTTTTTTCACAGTACGTGGGCCTCTCACGTGCAGTGGTTGAGAGTCCGCCTGCCGATGCAGGGGACGCAGGTCCGTGCCCCGGTCTGGAAGGATCCCACATGCCACGGAGCGGCTGGGCCCGTGAGCCATGGCCGCTGAGCCTGCGCGTCCGGAGCCTGTGCTCCGCAACGGGAGAGGCCACAACAGTGAGAGGCCTGCGTACCACAAAAAAAGAAAAAAAGAAAAAGAAAAAAAAGAAAGAAGAGCAGAGGGAAGAGCGTGTCAAGCAGAAGGGCCAGCAGGTGCAAAGATTCAGAGGCAGAGGGAAATCTGGCTGCAGCAAAAATGAGGGACAAGGGGAAGCATCTCACTCACCTTTGTATCAGGACCCCCAACTCATACCTGACTCTTACTGTGCAAGCTCAAAAAATGTTTGTTGAGGGCCTCCTTGGTGGCGCAAGTGGTTGAGAGTCCGCCTGCCGATGCAGGGGATACGGGTTCGTGCCCCGGTCTGGGAGGATCCCATGTGCCGCGGAGCGGCTGGGCCCGTGAGCCATGGCCGCTGAGCCTGCGCGTCCGGAGCCTGCGCGTCCGGAGCCTGTGCTCCGCAACGGGGGAGGCCACAGCAGTGAGAGGCCCGCATACCGCAAAAAAAAAAAAAAAAATGTTTGTTGAATGCATGAATGAGTGAATGACTTGTATAAAGTCCCCTTTTTCTGACAGACATCAAGCTGCCTTTTTGTGGTACGCGGGCCTCTCACCGTTGTGTCCTCTCCCATTGTGGAGCACAGGCTCCGGACGCGCAGGCTCAGCGGCCATGGCTCACGGGCCCAGCCGCTCCGCGGCATGTGGGATCCTCCCGGACCGGGGCATGAACCCGTGTCCCCTGCCACGGCAGGCGGACTCTCAACCACTGCGCCACCAGGGAAGCCCTACCACAATTTTTTAAAAGCACTTTTCCTTCAAAGAAAAAACCCCATGTAATACTTGGGACATGCCTAAACTGAAAATGTATTTATTGTTTATCCAAAATTTGAGTGTAATTGGGCATCCTGTATTTTCTCTGGCAACCCTAATTGAGAAGCTTCCTGTTCACCATGGACTTCCTAGAACATTTCCAGGATTCAGGAACCATCCTTTCAAAAGCAAAAATCAGTGCTTGTGGTTTGATAAGAATGAGTGTACAAGCCAGGCGCAGAAAATCAGGGGGGTGCCTGCCCTAATTATAGACTCAGCCCTAGACACAGGCCATGAAGTGACTCCCTCAGCCCTCACTCACTCCATCAGTGAAGAGGTGAAGATTAGAAATCTCAGTTGGGTTTCCCATCTGTTGTTTAATCACCGGGATCCACAAATGCAGTAAAAGCTGGTTATAAACCCCTTCTTACGATTGACCACGTACCTAGAATTACAGTTGCTGATGGCGACGCTCACACGATAGCCTTGTCCCCCGCCATCAATGCATCTTCACACCAGAGTTGGTAAGAACCCATGGGGTGCCCAGATGCCTAACTGTACAATCATTTGCACCCATGCCTTCTCAATGAAAGAAACAGCTCATCGTGAAGCAAGAAACAACAGGTGTAAAAGGCAAAGGCCACTTTGGAACCATTTGGACCAAAGAACATGGCTCAGCATAACAAGACCGCCCACAGACTTGGCACGCCTGCACTCATCTGCCTGCGAGGTGAGCCTGAAATCAGACCACAGCCGTGGAGTCTGCGGCTGCTGTTCCAGGTGGTCCCACCTACTCCTTCTCTCAACCGAGACTAAAGGCAGCTGGGGAGGGCGTGGCATGAAGAGATGGGTCGTGTCCAAGTCATTTTTACTAGGTGCTGACAAGTCACCGCGAACGTCTGGAAATGGCATAGCACGGCAGAAACACACAGGTCACGATGCACTGGTGAATGATTACCAGAGGGGAAATTCATTACAGGCTGCTCTCAGCTCCCATCACGTGAGGAAGTGTTACATTAACAAGATGGAAGGTCCCTGCAGTCCCCGCCCCCACACAGCCCCCCACCGCCAACGCCTGCCACCCCACTATTTCAGTTTGTGTTGCATGGAGGGAGGGGAGCCCAAAGGCAGGGGGGAGTTAATTCAGCTACACTCATCAAAAAGGGGGTCATGGTGGCAGCCAAAGCCAACTGAAGCAGATTCGACCTGCATGCCACAAGAGAGTTTTTCCTTACCGCCTGCACCAGCTATGACCACTGCAGTCTGGCGACGATCTATGACATTAAAACAGAGCCTTTTTTTTTTTTTAGCTGTTCATGTCACTTGCTTTCCATCCTGGATGTGTGTGTTTCCCCGTCCATGTGCCTGGCCTTGTCTCTGTTGGCCCCCAGGTTGCCTGGTATTTCTAACCTTTCCTGGTGAATGATTACCAGAGGAGAAATTCCTTAGAGGCTGCTCTCAGCTAGACACAGACAGATGTAAACACAGACAGATGTAGAACGTGGTGGGTGCCAGCCTAGAACCCGCACTGGAGACTGCGGGAGACTAGGATGAATAAGACATGCTGGCTTTGGAGCCTCTCTGGATCAACACGATCTGGGGTGATGGAAACAAGAAGTCTCGCTTTTGTGGCAGCCAAGAGGACATTATAGATGGAGTGGCCTTGGAGTCCTTGGTAGACAGTGTCACAGGCCGTCATTGTCTCTCTCCTCTTTCTAATCTCTTCTCCAATTACCACTTCCCACGTTAAAGAATCACAGGGCACAAACGGAAGGTTAGCAGAGAGTCAAAAGCATGCAGACAGAGGGGTCAGTAGTTCTTCTTTAATGAGATTTCTGCTCCTTCAAAATGCCATTCACATGCAGAGGGGCCAGGCAGCCGAATCTGCTTTCTTTCTTTTTTTTTTTTCTTTTTTTTTTTGCGGTACGCGGGCCTCTCACTGCTGTGGCCTCTCCGTTGCGGAGCACAGGCTCCAGACGCGCAGGCTCAGCGGCCATGGCTCACGGGCCCAGCCGCTCCACGGCATGTGGGATCTTCCCAGACCAGGGCACAAACCCGTGTCCCCTGCATCGGCAGGCAGACTCTCAACCACTGCGCCACCAGGGAAGCCCCGAACCTGCTTTTAAAGTCAAATGCAAAGCCAGGCCCGGAAGAGACAGTCTCCACCGGTGCCCTCCCCAGGAGGCCAGAAAACTCAGCACCTTGGCCTCGCCCCTGTGCCAAGCCCCTCACCACTCAGAGGCCCTGCCCGGTTCCTGTTGCCAATGTTAACCTAAAGCGGGTGAGAAGCCCCAGCACGCCCGCCAGCCAATACGATGTTAAATATTACACCTCCCTGCCTGGGCCTGGGCTGAAAGCCGCCATTTCGTTATGCAGCTTCCTCTGGGTTAAGGAAAAAAGAGCACGCCGCTCCCAGATGCACCCCACGGAGACCTGCCCTCAGTCTCCCCAGCGCTGGGCAAACCTTCAAAACTGTTCAGTTTGTCTAAGCCCCATCCATCTTTAATGTCAGAGTCTACATTTTCTCCTCTCCTTCTTTTTCAAAGCAGCCAAAAAAGAAAATGTCACTGCATTTGGGGCCAATTCAAAAGTCAGGCGTAGATGGATGTTCTGTTTCATTCTCCCCGTGTCTTTATGTCCCGTGGAGTCTTTAGGGGCTGCATCTCGACCCCCCTCCATCCCTGTGTTCAGTTGGTGTCTTGATGTCTCCCCTCTCTCCTACGCTCCTACTTGCCTTCTTCTAAAGCATCAGCCTTAGAACTCACAAAACCCTCTGTGACTGCAGCCCCTGCTAAGAGGACATCATGTTGATTTGAGGTGGGGGACGGGGAGGGAGCTTGCCAGGTGAGGCTGTCACCACCCCTATCAACATCCTGCCAGGGATTTGGAGGTTGAACAGCTGATGCAGGTAAGTGTCCCCAGTGCTGCCTTTTAGCAACCAGATTCTCCAAATTTGTGCAAAACACATGGAATCATCCCAAGCTGTGACAGTTTGGTTGGGAACGGTGTATGCATCTCCTGTCCCTGTATGCCTTAGAAAGAATCTTTAAGCCATGAGGGGCAGGCGGCAGTTCTGATGAAGATGCCAATCGGAATGCATCTCTGACAGCCCCTGGCTCACCCAGGAGTGGGGAGCTGATGCACTGATTGATACCTGGGGGCGAGGCTGTCAGCTGGGAGGACACAGGAAGGAGATAAGGGACTCAGCCAGTGTCAGACCGTCCTGACACACGTCGCTGTAAATCACTTTGGGGAAACATTCTAACCTGCCAAGAGCCGAGAAGGGTGAGTAGGTAATAAAGAAACGGTGAGAAGCAGCTGTGTGGGCTGCCGGCTCTGGGATGGACCCTGGCCTTGGCTCTTGATGGAAATGTACAAAGCTCGTAGAACTCCATCCAGCCCTCCTCAGCCCAAGCGGAGGTACAGCACTTAGTTCATTGCAGTGGGTTAAAATAGAACGCGGGTGAATTTTAGAGTATGTGAATTATGCCTCAGTAACACTGCTATAAATATATTCCAACCAGTAGCCCAGGATGACTGCAGTAAAAATCCTCCGTCCCCACCCCTGCCCCCTGCCACCGTCCACCGCCTGCAGGAAGGCAGTAGAGACCACTGTTGACTGTTCTCACCCTGCCTTTGCCCACTGATACCTGGAGTGAGAAGCAGCCCATGGTGAGCTGTGAGGAAAACAGGCCTTAAAGGTGCAGCGTTTTGATGAGAAAAGATTCCTCCAATTCCAGAAAGCCCCAAGACTGCACTTCAGCATCCCCCAACCATGTTGCAGATGTGATTAGCCCTGGCCAAACCCATTTTAGAGATTGCCTTTCAACATGTTTTAATTAGACATTTAAAAATAATAACCTTATTATTTTGTCCATGGGACGGAGTTGAAAATAATGAACGGATTAGTGATTAATTAATTGCTGGCAGGTGTGGGGAGAAACCATCTATGGCTTCTTAGCATTTTCTCCCTTTCTCTCTTAAGATCATTCTTTCTTATTTTAGTTAATTTTTGCCACCGCAGCACTTCTCTTATCAAATATTCAAATAAACTAAGCAAATAGAGTGTACTGAGACCAAAGTACTCAGTATGACATTTAATTGGAATTGCAGCCTTGCTTTCTCCCGGTGGAATCTCAGGGCACCTGGAAGCTTTCCCTGGCAGTGGAATTGGACTCCAAAAGTGCATTGTTAGCATCTAGTTCATCTTCCTTTCAGGTGCCAACGGCATGGCTTGACTGAAGCAAGGAGCTGTAAGACGTTGGGTGTTTGTGGTACTCTGGTAAGGAACAGGGGCGGGAATTTAACAAGGCTGTGGACCTTCTCCCACCCACCTGCCTCACCATTCACTTCCATGTGTCTGCGCTGCATGAGTACACACCAGTGGGTGCACCATCCAGCTGTTGGAAGGGTCAAGGCCCAGTGGCAACCACATGCTTCTGTTGGCAGCATCTCTCTGGTCTCTGCAGGAGGGCTCCCGTCATTTATCACAAACACGGGAACAACTAGGTCTGATGCAATGATGCACATCCATGACCTTGAACCCAAGCCATGGGCAGAGGACGGGTGACAGGCAGGACCTGTGCTTGTGTACAAGGCCCCCAGCACTAGACTCTCAGGGAATGTGGGCTTCATATGAAGCTCTGTTCTTTCCAAAGGGACAGCTGCTCAGAAAGGCTACGGCGAAGTACACTTCCTACTCTGCAGGGCTGTTTCCTGAAAGAGTGAACAGGCATCTCTAACTACCCGAGGGGATTTGGGGGATGTAGGTCTGTAATGGAGACTGAGCTATTGGCTGCTTCAGAATAAGTTATGAGTTTCAGGACATTACTCTGGTGCCTTCTCACCACTGGGAGATGCCTGAGGACCAAGGGCCTAGGCTGTCTTCTCAAAAGCAGGCAAACTGTTGAGCCATGACCATAGATTTTTTTTTTTTTTTTTTTTTTCTAGTTTATTTTTTTTTTATTTTACAAATTTAATCAGTTATACATATACATATGTTCCCATATCCCCTCCCTTTTGCGTCTCCCTCCCACCCTCCCTACCCCACCCCTCCAGGCGGTCACAAAGAACCGAGCTGATCTCCCTGTGCTATGCGGCTGCTTCCCACTAGCTATCTACCTTACGTTTGGTAGTGTATATATGTCCATGCCGCTCTTTCACTTTGTCACAGCTTACCTTTCCCCCTCCCCATATCCTCAAGTCCATGCTCTAGTAGGTCTGTGTCTTTATTCCTGTCTTACCCCTATGTTCTTCATGACATTTTTTTTTCTTAAATTCCATATATATGTGTCAGCATACAGTATTTGTCTTTCTCTTTCTGACTTACTTCACTCTGTATGACAGACTCTAGGTCCATCCACCTCATTACAAATAGCTCAATTTCATTTCTTTTTATGGCTGAGTAATATTCCATTGTATATATGTGCCACATCTTCTTTATCCATTCATCCAATGATGGACACTTAGGTTGTTTCCATCTCCGGGCTATTGTAAATAGGGCTGCTATGAACATTTTGGTACATGTCTCTTTTTGAATTATGGTTTTCTCAGGGTATATGCCCAGTAGTGGGATTGCTGGGTCATATGGTAGTTCTATTTGTAGTTTTTTAAGGAACCTCCATACCGTTCTCCATAGTGGCTGTACCAATTCACATTCCCACCAGCAGTGCAAGAGTGTTCCCTTTTTTCCACACCCTCTCCAGCATTTATTGTTTCTAGATTTTTTGATGATGGCCATTCTGACTGGTGTGAGATGATATCTCATTGTAGTTTTGATTTGCATTTCTCTAATGAGTAAAGATGTTGAGCATCCTTTCATGTGTTTGTTGGCTGTCTGTATATCTTCTGTGGAGAAATGTCTATTTAGGTCTTCTGCCCATTTTTGGATTGGGTTGTTTGTTTTTTTGCTATTGAGCTGCATGAGCTGCTTATAAATTTTGGAGATTAATCCTTTGTCAGTTGCTTCATTTGCAAATATTTTCTCCCATTCTGAGGGTTGTCTTTTGGTCTTGTTTATGGTTTCCTTTGCTGTGCAAAAGCTTTTAAGTTTCATTAGGTCCCATGTGTTTATTTTTGTCTTTATTTCCATTTCTCTAGGAGGTGGGTCAAAAAGGATCTTGCTGTGATTTATGTCATAGAGTGTTCTGCCTATGTTTTCCTCTAGGAGTTTGATAGTGTCTGGCCTTACATTTAGGTCTTTAATCCATTTTGAGCTAATTTTTGTGTATGGTGTTAGGGAGTGATCTAATCTCATACTTTTACATGTCCCTGTCCAGTTTTCCCAGCACCACTTATTGAAGAGACTGTCCTTTCTCCACTGTACATTCCTGCCTCCTTTATCAAAGATAAGGTGACCATATGTCCGTGGGTTTATCTCTGGGCTTTCTATCCTGTTCCATTGATCTATATTTCTGTTTTTGTGCCAGTACCATACTGTCTTGATTACTGTAGCTTTGTAGTATAGTCTGAAGTCAGGGAGCCTGATTCCTCCAGCTCCGTTTTTCGTTCTCAAGATTCCTTTGGCTATTCGGGGTCTTTTGTGTTTCCATACAAATTGTGAAATTTTTTGTTCTAGTTCTGTGAAAAATGCCAGTGGTAGTTTGATAGGGATTGCATTGAATCTGTAGATTGCTTTGGGTAGTAGAGTCATTTTCACAATGTTGATTCTTCCAATCCAAGAACATGGTACATCTCTCCATCTATTTGTATCATCTTTAATTTCTTTCATCAGTGTCTTATAATTTTCTGCATACAGGTCTTTTGTCTCCTTAGGTAGGTTTATTCCTAGATATTTTATTCTTTTTGTTGCAATGGTAAATGGGAGTGTTTCCTTGATTTCACTTTCAGATTTTTCATCATTAGTATATAGGAATGCCAGAGATTTCTGTGCATTAATTTTGTATCCTGCAACTTTACCAAATTCATTGATTAGCTCTAGTAGTTTTCTGGTAGCATCTTTAGGATTCTCTATGTATAGTATCATGTCATCTGCAAACAGTGACAGCTTTACTTTTTCTTTTCCCATTTGGATTCCTTTTATTTCCTTTTCTTCTCTGATTGCTGTGGCTAAAACTTCCAAAACTATGTTGAATAAGAGTGGTGAGAGTGGGCAACCTTGTCTTGTTCCTGATCTTAGTGGAAATGGTTTCAGTTTTTCACCATTGAGGACGATGCTGGCTGTGGGTTTGTCATATATGGCCTTTATTATGTTGAGGAAAGTTCCCTCTATGCCTACTTTCTGCAGGGTTTTTATCATAAATGGGTGTTGAATTTTGTCAAAAGCTTTCTCTGCATCTATTGAGATGATCATATGGTTTTTCTCCTTCAGTTTGTTAATATGGTGTATCACGTTGATTGATTTGCGTATATTGAAGAATCCTTGCATTCCTGGAATAAACCCCACTTGATCATGGTGTATGATCCTTTTAATGTGCTGTTGGATTCTGTTTGCTAGTATTTTGTTGAGGATTTTTGCATCTATGTTCATCAGTGATATTGGCCTGTAGTTTTCTTTCTTTGTGACATCCTTGTCTGGTTTTGGTATCAAGGTGATGGTGGCCTCATAGAATGAGTTTGGGAGTGTTCCTCCCTCTGCTATATTTTGGAAGAGTTTCAGAAGGATAGGTGTTAGCTCTTCTCTAAATGCTTGATAGAATTCGCCTGTGAAGCCATCTGGTCCTGGGCTTTTGTTTGTCGGAAGATTTTTTATCACAGTTTCAATTTCAGTGCTTGTGATTGGTCTGTTCATATTTTCTATTTCTTCCTGATTCAGTCTTGGCAGGTTGTGCATTTCTAAGAATTTGTCCATTTCTTCCAGGTTGTCCATTTTATTGGCATAGAGTTGCTTATAGTAATCTCTCATGATCTTTTGTATTTCTGCAGTGTCAGTTGTTACTTCTCCTTTTTCATTTCTAATTCTATTGATTTGAGTCTTCTCCCTTTTTTTCTTGATGAGTCTGGCTAATGGTTTATCAATTTTGTTTATCTTCTCAAAGAACCAGCTTTTAGTTTTATTGATCTTTGCTATCGTTTCCTTCATTTCTTTTTCATTTATTTCTGATCTGATTTTTATGATTTCTTTCCTTCTGCTAACTTTGGGATGTTTTTGTTCTTCTTTCTCTAATTGCTTTAGGTGCAAGGTTAGGTTGTTTATTCGAGATGTTTCCTGTTTCTTAAGGTGTGATTGTATTGCCATAAACTTCCCTCTTAGAACTGCTTTTGCTGCATCCCATAGGTTTTGGGTCGTCGTGTCTCCATTGTCATTTGTTTCTAGGTATTTTTTAATTTCCTCTTTGATTTCTTCAGTGATCACTTCGTTATTAAGTAGTGTATTGTTTAGCCTCCATGTGTTTGTATGTTTTACAGCTCTTTTCCTGTAATTGATATCTAGTCTCATAGCATTGTGGTCGGAAAAGATACTTGATACAATTTCAATTTTCTTAAATTTACCAAGGCTTGATTTGTGACCCAAGATATGATCTATCCTGGAGAATGTTCCATGAGCACTTGAGAAAAATGTGTATTCTGTTGTTTTTGGATGGAATGTCCTATAAATATCAATTAAGTCCATCTTGTTTAATGTATCATTTAAAGCTTGTGTTTCCTTATTTATCTTCATTTTGGACGATCTGTCCATTGGTGAAAGTGGGGTGTTAAAGTCCCCTACTATAATTGTGTTACTGTCGATTTCTCCTTTTATGGCTGTTAATATTTCCCTTATGTATTGAGGTGCTCCTATGTTTGGTGCATAAATATTTACAATTGTTATATCTTCTTCTTGGATTGATCCCTTGATCATTATGTAGTGTCCTTCTTTGTCTCTTCTAGTAGTCTTTATTTTAAAGTCTATTTTGTCTGATATGAGAATTGCTACTCCAGCTTTCTTTTGGTTTCCATTTGCATGGAATATCTTTTTCCATCCCCTTACTTTCAGTCTGTATGTGTCTCTAGGTCTGAAGTGGGTCTCTTGTAGACAGCATATATATGGGTCTTGTTTTTGTATCCATTCAGCCAGTCTGTGTCTTTTGGTGGGAGCATTTAGTCCATTTACATTTAAGGTAATTATTGATATGTATGTTCCTATTCCCATTTTCTTAATTGTTTTGGGTTCGTTATTGTAGTTCTTTTCCTTCTGTTGTGTTTCGTGCCTAGAGAAGTTCCTTTAGCATTTGTTGTAAAGCTGGTTTGGTGGTGCTGAATTCTCTCAGCTTTTGCTTGTCTGTAAACGTTTTAATTTCTCCATCAAATCTGAATGAGATCCTTGCTGGGTAGAGTAATCTTGGTTGCAGGTTTTTCTCCTTCATCACTTTAATTATGTCCTGCCACTCCCTTCTGGCTTGTAGAGTTTCTGCTGAGAGATCAGCTGTTATCCTGATGGGGATTCCCTTGTGTGTTATTTGTTGTTTTTGCCTTGCTGCTTTTAATATGATTTCTTTGTGTTTAATTTTTGACAGTTTGATTAATATGTGTCTTGGTGTATTTCTCCTTGGATTTATTCTGTATGGGACTCTCTGTGCCTCCTGGACTTGATTAACTATTTCCTTTCCCATATTAGGGAAGTTTTCAACTATAATCTCTTCAAATATTTTCTCAGTCCCTTTCTTTTTCTCTTCTTCTTCTGGAACCCCTATAATTCGAATGTTGGTGCGTTTAATGTTGTCCCAGAGGTCTCTGAGACTGTCCTCTGTTCTTTTCATTCTTTTTTCTTTATTTTGCTCTGCAGCAGTTATTTCCACTATTTTATCTTCCACCTCACTTATCCGTTCTTCTGCCTCAGTTATTCTGCTATTGATCCCATCTAGAGTATTTTTTATTTCATTTATTGTGTTTTTAATCGATGCTTGATTCATCTTTAGTTCTTCTAAGTCCTTGTTAACTGTTTCTTGCATTTTGTCTATTCTATTTCCAAGATTTTGGATCATCTTTACCATCATTATTCTGAATTCTTTTTCAGGTAGACTGCCTATTACCTCTTCATTTGTTAGGTCTGGTGGGTTTTTATCTTGCTCCTTCTCCTGCTGTGTGTTTTTCTGTCTTCTCATTTTGCTTATGTTACTGTGTTTGGGGTCTCCTTTTTGCAGGCTGCAGGTTCGTAGTTCCCGTTGTTTTTGGTGTCTGTCCCCGGTGGCTAAGGTTGGTTTAGTGGGTTGTGTAGGCTTCTTGGTGGAGGGGACTACTGCCTGTGTTCTGGTGGATGAGGCTGGATCTTGTGTTTCTGGTGGGCAGGGAGCCATGACCATAGATTTATCCAGAAATGATGATTAGTAGGAATAGAGAAGGAATGGAAGGGGAGTTTTAAAAGTGGGTCTCTGGGACTTCCCTGGTGGTGCAGTGGTTAAGAATCCACCTGCCAATGCAGGGGACACGGGTTCAAGCCTTGGTCCGGGAAGATCCCACATGCCGCGGAGCAACTAAGCCCGTGCGCCACAACGACTGAGCCTGTGCTCTAGAGCCCTCAAGCCGCAACTACTGAGCCCGTGTGCCACAACTACTGAAGACTTCGTACCTACAGCCCGTGCTCCGCAACAACAGAAGCCACCGCAACGAGAAGCCCACGCACCGCGACAAAGAGTAGCCCCCACCTCGCCCAAACTAGAGGAAACCCAAGTTCAGCAATGAAGACCCAACTCGGCCAAAAGACAAAAAAAGTGGGTCTCTGATGGCCACTATGTCCTTCAGCCCAAAGTATTTGTCTCCAGATAGAGGCAAAGATAGAAGTAGTTTGCTTTGACTGATGGAGCCCAGATGATGCCTTGTCATCAAGCATTTCAGTAACTGGGAGTTGAAAGGTAAAGTAGGGAGGGGGTCACAGGGAAGGAGCCATGGGGGTGGGGACACTGCTGGCCGGGAAGCTGGTAAAGAAATGAGAGGTGCTTCTGAGGGCTTCTAAACCATGCAGGTGGAGTGAGGGACCCAGCCAGAGGGAAGATTCTCTGGTACTTCTCTCAACAAATCTTTTTCTCTCTCCCAAGTTTGGAAGCATCGAAGAACTGGAAAATTGCGATTGGGATCCCTAAGGGGTTTTCTAAAGTAGCCACGTATATAGTTTTTTAAATCCTCACAGATAGATCACTGGGCAACCATAAGAAGAAGGAGGTGGAGGAAGAGGAAAATTCTTTATATATAAATGTGAAAAGATCTTTAAGATCTTAGGAACTCCCTGGCGGTTCGGTGGTTAGGACTCTGCACTTTCACTGCCAAGGGCCCGGGTTCAGTCCCTGGTCAGGGAACTAAGATCCTGCAAGCCCGGAAAAAAAAGAAAAAAAAAAAGATCTATAGTTAAGCAAAAAAGCAAAGTGAAGGACCATGTCTAGCACGTGGGACAGGCTCTATAAGTTGAAGGGTCCAGTGAAAAATGAAATTGAGGGGGTTCAAAAATTAAGAATTTCAAGAGAGCAAGAGCCGAGCATTAACCAAGCGCAGGGCCCTCCTTACTGTGGGGCCCTGTGTGACGGTGGCACATTTCGTTCTCCACACCCATGAAGCCAGTCGTGCTGGGATGCTACCATGCAGTAAACCTGAAATGTTACATAAGAAATAAATAATGAGGTTTACTTATGGAGGTGGTGAGAACTAGTAGGAATGAAGAAGGAGGAAGGAGAATATCCACTCTATGCCTATTTATACTTTTTAATGTGTGAGCTGTGTGGATGAGTTACCAAGTCAAAAAATGAGGGCTTCCCTGATGGCGCAGTGGTTGAGAGTCCGCCTGCCGATGCAGGGAACACGGGTTCGTGCCCCAGTCCGGGAAGATCCCACATGCCACAGAGCGGCTGGGCCTGTGAGCCATGGCTGCTGAGCCTGTGCATCGGAGACTGTGCTCAGCAACAGGAGAGGCCACAACAGTGAGAGGCCCGCGTACCGCAAAAAAAAAAAAAAAAAAAAAAAGTTAAAAAATGAAATAATTTAGAAAAGTCCTCAGGGCTGTAGAGAACTGCATGCATACTCTAAGCAATACATGGGTTCACATTCACATTTCTCAGTGATTCCATGTTGCTACGTGGAGGTCCTGGGAATGAGAAGAAGCTCAGAGGACAGAGGCATCTGACTGAAGCCACAACTGTCCTCTTTCTCACCATTCATGCGCTTGCCACTGGACTTAGATTTCTAAGAAGCCAAATAAAGTAAAACATGTTATCTCACTCTGTGATCTGTGAGGTTCTCTTCAGCCTCCTGAATTTCACTAGGCCTCAGGCACATGAGCCAGTGCCTACTTTTACAGCTGCCTTGTAGGGTAATAAGTGCTATTCTTGTGAGCAGAGGGACTCCAGATCTCTTTAAATGCATGGGTTGGATGAATGTATCAGTAATAATGGTAGTAATCAGTAATAACAACACGTTCCAAGTTCAAGAAGACACCTTATGTAAAATAGATAGCTAGTGGGAAGCAGCCGCAGAGCACAGGGAGATCAGCCCGGTGTTTTGTGACCACCTAGAGGGGTGGGATAGGGAGGGTGGGAGGGAGACACAAGAGGGAGGGATATGGGGATATATGTATACATATAGCTGATTCACTTTGTTATACAGCAGAAACTAAACACAACATTGTAAAGCAATTATACTCCAATAAAGATGTTTAAAAAAAAAAAAAAAGACACCTTCATGTGTCTCCAGAATGGTGCAACCCGGAGAAATGGAAGCAGAATGTGAAATACTCCCAAACTACAGATAATCATAATAGTTGGCACGTATTGGGTATCTACAATGTACTGAAGGAATTACTCATTTAATCCTCATGATTCCCCTCAAGGCAGGTCCTACTATTTTTCTCATTCTATAGATAAGGAAACTGGAGTCCGAAGAGGAAAAGTAACTTGCCCAATATTACCCTGTGAATGAAGGATGGAGCCAGACTGGAACAAGGACATTCTGGCCCCAAAGCCCACAGTCTTAATCATTAACCACATAGGAGGGAAGCCCCAGTTTTAATGTAAATGATCTATGTAATATTGAAATAAAATGTAATAATTCTTCTCAGCTGTTTTACCAACAGAATCTTCCTCTGTCCAGAACACAATAGAGCTAATTTGGAAGTAAGGGCTACCTACTTTCATTTGTATAGATGTGGCTATGAATTCTTTTGTGTCATCAAGTCAAATGAACACTAGGTTCACCATTGTTTAAGGCCCACAGTAGTGCTCGGTATGGACTGCACCCCCTTTTTCTTGGAAACATTTCTTAAATTTTGACAACTTGACAGCTCTTAGGAGCAACTCTCTCAAGACTTTCCACAAGCTCTCCAAGTGCTGTAAGAGGTTGAGGTAGTTAAGAGGAGTGATGAGGAATTACTTCCAAGAGTACCAATAAATCAATAATCCAGAGTCACAGAAGGTCAAGTTCAGAGGCAGATGTTGGCATTCCTTAACTGAGAAAAGAAGACTCCAGGACTCAATTCAAATTGGCTGTAGAAGTAGTATGAAAGTCAGACCAAACCCCAACATTCCCTTGGGAGCTTTTTCCCTTCTGAATTGCCTAGGACACCAGGAGCCAAGTATCTCTGTGAGAGAAGTGTATCGATATATACATGTGTACCTTCTATCTTGTTTTGCATTTATCTTCCACTAAATCATGGTGATTACTTTGATGGAAAAGCCAATTTCAGACATATCTTTCTTTCCCAGCACCTAAAACATGACAAAGCAAAATAGATCCTTGATATACGTTTGTTGAAATGATGAGTGAATGAATGAATGACTCATCAGTCAGTTGAGGTACTACCATATTCCTTAATGGCCAGGTTATACAAGTAATATCTCATCATGACAATCCAACCCCTCCCTGCAGCCAACCAATGATTTCAAAATCATATGAAATATTCAAATGATTTTTATTCTGTTGACACTTTGTGATAATTGCTAGAAATTCTTTTCCCAGTAGGCAGAAGCTGGAGATGAAACAAAACCAATATTAAATTTCTTCATCAAGAATTGGAAAGTGCTGGGCTTCCCTGGTGGTGCAGTGGTTGAGAGTCTGCCTGCTAATGCAGGGGACATGGTCTGGGAGGATCCCACATGCCACGGGGCAACTAGGCCCGTGAACCACAACTACTGAGCCTGCACGTCTGGAGCCTGTGCTCTGCAACAAGAGAGGCCGCGATAGTGAGAGGCCCATGCACCACGATGAAGTGTGGCCCCGCTTGCCACAACTAGAGAAAGCCCTCACACAGAAACGAAGACCCAACACAGCAAAAAATTAATTAATTAATTAATAAAATCCCACCCCCAACATCTTCAAAAAAAAAAAAAAAGAATTGGAAAGTGAAAACAAAATGTCTTGAATATAGTAAAAGAGGGACATTTTGCAGAGCAGCTTAATATATTGCCCTGGAATGCCTAAAAGTATTTGTGTGATATTGTCAAGTAACTACTCAATAAATGCTTTAAAGCTTGTTTGGCTTGTTCAAATTTAAATTACTAAGAGAGGGACTTCCCTGGTGGTCCATTGGTTAAGACTCCATACTCCCAATGCAGGGGGCCTGGGTTCGATCCCTGGTCAGGGAACTAGTTCCCTCGTGCCACAAGGAAGATCGCACATGCCGCAACTAAAGACTCAGCACAGCCAAATAAGTAAATAAATATTTAAAATACTAACAGAGAGAAAAGAGGTTTGGTTGATTTTTACAAATTCAATATCCAAAGTAGTATGGAAGGAAATAAAACAGCTGGGATTTGTGTAGTTGCTAATTTAGCTGAAGAATAATCATCCAGCTAAGCAAAAATAATTCCTCTGCCACGTCTGGAGGAACCAGTTGCAGAAGGGAAGGTGTGGTTTTATTGCCAAAAGGACATTTTCCTTACTGGAAAAAATATTCTTAATTTTATGCAAATTACTCTTTGGTCTTATCCTTATTTATTTATGTATTTCTTTTTCTGCTTCAAAGTGATGAAACATAAGAAGTGGGAAGGTGGTCTCAGGATTTTTATGAGATTAATAAAGCCAGGATTTCTTGGGAAAGAGACTGGCTGAATCTTGGTCAGGTGATGAGATACTATAAGGAGTTCAGTGTCCTAAAGTTTTCCAGTAAAAGCTGCAGGATGAGAAAGACTGCCAGTAGCTTGTGAGGAGAGGCCAAGGGATTTGTCTACACTCTAAGAGTAATTGAAAATTGGGAAGTTTTGCTTAAAGGGAAAAAAGGAAAAGTCAAGTTACAAATAAACAATGATTGATAATAATCAAAGTCTAGTGGGACAAAGAACTTAACCCAAACATAGACTTTTTAACAGTAGTTCTTTGGATGTTGTTCTAAGTTCTCTACAGAGTATCACTTTCTATATTGCCTTTACTATTTTAAGAGTTATATTTAGATTTTCTTATTTGCATTTCTGTTTTTCTCAAAACGAGTGATTCTTTTTTTTTTTTTTTTTTTTTTTGCAGTACACAGGCCTCTCACTGTTGTGGCCTCTTCCATTGCGGAGCACAGGCTCCGGACGCACAGGCTCAGTGGCCATGGCTCACCGGCCCAGCCGCTCCGCGGCTAGTGGGATCCCCCCGGACCGGGGCACGAACCCGTGTGCCCTGCATCGGCAGGCGGACTCTCAACCACTGCATCACCAGGGAAGCCCAAAACGAGTGATTCTTGAAACTTATGTGTGTCGGAATCACCAAGGAAGCTTTTTAAAAATGGAGATTCCTGAACCCAAGGTCCCAAAGAGTCTAATTAGGTGGATATAGGGTTGGGGCTCAAGACTCTGTGTTTTAACAAGGAAATAGGTCCTAGGTAATTTGATGCAAGGAATTCACATCTCACTTTTGAGAAACTACTCTTATGATTTATGAAGCAGGTAATGTCCTGGGTCTATGCATCTGGAGCAAGGAATTACCACCAGATGGAAATTTATCAAAATTACAAGCATAATGGAAAGGAGAACTCTGAGAGGTCAGAGGGTAGTGATTTTATCATTTAAACGTGATGTCAAATAACTACTCAATAAATGTTTCAAAACTTAGTTTATTCAAATTTAAAATATTATGAGTTTAGAGATTTGGATGAATTTTACAAATTCAATACCAAAAGTAATGTGGAAGAAAAATAAACATTGGATGTGTATAATGGCTAATTTATTAGAGTTTTGAAGTCCAGGACACATAGAAACAGAACCCAGAGAGAAGGCTGGAGAGCTACAGAAACTCGTTTTACCTAGTTTTCAATTCTGCCAGCCTCTCCCTAGCAGTAATGACTTGATAATAAACTTCAAACTAATTTTTAATGCCCACAATTTAGAAATCACTATTTGGTTGCGAATCTCCATCTCGCCTTATTTCACCTACCTCTCCAGGTGAGGCATGTCCAAATCTGCCTTACAAATTCAAAGCATGTTCTTCTGATTTCATTGCAACCCCTCCCTCAACTGAAAAGACAGGGGAAGAAAAACTGAATTGAATGAAAAGGAACCTAGCACTGGACAGCATTTTGCCCCCTCCCAAATATGCACATGCCTCCTTCTCTCCCTCCTTTTATGAGTATGAGAGTTCCATGTAACAGTACAGTCCCAGTACCAGGAATCTTTGTAATTTTCCTTTGTGGAATACCTGGGCTACTGTAGGTCAATAGAAAAGTAGGAAGAATGGCTTCTTACCTAGATTCTGCAGAGGAAGATCTATTTTTCACTGACCCATCAGGACACCCATTCACCCAGAGAAGTAATATGAGCTGAGACATTCTAAGACACATCCCTTCTTAGAGAAGCTCAGCCCACACTGGCTCTGTAGAATCAAAGGTTTCTCAGAGGGCCCATTTCCTAAAGCTGTTGTCATTTCAGAGGCTCTTCTGGCCCCTCTCTCCAAGGTCTCCACCTTAGTTATGCAGCTGTTAGCACCGTGACAGCCATCAAAGAGTACATGCTTTGGGCAACGCAACCTCGTGCAGTGGGGAAGTGTTTGACTCAGAAAGTCACAGTCTTCCATACGGATCTCTCATCTTCCCGTTTGTCAGTGACAGCAGATGGTACAAGGCATCAAACCCTTGCAGGAAGCCACTGCCCTATAGCATGGTATGAGAAAGCATGGAACATTGGGCTTCAGACACTAATTGCCTGACGAACAGCAAATCACTTAGCCTCTTTAAGCATCATTTTCCTCCTCTATTAAAGGGGTATTCCTACCTTCTGGGTTTGTGAGAATTTGAGATATTCAAAATGCCTGGGATATAATAGTTGATCAATAAACGGCAGTTATTATTTTATGCATGAGCCTTAGGCTCATGTGTGAACACTGAGTTATTAATTAGAAGGTAAATGAAAGCTGGCTGGAGGGAATTGTATTTGACCTTTAGCAAATTATTTCATTTAGATGCATTGATGCAAAACTATCACATCTTATGAAGAAAGACAAAAATAAATCTGGCTGACAAAAGATATTTTAATAAATATTCAACCTCCCACCAACATCACATCACAGTCTATGGCCACCCCACTGTAATTTGTATGCCATTTGGGGAGGCTTTGTGCCTTTCCCTCTCTTGTCAAAGTCTGGCTGATTGGGGGCTGGATTCAGCTCGTAAAATCTTTTTTGAGTGCCTGCATCTAGTGACTGCTCCAAAAAAAAAGGTACTCTCGATGCTTTTTCCCTTCAATTAAGCTTACCACCAAATCAACTTGAGTGTACTGGGGTTGGTAGAGTCTCTCTAAATTATTCCCACTGATAGATAGAACTGATAGAACTGATCCCAGATAGATCAGTTCAGCTGGTATAAAGTGATGCAGGAGCCTGATGTACCCATCCTTACGTGCCCCATTTTACTGACAGGCAAAGAGAACCTACCGCAGTCCATATAAAGTATTGATACCTTATAACATGGGGGCAATGTTATGAGATTTACTTTGTTTGCAGAACTATGGTCTATTACAGGGAGAACAGCATAGCTGTTCCAGCTGATGAGAGAAAGGGAGAAAGAAAAAATGACCAGGGCTTGCTACAGACTGGAAAAAGAAGAGACACAGACGCATCATGACCTTATCTTGGAAATCTAGAGACTAGATTGATGAGTGAGAAAAGAAGGAGTGTCCCAGGGAAGGATGAGGGTCCATGAAGGCATTTCTGGGAGGGCAATGCACAAAAGAGGAGGTTGAGGGGGATAAAGAGGCTGGGGCTGCCATTCTTTGAAGAACAGTCAGGGACAAAGAACTGACTGGCAGCCTTGGGGAAGAATGGAGCTAAGGCTACCAAGCTTAAAAAAAAAAATAGAACTAGAAAAGAAAAGAAAGGGGAGCTGTAAGAGAAATCAATTGCTGATACTATTCTGTTAGAAAAGACTTCAGATCCCACGACTAAAAGAAGAGATTTGTGTTTTTCACACACAATCCTCTCATGCTGAATCACATGTAACTGGTGTTATTGGGGCCTCATCTGGAGTGTCTCTGCCTCTCGACCTACCTACCTGGGATGAGGATGTGTTAGAAAGTGCAACCCAGTGAATTCTGCAAAAGGGCTCTGATTAACCTTAGAAAACTCCGACTGCACAAGCAGCCAATATAATAAGCTCGTATGTTGTGACTGATTACGACCATTACCATTCCTGCATATTTCTGCCTTCTAATGCCCACAGAAGAGCGGGAAGGAGAGTTAGGCAAACATTTTTGGGACTGGTTTTATTAAGCTAATATACCAGGCATTGCCCATTTTGCATCCTGAGAAGTCATCAATTGCTTTAAACTTAGCATTTTCGTTAGAAATCATCTATTTTAAATAATTATACAGTAAATCTTTGAAGTGCTTTTTATCCCAGGACCTCAAAATACATTACTATTGCTGCTGAATCTCAGCATTTGGTAGATAGTACTACATTAATTTTCTAGATGGTTAAACTAAAGCATCTAATGGTGAAATACAAAATCAGCTATAAAGGTAGGAAAGGAGTTCAGAGCACTCTGGGCCAAGCGCTTACCATTCGCCTATATAACTATGCTTATTGATACACGCTGCTATCCAGATGCACAATTATGATCTAGGGGCAAGTGAAGACTTTGACCGTCCATTTGGAGAGGACATCAGTCATGTTGGTGGCTGCCTGACATGTTTTAGATATGCTTATCATGTTTGGGGAGCAGCTCACTTTCCTATTTCCCTTGCAGCTGCAGGGAAGACATGTGACCTGGGCTCTGCCAATCAGATGCACTGGTTGAGCAGCAAGTCTAGTTCCTGGTGCAGACATTCAGCAGAACAGATTATAGTGTCAACTGCATGGTGGTGGCAGCGCTGGCTTCCCCATCAGACCAGTCTGAAGGCACAGTTGTGGGCATGTTTCTGGAACTTTAGCCTCTAGCCTGGTTCTTTCGTCCTCTCAATGATTGTTTGAATTACCCTGTACACTTTTTTTTTTTTTTTTTTTTTGCGGTACGCGGGCCTCTCACTGTTGTGGCCTCTCCCGCCGCGGAGCACAGGCTCCGGACGCGCAGGCTCGGCGGCCATGGCTCACGGGCCCAGCTGCTCCGCGGCATGTGGGATCTTCCCGGACCGGGGCATGAACCCGTGTCCCTTGAATCGGCAGGCGGACTCTCAACCACTGCGCCACCAGGGAAGCCCCCCAAACCATAATTATTAAACAAAGAAACATGAAACAAACAGACCATCAGTACATGTGTGTAGTACAACAACTATTGGGATTTACTCTGCTTCATCATATACCAGGTGAGTCAACCACACACCTTGCTTTGTGTTGCAGCTCTCAAGGTGAATCTCCTTTGGGAGACATTACACAGCCTGAAACAGAACCACTGTTGGTATTTGCTAAGGTATCTTGGTGTGGGTAAGAGCTTCCCCCAAAATTCCCTTTCTGTCAACATTTGGCAGGGCTTCTGTCAACAAAAATTACAACAACCAACACCTAACAGAGGAGTGTCTGGCATAGTCAATACTCAATACTTCTTTTGTAATCATAAGACAATCAAATGAAAATGAGCCATGTCTAATCTAACAGTGAGTGAATATAGTAACACACATAGTGCCAAACATGTAAGTGCTATATAAATATTAGCTATTAGTGTTATTATTATTATCTAGAGTCACTGTTGCTTCTTGTTCACATTATGGGAACCCAGAAGGGCCTCTCCCACTTCCTTCTCTCACTCCATGCCTCTTATTTAAATGCTATCAAAACTTTCAAATTTAAACCACCCCTCTTTCTCTCCCTCTTCCTCTCCCTCGCCCTTTCACTTTTTCTCTCTCTCTCTCTCTCACACACACACACATAGTGAGAGAATGTGGTCTCTCATGCATTGCTGATGGAAGTGTAAGCAGCACAGCTCCTACGGAGGGAAATTTGGACAAAATTTATAAATACAAATACAAATTTGTATCAAAATTACAAATACAAATACTTTTCAACCCAGAAGGTCACACTGGAGAATTTATCCTACAGATTAACTCATACCCACGTGATAAACCATATGTAAAATGTTATTCATTTGCAGACTTGTTTGAAATGGCAAAATGGGAATCAAACCAAGTGTCTATCAATAGGGAGCTTATTAAATAAACCTTGGTACAAGCATAGAGTCTGAATACTATACAGCAATGAAAAATTTAAAAGGAGGAAGATTTCCATGTACTTTTATGGGATGATCTCCAGGATATATTGCTAAGTTTAAAAATAATAAGGCAAAGGAGAACAGTGCATAAAACATTCTAGATTTGGCATAAAAGTGAGGGGTGTGGATAAGTATATATACTTGTATTTGTTTTACATTAAGAAACTCTGGAAGGGTATGGAGGAAAATAAGAGGAATGATGGTCATGGCAGGGAATGGAGAATTAGGCAGGTCAGGGAGAGAGGAAGCAAGGAATGAAGGGAAAATATTTTACTATAATAGTTTTAATTGTCTATTCAAAATAGATATAGACAGATAAGTGATAGATACATGGATAGACAGATAGATAGACAGATAGGTAGATATATAGATAGATAACCCACCTTTCTTTTAAATGAAAAGAAAACCTGGTCTTATGACTATCTAAGGAGTACATTCCCCTGCCAGTTCTCTGGAGTTGGAGTGGAGGCCCAGGAAGTTCATCTGGAGCAGGCTGTCCCCTCCGCTCCAGGCTGCTTCCCCTACCTACTGTGGGATGATGGGGACTTTGAGATGGGTAACTGTGCCTAGAAAGCTGGACACCTGTATTGGCTAACTTAATACAGTCTGCTGGGCTCTGGCCCTGTTCTCACATCTATATATTCCTTCTGGGACTTAAGAGTATAAATTAAGAAGAACCTCTAGGGTCACAGACTCAATATTATAAAACTCTTCATTTCTTTGCTTTCATCAAAAGTTTAAATTCAGGCTTTTAATGTGATTTGCAAATAGCTTTGTGTGATATGACATTGGAGGTCAGAGGACTTCTCAATCCATCTGAACATACATAAACACACTGCAACAAAAATCCATTAAAAGTAGAAATAGCTAATCCTTTACATGGAGTGAATAAATAATTCGCCTCCAGGCTCTCCAACCATAAATCAGTTGTGCCGTTATCAGATGCCAATGCTGGAATAGGAAAGCAAAGCAGCTGTATTAAACTTTGACAATTAAAAAAAAAAAAGAATGGATAAAGTGGAGATGAACCATTTGTTTTCTTTCCAGGTAGTTGTCTAAACAGACTATGTAATGAACAAGCTGGGGAGAAACCAGTGACTTAATGCTCTTCTGATGAAAACTTTTCCTGATTTTTTACCTCAGGTAAAGGATGGATCTGATTCACACTTTAAGGGCTCCAGTAGTGGCACATGCCAACAATCTGATGTGACTCAGGCACCTACACAGGCTCATCCCTGCTCCAGTGAGAGACCCACTGGCAACTTGGCTCCCAAGCTCAGCTGGAGGAGGAAGGGAAGGCTCAGGGACAGAATAATGCAGGACTCATTCTACACCGAAAAGGCCTAAGGAAGAGAGGTGCTCCCATACCTCCTGTAGTCAGGAAAAGTCAGGAGGGCTATGGAAGAGCTTTAAGGATGAAGAGGACCCACGCAGGAAACGAGGCTCAAGTCAAGCCAGCCACTTCCATGCAGATGACCCCTTACAGCAAGACTTCTTAAAATTCAGTTAACAAATGTTTACACGGGGCTTGCTTTGTGCCAGGCACAGTTCTAAGTGCTTCAGACACCAATTCCGTAAATCCTCACCACATCCCCTTGAGGTAGGTTCTATTGTTAGCTCCATTTTACTGGGGAAGAAATTAAGGTACAACATAATTAAGAAACCTGCCCAGTTTTATTCAGTTGTGGATGAGGAAGCCCAAGGAAAACAAATGACTAGAGATATGAGCCTTAAGGTTAACAGAGCCGCCCTGATAATTATCATTAGCAATTCCACTCCAAGGTATATACCCAAAATACTTGAAAACAGTTGTTCAGAAAAAACCTGGATACAAATATGGAGAGCAGCACTATTCACAAGAGCTAAAAGGTAGAAACAATCCAAATGTCTATCAGTGGATAACAAAATATGGTATTTCCATATAATGTAATATTATTCAGCCATACAAAAGAATGAGATACTACATGTCACAACATAGATGAATCTGAAAACCATTATGCTAAGGGCACATAGTGTGTAATCCCATTTACATGAAACATCCAAGAGAGGCAAATCCATAGAGACAGAAAGCAGATTCGTGGTTCGCAGGGCCTGGGGAGAGGGAGGAAATGGGAAGTGATGGCTTAATGGGTTTGGGAGTGTCCTTTTGGAGTGATGAAAATACTGGAACTAGGTAGTGGCGATGGTTGCATAACATTGTGAATGTACTAAATGATATTGAATTACATACTTTAAGATGGTTAAAATGTTGAATCTTAGGTGAATTTTACCTAAAAAAAAACACCTCAGTGGTTTTATAAAATAATTATTTCTTCTCAGTCACATATCTGTGGGTCATCTGGGGGTAAGGTGATCTAGTGTGAGCTAGGCAGAGCTTGGTTCTGGGCTACAGGTTGGATCCAGGTCACCTCACATGTCTCTCCTCCTCTCACCAGTAGGCTGGACAGGGCATATTCTCCTCACAGTGACGGCAGAAGCACCAGAGGGCACCCCAACACTCAGACACATTTAAATGGCTTGCATCTCCTTGGCCAAAACAAGTCACACGGCTGAACTCAAAAACAAAGGGCAGGGAAGCACACTCCACTACTGGGGAAAGGAACTATTGATACAAAGATGAGTGACAACATGGATGAACTTGGAAGACATTATGCTAAGTGAAATAAGCCAGACACAGAAGACAAATACTATAAGATCTCACTTAGATGTGGAATCTACAAAAGTCAAACTCATAGAATCAGAGAATAGAATGATGGCTGCCAGGGGCTAAGGGATGAAGGAAATGGGGAGATGCTGGTCAAAGTGTACAAGCCTTTGGTTATCAGATGAATAAGTTCTGTGAGTCTAATGTACAGCCTGGTGGTTACAGTTAATAATGCCATCTTGTATACATGAAATTTACTAAAAGAGTGAATCTTAAGTGTTCTTACCACAAAATTAAAGGTAACTATGTGAGATGATGAATGTGTTAATTAACTTGATTGTGGAAATCATTTCATAATAAATGCATATATTAAATCATCACATTGTACACCTTTAAAAGTTACATTGTACATCCTAAATATATACAATTTTGATTTGTTAATTATACCTCAATAAAGCTGGAAGTAAAAAAAGAATGATTTTTTTTAAGTTGAATGGTAAAACACAAAGATAAAGAAAGGAGTAAGGAATTGGGAACTTGAATGCAATCTACCTCAGCTTTTTCCCTACACAGTTGACCTCTTCACTCTTTTTTTTTTTTTTTTTTTTTTTTTTGTGGTACGCAGGCCTCTCACTGTTGTGGCCTCTCCCGTTGCGGAGCACAGGCTCCGGACGCACAGGCTCAGCGGCCATGGCTCATGGGCCCAGCCGCTCCGCAGCATATGGGATCTTCCCGGACCGGGGCACAAACCCGTGTCCCCTGCATCGGCAGGCAGACTCTCAACCACTGCGTCACCAGGGAAGCTCGACCTCTTCACTCTTTACTCCTAAATGGCAAGAACTCCTCTATATCTTTTCCACCAGCTTTCATGATTTTTTAGAGCAAAGGGCCTCCTTCTAAGGAATGTGACCCATTTTCACTCAAGGTACTCATTAAATTGTACAAAACACAGATCAAAGTGAGAGTTTATAATTCAGCTGGGTTCTTCTAATGTTTAGCAGATGGAATGGATGAGTTCCAAAGCAGTTATAGGAGCCTTGGTAACAGATAGCACATTTTCAGGTGTGTAGATCTCCCCACCATACTTAGTGGCATATTTAAAATCCCACCATCAGTCAAGGGGAAGAGAGAGGACCTGGAGGATTGTGTAGGAATTTCATGGGCCAGTCCTGGAAGCAGTAAACAACACTTCTACCTACATTCTATTGGCCAGAATTCAGTCATATGGTTGCAAGTTTTATAGGTGCAAAGGAGACTGGGAAATGCAATCCAGCTGTATGCCTAAGAGGAAGAGAGAACTGGTAAAGTGAATAGTTAGCTAGTCTCTGCCATATTCTACATTAAGCCGTCTTTATTTGAATGTCAAACCACCTAAAGTTGGCTTCAGAAAAATGCTAATCTCTTGTTTGTGGGAGTTTAGAGGACCACGTCTCCAAGGCTGGAGGAATAAAGGAAAGTCTGGCACCAGGTTTGAGGACATTGAGCAGCTAGAGAAGTAGGGACCACAATAGCATCAACAAAACTCGGCTCAAAGAAATGTAAAACTGTACCAGAACTTGAAGAAAAAACATGTGAGGGCCCAAAGACCTTCAAGATTCCAATGCCTGGAATTCAAACAAGAAAACTAAGTGAGTTCTTAGAGGCAAATACCATTCAATGACAAAAGCCTTGACTTCATTTCACTCAAGTCTGCCCTGGGGAAGCAGGACTTCCGTATATGTTACAGATTTCACCATTCTATTAATGGCTTGCTCCCTAGACTTATACTGTCACCCTAAATAAATTGAAGCTTGAACAAGCAATGTAATCAAAATGATTTGGACACAAAAGTCTTTCTTCTGTTTCTTTCCCACTCCTTTTGCCCACCTCCCCCCTCATAACAGCTGACCTGAAGGAAGTAAAGGAAAAGCTAGGCTGAGGATGCTGTTAACACCTCCAAGGTCAATGAAAGACAAAATGAATTCAAAAATTATACTTCCAAAGTACTCATCATGCTTTCCCAAGCTGGCAAGTTCCTTCTTTCTAGACAATGACCCAGCCTTCCCCCCTGAAATTTCAAGCCGGTTGCTATTTCCACCTCTCTCAACTGGAGGCTTTATTATCTTAAGGTGAGAAAAGTTTCTTCAGCAGAAGTCTGCCTGGGAGAGAAATCCGAGTGATTTAAGCAGTGCTGATGTGTACTGGAGATGGAAGAGAATCCCCAGCTGCCACATCGGAAAGAAAACATGTAAACTCAGATACATTTATTAAGGTTGGATATCTATTCAGCCAACCCTCTTTTTTTTTTTTTTAACTCTCAGATACTATTGTAATGAAAGCCACCACAAGTTCTCAGCAAATCACAGCTTCGAAGGAAAATGTCAATCCCTATCAAACCCCAGTGAATTGTTGCAGCTGATGGAAATGTAAATTCATCAGTTACTTTCCCCATTTCCCCCTCCATCCGCTCCAACCAACTGCCTCCTCCTCCAACTCACCCAAGAGTGCAGGAACAGAGATGCAAATCAATGCCTGCGGGACATCCCATCAGACAATGGCAAGGTCTAAAGAAAGGTTAAAGCAGAAAGGGAACGAAATTTATAGACTTAGCATTAAAATCTTAAAGGACCTTAGGAACAGCAATGAATCTGATGTTAGGAAAGGCAGGAGCTGCCAGAGGCCATGGCAGGAAGGCCTGACACGGGCCATAAATCTAAGCTTAGGAGCAGAAAAAATATAGGCTTCTTTTCAGGCTGAGGCAGCATGATGCAAAGATTCCAACCTGGACTTGAAAAGAGGCAAGGCCACAGAGGCATGGTGGGGAAGAAGCAGACCGGGACTGCAAATAAGGAACGAAAAGAGGAGCAGATCGTGTGGGTGGGAGCAGGGAGCCAGCTCGGGACTGCAGAGGCCGGCAACAAAGACACCAGCAACACACATATGGCTGTCGGGGGAGCTTGAAACTGATCCCCAAAGAAAGAAACAGAAAAGCTGTGGTTGCTCCTTGTTGCATCTATGAGATGGAATGCAGACGAACCTTGTAAGCAACCAGAATCAACACGAAAAGCCAGGCAGCTGGGGGCAACACAAGGTTGTGGAGGGGTCAGAAGATTGGGGGTGGGAGGGTCAGAAGATTGGAGGTGGGAGGGTCGGAAGATTGGGGGTGGGAGGGTCGGAAGACTGGCAGTGGGGAGGGTCAGAAGATTGGGGGTGGGAGGGTCAGAAGATTGGGGGTGGGGAGCTTGGGAAAGGCAGCAGTATCCAATGGTTATGACACAAGCTGGGCAGCCAAGAACTCCCAGGGTTGTCGTGAATTTTCATTCACTCATTCTATGTATTTTGGGGTTTTGTTTTTGTTTCTTTCAATTATGCCCTCTGGGGCGCAAATATACTACATTAAGACACTAATTAAAATGCATAAAACCATTGCAACTGAAAATAACATACCATGAATTATTACGAAAATGCCAAGCTCCAAGTGGCCTTCCCACTGGGACAGGGCTCACTGGAAACACAAAGTTGTCACCACTTTGATTGCCAGGGCTCACACCAGCTTCACCCACTTCCTAGGGTGAGGCATTCTTTTCTCTGCCTCAGTTTCCCCCAGAGGAAAAGAACTAAGGAAATCTCTTTCACAGTTCACAATCAGCAGGAAAGGACTGATTGAATTAATATCTTCACAGTACATTTCAAACCTTTGAAATTAAGTTATTTTTAATGTTAAATAAATATATACCCAACTCACTTATGTAAAGTAACTCTTTCAGTGTTTTAAAATATAAAAATCAATATACTTTTTCCATGTCTTACATCCCTCTCCACTCCATTTACTTTCTATATTCTGCATTTCTTCTCTTTGGCTTTCCTAATGGCTTTCCCCTACTTATCAAATTTCTGTCCACTTTTATTTCCTAGTGTCCATCATCTCTCTCCTTTCTGCCATTCGACTCTCCTCAATTTCTCACTTCTCCTATTTGTCTTGGAAACTAGAGTGCACCTCATATGCAATGTCATTTCATAGGTGAGTACATATGGTCATTAATATTCATTAGTTTTCTTAATCTCTAGTAAAAATAGAATAAAACATGCTACCTTTCCGTGTGTCAGACTAGTTGATTACCAGAATATATATTTAAAGTATAAGACTCTCCTTCTAGAGAGAACCTAGAGGTCAGAAAGCTCTGGGTGGTTGGTGCTTTCCTTGGACAAACCAAGGAAAAGGGAAATCAGCAAAGTTAAGAGATAACCTTAGGGGAGAAATATAAGGCTCAAAGTGATCAGCAAAACTATAGCCTTCAGCAGTGAATTCACCAAAGTGATTATCATCTTTTCACATCCTAGACTCACCAGCAGATCAAAGGGATTTCTACAAAAAGTTAAGAATCTTAGACTCTAGAACCTAACTTGCAGTGTTTCGTGTTGCCTGTAAAAAGTCAATCTGGATCAGGAAAAGAACTGGCTATTATGACTCACACCCCGCATGTACTATGTTAAAACCCAGAAAGATGCCAAAATGTCTCTGTAAAAGATAAAGGCTGTGTAAAGAGTAAAAAATAAAGAGATGGAAAACTAAACACCATCTCAGATGTAAGGATATTCAGATATTTAGGACCTCCCATAAGAAATAACTTCTTTTTTTTCTTAAGTCAATGGAGCCATAAATAAATGAACTTAATCTGACTTCTAACTAGCTCATTTGGTGAAAAGCTAGTGGACTAGAAGTTTATTTGCAGAACTGGGATCTTTCAGCAGCTCAATAACAGGCTTCCTGTTTGACTTTGCACAAGTTATTCAACTACTTGATGTCTAAAGTTACTCATCTGTAACACGAGTAAAACAATATGATAGCCATGTTATTTTTGGCTCTTGGGCTGCTCCCAACCTTGAATGTGTAACTGAATCTCACAGAGGAATTTCACAAAATTAATGAATATCTACAAATGCTGAAGGGCCTCAGGTCAATGTTGACTTCATGGAGTTATAACTATAGAGTAGCTGTTAATAGCCCTAGTGCCACCACCTTCTCTCCTAATCATTACTATTTCTGTCTGGTGTGTCCCTTCTGTTTAAGAATCCATCTGTCCCTCCCCTCCTAGAAGACTTTCTCTCCATTCCACCATCCATCTGAGCCCTTACCACAGCTTTCCTCTAGAATGCATAAGAGACCTTGTTGACGTTGACTTGCCTCTGCTTCCTCTCTCTTTAACACCTTATAAGCTGGCTTCTGTCCATCACTCTATATAGTTTTCTTTGTGTCAAACTCAATAGTTCTCTGATGTACAAATTTTCCTACAAAGATGTGTTCTCACCACTTTTACTGGTGCTGTGAAGGTTGATGTCTAGACTTCAGAGATGCTTCCATGTAGTAGATCACCTCCAACCTTTCTGGTGACTCCTTGGCAAATTCTTATTTCTCTTCCTGCCCAACGATCATCCTTTCTAATTCTTTCTAATAAATGGTTCACCTAATCATGTACTTTTTCTATTAACTGTCTGTATAATCTCCAGCTTCTGTTCTTTATCTCTTTTAGATCTGTAGCATGAATTCTGTTGAAGATACATGTGTCACTTATCCATTGTCATGATAGTAATGCATAACAAACCACCTTAAAACTTAGCGGTCTAGAGGGGAGACCTTCAAGATGGCACAGGAGTAAGACATGGAGATCACCTTCCTCCCCACAAATACATCAGAAATACATCTACATGTGGAACAACTTCTACAGAACACCTACTGAATGCTGCCAAAAGACCTCAGACTTCCCAAAAGATATTTTTTTTTCCTTTTTCTCTTTTTGTGAGTGTGTATGTGTATGCTTCTTGGTGTGATTTTATCTGTATAGCTTTGCTTTTACCATTTGTCCTAGGTTTCTGTCTGTCCTTTTTTTTTTTAGTATAGTCTTTAGCACTTGTTATCATTGGTGGATTTGTTTTTTGGTTTGGTTGCTCTCTTCTTTCTTTTTTCTTTTTTTTAATTACTTTTTAATTTTTTATTCTTAATAATTTTTAATTTTTATTTTAATAACTATTTCTTTTTATTTTATTTCTTTTTATTTTATTTTTTCTTTCTTTCTTTTTTTCTCCCTTTTCTTCTGAGCCATGAGTCTGACAGGGTCTTGGTGCTCCGGCTGGGTGTCAGGCCTGTGCCTCCAAGGTGGGAGAGTCAAGTTCAGGACATTGGTCCACAGAGACCTCCCAGTTCCACGTAATATCAAACAGAGAAAGCTCTCCAAGAGATCTCCATCTCAACGTTAAGACCCAGCTCCACTCAACAACCAGCAAGCTACAGTGCTGGACACCCTACGCCAAACAACTAGCAACACAGGAAAGCAACCCCAACCATTAGCAGAGAGGCTGCCTAAAATCATAATAAGGTCACAGACACACCAAAATACACCACCAGATATGGTCCTGCCCACCAGAAAGACAAGATCCACCCACATCCACCAGAACACAGGCACCTGTCCCCTCCACCAGTAAAACCTACACAATCCAGTGAACCAACCTTAGCCACTTGAGGCAGACACCAAAAACAACAGGAACAACAAATGTGCAGTGAAAAGGAGACCCCAAACACAGTAAGTTAAGCAAAATGAGAAGGCAGAGAAACACACAGCAGATGAAGGAGCAAAGTAAAAATGCATCAGACTAAACAAATGAAGAGGAAATAGGCAGTCTACCTTAATAAGAATTCAGAGCAATGATAGTAAAGATAATCCAAAATCTTGGAAACAGAATGGAGAAAATACAAGAAACATTTAAACAGGGACCTAGAAGAACTAAAAAGCAAACAAACAATGATGAACAACACAATAAATGAAATTAAAAATTCTCTAGAAGGAATCAATAGCAGAATAACTGAGACAGAAGAACAGATAAGTGACCTGGAAGATAAAATGGTGGAAATAACTACTGCAGAGCAGAATAAAGAAAAAAGAATGAAAAGAATTGAGTACAGTCTCAGAGACCTCTGGGACAACATTAAACACACCACCATTTGAATTATAGGGGTCCTAGAAGAGAAAGAAAAAAAGAAAAGGACTGAGAAAGTATTTGAAGAGATATAGTGGAAAACTTCCCTGATATAGGAAAGGAAATAGTAAATTAAGTCCAGGAAGTGCAAAGAGTCCCATACTGGATAAAGCCAAGGAGAAACATGCCAAGACACATATTAATCAAACTATCAAAAATTAAATACAAAAAAATATTAAAAGCAGCAAGGGAAAAACAACAAATATCATATAAGGGAATCTCCGTAAGGATAACAGCTGATCTTTCAGCAGAAACTCTGCAAGCCAGAAGAGAGTGGCAAAACATATTTAAAGTGATGAATGGGGAAAACCTAAAACCACAATTACTTTTCCCAGCAAGGATCTCATTCAGATTCGATGGAGAAATTAAAATCTTTACAAACAAGCAAAAGCTAAGAGAATTCAGCACCACCAAACCAGCTTTACAACAAATGCTAAAGGAACTTCACTAGGCAGGAAACACAAGAGAAGGAAAACACCTACAATAACAAACCCAAAACAATTAAGAAAATGGTAATAGGAACATACATATTGATAATTACCTTAAATGTAAATGGATTAAGTGCTGCCACCAAAAGACATAGACTGGCTGAATGGATACAAAAACAAGACCTATATATATGCTGTCTACAAGAGACGTACTTCAGACCTAGGGACACATACAGACTGAAAGTAAGGGGATGGAAAAAGATATTCCATACAAACGGAAAACAAAAGAAAGCTGGAGTAGTAATTCTCATATCAGACAAAATAGACTTTAAAATAAATTCTATTACAAGAGACAAAGAAGGACACTACATAATGATCAAGGGATCGATCCAAGAAGAAGATGTAACAATTGTAAATATTTATGCACCCAACATAGGAGCACCTTCATACATAAGGCAAATGCTAACAGCCATAAAAGGGGAAATTGACAGTAACACAATCATAGTAGGGAACTTTAACACCCCACTTTCACCAATGGACAGAATATCCAAAATGAAAATAAATAAGGAAGCACAAGCTTTAAATGATACATTAAACAAGATGGACTTAATTGATATTTATGTGACATTCCATCCAAAAAAAAAAAAACAGAATACACTTTCTTCTCAAGTGCTCATAGAACATTCTCCAGGATAGATTATATCTTGGGTCATAAAACAAGCCTTGGTAAATTTAAGAAAATTGAAATCATATCAAGTATCTTTTCTGACCACAACACTATGAGACTAGATATCAATTACAGGAAAAAATCTGTTAAAAATACAAACACATGGAGGTTAAACAGTACGTTACTTAATAACCAAGAGATCACTGAAGAAATCAAAGAGGAAATCAAAAAATAACTAGAAACAAATGACAGTGAAAACACGACCACCCAAAACCTATGGGATGCAACAAAAGCAGTTCTAAGAGGTAAAATTATAGCAATATAATCCTACCTCAAGAAACAAGAAAAACCTCAAATAAACAACCTAACCTTACATCTAAAGCAATTAGAGAAAGAAACACACAAAAAAACCCCAAGGTTACCAGAAGAAAAGAAATCATAAATATCAGATCAGAAATAAATGAAAAAGAAATAAAGGAAACGATAGCAAAGATCAATAAAAATAAAAGCTGGTTCTTTAAGAAGATAAATAAAATTGATAAACCATTAGCCAGACTCATCATGAAACAAAAGGAGAAGCTCAAATCAATAGAATTAGAAATGAAAAAGGAGAAGTAACACTGCAGAAATACAAAGGATCATGACAGGTTACTACAAGCAACTATATGCCAATAAAATGGATGACCTGGAAGAAATGGACAAATTCTTAAAAAAGAACAACCTTCCAAGACTGAACCAGGAAGACATAGAAAATATAAACAGACCAATCACAAGCACTGAAATTGAGACTGTGATTAAAAATCTTCCAACAAACAAAAACCTGGGACCAGAAGGCTTCACAGGTGAATTCTATCAAACATTTAGAGAAGAGCTAACACCTATCCTTCTCAAACTCTTCCAAAATATAGCAGAGGGAGGAACACACCCAAACTCATTCTACGAGGCCACCATCACCCTGATACCAAAACCAGACAAATATGTCACAAAGAAAGAAAACTACAGGCCAATATCACTGATGAACATAGATACAAAAATCCTCAACAAAATGCCAGCAAACAGAATCCAACAGCACATTAAAAGGATCATACACCATGATCAAGTGTGGTTTATCCCAGCAATGCAAGGATTCTTCAATATATGCAAATCAATCAATGTGATAAAACATATTAACAGATTGAAAGAGAAAAACCATATGATCATCTCAATAGATGCATAAAAAGCTTTCAGATACAACACCCATTTATGATAAAAACCCTCCAGAAAGTAGGCATAGAGGGAACTTACCTCAATATAATAAAGGCCATATATGACAAACCCAACATCATTCTCAATGGGGAAAAACTGAAACCATTTCCTCTAAGATTAGGAACAAGACAAGGTTGTCCACTCTCACCACTATTATTCAACATAGTTTTGGAAGTTTTAGCTATGGCAATCAGAGAAGAAAAAGAAATAAAAGGGATCCAAATGGGGAAAAAAGAAGTAAATCTGTCACTGTTTGCAGATGACATGGTACTATACATAGGGAATCCTAAAGATGCTACCAGAAACCTACTAGAGTGAATCAATGAATCTGGTAAAGTAGCAGGATACAAAATTAATGCACAGAAATCTCTTGCATTCCTATACACTAATGACGAAAAATCTGAAAGAGAAATTAAGGAAACAAACACTCCCATTTACCATTGCAACAAAAAGAATAAAATACCTAGGAATAAACCTACCTAAGGAGACAAAAGACCTGTATTCACAAAACTATAAAACACTGATGAAAGAAATTAAAGATGATACCAACAGATGGAGAGCTATACCATGTTCTTGGATTGGAAGAATCAACACTGTGAAAATGACTATACTACCCAAAGCAATCTACAGATTCAGTGCAATCCCTATCAAACTACCAATGGCATTTTTCACAGAACTAGAACAAACAGTTTCACAATTTGTATGGAAACACAAAAGAGCCCGAATAGCCAAAGCAATCTTGAGAAAGAAAAAAGAGAACTGGAGGAATCAAGCTCCTTGACTTCAGACTATACTACAAAGCTACAGTAATCAAGACAGTATGGTACTGGCACAAAAACAGAAATAGAGATCAATGGAACAGGATAGAAAGCCCAGAGATAAACCCAAGCACATATGGTCACCTTATCTTTGATAAAGGAGGCAAGAATATACAATGGAGAAAAGACAGCCTCTTTAACAAGTGGTGCTGGGAAAACTGGACAGCTACATGTAAAAGAATGAAATTAGAACACTCCCTAACACCATACACAAAAATAAACTCAAAATGGATTAAAGACCTAAATGTAAGGCCAGACACTATAAAATTCTTAGAGGAAAACATAGGCAGAACACTCTATGATATAAATCACAGCAAGATCCTTTTTGACCCACCTCCTAGAGAAATGGAAATAAAAACAAAAATAAACAAATGGGAGCTAATGAAACTTAAAAGCTTTTGCACAGCAAAGGAAACCATAAACAAGACGAAAAGACAACCCTCAGAATGGGAGAAAATATTTGCATATGAAGCAACTGACAAAGGATTAATCTCTAAAATTTACAAGCAGCTCATGCCACTCAATATCAAAAAAAACAGGGAGTGGTGTTGTGATGAATTGGTCAATTGGGATTGCCATGTATACACTGATGTGTATAAAATTGATGACTAATAAGAACCTTCTGTATAAAAAAATAAATTAAATTAAATTCAAAAAAAGTTATATTATCCTATATATATATATGTATAATATATATATATATATATATATATTATATATATATATCAAAAAAAACAAACAACCCAATCCAAAAATGGGCAGAAGACCTAAATAGACATTTCTCCAAAGAAGATATACAGATTGCCAACAAACACATGAAAGGATACTCAACATCACTAATCATTAGAGAAATGCAAATCAAAAGTACAATGAGGGTGGTAGAAGTGTAGAATTGGTGGGGTGGGATGAACCGTGCTCCTGGTGGAAGCAGAGGAGCCGAGCGGGAACCATTGCCAGTACAGTGGTAGCAGTTGGATTGACCATTGCTGCTGTAGGATTTGCAGCCCGTTATGCTTTGCAAGACTTGAAGCGTATGGAGCCTCAAGTGAAACAAGTTTTTCAAAGTCTAACGAAATCTGCCTTCAGTGGTGGCTATTACAGAGGTGGGTTTGAACCCAAAATGACAAAACGGGAAGCAGCAGTAATACTAGGTGTAAGCCCTACTGCCAATAAGGGAAAAATAGATACGCTCATTGACGAATTATGCTTTTAAATCACCTAGACAAGGGAGGATCTCCTTATACAGCAGCCAAAATCAAAGAAGCTAAAGATTTACTAGAAGGTGAAGCTAAAAAATGAAGTAAATGTATGATGAATTTTAAGTTCTTACTCATTTATGTATAAGAGTACCAGCTCTTTATAATAAAAGGCCACAAAGCTACACATTTTAAAAATTGGCATAAGCTAAATCAAAGCCTTCATATAAATTTGAGGATTTAAAATCAGATTATAGAATATTTGTAGGTCAATACTCAATAATTATGGGTAAATGCATGCCATTTGAAGTGTTGTTCATTAAAAAAAAACTACAATGAGGTGTCACCTCACATCAGTCAGAATGGCCATTATCAAAAAATCTACAAACAATAAATGCTGGAGAGAGTGTGGAGTAAAGGGAACCCTCTTGCACTGCTGGTGGGAATGTAAATTGATACAGCCACTATGGAGAACAGTATGGAGGTTCCTTAAAAAACTAAAAATAGAACTACCATACACCCAGCAATCCCACTACTGGGCATATACCCTGAGAAAACCATAATTCAAAGAGAGCCATGTACCACAATATTCATTGCAGCTCAATTTACAATAGCCAGGACATGGAAGCAACCTAAGTGTCCATCGATAGATGAATGGATAAGGAAGTTGTGGCACATATATACAATGAAATATTACTCAGCCATAAAAAGAAATGAAAATGAGTTATTTGTAGTGAGGTGGATGGACCTAGAGTCTGTCGTACAGAGTGAAGTAAGTCAGAAAGAGAAAAATAAATACCGTATGCTAACATATATATGGAATCTAAAAAAAAAAAAAAAAAAAAAGGTTCGGAAGAACCTAGGGGCAGGACAGGAGTAAAGACGTAGAGGTAGAGAATGGACTTGAGGACATGGGGAGTGGGAAGCGTAAGCTGGGACGAAGTGAGAGAGTGGCATGGACATATACACACTACCAAATGTAAAATAGATAGCTAGTGGGAAGCAGCCGCATAGCACAGGGAGATCAGCTCCGTGCTTTGTGACCACCTAGACGGATGGGATAGGGAGGGTAGGAGGTAGATGCAAGAGGGAGGAGATATGGGGATATATGTATATGTATAGCTGATTCACTTTATAAAGCAGAAACTAACACACCATTGTAAAGCACTTATACTCCAATAAAGATGTTTTTAAAAATCTATTAAAAAAATAAACTTAGTGATCTAAAATACTAACCAATTTTTATTGCTTGTGAGTATATGAGTGCTCTGAGTAGTTTTGTGATGTGGGCCTGACTTGATTGATCCCAGTTAGGTGTGTTCATACATCTGCCATCTTCCCAATCATTCTACTACAACACCTCAGCATAAATGTCCTGCTGTCAGATCAGGCCAAGCAAAGAAAAAGATAATCTTTTTGCCTGGTCTTTTGGGCAACACTATCATAATTCCAAGATCCTAAGCTCCCTACACTTTAGAAATTTAAAATCATCATTCAGCCTATCTCAAATTTTCAGCATTATCTCAATTTTTGTTTTCTCCTTATCACATCCTGCCCAGGCTCTTGGAATCATTTCTTTACAAACCTCCACATTTCCAGGGATCCATCATCCCTACATTCCCCTCCTGTGAGAGTCACTTTGACCCTCTTAGTCTCTTGTAAAAATCTCTGCTCTTGCTCCTGCCCCTCCACAAACATTTGCATATATATGCACAGGTTGGTGTACCACATCTTAAAATTAGAAGGAAAAGGGAATCAATAGCAGAATGTTTTTAAAAATGAAAAATAAACAAAAACATTAAAATTAAATTAAATGACACAATAGTTGAAATCCATTTTATCTATTTCTTCCAATTGAGCCAAATCCTGGAAAACTCTGAAAATGACATATTTACCATCTTCAGTCCATTCACTCATGCTGTATATCCATCGCTGACTACTTATAATAAACATACATGATTGTTGGAAAACTCATAAATCCAGACCTTGTTGATATGGCTAGTGTCAAAATTAATCATCTCTTCTCAAGCAACATAGTTTTCCTTTTGTTAACTTCATTAGAGCCCTTGAGCAAAATAAAATGTGCCCGGATTTTCAAAAGTATGTCTGGAAATTATAACAAGACCCAAAGTCAGTCAGTAATTTCTGGATCTAAAGCCTGTAGTTGAGGTATAATGTCCTATTTGGCTAAAAAAGGAACCGTTTTTCATGAATTTGCTCACATTTATTTTCAATCCTTGCTTGCTGTTTTGCCAAAAATGGCTGCATCTCTAACCTTATCTCTTTTTAAGCCCATTTCTAGAAGGCAGGGGCTTAGTCCTCACCACACTTCTCCAAGCTTCCCCACAATACGTGGCATGTAGTTGGAACTTAATCGGTATTTACTCTTTATAATGATAGTGTGGAGCTCATTTCAAACAGACCACCCTTTTGTCAGTGGACTTCACAAAAGCAGAAGCTTATAATAGAAAAGTGCGGTCTTTTGAACATCTGGAATAAATGCCAAGACACTGGTCTAAACACTCTTCTCTGAAGATTCAGATTTGTCTTTCTTTTAAGCTTGTATGTGTGTGTTATAGCTATTGTTCTTGAAAAACCAATGTCTGATGCTTTTTCTTTGGATTTGTTTACACTCATAGCCTTAAACTAAATTTAAAACCTTAACAGCTGCTCCTTATTCTTTGTTTGAAACTTCAGTTCCCTTTACACTTTAAGCTTCTTCACCCTGTGTCTTTTAGAGCCTCATCTTCCAGGTCTCATGGCCAACACTGAAGATCCTTGGAGGGAGGACCCCTCATCCCACTGATTTTGTTCAGCATAAGACTAGCTCTTTGCCCTCTTTGTTTTCCATGGCTCAGTCATTCTAGACCATCATATGTCATCGTAAACACTGTTTCCATCTACATACTTTCAGGTACCCTGTGTCCACTCTTGGGGGACCAATCAATCCTCTTTGGTTTTCTTCAGTTACTGAATCCGGCCATTGATATCTAGTTTTCTCTTCTGTTGTCAGTATGGAGCCAATCAGACCAGAGAATCATATGAACCAAACAAGAGAGTAGCACCAGGGTTAGAAATGGTTAAAGTTCTCAGGTTGGTTTTCTTTTATATCTCCCCATTCGTAACATACAACTCCTAGTAAGTGGACTTCAAGCCCCATATTTTACAAAGTTCCCTCTGACACAGTTCACCTCAGCGCTCTCCTCTCCTCTTTCCCACAAACTCTTGAGGCCCTAGAAAGTCTTCTTTCAATCCATATAGACAAGCAGTTCCACTTATTAGTTTGATCCAATGCCAAGTTACTTTTCTGAAACACTTTCAGTCTGCATTATAAGCCAACACTCCCACGAGAGCTGGCCTGCTTCCTTCCCACACTGATGGTGTGAGGGGGGAGAAAAAAACACCCCCCACATCAGAGAACAATCCCACTCAGGTCTGGGATTGGTTGAGAGATAAGGCAGGGTGTGGTTCTGAGTCAGCTGCTCAGCTCTTCTACCTATCCTTTTTACACTACAAAGTGGAATAAATGATGAACAGGAAAATTAAGCAAATCGAACAAAATGAGTGAAATGAGCTTGTCTGTCCACATGCTAATCCGCATGGTGATAGGGAGCAATTTCAAATCAGATGTGAGCAGTAGCCAAAACTATTAGTAAGTTGGGAAATGGAGTGTATCAAGGGTCAGATTTATAAAACAGTACTCTTTCGCCAAACCTCTGAAATTCTAAACAAAAATAACACTCAGATACATTGAAAAGACCAAACCAAAGCATCTGGCTTCCTTAGATGGTGTACATAGCAGGAGAAATGTTGGCAGAACATTTGATTACCATAAAAGAGACAGTTATGCAGAAACCACATTAGAGTAAACTCAACCAAAACAAAGTCAAATGTTTGAACTGTTTTGAATAAATTATGGTAGAGACTTTAAAAAGGGTCTAGCCTGGATTAATGAGAAATGCAAATGAACTGGCTCAGAAGCAAACCGGCTTCCCCTGTGTTGTGACCCTTTGCCCCTCAGATCTGGGGGTGAAGTAAATACCTGTCATCTATAGAACTGCTCAGAGGCACATCACATCCACATGACGGGTGGCTTGAGCCAAGTATGTTAACCGTTTCCAGAGAAGTGATAAGTCAGTCTGATGCTGAAGTGTGTCTGCTGATTCCCCTTAACTGCCAGCTCCACACCCCCTATTCCTTTCAGTGAAGAACTACATGGACCAGCTGGTTTTGATCATTTCATCCATGGCAAAGACTGTGAGAAACACATTCACTTTGGTAACATAACGTATATACATTTACACATATATATCTGCACACGTTTTTTCTCTGGGTCGTATATATGTCTATTTATTGTCTAGAGTTGGCCATAGCCTTCAGTCAGTCTTTCAGAGTGTCCCCTTATGACAACAAAACCTTCCCTAATTTGGGTTCTCGGCAGCTGAATCCAACCACCTTTGGAAACGAAACTGCTGGGCTTTAAAAAGCCCAGCTCATCTATCTGGGCTTTCCAATTAGCAGGTCATGGAAAATGATACAGCCAATTTTCTAAGGGACTCTGATGATCCTGGAGACCCTCCCCTTTAAGCCCCTCTTAGCATTACTCTGTTAAAAGAGATGATCGAGAAACTAATACTATCTTGAGAATATGTGAGTGGTTCTCATCACACTCTCCAGATCCTGTCTAGAGTAAGAGCAAAGACTCAATGATTTGTGGGCTTGGAGTTTCAATGAATCAGAAGAATCTTCCCTAAACTGATGTTAATGAAAAGAATAGAGGAGAAGTATGAAATGAGGTTGACAAGATGACTTGGAGTCTTGGTTATGGTTCTGCTTTGTGGTCAGGGGAACAAGCTCTGAGTCATAACTTTGCTGATAGGGAGTTGTTTTCACGAGGGCACTTTAAGTGAGCTACTCCCTCTCGCCGGATAGCCAGACTGCCTCATGCCAGGGAGCCAGCACCACCCCCGCTACTTCTGCTGTCCAGTGCCTGAGGTTGAAAAATGTGAGGCAGCTGGGGGACATGAGAGCCAGGCATCCTTCTACTTATTTGTTTAACTACTCTGCTAGCCTGGGTGCAATCACACTGTTTTCCATTTACATGATCTGCTAATTGGAAAGCCATACCTGCTCAGCATTGGTCCATGCTTAGAGGCCCTAAATGCTGGCCCTGGCTATTTCATTCCAAATATGCCCTGGATGCCAAGAGTGATCAGGAAAAACATTTGAGAACAGTGTTGTCAGACTTTAGCATGCAAAAGTCTGGTAAACTGGATAAAACACACATTCTCAGACCAACCCCAAAAGATTCTGATTTAATAAGTCTGGGGTAAGGTCTGAGAATCTGCATTTCTGAAAAGAAGTTGCATTTCTAACAACAAATTAATGCTGATGTTGTTGGTCTGCAGATTTTACTTTGAGTAATGTATTGCCTTTGTGAGAGTTGCTATAAGAGGTCAAGTCATTAATTTCTTTTCAATCAAGTCAATAATAGATGTTAATTGGAAACTAACTTCCCCGGGTAAGAAGAAAGGAATCTGTGGTCCTTCACGTTGAGACATTTTTCTTTCCCTCTCACTACTTATCAATCAAGGCCTGGATTGAGTGCCTCTGGACCCTCAACCAGATGCTCCAACCTACACTAACATCTTCCTTATCTGAACTTCTATTACACTTCAACATAGGATTGCCTACTTTTGTTCCTAATTTTTCACTAATTGTTCCTTGTATGTGAATTTTGTCATAGATCTAAACTCTAATACAATTGGATAAAGGCCCTCTCAACACTCACAGAGCAAGGAGAAGACATAATGTTCTTTAAAATGAATTTCAAAGATCAAAGCAGAACTAAATTAGTGTGCCTGTGAATGTAAGAACAGGTAACATTGGAGAGCTATGATCATAAAGAAGTCATCAGATCAATTCATCACCATGTCATTTTGGCTGTGGTTCTAAATTATTTCTGTTCAAAGTGTCTGGCACAAGATAAAGACTCTGCTGTGTGGAACAGTAAATGACTTACCTTTTCTGATATTTTTTTCTAGACAGGAATTAGTTTAAACTGTGTCCAAGATGTTCCTAGATTGGATGTTGCTGCATGAAACAGATTAAAAAGTAATATGGTGGGGTCTATGGAATGGCCATGTGAGGAGTGCCAAAGACCCTCTCCCCAGGGAAATACCATTTAACTACTAAAAATTATAAAAGAACAGCCATTTAAAGTCTCTAAAAATTTTCCTAAGGACACACATCAAATGGAGAGACAGTCATTTAAGAAAATCTACTAAATCTTAATATAATATGTATATTGTAATTCCTAGAACAACCACTAGGAAAATAATTCCAAAAATATAGTTAAAAATCATTAAAGGAATTAAAATGTTACACTAGAAAAATTCATTTAATACAAAAGAAGATAGAAAAGGAGAAACATGGGAACAAAAATATGTGAGACATAAAGAAAGAAAATAGCAAAGTGACATAAATCCAAACATATCAATAGAAACACTAAATATGAATAGACTATACAATCCAATCAAAAGGCAGAGATTATCAGACTGGATAAGAAACAAGAGTCAACTATATGGTGTCCACAAGAAACACATATTAGATTCAAAGATACAAATATGTTGAAAGTAAAAGAATGGAAATACAGATGTATCATGGATGTATCATGCAAACAGCATGGATGTATCATGCAAACAGCAACCATGAAAGAACTGGAGTGGCTGTACCAATATCAGACAAAATAGACATTAAAACAAATAATGTCACTAGGTTATAAGATTAAAGATGTATTTTATAATATGTATCTTTTATAATATAAAAGGCTAAATTTTATAATGATAAAATTATCACTTCATCAAGAAGATATGGCAATTATAAACCTATATGCAACTAAAAACAATGCCTCAAAATACAGAAGCAAAAGTTAACAGAATTGGAGGGAGAAAGATCATTCAACAATAACAGTTGGCAATTTCAACACCCCAAATTCAATAATAGATATAACAACCAGAGAGAATATTGACAAGGATATACAAGACTTGAACAACACTGTAAACCAACTAGACCTAACAGACATCTAAATAACACTCCACCCAATCACAGAATAATATATATTCTTCTCTAGCACACAAGGAATATTCTCCAGGATAGAATATATGTTGGGCCATAAACAAAAGCTTAATAAATTTAAGGGGATTGAAATCATACAAATTGCTTTCCAAACAAAATGGAATTAAATTAGAAATCAATAATATAAGGAAATTTGAAAAAATTTATGAATATGTGGAAATTAAATATACACTGCAAAATAATCAGTCAAAGAAGAAATCATAAGAGAAGTAAGGAAATAGTTTGAAATGAGTGAAAATGAAAACACAACATTCCAAAACTTATGGGAGGCATCTAAAGCAGTGTTTAGAGGTAAATTTATAGCTGTAAAATGCCAATGTTAAAAAAGAAGAAAGAGCTAAAATCAATAACCTGGCCTTCTATCTCTAGAAACTGGAAAGAAAGAGAAAACTAAACCCAAAGCAAGAAGAAGTAAGGGTATGATAAAGAATAGGAAAAAAATCAACAAACCCAAAGGTTAGTTCTTTGAAAAGAATAATAAATTTGACAAACTTTTAGCTAGACTGACCAAGAAAAGGGATGAAGACTTAAATTACTAAAATCAGGATTTAAAGAGAGACACCACTACTAACCTTAAAAAATAAAATTAATTATGAAAGTATTTATGTTATACCATTAGTAATGTATCACAATTCTTAGACATTCTGTTCCCATTTTTTCCATTCATTTTTATCTTGACTTTCCAGTTTTGGAAGTTTCTATCTTCTAGCTCACTGATTCTTTCCTCAGCAATGCCCAGTCTACTGATGAGCCCATTCAAAAGCATTCTTCATTTCTGGTATGGTGTTGTTTTATTTTTAGGGTTTGGTTTTTTTTTTTTTTTTTTTTTTTTTTTTTGTGGTACACAGGCCTCTCACTGTTGTGGCCTCTCCCGTTGTGGAGCACAGGCTCCGGACATGCAGGCTCAGCAGCCATGGCTCACGGGCCCAGCCGCTCCACAGTATGTGGGATCCTCCCAGACCAGGGCATGAATCCATGTCCCTTGCATCGGCAGGTGGACTCTCAACCACTGCGCCACCAGGGAAGCCCATTTTTAGCACTTTTTTTTTTTATTTATTTTTTTGCTTTATAACAAATTTAATCAGTTATACATATACATATGTTCCCATATCCCCTCCCTTTTGCGTCTCCCTCCCACCCTCCCTATCCCACCCCTCCAGGCGGTCACAAAGCACCGAGCTGATCTCCCTGTGCTATGTGGCTGCTTCCCACTAGCTATCTACCTTACGTTTGGTAGTGTATATATGTCCATGCCGCTCTTTCACTTTGTCACAGCTTACCCTTCCCCCTCCCCATATCCTCAAGTCCATTCTCTAGTAGGTCTGTGTCTTTATTCCTGTCTTACCCCTATGTTCTTCATGACTTTTTTTTTCTTAAATTCCATATATATGTGTCAGCATACGGTATTTGTCTTTCTCCTTCTGACTTACTTCACTCTGTATGACAGACTCTAGGTCCATCCACCTCATTACAAATAGCTCAATTTCGTTTCTTTTTATGGCTGAGTAATATTCCATTGTATATATGTGCCACATCTTCTTTACCCATTCATCGGATGATGGACACTTAGGTTGTTTCCATCTCCGGGCTATTGTAAATAGGGCTGCTATGAACATTTTGGTACATGTCTCTTTTTGAATTATGGTTTTCTCAGGGTATATGCCCAGTAGTGGGATTGCTGGGTCATATGGTAGTTCTATTTGTAGTTTTTGAAGGAACCTCCATACCGTTCTCCATAGTGGCTGTACCAATTCACATTCCCACCAGCAGTGCAAGAGTGTTCCCTTTTTTCCACACCCTCTCCAGCATTTATTGTTTCTAGATTTTTTGGTGATGGCCATTCTGACTGGTGTGAGATGATATCTCATTGTAGTTTTGATTTGCATTTCTCTAATGAGTAAAGATGTTGAGCATCCTTTCATGTGTTTGTTGGCAATCTGTATATCTTCTTTGGAGAAATGTCTATTTAGGTCTTCTGCCCATTTTTGGATTGGGTTGTTTGTTTTTTTGTTATTGAGCTGCATGAGCTGAATTTTTAAATTCATTCTTAGAGTATCCATTTTCTCTGCTTACATTACCCATCTGTTCTTGCATGTTATCCACTTTTCCATTAAATCCCATATTAATCAGTTACTTTAATTCCCAGTCTGATCATTCCAAAATCTTGGCCATGTCTAAGTCTGTTTCTAATGCCTGCTTTGCATCTTCAAGCAGTGTCTTTTGCTTTTTAGAATATCTGATAATTTACTTTTGAAAACCATACATGACATACTGGGTTAAAGGAACTGAAGTAAATAAGCCTTTAGTGTGAGGCTTTATGTTTATCCTGCTAGAAGTTAGGCTGTGTTTACTGTTTGTTATGATAATAGGTACAAAAGGCCAAAATTTCCTTTAGTGTCTTTGTTTTGGTTCCCCTGCTGTCTCGAGGTTTTCCTAGACACTGCTTATTAGAGTCTGAGCCTTGAAGTTCTTTTGCCTACAATCCACTGTTGTTACACAGGAGCCTGATTCATATAGTGCAAAGGTGTGGTGGTAGGGGAAGCATTCTATAATGCCATGATTAGGTCCCAGTCTTTTAGTGAGTCTGTGCCCCTGGGCTCTGGGGTTCACAAGTTCTTCTCAGGTTTTTCCTTACCTATAGGTAACACAGGAAGGCTAGTGATGGCTGGAGTTAGCTATTTCCCTTACTCCACATCAAGGGCTAAGGAGGCTAGAGTTGGGTATTTCTCTTTCCTCAGGTTGACTAGACTCTGGCAAAAATAGTTTCTTTTGAGGACAAACTTTCATAAAGGAGCACAGAATGCTCTGAACATATTTTAAAATGGTTACTTTTTCCCTCTCCCTGCTAGAAGTACAAGGAAATTTTCTAATATTCACCTCTGAAAACCTGATGAGGTTCCTAAAGGTAAAACTCATAACAGTGTGGAGACCTCCATAAGAAGGGGCCCCTGGAGTTTCTAACTCTGAAGCTAGTCCACACTGAGCCTACAGAAATTCATCAATTACTATTTCAGTTTTCCCTCCTGTACTGGCTCCAGTGGCTGACTTCTGCTTCTGAGCTTCTTCTCCTGGTAAGCTGTGATTCTTGGTATCTGCCTCTCTCTCCAGTTTGGGGGGGAAGTGGTTTCTTCTATGACCTCAATTCTCTGAAGGATGAAAGAAGAGTTGCTGGTTTTCAGTTTGTTCAGCTTCTTTGCTTTTGTGAGGATGGCAGTGATGACTTCCAAGCTTTCTAGATGTTGGACTAGAAACTGAATCATAAGGAAAAATTATAAACAATTGTTTGCCAACAAAATGAGATAAGTTAGATAAAATGGGCAAATTCCAAGAAAGACATAAACTATCAAAACTGACTGAAAAAGAAATAGATACTCTGAATAAACCTATAACAAAGAGATTGAATTAGTAATTTTTAAACCTCCCACAAAGAAAACCCCAGCTCAGATGTCTTCACTGTTGAATTCTACCAAATATTTAAAAAAGAATTAGGGCTTCCCTGGTGGCGCAGTGGTTCAGAGTCCGCCTGCTGATGCAGGGGACACGGGTTCATGCCCGGGTCCAGGAAGATCCCCCATGCCGCAAAGCGGCTAGGCCCTTGAGCCATGGCTGCTGAGCCTGCGCGTCCGGAGCCTGTGCTCTGCAACGGGAGAGGCCACAACAGTGAGAGGCCCGCGTAAAGCAAAAAAAAAAAAAAGAAGAAGAATTAATACAATTTTTCACAAACTCTTCCAAAAAGTAGAAAAGTAGAGACCCCTTCCCAACTCATTCTATGAAGCCAGTATTAACCTGATACCAAAACCAGACAAAGATATCACAAGAAAATAAAACTACAGACCAATATCCCTTATAAATATAGATGCATAATTCCTCAACAAAATACTAGCAAACCAAATCCAGCATAAAATAAAAAGAACTACATACCATGACCAACTGGGATTTATCCTAGGAACACAAAGTTTGTTTAACATCTGAAAATCAATCAGTATAATATACCATATTAATGATGAACAAAATCCACATGAGCATCTCAGAAGCATTTGACAAAACCCAAGAGATTTCATGATAAAAACATTCAGCAAACTAGGAATAGAAGGGAACTTCTGCAACCTAATAAAAGTATCTATGAAAAACCACAACTAACATCATATTTAATGACAAAAGATTTAATACATTTCCATTAAGATTAAGAATAAGACAAGAATGTCCACACTTGCCATTTCTGTTCAACATCATACTGGAGGTTCCAGCTTACTCTTGTATATAGAAAAGCCTAAAGAATCCATGAAGAACTATTAGGGCTAATAAGCAAGCTCAATAAAGTTGTGGAATATTAGATCAATATGCATTGATAAATATCAGTTGTAGTTCTGTACACTAGCAAGAAGCAATCAAAAATAAAAATTAAGAAAACTATTCCATTTAGAATAGCATTGAAAAGAATAAAATACTTAGAGATAAAAAACAAAAGATGTAGACACTCAAAAGTATTTAGAAAACATCATTGAAAGAAATTTTAAAATATGAAAATAATTGGGAAGACATCTCATATTCATGGATTGGAAGACTTGATTTTTTTTTTTCTTTTTGCAGTACGCGGGTCTCTCACTGCTGTGGCCTCTCCCGCTGTGGAGCACAGGCTCTGGATGCGCAGGCTCAGTGGCCATGGCTCACAGGCCCAGCCACTCCGCGGCACGTGGGATCCTCCCAGACCGGGGCACGAACCCGTGTCCCCTGCATCAGCATGCGGACTCCCAACCACTGCGCCTCCAGGGAAGCCCCCAGAAGACTTGATATTTTTAAGATGGCAATATACTACAAATTGATCTAAACTCGATATAATCCCAACAAAATCCCAGTTGGCTTTTTTGGGGCAAAAATTTTAATTGGTAGAATTTTGGCTAAAATTCATATGTACTCAGAATAGCCAAAACAATCTTGAAAACAGAAAACAAATTTGGAGGACTCAACTCTTCCTAATTTCAAACTTACTATAAAGCTACAGTAATCAAGACTATGATATTGGCACAAGAATAGACCTACAGATCAACAGAATAGAATTAAGAGTTGAGAAATAAACCTTACATTTATGGCCAATTTGTTTTCAACAGGGTTACCAAGACAATGAAATGGGGATAGAATAGTCTTTTCAACAAATGATCCTGGGACAACTGGATATCCATACAAAAAAGAATGAGCTTGACCCCCTTCTTTACATCATACATAGTAATTAACTCAGAATGGATCATAAACCTAAATATAAGAGCTAAAACTATAAAACTCTTGGAAAAAACATAGGAATAAATCCTCATGACCTTCGATTGGGCAGTGGTTTCTTAGATATCACAACAAAAGCACAGCAACAAAAGAAAAATAGATAAATAGATTTAAAATATCAAAGCTAAACACTTTCATGCTACAAATGATCTCATCAAGAAAGTGAAAAGAAAATCAACAGAATGGGTGAAATATAGTCAAATAATAGATCTGATAAAGGACTTGTCCTTAAAAAATTTAAAAAAGAAGGAACACTTACAAATCAATAAAAAGCCCAATTTTTAAAATAGCCAAAGGATCTGAAGAGACAGTTCTCCAAAGAAGATATATACAAATAGTTAACAAGCACATGAAAATGCAAATCAAAACCACAAAAATACTTGCCATAATGGCTACAGTCAAAAAGACCAACAATAATAAGTGTCAGTGAGAATGTGGAGAAATTGGAACCTTCAATGCATTGTTGCTGGGAATGTAAAATGATGCAGCCACTTTGGAAAACAGTTTGGCAAATTTTCAAAAAGTTATTAAACAGAGAGAGTTACCACATGACCTAGAAATCTCCTTATATACACTCCTAGCTCTATACCCAAGATAATGTATACCCTGTAGCATGGCTGGATTCAAGTGCTCCCACCATGTCATCAGGACTTTCAGTAGATGGATGTATGATTGATGATAGATAGATAGATAGACAGACAGATAGATAGATAGATAGATAAATTGGATTTATCCCAGTTCTGCTTTCCTTTGTGTTGACCGTGCTGTCTGCCCCATCAAGAAGACGACCAGCCACTCTAGGTCTACAGTCTTACAGTTTACCCCTTTACCCACTCCAGTGGAAAGGTCACCTTTCTCAATACTTACAGACAAGGTCACCAGACTGCTTCTCAATGGCCTGCTTGGGACACTTGTCCATCATTCAGTCAATAACAGTGGCATGGACACCAGACTCTGATTGATCTGACCTGGCTGTCATGTTCATCTCTAGGTGTGCGATGGGGAAACTCAGATGAAACATGGACTGACATGCACTGTTGGTCCCCCTAAGGAACTGTAAGATGCTGATAACAAAGTGGGTATGGGCGTTGGGATCCACCACAGTAGTTGAAAGTATAATTTAGAAGCAAGTTGTTGTTAAACCTTCTGAGCTTAGGAAAGAAAAGACCTATTACGATCACTGGAAATGCTTTTTAAACCTATCTGAAAAAAAAGTGTGTGCCCAAGTTTGAATAACGAACTTTAATTTAAATACCCTACTGCACAGATGTTGCCTCATGAAAGAAATTTTAAATGATAGCAAACTTTAGAAGCCCTTTATGGTTTCAGTAAATCTAGTCTTCATGATTATATGGCTGGACTTGGTACAGTTTTGACATATAGTATCTATTGGAAACTTTCCATTTCATCATACTATACACATAAGCTTGACTTCAGTGGCAGAAAGGGAGAGGTGGAGCAGTCCAATCTCTTCCCTAAATAGAATGGGGGGCTGGGGGAGGGAGGAGGACTGCAAATACAAGAGTGTTTAAGGATATTGTGTTACAATGTTTCCTGGTGTATAAACCGCAGAGCAAAGCAGGCTCATGTCTCTGCCTGCTTCACACTGAAAAGTTGCAGCTTGGGACCAGTCCCAGAGTCATTTTCTGGGTGGTTGAGTTTCAATCTGGCTTCTGTGATCTTAGCATCTGTAATCTTTGTCATCTTGGTGTAAGACTTCCAGGAAAGTTTTTTAATTAACATTTTATCAAAAACATACACATAGGGGACTTCCCTGGCGGCACAGTTGTTACGAATCTGCCTGCGAATGCAGGGGACATGGGTTCAAGCCCTGGTCCAAGAAGGTCCCACATGCTACAGAGCAACTAAGCCCGTGTGCCACAACTACTGAGCCTGCACTCTAGAGCCCACGAGCCATAACTACTGAAGCCCGTGCACCTAGAGCCCATGTTCCGCAACAAGAGAAGCCACCATAGTGAGAAGCCCGTGTACCGCAACAAAGAGTAGCTACTGCTCACTACAACTAGAGAAAGCCCGTGCACAGCAACAAAGACCCAACTCGCCAAAAATAAATAAATTTATACATTAAAAAAAACATACACATAGGTTCCTTAAGTAGCCTAGTACTGATCAACTGTTCGGGACTTTTCCATAGCTTAGCTTTTTTTTTTTTTAACATCTTTATTGGAGTATAATTGTTTTACAATGTTGTGTTAGTTTCTGCTGTATAACAAAGTGAATCAGATATACGTATACTTGTATCCCCATATCCCCTCCCTCTTGCATCTCCCTCCCACCCTCCCTATCCCACCCTCTAGGTGGTCACAAAGCACCGAGCTGATCTCCCTGTGCTATGCGGCTGCTTCCCACTAGCTATCTATTTTACATTTGGTAGTGTATATATGTTCATGCCACTCTCTCACTTCGTCCCAGCTTACCCTTCCCCTCCCTGTCCTCAAGTCCATTCTCTACATCTGCATCTTTATTCCTGTCCTGCCCCTAAGTTCATCAGAACCTTTTTTTTTAGATTCCATATATATGTGTTAGCATATAGTATTTGTTTTTCTCTTTCTGACTTACTTCACTCTGTATGACAGACTCTAGGTCCATCCACCTCACTACAAATAGCTCAGTTTCATTTCTTTTTATGGCTGAGTAATATTCCATTGTATATGTGTGCCACATCTTCTTTACCTGTTCATCTGTCAATGGACATTTAGGTTGCTTCCATTACCTGGCTATTGTAACTGCTACAATGAACATTGTGGTACATGACACTTTTTGAATAATGGTTTTCTCAGGGTATATGCCCAGTAATGGGATTGCTGGGTCATATGGTAGCTCTATTTTGAGTTTTTTAAGTAAATTCCATACTGTTCTCCACAGTGGCTGTATCATTTAGATTCCCACCGACAGAGCAAGAGAGTTCCCTTTTCTCCACACCCTCTAAAGCATTTATGGTTTGTAGATACTTTTGATCATAGCCATTCTGACTGGTGTGAGGTGATACCTCATTGTAGTTTTGATTTGCATTTCTCTAATGATTACTGACATTGAGCATCCTTTCATGTGTTTGTTGGCAATCTGTATATCTTCTTTGGAGAAATGTCTACTTAGGTATTCTGCCCATTTTTGGATTGGGTTGCTTGTTTTTTTGATATTGAGATGCATGAGCTGCTTGTAAAATTTGGAGATTAATCCTTTGTCAGTTGCTTTGTTTGCAAATATTTTCTCCCATTCTGAGGGTTGTCTTTTCGTCTTGTTTATGGTTTCCTGTGCTGTGCAAAAGCTTTTAAGTTTCATTAGGTCCCATTTGTTTATTTTTGCTTTTATTTCCATTTCTCTAGGGGGTGGGTCAAAAAGCATCTTGCTGTGATTTATGTCATAGAGTGTTCTGCCTATGTTTTCCTCTAAGAATTTTATAGTGTCTGGCCTTACATTTAGGTCTTTAATCCATTTTGAGTTTATTTTTGTGTATGGTGTTAGGGAGTGTTCTAATTTCATTCTTTTACATGTAGCTGTCCAGTTTTCCCAGCACCACTTGTTAAAGAGGCTGTCTTTTCTCCATTGTATATTCTTGCCTCCTTTATCAAAGATAAGGTGACCATATGTGCTTGGGTTTATCTCTGGATTTTCTATCCTTTTCCATTGATCTATATTTCTGTTCTTGTGCCAGTACCATACTGTCTTGATTACTGTAGCTTTGTAGTATAGTCTGAAGTCAGGGAGCCTGATTCCTCCAGTTCTGTTTTTCTTTCCCAAGATTGCTTTGGCTATTCGGGGTCTTTTGTGTTTCCATACAAATTGTGAAATTGTTTGTTCTAGTTCTGTGAAAAATGCCATTGGTAGTTTGATAGGGATTGCACTGAATCTGTAGATTGCTTTGGGTAGTATAGTCATTTTCACAGTGTTGATTCTTCCAATCCAAGAACATGGTATAGCTCTCCATCTGTTGGTATCATCTTTAATTTCTTTCATCAGTGTCTTATAGTTTTCTGCATACAGGTCTTTTGTCTCCTTAGGTATGTTTATTCCTAGGAATTTTATTCTTGTTGTTGCAATGGTAAATGTGAGTGTTTCCTTAATTTCTCTTTCAGATTTTTCATCATTAGTGTATAGGAATGCAAGAGATTTCTGTGCATTAATTTTATATCCTGTTACTCTACCAGATTCATTGATTTGCTCTAGTAGCTTTCTGGTAGCATCTTAAGGATTCTCTGTGTATAGTACCATGTCATCTGCAAACAGTGACTGATTTATTTCTTCTTTTACAATTTGGATTCCTTTTATTTCTTTTTTCTTCTCTGATTGCCATAGCTAAAACTTCTAAAACTATGTTGAATAATAGCGGTGAGAGTGGGCAACCTTGTCTTGTTCCTAATCTTAGAGGAAATGGTTTCATTTTCTCACCATTGAGAACGATGTTGGCTGTGCGTTTGTCATATACGGCCTTTATTATGTTGAGTTTGGTTTCCTCTATGCCCACTCTCTGGAAAGTTTTTTTTTATCATAAATCGGTGTTGAATTTTGCCAAAAGCTTTTTCTGCATCTATTGAGATTTATCATATGGTGTTTATCCTTCAGTTTGTTAATGTGGTGTATCTCATTGATTGATTTGCATATATTGAAGAATCCTTGCATTCCTGGGATAAACCCCACTTGATCATGGTGTATGATCCTTTTAATGTGCTGTTGGATTCTGTTTGCTAGTATTTTGTTGAGGATTTTTGCATCTATGTTCATCAGTGATATTGGCCTGTAGTTTTCTTTTTTTGTGACATCTTTATCTGGTTTTGGTATTAGGGTGATGGTGACCTCGTAGAATGAGTTTGAGAGTGTTCCTCCCTCTGCTATATTTTGGAAGAGTTTGAGAAGGATAAGTGTTCATGGTTTAGCATTTTATACATATTAAATTTTCTTTGCAAATAGAGGTCAGATCCTGCCTTGCATTTTTTGTAGCTTCAATAGCAACTCTGCAGAGTAGATGTAAAATAACATTTTTTAACTAATGCCAGTTCGATTTTTGAGAACGTTACCTTGCATGGGAATATTACTACTGCTGCTACTACTAAGAATAATAATAACAGCACGTCTTATGTTATTAAATACCATCCATTTATTAACCACTTACATGAACTAATTTAATTTTCACATGGCTTTCAGAGGATGGTACAATTTCAACAATGAGGAAACTCAGAGAAGTAAAGTAACTTACCCGACATCACACAGCTAGTAAGGGATGAAGCCAAAACTTAAACTCATATTCTGATCAGTGCTTTTCACCACCTTGCTGGCATCTGAGGGGAGTCTCTAAGTTACTATATTTATCAGGAAACCTGGTGACTCTATCGTGAGACCTAGTTACTGCAATGACTAGAAAGCACACATGTGAAACAATACACACACACACACACACACACACACACACACACACACACATATCCCATGTGTGTCCACAATGCTCTCACACACATACGCTGCTTCTTCCCTGGCCAATCTTACCTCTCTCTCTCTCTCTCATCTCTTCACTTCCTCAGAAAGGCAGCCAATGATGTCAGATGTAGAGTCAGAACTCCATGCCATTTACTTCCCAGGCGACCACTGGTAAATCACGCTAGCCCTCAACTTTCAGTATTTGTGAAATATCCTGCGAGCAACAAATAAGCTCATGTTGGGGCAGGAGTCTTGGATGTACAGTTGCAGAACTTGTATCTGAGGAAGATGTAACATTCTTTTGCCTTTCTTGGAGTGACTAAAGAAACCAGGCCCCTCAGCCCTGCTCATTGCCCTCAGGAGCCCTTGATACCCAGAGGGCTAGCCACATCATTCATTCATTCATCCTCCCCATCTCTGAGGAGAAGAATGTAAAAGGGCTAATAAAATAAAGTCCAGAGCTAGGTCCCCATACTCCCCTCTACACCAGCCTAAAGGGGCACATTCCAAGGTCTTTCTGCTCCTTGATGGGTATTCTGGATCTAAAAATTCAAACAGTCACTGAGACTCCGCAGCAGCCAGCTTTCTGAAAGGAATATAGTCCCCTCTACCAAGCTAGTGTGAGGAACTGGTGGGGATCTTCTCCTGACTTTTGAGGTTATGGAAATGACAGTAGACAGAGAGTAATCCCTGTTGAAAGAGAAGGTCCCACATTTCCCAGGGCTGGATTCAAAGAAAGCTCCAGTACTTAGAGGAGAACCATAGACCTGGCTACCAGGCCTTCATCAGGAAGAGATGAAAGACAAGGTGTGGGAACTCAGAGAGACTGTGAGTTAGAAGACAGGGGGTTTCCCTCTCAAGGCCGAGGAAGTGGATGCCCCCAGTGATTCGTTCATCACATTTTGGGGCACTGCAAGAAAGGGAGGCTGGGATTTTGGTTGGTTGGTTTCTTAGCCCTTGGACTTCCTGAGCTTCCCAGGTAGTAAGAACTGAGGACAAATGGCCAGACTGAGATTGCCAGTTTCCAGAAGAACTGAAGATGGACATAGCTCTGCCTGTGGGCCCAGCAATGAGGTCATGGAGTGTAGAGACTAGGTTGCAGGCTTCCCTGACACCACTGAGGCACAGGCCAAACTGGAGAGACATCAGCAGAAATGGTACCAGGCCATCAACTGGTGGTGAGAGGAGGGAATGTCTGAAAGATGTGGTCAAGCTTGCAAAGCTCAGAAGCTGTTCAGGCCCCAGCCAAAGGCCTGGGGGCCTTTGGGGTTTCCACCCCTCCATGCCAAGGCTCAGAACAACAAGCTGCACCAATGTAATGACCTCCTGAAAAGAGGCAAACAAGCTCCCCGCTGGCAATCAGGCAGGAATAACCTCCCCTCCCACCCCACCTATCACCACAGAGGGAAAAACATGGGGAAGGGAGGGTGTACAGAAGGCAGGCCACATCTTTACCTCCTCTCCAAGCCACTGGGGCCGTGAATACAACCAGTGCCAGGAGGAAGGCAAAGAGCTTTGGATGGAATCTGAGATTGAAGCTGAAATTGCAGAATGAATTAGAGTAAATTCCAATAACTAGAAAGAGACTGTTCTAATAAGCAGAAGTGGATGAAAAATTATGGAATCCAACTGAGAGGTTGCTAAGGGAACCTGCTGTCCCAGCAGGAGGGGAGGGATCGTGGTCGACAGAGCACAGCTGGTAGGAGTTATTGGAAAACTACACTGTTTCATGTTTATTCACCAATAGTGTGAGACCTCCCTATCTAACCCCTGATAAACCAACGGTGAGCTTAAAGCACATCCATCATCACCCATATGGGCCAAGGGTCAAGGCTGTGAGGGTAGTGATTAGGTGTATAGTGTCTGGAGTCAGTGAGAACTAGTGTGAGACCCAGCTCCACTGCTTGCTAGCTGTGTGATCTTGGATAAGTTCAACTACTCTGTGCTTCAGTTTTCTCATTCATACATGGAGATATTATAGAGTTCTTAGGAGAGAGCTCATATAAAGCATTTAGCCCAGTGTCTGGTAAATGGTGAGTCCTTAAATATTAATTATTATCCTTATTAGTTTTCTATTTTAAACAGCTTTATTGAAGTATGATTTACCTACTATAAAATTCACCATCATAAGTGTACAGTTTGATAATTAAAGTAACTTTAAATGGTCATACAATCACCACAATTTTTATAAAATCCTATTTTAGAATACTTCCATTGCACCAAAAAGTTCCCTCCTTTCTTTTTTTTTAATTGAAGTATAGTTGGTTTACAATATTGTGTTAGTTACTGCTGTACTGCAAAGTGATTCAGTTATACATATATATACTTTGTTTTATTCTTTTCCATTATGGTTTATCATAGGATATTGAATATAGTTCTCTGTACTGTACAGTAGGGCCTTATTGTTTATCCAAACTATAGCCAAAAGCTTACACCTGCTGACACCAACCTCCCACTCCATCCCTCCCCCAAGCACCTCTCCCTTGGCACCCACCAGTCTGTTCTCTATGTCTGTGATTCGGTTTCTGTTTCATAGATAGGTTCACTTGGGTCATATTTTAGATTCCACATGTAAGTGATATCATATGGTATTTGTCTTTCTCTTTCTGTATTGTCCTTATTATTGACCTCTGCTCAGAAACGCACAGAATGTTCCATATGCTGCCATCTTCCTCCTCATTTAGCACTCCTTCTGCTCTTTGATCTCTTGGCTTTCTTGCCACCATCCTCTCTGACCTCTCCTTCTTTTGTCTGGCCGCACCACAGGGGATATGGGATCTTGGTTCCCTGACCAGTGGTCAAACCCACACCCCCTGCAGTGGAAGCTCGGAGTCTTAACCATTGGACCACCTAACCCTCTCATTCTTAATCTCCTTGTCAGCATCTCGGCATCTACCAACATCTTTGGGCTCATTCCTGGCCTTCTCCCCTCTCCCCTCCACAGTCCACGTGTATTCTCACCACTTTAAATACCACCTACAGGCCCCCAGCCCCCCAAATCACAGCTCAAACCCAGGTCGTTTCCCTGAGCCTTGGGCTTCCAGACCTCCTGCTGACTTGACAGCTCCTCTAGACATCTCATGGACACCTCAAACTTAAAATATCCAAGTAGGAGCTCTGGGTCTGCCCTCCCCACCACTCCCTACACCTGGTCTTCCCACCTGACCTGCCCCCCTGTCCTTGAGCCCAGCTGCTTGCTCAAACCAGAAACCAAGGAGTAATCCTCTAAACCTCTCTCTCCATCACCCTTCACCACCAATCCATCGCCAAGTACTCTTAGTTCTACATCCAAAATATACCCTTAATCCATTCACTTCTCTCCATGTCCACTCTCACCACCACAGTGCTTAGCTCTCACAAAGGCAACAGCAAGAGATTCCTAACTGGTCTCCTTGCTTTCACTTTTTTTTACTTTATTTTATGGTAAAATACATATGACAGAAAATTTACCATGTTAACCATTGTAACATGTACAATTCAGCAGCATTTAGTACATTCACAATGCAACCATCACCACTATCGTTCCAAAACATTTTCATCACCCCAAAAGGAAACCTCATATTCATTAAACAGTCACTCCCATCCTTCCCACCCCCAGCTCCAGGCAACCACTAATCTGCTTTCGGTCTCCACAGATTTATCTACTCCGGACATTTCATGTAATTGGAATCACACAATAGGTGACATTTTGTGGCTGGCTTTTTTTGTTTAGCATCATGTATTCAAGGTTCGTCCATGTTGCAACATGTATCAATACTTCACTCCTTTTTATTCCTTGCTTTCTTTCGCTCTCACCCTCTATTTTCACAAAGATGCCCAAGTAATCTCATAAAAATATTATTCTCTTGTTTAACACTTTTCATCGGCTATCCATCACACTTAGGTTAAAGCATAGATTTCTAACCTGATCGTCGAGGACCTGTGTCCCCTGGCCTTTGCCTATCACTTTGCCATCATCTCCCCCCAGCTCCCTTTTTCTAGCTGCACTGATCTCGGCTCTTTTGAAGCTCTTCCCTGGGCACGTATTTCTTCCACCTGAGATGCTCTTCCCTCCCTTCTTTGCCTTCCTCAGAGAAATCTTCCCTGACCCCTTAATCTAAATTACTTTGCCCCATTTCTTCTCAGAGTACCCTATCTTGCTTTATAGCACACACCACAATTTGTCGTTAAGCAGTTGAGTTTAACAGTCATCTGTTTAATAGTCTGTTTAATATTCACCTTCCCTCCTAGACTGTAAGCTCCATGAAGTCAGGAACCAAATCTCTCTTCCTTACCAGTGTTACCTCACAGTCTAGAACTGTGCCTACCACACAGTAGCTGCTCAAAAAATATTGGTGACTGAGTAAATGAACGAATGGGTTTTCCAGAGCAGAAAGAATGGGAAACAGTAATTCGACCACTTCTGCTATTAGAGAGCCTAATTAAACATTGCTCAGATGGCCCTCAGCCCCCATTTACCCTTATCATCACCACTATCATCAACAGCAACCTCCTGCCGACCTAGAGGTGGCTGCACTGTGACAGCCTCAGAAAAAAAGCACACTTTCTGGGTAATTCCAGATTTCCTCCTACAATTTTCACTCCAGGCAGCTAGAAGCTAGAGGCCAGCAGCCAGCCCATGAAGAATGACTGCTGGGGAACAGAGAGAAACTGTGGGATGATTTCCTGGCTTCTATCCTTTGGTTGGCCAAGTCACTCTTAGAGCCACGGTCCTCAAACTTCCCTGCTCGCAGTGGTCTTCCATGAGACCAAGACGCTTCCCTCGCAGCTCCTGCTTACCCTCTTGAAAGAAACAGAGAATTCAGGAGAAGATTGGCCTTGCTTTAACTGAGACACCAAATGAGGCCCATCATAAAGTAATCACTAATTTACACCAGCGACAAAACTTAACTTTAACGTTAACCCTGCAGGAGACCAGCCTAGCAGACCACCAGGGAACCTGGACCACACTTTGAGAACATCTCTCTAAAAGAATGTGGGAATTTCCTGCTAACCTCCCTGACTCTATTATTGTGGTCCCTGATGAACACTAACCCAGTTAAGCTAAAATCGTTTTTAACAAAGAGCAAAGCCAGCCCTGCTCTGGACAGGTCACCACGCTCTTCACTGTCAGCAGAGCATCCCTGCCTTTAGTGTCTCTGTCAGCTGGCATCATCTTCCTCCTCTTCTGATGTGGTTCCCCATCTGCACATGTCCTGGCTGAGTACATCTGGAATTAACAAACTAGGTCCATTACTTCTAGTTCTCTGGGGCTTAAAAACAATCAGTGGCCACAAGTGGGCTTTAAAAACAATAAAAGACCACAGCATTTAGACCATAGCTTTTAGCATTCTTCACCCTGGCTCACCCCTGCAAAGGAGCCCCAAGTCCCATAGAACACTGGCTAATACATTCAGCTAGTCCATCAGCAAACATTTGCTGAGCCTTAGCAAGTGCCAGGCACTGGGTTGGAGACCAAGGATACAATGGTAAACATGACACATACAGTTTTTGTCCTGATGGAGTTTACAGCCTAGTTGAGAATAAATAAGTAAATCACTATTCAACTTAGTAATTGCTATGATAGGGAGATAAAGGATCCTTGAGAGCTCATAGGAGGGACCAGTCGTCAAGACTTGGGGAAGGAAGTCAGAGAAGGCTGCCTGGGAGAAGTGACATCTAAGCAGAAGGGTGAAGGATAAGTAAGAACAACAAATGAAGTGGATGTGCTAGAGTAAAAAATGTGCAAGATAGAGGGAACACACGTTCAGGGGATCAGCAGTAAAAGAATTTAAGGAACTAAAATGGAGGTTAGACTGGATGGTGGGGAGAAGAGTTAGAAGAAACGATGCTGGAAAGCTAAGAAGCAGACAGATCTTGCAGGGTCTTGTAAGTTACTTCAAAGAGTTTGACATTTATTCTAAGGGTACTGAGGAGCCAGAACAGGATTTGAAACAAGGGAGGGGAAAATTCACATTTTCCAAAGTTCTCTTTGACTGCAAGGTGACCAGTGCGTTAGCGAGGAACAGTAATGGCGGTGGAGACCAGCTCAAGGCTCTTCCAAAGCCAGGTGGGTGATCATCGATAATTGCCTCTGCTAGGATAGTGAATGTCAGCTGGTATGGAGGAAAGAGGACAGAGGTACTTTGGAGTGAGAAGACTTGGTGATAAGATGGATGGGGGTGGGGGGGTTGGTTGGAGGAAAGAGGAATCATGATGACACTCTGGCCCTAGCAAATAAGTGAATGATCAGGTAATTAACGGACATAGAGCACTCCAGAAGAGGAGCTGGTTTGGAAGGAAGAGAAGTTCAGTTTCGCACATGTTGGTCTGTAGGTGTCAGAAGGACATTCATGTATGGTTGTCATGTAGGTAGTTGGGTCCAGAGCTCAAGAGAGAAATCGTTTGGCTCTCTGGCCACATTTGGGAGTCAGGAGCATGAATGTGCGTTTTGAAGCCGTGGTAGTTAACAAATCCCCTCAGGGAAACCACTTCCTAATGTTAGTTACAATGAAGCAGAACCTGAAGGGTAAGTGGGATGAACAAGTGCAGTAGAGGAGTACGAAGCAAAAGTCTTCCAGACAAAGGGAGCAGCCCATGAAAATGACCAGAACTGAGAGAATTTGGGGAACTAAAATCAGATTAGTACTATAAAAAGATAAGAGGGCCCCTAGGACAGAACTCCTAGGAGCACCAACGTTCAAAGACTGGGCAGAAGAAAAGTCTGAAAAGGAGACTAAAGACTAAGAAATAGGAGCCAAACATGAAAGTCAGGGAAATCAATAATTCAAGATAACGGTCAACATGGTCGACTGGTGTCAGGAGGCTGCCTCCCCAGTGCCTGGAACAGTATTCCATAAATAGTTGTTACATGAAAAAAATGTGCACTGAAGTTAGCAACAGAACTCTTGGTGACCTAGAAAAAGGACTTTCACTAGGGCGGGAACCAGGTATGGTGGAGTGAAGAGTGAATATGGGGTAAGGAAGTGAGTGTTGACAACCCCTCCAAGAGTTTCGGCTAAATCCCAAGTTCTCACCATGACCTAAGAGGCCCCTGCCCACACCTCTAACTTCAAACACAAGCTGACCTGGTGCCATCACCTTCTTGTTCAGTAGGACTCAGCCACGTGGTCCCTCCTTCAGGTCCACTTCCAAACTCAGAGGCCTCACCCACACTGTTCCTTCTGCTGGAGTTCACTCTTCCCTCCACCCCATCCCAACCCACAGCCCAACCAACAACTACGCATCCTTCAAGGCTCAGCTGTCCTCAGTGAAGGCTTCCCGACTCCCCACCTGCTCCCCCAATCCCATGATGCTAAGTTCCATCATTACACCATCCTGTTGCACACTGAGCTTCCCCTCTGTATCACTTAACCCGAGTGCAGTGAATTATTTGTGCAGATATTTAAGATTTATCTCCCCAACTAGACCATAAGCTCCCCATCTAGGCTAGTCCCTAAGGGCAGGGACTGAACCCCAGGCCTGAAACAGTGACCGACTCATAGTAGGCACCCAATAAATATTGAATGAATAAACTAATAAATGAGCAAGTAAAGGGATAAAATAGTAGTTTGAAGGAGCTGAGAGATCAAGGAAGGGCTTTTATTTTAATGGGAGAGACTAAGGTTCATTGAAATGTCCATATGAAGGGGCCAGGGGAGAGGGAGGGGAGATAACCAAGAAAGCAAAATATCTGAGGAGGCATAAGAGGATGACAGTGGGTGGAACAGGTGGAGGGATGGTCCTTAGATGGGAGGAGAACCACCTTTTTCACTGAAGCAGGAAAGGAGGGAGGATGGGTGAGGGTACAGTCTTAGTGGCAGGAAGTGGAGGGGGTACCTATCTAAGGGCTTGTTCTTTCTGTGAAATAAAAGTTTAAACCTTGGTTTCTCTTGATCCTAAATAGTCACATGCTTATTGGAATAGTCCCTTCAAACTTTACTTTGAAATAGACAAAAATTAAAGGAGCCACATAGGGCTTCCCTGGTGGCGCAGTGGTTGAGAGTCTGCCTGCCAATGCAGGGGACACGGGTTCGTGACCCAGTCCGGGAAGATCCCACATGCCGCGGAGCAGCTGGGCCCGTGAGCCATGGCTGCTGAGCCTGTGCGTCCGGAGCCTGTGCTCCGCAACGGTAGAGGCCACAACAGTGAGAGATCCGCATACCGCAAAAAAAAAGAGCCACATAAACAAAGGAGATGGAAGAAGAGGATGGATTTGAGGTACATTCTGGAGCTATCTGGTGATGGATTGGATGAGAAGATAATAGTTTTTAATTTAGTTTTTGCCAAGGTTACATACATACATAAAGACTCAAATCGTTCTATAAGACTTGTTGCTGCCAGTAGCTGTCTCTGCCCCCTTTATCTTTCCCCAGAAGCAACTAATTTCAATTCTTTCTGTGAGTTCTTTTGGTATTTATAGCTATATCAATAAATAACATGTTTGTTTTTCTAATTCCTGATTATCCTTCCCACTATGGAAGATGAGAATTTAACTCTTTTTTGCCAAATTTCTTCACCCCTGCCACACACACACACTCCTTCTGCTCCCCAATTCTCTATCTCAGTTTTTAGATAGATTGATGTTCTGTGTTTATATCTATGACGAAGTAAATGCAGTTTACAGATGAGCCATGGACTATCTTGTGATTACTGTCCTTTTCCTTGCCTGCACACATTTTTTATTTTGTCTGAAGTTAATAGTTATCTCATTTTCCTTTCTTGTTATTAACGTTGTTACCATTAATTCAGCTCCAAGCTCTCCTCTTCTCCATATATATACAACAGAGAGACTCTTAATTTCACCTTATTGAATAAATCTCTCCTGGGTCCTCCTGACCTGCTCCAGTTGCCCTCAACAACTTCTGGGTACATGGCTGTCACCATGGTCCTGGCGGTTCCCTTTTCCTCTCTCCTTTGTTGAATCTTCTGTTTCCTGTCTCCCATGTCTTCCTGTCTCTTGGTTTACACCCTCAGTTTGGTGGAGCATATCCTCCAGTAGCTTCCTGAGAAAGGGTGCATAGGAAGTAAAATGATTGAGACCCCACCCAACTTAAAATGTCATTCACCAGCATAGAAGAAAATATATACACAGGATCATTTTAATAGAGGCAAACAAGTATTTATAAAATTCAACATAAATTCATGATTTAAAAAGAAACCCTTGGGACTTCCCTGGTGGCACAATGGTTAAGAATCTGCCTGCCAATGCAGGGGACACATGTTCTAGCCCTGGTCCGGAATGGTCCCACATGCCGTGGAGCAAATAAGCCCGTGCATCACAACTACTGAGCCTGTGCTCTAGAGCCCATGAGCCACAACTACTGAGCTTGTGTGCCACAAGTACTGAAGCCCACGTACCTAGAGCTTGTGCTCCACAACAAGAGAAGCCAACGCAATGAGAAGCCTGCACACTGCAACCAAGAGTAGCCCCCACTCGCCGCAACTAGAGAAAGCCCGCACACAGCAACGAAGACCCCAAAATAAATAAATATAAAAAGAAACCCTTGTTGAATAATGATTCGCAGTAGCCAAAAGGTGGAAACAACCCAGGTGTCCATCAACAGATGAATAGATTAACAAAAGGTGGTCTATACATACCATGGAATATTATTCATCTACAAAAGGGAATGAAATTCTGATACATACTACCACATGTATAAATCTTGAAAACATTATGCTAAGTGAAAGAATCTATATACAAAAGAACAAATATTATATGAACATTTGTATGAAATATCTAGAATAAGCAAATTTATAGAGACAAAGTAGATTAGAGGTTACAAGAGCCTGGAGGAAAGGGGAGTGGGGTGTGGTTACAGAGTTTCTTTTGGGGGTGATGAAAAAGTTTTGGAAAAACATAGTTGTGATGATTACACAACAGTGTGAACGTAATTAATGTCACTGAATTGTACCCTTAAAATAGTTAAAATGACAAATTTTGTATTATGTATATTTTACCATTAAAAAATTCCAAAAAATGCCTAGCAAATTAAGAATAAAGAAAACTTCCTGATAAGAAGTACCTATAAAATAATAACATTAAAAGATCATCCTAAATGGAAAAACATTAGAATAATTCACTTTAAATAAGAAATGAGACAAGACAGTCAAGTCTTTCTATTTCTATTCAGCATAGTATTAAAGACCCAGCCAGCACAAAAAGAGAAGAAAATGAAAGAAGGAATGGAAAGGAAAAAAATAGAACTGTTATTATTTTCAGATGATATAAGTGTTTGCACAGGACAGCAAAAAAGATCTATGAGCAACTTATTAGAAATAATAAGCAAGTTTAGCAAAAGTCAAATGCATACTCTTGTATTCTTGGAATAAACAAACAGAAAACGTTATTAAAGAAAAGACAAAATTCACAATAGTTTCAAAGGACACCAAGAACCTAGAAATAAGTCTAAAAATACATGTAATACTACAGAGAGAATTATAAAACTTTATGAGTAGCCAGTAAGATGACCCAAATAAATGAAAGGATATATCACATTGTGAATAGGAAAACAATAGCATAATGTTGCCCATCTCCCCAGTTCAATAAAGTTCCAATCAATATGTTAGCATGTATTTCTAGAGAACTTGATAAGCTGATTATAAAATTTAAATAAAAGAGTAAAAGGGGGAAAATTGCCAAAACTTTTATGAAGAAGATGAACATGGAGGGAAAAATTGAAGAATTGCCCCACTAGATATGATGCTCTTTTTTTTGGTGAAACTACAGTATTTAAGACAAGATGCTATAGGCACTGGTACAGACAAATATAGAGTATGGTATTGAATACAGAGCTCAGATATAGACCCATACATATATGAGTCTTTGGTATACAACAGGGGTGGCCTGCCAAATCAGTGAGAAAATAAATAGAGTGGGATAAAAAAAAAAAGGTCTTCCATATGGAAAAATATGAAATTAAATCCCTATTCCACATCATGTCCTGAAATTAATTCCAGATGGATTGAGGCTTAACTATAAAAATTAAAACTCTTAACAAAATTCATAGGCAAATGTCTTTTAGACTTTGAGGTAGCGAAGAATTTCTTAAATAATATTTAAAAAGTGCTAACAATTTAAAATTTTTTACAAATTCAGGCATACTAAAATTAAGAACTATTTGTCAAAAGAAAGTGAAAGCAAGCTACAAATGGGAGAAATGTGGGGGAATATACAATAATTATTCCTGGGCAGCAGGTATAACTGGTATTGTCCTGGGAAAATCAGGATGCTTGTCACCCTAACTCAGGCCCAGTAATTCTACTCCTGGTATAAAGCTACAAGAGACTTTTATCCATAAACACATGGAGGCATCTACAAGAAAGTTCATAAGAATGCTGTTCACGGACTTCCAGGTAAGATGGCGGAAGAGTAAGATGCAGAGATCACCTTCCTCCCCATGGATACACCAGAAATACAGCTACACGTGGAACAACTCCTACAGAACACCTACTGAACGCTGGCAGAAGACCCCAGACCTCCCAAAAGGCAAGAAACTCCCCACATACCTGGGTAGGGCAAAGCGGAGAGATCCCCACACAGAGGATCGGTGCCGAGAGGCACTCACCAGCCCGAGAGGCTTGTCTGCTCGCCCGCCGGGACGGGCGGCGCTGGAAGCTGAGACTCGGGCTTCGGTCAGAGCGCAGGGAGAGGACTGGGGCTGGCGGCGAGAACTCAGCCTGAAGGGGGCTAATGTGCCACAGCTAGCCGGGAGGGAGTCCGGGAAAACTCTGGAGCTGCCGAAGAGGCAAGAGACTTTTTCTTCCCTCTTGGTTTCCTGGTGCGCAAGGAGAGGGGATTAAGAGCGCCGCGTAAAGGAGCTCCAGAGACGGGCGCGAGTCGCGGCTGAAAGCGCCGAGCCCAGAGACGGGCGTGGGACGCTGGGGCTGCTGCTGCCGCCGCCAAGAAGCCTGTGTGCGAGCGCAGGTCACTGTCCACACCGCCCTTCCGGGAGCCTGTGCAGCCTGCCACTGCCGGGGTCCCGGGATCCAGGGGCGGCTTCCCTGAGAGAACGCACGGCGCGCCTCGGGCTGGTGCAACGTCACGCCGACCTCTGCCTCTGCAGGCTTGCCCCGCACTCCGTGCCCCTCCCTCCCGCCCGGCCTGAGTGAGCCAGAGTCCCCGAAGAGGCTGCTCCTTTAACCCTGTCCTGTCTGAGCGTAGAACAGACACCCTCCGGCAACCTACACGCAGAGGCGGGGCCAAATCCAAAGCTGAGAGACCCAGGATCTGTGAGAACAAAGAAGAGAAAGGGAAACCTCTCCCAGCAGCCTCAGAAGCAGGGAATTAAAGCTCCACAATTAACTTGATGTACCCTGCATCTGTGAAATACATGAATAGACAACAAATCACCCCAAATTGAGGAGCCAGGAATCAGTGCTGTGCCTCTGAGGTGGGAGAGCCAACTTCAGGACACTGGTCCACAAGAGACCTCCCAGCTCCACATAATATTGAATGGCGAAAATCTTCCAGAGATCTCCATCTCAACACCAGCACCCAGCTTCACTCAACGACCAGCAAGCTACAGTGCTGGACACCCTATGCCAAACAACTAGCAAGACAGGAACACAAGGCCACCCATTAGCAGAGAGGTGGCCTCAAATCATAAAAAGTCCGCAGACACCCCAAAACACACCACCAGACATGGACCTGCCCACCAGAAAGACAAGATCCAGCCTTATCCACCAGAACACAGGCAGTAGTCCCCTCCACCAGGAAGCCTACACAACCAACTAAACCAACCTTAGCCACTGGGGACAGACACCAAAAACAATGGGAACTACGAACCTGCAGCCTGCAAAAAGGAGACCCTAAACACAGTAACATAAGCAAAATGAGAAGACAGAAAAACACACAGCAGGAGAAGGAGCAAGATAAAAACCCACCAGACCTAACAAATGAAGAGGTAATAGGCAGTCTACCTGAAAAAGAATTCAGAATAATGATGGTAAAGATGATCCAAGATTCTATTTCCAAGATCCAAAATCTTGGTAATAGAATAGACAAAATGCAAGAAACAGTTAACAAGGACCTAGAAGAACTAAAGATGAATCAAGCATCAATTAAAAACACAATAAATGAAATGAAAAATACTCTAGATGGGATCAATAGCAGAATAACTGAGGCAGAAGAACGGATAAGTGAGGTGGAAGATAAAATAGTGGAAATAACTGCTGCAGAGCAAAATAAAGAAAAAACAATGAAAAGAACAGAGGACACTCTCAGAGACCTCTGGGACAACATTAAACGCACCAACATTCGAATTATAGGGGTTTCAGAAGAAGAAGAGAAAAAGGAAGGGACTGAGAAAATATTTGAAGAGATTATAGTTGTAAACTTCCCTAATATGGGAAAGGAAATAGTTAATCAAGTCCAGGAGGCACAGAGAGTCCCATACAGAATAAATCCAAGGAGAAATACGCCAAGACACATATTAATCAAACTGTCAAAAATTAAACACAAAGAAATCATATTAAAAGCAGCAAGGCAAAAACAACCAATAACACACAAGGGAATCCCCATCAGGATAACAGCTGATCTCTCAGCAGAAACTCTACAAGCCAGAAGGGAGTGGCAGGACATAATTAAAGTGATGAAGGAGAAAAACCTGCAACCAAGATTACTCTACCCAGCAAGGATCTCATTCAGATTTGATGGAGAAATTAAAACCTTTACAGACAAGCAAAAGCTGAGAGAGTTCAGCACCACCAAACCAGCTCTACAACAAATGCTAAAGGAACTTCTCTAGGCAAGAAACACAACAGAAGGAATATACCTACAATAACGAACCCAAAGCAATTAAGGAAATGGGAATAGGAACATACATATCAATAATTACCTTAAATGTAAATGGACTAAATGCTCCCACCAAAAGACACAGAGTGGCTGAATGGATACAAAAACAAGACCCATATATATGCTGTCTACAAGAGACCCACTTCAGACCTAAAGACACATACAGATTGAAAGTAAGGGGATGGAAAAAGATATTCCATGCAAATGGAAATCAAAAGAAAGCTGGAGTAGCAATTCTTATATCAGACAAAATAGACTTTAAAATAAAGACTATTAGAAGAGACAAAGAAGGACACTACATAATGATCAAGGGATCGATCCAAGAAGAAGATATAACAATTGTAAATATTTATGCACCCAACATAGGAGCACCTCAATACATAAGGCAAATACTAACAGCCATAAAAGGGGAAATCGACAGTAACACAATCATAGTAGGGGACTTTAACACCCCACTTTCACCAATGGACAGATCGTCCAAAATGAAAATAAATAAGGAAACACAAGCTTTAAATGATACATTAAACAAGATGGACTTAGTTGATATTTATAGGACATTTCATCCAAAAACAACAGAATACACATTTTTCTCAAGTGCTCATGGAACATTCTCCAGGATAGATCATATCTTGGGTCACAAATCAAGCCTTGGTAAATTTAAGAAAATTGAAATTGTATCAAGTATCTTTTCCGACCACAATGCTATGAGACTAGACATCAATTACAGGAAAAGATCTGTAAAAAATACAAACACATGGAGGCTAAACAATACACTACTCAATAACGAAGTGATCACTGAAGAAATCAGAGAGGAAATTAAAAAATACCTAGAAACAAATGACAATGGAGACACGACAACCCAAAACCTATGGGATGCAGCAAAAGCAGTTCTAAGGGGGAAGTTTATAGCAATACAATCCCACCTTAAGAAACAGGAAACATTTCGAGTAAACAACCTGACCCTGCACCTAAAGCAATTAGAGAAAGAAGAACAAAAAACCCCCAAAGCTAGCAGAAGGAAAGAAATCATAAAGATCAGATCAGAAATAAATGAAAAAGAAATGAAGGAAACGATAGCAAAGATCAACCAAACTAAAAGCTGGTTCTTTGAGAAGATAAACAAAATTGACAAACCATTAGCCAGACTCATCAAGAAAAGAAGGGAGAAGACTCAAATCAATAGAATTAGAAATGAAAAAGGAGAAGTAACAACTGACACTGCAGAAATACAAAAGATCATGAGAGATTACTACAAGCAACTCTATGCCAATAAAATGGACAACCTGGAAGAAATGGACAAATTCTTAGAAATGCACAACCTGCCAAGACTGACTCAGGAAGAAATAGAAAATATGAATAGACCAATCACAAGCACTGAAATTGAAACTGTGATTAAAAATCTTCCATCAAACAAAAGCCCAGGACCAGATGGCTTCACAGGCGAATTCTATCAAACATTTAGAGAAGAGCTAACACCCATCCTTCTCAAACTCTTCCAAACAATTTCAGAGGAAGGAACACTCCCAAACTCATTCTACGAGGCCACCATCACCTTGATACCAAAACCAGGCAAGGATGTCACAAAGAAAGAAAACTACAGGCCAATATCACTGATGAACATAGATGCAAAAATCCTCAACAAAATACTAGCAAACAGAATCCAACAGCACATTAAAAGGATCATACACCATGATCAAGTGGGGTTTATCCCAGGAATGCAAGGATTCTTCAATATACGCAAATCAATCAATGTGATACACCATATTAACAAGTTGAAGGAGAAAAACCATATGATCATCTCAATAGATGCAGAGAAAGCTTTCGACAAAATTCAACACCCATTTATGATAAAAACCCTGCAGAAAGTAGGCATAGAGGGAACTTTCCTCAACATAATAAAGGCCATATATGACAAACCCACAGCCAACATTGTCCTCAATGGTGAAAAACTGAAACCATTTCCACTAAGATCAGGAACAAGACAAGGTTGCCCACTCTCACCACTCTTATTCAACCTAGTTTTGGAAGTTTTAGCCACAGCAATCAGAGAAGAAAAGGAAATAAAAGGAATCCAAATCGGAAAAGAAGAAGTAAAGCTGTCATTGTTTGCAGATGACATGATACTATACATAGAGAATCCTAAAGATGCTACCGAAAAACTACTAGAGCTAATCAATGAATTTGGTAAAGTAGCAGGTTACAAAATTAATGTACAGAAATCTCTGGCATTCCTGTACACTAATGATGAAAAATCTGAAAATGAAATCAAGAAAACACTCCCATTTACCATTGCAACAAAAAGAATAAAATATCTAGGAATAAACCTACCTAAGGAGACAAAAGACCTGTATGCAGAAAATTATAAGACACTGATGAAAGAAATTAAAGATGATACAAACAGATGGAGAGATATACCATGCTCCTGGATTGGAAGAATCAATATTGTGAAAATGACTCTACTACCCAAAGCAATCTACAGATTCAATGCAATCCCTATCAAACTACCACTGGCATTTTTCACAGAACTAGAACAAAAAATTTCAAAATTTGTTTGGAAAAACAAAAGACCCCGAATAGCCAAAGCAATCTTGAGAACGAAAAAAGGAGCTGGAGGAATCAGGCTCCCTGACTTCAGACTATACTACAAAGCTACAGTAATTAAGACAGTGTGGTACTGGCATAAAAACAGAAAGATAGATCAGTGGATCAGGATAGAAAGCCCAGAGATAAACCCACGCACATATGGCCAACTTATCTTTGATAAAGGAGGCAGGAATGTACAGTGGAGAAAGGACAGCCTCTTCAATAAGTGGTGCTGGGAAAACTGGACAGGGACATGTAAAAGTATGAGATTAGATCATTCCCTAACACCATACACAAAAATAAGCTCAAAATGGATTAAAGACTTAAATGTAAGGCCAGAAACTATCAAACTCTTAGAGGAAAACATAGGTAGAACACTCTATGACATAAATCACAGCAAGATCCTTTTGGACCCACCTCCTAGAGAAATGGAAATAAAGACAAAAATAAACACATGGGACCTAATGAAACTTCAAAGCTTTTGCACAGCAAAGGAAACCATAAACAAGACCAAAAGACAACCCTCAGAATGGGAGAAGATATTTGCAAATGAAGCAACTGACAAAGGATTAATCTCCAAAATTTATAAACAGCTCATGCAGCTCAATAGCAAAAAAACAAACAACCCAATCCAAAAATGGGCAGAAGACTTAAATAGGCATTTCTCCAAAGAAGATATACAGACTGCCAACAAACACATGAAAGAATGCTCAACATCATTAATCATTAGAGAAATGCAAATCAAAACTACAATGAGATATCATCTCACACCAGTCAGAATGGACATCATCAAGAAATCTAGAAACAATAAATGCTGGAGAGGGTGTGGAGAAAAGGGAACACTCTTGCACTGCTGGTGGGAATGTGAATTGGTACAGCCACTATGGAGAACAGTATGGAGGTTCCTTAAAAAACTACAAATAGAACTACCATATGATCCAGCAATCCCACTGCTGGGCATATACCCTGAGAAAACCATAATTCAAAAAGAGACATGTACCAAAATGTTCATTGCAGCTCTATTCACAATAGCCCGGAGCTGGAAACAACCTAAGTGTCCATCATCGGATGAATGGATAAAGAAGATGTGGCACATATATACAATGGAATATTACTCAGCCATAAAAAGAAACGAAACTGAGCTATTTGTAATGAGGTGGATAGACCTAGAGTCTGTCATACAGAGTGAAGTAAGTCAGAAAGAGAAGGACAAATACCGTATGCTAACACATATATATGGAATATAAGAAAAAAAAATGTCATGAAGAACCTGGGGGTAAAACGGGAATAAAGACACAGACCTACTTGAGAATGGACTTGAGGATATGGGGAGGGGGAAGGGTAAGCTGTGACAAAGCGAAAGAGAGGCATGGACATATATACACTACCAAACGTAGGCTAGATAGACAGTGGGAAGCAGCCGCAGAGCACGGGGAGATCAGCTCGGTGCTTTGTGACTGCCTGGAGGGGAGGGATGGGGAGGGTGGGAGGGAGGGAGATGCATGAGGGAGGGGATGTGGGAACAGATGTATATGTATGACTGATTCACTTTGTTATAAAGCAGAAACTAATAAAAAAAAATGGAAAAAAAAAAAAAAAAAAAAACTACAAATAGAACTACCATATGACCCAGCAATCCCACTACTGGGCATATACCCTGAGAAAACCATAATTCAAAAAGAGTCATGTACCAAAATGTTCATAGCAGCCCTATTTACAATAGCCCGGAGATGGAAACAACCTAAGTGTCCATCATCCGATGAATGGGTAAAGAAGATGTGGCACATATATACAATGGAATATTACTCAGCCATAAAAAGAAATGAAATTGAGCTATTTGTAATGAGGTGGATGGACCTAGAGTCTGTCATACAGAGTGAAGTAAGTCAGAAAGAGAAAGACAAATACTGTATGCTGACACATATATACGGAATTTAAGAAAAAAAAATGTCATGAAGAACATAGGGGTAAGACAGGAATAAAGACACAGACCTACTAGAGAATGGACTTGAGGATATGGGGAGGGGGAAGGGTAAGCTGTGACAAAGTGAAAGAGCAGCATGGACATATATACACTACCAAACATAAGGTAGATAGCTAGTGGGAAGCAGCCGCATAGCACAGGGAGATCAGCTCAGTGCTTTGTGACCGCCTGGAGGGGTGGGATAGGGAGGGTGGGAGGGAGACGCAAAAGGGAGGGGATGTGGGAACATATGTATATGTATAACTGATTAAATTTGTTATAAAGCAAAGAATAAAAAATAAAAAATAAAAAATAAATTTTTTTAAATGAAAAAAAAGAATGCTGTTCACGATAGCAAACCCTGGTGTTATGGACTGAATGTTTGTGTCCATGCAAAATTCATATGTTGAAGCCCTAACCCCCAATGTGTTGGTATTTGGAGATAACTGCGTTTATATGAGGTCATGAGGGTGGGACCCCCATGATAGGATTAGTGTCCTTACAAGAAGAAGAAAAGGAATCAGAGCTCTCTATTTCTCTGCCTTCTGAGGATAAGGCAAGAAGGCAGATGTCTGCATGCCAGGAGGAAGGACCTCACCAGGAACTGAACTGGCCAGCACCTTGATCTTGGACTTCTCAGTTTCTAGAACTGTGAGTAATAAATATATATTGTTTAAAACCCTCAGTCAATAGTTATAGCAGCAATTTTGTTATAGCAGCCTGAGCTAATTAAAACACCTGGAGGGCTTCCCTGGTGGTGCGGTGGTTGAGAATCTGCCTGCCAACGCAGGGGACACAGGTTCGAGCCCTGGTCTGGGAAGATCCCACATGCCGCGGAGCAACTGGGCCCGTGAGCCACAACTACTGAGTCTGCGCATCTGGAGCCTGTGCTCCACAACAAGAGAGGCCGAGATAGTGAGAGGCCCGCGCACCGTGATGAAGAGTGGCCCCCACTCGCCCCAACTAGAGAAAGCCCTCGCACAGAAATGAAGACCCAACACAGCCAAAAATAAATAAATATATATATTTTTTAAAAAAAAAACACCTGGAAACAAAGCAAATACCCATCAACAAGAGAGTGGATGAGTAAAATATTGTATATTCACACAGTGGAATATAATAGAGCAGTCAACAGGAATGAGCTATAGCTATACACATCAGTATGAATAAATCCTAAAAATATAATGTTAAGTTTAAAAAGTAAGTCCTAAGTGGATACATACAGAATGATATGCTTTTTATCAAACTACAAACAACTTTAAAAAAAACTTACTTTGCAGGAATACGATTGAATGAGTATGGTTGGGTTTATGATATGTCAACTTAGCTAAACTGGAACTACATTTCCCAGAATTCCCTCTGGGGTAGCTCTGGGTTAGCAAGGGTCTCAAATGAAAGTTAAACGACTTTTGGAAGGTGGACCTTCTTTGTTTCAGAAGGTGGGCATGGGGGTACCAGGCCCTATTGTAGCTCATGAGCATCGTCATTGACCTGCTGCCTCTTCACATTGGCATGGAGAACTGGTGGTTCCATGGTAACTCCACTTCTCCTTCAGCTTCAGATTCTTTCAGTGAATCCTGGCCCAGTGAGTACAGCTGCACGCCTTCTCAGCTCCTGCTGGGTCTCCTCCTTCAGCTTCTCCAACTCCTGGGCTAGACCCATCACCATATACAGAAACAATCATGCAACAGTGGTTTAACTAGCTCTGGCAACTACATGGAGTCAAATCTCTTTCATAAATTCCATATTCTATATCATTCTTATGGCTCTGCTTCTATGATCTAAATTCTGACTGACACAATGAGATACACCAATCTAAAAAGAAAAGTAAAAGGAATGGTAAATATAGGATTCAGGACACTGGTTACTTGGGTTAGGAAGAAACAGGAGGTTAGACCAGGGAAGGACTGTAAATGTAACTTATTGCCATAATTCTAGTTTTTGTGTTGAGTGGTGAGTTCATAATTGCCTATTACATAAAAAATAAATATAGTTACATGAATGAATGGATGGGTGGTCATGTATGGACAAATGAAAAATTATGAATATTCTAATTAGATGAAACTATGGCAAGAGAAAAGGAGAGAGAGTAATAAGTAATTTCTTTTGAAAGAACATACCCTTGAAATAACATCATCATTTTAACTTACCTCCCATTGATTCAAACTTGGTCCCCTGGCCACATCTAATTGAAAAGACAGCTGGGAAATGTCTTTAGTTGGGCAGACCATATTAACTGGATGAATTGCAAGGTGACTTATGTCTAAAGGGAAGAAAAAGACAAGGGCTACTGGGAGAAAATGAACAGTCTTTGCCCCAGGTGAGGACTATAGAAACAAAAGATTCATGAGGTATTTTGAAAAAAGAATTAGTCAGCGCTTTAATGAACACAGACATCAAAAAGCACTCTGTGAACCAATGTATGAACCCAAGTGGTTGGTGAGCTAGTGTTGCAGACGTTTGTTTTGAAGTCCCCCCTAAGACATCTTCCTGAAGGCGAAGAGAATCATTTTTTAGGAGAATCATTTCCTCCGCATTGGATACTGTCTCGTGGAACGATCATCATGTACCATGTTTTCCTCTAGCCAAGGTGCTAGCAAGACACCTGTCTTAATTTAGATGTCCCAAAAGTAGACCGTAAAAGATTTAAGAGTAAGCATTTTATTTGAGAGGCAAACCCAGGAAACTACGTGAAGAAGAGGAAGTGAGAGAAGAAAGGAGGGAAGTGTAGGCGAATGAGCACATGACTGCTGTGGGCAACTGAGGCTCATTCCCATGTGGACCCTCTGAGAGACTGTGTGGAACACTCCTCAGGTTGTCTCCCCAAGGGGAGCAGAGGCTGGGGTGTATATACATCATTGGTGAGGATGGCTCTTGGGGATTTGAGTTCCCAGAACTTCTGGCCTCACCTGCCATAGGCTGATCGAGCCTCTGTGGACAGAGTGCCCTCAAGCTGTCATCACGTAAGGGAACTGTAATCAGGTGACCTCCAAGGAAACATGGTCGGTGCATCCACAGCACCTTTTCCACAGCCAAGGTAAGCCCAGTGGATTCTCACTCCCAGGAAACTGAAAAGTCAGCAGAGTTACATGGAGACTGAAAAGTGGAGGTCCATCTTGCCTTAGCCAGACTGCTCCTAATAGCAGACCCTCCTTAGGTGGCCCCCTTCCTAGCCTTCCAGAGATGCCTTGTTTCTGATCCATTTCCAAATCTGATTCTCCAAGTTCTCTGCCATTTCTGGAAGCTTCCAATATCCTTTCAGAACTTCCAGTAAACTCTCAGAGTTGGTCTCTGTTGTTTGTCACCAGAAAACATAACTGGTATAACTGGAAACCCAGTACACCTGGAGACTCCATACACCTAGATACCCGATACACCTGGAGATCACTGCCCCTGATCTGAGTCTTTAAGAATGTAAGTCAACTCTCTGCACTTCGGTTACCTCATCTATAAAGTAAAAAGATTGAAATTGATTATTTCTAAGTTTCCACTCAGAGGTAAGATTCTATGATTCAATTAAGCCAAATTGATGGTCAAACAAGGGAAACCCATAAAACTCATTACTACATTCTGACTTCCAAACTCCACTCTGTGCCAGTGTTGCAGCCTCCTTCCTAGAAATAGTAAAGGGCTCCAGAATCATTGCAGGTTGACTCTGTACAAAAATGAGAAAAACAGCAACAAAGCCCAACTCCTAATTTTATCCCAAACCTACCAGCAAACTGACCAAAAAGAGTGATTCAGGAAAAAGAAAAAGTGTTTTGCTTTTATCCAAAGGAATTCTGGGCAGACAATACTAGGCTGCCCACAGAATTCCTATCACGTCGAATTCCTAGTGTGTACATAATTGGATTTCTCTTTCTCACTCCCAACACCACCACTTCTGGAAGGCATGTTCGAGGCATGGAGAGAGGTGACACATATAGCCCATTGTTCTCCTACATGGATTCAATAGACAAATGCCCAAGTTGGAAAAAGGATGGAGCTGCAGTCTGTTATCATCTGCCAGCTAATGATACAGTTGAACAAAGGTAGACATGTTGTGGAAAAGGAACACATTTAGGACTCTGACTCTCTACCATGTTATGATGATTTCCCAAGATATCCAAGGTGGAGCAGAGATGCGACTGATAAAATACGTGGCATGGGTTGAACAGCACGAAGAGAGCAACTGACTGCAGCTGTCTGTGTGATTTGGCAGCCTCGACGATGCAGACAAATCTAAACAAATCACCATCCCTGGCTTCCTGACGCCTCCAGGAAAGCCCTGTAATGACTGTTCTGTGCTGGCCTCCCAAGTAAGGATGAGGAAAATATGCAGAATCCACAACTTTAGGGCTTTCCTACGGCTTCTGCTCAATGTAACAGCTGCCACCCTTACACAGATTTGGCTGTTTTCTGCAAAATTCAAGTTTTCATTAACTAATCATGTGTTTGCAGTCCTTCCCACTGTGCCTACAGCTAGCATGGTGGACACAAAAGCCCCATTCCCCCCATAGCCCAGCCTTATGGAAACCCAACACGTAGCCCAGATTAGGAGAAGCTGAGATTTGTCCTCTGCCCACCTAGCTATGTCATTCTAACTCCATTTCCAAAGCTTAAGTGGGAGCATTAGTAACTGGGTTTGTGCACACAGCCATCACCTGGAGGCACATCTCCAACCCTGAGTCCTGGCAGCTGCCTTCCTCCCATCTCTCCTCAAACTGCCAGGATAGCTGCAGCTCTGCTTGGCAGCCGTGGTCATCTAGTTAGACACATTCGCTTGGGGGGAAAGGAATGGATCTGCCCTGACCAGTCTGGACCATGATGTGGAATGGGTGGGTGGAAAAGAAGTCCTGCGCCTTGAAGTCCCCTCTCCTGGAAAAAAAAAAAAAAGAAGCGTTAGAAAAACTTGCTCTTTTTGTCCTAGCAGCACTTCAGTGAAGCAGTCCTGAAGAAGGCAGTGACAAAAAAATGTCTGATTGGCCACTGACAGAGACTGCTGGGTCTCTATAGAGAGAGTTGTGGCCCTGTCAGAATGCCATGGCTTAGGAACACTGGGGAGGGGAAGAGGAGGGCAAACCCTGTCCCTCCACTCAGCATGCTTGGGGAAGGGCAGTGAAAGAGCTTCTGACTGCAGCCAAAACAGTCCAGGTGGCCTTGACAGCAGGATGGGAAGGTTCCTCCAGGAAGTCAGCATCCCTAGATGAAAAATGGGGAGGGAGGGAGAGAGTGGAAGAGGGAAAGAGAGAGAGAGAGGGAGAGGGAGAGACAACAGAGCTTCTCTCTATGGTGATTATAAGTCAACATAATCACAAAAGAAACACTTGAGTGCCTAGTTTGTTGCCATGTACACAGCAGGTGCTCAATAAAACTTGTGGTGATGGAGTTAAATGTGACTTCCTAGACAAAGCCTGCTTTACTGTAAGTGAAATAAGTATCTGTTGGATTGAATTGAATTGAAACAGGCAGCAGTTTAGTGTTGTAATTTGAGGAGCAATGGAAAAATGGTCCCCTGCCCCAAATCTCTCTCCAATTAGAGCTGCCAGAGTGTTGGAAATGTCCAGATTCCTCTTTTGGGTTAATGGAGTAATGAAAACTGTGTGTTGAAAGGCAAATATTGTCTGAGAGAGATAACCCATGAAGCTATTATGATCTATCGTTCATCTAGGATGGCAAGTCCATTTCAATTCAAGAGCCAGCACCAATAGATTCATAGGAGCTGCCTGGAGTTCTATCCTGAGAAGGCTCTGAGGCCCCACTTGGCTCAACAGAAAGCAGTACTCTGGGAAATCTCTGATATCTGTGTGGATATGGAAAGTGGTTTGGTATGAAGGGTGCCACATATATGGCATCTTGTCTCTTAGCCTGAATCCTTTGGTCATATCAGCTCCATCAGTGAGCAGGCTCCTAAGGGAATATAAGCTGAGATGGACATTCACAACTTAGGAAGGGTCCAGAGCATGAAGGTTTTGCCTGAAAAACAGACCAGGGCACAGAATTCTGATGGACAGTATGAGCCATGTAAGTCTGGGGGTAAGGGACCAAAGAAAGGTCATCTAAAATCTAACTTTGCCTACTTCAGTCTTGCCTTGAGTGAGCACTTACTACAGACTCTACAGTCTAGAGGATGACCACAGCTTTTCCTCTCCCATTACATGAATCTGCCTAGTCCTTGTCAAACTTTTCCATCAAGTTCCCCCAACAGCAGAGGAGAACGAATGGCTCACTCTCTCGGCACCCAGGGATAGTGTCAGCAGCCTGCTGTGAGCAAAATATGTCTTTGAAATCTCAGTTTTAACTTAAGAATTTATGTAAATTTACATGATATCATATTACTGTTTGCTTCCATGTAGAAAGATTTACTTACCAGTTCTATTAGAGTAATGCTCTCTGCTGTATCAGATCAAGCCCAAACCCTCAGTGATTTAACACTTCAGAAATGTATTTTTCACTCACCTGAAACCCATGTGGTTGTGGCTTGCGGGTGGACAGTCTGCCCCTTGGTCTTGCGACTTTACCCTCTTTTAGGGCCACTGAGTCGTCTCCATTCTGATGGGGAAAGAGACCGTTTCTTAATTACTTGAGTTCAGAATTGACACCCATTCTCCCCCACATTCCAGGAGCAAGAATTCATCATGTGGCCCCATTTAAATGCAAGAGGAACTGGGAAATATAGTCCCTGATTACCCAGCAACAACTCTGGGTAGACTAGTAAGGCTTTACCTCAATAACTAATGTCTTGGCCTTTCCTGGTGGCGCAGTGGTTAAGAAACCGCCTGCCAATGAAGGGGACACGGGTTCGATCCCTGTTCCAGGAAGATCCCACATGCCACAGAGCAACTAAGCCCGTGCGCCATAACTACTGAGCCTGCGCTCTAGAGCCCACGAGCCACAACTACTGAAGCCCACGTGCTTAGAACGTGTGCTCCACAACAAGAGAAGCCACCACAATGAGAAGCCTGCATGCAGCCTAAATAAATAAATAAATAAATGTATTTTTTTAAAAAATTAATGCCTTAACTTCTCCATCTCTCCCAAAATTGGAGAGAAAAGTTAACCTTCCAGAAGTATGTGCTGAGTTTTATCCCATATTTTATTCAGCCCAAACACGTTGCCACATATTCCCAAAAGGGTATCTACCCCCATTTAAGAAACACATAAGTAATCCATTTTCAATAAGATTCCATTGACAGCTCCAATGAAAACAAAATTGAATGGACTATCCCATTTCACCTCCTCTTCTCTCTGCTCGCTCTTTCCCTTCCTCTCAATCCCGTTAGGTACCATCAGGATTTCGAAAGTGGGCCCAAAGCCACGTTGAATATTACCAGGAAATTGCTGGCTGGCTATCTACCAAGAGCCCTTCCAAAGTGGTATTATCTTAATGAATTTTTCACAATCCAAAGTCTGGCCAGAAGACTTACAGGTCCAAAAACTCAATCTTGTTAGTGTTCCAGGATTTGCCTGACTTGAGAGGGCTGGCTTATGTGAACTAAATTCACAAAACACCAAAACTTCACAACAAAATGTCAATACCTCTGTTGACAAGGGGATGTGCAGCTGTCAGAAAGATCAAATGTTCACACTCTTCTCTCCAGCACTTTTTCTCCCTGTAGAAAATCTACCCAGGAAGTCAATTACAACCCGAAAGTTCCTTAGTGATCATGGAATCAGAGCAAGGGCAGTTTAGTTAGATGACTTGAAAGTTTAATAGTATCAGGCGGCTGTGGCCTGATGAAGCCATCACCACTGGAATATTCATACCAGCTTCTCAGAGATCCCTCTGGTCTGTCCTCTAAGTCCTATGATCACCAACTCCCTTTCCGATGGACACTTTGTTTCTCTGGACACATCCATACTATCCATAGGGTAATGGCCACATTCATCTTCTGCCTTCTTCTGATTTGGCAGATGTCTTGTCTCTAAGGTACATTTATGTATGGCTGGTCTCATCCATTGTGTTAATTTTATAATCCAGTGCTCAGAGCTTAGAAGAGGAGAAAATGGGAAAGGACAGGAAGTTCACTCATCTCTGCCTACACCAGCCGATGTTTTTCTAAAATGGAATTTAAAAACTTATTTGAAACATGGAGAGACTGGATATTTGTAGATCTTTGACTGAAAAAACAAAAAACAAAAACGCTTCTCTCCTCTTTTGCAGCAGTCTTCCCAGTCAAGGTTGTAACCCAGAGCTGCTGGCAGCAAATACACACTGAAAGATTAGTCCCAATCAAAGCCAAGAAAGGTGGCCAAGTTCAGTGCCAGGGAAGAGTATTGAGTTTCAGTTGCCCTGAGTGAGAACGAGACAGTGGATAGGAGATCAGGTAAAGATCACTAGCCATGGTGCAAGAAACAGGTCTGCAAACAAATGGCAGGGAGGGGTCAGGTGAAAGGGAGCAGGGTGGAAGCTTGAAAACAACAAGACACCAGGAGGCTCCTCCTTATTGGACATAGGCCTGTTTAAGGCACCAGACTGAGCCAGACACTAGGCAATCTGGGAAAGTAATCTTCTTTAACTGAGTCTGCAACATCAGCAGGCAATCACATAGGGTGGTAAAGAAAGGGACTCGAGCACAGAGAACCATGAAGGACAGTCCGCAGCCAGATTGCCCTCACATCTAACCAGAACATACAAAAGAGACAAGACCTGTTTTGCCATTTCAGCTCTGACAATTATTGAACTTCTGCAACTCACTTTACTCTTTGAGCCTTTCTGCACCTCAATTTACCTCCTCTGTTAAACGAGGCATTTGAAATCAGTGTTCTCCTTCCCCAATGTACAATGATACTGTGCCTACAAAGGTAATGCACCCCTCTAACCACACACCTATTTATATCCTATGCTGAAAAGATTACCTGCTGTTTTTTTCTTTTAACTTTTGAAGTTATAACATACCTACAGAAAAGGCTGCCAAACAGCCCTGTAACCAGCTCCAGGTTAAGAAACAGAACAATTTATCAACGTCTCAAAAGCTTCCCTATGTCCCTTCCCTGTCACCACCTACCACCCCCCACCCTCAAACAACCACCATCCTAAGCTTCAAACAGAATGATAGATTAGTTTTGCCTGTTTTACAGTTTTATGTAATTGAATCATACAGTGTGTGCCCTTTTGTGTCTGGCTTTTACACTCAATTATTTGTGAGACTCACCCATGGGGTTGCATGTGGCTAGGTTTGGTTCTTTTTTTGTCACTTACAGTGGTCCACTCTCTGGACATACACAATGTACTTATCCATCTTATTGCCCATGGACTGTTTTTTTCCTTGTATTATTTATTTATTTTATTTTATTTTATTTTATTTTATTTTTATTTATTTATTTATTTTTTTTTTGCGGTACGTGGGCCTCTCCTATTGTGGCCTCTCCCATTACAGAGCACAGGCTCCGGACGCACAGGCTCAGCAGCCATGGCTCACGGGCCCAGCCGCTCCACGGCATGTGGGATCTTCCCGGACTGGGGCACGAACCCGTGTCCCCTGCATCGGCAGGTGGACTCTCAACCACTGCACCACCAGGGAAGCCCCTGTATTATTTATTTTTTTTATAATTTATTATTATTATTATTACTTTGAGCAGCAAAAGGTTTATCGCAGGGCCAAGCAAGGAGAACAGGTGGCTCATGCTCAAAAAAACCCGAAGTTCCCCATGGTTTTGGGGGAGAAGTTTTTTTTTAAATAAATTTATTTATATATTTTATTTTATTTATTTGGCTGCATTGGGTCTTCATTGCTGCATGCAGGCTTTCTCTAGTTGTGGCGAGCGGGGGCCACTCTTCGTTGTATTGCACAGGTTTGTCATTGCGGTGTCTTGTCTTGTTGAGGAGCACAGGTTCTAGGTGCGCGGGCTTCAGTAGTTGTGGCACGTGGGTTCGGTAGTTGTGGCTCACGGGCTCTAGAGCACAGGCTCAGTAGTTGTGGCACACAGGCTTAGTTACTCTGCGGCAAGTGGGATCTTCCCAGACCAGGGATCAAACCCATGTCCCCTGCATTGGCAGGCGGATTCTTAACCTCTGCACCATCAGGGAAATCCCTGGTGAGAAGTTTTTAATAGGCAAAATGTGGGGTGAGGGATGCAGAGTGTGTTACTTTCTTCTGATTTGTTGGTGGTGAGGTAACAGGGCAGTGCTCCAGGGATCTTGTGCTCAGCCTGAAGTTCCTTGTATTATTTAAATCATAATGTGTAGAATTTTCTGTTCTTTGCAATTGAAACATAAAGGAATTTTAGCCCTCTTCACTATTCTCCCTTTATAATTTATATCTCATTGTTCTCACCCATTCCAGTAGCTTCCATGATCACATCTATGTGGATGATTCTTCTACACTCCTACCTAATACCTGTCTCCTCATCTCCAACTCCAGCACTACTAGCTTTTTGTTAGGTGGCTGTATGTGGTCTACGAAGCTTTAATCTTGCCCATGGACCTTTGTGTTGTTTCCTACTTTGGTATTATGAAGAATGCTACTATGAAAACTCTTATGCATGTCCTTGGGGGCACATTTTTAAGCATTTCTGTATTTTTTATCTATTAATGTATAACTAATTACCAAAAAATTCAAACAACACACATTATCTTACAATCTCTGGGGTCAGGAGTCTGAAGAGCTTAGCTAGGTCCTCTGTTTCAGGGGCCTTCACAAGGCTGCAATCAAGGTGTCAGCCAGGGCTGGGGTCTCATCTGAAGTCCCTACTGGGAAAGGATTTGCTTCCAAGCTCCCGTTGTGGTTGGCAGAATTCAGTTTCTGGAAGAGTGCTGGACTCATTTCCTAGCTGGCTATTGCCCAAAGGCTACATTTAGTTCCTTGCCATGGAGACCTCTCCAACATCAAAGCATGCAAGCCAAGAAGGCAATAGAGTCTGCTAGCAAGACAGAAATTATAATTTTATGTATTATAATTATGGAAGTCATATCCCATCACAGTTGTGGTATTCTATTGGTTAGAAGAAGGTCACAGGTCCCATCCACCCTCAGGAAGAGGGGATTATACAAGCAATGAATCCCAGGAGGTGGGGGTCACCAGGGGCCATACTGGTGTCTGCTTACCACAATTTCTGTTGGGATTATAACTGAGAATGGAATTGTCTGGTCATAGGTCCAGCTTCAGTTATGGAAATCCACTAGTTTTCCAATGTTATACCAACTGACACCCTCACCAACATTTGGTCCACATCTGGGATTGGTTTTTACCCAGGTTTCCTTCTGGTGTGAGTTATCAAATTGTTTCTGACAAAAGAAAAAAATAGCTTTCTGCACCATGGGCTGTGTTACATTTAGCAGTGTGCCTTACTCCCTAATTGAATTGAGAGGCAGAATTCTGAAGTCCCTGCCTCAGACCTACTCACCCCTTTTCTCCACTGTCCTCTCTGTAAATGCAAAGTCAAAGAAGATACCAACTCCAGCAGCATCATTAGTGCTATATGATTACCAAGATGTGGGTTGAGGAATCTGGAGAAAGAGTGCCACCACCTCATTTACTGGAGTCCCCTGGTAATTAGTCATCCTTCATCAAGCCTGGGATGAGCCACTAAGAGTGACACTGATTGGGTCCTGAGCTGCCAACTAATCTTAAAAGGGCATTGATTCCCAGTAGCATGGAAATTTCCTATTGTCATTCCTCCTTTCCATGGCAATGCAGACTGTGGGCATTCAATAATTGATTGAAATACAGTAAGAGTAATAACATCCTACCCCAAGAAGTGCTCTCTAGATTTGTCTATTTCAAATACAGCAAAGGCACCAGATATAAGAGAATTCTGGGGAAAATGCAATGGGCCAAACACATTTTTAGGGTGTACATGAATGTAATTAATATTTCTGCCCATGCATGTCCAGCACGGTAGACTCCTGAAAGCCATAAGATAGTGGTAATATGGGCAGAAGACCTAAATAGACATTTCTCCGAAGAAGATATACAGATTGCCAACAAATTCATGAAAGGATGTTCAACATCACTAATCGTTAGAGGAATGCAAATCAAAACTACAATCAGGTATCACCTCACACCGCACAATGGCCATCATCAAAAAATCTACAAACAATCAATGCTGGAGAGGGTATGGAGAAAAGGGAACTCTCTTGCACTGTTGGTGGGAATGTAAATTGATACAGCCACTATGGAGAATGGTATGGAGGTTCCTTAAAAAACTAAAAATAGAACTACCCTACGACCCAGCAATCCCACTACTGGGCATATACCCTGAGAAAACCATAATTCAAAAAGAGTTATGTACCACAATGTTCATTGCAGCACTATTTACAATAGCCAGGACATGGATACACCTAAGTGTCCATAACAGATGAATGGATAAAGAAAATGTGGCACATATATACAGTGGAATATTACTCAGCCATAAAAAGAAATGAAATTGAGTTATTTGTAGTGAGGTGGATGGACCTAGAGTCTGTCATACAGACTGAAGTTAAGCCAGAAAGAAAAACAAATACCATATGCTGACACACATATATGGAATCTAAAAAAAAAAATGGTTCTGAAGAAACTAGGGGCAGGACAGGAATAAAGATGTAGACGTAGAGAATGGATTTGAGGATACGGGGAGGGGGAAGGGTAAGCTGGGACGAAGTGAGAGAGTGGCATGGACACATATACACTACCAAATGTAAAATAGATAGCTAGTGGGAAGCAGCCCCATAGCACAGGGAGATCAGCTCAGTGCTTTGTGTCCACCTAGAGGGCTGGGATAGGGAAGGTGAGAGGGAGATGCAAGAGGGAGGAGATATGGGGATATATGTATACATATAGCTGATTCACTCTGTTATACAGCAGAAACTAACACAACATTTTAAAGCAATTATACTCCAATAAAGATGTTAAAAAAAAGAAGTAGTGGTAATAACAGTACTGGGGTAGTAATATGAGTGAGCTACCTGAATTTGAAAAACTTCAAAATATTTTCAAAGAACTTCTTAAGGGACAATTGACTCGAGTAGGTTCTGCATAAATTACTCTCCTGTGGACACCTGTGAAATGTTGAGGCTAATTGAGGCTTCTGATGCTGATTATGGACAAGTTTGTGGGTTGCTGTTTTTCCTCCACTGAATTCCATCTCATTTTCTACTACTCCCTTTCAGTGGGGCTGTGAGTGTATCGGATGTAAAGAGTACTAAGTGGAAGCATGCTTTTGTGTGGAAGTCATTACAGTGAACACCTGTTCACTGTTGAGTTTAATTGGACTACAGCTGGTGCTGATTGTGTGCAAAAGGGAGCTGCTCCTCTCGCCCGCCGAGGAGCTTGCTGTCAGTCTAACAGTGGGGAAGTTGACGCTCTGAAGTTCAGCTTGCACATTGCAGTCAAGTACTCTCTGCCCTGTATGGCTAGTTGCCTCTGAGGTGCACTGTGGTCAATTTAGCCAGGCAAGAAGAAAAAGGTGCCTGCATCTTTGGTCTATTTTATTAAATCAGCTCAGTTCCACATATGGAAATTCGGGGAAATATGGGGGAGATGGTTGGTACAAATTTAGCATAATTATTTACAAAGGAAACAAAGAAATGGAAGCTTCGCTCAGAGTGATATTCTTAGTAATATTAGCTGTTCACCTGTGTCCAGAGATGATAGGCATTGAATACATGTATAAATAAGAAACCAATAATGTAGCTCAGTGATCATCAGATAGTGACAAATTAAGATTGCATTCTTGTGAACACTTCGGCAGCACATATACTAAAATTGGAACGATACAGAGTTTAACATGGCCCCTGCGCAAGGATGACACACAAATTCATGAAGTGTTCCATATTTTTGCACATGAAAGGATGCTCAACACCACTAATCATTAGAGAAATGCAAATCAAAACTACAATGAGGTATCACTCACACCACACAATGGCCATCCTCAAAAACTCTACAAACAATCAATGCTGGAGAGGGTGTGGAGAAAAGGGAACCCTCTTACACTGTTGGTGGGAATGTAAATTGATACAGCCACTATGGAGAACAGTATGGAGGTTCCTTAAAAAACTGAAAATAGAACTACCCTTTGACCCAGCAATCCCACTACTAGGCATATACCCTGGGAAAACCATAATTCAAAAAGAGTCATGTACCAAAATGTTCATTGCAGCTCTATTTACAATAGCCAGGACATGGAAGCGACCTAAGTGTCCATCGACAGATGAATGGATAAAGAAGATGTGGCACATATATACAATGGAATATTACTCAGCCATAAAAAGAAATGAAATTGAATTATTTGTAGTGAGGTGGATGGACCTAGAGTCTGTCATACAGAGTGAAGTAAGTCAGAAAGAGAAAAACAAATACCATATGCTAACACATATATATGGAATCTAAGGAAAAAAATGATTCTGAAGAACCTAGGGGCAGGACAGTAATAAAGATGCAGACGTAGAGTGAGGACTTGGGGAGTGGGAAGGGTAAGCTGCAATGAAGTGAGAGAGTGGCATGGACATATATACACTACCAAATGTAAAATAGATGATTAGTAGGAAGCAGCCACATAGCACAGGGAGATCAGCTCCGTGCTTTGTGACCACCTAGAGGAGTGGAATAGGGAGTGTGGGAGGGAGGGAGACACAAGAGGGAGGGGATATGGGGATATATGTCTATGTATAACTGATTCACTTCGTTATACAGCAGAAACTAACACAATATTGTAAAGCAATTATACTCCAATAAAGATGTTTAAAAATATATTTTAAAAAAGATTACTTTCCTGATTGAAGAAATGGCTATGGAAAAGACTATGTCTGTAGCCTTTAATAATAATGGTATTAATAATAAGCTCGAGTTGTTGACTTAAAAAGAACAGATGCCGACTTGCATATTTCAGTCGTTTAGATGTAATTCACATTACTTATTCATTTAATATCAAAATGCATTGAAACAATGAAACATTGAGTCTACAGAGGCCCTTGCTTCATATTCATATTAATATTATTAACTTGCATGATTCTGAGGATGACCCTTGAGTCCCAGGGATGGCCACAATCGCCCAGAAACCAGGAAACATCCTTGCTGAAGCAAATCTGCTGATACTCGATTTTGGCTGTTCAGCGGGGGTCATCCCTCCTTGTGGGGGGCTAACAGGTGTTGTGGGCATGACCCACCTTTGGGGGAGGTGAAACTGACTTGCTTCTGAGAGTAAAGGGTCAGATGAGTGGTTGTATCTAAAAACTATTCCAGGACTCCATTTTTTGTTGTTTTGATATTTGCACAGTCCGTTTGTACATAGGATACGAAAGCTCACTTTACCATTTTTGTTTGCTGAGATAGGTCTGCTTCACCATCCTCCACCCAGGAGGGGAAATGAGGCTGAGAGTTTCCCTAGAGTCAAAGTGCAGGGCAAGATGTAAACTATGGGCCTCTCCTACGTCAAGTTCAACAGCCTCTCCACTACCACGGCAGCCTTGGTCTTAGAGCTTCAGCTGCCACCCAAACTGAACAGGGACTCCTCTGAGGCTGAATCCAGCTCCACTGTGCCATTTTCTAGCTGTGCAGTCTTGGGTTAGCCACTCCTCCCGTGTGGGTAGGATCAAATGAGAAAACTTTGCAAAAATGCTTTGTCAACTGTGAAGAGCCTTACAAATATAGAGACATTTATGACTCAAGGGGCAGCTTTTCAGTCCAACTGAAAACAGATTTTTCTGCATGAGAAACTGTTCCTGTGAAAGGCAACAGTGAGAGATTCAAGGGTGGAAAGTGTATGCTCTCTCCTCTGTTCTCTTTTTGGTGATTTACAATTAATGATTCCTTTCAAGCAGACACCAAATGCAGCATCACTATTGATCAATAGATGTTCTTCCCCAATTGTTTGTGTTAGCTCTCTACTTTTCAACCGAAGACTACAGTTGTGCTCTTTGAGGAAACATACACTTGCACACGTACACACATGCTCTCTTTCCCAGCACAGATGGAAAGCAGTCTGAGTTCACATGAGTGAGATCACAGGTACTTCCTGTGTGCTGGCGTGGTCTTTCTATAGCAAGACTCATCCTCACCACCACCCCAAGTGGATGGAAAACATGAGCTGCCCCTGATGAGATGATGTGAGCAGATCTCAGTGTTTGGTAGAAAGGCCCTGGGGAATTGTATGTCTGGAGGCCTTCCCTTCTGTGCCCCCAAGAAGTCACTTTGACATCCAAAGACCATCCATGGCCTGTGCTGGGTTGACTAATTTGCCCTTAGTGATCAGACCATAGGGTTAGGCCAGAAAAAAATAACTGATGATCATTTTCCTGAATTAAGAAATAGAGGCACACATGGAGCATCTCCAAACTGGAACTCAAACTGTACCATGTGCAGTAACTCAGGCTTTAATGAAAACGGATGCTGGACCAACTGCTAATCTGGGCAAAATCAGAAACGCAGCTTGCTGCGTGCAATCCATGCAAAAGGGAAGCTGGTATCTATTGAGAGCAATGCAGTAGGGCCCCCGCCTGCTTTTGGTTTGGGGGCACAAACTTACACCACCTCAAGGAGGCTGTTCCAAATAGGGAAATATACAAAAGCTGAGTCTACCACTGGGACCAGGGTCATCGTTCAATGACAGCATCCCCAAAAAATGCCAAAAGAATCTTGGGCGTGTGTGTCTGGTCAATTCAGAAGCTGTGCCATTCAGAAGCTGTGCACTATGGGAAACACCAACTCTCCAGGTTGGCATGTCATTTAGGGGGTCAGCCCTATCTGGAGAAAGATAAGCACATCTCAATTTTGGCCCCTGGCTGTCACAAGCCTGGGGCAGTTCCTGGGACCCCACACTAGACTATTTCAGGTTTATAGCTCCTCCGTCCCAGAGCCACAGCTTGCGTTAGCCCTGCCCATCCTGCTTGGCGGCATGCCCAAGCCACTCCCACACAGCTAGTCCAAGCCAGCCCCAGTTTACACGGTGAAGTCTGGACGTTCCCCTGACCTGGCAGAGCAGCCTGATGATTCCTCCGCTGCTGCCGCCTCTCTCCATCTCTCCATCTCATCCATCCTGACCCGCGTAGCCATCCTCCTAGACAGGCTGGCTGGCCCACCGTGCACAATGGTCAGGCTGCACACAGAGAACTGGTGGGCACTCGCCCCCGCACGACTCCATCGCTGAGCAGGCCACATGTTCCCCCTCCCCAGCGCTGCTTGGCTTCACTCAACTAATTTGAAACCGTGATCTGGACACCAGCAAATGCTCTAATCCTGCTCTGTGGCCCAGGCCGCTCCACCCGTGGCAGGGACCTACCCCACTGCAGCACAAAATGATCTTCCCGGGTGGCTCATTCATCACAGCCTGCCCTTGGTTCAGTGGCTTTATCTGGGTCCTGCAGGAGGTGACTTTCTGTCAAGAAGACCTGCACAGTTGTGTCATCTCCCTTCTCCAGCCGATCCATCAACCCAGTCTCCCACATTCCATCCTGGGCCCTTCTTGTTTCCTTCTGAGCAGAAGGGAACTTTTGCTCATTTCCATTAGATCAGCTGTGCTCACATGTAATGCGCATCGGGGAATTGTATCGGAAATGCAGATCTCTGTACCTAGGGATTCTGATTCAGTGGCGGGGTGGGGGGGGGAGTCCCAGGAATCTGCAATTTTGTTAAGTACCCACCCCCAGGGGATTCCAGTGTGGTGATCCAGGACTGTAGCTCGAGAAACCACTGCAGGGGGCGGGGCACAAGGTCAAGGACGAGGGCCTCTTGTTTGCCACCATTCCCCCAGCTTTAACGTTATGCTTGCTCACAGCAGTTGCTCAGCAAACACCTGTACTGGATGAATGATTGAACAATGACAGCGAGAGAGGTATCCTGGTTCCCCAAGGGCAGTGAGCAATGGGCTCATCCTTCTGGAATTATTTGGGAACATCTAAATAGAGCGGCAGAGTTCATACGCTTTGACTTGGTAATTGCTTCTGGGAGGAATATACATAACAAGTATGATAAGAAAGGTTAGAAAATTGTTCTTTACCTAAAAGGAAATTTGGGATCCCGTGGACATCAGGCAATAAAAGGATGACCAGGGTGCCTGTGATGTTTTCTCATGAAAGAATTCTACCTGGGCAGTTAGAGTGCAAGCCAGGTGTATGTGAAATGATGCAAACGAATGAAGAAGCACCCCACACGGTCTGCCCCCGCAGAGGAGGTGTGCGCACAGATGAAGCTCGAACATGCACGTGGCAGGTTACGAGTGGTTAGCGGTTAATGTTCGTTTGGTTCCTTTTATGTACAAAACAGCACAAATCCGTACAAACTAAATAAAAACAAATGAGGCTGCTGCCACGTGGCTGGCCTGGAGCTCCTGGTAAACATCTGAAGAAAAGGATGGCAAGAGGCAGAGAGCTGGGCTCAGAGAAAAAACATCAGAGACGTGTATTGGTTTTGACAGAGGAAATCACTCCCAGATGCTGGATGTGGTCTTTCCAGGTTCCTCCCTCTCGCTTCTCGAGTGGCAGGCTCAGGGCTGGTTCAGGGTCCTCTCTCTCTACCCTTCCTCTTGCCTGGATCCTCTGCCCAACCCAGGGTCCCCCTGGCCTGGTCTCAGTGGATCCACACAAGACCTGTGTCCTCAAGAGGTGCTCATGTGCCCAGCCCTTCCCAGCCTGGCCCTTCACAGGGCCCCTCAGATGTGCAGCTAGAGACACAGTGCAGGTCTTAAAGGAAACAAAGAAGAGCATATTCCTGAGGGCGTGCCTGAACTGACCAGTCACACTCTTCACATTCCAGGCCGTTCTCTCTCCTAGCACCTCCATTTTGGAGATTCTTCCCCAAGGGTTTGTGGGTTAAACAGGGAGGCATTGCCAGAGCCAAGCTGTCAGTAGGCTGCCTTGCAGCTGACCGCAGAGAAAGGCTGGCCCAAAGGTGCCTTTGGGGAGGTGAAGCAGGGAAAGCAAAGAGAACACAGTTTCTAAAAGACTAGCCAGCCTGATCAGGCCAAACAGCATTAGCGGTAGCATCTTTCTCCACCACCAAAGAAACAGCGTATTAATTGCCCTGGCTTTGGCGCTAGTGCTTTGGAAAACAAAAACAAAATGTCACAAGGTCCCAAAGCCTATGGCTTGCTAAGAGCATTAGGATCGTAACCATCACCATGGGAATGAAGCACCATCTTTCTCTTTTAAATGATGAGAGGGTGTAAAGTTTTTAATGCTATCCCACAGCTCTCGCCGCCGGGATTCCCTTTAGCCATTCCTGGAGTAGAACAGCGAGGTAGCACAGAGGCACTGAACACAGGGACCTGGCAGGTGGGGGCATAGACTGTGGCAGCTGCTGGAAGGACGAAGACAGAGAGCACTGTCACTTGCCCCTGGGCCACCGGCCTCAGCTGTACTTCCCCAAGGGCAGCGCACGCTGGAAACAGGCATGGAGACTCCAAACCTTCTGTAAGGGACAGGGCTGTTTTGCTCAACAAATTCCTGCCCAACATTTGACTGTCCCACTAGACGATCCTGGAGGAGAAACATCTATTTATAATTTATCTGAACCTGGACCCTAACTTGTATTTACATACAAAACCTCAAGCATTACTTGCATGGTTTTAATATTCACTGAACTCTGAAAATGCACTTAACGTGTAAATCAAGGGAAGATTGTACTTTGTTTTTTATTGCAGTGAAATTCACATAACAGAAATTAACAATTTACGCTGTCTTAAAGTGTATAATTCAATGCGCTAAAGGCATGAATATATGTTCACATTGTTGTACATTCACCACCACTATCTAGTTTCAAAACCTTTCATTTCCCCAGAAGAGAACCCTGTACCCACTAAGCAGTCCCTTCCTACCCACCACCCACCCACCTCCAGCCCCTGGTAACCATCCGTCTGCTTTGTGTCTGGATGGATTTACCTGTTCTGAATGTTTTATCTCATGTAAATGGAATCATACAATATGTAACCTTTTGTGTCTGGTTTCTGTTTTCAAGGTTCATCCATGCTGTAGCAAGCATCAGTACTTCATTCCTTTGTAAGGCTGAATAATATTCCGTTGTATATATATTCCACATTTTGCTTATCTGTTCACCCATTGATGGATATATGTGTTGTGTCCACCAATTGCTGTTGTAAATAGTGCTACTATGAACATTCCTGTACAGGTATTTGGTTGAGTAGCTGTTTTCCATCCTTTTGGATATATGTCTAGGAGTGGGATTGCTGGGTCATACAGTAATTCTGTGTTTAGCTTTTTGAGGAATATGTAGTTTGTTTTATATGAAACTCTAATAAAAGTTGCTCATTATTTCTGAAAATCACCCTGCTGATGACCATGCCTAGATCAAGTCTACATCTGTGGCTCTTGCACTCATGATGATCAACAAGCAGGAGCTATCACCTGACTATGTTAATTATTACAGCCAAGCATTTACACACTGGAAAATATTATTTCCTTTTGTGCTATAGCCAGGTCATTATATTAATTATTATTAATGATTTGTGTAGGTAGGTTATCTTATCTATAAAAGATATAGGATAAAGAGCATTATAAGCATTTTTTTTTTTTTTTTTTGCAGTACGCGGGCCTCTCACTGTTGTGGCCTCTCCCGTTGCCAAGCACAGGCTCTGGATGCGCAGGCCCAGCAGCAATGGCTCACGGGCCCAGCCGCTCCGCAGCACGTGGGATCCTCCCAGACCGGGGCACGAACCCGTGTCCCCTGCATCAGCAGGCGGATCCTCAACCACTGCGCCACCAGGGAAGACCCATTATAAGCATTTTTGAAAGGAGGAGTTACATCTGGTAGAGTTAAGAATCACTACGACAGTGTCTTAGTCTATTTGAGTTGCTGTAACAGAATCCCATAGACTGGGTGCCTTATAAACAAAAGAAATTGATTTCTCACAGTTTTTGAGTCTGGGAAGTCCAAGATCAAGGCACAGGAAGATTCAGTGTCCAGTGAAGCCTTGCTTCCTGGTTCATAGACAGCTGTCTTCTCACTGGGTACTCACATGAGAGAGCTTTCTGGGGTCTCTTTTACAAGAGCACTAATCACATTCATGAGAGCTCCACCCTCATGACCTAATCAGTTCCCAAAGTCCCTAACTCCAAATACCATCACACTGTGGGTTAGGTTTCAACATAGGAATTTGGGGGTGGGAGGGACACAAACATTCAGCCTATAGCACAGAGGGTGTTGAACTGCATGCCAGCACTTTGTATCTGTGGAAACAGTGTGATATTGATACTGGAATTGCCGGCCAGGCCAGTGTTGACACATTTTGTCTGACAAAACACTGTGGTTTCCATACCTATAGCCCAAAAGTTACAGGTGTGGCAGCCTCGAAACACATAACTACTGGAGTCCTGGATGATAACATTTGTGGTGAGGGTGTTGGACGATATACAATAGAATGAGCATAACATTGTTTCTGCTCAGACAGGGAGATATTTACAGAGTACCTCTTCCTAGAAGTAGTTCTTTCCACCAAAGCCTGGATAATATCCCCTCACTTGCATGCTGTATAGGAAGGGAAGCTAGTCACAAATAATAAAGCAGTGGGGAATTTTGAGAGTGTCAGCCTCTTTAAATTTCAGCTGCACCTCTTCAGGGCAGTAAATTAGAAACAGGGAAAGATGGAGCTGTAAAATAGTTGACAAAAACACTATACTTAAAATATCATCCTACTTAGTAAATTCATGACTGGTTGCTTCTGGGACAGGGGGGAGGGAAATTTGATCAAAAGATACTTCAGGGCTTCCTTGGTGGCGCAGTGGTTGAGAGTCCGCCTGCCGATGCAGGGGACACGGCTCGTGCCCCGTGTGGAAGATCCCACATGCCACGGAGTGGCTGGGCCCGTGAGCCATGGCCGCTGAGCCTGCACGTCTGGAGCCTGTGCTCCACCACGGGAGAGGCCACAACAGTGAAAGGCCCTCGTACGGCAAAAAAAAAAAAAAAGATACTTCAAATTTCTCTGTAATATTTTATTTCTTTTAGTAAAAAAAAACCCTTTCAGAAAATAGATTAGCATGTTGATATTTGTAAATTCTTGGAAGTGAGAATATGGATGTTGTTTATATATTCTCTGTAAACTTCTGAATTTTTTCCCTCAAAATCAGATAGACAGATAGATAGATAGATAGATAGATAGATAATCTTAGAGCAGTTCTAGACAGAAACTGAGCATTCTCAGTAATTTATATAAAACCTCTAAATGTAGGTTATCACAGAATATTGAGTAAAGTTCCCTGTGCTACACAGTAAGCCCTTGTTGGTTATCTATCTTATATATAGTAGTGTGTGTATGTTCATCCCAAGCTCCTGATGAGAAAAGAATCTAAAAAAGAATGAATATGTGTACATGTATAACTGAATCATTTTGCTGTACACTGGAAAGTAACACGACATTGTAAATCAACTATACTCCAATAAAATTAAAATTAAAGAAAAACTGTAATGTGACAAATCTAATGCAAACTAATGAGGATCACAGAAAAGTAGCCAACATGGGAGCAGGATGTTGAAAGGAGAGGAGAAACAGAGAGGACCATTTCCCATGATTCTTTTTGCAGTCTGGAGAAATGTTCCAACAGTTCATCCTTCATACATGATGATGGGCGTTAATACCAGAGCCACATGCAAGAGTAATTTTGTTTGTTGTGTTTATAGGCATTTAAATTACTGTCTTGTATTCTGTGTCTAGATGGGTTGGTCATCTCAATTAATCTTTTATGTTCTCCAAATGGCATCCCACGCTAAAAGAACTTTTCCAGGCATTGCTTAAAATAAACCTGAGGCCAGGTGGGACCCAACTGACATTTCAGATGACATTAAGCATCTCAAGTCCGATGCTTAAGAGAGCCAACCAGTAAGATGCCTGTGGTAGATTAAAGATGACCACAGATTCTTTGTTTCTCCTCCCGTCAGAAAGGTGGAATGTATTTCCCATCCCCTGGAACTTGAGCTGACCATGTCTTGCTTGACCAATAGAATTCAGAGGCAGTGATATTCTAGAACTTCTAAGGCTAAGTCATAGAAGCCTTGCAGCCTCTGCCATGATTCTTAGAATGCTCAATCTGGGTGAAGCCAATGACCGTGCAAGTCTGACTACTCTGAGACTGCCATCCTGTGAGGTAGCCTAAGCTAGGTGAGCAAAGATGCCACGTGGATACAGAACAATGACCTGCCAGCCCAAGCTTCTCTGGCCATTCCAACCCAGGCACCAGACATGGAAGTGAAGAGGCCATCTTGGACATTTCAGTCCCACCAGACATGACATGGAGAAAAAGCGAGAAACCCAACTGACAGCTGAGATCACAGCCTCAGATATATGGCCCCAGTTAAAACATCCCAACCATCTCTTGCTATTTGAGTCACCCAATCATCATGGAACAGTGATGAGCTATTCTCACTGAGCCTCATCCCAATTCCTGACACACAAAATCCTAAGCACAATAAATGTTGTTTAATGCCACTTAGTTTTAGAGTTCTTTGTTCCACAGAAATTGATCACTGGAATACTTCCCTTACCTGAACAGTGCCTAAAGATTTGATTGCTGCCTGGATGGGCAGGAATTCACATATACTTTAATTAACCAACCCACCTCCAACGTGAAAATAGATGTTTTCTTGACTTGCAGATGATTATATACTTTTCCTGTTTATTTGTATCTTGTTTTCTTGTTTTTATTTTGTTATTTATATATCTGAGGACAAAGGCCAAGGTTTGTTCCAAGGACAGGTGGTCCTTGGGGATGGGAGGAGGACAAGAAAAGTCCATGGTTTAAAAAAAAAAAAAAGGTGGGAAATGCTGGTAAAAAGTAAAAAGTAAATAGGTTTCACTCTTGCAAGATTTCTCAAAGCTATGTGTATATAAATGTGCATTGTGAATCATCAAGATGAAAACAGAAGATGAAGCATTTCTCCAAGTCTATTAGATCATGAAAAAGGTATTTTGGTCCCAAGTACCATCTTGCAGGATTAACACTTCACAGAGCATCCGAGCCACTTGCTCACATTGGTGTTTCTGTCTTGGTTTACAACTGTTCAGTAGGCAGCTGTGTGCACATTGTTCTGGAAGCACGGCACACAGCAGTGCACTCTGGGAGTTGCACACATGAAATGAGCCTTTGAAAGAAGCCAAAGAGCAATGCAGAAATGACACTCAGAGGGTGCACTGAGTGTCATTAAACCTCGCATCTCTTCTGATTGGTTAGTGCAATTGCCATATTGACGGTTAAATATTTTTACCAACATCCTTGGAATTATAAAGATTGGGAGAGGAAAGGAAACCAACGATGGTAGAAATGATCACATAGCCCCTCTTGTCATTGTTAAAAAAATCATTTTGCTTTTGATTCTGGGAAGCATGTTCCTGGGAATATTAGCTAGCCTTCTCACTTGACCCCAATAGAACTGTCCTTTTCATGTTACCAAATGAGCTTCATGATCAGTCATGCCAATTTCAGCTGGCCAAGTGCCCAAGCAGTGCTCAAGGCTGGTCCAAGTGTTTTTTCCACCAATTTGAGCTGTCAAATTCATTCATTCTCCTAGGTTAGAATATCATCTCCAAAAGAGACATTTCCTGAAGGCCAAAGCTCATGTGTTCCTAGGAACACATCCAAGCTGGGCTCAGCACTGCTCTGAGATAGGCAGGAACCACATGATGAGGAATTCAGAGAAGCAAATACAGCCTCCCCACACTTGGACCTTTCCCACTCTCAATGCTTATTCCCAGTCACCAGGGACTGTATGACTATGTTTTTCTAGGTTCCCCATGCCCAGGATTCAGATAAGCATGAGGACTGTTCCTGTCCTGGTCATTGACTCCATAGTTTGGGGGATTTCCTATAAGTTTGTGGTGCTTTTTTTCATGGTTCAAGCTAGTCTCATATTTTACATCCCTCCCTCTCCCTATTATAGGACTCAGGATATTGGATTGTGATTATCTACCTATATGTTTATATGCACCAGTGAATGTTGTAAGGCTAGGAATCCTCTTGTTTACCCCACATCCCCAGTGCCTAGCAGAGTGCTACCTGTTACCTGCCTCATCCTAGGTATCTCATCTGGTTCTCTGGCAGGAAGAAGGAGAAAGGAAAAAAGATGAAGAAAAAAAAAATAAGTGCCAGCTAAATCCACCTTCTTTTATCAAGAAAAAAACATATATCTATCCATTCTAAAAATCCACCCAGTAGGCTATTTTTACAGCTCATGGTCCAAGAATGAGTCACTTAGCCATCCCCTGAGTAAAGGAATCCATGCCAGGAATGGGGTGATTTTTAATAAGGCATTTGATTGCCCTAAACAAAATAGGGTTCCTTAGTAAGGATGAGGGGCAGAATAGATGCTGAATCAGCAACCCGTGTCTGATGATCAAAATGAAAAGACCAGGCCTGTTTTTATTCATAAAAATAAATCAATAAAGTTTTTAGAAGGTGTGCTTGGGCATTATTTCTATCTACAGGTAAAGATGACAATTTTATTTACCTAAGAGTCCACTGAGAAATTCTTATACTCCTCTGGCCGGTGGAAGTATCAAACTGGGGCCGGGGTGGCAGGTGTCTTTTCTTTTTAAATAAATCACTGGGCTGTCAGAAATTGAGCACAGCCCCTCTTAGTTTGGGTTCCTTCGTGAATCACCAGACCACATCCCCTTCCATTTATTTGCCTGTGTTGTGTTGCAAATGACATTTAAAAGACATTTTTTTCCCAAAGAAAATGTAAAGAATAGAGTTCCCCCACAGCTACCACCCAGGATAATGAACTATAGCTGCTGTCATGCCAGGAGGGCTTAATGACAGTGTTGGATGTGTGTGTGGACAGCCGAGGCTCCTTTCAAAGTTGTCTCTCTGAATGGGCTTCAAGATGTTTTGACAATTATCTGTTACAAAGAAACTCACTATTAATTGCATATTGTCATAGCTCTTAATCCAACGTAACTGTTAGGCCAACAAAGCATTCTATCCTCAGGAGAAGGGGACGCAGACACGGCCAAATCATTTCCCACTGGGTAAGTGGTTTCTCTAAGTCCCTCTCAGTTCCCTGCCTTCAATTTTCATGTATAAAATCAAGAAAAAGCTCCCCTCTCTGTGCATGACTTCAGCACTTTGCCAGCCAGGAGTTAGAATGACTCATCCCAGGATATGTCAGGAAAATGCAACCACAGGAGTAGCATTTCTCATTAAGGTTCATGGAGGACACTAGGAACCCAGAGGCATTAAGGCTGAAGAAGCTCCGAGAAGCTCAGACAATGCTAGTGATGCTCCCTGGCATGTTCCCATATCTCTTCCACCCCTCTGTGTGATTTGATGCTGGAGAAAATGTGCTTTAGTGGGAGGCTGCTGGGTAAGGTGGTCAAGGAGAGAAGAAGCAAAGGTAGGATGGAAATGTCAAAAAGTCTTAATTGGAGGAGTATTAATTGTTCCTTAAATCTGAGAAGAAAGAACCATATCATTATTGTACTAGGTTCAGGATCATTACTCCACCTCGGACAAAGTCAGGGAGTTGAATCACCTGGAACCCTAATCCATGCCCTACATCCCTATGGATTGATCTTCTGAAAACACAGATTCAGTCACATCCTTCCCCTTCTTATTCACCTCCAAAGACTCCTATTGCCTTCTAGATAAAGCCCATACCTCTCAGCCTGGCCTACGAGTTCTTACATGGATGGGCCCAGACTACTCTTCCAGGCTTGTCTCCTACCACCCTCCCCCAGCCACACAGAGATCACAAAAGTCTACTCACCGTTCCCACAGTCAGTGCACTTTCATGCTTTCGGACCTTGGTTCATGCTGTTCCCTCTTCCTAGAACACTTCCTCTTCCTTCTTGCCTAAGAATTCATGTTATCCTTCAGAGCCAATTTAAATGTCACCTCCTATGTAATGTCTGTCCCAAGCCCTCTGGCAGAATTTAACTTACCTCCTCTGGACTCTCTGCATTCTGCTTCTACTCAACTATGCCACTTATCATACGGTAACATCATCATGTTTCTGTCTCCTGTTTAGTTGGAAGGTGATTTTCTTCTCAGCAGGAGTTGTATCAAATTGGCTGGTATAGTTCAAGCAACGAGTATAGGTAAAAGGAGATGTACAGTAGGTTAGAAGATGGGAAGAAAATGGAAGGATGGATGGATAGATGGATAGATAATTTGTATTATATTAGGTATCTTGGGCAGTTAAAGAGGATCTCCCAAGCCTATGAACTGAAAGAAATCTGTAAATAAAGAGTCATTGAACTGAGACTCAGATGATCCCAGTCCTATTAGCTTTATAGGTCCCAATGTCCCTATCTAATAAATCAGGAAGGCATTTCCTGTTCTAATATTGCATGAGTCAGTAATAGTCTAAACCATTGCCATCCAGTTGCACTTTCTATGGGAATGGAAGTGTTCTAAAATTTGTTCTGCCCAACAGAGTAGCCATTAGTCACGTCACTATTGTATACTTGAAATGTGACTAGTGCAACTGAAGAACTGATTTGTAACTTTAATTGATTTTATATTTAAATAGTTACATATGGTTAGTGGCTACCATATTGGACAATACAGGTGTAATCCATTACTCACAATGTCATACCTCAGTATAGTGCTACTTAATATCATCAAAGGCATTGCTAGGCAGGCTCAAATTGCACAGATTCTTCTTGTCCAGGTAATAAAGACACCTATGTTGGGTGAAATGAGTGGTGTTCTACCGTCTCTCATTTCTCAGCTAAACATAACTCTTCCACTGACCTTGCCCTAACCTATCACACCTACCTGGCCTGAATTCACTCAGAATGATAAGGAGCAGCCCAAAGATGCCCAATCGAGAGATCCAAATCTACTGATGAATCTCAAAGTTTGAACAGAGATTGAATTGGAGATTGGATACATCTCCAATCCCCTTACCCTGGTGCTCAAAGTTGTCACCCCCATGAGGGCAGGAATAATGTCCTGTTCATCACCATATCTCTCAGGACATCTAGAATCCTGCCTGGCACTTAGCAAGTGATCATTAACATTAACTTAATTAATTTACCAGAATTGCCTATAGGGAAGAGTATTCTAGTTATAGATTTGAACTCAAGACCAACAATTTCACTCCCAAAAGCCTATCTGCCCACCCAAGGTGGTCAATCATAAAACCTCACTCAACGTGCAACAACAGACAGGTCTTAAACACCTGCTGTGTGTCTAATCCTAGGCCTTTGGCCATTTACTCAGGACCCTGTATACAGAATACCTAAGACAAAGTCCCTCCCCTCCAAGAGTTCACAGTTTAGTAGGAAACAGAGAAACACAATCAATTCTAATTCTAGAAGCCAGTTAATTCCAATAGAAGTGCATGTAAGAAGGCATACAATAGTTCTTCATTTTTTAAAGTTTAAGAATCTCTGTTCTCATCACAAGAAAAATATTTTTGTAACTACGATGGTGATGGATGTCAACTAAACTTGTTGTGGTGATCATTTCACAGTGTATACAGATATCAGATCATTATGTTATACACCTAAAACTAATAAAATGTTATATGTCAATTATACTTCAATTTAGAAAAAGAACCTCAGGATTGGACATCATGGTGGACATCGGGTTGCATCACCCAGACAGTCCTTCAGTGAAGGAACTGTTGTCCCAGCACTTCTAAGTGCTGTTGGCAGACAGACTCCAAACACAAGTTTCTTCTGATAGCCCTCATCCAATGCCTGGACAATGCAGGAGTATAAAGGCCCAGTCATCTGGCACCACTTCTAGATAAATCTGAAAAACCTTTTAGCTCCAGATATCACAAGAATTCAGCTGAGACTGTTCTTAGACCTGCATCCAAGCTTGACTTCTTCCTCTGAACACTTCTGCTTCCTTTCCTTCCTTTCTCAACAGCCTTCCTTAATAAACCTCTTACATGCTAAACTCCATCTCAGAGTCTGCTTCCCAGAGAGCCCAACCTACAACAATTAGTAGCACAAGTGCTGAAAGAAAGCAGAGGAATAGATAGGGGTTTTGGAACTTCATCATTTCCCATCTGTCTGGCAGAGACCCCATCACACTGATGGAAGCTGGAGCACTTCTAGCCCATGGCACAACGTAGCAGTCAAGTCCAGTCATAAAACAGTCACTGGGGCTGTATTGTGATGAATACCAGTGGAAGGGGATATATTAGCTATTGCAGTGTATCAGGTGTTTGAGAAATATGGCAGCTGTAGTAATTACAAGACCAATGTTGGCTATTATTAAGCTTCATTGATACTCTGAAAAAATATAAGAAAAAGCTGAGAGGATTAATCCCAACTGAAAGTTAGGTGTGAAAGCCAGAAGACCTTCTTGGTAGCATACAAAGAAGCTCTCATTTACTGCAGTGTGAGGGCAGGGAAAGCTGAAGACCAGGACCAAGATATAATTGTCAGAATAGCTGAGCCCAAAGTTTGGTTATGATAAAATGGGACCCTGACACAAGAAATGGGAAAAGCTGGGTTAACCCCCGTTCCCAAATTTTGAATCCACAGACTCCCCTGAGCTTTCTGAGACTGCTGGAGAGGCCCACCCTCCCTGTTAAGAAGCTGCATTCCACCACTGACTGGAGATTATGAGAGTCTTCTCCACTGCAAGGCCACAAGTGCCCAACCCAAGATATGCCCTCACGTCCCTTCCTGGTCACTTATAACTAGATTTAGTTAAGTCACAACATAACCCAACTGGGGACAAGCTGACAAGGGGGAAAAAAGGAACTATACCCTTAAGGAGTTTCAAGACCTAGCCAGCATGTACCAGCAAGAGCTGGGAGGGTACACTCAGAATTGTCTTCTGGAGGTGCTTAATCAAGGAGGTTGGAATATAAGGTTGGATAAGTAAGAGTTTGTCGATTTGAGAGCCCTCTCCCAGGATAAAAGATTTAACACCTTGGCAAGACCGCTAGAACAGGGGTCCCCAGCCCCTGGGCCATGGATGAGTATCAGTCCGTGGCCTGTTAGGAACTAGGCCACACAGCAGGAGGTGAGCAGAGGGCGAGCCAGCAAAGCTTCATCTGTATTTACAGCCGCTCCCCATCTCTCGCATTACCGCCTGAGCTCTGCCACCTGTCAGCATTATGGTCAGTTGTGTGACTCTTAACATTATATATTACAATGTAATCATAATAGAAATAAAGTGCACAGTAAATGTAATGCACTTGAATCATCCCAAAACCATCCCCCCACCCCAGTCCGTGAAAAAATTGTCTTCCATGAAACCAGTCCCTGGTGCCAAAGAGGTTGGGGAGTGCTGCCCTAGAGGCTGGTATAAGCCTACAACTAGATGGCTGTTGCAAAAATGGGAAAAGCAATGCTCATGCTGATTGAGGTTGAAATGCCAGAATTGCCATGGTTGATGGTGGAAGAAAGGATTAAATGTTTCAGAAAAGTGGAGATGCTAGAGTGGATATACTAAGAAAGACCAGAATATCTACATGGTGATTTTGTTCCAAGGGAGGACTCTAAAGAATGGCTAGTGAGAGGGGCACCAGCATCACTGAGAAATGTAGTGGTGGGTCTCTTCTCTAGGCCAAGGCTGACAGCAGGAAAGGCCATTATAGGCTCACTGAAAGTAATGGGTTGAAAGGACTCTGAAATACAGAGGCAAGTTGGCAAAGCATAACCATTAGGAGCTAGGTGGATTCAGTTACCATAATGAGTGGCAAGACTGGAGGGAGGCAGCGAGAGGGGGTTGACCTGCATAGAGTTTATGCAGTTGGTTCATAAAATATGAAGCACCTAAAGGCAAAATAGGTGGGTCGCTAACAAAGGTACTACTCAGTTTGTACCAGCTAAGAAAATGACACATGGACGGTCAGGAGATTAGGGGTGGTTATTCCAATATCATAATCCCTTGCCTGTTTTTACAATCCAGAGCCCATTGGATGAAGCAGAGGCAGATCCCCAGGGAAAAGGACCCTACAAAACCACAGAAGGTATTCACACTTCTGATTCCCACAGTTCTTCTCCAAAAGGATCCTCGAACATTTATTCAGGTAACCAAATTGAGGAGAGGGGCTACCCAAAGATTTTGAGGACTGTTGGACACAGGATCCAGGTTGACGTTGTGAGTAGGGGTCAATGGGAGCTAGATAATGAATGGAATCTTAGCCAAAGTCTAATTCACAATGGGTCCACTGAGTCTGCTGACCCATCTGGTGGTCATTTCCTCAACCCCTGAATGTATATCAGAACAGACATACTCAGTGGTTAGCACAACCCCTACATTGCATCTTCGGACTGCAGAGTAAGAGCTATAAAAGTGTGGAAACTTCTACCTACCACATCCTTGACAGCATCATAAAAAATAAAATCATACCAAAAGAGTGTGCCAGAAAACAGGGCCTCTTTCAAAGATCTAAAAGTGCACTGTCCAATTGGTAGCCCTAACCACATGCGGTTATTGAGGACTTGAAATGTTATTGGTGTAACTGAGGGAATAAATTTTTTATTTTAATTAATAAAATTTTTAAACATACGCAAGTTAGTTATTTGAAAACTTTTCAATATGTTTGGAACAACTTGAGTACGTGAGTCTACTTTTTCAATTGTAAATATTATGAAACTTAAATATAGATCAGGTATTTCCAATGAAATTTTGACATCTGACTTGGAATGTACTGTAAGTATAAAATATACTTAGTACCCCCAAAAAAGAGTGTAAAAAATCTCATTAATAGTGTTTTATGTTCATTACATATGAAAATATTGTTAATAGATTGAGTTAAATAAAATATATTGCTAAACTCAATTTCACTGCTTTTTTACTTTTTAATGTGGCTATTAAACATTTTTAAATTACACGTGGCTCACATTATATATGCAGTGGAAAGCACTGGTCTAAAGGATGCAGAAGCTGTGGTTCCAATCATATCTCCATTTAATTCAGCAGTCTGGCCCCTGCAAAAGCCAGGCAGATCCTAGAGAATAACCATTGACTACCACAAACTCAGCATGTGGAGACCCCCAGTGCAATCATCATGTCAGGTGTGATTTCTTTCCTAGAGTTGATTACTGGTGTCCTAGGTTCGTGTTATGTGGCGCTTGATTTGACAAATGTGTTCTTTCCCATTCCTGTGAGAAAAGAGGCTCAGAGACAGATTGCTTTCACATAGAATGGACAACAGTACACTTTTACAGTTTTGCTTCAATGGACTCAGACCTGTGTTCAGATTCCACATCTCTCCCCCCTTCCCCACTCCACGACTTTAGCATTACCAAGCCTTGAATTTTTTTTCCAAGCATAAAGTTAAATTAATTATATCCACCTCATAGGATTGCTATGAAGACCAACATGAGCTAATATGTACATGGTGCCTGGCATAGAGTAAGCAATCAGAAAATATAGGTCTTGGGGCTTCCCCGGTGGCGCAGTGGTTGAGAGTCCGCCTACCGATGCAGGGGACACGGGTTCATGCCCCAGTCTGGGAAGATCCCACATGCCGCGGAGCGGCTGGGCCTGTGAGCCATGGCCGCTGAGCCTGCGCATCCGGAGTCTGTGCTCCACAACGGGAGAGGCCACAACAGTGAGAGACCCACATACCGCAAAAAAAAAAAAAGAAAAAGAAAAAGAAAATATAGGTCTCTCTTCTCCTTAGTGGCCAGAGAGAAAAACCTTAAATGGTAAGTCTTCTAGGGCACTTAAGTTAGGGTAAATTGGATATTACCTTTATTTTTTTGTGATATATACTGGTAAGTGCAGGGAAGGCTGGTGCTTAGGCCACCTGCAGGATGTATGTATTAGTGGCTCTCAACCCTGGCTGCAACCGACATTACATAATAGAATTAATTTGGAGAGTTTTTGAAAGATATGGATGATCAAGCCCCAATTCCAGGGATTCTGGATTAATTTAAATTTTAAAAATTATATTTGATTCAGTTATTGGAAAACTTTTAAATATGTTCAAGAATAACTGGTCTGGGGTAACACTCAGGTATTTTTTAAAAGTTCTCCCAGGAGATTCTAATTTGTAACCAGGGCTTAGAGCCACTTTCCTACCTGGCCACCTTGTCCTCAGTCTTGGATACATGTTCTCCCCTCCTGGCAGCTCTTCTCAATGAAAACTCAATGCTCATCAGCCATAGATAAAGATTAATAAGATAATGGCATCTGGTATGTTTGAGATCCTTCCTAGGGGAGAGGGGTCATTGCCATTATTAGCACTTCAAGTTGAAAGTAAGGGATTAGAATAGGAAAGCAGATCCCTTCTCTCCCTGCTCTGCTTCCCCCACTTCTGGATTTATTACTCTGAATATGTTGCGGAGTCCAGGGCCTGAGGAAGGTCCTGGAGCATCTTAACATGGAGGCCAGCCCGGCCAAGCCCAGGTGTGAACTGGCAGCTAATGCTGTTTGCTATGAAACACAAGAACCCAATTGTCAGCGTATTTGCAACACATTTCAAGATTGGGTCAGGAGGCCAGGAGTTGATGATGAATTATGTATTTATTTATATACTTACTTTGCTTACTGGCAAATTTGAGGTGGGCAGGGTTCTCAAGCAGATGCCGGAAAATCGTCAGGTTACAGAGAACAGGCCCCAATGGAGAGGGAAGAAGATAGATTCTGGTTGTGACATTCTGTGTGGTCAGTTCATCCCGTCCTATTCCCTGTCCCGTGGTGGAGTGAGGCACCAAGGGACGAGGGACAAGGTGTTTGTCATTGGCCTGTTTACTGGGAAAGGGCCACCTTGGCACCGAGCAGCAAATCAACTTTCCATTTTGTGTTCATTGTACAGCTGAGTTATCACAGCTGCCTGGCACCCCAGATGGGTGTGGTCACTTACTCCCAGAGCCTGGATGACAGAGTGCATTCTACCTCATTGCCAAGTCCCCTCATGAAGCCCACTGGGAGGGCTCAGGAAGGGAGCAAGTTCTTCAAGGGTGGAAACCAGCTTCACACTGTTGACTTATGGTTAACATATATTGCCCTCCACTTTGGGGAAATGTGTAAGTCACGTTACTTCTAATTTATACATGTTTTCACTGAAAATAGAAAACGCTACTAATTCTCACTAGAACCAGAAAACCTTAGCTTTGGAAGGACCTGAGAGGTAAACTAGTCCAACATCCTATTTAATGCCCTTCAAGCCACCCTTTCCCCAGTGAGTCATCTACCTTTCTCTACTTGATGGCCTTATGTGATGGGGAACTCACCTGGGACCAGATATCACTTGATTATCCAATGCCCATCCCCAAACCAACTTAAATGAGTCTTTATTGTGACTTCAGAAGACAGTGCACCAAAAATCATTTGTGCTCCTGAGGGAGTAAAGGCATACGTTGAGTTACCTGGCTCCATGCAGGGAGAGCATGGTGGCAAACAGATCCAATTATATCAGCCACAGGGCACTGGACACCTGGAGCCATTCATCACGCTCACACTTACTTCCCAGCAGCCTGGGATATTGCCCTGAGCACAGTAGCTTGGCATTTCTTTTTTTCTCTTTTCTTTTTAACATTTTTAAATCCTTTTTTCTCCTCCCACTCATCTGGCAGCCACTGTCAGTCCAAAGGCATTAAAGCCTTTGAGGACCCCCTGAACTCACCATCCATCCGGCAGAAGCATCTCCTCCGAGCCCTAAAATGACACTACTTGCCCTTCACTAAAGGGCATGTACTTCATTTGCCAAGTTATAAAGAGCATGAGGTTTAGGGTGTCTCGGGCTCGACCCAAAATCTAAACCTACCACTCACAGCTCTGTGCCTGGGGGAAATGACTTAACCTCTGCATGTCAATTTTCTCATCTGCAAAATGAGCTTAATACCAATCTTCAAAAAGATGGGAAAATGAAAGAAAATGTATGTATAGAAAACAATGCAACACAGTAACATTAACGAATCCAAGGGGAAAAAGCATATAACCACCTAAATAATGACAGAAGTTTTTTTGATAAAATTTAACACACATTCATGATTAAAAAAGGAAAATAGAAGCAAACTAGGAATACAGATGGACTTCCTTAACTGACAAAATGTATCCACAAAACATCTACAGTAAACTTCATGATCAAGGGTGAAATGGTGAAATATTGCCATGGTTATCCAACATTGTATTGGAAGTCCTAGCCAGAGCACTAAGTCAAGAAAAAGAATAAACAACACTACAGTGGGAAAGCAAGAAATTCAACTGTCACTATTCAGAGTTGACATCATGGTCTAAATGAAAACTCTAAAAGATTTTAGCAATAAATTATTAAAACTTATTTATTAAAATAATTTATTAAAATTATTAAAACAAGAAAATTTAGCAAGATTGCTGGAGGCACAAATCAAAATGCAAAAATCATTGTATTTCTATTGATAAATACCAAAAACAAAAAGAATTTTTAACTTTAAATACCATTTAAAAATAGAATCAGGGCTTCCCTGGTGGCACAGTGGTTGAGAATCTGCCTGCCAATTCAGGGGACACGGGTTCGAGCCCCGGTCTGGGAAGATCCCACATGCTGCAGAGCAACTAGGCTCGTGAGCCACAACTACTGAGCCTGTGCGTCTGGAGCCTGTGCTCCGCAACAAGAGAGGCCGCGATAGTGAGAGGCCCGCACACCGCGATGAAGAGTGGCCCTCGCTCGCCACAACTAGAGAAAGCCCTCACACAGAAACGAAGACCCAACACACCCAAAAATAAATAAATAACTTTATTTAAAAAAATAGAATCAAATCTATAAAGTATTCAGAAAAACATGTAAGTGTTCTGAATCCTCATCCTGGGCTTGTTCATTGCCCCACCCACCTTATTCTGCAGCAGCAAATCACAAAAAGCTCTTCCTGACCCTAGCTACACACACACAGACACACAGACACACACTCTACTTTGCTAATCATGGCCAAGGGCTATGCCTGAGAAGGGACCAAAAAAGTAACATATTCACCACTTCTTGTTTTCTGCTGCCTGGCTCCATTCCCCTGTCATTCAGCTCTCTCCCCGCTCAGGCTGATGTTATTTGAACCCAACACAAGGCACAGGACTGTCAGGTTGCGTGAGCTCTAGGAGAGAGGCAGGCAGGCAAGAGGGTGAAGAATAAGAATCAAACACCCAAGGAAATTGGGTGCAGGTTGAAAAAATAAAAAAGAATATGAGTCAGGACTTTAGCATCAGACAAGTGTGGGTTCAATTTTCAGATTTGTCTTTTACTACCTCTGTAACATAGGGCAATTTGTATAAGGACTCCTATAAGAAATAACCTTAGCAATACATGCGAGTGTTTGATACAAAGTAAAGTTCAATAAATATTAGCCATGAGGATGGTGGGGCCTAGGGGTTGAAGATGGTGTGGAGATTACTAGAAATAGATGCAATTTTATAATCTAAAAATCAAAACTGAACCAACGAGGTGCTATTTTTTTGCCTAACTGCTACTGACAAATACTAATAAATGTCTAATTCCTACTATTGGTGAGAATGTGGGGAAAGGGGCTCTTTCATGCAATGATAAGGAGTTGATGCAAATTTTCTGGAGCAAATTATGGCAACACCTACCAATTACCTTAAAAGTGTACAAACCCTTTTACTTACACGAATTTACCTAATGAAATAATTATGGATATGTACCAAGACATACACCCAAGTATGTTAACTGCAACGTTGTAAATCATTAGCGAAAATCAAGGAGAGGGGACATCTAAATATCCAACAGTGGGAATTAAAGAAATGATGATCGAGTACCTGCAGTCATTGGCAGTTGTATTAGAAGGACATATTTAACACCATGAGAAAATGCTCACAACGTATTCTAAAGTTTAAGAAGCTGGTTTCAGAACAAAGGGGAATTTTTAATATTCTATATGAAAAAGATGCTACAGAGTCACTAAAATATTATGAGCAGGCATCTCTGGGCAGTGGGAATTATAGCTACGATCAGCCCTTGGTTAATCACGTTGATTTACATATTTTGAAAGGTGCCTTGAAAGAACTTATGTCATTTTTCACAACTGCTGAGCAACTCTTAGGACCAATGAAGAGAATAGGAAGCCCTCACTTAGCACCTTGCGGCCAGCCTGCTCCCCTGGGGCCTCCCCCCTCCAGGCTGCTCCCCACCCCAGCACCCAGCACAGCATCCCACCCACCCTTCCTTCTCTGCCTGGATCCCAGGCCACCCAGGAGTAAGGTCGTCTCTTCGTGAAGACAGATTAGGGGAATGCCTACGCAACAACTCTCGTGAAAATGCCTATAAAAAGAGATTTTTTTAAATTTGGATGTGTTTGTCCTTTACCAAGTACAGCAAAGCAGGAACACATTACTTTTGGAAACAAACGGAATATAACAAAACAAAAATGCCGAGTGTGGTGGTAGATCCAGTGATGTTTCCATCTTTGTGCCCCTGTGCTTCTCTCTCCCCAACCACAGCGTTTGCCAATAAGGGAATCATTTTTTGAATCTCAGAAAATGTCATTGGTGGGGCAAAAACGATGGCTCTACAGGGCAGGCCTGAGTGAGAGACGCAGCTCCAAGCCCCAGGTCTGTGCTGTCTCCAGAGAGCAGGGCCTAGGGGTGGTTTTGTTATGTTAATAGCCCTTGTAGCTAATTGCCTTCTTGCTGCTCTCTCTGTTTTGGAGAAATCAATGGAAGGTGTTAAGCTGAAAAGAGTCGTAATTTATTTCCTTCGTGCTTTTCTGTGTTTTCCAAATTTTCTAGGATGGATATGAATTACTTGTGGAACCAAGTTGTTATTATTGTTATTCTTCTTATTATTAAAGAGAATTGTGACATGACAACTACAGCTACCTCCCATGGCATCATTTCAAGTGCCCTGGAAAGATCTCCCTTGCCTCCTGCAACTGCCAAAAATACTTGGAACGGAGAATGAGGAATTTCACTTCAATGAGCTAAAGTTTAAAGTTCAAAGGGCTTGACCAGAGGTGGGGGAGGACTTGTCTCTACATCACACCATGGTGTAGACGGCTAACATCTCGCTGGGCTGCACCCTGGGAAGGGGCCTTTTCGTCTAGGGCTCCACTACTTAGTAGCTTAGGCCTCCCCGCTTAACTCTTGCCCCATGGACCACCCTCCGGGCCATGTGGGTTGATTCCCCTCTCCCATTTCCCTGACAGAAAGCCAGCACCCGGCGATGGGTCATGGAATGGCAGGGGCAGTGTCATTGTAGAAAACTGCTGTCTTGGCTCCAACGAAGGCATGAATCTGGACTCTCTCCACAGCCTTAGAAAGGAAGGACAGTCTCACACTCACCTGGGTAAGGAAACTTAATGGCCCAGAGGGGTCACCCCACATCTCCTTTGGGGTGCTGGGCGTTACAGCGTCCTAGCCCTCTCTGATGCACACAGGACATCCAATCACACCCCCAGCCCTGGGAAGGGAGGAGGAGGCATGGCTGGGTCAGCAGCTGGACTTAAGGCCAAGTCGGAGTCAGGAAATCAGGATTCCCCCGGTGTGCAAACTATTTCAGAGCCAGCCTTTTTCCTTACATTGCTCCAGTCGACAGGGGGCTCCCAGGCCTCCCAGTAGAGCCTCCTGGGTTGTTACTGGAGCAGCTGAAGGACAGAGCTGGAAGCCACCGAATCCTGGCCCCAAACTCCAGCTGCACCCTCCTCATCATCCAGGCTGCCTTAGCCAAGTCCTCATACTCACGGAGCCTCCTTCAGGTTCCTTCCTGCCACTGTGAGGACCACATAGTTCACTGGATGCATCATAGCCATGATCTGTGAATTATTTTGCTGCCTTATTTCCACCCCACATGCAGATTTGTTTACATCCCTGAACATAAAGGACTCAAAGATCAAGAACCTAAATGAGTATTAGGTGTATGTCTCACTGATTTTCTCCTCAGGGCCACTGAGCTGCAAAAAAGTAAATAACAGAAATAGCAAGCAACAGGGGCCTCATGCCAGGGAGGAAAACCTTAATCTTGGTTTTGTGGGTTTCTGTTTATATAGGAAAATTAATCAAGGAACACAAAAAGATCAACTTTTCTACTTTTTTAAGTTTTAGAAGTGTACCTAAAACCTTATTAAACACACAAATAAGAATAAATATACATCACTCTTTATTACAGCTGGTTAAGGATGAGACGGAAAAAAATCCACAGGAAGGAGAGACACCTGGAATGATGAGAAGGAACAGGCCAGGGCTGACTGTGGGGCATCCAAAAGATACCCAAGGAGAAGCTGGGAGGGGTGGTGGGATAGTCAGTGAGAGAGAGCAGAGGCTCTGAGAACGACAGGAAAGACAGTGGCCCCCTCTGACCGTTTCCCTGCCCTATGTGTGGGCTCCCTTCCCTGGTCAGTAACTCAGGAGCCCCATCGCAGGCCCTTTGAGATGGAGCAACAGTGCCATCTTGTGGACAGTTTCGTTGTCGGCGCTGCAGATCTTTAGAATCCCGTTGCCTTTTCACTACAGTGGACACACTTTTCAGCAATTAAGAAAGAGGAGAGATTATTCAGGGTCTTCCGGGTAAGATGGCGGAAGAGTAAGACGCGGAGATCACCTTCCTCCCCACAGATACACCAGAAATACAGCTACACGTGGAACAACTCCTACAGAACACCTACTGAACGCTGGCAGAAGACCCCAGACCTCCCAAAAGGCAAGAAACTCCCCACATACCTGGGTAGGGCAAAGCGGAGAGATTCCCGCACAGAGGAGCGGTGCCGAGCGGCACTCACCAGCCCGAGAGGCTTGTCTGCTCCCCCGCCGGGGCGGGCGGCGCTGGAGCTGAGGCTCGGGCTTCGGTCAGAGCGCAGCGAGAGGACTGGGGCTGGCGGCGAGAACTCAGCCTGAAGGGGGCTAATGTGCCACAGCTAGCCGGGAGGGAGTCCGGGAAAACTCTGGAGCTGCCGAAGAGGCAGGAGACTTTTTCTTCCCTCTTGGTTTCCTGGTGCGCGAGGAGAGGGGATTAAGAGCGCCGCGTAAAGGAGCTCCAGAGACGGGCGCGAGTCGCGGCTGAAAGCACCGAGCCCAGAGACGGGCGTGGGACGCTGGGGCTGCTGCTGCCGCCGCCAAGAAGCCTGTGTGCGAGCGCAGGTCACTGTCCACACCGCCCTTCCGGGAGCCTATGCAGCCTGCCACTGCCGGGGTCCCAAGATCCAGGGGCGGCTTCCCTGAGAGAACGCACGGCGCGCCTCGGGCTGGTGCAACGTCACGCCGACCTCTGCCGCTGCAGGCTCGCCCCGCACTCCGTGCCCCTCCCTCCCGCCCGGCCTGAGTGAGCCAGAGCCCCCGAAGAGGCTGCTCCTTTAACCCTGTCCTGTCTGAGCGAAGAACAGACGCCCTCCGGCGACCTACACGCAGAGGCGGGGCCAAATCCAAAGCTGAGACCCAGGAGCTGTGAGAACAAAGAAGAGAAAGGGAAACCTCTCCCAGCAGCCTCAGAAGCAGCGGATTAAAGCTCCACAATCAACTTGATGTACCCTGCATCTGTGGAATACATGAATAGACAACAAATCATCCCAAATTGAGGAGCCAGGAGTCAGTGCTGTGCCTCTGAGGTGGGAGAGCCAACTTCAGGACACTGGTCCACAAGAGACCTCCCAGCTCCACATAATATCGAATGGCGAAAATCTTCCAGAGATCTCCATCTCAACACCAGCACCCAGCTTCACTCAACGACCAGCAAGCTACAGTGCTGGACACCCTATGCCAAACAACTAGCAAGACAGGAACACAACGCCACCCATTAGCAGAGAGGTGGCCTAAAATCATAAAAAGTCTGCAGACACCCCAAAACACACCACCAGACGTGGACCTGCCCACCAGAAAGACAAGATCCAGCCTCATCCACCAGAACACAGGCACTACTCCCCTCCACCAGGAAGCCTACACAACCCACTAAACCAACCTTAGCCACTGGGGACAGACACCAAAAACAACGGGAACTACGAACCTTCAGCCTGCAAAAAGGAGACCCCAAACACAGTAACATAAGCAAAATGAGAAGACAAAAAAACACACAGCAGGAGAAGGAGCAAGATAAAAACCCACCAGACCTAACAAATGAAGAGGTAATAGGCAGTCTACCTGAAAAAGAATTCAGAATAATGATGGTAAAGATGATCCAAAATCTTGGAAATAGAATAGACAAAATGCAAGAAACAGTTAACAAGGACCTAGAAGAACTAAAGATGAATCAAGCATCGATTAAAAACACAATCAATGAAATAAAAAATACTCTAGATGGGATCAATAGCAGAATAACTGAGGCAGAAGAACGGATAAGTGAGGTGGAAGATAAAATAGTGGAAATAACTGCTGCAGAGCAAAATAAAGAAAAAAGAATGAAAAGAATAGAGGACAGTCTCAGAGACCTCTGGGACAACATTAAACGCACCAACATTCGAATTATAGGGGTTCCAGAAGAAGAAGAGAAAAAGAAAGGGACTGAGAAAATATTTGAAGAGATTATAGTTGAAAACTTCCCTAATATGGGAAAGGAAATAATTAATCAAGTCCAGGAGGCACAGAGAGTCCCATACAGAATAAATCCAAGGAGAAATACGCCAAGACACATATTAATCAAACTGTCAAAAATTAAACACAAAGAAATCATATTAAAAGCAGCAAGGCAAAAACAACCAATAACACACAAGGGAATCCCCATCAGGATAACAGCTGATCTCTCAGCAGAAACTCTACAAGCCAGAAGGGAGTGGCAGGACATAATTAAAGTGATGAAGGAGAAAAACCTGCAACCAAGATTACTCTACCCAGCAAGGATCTCATTCAGATTTGATGGAGAAATTAAAACATTTACAGACAAGCAAAAGCTGAGAGAGTTCAGCACCACCAAACCAGCTTTACAACAAATGCTAAAGGAACTTCTCTAGGCAAGAAACACAACAGAAGGAAAAGAACTACAATAACGAACCCAAAACAATTAAGAAAATGGGAATAGGAACATACATATCAATAATTACCTTAAATGTAAATGGACTAAATGCTCCCACCAAAAGACACAGACTAGCTGAATGGATACAAAAACAAGACCCATATATATGCTGTCTACAAGAGACCCACTTCAGACCTAGAGACACATACAGACTGAAAGTAAGGGGATGGAAAAAGATATTCCATGCAAATGGAAACCAAAAGAAAGCTGGAGTAGCAATTCTCATATCAGACAAAATAGACTTTAAAATAAAGACTACTAGAAGAGACAAAGAAGGACACTACATAATGATCAAGGGATCAATCCAAGAAGAAGATATAACAATTGTAAATATTTATGCACCAAACATAGGAGCACCCCAATACATAAGGGAAATATTAACAGCCATAAAAGGAGAAATCGACAGTAACACAATCATAGTAGGGGACTTTAACACCCCACTTTCACCAATGGACAGGTCATCCAAAATGAAAATAAATAAGGAAACACAAGCTTTAAATGATACATTAAACAAGATGGACTTAATTGATATTTATAGGACATTCCATCCAAAAACAACAGAATACACATTTTTCTCAAGTGCTCATGGAACATTCTCCAGGATAGATCATATCTTGGGTCACAAATCAAGCCTTGGTAAATTTAAGAAAATTGAAATTGTATCAAGTATCTTTTCCGACCACAATGCTATGAGACTAGATATCAATTACAGGAAAAGAGCTGTAAAACATACAAACACATGGAGGCTAAACAATACACTACTTAATAACGAAGTGATCACTGAAGAAATCAAAGAGGAAATTAAAAAATACCTAGAAACAAATGACAATGGAGACACGACGACCCAAAACCTATGGGATGCAGCAAAAGCAGTTCTAAGAGGGAAGTTTATAGCAATACAATCCCACCTTAAGAAACAGGAAACATCTCGAATAAACAACCTAACCTTGCACCTAAAGCAATTAGAGAAAGAAGAACAAAAACATCCGAAAGTTAGCAGAAGGAAAGAAATCATAAAAATCAGATCAGAAATAAATGAAAAAGAAATGAAGGAAATGATAGCAAAGATCAATAAAACTAAAAGCTGGTTCTTTGAGAAGATAAACAAAATTGATAAACCATTAGCCAGACTCATCAAGAAAAAAAGGGAGAAGACTCAAATCAATAGAATTAGAAATGAAAAAGGAGAAGTAACAACTGACACTGCAGAAATACAAAAGGTCATGAGAGATTACTATAAGCAACTCTATGCCAATAAAATGGACAACCTGGAAGAAATGGACAAATTCTTAGAAATGCACAACCTGCCAAGACTGAATCAGGAAGAAATAGAAAATATGAACAGACCAATCACAAGCACTGAAATTGAAACTGTGATAAAAAATCTTCTAACAAACAAAAGCCCAGGACCAGATGGCTTCACAGGCGAATTCTATCAAGCATTTAGAGAAGAGCTAACACCTATCCTTCTCAAACTCTTCCAAAATATAGCAGAGGGAGGAACACTCCCAAACTCATTCTATGAGGCCACCATCACCTTGATACCAAAACCAGACAAGGATGTCACAAAGAAAGAAAACTACAGGCCAATATTACTGATGAACATAGATGCAAAAATCCTCAACAAAATACTAGCAAACAGAATCCAACAGCACATTAAAAGGATCATACACCATGATCAAGTGGGGTTTATTCCAGGAATGCAAGGATTCTTCAATATACGCAAATCAATCAACGTGATACACCATATTAACAAACTGAAGGAGAAAAACCATATGATCATCTCAATAGATGCAGAGAAAGCTTTTGACAAAATTCAACACCCATTTATGATAAAAACCCTGCAGAAAGTAGGCATAGAAGGAACTTTCCTCAACATAATAAAGGCCATATATGACAAACCCACAGCCAGCATCGTCCTCAATGGTGAAAAACTGAAACCATTTCCACTAAGATCAGGAACAAGACAAGGTTGCCCACTCTCACCACTCTTATTCAACATAGTTTTGGCAGTTTTAGCCACAGCCATCAGAGAAGAAAAGGAAATAAAAGGAATCCAAATCGGAAAAGAAGAAGTAAAGCTGTCACTGTTTGCAGATGACATGATACTATACATAGAGAATCCTAAAGATGCTACCAGAGGGCTTCCCTGGTGGCGCAGTGGTTGGGAGTCCGCCTGCCGATGCAGGGGACGCGGGTTCGTGCCCCGGTCCGGGAAGATCCCACATGCCGCGGAGAGGCTGGGCCCGTGAGCCATGGCTGCTGAGCCTGTGCGTCCGGAGCCTGTGCTCCGCAATGGGAGAGGCCACAGCAGTGAGAGGCCCGTGTACCACAAAAAAAAAAAAAAAAAAAAAAAAAAAAAAGATGCTACCAGAAAACTACTAGAGCTAATCAATGAATTTGGTAAAGTTGCAGGATACAAAATTAATGCACAGAAATCTCTGGCATTCCTATTTACTATGATGAAAAATCTGAAAGTGAAATCAAGGAAACACTCCCATTTACCATTGCAACAAAAAGAATAAAATATCTAGGAATAAACCTACCTAAGGAGACAAAAGACCTGTATGCAGAAAATTATAAGACACTGATGAAAGAAATTAAAGATGATACAAATAGATGGAGAGATGTACCATGTTGTTGGATTGGAAGAATCAACATTGTGAAAATGACTCTACTACCCAAAGCAATCTACAGATTCAATGCAATCCCTATCAAACTACCACTGGCATTTTTCACAGAACTAGAACAAACAATTTCACAATTTGTATGGAAACACAAAAGACCCCGAATAGCCAAAGCAATCTTGAGAACGAAAAATGGAGCTGGAGGAATCAGGCTCCCTGACTTCAGACTATACTACAAAGCTACAGTAATCAAGACAGTGTGGTACTGGCACAAAAACAGAAATATAGATCAATGGAACAGGATAGAAAGCCCAGAGATAAACCCACGGACATATGGTCACCTTATCTTTGATAAAGGAGGCAGGAATGTACAGTGGAGAAAGGACAGTCTCTTCAATAAGTGGTGCTGGGAAAACTGGACAGGGACATGTAAAAGTATGAGATTAGATCACTCCCTAACACCATACACAAAAATAAGCTCAAAATGGATTAAAGACCTAAATGTAAAGCCAGACACTATCAAACTCCTAGAGGAAAACATAGGCAGAACACTCTATGACATAAATCACAGCAAGATCTTTTTTGACCCACCTCCTAGAGAAATGGAAATAAAGACAAACATAAACACATGGGACCTAATGAAACTTCAAAGCTTTTGCACAGCAAAGGAAACCATAAACAAGACGAAAAGACAACCCTCAGAAAGGGAGAAAATATTTGCAAATGAAGCAACTGACAAAGGATTAATCTCCAAAATTTATAAGCAGCTCATGCAGCTCAATAGCAAAAAAACAAACAACCCAATCCAAAAATGGGCAGAAGACCTAAATAGACATTTCTCCACAGAAGATATACAGACTGCCAACAAACACATGAAAGGATGCTCAACATCTTTACTCATTAGAGAAATGCAAATCAAAACTACAATGAGATATCATCTCACACCAGTCAGAATGGCCATCATCAAAAAATCTAGAAACAATAAATGCTGGAGAGGGTGTGGAAAAAAGGGAATACTCTTGCACTGCTGGTGGGAATGTGAATTGGTACAGCCACTATGGAGAACGGTATGGAGGTTCCTTAAAAAACTACAAATAGAACTACCATATGACCCAGCAATCCCACTACTGGGCATATACCCTGAGAAAATCATAATTCAAAAAAAGACATGTACCAAAATGTTCATAGCAGCCCTATTTACAATAGCGCGGAGCTGGAAACAACCTAAGTGTCCATCATCGGATGAATGGGTAAAGAAGATGTGGCACATATATACAATGGAATATTACTCAGCCATAAAAAGAAATGAAATTGAGCTATTTGTAATGAGGTGGATGGACCTAGAGTCTGTCATACAGAGTGAAGTAAGTCAGAAAGAGAAAGACAAATACTGTATGCTGACACATATATATGGAATTTAAGAAAAAAAAATGTCATGAAGAACATAGGGGTAAGACAGGAATAAAGACACAGACCTACTAGAGAATGGACTTGAGGATATGGGGAGGGGGAAGGGTAAGCTGTGACAAAGTGAAAGAGCAGCATGGACATATATACACTACCAAACGTAAGGTAGATAGCTAGTGGGAAGCAGCCGCATAGCACAGGGAGATCAGCTCGGTTCTTTGTGACCGCCTGGAGGGGTGGGATAAGGAGGGTGGGAGGGAGATGCAAAAGGGAGGGGATATGGGAACATATGTATATGTATAACTGATTAAATTTGTGAAATAAAATTTTAAAAAATCTAAAAAAAATAAAAAAGAGGAGAGTGAAGCATCTTCGTTTTAGAAGACTTAATGAGGTTCAAACACAATGAAAGGAAGGCCTGGCGATTTCCCTCACCGTCATTCACCTCCTGCAAGTATCTGACTCTGTTTCTCTTCCAAATGTCCGACTTCAGGGGCGCGCTCTCCAACGGGGAGGGTTCCCTGCATTCAGCCCAACCGCGCGCCCCTCAGAGGACACCGTGGCAGGGGCAGGGGGCTGCCGGCATGAAAGGGCAGCCGGGGGTTTGGGGGGGCATGGGGGAGGAACGCCACAGAGATGGGAAGCGGCTTGACTTGGCTTTGGATTAAAAGTATTCAAACTTGGGTAGGAAGCAGGTGGGGCAGCAGCTGGATTCAGGCCCCAGAAGATGTGTTCTTTCCAAGGATAGTGTGGAATTCAGACCTATGGATTCCTCCATGGTTTCTGGCGTTGCTGAAAATAGTCCTAGACATGTTTCTTTGTTGCTATTTTATTGATAATACTGAACATTCGGTAACAGACTGAAGAGCCACATGGCCAATTAGTGGACCGGTTTGGAGCCATTAAAAACAATACTGGGGACTTCCCTGGTGGCACAGTGGTCAAGAATCTGCCTGCCGATGCAGGGGACACGGGTTCGAGCTCTGCTCCGGAAAGATCCCACATGCCGTGGAGCAGCTAAGCCCGTGCACCACAGCTACTGAGCCTGCACTCTAGAGCCCACGAGCCACAACTACTGAGCTTACATGCCACAACTACTGAAGCCCACAAGCCTAGAGCCCATGCCTCGCAACAAGGGAAGCCACCACAATGAGAAGCCCGCTCACCGCAACTAACAGCAGCCCCCGCTCGCGGCAACTAGAGAAAGCCCACGTGCAGCAACGAAGATCCAACGCAGCCAAAAATAAATAAATAAATTGATTTTTCTTTTAAATGCTGTATGGAGTCATTGGCTTCTAATCTGTGCACTTTTCTGTGTTCGTGTGTTTTGCTTCCATAAAAAGGATTACATTGAAAAATGATGCTGTGGAATATTTAATGGCATGGGTAAATACTCTCAATGCAATGTTAGATTTTAAAAATTCCAGTATGCCCTGTGTTATGTACTTGAATGTTGCTGAGAAAGCAAATATTAAATTTTCTCACCACAAAAAATAAATGGTGATTATGTGGCGGTGATGGAGGTGTTAGCTAATGCTCTGTTGGTAATCATTTTGCAATATATAAAAGGATCAAATCAACATGTTGTATACAATCTTATATGTCAACTATAGCTCCATAAAGCTGGGGAAAAATCCGAATGTCATTATGGTTTGGATTTTTCTTTCTTACCCTCACTTTTCGTTTGCGCTATCATATCATATTTTATGTGTCCTTGTAAACCATGTGAAATTCATTCTGGAATAAAATAGAGAATTAATAAGTAAGGAAAATAATATTTATAATAGATGCCCCACTCCAAAATTTATACATGCATGTGGAGTGAGAGAGAGAGAGGAAAGAGGAACAAGACCATACAACAATCATCGACATTGCAGTTGTCTCTAGTTAGGGATTGCTGGTCATTTTAATTTTATTTATTTAATTTTGTTTACATTTCCTGTGTTTTCTACACTGAATAGGTATTACTTCTTAAATCAGAAAAACAGTCAATGTTTTAAAAGAAATGAGTTTCTGCACTAGCCCTGCCATCCCACATCCCATCACTTGTCTCACAGGCCAGGTGGGCCAGGCCGACCCTCTTCAATCAAATCAGAGACATCGTGGGACATTCAGCTGGTTGCAGAAAGTATCCCTCACTTCCAGTGGCTTCCAGTACCAGCGTTAGAGCAACTGCCTAATGAAGCAGCTGGGTCCAGCAGAGAAGGTAACCTCTGAAGCCGTTATGATCGCTTATCGACTAATACAAGTGGGTTTATGGGTGCAGTGATGCTTCTGAGCTGAGCCTGCAGTCAGGACCCCCGACATACATCCTCACTCTGTCTTTGACTAACTCTCGACTTGGAGCGAGTGACCTAACTTCTCAATTCCCTCATCTGAAAAGTAGAGCTATAATCATCAGACTTCTCAAGATGGCTGAGAAAGGAAATGTGTTAGACTGCACCGTCTGAAATTGCTGTTTTTACAGGTCAAAAATGAGCAAATATGGCAATTTCTTGTGGTTCATCCTCCACATGGCCAGGGCTTAGCACAGTGCCGGCTTGTGGCCAGAGCTCCTCATCATTGGGGTGATCTGACCTCCATTTCACAGATTGGGTTGTAAGGGTGGAAAGTGGGAAGAAAGGGGGGCTGCAGGGAGGTATTGGGGAGGAACGAGGTGAATGGGGGGTGAAAGCTCTGGAAACGCAGCATTGCCAAAAGCTGGTCCCAGCCTCCCACTTGTCATCTCAAGGCCACCTCCCAACGCCCCCACAGACACACCCCTTACCCTCCTGACCTCATTAAAGTTACTTCCACATGGCAGAACTCCCCCATCCAATGTGAGCCCCAAGGGATCCGCCTCTTGACCCCACAGGGCTGGCGTCAGGACAGGAACCCTGAACCCTCCACCTCCATCTCCCTTTGGACACAGGGGGCCAAGGTGGCGGTATATGCTTCTTTGCACAGGGGAGAAGATGCGAGGGCTGTAATTTAAGCAGCCTGGGTGTGGTGCTCCCCTCGGCCCTAATTAACTCAGTTGCTGTGAGTTCCATTGCACTGGGCGCTGAGAGACCAAGTCTGAGGAGTGGGGAGTCACTGGAGGCATTGTTGGGGTGCAGGGAAGGAGGAAGCCACCACTAGTCAACCAGTTAGGGCCGTTTGTTGCCAGGGGGTAATACAAAGTTGGGTGTTTCCTTTAGATATCAGATTCTGAATCAACGTTCTTTTCCAACAAAAGGTCTGCAGGCTCCAGCCAGAGCTGCCGATGCCCCCGCCCGTCTGATAAGGATGTTGGGTCTCTCAGTGCCATCCTTCAAACTCCCATCTAAATAGGAGCACACAGCTGGTGTGCTGGGCATTACAGGAGAAGGAAGATGGGGGTCAGGAGAAGCAGTGAGGGTGTCAGAGGCTCTTTCCTGCTTGGGTTAGTTCCTCCAAGAATAGCACCTTCAATTCACATTAAAAAGAAGATCTACGTGGCTTGTTTCATTTAATGCTCCAAACAGCGCTGTATGTAAGAGTGGTAAGTGAACACATGGGGTCAGAAAAGCTGAGGGCCATTCCCAAGTTCAAGGAAATAGGTGAGAGAGCCAGGACCCAAACCCACATCCACTGTTGCAAAAATCCATTCTCAAAACAAATGGTTCTGAAGAACCTAGGGGCAGAACAGGAATAAAGACGCAGACATAGAGAATGGACTTCAAGACACGAGGAGGGGGAAGGGTAAGCTGTGACAAAGTGAGAGAGTGGCATGGCCATATATATACTACCAAATGTAAAATAGATAGCTAGTGGGAAGCGGCCGAATAGCACAGGGAGATCAGCTCGGTGCTTTATGACCACTTAGAGGGGTGGGATAGGGAGGGTGGGAGGGAGGGAGACACAAGAGGGAAGAGATATGGGGATATATGTATCTGTATAGCTCATTCACTTTGTTATACAGCAGAAACTAACACACCATTGTAAAACAGTTATACTCCAGTAAAGATGTTAAAAAAAAAAAATCCATCCTCTTTCCAAATTGCCACAAATCTGAAGGAGAATCATTGTTCTAGATTGGAGATTCCCAAACTAGGGTGTCAGAGACCAAATGATGACAAGGACTACTTCCAAGTTATGGCAAGGAATCTGCTCATTCAGAGGGGACATCAAGTGTGGGCCATTAACTTGAAAAGACAGAAGTGTGACTGATGTGCCTAATCAACCATTCATTCATCAATCCAACTGTTACGTCCCACTATTTTTCAAACATCTGTGGATGTTATGATGATTAAGATACAATTTGTTGTATTGTTGCTTGCTATTGTCGCCTGGTTACTGTGGTAACAAGCAAGCCCCAAATTTCAGTGGCTTACAACAGCCAACATTTATTTCTCGCCCAGATTACATGGAGGCTGCAGGTTGGTTGAAGCTGGTTCTGCTCTGCTCTGTGTGTCTCCCCGTTCTGGGACTCATCCTGAAGGAGCAGCCCCTACTGTGACGTGCTGCGGGAGACCTGGCCACACCAGGCAGTTGTATCTGAAGCTGCTGCCCATGTTGTGTCCCCACCACAGAGTGTGGCCACGTCACCTACAGGGGACACAGGAAGCCTCTTAGGAGAGGGAACAAAGAATCATGAACAATGATGCAACCTACAACTTTGTAGATTTTCCCAATCGGGAAATACTAAAGGTAGAACTACCATGAGGAAGACTTCCTAGTCAAAAAAATTGGGAGGCTCTCTCTGGAGGGGATAATTTCAAGTCTACTTCTAAATCTACCAACTGCCCCGCTGCACAAGTTCTATCAGTAATTTGTTTTTTGTCTGTTTGTTTGTTTTTTATACATTTATTTATTTTATTTATTTATTTTTGGCTGCATTGGGTCTTCATTGCTGCACTCGGGCTTTCTCTAGTTTCAGCAGGGGCTACTCTTCGTTGCAGTGCATGGCCTTCTCACTGCGGTGGCTTCTCTTGTTGCAGAGCATGGGCTCTAGGTGCGCGGGCTTCAGTAGCTGTGGCACACGGGCTTCAGCAGTTGTGGCTCGCAGGCTTTAGAGCGCAGGCTCAGTAGTTGTGGTGCACGGGCTTAAGTGCTCCGCAGCATGTGGGATCTTCCTGGACCAGGGCTCATACCCATGTCCCCTGCATGGGCAGGTGGATTCTTAACCACTGAGGTACCAGGGAAGACCTCTATCAGTAATTTGTTACATGAACCAGGAAGGAAGGCAGAGTTTCCAAGATGGAATTCAATATTTAAATATTGGTTTTAAGGTTCTATGGTCAACCTTAAGCTGTCCCTACGTGTATCTGCCCTGAGGAACCTCAGAAGAAGCTTCAGGTGATGTAGGTACAAGGGAAATGCTATTCATTGGCCTCCCCAAAAAGATGCTACAAAATGACTTCTGTTGGTCAAATCTAGGCCAAGAGTCTTACAAAATGGGACAGAATCTTAAGAAGACAGCCATTCAGGAAATACTTATATCATACAATGCGAGACACGGAGATGAATAAAAAACAGTGCTCATCTCCAGAGACCTTGCAGGAGAGCAGAGCCCACCACGCAGCCTCAGCTGATGAGCCACACAAGGCTCCAAGGTCCAGGAGTTGGCCAAAGGTGTGCACACCAAGTCAGTGACCACAAAGGACTACCCATCTTGACTCCCAATCTCTTTCTCTTACCATATGCTTCCTTGATTAATGGACCTTCCATTCTAATTCCTTCATTTCATTCTGCATTACCTTTTCCTTCCCTACCACAAGGAAATGTGGTCCCCCTCCTTGGAAACAAAAGAGAAGTTGTGAGAAGAAACAACATGTACCCAGAAAGCAGGTGCCAGCTGGACATAACCCAGAGGCATCAAACAAGGAAAGAGAATCCAGGAATTTTTTAAAAATTATGTAAATGATGAAAGCCGCCTTTTGCTACATCCTTTCCATCAGAACTCTTGGAGCATTTGTGGCTTTGATTAATGAGGCTGTATCCGAGAGTGATATTCATGTTACCCAATAAAGACACCATGGGGTTGTTCCCGGCCCAATTTTGGCAACTTGCTCAATATTCAAACTGAGCTTTCTTTTTCCTTCTATCTTATCGACCAGGTACAAAAGGATGTTGTTTAAATGAGAAAATCTCTTCGTTCCTGTACTGTTCTAAACTCAGTGGGTTCTCTTTTCAGCCAGGTGAGAAAAAGTTGCAATTTCAATGCAGAGAGCCCATCTGAATGCCCGCAGTCTGGGAGGTATAATGAACAAGCTTCAGTCTTGGATTGGTTCCCAGACCTGCAAGGCGAGAATGCTGTGGTGTCTAAACAGAAGTCCCTGGCTTTCTTTCAGTCCCTAGTCTTATTAGGTTTGACGCTCCTTTATTATGTTTTGTTCTGCATTTCTAAATCCCCCTTCTGAAGCATAATGCTGCAAACATGGGGTCTGCACGCCCAAGAGCATTGTTCCTCAGTCGCCATGGTAACTCAAGCGCATCCACCAAGCACTTTCCTCCAAATGAAATAGCCAGCTGGGGCTCTGAGCTCGCACCTTGCACGCACCCACCCCAGCCAGTGACTATCCCCACGGGGGTTTCGGTTTATGAGTGAGCATTGGCAACAGCCAAAGGGGCCAGCACAACTCTGTTTTATCGACTTTATTAAAATAAAATATCTATTTATTGTTGTTTCACCTGTGACGAGAGGGGAACTGCCAGCACTTGACAAATAGGCTGAGAGGCTGTCGAGTTTCACTCGGGTGTTGGTGGGTAACAGATGCCGTAATGTGGTTTCATAATAGCGTAATAAGACTTTGTACTTTTACAGCGCCTTTCATCAGGGAATCTCCAAGTCCCTCATTAGTCCCCGCAGCTCCCTGGGAAGGAGGTAGGTGGTGAACGTGTCCTCCCGACATGGCAAGCCCAAGGCAAGGGGAGGCCTCCAGCTAGCTGCCTAGACATAAACAGGATATGGATCCACAAATAGGCCATTGGAGCCCCTGTCTGATGGAGCTGCTCTAATCATGTAATTATCCCACCATCGTGCCCATCATTTGCATTTTTAATTCCACTCATTAAACTTACCGCTTCTGTTTAGGGACACTTGCCTCCACACATCTCAACCGTCTGAATGCCTGTGGCTGGCCCTCTTATGCATTAACCAGGCATCCTGATAGAAAGATTGAGGAAAACATTCGCTTGGTCCCTCTGTAAAACAGCACATGACCTATCCAAGCAGAATGGCATGGGAAATGGCAACGTCTATGGAAACACAAAACAAGACGTTCTGAACAGCCCCACGTCCACAAGAGAGAAACCTTCGGTCATCTCTCAGTCATCTAAAAACTTCCTCCCAGGGAACCCTTCTACACTGTCTGTGGCGATGTAAATTGGTACAGCCACTATGGAGAACAGTATGGAGGTTCCTTAGAAAACTAAAATTAGAATTACCATATGATCCAGCAATCCCACTACTGGCCTTACATCCAGAGAAAACCATAATTGAAAAAGATACATGCACCCCAATGTTCATTGCAGCATTATTTACAACAGCCAAGACATGGAAGCAACTTTAGTGTCCATCAACAGAAGAATGAATAAAGAAGATGTGGTACATGCATACAATAGAATATTTCTCACCATAAAAAAGAATGAAATAATGCCATCTGCAGCAACATGGATGGACCTAGAGATTGTCATACTGAGTGAAGTAAGTCACACAGAGAAAGAGGAATATCATATGATATCGTTTATGTGGAATCTAAAAAAATGGTACAAATGAACCTATTTACAAAACAGAAATAGAGTCACAGATGTAGAAAACAAACTTATGGTTACCAAGGGGGAAGGGGGGGAATCAATAAATTGGGAGATTGGGATTGACATATACACACTAGTATATATAAAATAGATAACTAATGAGAAGCTACCGTATAGCACAGGGAACTCTACTCAGTACTCTGTAATGACCTATATGGGAATAGAATCTAAAAAAGAGGGGATATATGTATACGTATAACTGAATCACTTTGCTGTACAGCAGAGACTAACACAACATTGTAAATCAACTATACTCCAATAAAAATTAATTTAAAAAAATAAAAATAAAAACTTCCTCCCCACCCCAAATCACATGTCAGTCTCTATTAAAAGTGGGTGGACCTTAGATGGTGTCTAACTCCAACACCTCCACCTTCAGATGTGGAAACTGAACCCCTGAGGGATTTCCCAATTAACTCCAAGCCCCACAGCTAGTCAGTGGCAGAGGGGAGCTCAGAGACCAAATGTTCCACCCAACTGGTTCACAACCCCCATCGATGTTAACTGGACAATCCTAAAAAAAACTCATGTGGGAAGATTTGTACAGAGTGTGTTGCCCTTGAATAATAGCCATATAAGCACCATGCTAACAGGGATTTTGTCTGTTTTGTTCCCAGCTGTATCCCAGAGAAGAGAACCTAGTACATAATGAACTCTCCATAAATTTTTACTGATGATCAAACATCTGCATTCATCCTACTCGACAGGGTTCAGGGAAAAGAACAACGGGCAAGGAATCAGAAAATTCATCTGAGCCTCCGTCTCTCCTTCTGTGAGATGAGGTCACCATCTACTTCCTGCTTGGTTCGTGGGGCTCTGGATCTTGCCATACCCTTTGCCTGGACAGATTTTTCCCATTTAGAATTCAGCTCAAATGTCACCTCCTCAGAGAGGCCTTTCTCGGCCTGCATGTTTATAGTTGACCACTTTCATCCCAGCCATTCCTTTTCACTTTATTCCTTTTTATTCCCGTTTTATTTTCGTTGTGGTCATTATGAATGTTGCTCGTTCTACAGCTCCCTCCCCCACTATGATTTAAGCTCCATGGGGTCAAGGGTTTTTGTCTGTCTGGTTCACTACACTCTTCCCAGGACCTAGACCAGTGCCTGACATGTGGGAGATGCTCAATACATATTTGTTGAAGTAATAAGTGTAGAATGAAAAAATACTGAAAGAGAAAGTGCTAAACATCATAAAAACCAAAGTATTTGTTTCAAAACTAAAGATGTTTACTATTATTGTATTACTCATATTTATCAACATTAGCAGCAAATTGGAGCTTCTGACACCCTCTTTGGACTTAAACAAATTTCAAACAAATTTCTAGAGTTGATATGTGTGTACAAAACACATCCCTACAATATATCATTACCTTCCTTGTTCCACGTGATCTCGCAGTTGGTGTTCTCAGAGTTTGTCTTGGCCTCCAGGCTTTATTAATGTAAATTATGACTCAAGTCATCAGTTGGGTGTATAATTGGGTGGATGGGATTATCTATATAGAACTAATTGCTGAAAAGTAGGGCAGAGTCAGAGATGCCCAAGAAATCAGCTGGCCCAACTGGTCCATTTTATAGATGTGGAAACTGAGGCCCTGGCAAGTTAAGGGATCTGCCCTAAGCCACCACATGGCTGATCTGAGGAGATATTGGAGGACTTCAAAGGAACAAGTCTGCCCCTTTGATATAGATGGAATTTAAGTTCAATGAATGTCGATTAAACTGACTTCAGTTAAACATGTTGTCAGGGAGAGCTCCTCTCCCTTCAAACTATAAGAATCAGCACCCACGGCAAAACCATCCTCAAGGGGGACCTGTCACTCAGTGTCATCCAAAAGGAACACAGGTACAGTAGCAAACGTGGCACTAAACATCCCACGCATACTCTCAGAATCCTTCCCACTCACTCTCAGAATCCTTCCCACTCTTTCACACAGGAAGTGCTATCCTACAATAGTCCTTCACCAATATTCTCCTCTTATTGTAAACAAACAAACAATAAGAGTTCTTCCAGGGCTAGGGGCTTCCCTGGTGGCGCAGTGGTTGAGAGTCCGCCTGCCGATGCAGGGGACACGGGTTCGTGCCCCGATCCCGGAAGATCCCACATGCCGCGGAGCGGCTGGGCCCGCGAGCCATGGCCGCGGAGCCTGTGTGTCCGGAGCCTGTGCTCCGCAACGGGAGAGGCCACAGCAGTGAGAGGCCCACGTAGAGCAAAAAAAAAAAAAAAAAAAAAAAAGAGTTCTTCCAGGGCTAAGAACACAGTCGCTAAGCAGATGCACGGAGCCCTTTGCTGGACACTGGGAATAAATAGATGAAAAGACGTGTCCATTGCCTGTGAGGGCTTAAAGGCCAGAGAAGGGATGGGTGCTTATCCTAAATCCCCATGCTGCAAGGCAAACTTCACAAAGGCAGGGATATTTGTCAGGTTTTCCACTACTGTATCCTCTGTACTTCAGACAGTGACTGGCACATGGTACGCATTTTAAAAATATTTGTTGAAATACATGTTGGAGAGGGTGTGGAGAAAAGGGAACCCTCCTGCACTGTTGGTGGGAATGTAAATTGATACAGCCACTATGGAGAACAGTATGGAGGTTCCTTAAAAAACTAAAATTAGAACTACCATAGGACCCAGCAATCCCACTACTGGGCATATACCCTGAGAAAACCATAATTCAAAAAGAGTCATGTACCACAATGTTCATTGCAGCTCTATTTACAACAGCCAGGACAAGGAAGCAACTGAAGTGTCCATGGACAGATGAATGGATAAAGAAGATGTGGCACATATATACAATGGAATATTACTCAGCCATAAAAAGGAACAAAATTGAGTTATTTGTAATGAAGTGGATGGACCTAGAGTCTGTCATACAGAGTGAAGTACGTCAGAAAGAGAAAAACAAGTACCATATGCTAACACATATATATGGAATCCAAAAAAAAAAAAAAAAGGTTCTGCTGAACCTAGTGGCAGGGCAGGAATAAAGATGCAGGCATAGAGAATGGACTTGAGGACACAGAGGGGGAAGGGGAAGCTGGGACGAACTGAGAGAGTAGCACTGACATATATACACTACCAAACGTAAAATGGATGGCTAGTGGGAAGCTGCTGCATAGCACAGGGAGATCAGCTTGAGGCTTTGTGATGACCTAGAGGGGTGGGATAGGGAGGGTAGGAGGGAGGCTCAAGCAGGAGGGGATATGGGGATATATGTATACTTATAGCAGATTCACTTTTTTGTACAGTAGAAACTAACACAGCATCGTAAAGCAATTATACTCCAATAAAGATATAAAATAAATAAGTAAGTAAATAAAATATTTGTTAAATGAATAAATAATGAAAATCTTGCTGAGGAAGTTGGAGACAGCTTTACAGAAGACATTAGATTGAGCTGAGTCTTAAAGAAATTCTTTCTTGAAGGAAGAGTCCAAACATCCCAGTGGTAGAAGAGAGCCTTCTGGAATGCTCGGGACCCAAATGCAGAGTTTGAATTTTTATCTTATAGGTGAAAAAAATTTGAGCAAAATGTTTGCATTTTGGAAAAGCCCAGATAAGCAGTACTTAGCAAAGCTCACCAGCCCCACCACTCCCCAGGCCTTTAATCCTGAAGCCTTTAATCATGTGGTATCTACAGCAAACACCTCCCCTTCCCATCCAGTCTGCATCGTCCCTGCTGAGAAGCTCTCCTGAACCATGTCCCGTTCATGGGGAAGAAAGACCTGTATGAGCCCACCTGTGGGATTAGTCTTTGGCTGGCTTTTAAGCTCTGTCCATCAGTTCCTAGTCTGGATTCTCCTGGAAGCAGGCACTGGGACAAGGACTTGAGAATAAACGGGTTGCTGGGAATGAGACCGGGAAGAATAAGCCAGCCACTGGGGAGAGCGAGACACCGAAGGGAAAAAGAAACAACAAAGGGTGATCTGCGCGTGACCTACCACGGTGAGGCGCTGCAGCTCAGCTTCACGAGAACCTTGTAGACTGAATCTCGGCATTGTCCCCGGGGAGGCCCAGAAACCCCATCAACTCCTAACCCTTTGGCAAAGAAGTATTGGGGGGTGGGCATTAAATTCCAGGCACCTGAGGTCTGCCCTGCGCTCTGACTGACAGAGCCCTCAGACAGAGAAGCAGAGAGACGTGGGCATCTGCAGGAGGGAGCTGTCCGCGTGCACAGGGGCCGCCTCTGTGGCTGCAGGGGAGCTAAGAGGTGGCAAGGGGATGAGGGCATCAGCAGCGTCCTCTGTACCACCTGCACCACCAGGCATTTGTGTCCTTTTAAAAAGACTGTGGCAGAGACAATACAGTACTATGCGTTCACAATTCTATTTCTTCTTGGGCACCCAGGAAGCCCACATGTCACAGGTTCCCTTGTAGTCAAGCCACCTCATCTGCCCCGTATAAGATGGACAGAAGTGATATAAAGTCACTTCCAGGTCTGGCCCTTAATAACATCCCCTGTGAACCTCCGGTTTGCTTTCCCTTCCGTGACTAACTGGAAGGCCATGTGTTTAAAATGGTATGTTATGACTTTGTTAAATTAACGTGTGTTAAGCAGAGCACGGGGCTCCGGATGCTGAGCCAAGGTTCAACAACAGACCACAAGAGAAATTGAAATAGACAAGTTCATCACTCACAGGTCCCAAGGGACCACACAGGGAAGTCAAGGCAGAGTGCAGACAGCACCTGCGGCCGGACCTGGGGTACATGCCTTTACTAGGGTCCATGGGTAGAATGGGTTGAGGCTCCCAGGTTAGTTCTGGATTAATCAATTCAACCTAAAAGAGTGCGGGCTTGGTAAGCATAAGGCACACAGATGTTGGGAGGGGAGGGAGACTGTTGATCACAAGGGCTATGGGAGAAGACATACCAAGAAACTTACATTTGCCTGTGACTCTGCAGGCTGCAATCTAAGGCATGTGCTTGCAAGAAGGGGCTGGTGTCAGTTTAAGGCCCTTGCAGGCTGACGGATGCAGAGGGAGGAATAACATGGAGTGAAATTAGCTAAACTCTCGATACGGTAGGAACACAAGTCAGAAGAAGTATTTATCCCTGAGTCCCCACGTGGAGGAGCCCACCAAGGAAGGCCACTCACATCACACCAGACCGTGCTGTGAATGAGATATAAACAGTTGAACCGAGCCCCTTAGATGTGCAGGCTTATTTGTTCCCGCAGTACAGCCCAGCCTATCCTGACGATTACGGCACATACTTGGGCTCTGCTGAGAATCTCCGCATGTCCCACCAACATGTTCCTTTTCCCCTCTTCTCTTCATAACTTGAAAAGTATAGTTGAAGGCAACATTAGAACTTGGAACGGTGTGCTTACGTTTCAAGGAATAAATATGCTTTGCTGAGTGATGTTCTCACAGTTTGTAATGAATTCACGAAGCCCAGATGGTATAATAAATAGCCTTGATAGTATCTCCCAAGGGCCCCTGCCCACTTTAAGACATCAGTTTGGGCAGTAAGGTTCAGCTGCCCACCCCCTCCACGTAACAGATCTAGAGAAACTACCAATTACTGCTCAACTGCCTTGCACGCAGAAGCCCTCAGGGTCAGAGGATGACATCCTGAAGGCCCATTTGCAATGATTATGTAATTAATATTATCATGATGTATAACTGTGTGTAATGGTTTTCATAGACAGAGACCTTTTCGTCCCAGGCTATTCATCAAAGCAAGGTGGTTTCTGGCTCTTCCTGAGGGACATTCAGGGGCATCCTTTGGCAACATTGTGTCTAGTTTTTATTGTGCATCTTTAAGTCTTTTCTTTGAAATCCATGGGTCCTGGAAGTTCCTGAACTAGGTTTTGTGGCTTTATGTCCCCTTCGTGGTTTTTAAAACCATCGGTTTACACAAATGCTTGATCATGAGCATTGACTCCTCCCAAAGTCAGTCATAAATGACTGAAACTTCACGCAGCTCAACATTTGCCGAGAGACAATAAATCTCAACACGGACCCAAACCGAAAGTCGATGGATATGTACTGATACATACTTTCTTTTGACAAGAGTAATCAATTGGGTATGGATTTTTGAACTAATTTTATTTTGATTAGAGTGTGGGACTGGCTTGACGGTGCCGGCTGAAAATAAAGGCTGGAGAGTATGATAGGAACAGTTGCTCCTTGTAATCCCATAGTTAAATGCAGTACTGTGAGCAGCACTTAAAAAAGAAAAAAGACCTTGTCATCTATCAGGCATCCAGAAGGGCTGCTTTATGTGAGATGATGTCATCATAATGGCAGAGTGTGTTAAGCCCTCTGCGAATCCCCACCGGGTATTTGTCCTGCATGAGAATCAATTACAGAAAAGATAAATGGTGCATTAGAAGTGTCTTTTGGCATAGCTTTCACTTCTGATATATGTTGCTCTGCTGAGCAACAAACGATTTAGATAAACCTCAAGGTCATGTTTGGACCAGAGAGATGTTTTTCATCAGCCAGAGAGTGACCATCCTGATAAGAGAAACAGCAGCTTGTGGAAAATTGTAAAGCAGCCGCATCCTCGGGGCAGCCTGAGCAGCCTACCTGGGCCGCCTGGATTAGGCTGAAAGCCCTGTGGATATTACAGGAAGCCACGCCAGCATCCAGACCGAGGGCGGGCGATGACTCTTCCATCATCTCCCAACTACAGCCCCTCTGAGTCCACTGGGCAGTTATTGCTATGAACTGTAGTTACACCTCAAGGAGGGACCCTGGAGAGTGCATCTCCCCAGCACAAATCCGGCAACCAGCTGAGTTGTGATATTTCCCCCCTGGGTCTGTGTTACCAGCTGATGTCCTGTCTTGGCCACACCTCTTGTTTTCCCTGAGACGTCTTCACAATGCCACTTGTGACAAGGGACAGCGTGTCCATTCATGCCTCCTTCGGGTCACCTCGGCATCCACATCCTTGTCACTGGGTCCTCAGACCCGTTGCACTGGGACTGTCACCACCCCAGGGGGTGCAGCACAGCCGGGCCTGCGTGTACTGCAGCAACGTCATCTTTCTGTCATCCAACCAATGTCATCCTTCTGTCATTCAATCCAGTGCCTGCAGTGGGCTCTTATTTAGGGCCTTTCCTTTTAGGACCTCACCGCAGCCTCAGAGGCCTGTGAAATTCATGTTTTTATTCCAGAATCTTCACTGTATTTAGGGGACTCGATTGCCTTCCTTGGAAAAGGTTGTCCTCCATATTTTCATAAAGAGAAATTCAAGTTATCACCTCTTTACACTAGGAAGCTTTCCCACCACTCCAACCCGGGGCGTCTTCTCCATTCTTACATAGATGCTGTAGATACAGAGAGCTCACATCATAATCACCCAGTGATTTGTCATCTCTGTAGCCTGAAACAGTAAGCACTATGAGAGATGATTTTCATCTTATTACCAATTATAAGCATGGCTCTTATTACCAGTTATAAGTATACACTCAACAAGTGCTTTAGGAATAAATGAAGAAGTCTTAGGATATTAAATATCTATGCCCATATTTTTCTACCAGGGTCTATTACAGTTGGATTAAGAACTTCAGAGATTAGCTTCTGTTTTCCCCCATTTCTCAGAGTATGAGCCACAGAAACTCAGCAAAATGTAAGGACCACTTTAGGGGCCCAGAGTCTCAGGCCTGGTTGCCATCTCTGGCATATGTAGGGTGTGAGTGTGGACCAACCAGACAGAAGGGAACGGACCATAAGGGTGATGGATTCCAGGCCAATAAACACTGCTTTTTTGCTTGTGAATTTTTTCCTTCTTTCCAGAAGGTGGACCTGACCAAGAGCAAGGAAGTCAGCAAGAAGGGGGAGGCCACTGTAAATCAGAGGCACCTGGCATGCGTATCCTGGCCCTGCATCCCCACCAAGCTGCGTCCAAGTCCCCTCTGTGCTCACAGCTGCTCTGTCCCAGCACTGCCCACACTGCATTATGACACCTGACTATTTCCCTGCATGTGCATTTACCCATGTTTAATCAGCTGATGTTCTAAAGCTAAGGTTGGTTTTTTTAATAGCTTTATTGAGTTACAATAGACATATAATATTGCACATATTTTAAGTGTACAATGTGGTAAGTTTTATACGTGTGTGTGTGTGTGTGTATGTTCATAAAACCACTACCACAATCAATATAGTGAACCTACTGATCACCTCCCAAGGTTTCCCCATGTCCCTTTGTTACCCCACCCTCTTCCCAGCTTCTCTATTCTCAGGCATCCACTGATCTGCTCTGTTATTATCGATTAGTTTGCATTTTCTTGAGTTATATAGAAATAGAATGATACAGTATGTGATCTTGTTGACTGGCTTCTTTCACTCCACATAATTATTTTGAGCTCCATCCATATTGTTGCACATAGTAATAGTTTGTTTTTAAATAAGGTTTTTATAAAACTAACCTGAAAGTTTAGGGGCCTCCTAAAAATTGGAAAAGATTGGGTTCCTCAGATATTTTATATCATAAACTGCCTGGATTTGTTCCAGAAGTAGCAATCCTGATATCAGCCAGAAACCAACAAAAAGGAAAGACTCAGAACAGGAAAGGGGCAAATTACAAATGGAGATGAACAGTTAAGAGAGCAGAGAGAAGGAGCCGGAAACATCTCCTGAATTTCCTTCTGTCTGTAACTCTCGTCCCCGCAGTACTCCCCTGCGATCCACTGTCACCAGTTCATCCTAATCTTTCACTGAAAGTGTCTCCACTTCTCTCTTCTTCCAAATATCCCACCTCCGCTATAAATAAAGCCTTTTTTTTTTATCACCCACCTTTAGCCGAGCAAGAGAAAAAGTGAAATTCCCTCCTACTCCATCTCACTGGAAGCCCCACTGATGCTGTGTTTAGAATTTTGAATCCACGGTGACTCGAGACAAATCTTTCCTTTTCAAATCCCCATGTAATGATGCCAGAGCCTGGCTTCATCTGCCTTCCCAGCCACATCTCGGAGACCTCAGCCCAACTCGGGAACATTACCCATTGGTTAGAAAGCACGCTAATCCCAATATGTTATCCAGGGAGCCAAGGATAGATGCCTTGTCAAGTGGAGGCTTCTTTTGAGTTTTACTCTCTATAAGGAAATATTGGGCTGTCCAAATAGTTCATTCGGATTTTGTAACATCTTACGGAAAAACCCAAATGAACTTTTTGGGCAGCCCAGTACCTGTAAAAGTATACTTCCCTTCGTCATAACAACCCAGCTCTGGGCACCATGTCCACTCGTAGGCTGCTACTCTTCCAGCCTCAATCCTGTCTGCCTAGAAGTGTTGTTTCTCATGCCCCAACTGCCTTTTGAAACCCTTCAATGTTACACATTGAAGCCCTCCCTTCTTGACTTCTGCTGTACAGGCCCCTAAATCCCAGAAGACTGACTGCAGTGAGAATTCTAACTTTCAGCAAGCTATGTGAGAGACACCGGGTTTGCTATTTGTTTTGTGAAAAGTCCATTTATCCTCCGTGTTTGTTCCAGGCCGGCTAGCATAACTTACCTATTTAATGGGCATACTTTAACGCACTAAATAGCCCAGATTCCAAAACTATGGTTGAAGGCAGAGCAAAATGATTCCCTTGTAGATAAAGAAGGCGCCACTCCAATTACTGTAAAACCTGGACGTGAATTGCCAGGCCCAAAGCAATCCTTCATCCCGACTGGCCGTGAGAGTCTGGCCATTCCTTCACCCCACTCCTCGCAAGTGGAGGACTCTTTTTCCCTCCCACTCCCGTAAGCGTCCTGTGTCAAGAAGTTACTCAGGCTCCCAGCAGGAGGTCTAATTACCTGTGACTTAACTGGTCATGCTGTAGCTGTGCAGAGCGGCAAATATTCTGACGAGTCTTCAAAAACCTTTCTCTACCAGGTCCTGACCTGTCTTACCTAACTTATCTTCTGCATCCCTCAAGCCCTCCTTCCGGACCATGAAAACCCCATGGGCTTTTCTTCCCTTGGTTCCTTTTTTACACTGTCTCCTTCACCTGGATCGCCTCCTTGGTCTTCACCTCACCATCTTTGCCTACTGAAAACCTGTCCATCCTCGAAGTCCTAGACCTGAGTGCTCCCTGGTCGCTCATGCTCTCATAAATCCCCCAGCCCCAAGTGATTTCTTTCCCTTTTCTTCTTAAGGCACTTAGTTCATTCCATAAATATGGAAGATGTCCGATTCTGCCTTGATTGTAGCCGGAGAAGCCTAGATGTCCATCACCTTGGGGCTGACATGTCAGAGGACCTTTGGGCAGGCACCATGCTTTCACATGGATTAGTGCACTTAATCCTCAAAGAACTGTCTACGTTCCAAAAACGTTATTTAACTTGTCTAAGGTCATAGAGCTAATAAGTCATAGATTTGAACCTAAGGCAGTTTGACTCTTGCACTTAACCAAGGGACTAGACTGTAAGCTCTTAAGAAGAACGGCTCTACAGACCTTACAGTGTGCCTTCCCTATCTGTAACAGTCACATACACAACACACACACACACACAAAATCCAACTTTTATAAATATTTATTTTATATTTATATTTACATGTAACTAGATATAGATATATCTCACATAAATAAAATTAATGAGTAGAATATGTATTAATTTCCTGTGGCTGCCATAACAAATTACCAAAAGCTTGGTGGCTTAAACAACAGAATTTTTTTCTCTTGCAGTTCTGGAGGCCAGAAACCTGACATAGCTATCACTGAGCCAGAATCAAGGGGTTGGCAAGGCCATGCTCCCTCTGGAGGCTCTGGAGAAGAATCCATGCTTTGCCTCTTCAGGCTGCTTAGCATTGCCTGCTTTGTGACCACATCATTCCCATCTCTGTCACATAGCCTTCATTTCTGTTGGCTTTGCTCATGTAAGGACACTTGTGACTGCACTTAGGGCCCACCCAGAAAACCCAGGGTAATGTCATCATCTCAAGATCCTTCACTTAATCACATCTACAAAGATCCTTTTTTCCAAAAAAGGCGGCGTTTATAGGTTCCAGAGATTAGAACATGCTAACTTTGGGAGCCATTTTTCATCCAGGTATAATACCCAACCTTGGTTCTTATTCCTAAGTCACAGGTGTCCATTAGAAGCTGATCTTACAAATTAACATGCTCCAAACTGAACTTAGACTTCGTAGGAACCACCTCCTCTGTCCCTGAAGTACGGAGAAGCACTGAAAACAACCAGAATTTCTCAAAGGACTTTAGGAGAAGTTGGATTTCAATCATGGAAACTATAGTCTTCGATAGAAAACAGAAACAGAGCTCATTCCCCTCAACAGACATATTGTAGGTCACATTTTTATGGCTGAATCAACAAAATGCTCTCCATAAACTACACTTATGTGCAACACAAACTGTTTCAGAAACACTCCTGCTGCCAAGATGAGAAGTAAACATGGCCCGTTCCTTACCCTAGCGTCTCAGAACATTCTTTCCCATGTAGCTCAAGGTTGCCTGTGCTAACAGCAGGGATAGCATATCATCCTCCAGTGACCAGCCGGCTCCGCCTCTGTTAGGGGCCCAGAGAATCTCAGAGCAGAGAGCATGAAACACATCAGGGCTCTGTGGAAGAAACCCCAGACAGCTGTTGTCGGAGGGGGTTACAGAAGCATCTTAACGAGGGCCAATCTGAAATCGCACGCTTATGTGGAGCCCACCGGCCTCTGACAGCCTCGATGCGTGAGTCTTTGCTAACAAACCCTCCTTTTGGGAAACAACTTCACTAGGAGGTGTTCAGACATGGACAATGTCCAGTAGGCCTTTGGTCAATATGATCTGATGGTTTGTTTAAAAACGGATAAATAACTATTACGCTTCCCTCTCTCTGGCCAGCATCCCTGCCTTCCCGCCTTCATATAAGTCATACGTGCATTTGTTCCCACCTTCTAAAACTCTCGGACACATAAACACACACACTCTCTGTGGTTTCATTGCTCCATTATGGAGAGGAAACATCATGACTTTTCCACCTCTGCTGAGCGTTAAGAATTCAGTCGCAACCACGAACGTGAGCTGACCGGCCCCCAGTGACAAGACTCCGGCCCTTATGAGCCAAATGAGCTCTCTCTGCGCTGAGATGCAGCCAGGGGTGCAGGGGAGGGGCGTGGAGGGGGTCCTTTCTGATCCATTCTCTGTTTCAAACAGCTCAATAAAATGGAGAGAATTAGAAAGCTTTCTTTGCTTGGTGACAGTTCAACCTACTCTGTTTTATTTCTGCTGGGTTGGCACTAACGGGCCCTCCAGGCTCTTAACCACATTTACTACTCTCAGTCCAGGAAGTCTAAGTAAAGGCAGCCAGAGCTGCAGTACATGCTCCCTGCGGACCCTCTGGGTGAGGCAGGAAGTCCCCTCCAGGAGCAGATTTCAGTGGTTGCTGGCTGGATGGCCATTTTGATCAGGAGCCAGCCCCGGCTTCTCTTCCAATGTCACGCTTGGAGGAAGCTCAGCAGCCGTGACACCTCTCCTGGGACACTGTCATCCAACTGTTACACAGAACGTGGATTTGCCTGACAAGCCTGAAACAGCAAAAGGTTTTTCTCCCAAATCCTTTATCTATGCATCCCAAGAAGTTTTCAGTTAGGATAGAGCTATATTTTATACCACTTGGCATGTTGGCAATTCTCTCCTTGTCTAACCTGTGATTTAGAATAGCAGTATGTAAGGATGTGAAGTTAACACAATAACCCAATTCCATCTTAGTATGAACAAGAGAGAAAGCAGAGATTTTCACAGCCAACTCCAATAAAATTCACAAACTCGAGGATGCTAACTTTTTACCTTTTGAGTCACAGAACAAATCTCTATTAGCTAAAAGAACAAAGATGATGTTCTCAGCAGTTTAAAAGTATGATCTGAAATTCAGAATCCGATTCGTTAACATTAATCTCTTCACTCACTGGAATAGAGGAAATAGAGGGTTTCATCCATCTCTTAGAGAACATGAGACTCTTTATTTCCTTCTTGGTCACATCTATTTATCATGCACATGAAGGAGTCTTCCATTTCACCAAAAGCGGAAAATGTCAGTGCTTACCCTGCATGCTGTATTCCTGCAGGGACTCACAGGAAAGAAGAGATGGGAAGTAGCAGAAGGCGTGGGGAGAAGAAAAGATCCAAAGTCTCAAGGAAGCTGCTGACTAAATACATTGGCCTTTGTTAGATAATTCTTCTCATTCCAAATATTTGCACATTTATACAGGGAACGCACCCTATTAAGTCCAGCAGACAGACCTGGTTTTCTATAAACAATCTAATGGCTTTTTAAAAATGCAGAAAAGGAAGACCTGATCCTTCCTGTCACCTCCCTCCCCGCCCCAGAAAAACCCTCCCCCATGATGCCTGATGATCCTTCATCCTAGTTTATTTCTGTGTATTGAGAATCGCCTTCTCCTGGGCATTCTCTTAAAATACACACTCCTTCCAGCAGAAGTCATATGTCAAATCCCTTGCTTGTTAGTATGCACGATACTTTCAAATTTTTCAGCAAAGGAGAAATCAAGAAGATTTAAGGCCACGAAGTGGAGTGAGGGCAACAGAAATGGAGGTCAGGGGTGGGACCCCCTGTTGGCCTGTGTGGAGGCTTTACCCAAAATTGGACAGGTGCTCAGGATCCAGTCCAGTGAGCGAGGCTGGGAGAGTAGAAGATGCTTTCGTGGGTGGGGGGAGCATCCCGCTTCCTCCTGGCTGACTCAGCGCCGCAGCAGGGCACACGGCTTGGGGATCAGCTCCCACTTTTCCCCTCAGCCAGGCCCCTTCGTGGGGTACACAGACCGCACATCCAGGTGCAGTGGCTTTGGCAAGAAGTCACAACCTCAATTTAACAAGTTCACTTAGGGACTGGCCCTGAGGAAACAACTTTCATCATAAAACAAAAGAGAAAAAGACCTTTGGACCTATTGACATTCCTCGTGTTTACTAGGTAGTGAATTCATGCTCCTAGGAAGCTTCCTTTGTTTTTGCTCTCACTACCCCAGGTGTCTTCTACCCTCTAATGGCTGAGGTGCCCTAGTGTGCACTCACTGTAGCCATCTCAGAATATTCTCCACGCCTTTTCTCTCTCTGAAGCCAGAATCTCCCACCTCCCCCAACCCTATCTCCCCCTTGTCTCTCTATTCCCCCAGACATAAATAAGGGGGAGGATGGTGGAAGGGTTCGTGGCGTTTGCATTGCTGGATTACTGTTCAAGAAATGACTGATGATCCGAGATCGTTCTAGACCTAGAAAAGACTCTCTGCCTACACCTTCAAAACTCCAGCAATCCCAGGGAATCCAGCCTCATCTAGAAATCTTCACACTGACTTCCATGCAACAAGGGCAGAATCAAATATGTCTAGCTCTCTTGCCCAGGGATGCACAGGCAGAAAGTGGAGGAGCTGGGATTCAAACCCGGGAAGTGTGACTACAGAGCCCCAGGGTTCATGACCACCATGCCTGCACAGCCTCCCAGAGAGGGTGCAGTGAAGACAGGGGGCGTTCTGGGAATCCTCCTCCAGGTTCAGATTCTGTCTTTCAGGTTTGGCCTCTGATTTCTTGCTCTGCAGCCCAGGAACCTGCCTTCCAAGTGGAGATCATGCCAGTGAACAGCCAGGCAGGATCAAGATAATAAGCCCTTGGGTCCCATAAGAGCAGCCACTGCCATTCAACCAGAACCAAATGTTACTCAACAAGTAAGCTTAATTATGGGTATCTAGGATGGCCAGAGGCTCCTTCAGGCTTGCCTTCACATGTCATGGCCAAAAAGATAAGCCTTCAGGCTAAGGAGGACAAATGTAAGCAGCCTACTGGGTTGCCTTGCTAAACATAACTACAGACTAGGAGAATGAACAAGCAGTGTCTTATACTTTCTCCACTGTCAGTAGGGGCTACCTACTAGGCATTTTCTATTGATTAAAGCATAGAAATTAAACCTCAAACCATCATTACTACACTTGGATGTATTGTTCTTGGGTAAGAAATACTTGGAAAATTCTTACAGGTTTAAAGAAATTTCTCTTAATTTTCAGCTAAGTTTCTAAATAAAGAGGCAGATCACTGGAATGACCAATATATTTCCCCTCTAAATCATGGTCTCATGTTTGATTTTCCTCTTGCACATCATTAAATTAATACCCCAAATTTATATTGTTTAAATAGCTGTAAAAGACACATTTTCCAATATATTAGATGTATGCTTTAAATATATTTTTATCATAATCTTGGAGCTAAAGGTTTAGCTCCAAGTTGTGGAAAAATGTCTCCCACATAACCTATTTGGAAAATAAAGTCTGAAATAAAAACAAACCTTATTATCGAAACAGCTACCAAATCAAACTTACTTGTAGTCAGAAAAGGTCTAATTTTACCTCAAACAAATGTATTAATAAAAGCGCTCATGAAAATTCCCTTTGTTCTGTCTTCTAATTCTAAAATGGATGAACGGAAGGATGGATGGACAGATAGATGGATGGATGGACAGACAGATGGACGGATGGATGGATCAGAGTCCCATCCTGAGCTTGTCACCTGGATGACATAAGTTGTCCTCTCCTTCAACATTTTTTTAATTGTGGCTAGAAACAACGAACTGTACAAATAAAATTTACCATTTAACATTTCTATGTGTACCGTTCAGTAGCGTTCACTACATTCAATATTATCCAGTCCCTAAGAATGTATAACATATATACCTACACTCTCATTCCACATCCCCCCCAAAAAAGATAAGTAAAGAGGTTAGCATATGATCTGGTAACAGATGTAATGAAAAATTAAAATATGTCAAGCTGAAGGAATGAAATTTTTAACACCCCCCAGCAGGGCAAGGGTTCATTCCCTGCCCCTTGCATGCCTTATTAATGATAATGACCATTTAATCATGTCCCCCGGTAGTGGGGGAAACATCTTGTTCCCATTCATTAGGTCACAATAATTTTTTTGTTCACCCAAAGTGCTTGGGATAAGGTTCAGTGCTTAGTGTCACTGACAACCCTGCTAATTGAAATCCCATCTGAAGCCCTGCACCTACATAATGGAGACCAGCCGAACAATCTCATGCCTTTCCTAACATCTTCTTCCTGCTCCCATCCTGAGCTCTTGTACATAATCCAGCAGCAAGCCCATGTTCTGAAGGGTTTAGACAACTTAGCAATTGAGTGCCACTGTGACTCAAGATTTGCAGGAGAAAATTAAATGTTTGTTGAATGAACGCATATGGGCATGCAGGAAAGGATAGAGCAGGGAACAAATGGATAAACAATGGAAGGCAACAAAAAGAGTTTGGGCCCCTGGTGCCAAAGAAAGTCAGAATGACACTCAAGTGTTTCCATCTTTCTTGTTGAGCACAGCCATGACTTGGTCAACGCTAATTAAGTCCTCAAAAATAGCTAATGAATTGTTCAATACAACTAACTAACCTTACATCCTGACCTCAGAAAAGATCAAACCATTCAATGACCCAACTCCACAGCCAGGTAGAAAGTCTCAAGAACTTTTCCTCAGATATCCTTCAACAGAATGGGCACCCAGCACCCTCTACACTTCAGACACAGAAATTGTTTGGATTTGTGTTTTCCTGCCCGGTGGATGGACACGCACATCCATCCTCTAACCAAATGCTTCATGCTGTACCCAGTGAGTCTGCTCTGCCCAGCCTTCACTGAGGGGGTTTCCGCTCACCCAGCCTCCCCCTCTGCTCAAAGAAACACCCAATTACCCCACACTCTGACCTACTTGCAACACTACGATTCACTGATTTTGACAATTAATCACATCCTTAAAAATGAAGAGGCACTAAGCAGATGCCAGGGAGAAATTAACATGACAAAACTTTCTACAAATTGTGGGGAATTCTCTTAGAAAGAAGGTTTTGTCTGTGCCACCTCTGTCCCTGCATCATTTCATACCTGTATCTCAGGTTACAACCTAAGTAAGTCAGTTGTGTTGCAGTCAACCAAATGTCAGCAGACTTTGAAGTGTTGATCGCGTCTGGAGGTTGCCCGAGTTTAGTTATTTTTTAGCACCTTGGCCTATCATAAAAACACCCTCTCAAATCCCAGTATTTTTCCTCTCCTCACATAATGACTTCAGAATGTATTATTGTCAAGAAACTCCATTCTCTCTGCCAACAAGTCCCCAGAGGGAAGCTCGAACAGAAGAAGTTTTTACAGTCACTTCGTGAGACAGTCGCTCATCCACTGGACCTAATCAAGTGTTCCAAGACATGGCCCATAGCTGACACCCTGAGCTATCCTATTTGTATGTGTGCTTTTGCTCTTCCTTCCCTTTAAAAAGACATGGCAAAAACCTATGCTTTTTCTTTCACAGCAAAACAAAATGGGCAAAAAGAAGGGACTATTTTTGTGGGAGTGCTAATAGAGATGCTGGCCTGTAAGTAAAAAGACTTTACGGGGACCAGAGGACTAATTAACAGGTCAGCCAGATAATGCACTAATGCAGGAGGCTATGTGTATTTAAAAACCAGGGCTGAGCATGTACTGCAGGCTGCTGCTGATTTTACAGCTGCTCTTTTGGCCCCATGGAAGAGCATTCGCATGGGGTGGGGAGTGGAGATGACCTCAGTCCCAGCCCCAATTAACGCTTCCCCTTCTCCTTCATAAATCAGAAGATATATATTGAAGTGAAGACCTTTCAGAGGCCTGCATTTGGAAGCCATGATCTTCTTGATAGTTTGATGAACAGTTCAAGAAGCATATCTGCCACTTAGCACAGCCTGAGAGACACACAAGATGATGGTCTTGCCTTCTCAGACTTTACATTCCATGGAAAGGGGCCCAATGTCCACTTTCTCTGTGTGTTAGTATCTCTCGTGTGGAAGGTTGAATCTGTGTGCACATGCGCATCTGGCCTCCCTTCAAACAGAAACTTCTGTGAGCTGGCAGGCTTGCCCACTGGCTATCAACGTCCCTAATGGGGATCCAGGGACATCTACGGTCTGCCAATGCCTTCCAAATGAGCAAAGAAATATTACCTGTGGGGTTGTTTTCGAGTTATGTGTTTCATTAAAGCTTAAAACATCTGAGCATCAGCCCCATTTTGTGTGTGTGTGTGTGTGTGTGTGTGTGTGTGTGTGTGTGTGTGTGTGGTACATGGGCCTCTCACTGTTATGGCCTCTTCTGTTGTGGAGCACAGGCTCCGGACACGCAGGCTCAGCGACCATGGCTCACGGGTCCAGCCGCTCCGTGGCATGTGGGATCTTCCCAGACCGGGGTGCGAACCCATGTCCCCTGCATCAGCAGGCGGACTCTCAACCACTGCGCCACCAGGGAAACCCATCAGCCCCATTTTTCTTTTTTTTTTTTTTTGCGGTATGCGGGCCTCTCACTGTTGTGGCCTCCCCCGTTGCGGAGCACAGGCTCCGGACGCGCAGGCTCCGGACGCGCAGGCTCAGCGGCCATGGCTCACGGGCCCAGCCGCTCCGCGGCATATGGGATCCTCCCAGACCGGGGCACCAACCCGTATCCCCTGCATCGGCAGGCGGACTCTCAACCACTTGCGCCACCAGGGAGGCCCCCATCAGCCCCATTTTTCAATGAAAGCAGTGAAGACTTTACAAAGAGCGTGTATGTAAATAACTGATGTCTGCATTCTCAGGGATGGCCCTGAGCAAAATGGTGAGCTCACCAAAATGTGTGTAACAAGTTACCACAAATATAGTGCTTTAAATCAATACAAATTTATCATCTTACAACTCTGGAGGTCGGAAGTCTGAAATGGGTCTCACTGGGCTAAAATTAAGGTTGTCAGGAAGGGCTGCATGTCTTTCCAGAGGCTCTAGGGGAGAATCCATTTCCTTGCCTTTTTCAGCTTCCAGAGGCTTCCTGCATTCCTTGGCTCATGGCCCCATCTTCCATCTTCAAAACCAGCAGCATAGCAATCTCTCTCTTACTCTGATCTTCATCCTCTCTCTTCTACACTGAAAAGCTCTTTGTGATTACCTGGGGCCCACCTGGATAATTGAGGATAATCTCCAAATTTTAAGGCCAGCTGATTACAACTTTAATTCCCCATCGGTTCCAGGAATTAGGACTTGGACATCTCTGAGAAGCCATTATTCTGCCAACCACAGAGGGTCTGCAAGGCCCCCTTTCTTCACTCTAGTCCCTCCTCAGGAGTATTTCCTCCTGCACTCAAGAGTACTAGTTATTCTCATTTGGAGAGGACAATAGTTTACTTTACTTGATGGTTACACAGGGCTCCTGGCTTCGCCAGCATTTCCTTTTTGTCTTTAATGGAGATTCAATTTATCATATTTGTTTGCCTTTTCATTATACCATCCGTTTCCATCAATTTTATCAGCCGAACTGTTCCTTAGTCTCTTTTCTACTCCTAACTCCATGACTTCTTTCATGGAATCCATGGAGCACTAAACTGAACTATACTTAGAAAAAGGACCCTCTAGACAATATCCAAAATCTATAAAGAACTCATACAATTCAACTTCAAAAAACCAACATGATTAAAAATGGGCAGAGGATCTGAATAGACATTTTTCAAAAAAAGACATACAAATGTCCAGCAGGCTCATGAAAAGATGTTCAAAATTATTAATTATCAGGCTTCCCTGGTGGCGCAGTGGTTGAGAGTCTGCCTGCCGATGCAGGGGACACGGGTTCGTGCCCCGGTCCGGAGGGATCCCACATGCCGTGGAGCAGTTGGGCCCGTGAGCCATGACCCCTGAGCCTGTGCGTCTGGAGCCTGTGCTCCGCAATGAGAGAGGCCACAACAGTGAGAGGCCCGTGTACCACACACACACACACAAAAAATTACTAATTATTAGGGAAAGGCAAATCAGAACTTTGATGAGCTATTACCTCACACCCATTAGAATGGCTGTTATCAAAACGACAGTAAATTTCAAGTGTTGGCAAGGATGTGGAGAAAAGGGAACGCTCACACTTGCTGGTAGAAATGTAAATTGGTGCAGCCAGTATGAAAACAGTGTGGAGTTTCCTCAAAAAATTAAAAGTAGAACTACCATATGACCCAGCAATTTCATTTCTGGGTATTGATCTGAAGAATATGAAAACTCTAATTCAAAAAGATATTTGCACCCTTATGTTCATGACGGTATTATTTACAACAGCCAAGATATGGAAACAACCTAAGTGCCCATCAGTGAATGAATAAAGAAAATGTGATACGCACACACACACACACACACACACACATACATACACTGGAATATTAGCCATAAAAAAGATGAAATCTTGTTATTTGTGACAACATGGATGGACCTTGGGAGTATTATGCTAAGTGAAGTAAGTCAGATGGAAAGAGAAAAACACCATATGATTTCACTCATATGTGGAACAGTTTTAAAATAAATAAACAATTCACACAAAACAAAAACAAACCTATAGGTACAGAGAACAGAGTAGTGATTACCAGAGGGGAAGGGGTATGGGGGGAGAGCAAAATGGACAAAGAGGGTCAACTATATGGTGACCAATGGAAATTAAACTTTTGGTGGTGAGCTATAGGGTATACAGAAGTTGAAATATAAGTTTGTACACATAAAACTTATATAATGTTATAAACCAATGCTACCTCAATGAAACAAAGAGAAATGACCCTCGAAAGAAAGGTCCCAGGAGGTGGGTGAAAGGGGGGAAGGAAGTCAAAAGGTACAAGCTTCCATTTATAAAATAAATAAGTCACAAGGATCTAACATACAGCATTGGTGATGTTAGTTAATGATACTGTATTGCATATTTCAAAGTTGCTAAGAGAGTAGATCTTAGAAGTTCTCATCACAAGAAAAAAACATTTTTGTAACGGGGTGTATGGTGACAGATGTTAAACTAAACTTATTGCAATGATCATTTCACAATATAGACAAATACCAAATCATTATGTTGTACACCTGAAACTAATATAATGTTATAGGTCAATTATGGCTCAATTTTTATTTTTTTACCATTTTTTAAATTAATTTATTTATTTTTATATTTATTTTTGGCTGTGTTGGGTCTTCGTTTCTGTGCGAGGGCTTTCTCTAGTTGCGGCGAGCGGGGGCCACTCTTCATCGCGGTGCGCGGGCCTCTCACTGTCGCGGCCTCTCTTGTTGTGTAGCACAGGCTCCAGACGCACAGGCTCCAGTTGTGGCTCACGGGCCCAGTTGCTCCGCGGCATGTGGGATCTTCCCAGACCAGGGCTCGAACCCGTGTCCCCTGCATTGGCAGGCAGATTCTCAACCACTGTGCTACCAGGGAAGCCCTATGCCTCACTTTTTAAAATAAATAAATAAGTTGGGAGGGAGAGGGAAGGAAAGAGAAGAGAGCAGTCCCCTCGCACCCTAAGCTGTGCTCCTCGGCTTAGTGGGAAGGGCTCACCTGCCTGAAATCGTGGGTTAGGACGTTTCGCTGATTCTACCTGCAGAGGGAATCTGCTCATTCCCAGTGCAGATTCACGTCTATTTCTAATTTATCTCTTTACTTTCTCCAAAAAGCCTGTCCTGGATTCATGAAATACTGATACTTATCATCGCCAAGCATTTTGTTGAAGCTTGAATAGTGAAATGCATTGTGTGTCTACAGGAATTGCTGGGGTGATGTTAGGATCGCTTAGATGGCTGAAATAATACCCCCTCCACTGGATAGAGTCTACGATTCACTTATTAGGGAGTCATTCCTCTCACTTGAGGCTTCCTTCAGATGTTAAAATGAAAATTCCTGTGGAAGGGCTGATGCATTTAACATGGTCAGTTGTTCGTGACCTCCATCGGAACAAGTCTGGTCTTTCCTCAGCCAAGCTGGAGAGGTGGCGGAGATAAAGAGCCCGAACGTAGAGACTTTCCTTTCTGACTTCTACCCAGCTGAACCCACTTCCGCAGGGAGTTCAAGTCACAGGTCCACATTTCACCAGGACTCTGGTCCGCAGTCAGTTTACATAAGCCAAGCATCTTCCGCAGAAAACAGTGGTACCGTGTAGAGCATCGTCTTCAGACCTTCTTCCCCCCACCTGCCCTCAAAGTGCTTATAACTCTCAAGGCTCACCTGCCAAAATCCAGTAGTTGGGGTGTCTTGGAATCATGGGACACAGTGGAGATGACCCTCGGGATGTTACTGCACACACGTCAAGGGCGCTTTCCTCATCTCCCCCACCTCCCAGGATGGTGGTGAGGACTAAACGTGATGCGGTGTGACAAGTGCTGCTGTCATTCAGCCTCTTTCTGGGAGAAAAAGAGGAAGTGAAGAGAGTTAAGAGAAGGAACAAACACCTGATTTCACAGCTTTTCCTTAGTGGTTGAAATGGAGAGCCCACGAAGTACCAACACAGAATCACCTGTCCCTACAGTCGTTGCCTCTTGAATCCCTACAACCACCATTTGCTAGGCGAGAAAACAGGCTGAGGATGTGATGTAAGTTGCCAGGAGGGGGAGGGAAGTAAGGGACCGAGCTGGGGCTCCTGACTCTTCCTTCAGAAACTCTCTCTCCTTAAATAATAGCACCCCAATCCCAGAATGGTCAGTAGACACCTCTATAGGCCGGCCTATTGTTACCGTTTTTATATTAAGTAGATATCGAATTACGTAGATATTAAGAAGTGTCCTTGCAGTGTGCCAAGCTCTCTGCTAAGCATGTGACATGCAATGTCACATTAAAACTCACAACCGGGCTTCCCTGGTGGCGCAGTGGTTGAGAGTCCGCCTGCCGATGCAGGGGACGCAGGTTCGTGCCCCGGTCCGGGAGGATCCCACATGCCGCGGAGCGGCTGGGCCCGTGAGCTATGGCCGCTGAGCCTGCGCGTCCGGAGCCTGTGCTCCGCAACGGGAGAGGCCACAACCGTGAGAGGCCCGCGTACCGCAAAAAAAAAAACAAAAAAAACCACTTACAACCACCCAGTGAAATAATATCAACTCCACATTGCCCTCTTCATTCACAAGGTGAAGAGCTTGATGCTCAGGGAAGTTAAGTAAGTGTCTCAAGGTCACGAGGCCAGTAAAAAGGAAGAGTCCTAGGTCAGTCTGATTTCAAGTAATTTCAAGTTAGATCGACTGGGGTAGAGATAAAAGGAACACCCCCATAGGTTTGCTTTTACTAGATTCACCATAGCGCACCATGGAAAAGAGGACAGCACTTTTTGAAAGAGACCTAAAATTGCAGAAGACCCTGAGTTTAGAGGAAAATCAAGACAAGAGACTCGAAAGGGCTACTTAGGAATGAGTCAGCTATTGCTCACGGCAATTCAATTTACTTAATTTTTGAAAAGAGAAAAAAAGAGAGAGGAAGTTAAGGCCTTTTTTTCTTTTTTTTTTTTTTTTTTTGAAGAGTAAAATACCCAACCAGGTAATGCTCTCCGCCCCACACCGCATCCATCACACGATGCTGCAGACTTTCTGAAACCATCAACCGTGTATGTGTGTGGAATTATTCCCACAAGGAAAGTGGCCAAAACTCTGGCGCATAAGACTCGTATAACTGCTGAACAGAGAGGAGGAAAGACACTCTGGGGAATTCTCTGCCTGGTGGGAGGGGAGACCAGATGACCCAAGTGCGCTGAGCCCTCCAGGCACACAGCAGTACAGAGGAGAAACATCTCACACCCAGCAGGTGCACAGAGAAGGCCGAGCTACCGTGGGCCGTGGGGACCGGGCATCATTATGATAACCATCCTTAGCTTCTCCCCAGCCCGACGGGCCCTGCTGTCTGAGGCCTGGTGAGGCGACACAGGCTGCTGCCGGGCACAGCCAAGCCCACCCTGGCCCCCATGATGCTCAGAACCTGTCCCTCGGCAGGCTGCCCAAGCTGATGGATTGCATCCTGTCAGGATATTGATCCTAGTGAACTAGGGGGCTCTTGGCTGTGATTAAAAGAATCTGAGCATAAAGAAAAGTCTTGAACTATAGATGATACCAAGCCACTTGGGAGACATTGCCAGAAAATCAACTCCAAACAGTTCTAATGGAATGTGATCCAGACGTTAAGCATCTACCGAGTGGGCCGAGAGGAATTTCCCCACAGCCAGCAGATGCCTCCCGCAGGCAGGAGGTGCCACGAAGTTGTCCTACAAATGTTGAGTCCTTGGGCCTCGAGTGGAGGTCATTCAGCCACCAACCATTTTGCAAGATGACCCTGCATCACATCCCTTTCGTGAGAACGACCCGGCCCCCATATAGCGAAGGCCCAAGAGGGCAATAAGCCTGTGGCCACCATGTAGCCCCCACACCCAGACTCCCAGCACCTCTTCCCTCCTGAGTCCACGGTGAATAGAAAAGGCCCCTGCAGGTCCAGGTCTCTCCACATCTCCCCCATCCCCAGCTTCAAAGTCTCCCAGGAGTTAATGATCCTTCTTCCGCCTCCTGTGCTCCCTTCTCCTGCCGAAGTCATCTGCCCGCCACGCTCGGTGTCCTTGAGCGAGGCAATCGGGCCATTTCAGGTAAGTGAGGGACTCGTGTCCTTTGAGACCCAGGTTGATCCCTGAGAAACAGAGGGCCCCTTGGTGGCTCCCGGGCATGAAAACGACTTGAGCAGAGGTAAATGGGGCAGCAGGTAACATGACATGGCTCTTCGATGGGATCTGAAAACCTGAATAAGAGCCGCGTCAATGGTTCATTGCATTCTGTGATGGTTTTCAAAATGCGTTTCCACGGAGGCCAGTTCCGTGTCTCATTCATCTTTCTCTCTCCCACCTCAGGTGCTCCACATAACAATAATATGCTTCCATTTACACTGCATTTCACCGTCGGCAGGGTCCCTCCCCATCAGTCACTCGTCCCCGACACCCTCTGAGCACCTAGTGTGTGCCGGGCACTGTGCTGGGTCACAGGAATGAAGGACATTGGTGCCCCTACCCCACAGAGCTCCGTGCTGGGAGGAGGAAACTTAGAACACAGCGCGACAGACACACGACAGAGAAGCCCCCGTGCACGCCCAGACCGGCAGGGGGTCATCCGAGGAAGCTTTGTGGTGGTGACCCTGAGCCCAGTCCTCGGGCCGGTTGTGACTGCAGACAGCAAGGAGAGATGAGCACAGAGCAGTGAGGGGCCGGCTAAGCGGGGGCTGCGAGCATCAGTCATAGCCCTGGGGAGGGGGCAGGTGGAAGGACAAGGCCAGCAGGGGGTTGAGTTCACGGGGGCGGCAAAACGTCTGGCTTTTGTCACAAAAATCATGGCATAGCACAGGGAGATCAGCTCGGTGCTTTCCACCTAGAGGGGTGGGATAGGGAGGGTGGGAGGGAGGGAGATGCAAGAGGGAAGAGATATGGGGACATATGTATATGTACAACTGATTCACTTTGTTATAAAGCAGAAACTAACACACCATTGTAAAGCAATTATACTCCAATAAAGATGTAAAAAAAAAAAATCATGGCAGGATTCGAAGCAGAGGTATGACCACCGCATCCACATTTGGGAAAGGTCTTTCTGGCTGCAGGTGGGAAGGGATGAAGCGCGGCTGGGTATGAGGAAGTCGGAGGTGGGGAAGCAGGTCGGAGAGGAGGGGAGCCACTCCCTGGGTGGCTGGAGGGAGAAGGGACACAGATGGAGAAACAGTTCAGAAAAGCAACGACTCTCTGTGACCCCTGGACCAGGGCGAGTGCAGGAGGTCAGGCTGATTCCCAGGGTCTGCCTTAGAAGCCTGATAGAAACTGGGGTCATTTGTGAGGCCAGGAATTCGGGATCAGGGAGGGGGTCAGAGAAGGAAGTGGCCATCAAGTCAGGTAGAGGCTTGCATAACACCCCGGGGAAGGTCTGTGTGGAAACTCCTCCGTGGGCGCTGAGCTTGGCTCTGGAGCCCTGGACAAGGGCTGGACGTGGAGCTCTGGACCCGGGACACTGCAGGGCGAGCCAAATCCTGGTGTGTAATGTTGCTCAGGGAAAGCACACGGGATTACTTAAACAGCAACCACAGCAAAAGAATCAAGGGTGTGGAGAGAACCCAGGAGACACCTATATTTAAGAAACTATATAGAAAAGGGGGAAAATCCACAAACAAGGCTTCTTAAAAACCTGAAAAAGAAAAAAAAATTCAGGAGAATGGTGCCATGAAAACAGTGAAGGGAGGGAAGGGGCCTCAAGTGCTCTGAGTCTGATTCGTTCTCATAGTAGCATCATTGTTCCCATTTCACAGAGAAGAAAACTGAGCTTCAGAGAGTCGGGGAGGTAAGCAACCTGTCCAAGGCTCTTCATTTAGAGAATAGGCTCCAACCCAAGTCTTCAGTGTCAGCCCAGCTCAGGCCTCATTCCCCAGGGCCACCTTCTACAGAGCAGATCTTAGGTTCATTCATTCATTCATTCATTCACTCGTTTATTCATGAGAACCGTAACTACTTCTTATGGTCAGAATAAGTCACTGCAGGAGGAGGGAGTGTTCCACACGAATGGGCTGGTGAACCAATTGAACTGAAGAGGGGCTCTGCAGGTGCGGAGGCCAGACCCACGTTTGTTAAGACGCTCCCCACCTGCTGCAGCTCGTGCCCTCCACAATCCCGGAGAGTCCCTGCCAGGTTCACACAAGTCAGAGTCTGAGCCACAGCGATGGCGGCCCCTGAGGCTCCCAGACAGTGAGAGCGGGGCTGGCTGCGCAGGTGTCGGGTCGGAGCTGGGCGCCTTTCCTGGACCCGGGCACCGCCGCCGCCTCCCGGAGCCGCGGGGCGCCCTCCCTTCCTTGCGCGAGCCTGCAGCGCCCCCTGGTGCTCGGCGTCGGCACCAACACATCCCGGCGAGGGCAGCTGGCGCCCAGAGGCGATGGATTTCTACCCGCCAGACACGGAAGCATTCTCAGACCCTTGTTTCTCTCAAATCTTCAGTCCCACGTGGCCAGTTCCGATGATCTGAAAGATTTTCCAAAGGGGTCTTCGGTGGCCTGAGCACGTTCACCGGGAATGAGGACGACAAAGAGCAAAATGACGGCAAGAGTTATCAAAACCCTTAAGAGGCAGAGACAGATGGACAGCCCTCGGAGAGAAACCCAGTGTTTCAGGAAGAGATAGGCAAAGGAGATAAAGAGAGAAAAACATAAACCTTGGAATTCAGCTGCCCTGAGCACACCATTAAAACTAGCCACTGCTGAATGATAGATCCAATGAACAAAATTATTTTCCCATGGAAATAAAAAAAGACGGGAGAGGAGAGGAAAGAAAAAAAGATACATATGTGCACAGGAGAGACTTTTTTAAATGGTAATAGCAATATGGGAAAGAGAAAAATGAAAGGTCCTTTGTAGAAATGGGGAGGAGGCCACTTGATTTGGGATTCACTCGAGGTGGGAATGATGGAATTTCCCTCTGCACCCAGCTTAAGAGTCAATCAGTCTGGAAATGTACCAGAGAAACCAACAAACAAAATACTCCCTTCTCCCACATCTCTCATGCAAAGTGTCCCAAAGAGGCTCTGCAGAATGGAATTGAGCCGAGCTCTACAATGAGAAAGCATATACTCTATAAAGGAACATTCTATATAGAAGCAATCAGTCCAAGGTGATTCATGCAATCAGTCAGTCAGAGGTGTAAATCCCTCGGGGCGCATGAGGTATGGGCTGGTCTGGATGCCTATTTTCTGGGGGCAATGAATGAATGGATTTCTCCCTCCTTTCCAGGCTCCAATGCTTTTAGCAATTGGCCCTGTGGCAGGATTTATACCACAGTTCTTGTAAATCGTACCTTCTCTCTCTCCTTTCCAAAGGTTTCTTTCAATAAAATGAAGATGGGATTGTTGAGAGTTGCTTCTCATGTGTTTATAGGTTACTTCTGCTGGGCTGCTTATGCAGGTGCACGTCTCTAGGCCTCCTTGTTTTTTATTTTCTCTGCCTATTAGGGAAATGGAAACATATGGATTCCTTGTCTGGGCCCAGCGGACCTTATAGAATCGTATCCCTGTTGCCTTCCTCACACATCTCCCTGTAATCACATGGCTCTGAATTAGCCTCTTAATCTCCAATGGAAAAGCCATAATATGGGGAAATTCAATAAAGTGTATATGCAGTCTGAATGCCAAAGCACTTACAAAAATAGATGGGAACGTGGTCATTTATCCAACTGTGAAAGGAGAGTCTTGGCTGGCATTGGTGATGAGTCACCATTGCGTAAAGAAACAGACATTCAACATGGCAGGCCTGAGCCTCGTGTTCAGGCAAACTAAGATTTTTAAAGTCTAATTGGGAAAAAAGTAGTACTTGAGTGTAAAGAAATTGCAGGCTTGAATTTGCATCTGCACCACCAATGCAAACATTTCCAGGTTCCATGAGCAGTTTGATGCAGATTCCTTGACAATTCTTTGCCTGAAAGACGAAGTCTAGAGACATATGCAGAGTGTTCCCAGAAACGAATGGCAAAACCCTGCTATAGGTAATATTCCCATGTTATAATTCTCATTGTAAATAAATAACTCATCTACTGAAGGCTGCATATGTTTTATCCAAATACCCCACGACATTCCTTTAGGAAGAGGAAATAAGTGAATGTCCACCCAGGAGGCTGTCCACCATGCCCAGCAGAGTGCTCAGTAAGACTAACAGGAACACATAGTGTCTACATTGCTCCAGTTTTCAGAAAAAGAACATTCCTCAGGTGAAGATTATCATTTTGCTGTTCTTCTTCCATGACAGTCCTGGGACAGCCTAGGAAGGAGGTGAAACATACAGACACCCGTCCCCAAATACATCTGGACGAAAAGACGAATGCATCCTGTGAGGGGGTCTCAAAATGATTTGCAGAGGTTCAGACTAAAATGTGGCGGTATTCCATGTGCTTCCCTGAGCCTTTTGGGAACTTTGCCAAAGTTGCAGTCTAGAGGGAGTCACACTGTTGAGCCTTGACAACCAGGGCCCCTGACCATCTCCGTGACACAATGAGTGGGAAACCTGCTCCTCTGTCTGGATAGATTTCACTTGGATGGGGTAGAGTCTCAAACCTTCACAAGGTCTTCCCTGGACCCACTAAGGTGCCCAAGGAAGGCTAAGGCTCCAGGCGCCCCCTGGTGGAGAATCATTGTATGTACGAATGATATTAGTGATGGAGACTTGCTTCGTGAACATAGTGAAAGCAGAAAAAGGAATCACTGATAAGGGTCTGCTTGGCAAACTCTTACCCTCATGACTTGAACTTGGTTTTTCCCTTCCCAAATTCATGAGTCCAGTTCTATACTAGCTCCTTCTCCAAAGAAAGTAGAACAAGGTCTAGCAGTGGGATCCCTGACCTGGGGATTGACACACCCCTGTTGTGGTCCCAGTTTTGCCTTGAACATATAACCTCAGGCAGATTGTGTGACATCTGGAGGCTCAGTTTCCAAATCTGCAAAAAAAGAAGTTTTGACGCGATGATTTCTAAAGTGGTTTCCAGCATTAAGTTCTAGTACTCTACATTGTAAATATTAAAAATGAACTATAAAGATGCGCTGCTCATACCATGCAAACACAAGGCTCATGGCTCAGGTAAGCCCAGAAGAGGTTTCCCAACAGGGCAAGATTGGTCCCTCCCCCCTTGTGTGGACTCCCCTTCTGACCATCAGCCGTCATCCAAGAGAAAGCTGGTCAGAAAAAAACGGATTGCCCGTGTTTTGTCATGGAAGCATTTTCTCACTTGGTTTCTTATCGCCGCCGGTAGGAAGACGTAATAAATACTAATTAACATAACCTGATGCAGCATCTTTCATCTTGACAAATAGCTCCTCCCCCATCTTTACATAAACAAATTAGAAAAACCAAATGAGGGTATATGGATCTAGGGAGAGCAAAAGAACAGGAGTTACACCCTGCACGGAGGAGACATCACCTGTGATCGCAGCTATTTCAAATGTAATTACCTCAGTCACCTCCCACTGGGCAGGGACTCTTAAGGTCTGCTCAGCTTCTAGTGCATGACTTGTGCTCAATAAATGACAAATGCAATTATGATAATTAATAATTCATATATTAATAATGCAATCCCTTTCCCCACGCTCAGTAATTGCCCGCCAACATGCCATGCATACACAGGAACAGGGGCTGCCAGGCGCCCCGGAATTTCTCTACACTTCCATAAAGCTGTGTCCAAAGGTCACCGTGAAGAGGTGATCACAGCCTCCCTTCAGTCTAACAAAGCTGGCTGGCTGACGTGCTTCATTTTCTCTCTCTCTCCTTCCCATGGCAAATATTGGAACTGTCTTTGAGAACCAGCCCCGAGAAATAAATGCCATGAAGACACAGCTGACATCTGTCTAGAACCCTCACTGTGCTTCTCAGAGGCCCAGCAGTCAGGATACCTCACTCATCCCTGGCACCTCCTTCCTTATCCAAAACCTGCAAAGAGCTTAAGCAACTGAAATGTCCATCCGAACCCTCCCCCGGCAGGGCCCACCCTGGCAGCAGAGAGCCTTTGAGGCTTGTGGAGCAGCTTATTTGGGGTGAATTCGTGAAGTCGGTTAGGCAAATCCTCATCCCACAGTGAACAGATTGTTCATTTCGGAGGCAGTCATGAAAATCAAAAACTCAAGCAGGTTATTAATATCCTAGCAAGGCTCCCCAGAAGAGGGCTAATGTTGATCTCTTTATCTCATCTGTGTTTTCTTTTTTCCTGGTATTCTTTGATTTTTCACAATGCAGGTAATTCTACTCTGTTTGATCAGAGCTCACTCAAGTTGTCTAATGAATTTCAATTGCCAGTTTATTTAGGTTTCCAACTGGCCTCTCCTCCCCGGACATTCCAAGCGATTTCCAAACTGGGATTAAAACTCTGTGCTTCAACCTCCCACTCCTCCCCCCACCACCACCTCCCACCCCCTCTGCCGGCTGTTCCCCACCTCAACCGCCACCGTCCCATTTGCTGTAATATTAAGGCCGTGGTCAGCGGGCAACACAGAGACTGATGTCATCAGACAACTCTCTAATCCTTCTGGAGTCCAGAAATGACTGACCTTTTGTTATTCATAAAATCCACTCCTACACCCTAACTCTGAGGGACCAGAAGGCAAAAGAGTCCTTTAAACTGATCATCTTGCTTCTTACAAATTGCTTTCTCACATTGTTTTTTTTAGCTTTACTTTTCTTCAGGCTCCAAGTAAAACCAACTAAAATAAAGCTTTTGGTTTCACCTTCAGAGGATAAAGTATACACAGAACTAACTTTCAGAATTAATTTTCTATGTGTTGATTAGATCACTCTCATCAAGATAATGTTTGATTGGAGAGCTCTACCAAGCATGCCATTGGCACCGCACCACCCTAAATACCTACTTCAAAGAAGACCACGATCCCAGTTTCCACATCGCAGGGATGTCGTCTCCCTACTGTCTCCAGTCCTCCTGGCGGAAGTGCTCTGTGTGTGCGTTTGGTACACTTTATGCCTCATAGGGGGCTGAGAATGAAACCCTTGAAAGATCAGGTTTTCTCTCTCCCATGCTTCTGGTTCAGAACCAGTGTCAAAAGTATCTGTATTCATGTTAACACCCTCCCTCCAGGCTGTTAAAAAAAAAAATGTGCCTTCAGTTCAGTTCTTTGTTTTTCTGAATTCCAGATTTCTCATTAAATAAAAACATTGTTCATCTGTAGATATACCCATAAAAGAAGTCCAATATCACAAACCCATTATCTTTTGCTATAAATCTGGTCTTCCTCTCATAGTCTTTATACTAACTCAAAGACACCGCCATTGCCTAGTCCAAGGGCTAGGAAACTCTGTAAAGGGCCAGATAATAAATCTTTTAGGCTTTGGAGCCATATGGTCTCTGTCACAACTACTCAATTCCACTGTTGTAGTGTGAAAGCAGCCACAGATAATACATCAATGAATGGTGTGGCAGTGTTCCAATTAAACTTTATTTACAAAAACAGGTAGTTGTCCAGGTGGGGTCCTAGGGTCATAATTTGTCCACCCTTTTGTCCAGAAACTTGGGAATCACCATCTTTCCTTCTCTCTTTAACCCCATACATCCAATCAATAGATGAGTCTGTCAATTTTACCTCTTAAATATCTCTGAAATCCGCTCTTCTTCACCATCTTTAAGTTCTTACTCCACTTTAAAGATATTGCAACTGAAAATCAAAGAAGATGCAAGAAAGACAATGGGGTACAACTGATGTTCAGAGAAAATTGCCCACGTATCAAGATTGGAGGATAAATTTATGCTTACTGTGTTTCATCAAATCTAAGATCCCATTGACTGTAAGATGTACATTATTTTATGCATGCCGCTAAGAAAGAAAAAATACAGCCAAAACCATAATCAAAACTTTCTTATCGCTCAGAATTTTGGTATTACACTTCTTGAAAGAATCATTTTAGACATAGAAGACACTGTTCTTCATCAGTTTTGTGCGTGCATTAAATATACATATATATGCAAAATAAATTGGCTAATGCATTCCTAAATTCTGACACGAAGAGTCTGATTTATACATCATTTTTCCTTCTAGAGTCATGAAAGTCTGTATCTTTTAGCTCAGTAGACCATCAGGGTGATCGTAACGCAGCATTTCTTAAAAGAGCGCTCTGTAATTGTTTCCAAGAATTCTCCCCATCCCCTGACACACATTCAACAAATTTTCATGCTGTCCCTTTTTTGATCTTACTAAAAGGTGTCATGGGAATGCTTGCCCACAACAGCCAGTTCTCATGTTCCCTCCTCAAGGAGTCCCTTAGATGCTCTGTGGCTTAAAACATGGAGGATCTGCAGTTGTCTAGTTGTGCCATCAGGAGCAGCAAACTAATATGCTCGTGCTAGCAATGACAGCTACATCCTGAATTTTGCCTGGCAGACAGTGATTAGAAAACAATCCCAATTTCAGAGACGTTAATGTAAAAAAAAAAGTGCATCCATGAAATATGGTATACGTTTTAAGTTAGAACAAATGTTTATGGCATGTATGTAACATTTTTTATGATTCCCCCGCTTGAACCAGTTTTTTTGATTAACTAGCCAACTACCAGTCATTGTTACTTATAAAATAATGAGTGCTTTTGCTGTACATGCCAAACAGGAATTCGACAAGCTCAGTCTTTGTCGGAGGTGAGATTTGGAGCTTAAAACGCCTCTTTTTAGATGAGTATATGTCACAAGCAGCGAGGCTGTCTCACTGGCACTACCTTTGACAATTAGAAAAAAGAAGAAACTAGTTTTTTCCCCAAAATTTCCCCCAAAGGACTTGAATGGTGCTTATTCCCCTACTGACTTGGCTTGAAAAGACTCAACCATAGTGGCAGAAGGAGCACTGAGATTTTTAGAACCAGTTCTTCTAGTCCAAGGATCATACCATGACCTCAAACAAGTGAAGTCTTGTGGGACCCACAAGATACAAAAGGAAAGAGTTGAATTTCACAAGGAAAGCCTTCTGAACCTGAGAGGTTAGAACATTCTTCCAAATTTACCCCAGGAGGGCACATGTGCCCACAGAGGAAAAGCCTCTGGGACCCTCAAGCTTCTATAGGCTAGCTCCCCATCAGACACTGGGGCTGGCTCCAGCTTCCTCCTAGAATGAGTTGCTAGTTCAGCTACCGTTTACAGCAAGAGTGCCACTTATATAATATTAGAGCAGGGGAGACCTCAGAAAGCCAACCTCATAAAGCTCCAGCTGGGAAGACTGGAGAAAGTGGGCTGGCCAATGGGACCACTCCAGGTCAAGGGCAGAGTGTCTAGATTCGTAAGCCAGTGTTTTGCTCCCCACACCTTGGAGCCCTTGGTAGCAAAATCCCTCTATTCTTCAGAGAAGCTACCCTGTGAGACCATTTTTTTAGTCATTAAAATAAAATGCTACCCACTTCAAACTCTAGAATAGGAAATCATCTTTCCCCCATCCTCCTTGAAATGTGGCTGAGAACGGTGCTGGCTAAAATTCCATAAGACCTCTTCTTTTAAGCTTTAAATGGAACTCATTAAAGCACTCGGGGGAAAAGACTACTGTTTATTTTCTTGTGTTTCTAAAATACATTGCTGGGACTTCCCTGGTGGCGCAGTGGTTAAGAATCCACCTGCCAATGCAGGGGACACAGGTTTGAGCCCTGGGCCGGGAAGATCCCACATGCCGCAGAGCAACTAAGCCGGTGAGCCACAACTACTGAGCCTGCATGCCTAGGGCCTGTGCTCCGCAACAAGAGAAGCCACCGCAATGAGAAGCCTGCACACCGCAACACAGACTAGCCCCTGTTTGCCGCAACTAGAGAAAGTCCACGTGCAGCAACGAAGACCCAGCACAGCCATAAATAAATAAATAAATAAACTTTAAAAATAAAATAAAACAAAATACATTGCTGAGGTTTTCAAGAGAAAGACAGCATTTCTGGAAGAAGGAGGCCAGGAAATGGCTGGATAAAGCCACGGAGCTTCCAACTCCATCCCTCAGCGTCAGATGACTCCTGAGAAAACAAACAAAGTGAAGCACGAGCCCATATGATCCTTTTCCTATGTGCCTATGTAATCCTGAGCTGACCCACTGTTGTGTGCCCAGGAGAACCCAGAGGTGGAAAGTGATGGGGAAGCCATAGGCAAGAGGTAGGTGGGTCACTTTGCTCTGTCTTACTTCAGCTGTAAATTTTCTGGGCTATATGAGTGTGACAATTGATTTATTTTTCATTTAATACATATTTATCCTGTGACGCTTTGAACACTCACTGACTCAGAATGGAGAATTTTCCGTTTAGTAAAGCAAACGCTCAGTAAATATTATTGGATATGAAATTTGTTAATCCGCACGTCCCTTGTTTGGAGATAACCATATTTTCTGCTACTCCATTGGACAGATCTCCAACTTCCAGCATTTCAACGTTAATCTGAAACAATAAGTTATGAAGGCTCAGAACCTATTTTCTTTTCAGACAAGACTGACATTATTTTTTTTAAAATCACATTCTTAAAGTCGCCCCAAAGAACAAGTCAGGAATCCCCAAGGAATCTAATCAGACCTATTAGGCTAACTATAAAGACACTACTGCCCCAAGCCCTCAAGAAAAGATCTTAAGGAAGAAGAAATTAAATTGCCACGTCTAATGGATTCCCTGTGTGACTAAATCATTGTATTATTTCTCATGTTTGAGGAGATACACAAATTTCACGGACAGGCCCACTCCCAGCTTCGATACCCCTGCTTTAACAGCTGTTGCCTTGCCCCTGTGTCTAAGGTCAGGTTCATCAGTGATGGAGCCCAGCGGTTCTTACTCAAGTGGGCTGAATGCATGAAAGAGTTTTCTGTTGACATTATTCCAATGCTTTCAGGAGACCCCTCCCCATCGGGTCCCAGAGAAGATTCCGCCTGGCCTCTTCATGATGGGAGGTGGAGACGATTAAAGCCATGGGATAGATGAAAGCTTTTTCATCCGAGAGTCTGAATAGCATAGGATGGTTCGGGTCACCCAGCTGAATTAAATAGGCTCTCCCCCCCTCACAGCTTCCAAGCTTCACCTTTATTTTCAACTATTTGCTTCTTCTGGTTCCCCATTTCTTATGCAAACTCCAGAGAGAAAACTAAATTAACCATCTGAAATCCTTTTGGGGAAAGGGTGGCATAAACACAGTCCCTAAAGCATAATAACAAAATAGTGACCTTCTCCTTTTCTTTCCTTGAACTCTCACATTGATCATCCTTGTCTTCCAACTGCAACCTCAGTAGCATAATCTAAAATAGCCCCAAGGCTATGGGTATAATGTTTAGTTCTTTACTCTCAACTCCACTTACTACCTTTTAATATGGTTTATGTGTATATAGATATATTCTTGCTTAGAAATAATTATTTAAAATATATTGAATTATGAAACAAATATAATCATCATACAGTTGCATAATAGTACATATTATGTTCATATGCATAATCTGAATAGTACAGTGCAGAATTTCATTTTTGTTCAAGTGGGTTATAAACAGGGTTAATATATTTTTTAACTCTATAGTGGGCCTCTTTATCTGAACTCAGACAGGGACCATTTCCTCTCCTTCTTTTTATGAATTCTTTGCCTAGTGAACACTGAAAATAATGCGATGCCTAAAGTTTAAAGTTAGCCCCTCAGGGAGTTCTTTGCTCTGATCATTTTTATCAGTTGCTAACAAATTATTTCCATCTCCAACATCAGTTTTAGTTATGGGTTGTTGTGTGGTTTTTTTTTTTTTAAGAATTCAGTTTTTTTAAACTTTTTATTGGCGTATAGCTGATTTACAATGTTGTGTTAGTTTCCAGTGTAAAGCAAAGTGAATCAGTTGCACATATACATATATCCACTCTTTTTTAGATTATTTTCCCACATAGGTCTTTACAGAGTATTGAGTAGAGTTCCCTGTGTTATACAGTAGGTCCTTATTAGTTACCTATTTTATACATAGTAGTGTATATGTGTCAATCCCAAGCTCTCAATTTATCCCTCCCCCACCTTTCCCCTCTGGTAACTGTAAGTTTGTTTTCTACATCTGTGACTCTATTTCTGTTTTGTAAATAAGTTCATTTGCACCATTCTTTTTTAGTTTCTACATATAAGTGATATCGTATGATATTTGTCTTTCTCTTTCTGACTTACCTCGTTCAGTATGACAATCTCGAGGTCCATCTAGGTGTGTTTAAATAGGAGCTTCGCCCCAAAACTGTATCTACCTGCTAGAGAAAGAAATCAGAAAACACTACGATTATATTTCAAGCTCTTTTTCTATCAAGTTGTCATTTGAAATGGGCAAAGGAAAAAAAAAAAAAGGGATGGTCTGAGTTGAAAGTAAGATGTGCAGTAGCTTGGGAGGGAGGGCTGGTTACACCTGACAATGAGAGTGATGATCAGGAGGCAGGAAGCCCCTCCTCGGCAGAGCAGGGAGGTCTGGCCCGTGTACAGATGCCCGGCTGGTGTGCACGGGCCCTGACCTCAGCCCAGAGCCTATGAACAAGGAGCGGGCACTAAATGCAGAACTTGGAAGGAGAAGGGAAGAGAGAACTTCCAAACTCTCACACATGCATGTGCTCATAAAAAGGAGTCTTAAATAGGATACAAATGAACTTATTTACAAAACAGAAACAGACTCACAAACGTAGAAAACAAACTTACGGTTACCAAAGGGGAAAGGGGGTGGGGGAGGGATAAATTAGGAGTTCGGGATTAGCAGACACAGACTACTATGTATAAAATAGATGAACAATAAGGTTTTACTGTATAGTACAGGGAACTATATTCAATATCCTGTAATAAACCATAATGGAAAATAATATAAAAAAGAATATATATATATAAATATATATATATAAAAAACTGAATCACTGCTGTACACCAGAAACTAACACAATATTGTAAATCAACTATATTTCAATTAAAAAATAAAAAAGGATTAGAGGGTGGGCAGGAAAAGCTACAGATTCACGTAAGTTAACGAGGACCCAGGCCTCACTCTGACACTGTATGAGCTCTCTGTTCCTACCTGCCTCAGTCCGCTCCGGCTGCCGTAACAAAACACCCCAGGCTGGGTAGCTTAAACAACAGACATTTATTTCTTCCCAGTTCTGGAGGCTGGAAGTCCAGGATCAGAGCGCCAGCCCGGCCAGCTGCTGGTGAGAACTGTCTTCCTGGCTTGTGGACGGCCGCCTTCTCCCTGTGTCCTCGCATGGCCTCTCCTCGGTGTGTGAGGGGGTGGGAGAGAGGCTCTCTGATATCTCTTCTATAAGGGCACAAATCCCACCAGACCAGGGCACCACTCTGAAGGTGTCACACTCATCTAACCCTAAGCACCTCCCAAATGCCATTAATATGTGCTATATTTAGCTGTTTAATACATGTAATTAAATAAATACCATCACATTGGGGGGTTATGGCTTCGACACGTGAATCATGGTGGAGGACACAAACATTCAGTCCAGTCCATTATACAACGACACACCATAAAACAACAAGCCACAGAGCCTCATGCCGTTCAATAACAGCTTATTTCTCAAAATCTATGCGGTTCATTGATTTCATCTGGACTCTATGAATTTGGGATCCGACTGGGGATCAGCTGACCTGGACTGGATCCCCTGGGGCAGCTCTGTGGCCCACGCCTCTCTCCTCCAGCAGGCTGGCCCAGCCGCGTGCTCATGGGGTTGGCAGAGGGGTGAGTGAGACAGCAAGCCTTTTCCATCGTCTGGTTGTGTCACATTTGTTACCATCCCATTGACCAAAGCCAGTTCACATGTCTGAGCCAAGGCAGCCTGGAGGCCACCATAAAGTTACATCCTCAGTGGGGCGCAGAAGGAGAAGCCCTGGGGCCAGCCTTTAATCCCCACGCAATAGTTGCGCAGATATCTTACCTCTCTGCAGACATTTCCCTTTCTCCTTCTGAGGGGCATCAGAAAATGTATGTAGGGCTTCCCTGGTGGCACAGTGGTTGAGAGTCCGCCTGCCGATGCAGGGGACACGGGTTGGTGCCCCGGTCCGGGAAGATCCCACATGCCGCGGAGTGGCTGGGCCCGTGAGCCGTGGCTGCTGAGCCTGCGCGTCCGGAGCCTGTGCTCCACAACGGAAGAGGCCACAACAGTGAGAGGCCTGCATACCGCAAAAAAAAAAAAAAGAAAGAAAGAAAGAAAGAAAATGTATGTAAGACCCTTTCCAGCATTATGATTCTGTAACAATCGCCTTAATATAATATTGCATGTATAACTTCATCCTACTGATGAAATAGTTAAGGAGTATATTAACCCTAGTTAAATGGTATTTTAAGCAGTATTTTGACGTACTGGGGGGCAGGGGTGATTTTAAGTTTATAGTGTTCAATTACACCAAGACCTCTTGAAAGATTTAGCCAGAAAGTGAGACTGCTCGGGTTCTGTCCCTCTGCTCTGCCGTCCCCTGCTAGTCTTTTTCTCTGAAGGGAACTGGAGTTGGTTTAGGTAAAGTGAAGTATCCAATGGGGCCTATTTGTAGCAAATTCCAGTTTATGTTAGAAAGATAACACCTCATCCTGAAAAGTCACAAGGTGCAGGGGAAAGAAAAAGACAAAAACGCTATTATACAGACATCCTGACTAATTTTTAAAAAAAAAAGAAAGAAAGAAAAAGAAAACCTAGATGGAGATTTAAGCAGAAAATCTAGGACTAAGAGCTTGTGAGCTGTCAGCATAATTGAGGACAAGCAATCTCCTAAGTGATAATGAACTAATGTAGAAGAAACGTGTTTTTTCAGCACTGGAAACAGGTTGTGGTGAAATATCAAATTTAGGAAGCTCCAGCGGGACAGCGTGAGACACGTGTTCTGGGGGTGATGAAGGCACACCCACCCGACGAAGCCAAGCGCGCTCCTGCCTTCACGTGGCTGCGGTGCCCACCTCCCCAGGGAAGTGGAAGCCTGCAGCAGATTCCAGCTGTGTCACCAGCCTGCCCCTTCTGCAGGGGGGCAGAGTCAGCCCAGAAGGGGCCGCGGGGGCATAAAGCAGGAAAACTCTTGCCCAAGAGCAGCCAAGGGTGTGGAGCGTTGTCTCTGGGGAAGATGTACTTCCCTGCTCCTGCCTGAGTCCCCTGAGGTGACTCCGTTAGACCCTAGGACCTCACTTCTCGGTCTGCGGGACAGAGCCATTCAACTCAGGCCAGCTGAGGACAGGCTGTTTGGACCAGAAATCACTGCCTGGACATGTCCCTCAGCACCACCCTCCGTGTCAGGCACCGTGCTAGCCCCTCCACACCCACCAGCTGTCAGGATCACACGTCACGTTCTGTGAGCACCAGCTCCCTAAGTGCAGACAAACCAGCCCTGCAGGACTCACAGGGCAGAAGCTGAGCCACAGCAAAGAAGATGAAATGTGATCAGCAGACACAGTGTTGGGTGTTTTGTGGGAGGAACCGGTGTCCTGCTGAGTCCTGGTTGCCCCGTCCCCTCCCAACCCTCCTCTGTCAGGACAAGGCGCATGGCCCTGCCATTGACGTATGTGGATGTGGAACTCCACGCTCAGTCCACAGAGTGACTCAGAGACGCCCATGAGCAGAAGCTGTCACACTCATCACCAGCACTCAGTGATCCGGTGAAACGCCTCCCGGAGCTAGTGGTGACCGTGGCTATGCCAACAGTGTAAAGTGCTTAAAAAGAGGGCAGTGAGACACTCAGGAAAGTCTGGGGCGAGGAGGTAAAGCAACCGCTGGAAAATCTCTTTCCACTGAGCTAGGACGTGAAAAATTTGATCAGCTGACGCGTATTCACAATTTGATTCCACACCTGGATTTCTGAGTAAAACTATGAGGAAATGAATGTTTTATCCAAAAGGAACCAAACAAACTGCTTTGATGGTATGTCCCTTCTGTGCCTTTTTTTCTCTTTTTTTTGGTCATTTATTTGATTAATAAACAGAGGTGATTCAAAACAATTTTTTTTTTTTTTTTTTGCGGTATGCGGGCCTCTCACTGTTGTGGCCTCTCCCGTTGCGGAGCACAGGCTCCAGACGCGTAGGCTCAGCGGGCCTAGCCACTCCGCAGCATGTGGTATCTTCCCGAACCGGGGCACGAACACGCGTCCCCTGCATTGGCAGGCGGACTCTCAACCACTGCACCACCAGGGAAGCCCTCAAAACAATTTTTTAAGTGAAACTTAGAAGGCACCCTTAAGCCATGTCAGAAAATCACCCAACCCTATAGAAAAACACAAACACAGAAAGGAAACAAAATGGAAAAGGAGAGATGCAGGAGCTGCCCTGGCCCAGAAGGTAGTGATGTCTCTGTCTCCCCCAGGCCTGCATCCTCTCCCTTATCTGCCTTCCTCCTCTCAGATCTCACTCAGTCTATCTGCAGACAGATGTGGGACTGTATACTACAAAATAGGCTACTTTTATACTAAAAGGCATTCAATACAAGTGAAATACGTCAAAGCTGGGGCTTATATATTTTTATTATGATTCTTTTCAGCCAGGCTTTTAAAAATCCTCTATGTTGGGAGAAGTGTAACCAGTGTATCTTGCAGAAAGAGACAGAAGAAAACAAAGCTGGTGTGTGTACACAAAGACAATCCCCGCCCACAATAAAAACCTCACCTTTCACAGGAACCCAAGTTCAAGCTCCACCCTCCTCATCCCCGTGTGCTTTGAGACAACTTGCTTTATGCCGGTCCTCTGGATGGTTTTAGGTGCCAAGGAGGTGGTCCCCACAAACTGCATCTTTCTATGAATCTTTCATAAAAGCACTTTTTTCCCCTTAAGCAGTGGTAATCTGATGTTCATAGAGATTGATGTGAGCCCTGGGTGTCAGCAGAGAATCAGACAGATGGTAATTGTGACAATAAATAATCGTAATGCTTTTCACTCTCTTGACCTCAACAATTCAAGGGTCTCTAAACACAGCAGAAACTTAGAATTATAGGGCAGGAAGAGACCTTGGGAAAGGGCACCTCATTCATCCTTCCAGCATCTCACCCAGAGCTCAGACTAAACGAGACGCTCTCTTTGGCACTTGGCCTCTGACTGTAGTCGGGCGGCTGTGTTCCTGGTGAGAACACCGGTGCAGCCCATGAGTTATGGGACATGCCTCCTCCTTGCCCCAGGGGGGAATCAAAGCTTCCAGACTCAAGGGCAGAGAATGCAATAGCTCCAGAGCCCTCCCAGTGAGATGGGGAAGCTGAAGAGAAGCTGGTGCCCAGGGCTGGTCAAGAGCACCATCCTGGCAAGGAATGGCCGCTCTGGCCACCAGGAAGGAGCAGATGCTGGGGAACTTGGCTATGCCACAAACGATGTTAACACAGACCTACCACACCATGGATGCACATTCTAAATGACTCGCCTCTTGGAGCCCAGGCCAGGACTTCTTATGTATGGATTCCTCTTCATTTGCTGTTAATCAGAGGCTAAGAGGGACCTTGGCATGAGCTGATAAATAGCCACTCACCTCACCTCTCAACTCCCAGCCGCCATGACAGGGCGCTTAGTGAATGGCAGTGTGCTTGTATTTCCAGATGGGGGTGGAGACAGACAGAGGACTGCAGTTCCCAAATCTTGGTGCCAGGCAGAAAGGATGCAGGACAAGTGAGGGGAGGAAATAAAACTTCGCTTTCAGTTACCCTTGTCCTCCCATTTCCCATCTTCAAGAACCAGTTTGAGGTGAATGTCTGGCAAATTGGTTGTAACTATCCCTATATTTAATTTTTCCTCATGTCATAGGATTCAAGGCCTCTTGAGAACTCCCTCCCCCTTCATGGGTTCCATAATCATAAGTATTCCAGCCAAACCACTCGGAGTTCTCTTGTTTTCTGTCCCGGGATCTCTTCCTTTCCTCAGCGGCCCCATCTCTCCTGAATCTTATGTTTTTCAATTCTCATCTCCCTTGAAAAAGATCATCTTTGACTAGAAAAGCAGAAACTCTCCTGTATCCATGAAGATCTTTAATCACACCCTTGTTCTTGAGATGCAAATAAAAGAAGTAGTGGTATTTTCAAGCCCTTCAGGCCTTCTTTGCCGTGTCTAAAAGGAGCAACCTGAATTGAAGGAATTTTAAAACCTGATGAATTTCTTAATTTTTCCAGTTAAAAAAATATAGTTGTTACGTTATCAGAAAACTCATCTTGAAGCAACAAATGCCCACAAGTAAATAGTGCAGGTGACAAATCATTAAGAAAAAATGAAGCCCTTTTTGTGAGTCCTATTTATGGCTCAGTTATCCTGTCCCAAGTATCCACATAGACATAAATTCAAGCATCACTAAAACAACATAGAATCTAATGTTCAAAATGTTCTAGAAATAAACTCTTCCTCAAAGGCACACATACAGCTACTCTTCTCCCAGCCAGAAGCACAGACCTTCCCGAGAAAATCCAAGCATCATAGCACGACAGTGCTCTGCCATCTGGTGGCCAAAAGTGAAATGACCCTCAATACTCAACCAAAAGACTGCAGATAGTCATGTTCATATAAATCATGAACAACACAGTTTTCTCAAGTCCTCTACCAATGAGCAGAGAAATGGCATTCTGAAAAAACAAACCCAATTTTGAAGAATCTTCTCTAAGCCGCACAAGCTCTTACGTTGCTTGCTTGGATGAGCCTGACTGCTCACCACACATGTACAGAAAAACTGCAGCAATTTAAGTCTGCAAACCTCTTTGCTCAGATGTCTACAATGACCAACCATTGTGCCATGCACATGTCTATTGGTAGCCAAGTGGAGGAAACAAGTAGCTCATTCTGACAATACAGTTACAAGATGGGGACCTGGTACATTCTGAGAGCCACTCGTGTATAATTTTACAGAGTTCTGGTCTGCATGAGCATTTCCCATAGTCTGGTCTATGAAACACCGGTTCCGGAGATAACTTACAAAACTGGTCAGAGGGCTTCCCTGATGGTGCAGTGGTTAAGAATCCTCCTGCCAATGCAGGGGACACAGGTTCGAGCCCTGGTCCGGGAAGATCCCACATGCTGCAGAGCAACTAAGCCCGTGCACCACAACTACTGAGCCCGCGTGCCACAGCTACTGAAGCCCGCGTGCCTAGAGCCAATGCTCTGCAACAAGAGAAGCCACCACAATGAGAAGCCCATGCACTGCAGCAAAGAGTAGCCCCCCACTCGCCGCAAACAGAGAAAGCCCGTGTGCAGAAACAAAGACCTAACACAGCAAAAAAAAAAAAAAAGAAAGTAATCAATAAATATCTGATGAATAAGTAAATGAATAAATTATTTAAAAAGGAAGGGGGATGAAATCAATGTAAGGAACAAACTAAAACTTCAAAGAGGTATTAATTAATATTTTCAGAGAGGAGTATAGTGTCCACCCAACAAGAGTTGGAAGCTATTAGGATAGTGGGGCTGACAAAAATAACCAGGGAGTAAGAAAGAACTTTACAAAGTAAATATGTGGTAGCTGAAATTTAAAAAATTCAATAGAAGGCTTATTAGATTAAGCTGACAAAACCTTCTAAAAAGCTAAACCAAAAGAAAATAAGATGGAAAGTGGCAGGGGGGAGGGGGGGAAAGGAGTGGGCAGGGAGGAAATTAGGGGATAGATCAAGGCAATCTCACATCTAATACAAGTTCCAGAAAATAAGAACAGAGAAAATGGAACACAGCTGAGCAGTAAAGGGAAATCACAGTAAGTCACGTGTGCACCAAGCCAGAGAACCCCAACCAACTGGAGCAGACCACAGAGGGCGGGGACTCTAGGAAACACAGGACTGATGGATTGTGTGATTTGTCTGAGCATTTGGAGAAAGCATTATAAAGTACTCTGTTGGAAAGGTCTGTTGAAGTATTTAGGGAAAAAGTTTATGTAGTGGTAGATCCACAGAAAACTACAAAACTGAAAAATTAAGATAATGATTGACTCCAGGAAAAGCAAAACATTATACAATGTGTCAACAAAAAATTAATCAGTCGATGCAAGAAAGAAATGGAAAAAGTTTTTTTGAATTTTATTTTATTTTTTTGTACAGCATGTTCTTATTAGTTATCCATTTTATACATATTAGTGTATATATGTCATTCCCAATCTCCCAATTCATCCCACCACCACCACCCCCGCTCTGCCACTTTCCCCCCTTGGTGTCCATACATTTGTTCTCTACATCTGTGTCTCAATCCTGCCCTGAAAACTGGTTCATCTGTATCATTTTTCTAGGTTCCACATATATGCATTAATATACGATATTTGTTTTTCTCTTTCTGACTTACTTCACTCTGTATGACACTCTCTAGATCCATCCACGTCTCTACAAATGACTCAATTTCATTCCTTTTTATGGCTGAGTAATATTCCATTGTATATATGGACCACATCTTCTCTATCCATTCGTCTCTCTTTCTTTTTTAACATCTTTATTGGAGTATAATTGCTTTACAATGGTGTGTTAGTTTCTGCTTTATAGCAAAGTGAATCAGTTATACATAACGGATTGCATCTCCCTCCCTCCCACCCTCCCTATCCCACCCCCTAGGTGGTCACAAAGCACCTAGCTGATCTCCCTGTGCTACGCGGCTGCTTCCCACTAGCTATCTACCTTACGTTTGGTAGTGTATATATGTCCATTCCACTCTCTCACTTTGTCACCGCTTACCCTTCCCCCCCCATATCCTCAAGTCCATTCTCTACTAGGTCTGTGTCTTTATTCCCGTCTTGCCCCTAGGTTCTTCATGACCTTTTTTTTCCCCTTAGATTCCATATATATGTGTTAGCATATGGTATTTATTTTTCTCTTTCTGACTTACTTCACTCTGCATGACAGACTCTATCCATCCACCTCACTACAAATAACTCAATTTCGTTTCTTTTTATGGCTGAGTAATATTCCATTGTGTATATGTGCCACATCTTTATCCATTCATCTGTTGATGGACACTTAGGTTGCTTCCATGTCCTGGCTATTGTAAATAGTGCTGCAATGAACATTTTGGTACATGACTCTTTTTGAATTATGGTTTTCTCATGGTATATGCCCAGTAGTGAGATTGCTGGGTCGTATGGTAGTTCTATTTTTAGTTTTTTAAGGAATCTCCATACTGTTCTCCATAGTGGCTGCATCAATTTACATTCCTATCAACAGCCCAAGAAGGTTCCCTTTTCTCCACACCCTCCCCAGCATTTGTTGTTTGTACATTTTCTGGTGACGTCCATTCTAACTGGTGTGAGGTGATATACCTCATTGTAGCTTTGATTTGCATTTCTCTAATAATTAGTGATTTTGAGCAGCTTTTCACGTGCTTCTTGGCCATCTGTATGTCTTCTTTGGAGAAATGTCTATTTAGGTCTTCTGCCCATTTTTGGATTGTGTTGTTTGCTTTTTTAATATTGAGCTACATGAGCTGTTTATATATTTTGGAGATTAATCCTTTGTCCATTGATTTGTTTGCAAATATTTTCTCCCATTCTGAGGGTTGTCTTTTCATCTTGTTTGTAGTTTCCTTTGCTTTGCAAAAGCTTTCAAGTTTCATTAGGTCCCATTTATTTATTTTTGTTTTTATTTCCATTACTCTAGGAGGTGGATCAAAAAAATCTTGCTGTGATTTATGTCAAAGAGTGTTCTTCCTATGTTTTCCTCTAAGAGTTTTATAGTGTCCAGTCTTACATTTAGGTCTCTAATCTATTTTGAGTTTATTTTTGTGTATGGTGTTAGGGAGTGTTTTAATTTCATTCTTTTACATGTAGCTGTCCAGTTTTCCCAGCACCACTTATTGAAGAGACTGTCTTTTCTCCATTGTATATCCTTGCCTCCTTTGTCATAGATGAGTTGACCATAGGTGCATGGGTTTATCTCTGGGCTTTCTATCCTGTTCCATTGATCTATATTTCTGTTTTTGTGCCAGTACCATACTGTCTTGATTACTGTAGCTTTGTAGTACAGTCTGAAGTCAGGGAATCTGATTCCTCCAGCTCCGTTTTTGTCCCTCAAGACTGCTTTGGGGGCTTCCCTGGTGGCACAGTGGTTAAGAATCCACCTGCCAATGCAGGGGACATGCGTTCGAGCCCTGGTCTGGGAAGATCCCACATGCAACGGAGCAACTAAGCCTGTGCACCACAACTACTGAGCCTGCGCTCTAGAGCCTGCGAGCCACAACTACTGAGCCCTCATGCTGCAACTACTGAAGCCCACACGCCTAGAGCCTGTGCTCCACAACAAGAGAAGTCACCGCAATGAGAAGCCTGCGCACTGCAGTGAAGAGTAGCTCCCACTCACCACAACTAGAGAAAGCCCACGCGCAGCAATGAAGACTCAATGCAGCCAAAAATTAATTAATTAATAAAAACAAAAAGACTGCTTTGGCTATTCGGGGTCTTTTTTGTCCCCATACAAATTTTAAGGTTTTTTTTCTAGTTCTGTAAAAAATGTCATTGGTAATTTGATAGGGATTGCATTGAATCTAGAGATTGCTTTGAGTAGTATAGTCATTTTCACAATATTGATTCTTCCAATCCAAGAATATGGTCTCTCTCTCCATTTGTTTGTATCATCTTTAATTTCTTTCATCAGTATCTTATAGTTTTCTGCATGCAGGTCTTTTATCTCCCTAGGTAGGTTTATTCCTAGATATTTTATTCCTTTTATTGAGTGGTAAATAGGAGTGTTTCCTTAATTTCTCTTTCAGATTTTTCATCATTAGTGTATAGGAATGCAAGAGAGTCCTGTGCATTAATTTTGTATCCTGCAACTTTACCAAATTCGTTGATTAGCTGTAGTAGTTTTCTGGTGGCATCTTTAGGATTCTCTATGTATAGTGTCATATCATGTGCAAACAGTGACAGCTTTACTTCTTCTTTTCCAATTTGGATTCCTTTTATTTCTTTTTCTTCTCTGATTGCCGTGGCTAAGACTTCCAAAACTTTGTTGAATAATAGTGGTGAGAGCAGACATCCTTGTCTTGTTCCTGATGTTAAAGGAAATGCTTTCAGTTTTTCACCATTGAGAATGATGTTTGCTGTGGGTTTGTTGTATATGGCCTTTTTTATATTGAGGTAGTTTCCCTCTATGCCCACTTTCTGGAGAGTTTTTTTCATAAATAGGTGTTGGATTTTGTCAAAAGGCTTTTCTTCATCTATTGAGATGATCATATGGTTTTTCTTCTTCAGTTTGTTAATATGGTTTATCACATTCATTGATTTGCATCTATTAAAGAATCCTTGCATCCCTGGGTTAAATCTCACGTGATCATGGTGTCTGATCCTTTTAATATGTTGTTGGATTCTGTTTGCTAGTATTTTGTTGAGGATTTTTGCATCTATATTCATCAGTGCTATTGGTCTGTAATTTTCTTTTTTTGTAGTATCTTTGTCTGGTTTCAGTAGCAGGGTGATGGTGGCCTCGTAGTATGAGTTTGGGAGTGTTCCTTCCTCTGCAATTTTTTGGAAGAGTTTGAGAAAGATGGATGTTAGCTCTTCTCTAAATGTTTGATAACATTCACCTGTGAAGCCATCTGGTCCTGGACTTTTGTTTTTTGGAAGATTTTTAATCACAGTTTCAAATTCATTACTTGTGATTGTTCTGTTCATATTTTCTATTTCTTCCTGGTTCAGTCTTGGAAGGTTATACCTTGCTAAGATTTTGTCCATTTCTTCCATGTTGTCCATTTTATTGGCATAGAGTTGCTTGTAGTAGTCTCTTAGGATGCTTTGTATTTCTGCAGTGTCTGTTGTAACTTCTTTTTCATTTCTAATTTTATTGAATTGAGTCCTCTCCCTCTTTTTCTTTATGAGTCTGGTTAATGGTTTATCAATTTTGTTTATCTTCTCAAAGAACCAGGTTTTAGTTTTATTGATGTTTGCTATTGTTTTCTTTCATTTATTTCTGCTCTGATCTTTATGATTTCTTTCCTTCTGCTAACTTTGGGTTTTGTTTGTTCTTCTTTCTCTAGTTCCTTTAGGTATAAGTTTGGATTGTTTAGTTGATATCTTTATTGTTTCTTGAGGTAGGCTTGTATTGCTATAAACTTCCCTCTTAGAACTGCTTTTGCTGCATCCCATAGGTTTTGGATCGTCATGTTTTTGCTGTCATTTGACTCTAGGTATTTTTTTATTTCCTCTTTGATTTCTCCAGTGATCTCTTGGTTATTTAGTAACGTATTGTTTAGCCTCCATGTGTTTGTGTTTTTTATGTTTTTTTCCCTGTAATTGATTTCAAATCTCATGGCGTTGTGGTCAGAAAAGATGCTTGATATGATTTCAATTTTCTTAAATTTACTGAGGCTTGATTTGTGACCCAAGGTGTGATCTATCCTGGAGAATTTTCTGTGTGCACTTGAGAAGAAAGTGTAATCTGCTGTTTTTGGATGGAATGTCCTATCAATATCAATTAAATCTATCTGGTCTATTGTGTCATTTAAAGCTTGTGTTTCCTTATTAATTTTCTGTTTGGATGATCTGTCCATTGGTGTAATTGAGGTGTTAAAGTCCCTCACTATTATTGCATTACTGTAGGTTTCCTCTTTTAGAGCTGTTAGCAGTTGCTTTATGTATTGAGGTGCTCTTATGTTGGTGCATATATATTTATAATTGTTATATCTTCTTCTTGGATTGGTCCCTTGATCATTATGTAGTGTCCTTCCTTGTCTCTTGTAACATTCTTTATTTTAAAGTCTATCTTATCTGATATGAGTATTGCTACTCCGGATTTCTTTTGATTTCCATTTGTGTGGAATATCTTTTTCCGTCCCCTCCCTTTCAGTCTGTATGTGTCCCTAGGTCTGAAGTGGGTCTCTTGTAGACAGCATATATATGGGTCTTGTTTTTGTATACATTCAGCGAGCCTGTGTCTTTTGGTTGGAGCATTTAATCCATTCACGTTTAAGGTAATTATCGATATGTATGTTCCTATTACATATTTTCTTTATTGTTATGGGTTTGTTTTTGTAGGTCCTTTTCTTCTCTTTGTTTCCCACTTAGAGAAGTTCCTTTAACATTTGTTGTAGAGCTGGTTTCGTTGTTCTGAGTTCTCTTAGCGTTTGCTTGTCTGTAAAGCTTTTGATTTCTTTGTCAATTCTGAATGAGATCCTTGCCAGACAGAGTAATCTTGGTGTTAGGTTCTTCCCTTTCATCACTTTAAATATGTCATGCTACTCCCTTCTGGCTTGTAAGAGTTTCTGCTGAGAAATCAGTGTTAGCCTTATGGGAGTTCCCTTGTATGTTATTTGTCATTTTTCCCTTGTTGCTTTCAATAACTTTTCTTTGTCTTTAATTTTTGTCAGTTTGATTACTATGTGTCTTGGCATGTTTCTCCTTGGGTTTATCCTGCCTGGCACTCTCTGCACTTCCTGGACTTGGGTAGCTATTTCCTTTCCCATGTTAGGGAAGTTTTCAACTATAATCTCTTCAAATATTTTCTCAGGTCTTTTCTCTCTCTTCTCCTTCTGGGACACCTGTAATGAGAATATTGTTGCATTCAATGTTGTTCCAGAGGTCTCTTAGGCTGCCTTCATTTCTTTTCATTCTTTTTTCTTTATTCTGTTCCGCAGCAGTGGATTCCACCATTCTGTCTTCCAGATGACTTATCCATTCTTCTGCCTCAGTTATTCTGCTATTGATTCCTTCTAGTGTATTTTTCATTTCAGTAATTGTACTGTTCATCTCTATTTGTTCTTTAATTCTTCTCGGTGTTTGTTCTTTAATTCTTCTAGGTCTTTGGTAAACATGTCTTGCATCTTCTTGATCTTTGACTCCATTCTTTTTCCGAGGTCCTGGATCATCCTCATTATCATTAATCTGAATTCTTTTTCTGTAAGGTTGCTTATCTCCACTTCATTTAGTTGTTTTTCTGGGTTTTTTTCTTGTTCCTTCATTTGGTACATAGCTCTCTGCCTTTTCATCTTGTATATCTTTCTCTGAATGTGGTTTTTGTTCCACAGGCTGCAAGATTGTAGTTCTTCTTGCTTCTGCTGTCTGCCCTCTGGAGGATGATACTATCTAAGAGGTTTGCCAAGAAATGGAAAATTTTATCTGAGCCAAATTATAACCCAGGAAGAGCATCTCAGAATACTCTGAGAATTGTTCCACCCATTAGAAGTCAAGGCATGGGTATATAAGTTTTTTGAGACAGAGAGCTGTGCATCAAATGGTGTATTATTGACAGTTTACACAATCCAGATCTAAGCATCACTGTGGCCCCTTACAAGGTCAAGAAGGAACGTTATCTTTTAAGGAGTTGTCTTGTTGATGCTGGAAGCATGTTGCTCTTTTTGGTTGAGGATGTATTTCTGCCAGTGTAGGAGGTTTGGTCGACGCATAATGCAGAAACACAATGCACAGTGGGGGGAGAGATGGGAGGTCAAAGGGCAGAGAAAAAATTTTTTATGTTTAAATTTTTCCTGTTTTGCCATAAACTATGAATTTTATTTCACACATGTAACCTAGCAGTAAAGAGACAGGACTGTTAATTTATCCCCCAATGCTGATATCACCATTTTGGAAGAATGGGAGAAAGAAAGGCAGAGTGGAGGGAAGAGTGTGTAAGGAGCTAACTAACTCCTCAACTACCAGGAAGCCAAGAGATGTGTCCAAAATGGATAAGTTCTACACATATTATTTATCAATATGGAGTAAATACAATGGGGGCCTATGGAGAGTGGAGAGAAATGGAGCAGTAAATGAATGTTTTTCTTTATAAGCCTTTTGATACCCACTGACTTTTCAGCTATGTGTCCATATGTCTTTGATTAAATAAAAGAAAAGGAAATAGACTAGAATGAAGGAGATGCATGGGAAGGTATGGCAGATAGTGAGATTTGGGGCCCGGTTTTGCCTTCCTTCTCCTTTCTGATATTTCCAAATTTTCTGTAATAAAAGTGTAATGTGTTTATAATTGAAACATTCCAACAAACACTTTTTAAAAAACATACTTATAAAATTTATGCCAAAGTCATAGTCCCAAAATGTTGATATGCATAGACATTACCTGGGGAGTTACTTAAAATGCAGAAGCCCAGGCTTTACCCTCTGAGATTCTGGACCATTATGGATGTCCTAAATAGACCAGAAGTGCCACATATAGTTCAAAATATAAAGCAGTACCAAGCCAGGAAACTTTTCTTTAATTTCCTAAATTACCCAATCCATAATACATATAGAATGGATAGGAAGTTTAAATAGTGTTTTTCTAGACTGGACGATTTTCTAATCTATGTGTGTTCCTGCAAATGCCTCTGCTTTGCTAGTGCTCTCAGCAGCTGCCAGCTGGGGTACAGAAATTTGCATTTGCAACACCCTCCCCGGTTACATAAGAAACACTGCTCCAGGACCCCATTCCACATGGGGGCGCTCTCCCAGTTTGGTCCCTGTACCTCAGAGTCCATACAAGATCCAGTTCTTCCTTCCACTCCCAACCTCTAGGACCACTCCGTAACCACAGGGGCAAAAGACACACTTGGAGCTTTCCTGGAAAGTACAATTTGTTTGAGAGCAGCAGCAGAAATTCAACTGAAAAAAAAATTAGCATAGTGAAGCAAGTTCCCTCAGGCAATGGGAGTCCCAGCCTCCACTGGAAGTGTTCAGGCATCACTCATTCTGCTCTACCATGCCCAACCCCTCATCAGGGGATGACATAGAGAGCTTCCCACAGCCAGGAAATGGCTGGATTTCAAGGTCCCTCATAACCCAAGAGTGGTAGTTACCTACAGTAATTTTGCCTTCCCCCGTACCACCCCCCAAACCCCCACACCCACCCACCCCCAGGGACACTTAACAATGTTTAGAGACATTTTTCTTTGTTAGAACTGGGGACTGGGGGTGGGGTGCCACTGGCTTCTACTGGGTAGAAGCCAGGACTGCTGTTAAAAATCCTACAATGCACAGAACAGCTCCCTCCACACTCGCCAATAAAGTATTATCTGACCCAAAATGTAAACAGAGCCTAGATTGACAAACCATGTGCTAGAAACTGTGATACAATTATTCAAATGAGGTTAACAGATAAGCTGTCCTCTTCTTTTACCACAATAAAGTTCTATTATCTATTAATACTTGGCTTGATAAAATGTGCTCTATGTGCAGAAATTAGAACCATTTACAGACAGGTGCATCAGTCAACTATTCCCAAATAGGATCCAAACACACACTATTGCCATCTCTCCTTAGCAGGCACAGCTGTAATCTCATAAAAGATGCTTTGCATGATATGCTTTTTTTAAAGTCTTATTTCACAACAGAAGCTGGAGATGGTAAAAAATAAAATCTGTATACAAAGCTAGTGAGAAAAACAGTTTGACGAGTGATGTCCAATGCTAAAAATAAAGTAAGAGGTGTTAGTTTACTAGTATTGAGGAGAATATAAGATGCTATAAAGCAAGTTCAAGAATATAAGATGCTATAAAGCATCTGACATTTGTCAGAATGGATGGTACAATTGCGACATCATACCAGAAATAAAGGATCTGGCAATGTGCTAGGGTAAGGTGTTCTGTTATGTTTTATTATCATGTAGATGTGGTGAGGCCAACAGATTAGGAGACAACTGATTGCCACTGAAAAGGATATTTGTTACTCATAGTTCTCAAGAGGAGAGGGAATGGCGTGCCACACAGGGCCACACGAGGAAGCACCAGGGTCAGTTAGGAGGCAGAAGAGGGAAGCATCAGCAAGAGTATTGCAGTTTTCATGGGAAGGAATGGGTGAAACAGGGTAAGCAGTCTAGTTTGAATAATTTCATCAGGCTGGGCACAAATGGTGTCTCTAGCTGTCTGGTACCTGGCCCCAGGTGAATAGGGCAGGTGGATAGTGGTCCAGAGTGTGACAGCCTCAGTGAAGGAGGTGATTGGGGTGTGGGCTCTGGATCAGTTTCTTTCCTTTTGACAAGCACACTGGAGGGCAAGCTGTTTACTATCTCTAGGAATTGGCTAACCCTGGGAGGGGGCAGTCCCTTCAGAGTCATCAAGGCCCCAAATAACAAAGCATCAGAATACAGAAAATAAAAGACATGGTTAATACACAAAGGGAATGTCAGAATGAATAACGAAATATGCAAAACAGTAAGCTTTTACTTGTTAAGTGTGCATGGGTCCGTGGGAAGGAGATATATGTCCAAGAAAGGTGAATGAAGCATGAGAGAGAGGTTTCTCTCTCCTCTGTACATCAGGTTTAATTCAAATGGCTAGGTCCTATAATGGGTGAACAAAACCAGACATACACCCAAACGCACATCAACTGATGAATGTATAAATAAAATGTGGCATAGTCATACAGTGGAATATTATTCACCAATAAAAGGGAATGAAGTACTGATACATGCTACATCACAGATGAACCTTGAAAATGTCATGCTCCGTTAAAGAAGCCAGACACAAAGGGCCACATATTGTATGACTCTATGTATATGAAATGTCCAGAACAGCCGTTGTAGAGAAAGATTATAGAGACAGAACGTAGATTAGTGGTTGCCGGTGCCTGAGGGGAAGGGGGAAAGAGAAATGATTGCTAATAGGTACAAAGTTTCTTTTGGGGGTGATGAAAAAGTTCTTAAATTAGATAGCAGTAACGGTTGTATGTCTATGAATATAGTAAAAAAATTAAAACGTACACTTTAAAAGGGTGAAATTTATGGTATATTAATTATATCCAAATAAAGTTGTTATTAAAATAAATAAATAAGCAGACTGTGCAAGTTTCCTCCTAAGACACAGTGATGAATTTATAGTGACTGAGCAAGAAGGCAGGGCTCGGGGCTGGCTGTCAGCCCAGGGGAAGGGCCTGCCCCCAAATCCCTTCCCGACTGCCTGGTGCGGGTAATTGTATTCCACACGTAGCTATTTATAACTTTGAGACTTGAAGGCTTTTGATAGTCGAGAGCCTCCTATTAACATGCAAATAATCCTGGGAGAGTCGTAAAATAGCCATCACTCCCCAAAGTGGAATGCAGTCTTGCAAAAGAAGCTGCTGGCCACCTGCATTCACATGTGTTCGTGTAGGTATTGCAAAAACTGCTGTGAGCCTCAGCTCAGCAGGTGACAGCAGGTAAAAGGACGGAGGGTGTCTCAACCTGGGACAGAGAGCGAAGGAGGTGGAGCCTGGGAACATCCCGGGCTTCACAGGGAGGCATGGAGATGAAGACAGAGAGTGGCAGAGACAAGTCCACACACCCCACGCTGAGAAGACTCTCTTCATTCTCCCTGAGTTGACGGTACGGCCACCCACGTCAGGATGGGACTAGGGTACAGACTGGAAAAGACCTCAAGTAGGCTCGGGTGAAAATGGAGCAGGACAGGATGTGAAAGAAATCAGCAGGCACAGCATCACAGGCCAAGAGGCAGGGCAGGGCTCAGCTGGCCTCAGCCGGGTAGGAGAGGATGCTGAGGACCAGGGACGGGACCTTAAGGCAGCAGCACCAGGACAAGTACAATGAGCTTGAATCTCTCCCCATATCAGGCTCTGATTGTGGTTCTCACCTGTTTTCTCAGGTCATCTGAGCAGACGGGTCATGAGAAGAAACACACACGAGTCTACAAGGAAAGGTCCAGCGCCACACAAGCTGGCTAGGGAGAAACAGAGGGAGAGATTCCACTGAAAAACACAAGTAGTGGAATAATAACAGCAGCTAACGTGGATTTATTGTGCCCTTAGCCTGTGAGGAGGACACTCTAAGTGCTCTATGATTTATCTCATTTAAACCACAGGACAAGTACAATGAGCTTGAATCTCTCCCCATATCAGGTTCTGACTGTGATTCGGTTCTGTACAAAGTGAACACCAATGACAGAAGTACCAGGCCAGCCCTCACCAGCCTCAGTAGAAGGATGTGCTCTAAGAAATAGGTTGGTGATTGATAGATTACCTTGACTTCCCTGGGTCAGTAAACATTACTGAAGTTCTACCTGACACAGGCCCTGCATCACGAGGAGAGATTGACACTTGGTCCCAAAACAGAGTGGGGAGCTAGTTACACCCAGAGTTGGAAAGAAGGCAGAAGATGCGCCTCCTGTGGCCCCTGGCAGAGAAAAGCATCCTCCTTTTAGACTCTGGAGCAGCGTCACTTCAGACAAGAGGGCTGGGGGCGGTGGCATAAACCGTGTCACTGCCTCCTATTTTGTGAGCAGATATTATCTGACAGCCTGGAGAAAAGGTACTTAAGAAGGGGAAGGGAGAAGGCACACATGGAGATGCTGCTGTACTCAGAAGCAGGAAAGCCATCCTGCATCCGGGTCTCAAACTTGAGTGAGCATCAGAATCACCTGGAACAGAAAGGCTCATGCCTTCGTTAAGTCCGGGGTGGAGCCTAACGATCCCCAGACGACACTGATGCAGATGCTGTCCATCCCACAGCCAGATATTATGAACCAGCGCCCTGGATAAACTATCTCACCTGTTTTCTCAGGTCATCTGAGCAGACGGGTCATGAGAAGAAACACACACAAGTCTACAAGGAAAGGTCCAGAGCCACACAAGCTGGCTAGGGAGAAACAGAGGGAGAGATTCCATTGAAAAACACAAGTAGTGGAATAATAACAGCAGCTAACATGGATTTATTGTGCCCTTAGCATGTGAGGAGGACACTCTAAGTGCTCTATGATTTATCTCATTTAAACCACAGGACAAGCCTACAACGGTGGTGCTATTTGTATCCCCGTATCCCCTGTTTACTTGGAAAGGGAAACCCAAGAACAAGGGTGATAAGCGGATGGCCGGTGCCAAGATTCAGGTCCAGGTCAAGTGGACCCACATCCTTAACCACTGTGCCCTGCTGTTGGCAGAGGAAACAGAAATGACACTGGAAACAGAGATGCTAGAATCTTCTTTCCCTCATGAATCCTCCTGCTAGGCCTTCAGGAAGGCACCTCAACTTTGCAAGCTAGTCTCTTTTGGGAGAGAAGGAGGTGAAAAGGGAAGTGTATTCATTTGGTAGGGATGCCCAGCCAAAGTACCACAAACTGAGTGCCTTAAACAACAGAAACGTACTGTTTCCCAGTTCTGGAGGCTGACAGTCCAAGAGAAAGGTGCCGGCAGGTTTCAATTCTTCTGCTGGCTGCAAGGGAGAATCTGGTCCACGCCTCTTGCTTAGTTTCTGGTGGTTTGCCAGCCATCTTTGGCATTCCTCGGTGGATGGACATATCACCCCATCTTTGCCTTCATGTTCTCACGATGTGTGTGTCTGTCTCCAAATTTCCCGTTTTTGTAAGGACACATTCATACAGGATTAGGGACCTCACCACGTAACTAATTACACCTGCAATGACCTAAATTCCAAATAAGGCCATACTCTGAGGTGCTAAGGGTTAGGACTTCAACATTGAATTTGAGGGGGACATAATTCAACCCATAACAGGAAGCAAAAATCTTCCTGGTATGAACTCCAAATGCCTAGATCCTAAAGATATCAAAAATACTTTGGGAATTCCCTGGCAGTCCAGTGGTTAGGACTCTGTGCTTTCACTGCCGAGGGCCTGGGTTCAATCCCTGGTCGGGGAACTAAGATCCCACAAGCCACAGAGCACGGCCAAAACAAAACTACTTCCCTGGGCAGGGCCAACTCACCAGATGTATACACTAAATAAGAAGCCCCACTTTTATCCAAGACTTTAGAAATCATCACCTACGATGTAGAACCAAGTAGGAAAAAAAGAGGAGTCCATTAAGGGAATTTTATAATGAGAATTCTTTTTTTCCTAACATTTGTCTTCAACCTTAATGCTTCTCTTTCAGGTCTATCTACCATCCAATTATAAAGTAGGAATGCAGCAAGTCAGGTGAAAATGGTCTTTGGTACCTGCCACTAACCACTGTGTGAACCTCTCCTCTTTGAACAGCATCTGAATAAAAGCTGTGCTCATTTGAGGACAGCAAGGTTGAATCAGAGAAGATGGATGTGAAGATCTCTCGGAACAAAGGTCTAAGAAGTAAAGCAAAGAGAACTGATGTTCTGTATCAAACTGCCTGGGAAAGACAGCAATCTAGTGATTTCATTATCTGACATTTTCCCACTTCCTTCCACCATGCAGGGTGGGGTGTGCCAAAGGTAGGAAAACGCAGTGTCTGAATCTCACAAGGAGTTCCTGTGACCAGGGATGGTCAGAGCAACTTTTCTTTGGGGACAGAATTCAGCATCCTAACTAATTGGAGAAAGAACAGCAAGGGCATTCTTGAGAATGCCAACTTACATCCAACACCGAATCCAATGTGCCTTCATGTATATCATGATTGTTTAGAGAGGGGATGATGAAGAGACTTGGGGTCCAGCCTTTGCTATAAATACCTCATTCACTCTCTCCTTTATTCACTGTTTGTTGGACTCCGATGATGTGCCAGGTGTTGTGAAAACAGTGAGTTAGAAAGTGAGACTGAACCAGCACCTCCTCTCGTGGCGCTCTTCGACCTTCAACAGTACTTTTCTTCATGTGTTAGTTCCTCAGTCCGACATCTGAAAATTGAGTTTCCCCAAAGAATTCAACTCGGGCTTCCCTGGTGGCGCAGTGGTTGGGAGTCCGCCTGATGATGCAGGGGACACGGGTTCATGCCCCGGTCCGGGAAGATCCCACGTGCCGCGGAGCAGCTGGGCCCGTGAGCCATGGCTGCCGAGCCTGCGTGTCCGGAGCGTGTGCTCCGCAACGGGAGAGGCCACAACAGTGAGAGGCCCGCGTACCGCAAAAAAAAAAAAAGAAAAACAATTCAACTCAATTCAACAAACATCTACCCAGCACTTAACTTAGCGCCAGATAGTGTATTCAGGGCCAGAAGGTTAGACAGCAAGGAAAGGGGATGGGATCTAGGGTGAGTTAGGTGGGACCCCGCCTTAAAGAAACGGAAATAAGGCGGGGAAGGCAAACCCAGAAAGGACAGATCAGGGCTCAAATGAGGCACAGGCACCAAGCAAAGGAGGACCAACTCTGAATGCTGAGGGAGAGCAGGAGAAGGCCCCAATGGAGCCACGTGTGTCCTTCACGCTGGGCCTTGAAGGAGGAGACGCCTTCTCTGGTAAAGAACTGGGAGACGACAGCCCAGGCTGAAGGTACAGCATGAGCGAAAGTCCTGGCATGAAAACGCGACGCTGGTGAGAAAAGCACTTAACACACGCAGCACTCCTCGGTCATGTGACTCCCGTCTGCCGCCCTTTCCTCTCGTTCCTGGGGATTCACAAATGCAGTTCAGAAGGGGAGTCAGGAAACAGCTGGGCTCCAAGAGCCATCAGAGCAAATCAGGTAAGTCAGTACTGGAAACCGAAATACTGACATGCGGCAGGGTGGTGACAGAGAGCTTGTCATCTAAAGGAGACAGCCACTGCTCAGCTGGGCCCAGGAGGAGGAAAGTTAGAGCAGTCAGATTTGGGGACGTTTCAGGGCAGCTAGACATATATAGAGAGAGACACACATCTCTATGAAAAATATAAGGTATACGTATAAAATGTGTGTATACACTCACACATATATACATGTATGTATACATATACACACACATATGTACATATATTCTACATATTTATATTTTTCCCCTTCATGTTAAATATCCTTAACAAATGCAGGGCAAATAAAACACATGTGCATCTGTGGGCCAAATTCGGACCCACGGTCCACCTTGCTATAAGTAGAGAGGAAACAGAAGTTCTGAGAGGATACGAAACTTACAGGGACCAAGACTAGTAGGTGCAGCGACTGGGGTTCAAATCTTGGGCTGTTGGACCCCAAAGCTGAGCTTGCGGGAGCCCTGGGCGAGGACCAGGCAATCACTCCCATTATGGAGCTGAATGTTCTGGAAGGAAGAAGAAAGGAGGCTGTGAAGGCACACACTGGGAACAGGGTTGGTGATCTAGGAATGCGACAATCTAGCAGAAGAAGTATTTTTTATTTTTGTTTATTTTGTTTTCAGAGGAAGGTTATCTTTACTACTTTATTATTATTTTTTGTCGTTTTCTTTATTGGAGTATAGTTGCTTTACAATACTGTGTTAGTTTATACTGTACAGCAAAGTGAATCAGCTATACGTATACATATATGCTCTCTTTTATGGATTTCCTTCTCATTTAGGTCAGCGCAGAGCTTTGATAGAGTTCCCTGTGTTATACAGTAGGTACTCATTAGTTATCTATTTTATACATAGTATCAGTGGTATATATAGGTCAATCCCAATCTCCCAATTCATCTCACACACACCCTTTCCCCCTTGGTATCCATACGTTTGTTCTCTACATCTGTGTCTCTATTTAGCAGAAGAAGTATGTTTTAGATGATTAGGAAAATCAAAACACACATGCACTCACACGTGAATAGTAGTGAGAGGAACTGGCCAGACTGAAAAAGCTTTGGTAGCAAAAGAGAGAGACCAAGGACCAGCAAAAGGAGAAAATACTGGGAGTCATCACAGCTGCTCATATTAGATTCTAACGAGTTAGTATTCAACAGTGGCTTCAAACACTACAGTGAAAACGTATTACCAATTAAAGGAAAACACCAACCTGTCCAAAATCAACCCAAAAATAGAATCGGAATCCTGCACCCTCTATCCCCAGCCCTTCCTTCAAGCCTCAATCTCGTTTGATCAATCATTGTAATAGCATCTTCCAGGCATATTAAAGACCACAGAAGTGAGCTCTGCCCTGCAGGGCGACACAGGTGAATATTTGCATATGTCAGAGTAAAGAGCATTTCCAACAGCCTCCCCTGTTCTCCAGAGACAACCCTGGGGCCTCGCAAGTATTGGCAGAATTTTAGCAGACAGTGAAATGACACACACATGTACACTCCCACTGCATGTGTGTGTGTGGTGGATGTGTGTGTGTGTGTGTACACGTGAACACAGATATCTATGATCTGTTGGGTTGATGATGCTGGCAGTGAAGCAAGGTGGGGAGGAGAGGAAAAAAAAGTGTGGAGAGAGAGGAAAATGGAGAGATATTTAATCTAAATGTAACCTTTCAATGACATTTCTTCCTGCTGTAGCCATCCAGCTAGTGAATGATGCAGCTATTCTTGGGTTAACACCTTAGGAGAATTTTTTGATTGAAAATGTGGATTCTTTTCAAGAAAATAGGGAAAGCTACATATTTAGATGCATGGTATCAAGCCATTCAGGCCGAAGGCACAGCAGGATAGGCCTTATTGGGTATGAATGTGCCAATGACAGCCTTGTCCTGTCAAGCCTCTGCTGTAATTAATTATACACGCCCTTCGAGATTTCAACAGAAATGAATCTCTGAGGGGCTCTTGGGGAAGATCCACAAAAGCCACAGAGCAGATCTCTTTGACACAGACTGAAAACATTAGGTAGCAAGGGGTTCCCTCGGCTTGATTCATGGGAAATAAAAGGAAAAATAACTTAATTTTGGTATTTGTGACAGGCAAGGCCTAAAAATCTGCAAAGGCTCCACAGGCAACAATCTGGTTTCCTCCTTTTCCATGAATGATGCACTGGGAAGGCCGAGCCGGAAGAAATAAAAAAACAACAGCCCTTCATTCAAAGTAGTTCCTTGGAAGAGCAAGGTCAGAGGGGTGAGAAGGATGGGAACATGTGACCCAGAGGACACACAAAAGCCAGGGAGGGAGCAGGGTGGGAGGGCAGTCACTGCCCCCCCCCAGCTCTCCCCACCAAAGCCAGGGTCACAGTGTCAAGTTCTCCCCTAAGATCTCCTTTTGCTCTCAGGAAAAAAAATTTTTTTTCTACTTGACGTCTATTTTTAAAGCCTTTTCCCCCCTATAGTGTACATGCTCAGGTCAAAAAGTTCACTCAGGGACTTCCCTGGCGGTCCAGTGGTTGAGATTTCACCTTCCAATGCAGGGGGTGCAGGTTCAATCCCCGGTCAGGGAGCTAAGATCCCACATGGCTCGGGGCCAAAAATCCAAAACATAAAACAGAAGCAATATTGTAACAAATTCAATGAAGACTTTAAAAATGGTCCACATCAAAAAAAAAATCTTAAAAAAATAAAAATTCACTCAGTCCACTTTCAAAATGCCTCTGTGGTGCTCCTGTCTGAGCAGCTGACACAGGCGCTGAGGGCAGGGCTTCGAACCTGCCCAAACTTACTTTGCAATAGTACAGAGTAAGAAAGGGCCAAGCGAGGGCCGGGGCCGGGGAGGGAAAAGCACTGACTCCCAGGCAGAGGGAGGCGGGAGTGTCCGAGGCCAGCTGCTACCTCAAGCATGTCAGCATCAAAAGCTGATCCAGCTGGAGTCACGGGAGCTCCATGTAACTAACTTGCATTTTCTCTTTTCTTCCTGGCTAATGGCATGTGTGTGCGTGTGTGTGTGTGTGTGTGTGAGAGAGAGAGAGAGAGAGAGAGAGAGAGAGAGAGAGAGAGTGAGAGAGAGAGAGAGAGAGAGAGATCCACTCAAAGTCCTGTCAAGAAACAACCGAGGGACTTCCCTAGTGGTCCAGTGGTTAGGACTCCGTGCTTCCACTACAGGGGGCACAGACAGGTTAACTGAGGGGTGAAACAAAACATTTTCTAGCCAAGAGGAGAATACACATAGATGTGTGTGTGTGTGTGTGTGTGTGTGTGTGTGTGTATGAAATGGGTAGTTGTATCCCTCAAACATATATTTCTCAATTATTTTGTGAAGAAATTGAGAGTAGGAGATAAAACAGAGCGTTAATATTCACTTCTCATTTTTAGCCCGAGGAGCTCATTGGGCCTGAGCAGGCCTCAGTCTATTACTTAGATTGGGCTTGTTATTCGTTTCTCCATTTTTATCTCTAGGTTTTATTGCATGTATATTTATTTTCTTTATGAAAATCATCATTTCTATGTACAGCAGAATATCCACGTTTAGTTCTCCCTCAGTTCTCCTCATTCTTTTTTCTGAATATTGAAAAATCTCCTTTTCAGAAAAAAGTTGATTAGACTTGTTTCCTGGGTGAAAAAAAATCCATTCTCCAAGTGTAAAATGAATTAGTAGGAAAGGAGCTTTTTGGAAAAAATAGAAGTATTGAATCTAGATTGGCATAACATATATTATACTGCAGTTTACTCTGAAGAGAGAGATGAGATATGGATGACATCATTCTAACAGAAAATCTCTCTGGAAAAATACTTTCCTGCTTCTAAAGAATTTTAACAAGCAGTATTTTAGATGTAAGAGTGAATCACATTGTAGGTCAAAAACAATTAAATATCCACAATTTCAATGACTGATTCGAATACAAGAGGACTGAGAAAAGTGTCATTATTTTTTTACTTAAATACAATAAAAGTTCTGCTGGAATTGTACATTTAAAATGGGTGAATCTTATGGCATATAAATTACATGTCAATGTTGTAAATTAAATGTTCGTGTACCCCCCCAAATTCATGTCGAAACCCTATGCTTCTGTGTGGCCTTGGGGAGATAATTAGGATTAGACGAGGCCATGAGGATGAAGTCTTCATGAGTGGGATTAGTGCCCTAATAAGAGTGGGGAGAGAGCTTGCTTCCCTCTCTGCTCCCTGCCATGTGAAAATACAAGAAGGTAGCTATCACAACCCAGAAGAATTCAACCACGCTGGCACCCTGATCTCGGAGTTTCAACCTGGGAGAAATAAATCTCTATGGTTTACAGGACATCCAGTTTATGGTACTTTGTTATATAGCAGCCCAAACGGACTAAGACATGCAATAAAGCTGTTACAAATACTATTGAGTTATTTCTTCATAACTATTTGCAAAGCACTAACCCATTATTTATAGGTAGGAGATCTACCGAGGGTCCACGAAGCTCTATGAGTTATCTAACTTATCCAGAGAAGGGGAGAAAAACACGCTACAATGAAAAGCCCAGACCTTACTCCTCTTGGTTCAGTCCCCTACCTCACAAGACTTGAGTGTAAAAGGGCCCAATCTATTGCCAGCATTTGCAGTTCTCCAGGACAGAAGGATAATTAAGCCAAGGCCACAGAAGTTTGTAGAAAAAGAGCCAGAAACTAAAGTCCACAGTCTCAACTGCTTCTTTCTCCATGGTAAGTTAACCATTAACTTGAGACCAAACAAGGACTTCGTCTTTTTCTCTGAGGCTTCCCTCTTCTACTGTGACACACCTGCTTCTCCCCACCCCACCTCCTAGCCCACCCTGGAAAGTTTTATCAGACAACAGCCTCCCTGAGGAAGTTCACCTTAACCCAAAGGGTCCATGCTGGGAGATAGGAAAAGAAACAGAATTGGCAGTAACACTCTGAAAGTCTCTTGGGTGCTGTTCAGCATGCCAGCATGCTAGCATGCTTTCCTGGTAGCAGATGGATCCACTAAACCTATAGGAAGCCCTCTGAGAGGTGCTTCTCAAACTTGAATCCCCAGCGGATCTAAAATGCAGATTCTGATTCTTTAGGTCTGGGCTGAGCTCTGAGAGTCTGTATTTCTCACAAGATCTCGGGAAATGCTGATGCTGCTTGAGCAGGTACCACACTAAGCAGTGAGTTTTTGAACAGCACTGTTCAAAAGAAACGTAAGGCAAGGCAAAAACGTGAGCCCCACACATAATTTTAAATTTTCTGGTAGCTACATTAAAAAAATAAAAAGAGGGACTTCCCTGGCAGTCCAGTGGTTAAGACTCCATGCTTCCACTGCAGGGGGCCCGGGTTCGATCCCTGGTTGGGGAACTAAGATCTCACATGCCAACGCGGTGCAACCAAAAGAAAAAAAAAAGTAAAAAGAAGCAGATGAAATTAATTTTAATACTACATTTTTTCTTTTTCTTTTCTTTTCTTTTTTTTTTTTTTTTTGCGGTACACGGGCCTCTCACTGCTGTGGCCTGTCCTGTTGCAGAGAACAGGCTCTGGACGCGCAGGCCCAGCGGCCATGGCCCACGGGCCTAGCCACTCTGCAGCATGTGGGATCCTCCTGGACTGGGGCACGAACCCACGTCCCCTGCATCAGCAGGCGGACTCTCAACCACTGCGCCACCAGGGAAGCCCAATACTACATTTTTAATACATTTAATACAAATGAACTTATTTACAAAAGAGAAACAGACTCACAGACTTAGAGAACGAACTTATGGCTACCGGGGGAGGGGTTGGGGGGATAGTTAGGGAGTGTGGGATCGACATGTACACACTGCTCTATTTAAAATGGATAACCATAAAGCAGAAACTAATAAAAAAAATTTAAAAAATAAAATGGATAACCAACAAGGACCTACTGCATAGCACAGGGATCTCTGCTCAATGAAACGACCTAAATGGGAAACAATCTAAATGGGAAAAGAATTTGAAAAAGAATAGGTACATGAATATGTATAACTGAATCACTTTGCCGTACACCTGAAACTAACACAACATTGTTAATCAACTGTATTCCAATATAAAATAAAAAGTTAAAAAAAATTTTAATACTACCTTTTTATTTAACCCAATAGTTCAGAATGTCATCATAACTAATATAAGAATTTATTTTTGAGGTGTTTTACATTCTTTTTTTCATATTAAGTATTTGAAATCTGGTATGTATTTTACACTTACAGCACATCTCAATTCCAACAAGCTGTTTTAAGGGCTCAGTAGCCCCATATGACCAGTGGCCACTGTTACAGGACAGCTCTAGGGACCTCCTCACGTGGCCCTGTAATGCCTGGCCAGGCACCCAACAAGCAGCAAATGCTAAGGGGAATTATTCCCATTCTACTCTATTCTTTCCTGGTGAGAGGTCTGCTAAGAGTTCCTGGCGAATCAGAAAAGGAGACAAGAAATGTCTTGTCTTTTAGGGAGGGGCATGATTCCAAGAGAGGAAGGAAGACATTTGCATTTGGGAGCCTAGCAAGGACGATAGGAAGTTCAGGGTGGCCAGGTGTGGTGGGTGAGAGACAAGGAAGAGGCCCCAGAGCTCCTGAGCTGCTCGCCGGTCCCTGACTCTTGCCCACCCATCACTGACCTGGTGCTGCTTGGGTCCCTGCCCCAGACTCTGAGGTCACGGCCAAACTCACCAACCCTATGACTTGAATTTAGTGCCAAAATCGAAGAGGGCAAGAAAGAAATTAAAGAAGTATAAAATAAAGAGAAAAAGGGAAGTGAGACAAGTGGGAGATAAAAGAATCCCAAGGAAAAGAAAAACTCCTCTAAACACGTAACCTCTATTTACTTTCTCACTTCCTCACTCTTAGTTCCCAGACTACCCACAAAAGGATAAATTTTGGAGACTTCTTTTCCTGCCTTAGCCTAGAAACAGGAGGAGGCTTGAAGCTACAGCATTTAGCTTTTACAAAAGCAGCGTGAGAGTATCCCTCGTGACTTCTACAGAATTGGCTTCTGGAAGTCATAGAACTGGAGGACCATTGACTTCAAACTCCCTTCAAGGCAGGCATTCTTTCAGAAACAAGGACAGCCAGCCAGCCCTTCCATGAGCACTTCCAGAAAGAGTTCACTACCTCCATAAGACATCCTTTTCCATTTTTAAGAAATGTTACAAAATTGTTTCTAGCAAGTGGAAATTTACCTCCATTTAAGGGTCATCCACTCATCCAGGTCCTATTTTCTGGAACTAAGCAAAATGTATGTCATCCTTATCCTTTAAATAATTGAAGACAGATGTTCTGGCGTGCTTGTCCTAGATCTCTTCCTGTTCAGGTCTGCCAACACTTTTATATCAATCTGAGACCAATATATATAATATTATAATTGTCCAGAAAGAGGATTAGTTAAGTAAATTGTAGTCCTTCCATACAATGGATTATTATGCAGCCATTTAAAAATGATGATGGAGATGTAGATTTATTGACATTGAAAGATTTTTACCATATGTTAAATGATTAAAAGGCAGGCTAGAAAACCATATGTATAGTAGGATCCCATTTTAAAAATACATATATAAGTATAGATAAACAGAGAGAAAAGTGTAGGAGAATACACACTAAAATATCACAGAGATTATTTATGGGTGAAGGCGTTATAGATATTTTCATCTTTTTGCTTAACAGCATTTTCTCATTCTTTTACAGGAACATGTGGTACGTGTATAGTACAGTTAAATAATGTTTTCTGTAAATAAATTGTAACCAGTCTTCATAGCAGATAAGGATCAATGACAAATCATTCATCATTCATTTATTCATTCAATGAATGAATGTCTACTATATGTCAGACACTGTTCTAAGTGCTGGGAGACAACAGTGAACAAGACAGTCAGAAATCCCTGTACTTCTGGAACCTACATTCTAATGAAGAAGACAGATCTCAAAAAAGAAATAAGAAAAATATATAGCATATTAGTAGTGACAAGTGGTCTGGAGAAAAAATAAAGCGGGCAAAGCGTAGCAAGTGTACGGGAGGTTGAAATTTTAGGTAAGATTGTCAGGGAAAGCCTCACAGAGAAGGTGTTAATTGAGTGAAGACCAGAAGTAGGTACAAGGATGTGCCAGGTTTAGGTGTGTGTGGAAAGAGAGTCAAGGGAGATTAAGTACAAAGACCCTGAGGCAGGAGCATGGCCCACATTCAGAAACTATCAAAGAGCCCAGCAGGGCTGGAGTGGAGGGAGCTGGGGAGAAGAAGACAAGGTCAGAGAGGAAACAAAGGCCAGATCAGCAGGGCTTCACATCACTCTAAGATGGGCAGCCCACGGAGGTTTCTGAGCACAGGGCTCACGTGATCTGACTTATGTTTTAACAGAATCACTCTGGCTGCTGCTGTTGAGAATAGACTGAAGTGGGCAAGACCAAAAGCAGGGTGACCAGGTGGCCACTGGAATCATCCAAGCGAGAGATGACAGTGGCTTGGACCACCATGGTAACCGGGTGGTTACTCAGATTAACCAATTGTTAGTGACCAGAGTATATTTTGAGAATAGAAGCCTCAGGATTTGCTGATGGGCTAGACGTGGGGTACAAAAGACAGAAAGGAGCGGGGAGGATTTGAGGAGGAGCGATTGCAGTGATTGTATTTGAGATGGGGAAGACTGGGGAAGGGGGAGGGGCAGACAGGGTTAGAAGTTAGGAGCTCAGCTTTGAACATTCAATCTGAAAACCTCTTGGACAACCAAGTGGAGGTATCAAGAAGATAAATTTTCTGGAGACAAAAGGAAAGACGCTAGATAGAGATATGTTAACCAAACAATTCAACTGAGAAAAAAAAATTCAACTGAGGACATTTTAAAGATCTTACTGGCTTTAGGCACTGATTCATGAATCAGGCAGCATCTAGTCTAGCAGATAGAGAGGAACCCCAAGGAGCTGTACAAAATGAAAAACTTTTATAGGCAGAAGGGTGCAAGAACAAGAAAGTTATAATAGGCAAAAATCGGTTCGATTATCACAAGGTTACTTTACCTATTGGCAGGGGCCTATCAGGTAGATTATCTAACTGGTGTTGATCAGGGGATTCCCGATTGACTGGTTCAAGGTTCCATTTCTGGGAAAATCAAAACCGTAATTAAGCTAAATCTCGGTTTTGGTGACATGGGGCTTCGCATAAGCAACTCCCTTTGGGGTCTGTTGTTCTTAATAGACGTAAATCAGGAGTTGTCAACAGATGGGACTTAAAGGTATGAGACTGCAGGAGATGACAAGACTGTCAGTGTAGGGAGAAGAGCTGCAAGGTCTGAGCCCTGGTGCACCCGACGTTGTAAGGTCAGGGAGAAGAGGAAGATCCAGAGAGAGACTGAGAAGCAGCTGAGTGGAGAAGGAAAAAAGACGAGAAACTCTAGCATCCGAAAAGCTAACTGAAAAAAGAGATTTAAGATGGAGGCAGTGGTCAACTGTGTCAAGGGCTGCTGCTAGGATAAGTGAAGGGAGGAACGAGGGTGACCTTGGGATTTAGCAACACAGAGGTGTAAGTGACCTTGGCCAGAGCAGTTCTGGTGGGGCAGTCAGGGCAGGAAGCAGTGGTGAAAATCTCATAGGAGTAGGATCAAGAGAGGCTGGGAGGAGAGAAACTGGAGACAGCTTTCTGGGAGCTTTGCTCTAAAGTGAAGAAAAATAGAATCATAACTAGAGATGAGGAATCCAGAGAGGGTTTTTTGTTTTGTTTTTTCTGAGATGTGAAACATAACAGCATGTTTGTCTGTAAGTGGAAATGATCCAGGAGAAACAATACGGAAGAGAAGGGAAAATTACCCGTGCAGGGTTTTGGGTAGATGAATAGGTATGGGATCCAAGCACCAGTGGAAAGCGAAGCCCTTGCTAGAGGCACAGGCTCATCCTCCACGGTACCAAGACAAAAGGAGGAAATGGGAACAGATGCATCTACCAATAAGTAGATAATATTGTAGGAGCGTGTAGGGCTGGTCTCTGATTGATTTAATTTTCTTAGTGAAACAGGAGGCAAAGGATATCTGCTCAAGGTGAGGATGAGGTGTGAGGTGAGGTTGGAGGAAAGAGGAGAAAGTGTGAACCTATCATCTAGGAGAGGGAGAAGAGTAAAGGGATTACGGTACTTGTTTGCTAAGCAGCATTAAAGGTAGGCACACTTGAGTTCAGTGACCATAACATCATGTTTGAGGCCTCCGATTTATAATTCCCTTTTTTTTTTTTTTTGCGGTACGCGGGCCTCCCACTGCCGTGGCCCCTCCCATTGCGGAGCACAGGCTCCGGACGCGCAGGCTCAGCGGCCATGGCTCACGGGCCCAGCCACTCCGCGGCATGTGGGATCTTCCAGGACCGGGGCACGAACCCGTGTCCACTGCATCGGCAGGCAGACTCCCAACCACTGCGCCACCAGGGAAGCCCCTGTATTTCCTTTTTAAAGAATAACTAGGAATCAGTCAATGGAAATATTGACTTCACTACTAAAATCACAGAGCCCTAGACTTTTTGAATGGGAGGCTACTTTAAATACTGTCATTCAACTTCTTTCTTTCATAGAGAAAAACATAGGAGACCAGGGAAGTTAAGATGTTTACTAAACGAGGTCCTTAAACAAGATAGTGGCAGAACTCAGATCCTTATGGAGGGGAAGAGAATAAATAATTGCGTGGTGTGTCCCCCAAATACAGACTACACATTAATAGCTGAAACGTATATAACACTTTCTTGCTAGAGATGTACAATAATGGCACGGGCTACCTGAGAGGGAGTGAAGGTTAAAAGACATCTTTTAAGTATTGTGAAGGATGGTTCATGCATTACAGAGTTCGTCTAAATTACCCTCCCAATTCCAATGTGCTACCCTTAAGATGAAGTGTTCAAGGGTACTGTGCATGAGAAGAAGCATACCAGGGGCAGCGTTAGGACTACTAGGGTAACTAAGGCCCGCAGCTCACTTAACAAGCCTCCTCCCCTAACGTCTTCAATTACAACTTTTGAAATGGCAGAACTGACTGAAGTTCCTGATTTCCCCTGCCTGTGCTATGGTACCTGTGCTTATCCAGCAGGAACTGTCTATAAAACAAGTAGCCAGAGGAAGAGGTAGGAGACCTAAGATGCTTGAATATTAACAGGACAGGTAATTAGTCCTTGAATAATTGATGCACTTAGGCTCCAAGGCTATTATTCTGACAAACATTCCTAATGGTGCTAAAACTAATCCAAAGATTTCCCAGTGCCAAGCAATGAATGGACCACAAGTTTGCTCCAGAGGAAGTGTACAGAAATGATGATTATGTTGCTATTCTAATAAATAGGAATTGCCACAGGAGAGAAGTTGCCTTTAAACAAAATCTGGGGAAGTTTCCTTCAATCTAGTTTGTTCCCTAGCATGTTTGTAGTTTTTAAAATTTTCCACAGCATATTGGAAAAGAATTGGGGGAATGATAAAGACAGTTATAACATGTCCACTGATAATTGCCGCGTGTCAAGCGGGGCTGGCAGATTCGGCCAGAGCCCTGTTAGATTCAGTTTATTATTTATAGCAAAAGAGCAAGGAGCAAAGGTGCCAGCTCCTGTGTCCTCTGTCCCACAGAGGGGGCCAGGTGACTACAACATGGGCGATAGGAAGCTCTATTGCAGAGGAGCCATCACCAAGCCCAGCTAAAGAGTTTAAAGCCTGCAGTTGTGCGCTCACAGTAAGGACAAGGCCTCAAACCTCATCAGAGGCTGGGAAGCAGTGAGGCACTGTCTCATGTTGGCTTCCCAGGGAGACTGGGAGGCAAGTGGGAAATGCCTGATAGCATCTTCTCACAAGCCTCTCATGTTCTGAGACAATCACAGGGCCTGCGTGGAGACATGCACAGATCGCCACGGTGCCAGGGCAGAGCCGTCCCCTATACCATGGTGGGCTTAGAGTCTCTTGGGAAGGCTGGTGAAAGAGAGGGAGGAATGACATGCAGAAATCAGTAAAAATAGTCAAAAGAGCTCTGATTAGGAAGCTGAGTCACTGACTAGTCAGCAAGAGAAAGAGGACCTACAGGCAGCATTGGCTCATTGAGGGGGGACCCACTAGGGGCAAGGAGCTGACACACAGCCCATTGGACACAACATAACGGGAGAGTCCAGGGCATCCCCAGCACATGGATCTGAAAACACTACTTCACATCAACAAAATCAAAAGCTATTCAGAACAAAGAATTTTTAAAGGCTAAAGAACTGTTCTGAGAAACATATTATGTTATGTTATATGAATATGCATTTGAAGAGTTTCTGTCATAGATGGTGCTCCCTAATTATTGTGCTCAACAGATTTTGCTAGAATCTGGATCTTCCTAATCCTTCAGACCCTACACAGCTACAACCTGGTGGAATAAGCAGGGAAAAAGTATAATTTAAAAAGAGAGAGAGGGCTTCCCTGGTGGCGCAGTGGTTGGGAGTCCACCCGCTGATGCAGGGGACACGGGTTCGTGCCCCGGTCTGGGAAGATCCCACATGCCGCGGAGCACCTGGGCCCGTGAGCCATGGCCGCTGAGCCTGCGCGTCCGGAGCCTGTGCTCCGCAACGGGAGAGGCCACAACAGTGAGAGGCCCGCGTACCTCAAAAAAAAAAAAAAAAAAAAAGAGAGCGAGAGATCCAAAACAGTTGTTTGCTTAGCACTCTATACTTCAGAGTAAAGACACTATTTTCAAAACTAAAATGACAGTTGTTAGAATTTTAGTTTTGGGAGGAATCTTTGAGATGATATAATCCGAAGGTTTCCAAACATTTAAAACTTTTAGCTCCAGAAGTCACTTTTCAAACAAAAGCCCATGAAAAGGGAAGCGGGCCAGTCCATCTCACTCCACCGTCTTCTAATCCCACCCACTGCTCTGAGGGACCTTGAGGACACTCCCAGAGCAAAGTTGAGAAACCACTAATTTAGCTGAATTCTCCTGGTTTACAGCTAAGAAAACTAAGGTCCAGAAGGGTGAGGTTATTTTTCCGATGTTAAACTTCTAGTTTAGAGAAACAGCTTGCACATCTGAGCATTTCTTCACATACAGTGCTGTTTCTAGTCAACTACTCATTTCTAAATTGCTACATAGTTTGATCTACTAATACAAAATTGCACTAGTAAGGATGTGTTCCAAAGCAAAACTGACTTTTAGAATTCTATTGTTCTGAGACTGAAATTATGCTTTTAAAAATCACTTTTGGGAGGGCTTCCCTGGTGGCGCAGTGGTTGAGAGTCCGCCTGCCGATGCAGGGGACATGGGTTCGTGCCTCGGTCTGGGAAGATCCCACATGCCGCGGGGCGGCTGGGCCCGTGAGCCATGGCCGCTGAACCTGTGAGTCCGGAGCCTGTGCTCCGCAACGGGAGAAGCCACAGAGGTGAGAGACCTGCGTACCACAAAAAAAAAAAAAAAAACACTTTTGGGGCTTCCCTGTTGGCGCAGTGGTTAAGAATCTGCCTGCCAATGCAGGGGACACGGGTTCAAGCCCTGGTCTGGGAAGATCCCACATGCCGCGGAGCAACTAAGCCCGTGCACCACAACTACCTGAGCCTGCGCTCTAGAGTCCGCGAGCCACAACTACTGAGCCCACGTGCCATAACTACTGAAACCCGCGCGCCTAGAGCCCATGCTCCACAAGAGAAGACACCGCAATGAGAAGTCCGCGCACTGCAACGAAGAGTAGCCCCCGCCCGCCGCAACTAGAGAAAGCCTGCGCACAGCAACAAAGACCCAGTGCAGCCAAAAATAAATAAATTAAATAAATAAATTTTTAAAAAGTAAAAAATAATAAAATTACCTTTAAAAAAAAATCACTTTTGTTCCCCTACTGGACTAGTTCCATGGCATCAAGAATAGCTTCCATTCTTAGTAATTTAAGCATTATTTTATCAGAAATTTAAGAATATGTGACTTTAATGTTTCATTGCATTATCTACCAATATTTTAATTTACTCTTAGACCCAAAACACTTTCCAAAGGAGAGCATCTCCAATCTGGTAATTTATGTCAACAAGAAAATATGATGAATTAATATAAATCAGATTTACTGCCAACTTTTCATGAATAAATTTATTTTGTTAAGTAGCTTATTAATTAAATAGGAGTATGATAAGATAAATGATAATAATACAAATAAATTATAGCCCCAAGTTTCTTGTTATTTTCAGAGAGAAATGTTGTAGGTTATAGCCATGAACAGGAAAACATGTTATACTTTCAATACCAAAATTCAAAAATAATTTTGGCATAGCTGCTCCATCAGTATATGAAAATTAAATAAATAAAAAAGACGCTGGAACACATTCTTTTTTAATTTATTTATTTATCTTATTTATTTATTTTTGGCTGCATTGGGTCTTTGTTGCTGCGCACGGGCTTTCTCAAATTGCGGCGAGCAGGGGCTACTCTTCGTTGTGGAGCAGGGGCTCTAGGCACACAGGCTTCAGTAGTTGTGGCACACAGGCTCAGATATCCTTGATTGTGGTGCATGGGCTTAGTTGCTCCATGGCATGTGGGATCTTCCCGGACCAGGGCTCGAACCAGTGTCCCCTGCATTGGCAGGCGGATTCTTAACCACTGCACCACCAGGGAAGCCCCTGGCACACATTCTTAATGATTAATATTCTGCACATATTTTGAGTGAGACAAGACATGAATCAATGAATGCTGACAATCTAGCATATGCTGTGACAAATGAGTGTCATAGACAAGATCAGCAACTTTGAATATCAAGATATATTGGAAGATTCCTTGTCTTCTCTCTACCCAAAGAAACCAGATGTATTATTTGGCTTCTGCTAAGCATCACAATGAGCAACAGTTTATTGAGGTGCTGCTGTATGCACTGGGCCACCATCCCAAAACAATAAGGATTTTTAAAAGACAGCTATCCTAATGTAGCTTGTTCTTCTTGAGCAGACATAGGACATAGAAAGATAAATAAGTCAAGGAAACATATTTGCATCAAATTATTACTACAGGTAATGAGTGTTGCCGAGGAAAAGTAACTAAGGATTTCTCTGGAGGGGGAAGTCTTCTTGAGGGTAGGATGGCTTGAAGGAAGGTAGCTCTTAGATAAGCAAAGGGCAGGTCTTCACAGTATGCACTACGACAGGTCTAGACAGGACTATGGGTATATGCACTCAAGTGTGTATAGATAAGTTTGGCTGGAAGAGAGGAGCTGTGAAGGGAAGCACATATGTTGTTGATGATCACGCAATGAAATGTGGTTCATACAGGTTAGAAGAGACAAGAGGTGGAGGCTTGAAAACCAAACTATGTTGGGACCTTCCAACAGGGGAATGGAAGGAGATTGAATGAAGGACGTTCCCACTGGAAATCATAAATTGCTCTTGGCCTATTTGGGAGTGTCGTGGGAAGGTCAGTCTGGCAGGAGCGTATGTAAAGGATGGGTTTGAGGAAGGAGAGATTAGCAGCAAGGATACCAGTCAGAAAACTAATGTGCTGGTTCAGTCACCAAGTGATGAAAAGCTGGGAGGCTGGGAGAAATCAAGATGACTGAAGATTCTAGTGTGGGTGACTAGGAGTCTTTATACTTGCTGAATGAATGATTGAACAAGGGAGCAAGGGCAGAAACTCAGAGTGAAAGCTGGTTTAAAAGGGATAGATGGTAAGTTTGGATTTAGACAAACCAAATTTATGGTGATGACTGAATACGGAGGTGGAGGTCCTCAGGAAGCAGCAGGAGATGTGAGACTAATCAGAGCGATCAGAGCTGTAGACATAGGTTTGGAATTAATCTCCAGGGAGGTCAACGTTTAAGCCATGGCAGTAGAAGGGTCCTACACTGGGAGCTCATGTACAGAGAAGAACAACAGAGAAGGCTGAAGAATGAGGTTGAGACATGTTCAAACTTAGGGAGAAGAAAGAGGAGTTGGAAGTAACAAAGAACCCAGAAAAGACATAATCTGAGAATTAAATGGAGAAACAGGACAATGAAACGTCGTCAGTGCTGACTGGATCAGAGAGGTTAAGGAGAAGGACAGCAAAGATCATCCATAGCCTTGGAAAGAATAGCTTCAGGAAAATAACAAGGTGAAAGCTAAATTGCAATGGATTAAGGAGTAAAGGTGGCAAAAGCAAGTGTGATGCTTAGCAGTAGAAAGAAATGACAGCCGTTGAAGGGAAAAGAAAGTAAGGGAAAGATCTTGGTCTTAAAGAAATACCTGTGGTACAGAGCGTAAGTACTGCAGGGCACCACGCTTGACCTCTATGGACTGCGGAGGTGATATATGGTTTGGCTCTTTAAATTTGATTTCTACTTTTTAGTTTGGCAGTTGACATGCACATCTTTTGATAAAGGACCCTCTACTAATTCTTTATACTTGTATTTTATTTTCTTAAATACTTTTTAACCCAATGTACATTCTACAAGTAAGGATACAATGATATATTTTGTTCCATTACATGACGCTTTGTACTATATAAGGTTAAATGTAGAATTTATAAAAGTTATAAAGCAAAAGACAAATATATTTTAGTTTACAGGGTTTCAGTAACTGAATACATGCTAGAATATTTTGGAACTTGAGTAAAAGTAACTCTATTTGTTGGTTAACCATGTCCTCTTGTATTACAAAAATCAGCACTCCTTTATCAGACCCTTTATCTTCAGACACTTCTTACCCAAGCTTCGTGCCTACCCTCATCCTACTTCTCCACAGCTAACTTTTGTTCTTTTGCTCATTTTCTTTCCACTTTCCCCTAGACACCTATGTTGTTTGTATCTTCAGTCTTTTCCTCTAGTCATAAAATGAGCATAACTAAAATAACAAAGTGCTTACTTATTAGTATGTGCCAGGGACTACTGTACATGCTCTCCATGGGTTGTATCATGTAATCCTCCCAATGAATTTTACGGATGACGAAACTGAAGCAGGGAGAGGTTAAATAACTTACCCAAGATCACATAGTTTGTAAAAAAAAAAACGAAGCCAAGATTAGAAAACAAAGGAAGTCTTACTCCAAAGTCCATAGCCTTAACCAATTGCTACACTGTTTCTCACCAGATCCTGTCTCTTCAAATCTGCATTCCTTCCAGTCATGAACTTCTTCAGAGTACTAACTTCATTCAGTAATATTTTCCTGTGATTATGGGCAACCCACATCGTGCCAGGGGCTGGGGGTTCAGGCGCTAAGAGCATGGACGCTGGAGCGCCCTGTCCAGGTGAGGTGAACAAAAAGTCATTAGAATGGAGTGTGAGGGGTGAATGCACGTTCACAGGCCCTCACAGGCCAGCGGCAGGGGAGGGGCTGACTTTCCTCAACACCATCACCCCTAGGCAAGTCAGCCTAGCCTTTACTAGATAAGAGACTGGAAAAATTATTGAAGCTATTTTCAGGTCTGTAAGTAAAATATAACAGATTACGTAGTGTTCTCCAAAATCTGTCCTTATCTTTCTTCTTCATCACTTATAGCTGGCTTCAACAATCAACTGTATGCCCATAGCTTCTGCATCTGCAACTTCAGCTTGGGCCTCTCTTCTGAGCCCTAACTATAATCAGTTGTCCATGCCAATGGGATGCCCCTGCTTCCAACTCAAACCTTAAGTATTTAAAACCCATTGAGAACCAAACCAAACCAACCCACTGACTCTCTGAAACCGTTGTGTGTTGAGAGTGGTGCTGTCCACACCTGCCACCAGCACCACCATTCTTCCAGAAATCCAGGGAAGAAGCCTCTTTTTATTCTTCCTCCTCCTCCTCCCTTGGTCCTGACATCTAGTCAGTATGTTTCCAAGTTTTTTTTAATTCCTCCTTCCTTTCCATTTTTTTTTTTTTACTGCCACACCAGTTTCAACTTCACTAGCAAGCCTAACCATTGCAGTAGCAGCATCCTAACTCACCTCTCTACCATGAACCCCTGTCTCTTAAATGAGGCCAGATTAGTCTTCCTGAATCACAGCTGACCATCTCTCACTGTCCCACTGCCTAGTCTGTCCTTCCATGCTCATTATGCTCTCACCCCCATTAACTTCTCCTCACCCCTCTCCTTCATACATCTTATACATGTCAAGTTAAACCGCTCCCTATTTTCAAACAAACCATGAGGCATCCTGACTGTGTATGCAGCTTCCTCCATCTGGAATACTTTATTTTTGGATGTCCAAATACTGCTCATCCTTGAATGCTCTGATCAGATGTAAAATTTTCTCCTCCCTTTGGTTGGAAATGATCTCTTTCTGACATGAACTTACACAGCATTCTATCGCACTTCTAAGCACTTGACGATTTATACCTTGTTTGTGTAGTTCTGCATCTTCTCTCTTCTACGTGGCAGTCTTGGAGTGCAGAATCCCGTTGTGATTCATTCTTATACGAATATATACTGTCCTTAACACAAAGTGCTAAAAAATATAAACAAGTGAATTAAAAAAAAATGAATGGAAGGGCAAAAAAGACAAAAGATGGAATGACAGAAGATTGGAAAGATGGAAGAATAGAGGCAGTAATACAGCATACTACCATGGGCTAGAATGACATTTCAGAATTCTAAGCAGTAGGCATCTTTCCATCACAGGGATTTAAAGTAGGAAAAATAACTGACTATAGTCACATGTTAGAGAAGAATTTTCCAAGAAGCCAGTTATGTGAAACAAAGTAGTACCACCTTAATGTTCAGATGCACACATTGCTGAAAGCTAGAAATTAATGCAAATAAGTAGGTTTTTTAACAATACAGCGTTTTTTTTTTTAAGAATTGTTGTTTTGGGGCTTCCCTGGTGGCGCAGTGGTTGACAGTCCACCTGCCGATGCAGGGGACATGGATGCATGCCCCGGTCTGGGAAGATCCCACATGCCGCGGAGAGGCTGGGCCCGTGAGCCATGGCTGCTGAGCCTGCGCGTCTGAAGCCTGTGCTCCGCAACGGGAGAGGCCACAACAGTGAGAGGCCCACGTACCACAAAAAAAAAAAAAAAAAAAAAAAAAAAAAAAAAATTGTTGTTTTTGCGGGGGGGGTTTAATTAATTTTTATTGGAGTATAGTTGCTTTACAATGTTGTGTTAGTTTCTGCTGTAGAGCAAAGTGAATCGGTTATACATATACATATATCCCCTTTTTTGGATTTCCTTCCCATTAGGCCACCAAAGAGCGCTGAGTTCCCCGTGCTGTACAGTAGGTTCCCATTAGTTATCTATTTTATACATATTAGTGTATAGATGTCAATCCCAATCTCTCAATTCATCCCACCCCTCCTTCCCCCCTTGGTATCCTTATGTTTGTTCTCTACGTCTGTGTCTCTATTTCTGCTTTGCAAATAAGTTCATCTGTATCGTTTTTCTAGATTCCACATATAAGCAATATTATACGATATTTGTTTTTCTCTTTCTGATGTACTTCACTCTGTATGAGTCTCTAGGTCCATCCACATCTCTGCAGATGGCACAATTTCGTTCCTTTTTATGGCTGAGTAATATTCCATTGTATATATGTACATCTTCTTTACCCATTCCTCTGTTAACGGACATTCAGGTTGCTTCCATGTCCTGGCTATTGTAAATAGTGCTGCAATGAACATTGGGGTGCATGTATCTTTTTGAATTATGGTTTTCTCCAGGTATATGCCCAGCAGTGGGATTGCTGGGTCATATGGTGGTCCTATTTTTAGTTTTTTAAGGAACCTCCATACTGTTCTCCATAGTGGCTGTATCAATTTACATTCCCACCAACAGTGCAAGAGGGTTCCCTTTTCTCCACACCCTCTCCCGCATTGATTGTTTGCAGATTTTTTGATGATGGCCATTCTGACTGGTGTGAGGTGATACCTCATTGTAGTTAATAAGGGAGATGAAAGAGCAAGGAGCTAGAGATACACTAATGAAGGAGTTAAGAAAACATATTCTCTTCTAAACTTGAATTTTTGCTTGTACCTGGCAATCCACAGGCTCTCAGCACCACCCCTTTAAACACTGCCTAACTCAAACATTTCACTAATAAGCTTATCTCCTTAAGGCTATTTTTAAAAAAATCAAATCAAGAACTCAGCACAATCTCAAAAGTTTCTGCATTTACACAGATATTTAGAAAAGCATCCTTAAAGAAAAGGAGTTTTAAATCAACTACTATATAACTGAAGAAATGGACAGATGAATTTCAAGCATTATTCTTCATACCCTGTCAATTTCAAAGGCAGAGAAACGGATGAATGAAGCTCTGTCAGTGCTGGCCATTTCACTAGCACTGTGGTCATCTGCTTCTAGCTGCAGAACGTTAATTTCTTTTAGAGAAGCAAAGTACAATTTTGGAATGTATCTTAAACATGCCTGGATTAGACAGAAATCAAGGAAAAAGTCCAAATGTCCCACAAAAATTAAAAATCATAAATCTCTACACGAGGAATGTGTGATTAGAAGATTACTAATTTTTCTTTGTGAATTTTTTCCTAGCCTCTATTTGTACCACAAAATCCCTCAGCACAGGAAATGAAAAGTTCCAATCCACATATTAAAAAAAAAAAAATTCAATTCCAAGGAAATACAAGGCACTTGGCAATGCCTTAAGCAGCGGTCCCCAACCTTTTTGGCACCAGGGACCTGTACCCGTCTGTGGCCCAGGGGTTGGGGACCCTTGCCTTAAAGGAAGAGTGTTTCTTCCAGTTTTTTCTTTGTTCTTATGAACAAACAAAATTCATGAAAATGAATAGAGAAAGGGCTCCTGATTAAATGAAATAGAAATTGGCTTGTAAGACCTCCATTATAGCATATAACAATTTCCAATGCAACTTCTAGTTGGATTTCAAGGTTGGATACCACATTAAAGTCATCTTGAGTAGCATTTAATTGATCCATGGTTATTACACAAATATTAATCATTGTTAGTCTAACCATTGTTAGTCTAACCATAAAGTACCATGAATATAGCCCCCTGGGGCTCTTGACAAAATATAAGGTATATATAAAAAAAAAATATATATATATATATATATATATATATATATATATATATATACTCTATTTAAATAACAAAGGGGAAAAAAATACCTACCCTGGATTAGCAGCTTCCATCAATATCCAAGCAAAAGAAATGAAACCAAAAGCAAGGCTACTTCACAGCAAGATTTATTAATACATCCAAAAGAAAGAAAGAAAAATCATTTTGTCACACTATATACAGATAATACATACAGTGTTTTATACACATATTACATCAGTTTTTACACAAGAAAAATATACATAAAAATGTAAACTTTTGTATACAAAAACCCTTAAACAAATTAAACAAGGACCAGATAACAAAAGGAGACCAATCCATTATTATTTCATCAAATTTTTAAAACGGTAATACAGTACATTCATTGAGATATATATGGAAAACGTGAGCCATCTCTTCTTGTTTAAAGGGAAATTACAAACCGAAAGCCCATCATCTCCCAAAATGTGGTCTCCCCCAGCAACAGCACACCCAATGCTGTAGATATGCCTTTGCTCAGAACTGGGGCCTCTTCCCAAAATCTGCCAGTCTCCTCATCTAGCTCCTATAGTCTGTGCAGAAACAAGTGGCTCCTAGCTTTTGTGCATATAACTAAGCTTCCAGCCACTATTTACACAAATACAGAGAAGATTCTCAGTTTGTAAGTTCCCTTTAAGCAGCTTTTTTTTTTTTGTATATATTTTTAATGTATGGCCTTAAAACATACTTGTGTGCCAAGGTGAAGGAGAACACTGAAAAAGAAGGGCTTTGAGAACGGCTAGTCCTTGCTACCGTGCAGTTACTTTGTTAGAAGAGATTTCAAAACTGTGCAACCTGTCATTTTACTGGTTTCCAATAAGCTACCTCACCTTTGATTTCCCACTGCAACTTGGTTTCAATCTGTACTTCAGTACTCTGGTTAGTACCATACAATTGCCAAGAGGCTTGTTAAAGGCTGCTTCTGATATCAAGTTTCAGCTAAGCTACTCTGTGAAATCCCTCAAACCCCAACCTCTACTTGAGTCTTCAGGGGTACTCTTACTCCACCTGTTTTTTGTTAACATCTTAAGATTTAGGATTGTCCATCTACAAACTCCTCTCTCTGTAAGGTCTTGAAATGGAGTCTGCTGCCAACTCATCACAAAATAAAATATGTAACAGTTTTCTCTTAATATTCTTTCGTTCAGTGTATCAAATTGATATACTAATGAAAAATACCTGAAGCTGTGGGGAGTAGGAATTAAATCTAGGTCAAGTGCATGCAGACTTGGAGTTCTTTAAAAAAAAAAAAAAAAAAAAAGTCTGGGAAGACCTCTAACTAAATAAATGCAAAACCTACTTAAGACAACTGCATGAGAGAGCTGCCTTCTCTCAAAGCTGAATTTTGAACAAGGCTGAATAACTATTAGGTGATATATTTCCCTGCAGCTAGAGAGTAGTTAACTTCCCCCAGGCAAAATGATCTTAATGATCATTATTTATTAATGAAAGGAAGAGGCAAATTGGTGAATTAAGTTGATCTAGGAGATGGTGGATGACATACAGTAATGGAAATGTTAGGACTGCTTTATAACTGAAATAAACAGGCTAGTTTGTGGTACATCTCCATTTCAGAGAGAGGAAAATGCATAAGGTTCCCCAGGTGAATCTCCAGCTCTCTTCCTCTCACGTGACAGATGGCATTTTTAAAATGACAGTCTCCCTTTCAGTTAAAAAAAATAAAAATAACAATAAAAGGAAAAGGAAGATAAATAAATAATGTGTGGACGTCTTTAGATGAGACTTTTAAATGTTCTTTAAATAACTTTTGATAATGTATTTTAAATCATTACATACAACTGCCATTGCAGTGACAATATTCCAGTAGGGGCAGCATTTTGCTAAATGTAAAAGATTGCCATTTAAAACTCATACATATACATATGTATATACAGTATATCAACACTATTTATATACATATATATCTAGAGAGCAACATTTCATTGCCTTTGAACATCTATATATCCACTCCCACAATATATACTAGAGACATACTGTGTGAGTATATATGAAAGTATATGTACACATGCTCCAACATGTATATATACACTTTTGTCTGTGTGTGCATAAAAGCTTTAAAGGCACAATATATAGGGATGCAAGTTTTCTAGAGAGCTGCAGCAAAGTTAAAACAGAATGTCATCAATGTGAGAAAAGTCAAAAGGAAATATAGCAGAGCTCATTACACAAGAATTCATTAAAGCAGTTTCACCATGAATAAAATGAATTATAGAATTTAAGAGGCTTAGGTTATAGAATTCAAGAGGCTTTCCATTAAAATGAAAATGGTAAATTTATGATTAAAACACAAAGTAAACCAAACTTTTGAAAGGACAAATTAATGACAATAAATGACAAAATAAACCTAACACTAATGTCAATCATAAAATCATAATTATGTTCTTTTCCAATTTAAGTAAAACGTCCCAAAATTATCTACGTAAAACTTTCAAAGTAGTCTTGTTTGAATGTTGGTTTTTGGGTTTTTTGGTTGGTTGTTTTGAGACAAAGATGATGCCCAATTCTCAAAATTACTATAAAAAGTTATTATATACAAAATTTGTATCTTCTGGGAAATTTCAGAGACAAAGATATTTAAAAGAAACGAGTGAAATATTAATGAAATATGGCTAAGCCAAATGATTCTGGCTAGAAAGGACATTAATAAAGGGAAAAAAACACAACGAAGTGTGATTTTTAAATGGTGAGAGATTGACTTAGAAGGTAATGAAGATGAAGAATAGTGAGGCTGGCAAGTAAGTACTGTTCTAAGAGGAACTCATAAACAAGACTATAATCCTAAGGACTTCCATCTTTGTATGCTCTGACGATTACCCTAGACTGTCACCTCTTCTTGCTTATAGAATAATCCAGAATTTTCCATAGACGTATAATCTTGCTTAACAAAGGCTGTTTATCTATTATACACACACTTTTTTTTAGGGAGATATATGTATATATATATATATTTATCTATACACACACATATACATACGTGTATATATAGATTTATACAAATGTATAAATAAACATAATACTTCTCAATCTTTCCACTGACAAGGCAAGTTCACATTCAGCAAAGTGCCACCACATCCCATATACACATCTCTGTACAGATATACACAAAAGGGTCTATTTTCACCCTTCAATCGGGGAATTTATTCTAGCAAATCCCATAGTAACTGAAGGGAGAAATGGCACCAATACAACCTCCCTTCTTTCATTTGCATGCATATGTACAAGAAATATGCAGATTTTAAAAACCTATAAAGCAAGAGTGAATGAAACTGGGAGATGCTGCAAAAAATACAACTGTAAAAAGAACAACATACAAAGCTTTCCCAGGTCTTGAGTTATCTAAGATGAATGAGGCTTCAAAGGTAACTACAAATTCAGATGGATTATTAGAAGTTGTTTTGACATGTTTCAAAGTATATGATTTTTTAATATTAAAAATACATGTGATTGGAGCATTTAATAACAACTCTAGCTTTGACTATTTTAGACCACCAGATACTTCAGTAATGAATGTATAGCAAAAAGACAAAACTCAAAATATAGGAATGTATTTTTTTTTAAATTCCAGATAAATCAGGTAAAAAGTCAAGGGTAGCATAACTTTTCATATAGCCAAAATATGGGGGTTGGGGGGCATGCTAACTTCATAAATAACAACACAACTGAGTAACTTTTTTTTTTTAATTTTGGAAATAACTGAAATCAACCCAGCTTTTTGAAATGTGCATGGTGAAATGATCCCACCAACTCTTTAAACAAAGCAGCCCCTTAAAAAATGGCATTCTTGGGCTTCCCTGGTGGCGCAGTGGTTGAGAGTCCGCCTGCCGATGCAGGGGACACGGGTTTGTGCCCCGGTCCGGGAAGATCCCACATGCCGCAGAGCGGCTGGGCCCGTGAGCCACAACTACTGAGCCTGCGCGTCCGGAGCCTGTGCTCCGCAACGGGAGAGGCCGCAGCAGTGAGAGGCCCGCGTACCGCGAAAAAAAAAAAAAAAAGGCATTCTTTATAAAAGGCCTATACTTTTCTTAATTTCACCAAGAAAAGGTGATCAATAATATAACTCAGAAGATGAAGAAATCTATTATTAACATAAAAAAGGTTCAGCTGATCTCTGGTCCCATCACCCCAATAGATAAAGACAGCTCATGTCCAGGTCTGTTTCTCTCTTATTTTTACTCTCAAAAGTGAGAGGCTGGTCTTTAGAACCTGCTGTTTCTTGAGTCATTTTAAAAACATAGCATAAGTTAATCAAAAGGTTAAAATAAAATGCACATGATATCAGAGCTAGCCTTTTAACATAACATAATCAAGAATTTGGTGTATTTATACAACAGAGACGATGAGAAAGTAACTCCAATACCCTCAACTAAATAAACCATATTTCTACCATACATTGTTACCTTTTTCTCTTTTTACCTAAGCACACATTCATCTCTCTCACACACGTGCCCCCAATGTATATTTTTGCATGTGTGTAAAAGCACAGACATGTACATGCACACAAGTACTTTAATTCTATTTTTAAGTCACAGTGGGAATTCCTTAGTGAGGAGGGATAAAAAGTTCCTGAATAAGACACTGAGAACATCTAGATTTATTATTTTCTCTATTTTACTTCCCAACTTAACTGTAATTAAAGAATAAATCCATAGGAAATAAAAGAGGTTTTAAAAACTTAGTTTACAAATTCCAGCTACAGTAGTTGGGAGCTTTACTTGATCTATGTATTTCTATTTACCCTGTAACTAAGCTTCTAGCCATCGTAAGTGTAAACCACAGATCATTTACTAAAGAGACATCATTCTCAACAGTTCTATGAGCAGAAATAAATGGTCTAAAGGTGTTCTATGTTTTGAGGCCCCAGGATATCCTTTTATTTTATATATCTGCAAGGTAGCAAAGGATAGCTATACACCTTGACACGGCAGAGATCCAGTGTAAAAAGGTGCTTCACTAGTTTGTTTTGTAAAAAAAAAAAAAAAAAAAAAAAAAAGCTCATATATAATTTTTTAGCTATTAAACACATAGGCAACATAATTCATTACACTCAATACAGCTTTAGTATAAAACTTATAATTTATGAGGTGATGTTAATAGTATAAATTAATATACCTTTTCTCTTAAAATCTACAATAAGTATTCTGAAAGCTCATTGGGGAAGGAAATTTTTAAATAAAAGTTTTAAAGCTGTGCGTGGTGGGAAAGGATTCTGTATGCTGAGGCTGAGATGAGAGCCTGAAGGAGAAGGGAAAGCGTCCCATGCAAGACACCGTGGGCTACGAACCAAATGTTTTCTCTTTCTTGCGCTCTCTTCAATGATGAGTCACCTTTAGCTTCTTTTAAAACTATTTTCTTATTTTAAAAACTGCCCTAATTTCCACAAGGAATCCCTGAGACATACTCAACACTATACAGTGAAAAGAACTATCACTGTTGAGAGGAACTGATTCAACCCTTCAGAGCAGATGAAGACACCGTCACAAGCACCAAACCTCCCATCCCTTCCATACTCCTCGGCTTGAGCCAACTGTACCTCAACAACGCAGGGTGGAGTCATTTCAGGGCAAATCAGTCTATTCCCCAAGTAAAAGCAAGGGTGGCATTTAGCTGCATTAGAGCCTTCTGCACGGCATGTTGAAAATTTTTCCAAGGGTAACTTTGGGTGCATATAGAGCTTACTTCAGTGGTCCCCAGCTTAAAAAAACAAACAAAAACCAAAACCAAGTGAAAGAAGAGGATTCTGTTACTCTTAGGCCAGGAGCAGTACAGATTGTGTGTGTGTGTGTGTGTGTGTGTGTGTGTGCGCGTGTGTGTGTGTGTGTGCGCGCGCACGCACACACACTTTGGTGCCGGGGGTGGGCTGAGCAATCAGGCAGAAGGGGAAACAGAAGGAAAGCTGTGCTGCCCTCCATTGCTAAGAGTTAGACAGGTTTTCTCTAATAAGACTGTTTTTGGACTGAACTTCAGATCACCAAAACCCTGCCACTCAAAAGTAGCCAAACATCCCCAAGATTTGGGAACCTGGGGTAAAAAAAAGTCATTCCAAGTTTGCTCTCTCTTTTTCTCTCCGAAATGCCATGTTTCTTTTTATTTGCTCTGTATCACAGTGCAGAGAGGAAAGCTAACAAAAAATCAGAGCTGGAGTGAAAAGAGAATTTTTCCTATTTAGAAATAAGGTTAAGTTTGACCCACAATTTTCGCATTAATGACACCGGTCATTAGGAGAGACATAATTATTCATTTACGTTTTATGTTTTCTTTCCTAACTCACTGGTTAGGAAAGAAGAAAATGCTGAACGGAGATCCAACTATGCCCTTCACTGATACCTTATTACACATCTTTTGAAAGGTGGCGTTTAAAAAATGCTGCTTTAATCTACTGAACATGGATTTTGGGTCACTCCAGAATATGATATTGGAAAGCTTTATAAAGTTCAGAATATTAAGAAGTCATTACATTGTTTTACTTTTCTATAGAATGCCCATGAAAAGTCAGTTGTTTTCAATGTATTGAGAGGAAAAAAAAAAAATCTATGTTCTATCACATATATATTCCCACACCCCCACACCCCATCCTCAAGAAATATATTTCTTGTCAGGAAAAAATCCTTGGAGCGATGTAGGTGTCTGTGATGAAAGATCTGGTATGACTACATTTTCTTCCAGGGAATCCTTTAAATTGCCTCATTAAACTGCGGAGTTCTGTTGACCATTTAAAAGACCACTGTATTATTCTATATATACCAGATTAAAAACAGAATTTAATAGAATGTTAAAAGAAGGCTAAAAAGAAAAGGATGAAGAAACTGGAAATGAGAAACCTAAACAAAATTTAAAGGAATTTCTAACCCTATAAAACTTGAACTGGTTCGCTTGGTGGTGTTAACATCCTCGTCTTCTTGAAATACCATCCACAGCAATCTTTTGAACTAACGGGAAGAAAAGGCAACGTGCCCCACACAAGCACTGCCGATGAAGCTACCACCCATCACCACCACTCCTGCCATGCAGGCGCCCAGGAAGGACTGCAGGCAGGTATCAGTGAATTCACAGGATGGGCGTGACCTACATAGGCTCAAATTCTAGTGCCCAATGATAAAAGCCCAATGGTAAAGGTCAATAGAAATATAAATTTCTTCATGTAAGAAGCAAATTGTACAGCTAGGGCATCTGCATGTATCACGGACACTGTTTCCTTCCAAATCAAAGAACTGTCTTTGCCTCTGTGGATTATGGTCACTGACTGAGAACGAGCTCTGATAAGGAAAAGCTTTAGTGTTAGTCACAGAAAGTCATGATTCTTAACTTGCGGTTGAGAGGTTGGGCTTATTTAAGAAATAAATCTTATAAATAACTATTTGGCAAAGATAAAGTATTAGCTTTCGTTAGCCTTAAACCGCTCAAGACAATAACTACAATTTTAAGGAAAAGAAAAAAAATTTTTTCCAACTTTATCTCCATACCTACTATTTGCTTCTCATTAAATTATACTCTTTTCATGGAAGGACACTAGACACGCCACACTGCCCGCCAACATGAAATTGCTCAGGAAGTCATTTATGAAGCAGTTCTATCTCACATGGTAGGTTACTAGAGAAAATAATCCTTTGCCATATAAGCTATGCGACGATAATTAGAAAATTTTTCCATTGCATAGTCTGTCACTTGGTGGGTTAAATGTAATTGCTATTTACTATTGCGAATTGTTAACTACATAACCTACCCAGATGTGCAAATTGCTAAGCCATTTGTACAGAAGAAAAACAATGTCTTAAGTACTTTAATTAAAATAATACTAACAATTACGCAGAGGGTGTAAAGGAGAAAAACACATCTTTCCTTCGGATGCTACAGATCACAGCCAGTGAATAGTACACATTAGAATGGAATTCAGATTCTCAGAGCACAGAATGTATCCATTAACTGCAGCAACTCTGTAAATTAAATCACATTAACACAATCTAACTGGCCTGTATAAATGGTCCCAAAGTACTGCAGAAATAGAGTGAACCCTCTTTGCCACTATTCCTCATGAGTTTAACACTAGAATGAAAGCTAGTGTCCACCTAATTAGATAGAACCTTATATAAAATTTGTTTTTGATTCCAGTATTGCCTTATTATAGAATAAGTGCTATTTTAAAAGACACTGATTTTCATATTTCTGGAGTAAAAGACACTTCATTCCTTTCTTTACATATGAATAGCGAACCTACTACTAATAGACTAGAATTGCTCCATTAGCTAAAAGAACAACATAACAGATATCTCTGGGTTCACAGATGTTCTTCTCTCTTCCAAAAAGGGACTCACAAGAAACAGCTAGAGCAAACAAATCGCAAGCTCGGATATTTGTTTTGAAGTAGACGAAACGAGAAGAAAAATTTGTTTTTTTGCTAACTCCTCAAACCTACACTGGTACTTTCTACGGGTGCCCTTTCTTCAGCTATCATCGTGGGCATCTACACAAAAATGAATTTACTCAAAGTTTTTGGTGTGAAGCTGTAACTGGCAACATTCCTGATCATTTCATGCCTCCTTAGCAGAAAGCAGAAAAGGGCTTAAAAATGCACAGAAAACAGAAAATTGCAAACAATAAAATGTGCAACTTACTGCAAACTCAGTTTTGATAACTGAAGAATTTTAAGCAGCTACCACAAGGGACAAATAGCCAGAAAAATTCAGATCAACGTCCCATGACTTGCTCTTCACTGTCAAAGAAAGGCTGATGAGAAAGTCAATGCGTATGTACCACTTTTACCTCAATAAAAAAGAAAGTCAATGGGCTGCTCTGCTACAACCTTTAATTAGTACACAATGGAGACGGAATCGAATCACTGGGAATGGACAGTTATCTCGCGATAATTATAATGGGATGTGAAGAGTTTAGCAACCTAAATGACACTTTTGAGCAGAGGTAACTACTCATAATCATTTCATTACAGTACATTAAAATTAAAAAGCTTACTAACATAGGTTCACAGGTGAAAAATATTCAAATTATCTCTTCTCACCCTTCAGAATAGAAATTTACGGTGCTACCAAATATAATTTTGCTTTGTGACATAATTTTATAATTTAGAAATTTCTCAATCTGCAAAAAAGGCAAAGCTATTAAAAAATAAATCTTCCAATCAATTATCATGATTAAAAAAAAAAACTAAATATATTACAAACATATTTTTGGCCCACAAAAAGAAACTTCAATAAATACAAAATAGGGCATATAATGATTTCATACAGTCATGTGACATTTCCCCTCCATAATCTCAGGCACGTTTTATCTGCATAATGCCTGCTGATTACCATCATTCCTTTAAAAAGCAGAGAAAGAAAAGCTTTCAAAAGAAGGGACTGGTTAGAATTAGCATGGCATAAAGAGAATACATATAGGAATTAGGAAAATACATCCAAATCTTTACCTATTGAAAAGGAATTAAGATCAAATATTCCCTGACAAATGAATTATTATATCACATCATTAATAGATATGTTCTCTCTACTCATCTTAAAATATATATATGTAAATTAGACTAGACTCAGGTATAAATAGCCAATGGTATCTCAAGGGACAGTGAAACTTCTCAGCAAAAGCAGAGTACAGATGCCTTTAAAATCTAGTTCCACCCTTGGGCGAGGGGATCGGGGGTCGGGGAGAAGGCAGGTAAAAAGAAACCTCACATATTCATTTCATAGTCACCAACTTACTAAACTATCCAATATGATTTTTAACCCTAAAGTTCTGGTACTTAAAAAAAAAAATTTCCCCAAACTTAAACCTAAATACTTAAATTATTTTAAAAGTACCAAAGGGTGGGTAAAATTTATGTCTAATTTCCATATTCTGCTTTGAAAGAAACTTTAAAATGTGTATCCTTCAGATATTACACATCACTTCACAACTGGTACATTGATTCTACAAGTGTCTTCAACATTTTACAAATCTTACCAAAGAATCACTACTGTAAACATGAAAAATTCAAAAGCAAAAGATGGATCAAGGAGTTCACAGATCCCATCTTTCCAAACCTATCTGACCTATCCTGCTTTTCACATCAAAATATTTTAATTACATCTTGCGAATATATTCCATGGAAGAGGGATTTAGAAACAAATGCATGTCTAAAAAGGCAATATAACCAACCACCAGACCTCAGAATCGCAGCAACCCTGCAGTCCCTCCAGGCAAGCTTTTCACGACATCTGCAGGGCACTGACATGAATTCAGCTTTTTGTGTTCTGGGCTAACTTAGCAGAAAAGGGTTGTGCTATTCACACCACCAGACCACCACCCTTCTCCATTCAGGAAAGTCAGTTAACTCAGTGGGAAAGAATGACCAACCTTATCAGGGTTGTGAGATGTGGGAAAGGAGAAGAGCCTTCTACTCATTAGGAAAGAAAAAATAATAATAACAATGGGACAGCTGCTTCCTGCCCTGCACAAAAACACACGCGTGGGTGCACACATACACACAGGCAGTTAAAAGACTAATTTTTTTCTTTTTAATTAAACATGATCACAATTAGGAATGGAATCCTGGCCTCATGTGATGTTTAGCAGTTGGTGCTAAGTCAGAGCCTTGATCTGCCTCTACACACCACTTGCCGTCTCTTACACAGGAACTCAATGAATAGGCTCATTCCATTTAGAACCGCCTATGTAAAGACCTGGTATTAGAATGGAAAGCATTGATCTGAATACTAGGAAATAGTAAAGGGCACTGGTAATCTGAGGTATCTTTCACTTCTAGGACTTGCTGCTAAAAGTCGATTCTATCCAGTCACTGTGCTGAGCCACTAAGGAAACCATCGGGGGAGAGTGGACCTGCCAGGAGGGAATGAGCACCAGTGCGAAGGAGCACATGTGAACACTGAAGCGAGGTCCACCGTGGGGTAACTTGCTTAACTGGAAAAGGGAGTTCTCCTCTAGTCCCCATCTGTTATTTTTAAAATCTTCTTTAGGAAAAGGGGAGAGGGGTGATAAAGAGGAAAACAAGATAGAAAACACCAGGTTCCCCACCTGCCTGCAAGCACACAGATACGCTCAGTTAGGGGAGGTAAAGGGGGAAGATGCATTATTGGTACTTGTAGCTGTGGCACCTGTCACTGTGAAGCCTGTGGGAGGCGCTATTGAGCTGTGGCTGGGCTGCAGGTCCTTGGGGATGCCACTGTGAGAACTCAGCTGGTGGCCGAAGGCTGCGCTGAACTGAGGGAGTTGCTGCTTGGGAGAGGTGGAGGCCAGCAGCTCAGCAGAAGGCCCCATGCCACTGAAGCTGGTCTGCGGTAACCCCGGAAGCACACTGGAGCTGCTGGGGGTCACGGTGGCGAAGGCAGGCTGTGTGGTCTCTGAGTTCGAAGTGGTGGGTGGCGTGGAGAGGGAAGTGGAAAGAAGATGTCCATCTGCGCCGAGAAGGTTGCTAAATGGAGAGGGATCTCCGAGGCTGACGGGGAGATTGCCCCAGTGAGTTCTGGGGTTGACGACTCCTCCAAGTGGCACCTCGAGCTGGGCTGGGAGCAAGTGCTGCGCCATGATGGGCATCTCTGCTGAAAAGGTAGCTGCCATATTATCACCAGAGTAGGATGTCGTGTGGGGAGAGGTGATATGGTCGCTGTAGGGAGACGGCACGTGCTCACTATCATAATGGCTTCCGTGGGGGGAGGAGTGTGAATGATCACTGCTGTATTGCTGTCGTGAGGTGATTAGGTCATCTGCCTTGCTCAGCAGCTGGGCAGGATGTGGCCTCTGGGAGGCATGGCTGCCGTCATGAAGTCCATGAAACTGTCCTGGGAAGGCTCTCTCCCCAAGTGCACTCTGGCTGATCAGAGTGGCAGAAGTAAGGCCAACGCTGGCTGGGGCAGAGAACTGCCCCTGGATCTGCCCTGCCAGGGGTGTAGGTGGGTTAGACAAGGTAGCAGAACGGAGCAGGTTCTCATCCAGCTCGAGACTAGAAAAATTGTCGTGTACTATACGCCCATTCAGCAGCTCCCCCAGGTCCGTGTTTACCTCTCGGCCCAAGGACTGAATTCCTGAAGCTCCAGTCCCTGTGGAGAACACCCCTATTCCTCTGTCTGACAACTCCTGGACGGGCACACCATCTGACTGGGTGAGCACCCCAATGGTACTCAGGCACTCAAGAGAAGTCACGGCCTGCAAGGCCCGCTCAAGCTCCTCGGCCTCTTCGGTGGTGGGGAGGAGGTCCCCGTTCTTGCCTGAGTAAACGAGAGCCATTAACAGTCAGCAGAGCTTTCACCGCCCCAGACCACAAAAATCACACAGCGGAACTATTTGTAACAATATTCTATTAAGGATCAGATGGAAAGGAAGAAGTGAAATATTCAGCTGCAGGACAGGTGTGAGGGGTCGAGCTGTCCCGGAACCTGAATCACATCTTCAGTTCGTTTACAGCACTATCAAAAACCGTCTGAGCGAAGTGTTTGGTGCTTAGGAGCCTAAGCATTACCAATTTAAAACCCGTGGTGACTATCTGCTTTCACGTATGTTTTTACCCGAAGTTATATCAATGTCATTAAAACGGAAAACATATCGATCACTTCAGATCTGAGACAAAAGGATGGGCGGGAGGAGCCGCCTTTGTTCCTCGACTCTTGGGCTCTTCCAGCTGGAAGGGCGGCTGTGAAGCCTAGAACACAGAACTCACGTGCATGTCTCAGTGCAACACCAAGCACTCAGCTCACTTCACAGGTCACCTTTTGAAATGCTTCTGCGTTACTCTCTACCCTTCCCCTCTCATCCTTCTCCCATTTCTAGGTGATTTTCACAAAATGGAAGTCACGGGCCTCACTGATTTCATTTCCAATATAAAAAATCCATTGTTAGGAACTTGACTAATCACCCCCAAAATATCCAGTTTTTAAGGGTGAAAGAAACCTTCTAAGAGTATAAAAGATTTCCCCTGAAAGCACTAGAGAATTGGCGGTATTAAGTCAACTTTGTTCTGGGAAAGTGCACTTCAATTGAAGTACATGGTGGGGTATTAAAATGAGGACAAGTTCTGAAAGGTTTCAATAAACTCAAATATAAAATGTCTTTGTTCAAAAATAAACGAAGGTAGGTGCCTTCCCTGGCGGTCCAGTGGTCAGGGCTTAGGGCTTTCACTGCCGTGGGCCCATGTTCAATCCCTGGTCGGGGAACTAAGATCCCTGCGTGCTGCGCGGTGAGGCCAAAGATAATAAATAAGTAAAGGAACAAAGTTATAAACCTAGCTCTCAAACCTACTGATCCACTAAGGCTAGGGTATCAGTTTAAAAACTGTACATGCCTCACCTTCTAAAAAGAGTAAAACAGCTTTAGTGCTTTACCTTTCCTGTCTCTGGTGAAAGACGGTACACGTGAGGAGGGATACTCCAAACATATCTCAAAAAAGTTACCTCCCCCTTTAAAAAACTCATTTTAAAAACCAGTTTTCTCCAATCAAAACATTGACCATACCTTCAAAAAAATCAAAATCTTGTAAGTCATCAGGTAGCCGCGGCAGGACGTCTGAAAAGTCCTCCTGGTTCAATTCCAAGTCATGTGGAATGTCAGTGATCTCATTGGCAATGTCATCCGGCAGCTCATCAGCACTCAGCTCTGGCGTGGACGGGCTCCTGGGGAAGACGACACGATTGGCCCCGCCCCCCCCCACTTGACCTCCACATCAGTGTCCCCAAGACAAGTCTGTCGATGCAAAAACGGAAAATCCTAACTCAAAATGTCTCCCTTCCTACTTTAAGAGAAGGAAATCGGAAACCAAAACGACAGAACTCGCCGTATGCAGTTACACACTTCTGCAACGCTTACCCATGTATTAAGAGAAGACAACCATTTGGAGATACTATTTTTACTGCAAATTAGAATGAATGACAATTTGGTGCACTAGTAAAATGAATTACAATTAGGTATATCAAGTGTGTCTTAGTACTTTATAGTAGAATTTAAAATCTGGTCAAAATAATAATTAAAAAAAAAAAAAAAAAGAAACAGGGCTTCCCTGGTGGTGTGCTGGTTAAAAACCTGCCTGTGCCAATGCAGGGGACACGCGCTTGAGCCCTGGTCCGGGAAGATGCCACACGCCGCAGGGCAACTAAGCCTAGGCGCCACAGCTACTGAGCCTGCGCTCTAGAGCCCGTGCTCCACAACAAGAGAAGCCACCGCAATAAGAAGCCCGTGCACCGCGACAAAGAGTAGCCCCCGCTCGCCACAACTAGAGAAAGCCCGCGTGCAGCAACGAAGACCCAACGCAGCCAAAATAAATAAATAAATGAATGAATGAATGAATGAATAAATAAATAAATTTTTAAAAATGAAACAGGTAAAACTGGGATGTTTAGCTGAAACAGAAGCCTCATTCATCTGGTCAAAATGCTTATTACCCCTGACAAAATTAATAATGCATCAGATTTCTGATGGAATATTTCTGTTGGAGCATATATGGAATTTCTGTTGAAACAGAAAAATCTGAGAGTAGTCAAGTAAATTCCCAATATCAGCATTTGCTCTCTTGGTTATCAAAAGCTTTACTTCAGATCTAACCCCATCAGATATTTTGTAAAAAATCATATTGAAAACTACAAAGTCTAGGCTTATATACCAAATGGTTCCTTTAGCCTACTTCCAACACTAGAAAAGTAAATGAAGCCAGATGTTCTGAGAACAATCAGCACACGTAAAGCAGATGTAAAGTCTGGCGCCATCACTGACCGGATGTGAGAGGCCTCCACTGGCAGTGAGACGCTGGTGGGCATGCTGAGGTTCCCCTGAGGAACTGCAGGGGGAATGGGTTTTTGGGGTCGACGAGGTCCACGCCTTCTCTTCTTCTTGTGTTTTTTGGTAAGTGCAGGAGGCTTGGTTTTTTTCCTGGGTTTCCTCTGCTGCTGGTGCTGAACTTTACGGGAGCTATCTCCTCTCAAGAAATTATCCTTTGGAATGAACAAATGGGTATTTTTAAACTGAGATTATTTGGGAAAAACCAAACAGCTATCTGAAAAAAATACTTATTATCTCTTAAAATTCTATATAGTGCCTGAAACTATGTATAACGATAATTAAATGAACAAGAATTTCATCTTAAAATGTAATTCAAATCAATTCAATATATACATAGAGCTCATCCCACATTTACAGGCATTGTCATAGGTGCTGCAGTATAAAAAATTGAATAAAATTTGATTTGTGCTCTCAAAGAACTTAGTCTCCCATGGGAAAAACATGACTATAGGATACATAAATACAGTAGAAAAAATTGGGCAATAATGATATAAACACCTTCTAAGGGTACACAAAAGGAAAATCCTTTATTTGTAGCTATGTGAGATTAAAGAATAAACAGGATTTTAAGTTGTTGGGATAAGGGGTAAGATCATTCTAAGCTAAAGGAAATGGCACAAACGGACAAAAAGGACAGCAAATACTTGGATATGACTATCGCTCGGGAAATGATGGAGGACAAAGTATAAAAGTAACGTGTAAAGAAGTCTGGAACCAGATCCTGTATGACTCTGAATACTCTGTTAAGGGTTTTAAACTTTATTTTATAGGCAACGGGGAATGATTTTTGATGACAGGAGTACATGTTTTAAAAGGATTAACTATCCTGGTAGCAACGTAAAGGGATAAAGAGAAGAGGCAAGTGAGTGGAGGAAATGGTTCCAATCAGAGGGCTATTTCAACAAGTATTACAAGACTGATCAATAGCTGAGGGCAAAGTGAGCCGGACAGGAAAAGCGAGGGTCTGTTGAGAGAGAATTCTCAAGATGTGACCGATCCTTGGATGTGGTGAGGATGATGGGAATATAAAATTCTCAAACGTGTCCAGGATTTCTAGTTGAGGTGATTGTTAGGGGGTAATGCCGTTAGTTGGGATACAGAACACAGCAGAATAAACAGCATCAGGAAAAAAGTTAAGGAATTCAGCTGGGCTCAGATAGAGTTTGAGATGTGAAGACGTCCAGGGAGGCAGGAGAAAACCGTATCTGGTGCACAGGAAGGAAGACGGGGATGGAGATGGAGACCTGGAAATCGTGACACAGTAAAAGTCCTTCAAATAATTTATAGGGACCAGGGAGACATGGTAAAGAGAGAAGACAATGGGCACACAGCTTTATAAAACTGTTGCAATTAAGTGAGGAGGCAAAGGAAGAAGAACCAGGAAGGAATAAGAAACCTGCACTACAACTAGCTTTCTTCAGCTAGTACCCTTAAATCTGAAGACCCAGATGCACATTGCACTCTCTCTACAATCGGAAAGCATTTTACAATGACGGCATATTATTCCTGCCGTCAGCCAGGTGATGGTCATTACAGTTGGTGCTGCCTACATGTTCAAAGTTGGTCGTAGCTCTTTGTACTGTCATTGTTTGAATGAAGGTATGTGCACTGTTGGTTCTACATGCTGAGGAAAAACTGCTGTGTATGCAGAAAGGCACAAAAAGCGGCACTGGGTAAACCTGCTACTGGTGAAGCAAATATTCATTATTGAAGAACTGACCACAATCCCCCCCACCCACCTTTTTATTGCAAAGCAACAACCAAAGGAAAAAGGAAAATAATCCACAAAGTGGACAAAGCTGTGTTATAGTAGATGTATGTAGAAAATACTGCCTTTCACACACCAAGGATTAGCTGAAACCAGGAGTGCTATAGAAGATAAAAATATCTATGTCTATCTAAGACTAAAAAAGCTATTTTGGTAAGTATAAGATAAAAATTTTAAGTGATAAGGAATGCACTGTGCAACATTTTTTCCTTCTTGGCGGTATATAAAACAATCGTGGTTTTTACGATTGATGTCACCTTTGAGTTGATGAACTCAGTAATAACTCTTATAATCAAATACGTAAAAAGATCTGAAGACTAATAATTATCACTAGCATCAAACAAACTCAAAGCAAGAAAGAATAAAATTAAGCATAAATTCAGGAAATCTAAAAGATGTTTAATCCCAGACAAATACTTGAATCCAAACACCATTACAGACTCAAAATTCACAAATTTAAAAAGCAACAAAAAAGAGGCTGCTTCCCAGCCTCTGTAATTCCTTTTGGTTCAACACTTGATGTCTACTTCTTTTTATGCCCACTATGTAACTGAATAAATAGTGAATAAGCAGCTACCAGGACCCACCAGGTGCTGGCATCCATTCCAGGATTTCCCTCTAGGACCAGTGTGAATCTTGAGCAGGAGGGAGGAAGAGAGCTCTAGCCAAGAATATACAAATCCTACTGGTTCTGCTTCTAGGCTTCTGTCTTACTCTCTTAGGCTTATGCTGTGTAGCCAGGCAACATGTTTGGTAATGTGCCAGCTCCTCCACACAGAAGTGCCCATGACTGAGACCCTGCCTGGCTCTTGGTATTCCCTTACTTAGCTCCTCCAGAGAACACCTGTGTCCTAGAGGCTTTCCTAAAGCCAACTGTTCATTTACCTACACTACCTACAAACACTGTTCACTCCCAGCATTCTCACTGTCCCATTCTACTTCTATGCAGGACAATGCATTTAGTAACTTACCATCTGTTGTATGGTCTCATACCTGTTGAATACCATGTTCTGTCTGCCAGCCTGGACCTCGGGCAGCTCTAGCCTCTTCTACCAATGGCTGTCCTATCAAGTGGCTGAGTCTAGTTCAGAATCTCACCCCTCTCCCCCACAAGCCATGGGCCTGACCGATAATTTATTCAACCATTACTTATGGAGCATCTCTGTTCCAAGCACTGGGGATATAGTAGCATTGAACAAAAAATGTTCCTGGCTTTGTGAAGTTCACATTCTAGTAGGGGGATTCAGACAATAAACAAACTAATTAATAAATAATGTTAGGCAAATATAAATGTTAGGAAGAAAAATAAGGTAGAGTACGAGGATAAAAAGCAGCAGGGTAGAGGGGAGGCAGAAATGAACTGACACTTGATCAGAAACCTGAATGAAATGAAGGAGTGAGACATGGAGAATCTGGGGAAAGAACACTCCAGGAAAAGAGAAAAACAAGCAGAAAGTCCCTGAGGTGGGAGCATACTTAGAGTGTTTAAGAAAGAGCAAGAAGGCCAATGTTGCTGGAGCTGTGGAAGTGAGGAGAGGGTATAAGACGAAGCTGGAGAGGTTGCCAGGGCCAGATCAGGAGGTGCCTCACAGGCATGGTAAGAATTTCGGGTTGGATTCTAGATGCGATGGGAAGCCACTGGAAAGTTTTGATCAGGGAACTAAAATGATCAGATGTATATTCTAAAAGGCCTGCTCTAAAGGCTACATACTGAATGATTCCATTTAGAAGACATTCTGGAAAATGTAAAATCATACGGACAGAAACAGATCAGTGGGGATAGAAAAGGGCTGACTACAAAGGGCAGGACTAGAGCCTTTTGGGGGGTGATGGAATGAATCTGTGTCTTGATTATGTATCTGTATCCATGTCAAAATTCATAGTACTGTACACGAAAAAGAGTGAACTTTACTATATGTAAATTCAAAGACAGTGGGACCCACATGCATAGTCTACTCTGGCTGATATGTGAGCAACACATCCGGGCACAGGCGGCATGGCAGGAAGAAGGGAGACTACTTAGGAGACTATTACAATAATGTAGGCAAAGATGATGGTCGCCAAGGCTAAAATGGTAGCAGCGAAGTTGGTAAAATGTGTGTGAATTCAAGATATAGTCTGAAAGCAGAGCCATGAGATTTGCACAGTTTTTATCACCCAGTGTTAGTCTCTCACTGGGGGACTGATAGAATACAAGTGTTTGCTCTACTCTTATGTAATTTTTAACTTAAAAATAGCTCAGGGCTTCCCTGGTGGCGCAGTGGTTGAGAATCTGCCTGCTAATGCAGGGGACACGGGTTCGAGCCCTGGTCTGGGAGGATCCCACATGCCGCGGAGCAACTAGGCCCGTGAGCCACAACTACTGAGACTGCGCGTCTGGAGCCTGTGCTCCGCAACAAGAGAGGCCACGATAGTGAGAGTCCCGCGCACCGCGATGAAGAGTGGCCCCCGCTTGCCACAACTAGAGAAGGCCCTCGCACAGAAACGAAGACCCAACACAGCAAAAAAAAAAAAAAAAAAGCTCAAACTAGGGCTTCCCTGGTGGCGCAGTGGTTGGGAGTCCGCCTGCCAATGGTGGGGACGGGACACGGGTTTGTACCCCGGTCCGGGAGGATCCCACATGCCACGGAGCGGCTGGGCCCGTGAGCCATGGAGCCTGTGCTCCACAACGGGAGAGGCCACAACGGTGAGAGGCCCTCGTACCGCAAAAAAAAAAAACCAAAAACTCAAAGTAGTGTCAGATTCTACAACTGCCTTCAAAGAGAAAGCCATCTGTATCGTACTGTAGAAACTTTGCATTGAAAATAACTTTTAAAACCCTGATTAATATTATTTTATACTGTATTTTTATTTTACATTATTATATAAAATATATATTACTTTATGAATTAATAAGCAGCTCATGCAGCTCAATAACAAAAAAACAAACAACCCAATCCAAAAATGGGCAGAAGACCTAAATAGACATTTCTCCACAGAAGATATACAGACTGCCAACAAACACATAAAAGGATGCTCAACATCTTTACTCATTAGAGAAATGCAAATCAAAACTACAATGAGATATCATCTCACACCAGTCAGAATGGCCATCATCAAAAAATCTAGAAACAATAAATGCTGGAGAGGGTGTGGAAAAAAGGGAACACTCTTGCACTGCTGGTGGGAATGTGAATTGGTACAGCCACTATGGAGAACAGTATGGAGGTTCCTTAAAAAACTACAAATAGAACTACCATATGACCCAGCAATCCCACTACTGGGCATATACCCTGAGAAAACCATAATTCAAAAAGAGACATGTACCAAAATGTTCATAGCAGCCCTATTTACAATAGCCCGGAGATGGAAACAACCTAAGTGTCCATCATCGGATGAGTGGGTAAAGAAGATGTGGCACATATACACAATGGAATATTACTCAGCCATAAAAAGAAACGAAATTGAGCTATTTGTAATGAGGTGGATGGACCTAGAGTCTGTCATACAGAGTGAAGTAAGTCAGAAGGAGAAAGACAAATACTGTATGCTGACACATATATATGGAATTTAAGAAAAAAAAATGTCATGAAGAACATAGGGGTAAGACAGGAATAAAGACACAGACCTACTAGAGAATGGACTTGAGGATATGGGGAGGGGGAAGGGTAAGCTGTGACAAAGTGAAAGAGCGGCATGGACATATATACACTACCAAACGTAAGGTAGATAGCTAGTGGGAAGCAGCCGCATAGCACAGGGAGATCAGCTCGGTGCTTTGTGACCGCCTGGAGGGGTGGGATAGGGAGGGTGGGAGGGAGACACAAAAGGGAGGGGATATGGGAACATATGTATATGTATAACTGATTAAATTTGTTATAAAGCAAAAAAATAAAAAAATAAAAAAAATTTTTAAAAAATAATAAAATAATAAAATATATATTATTTTATGACTAATCTTATTATACTAATTCAACCTTCTGTTTGCCTGGCTGAATCTACCTAAGTAGGAATGTTTAACCAGCTGAAAAGTATAAACTGCTTTCAATTTCTTTAGAAGCATTCACATAAAAACTGTTATACTAATCATCAACTCACTAAATCAATAAAGCAGATCCTAAAGTACAGCCTCCCTATTTAACAATATTTTCCTAGTCTTATTAGAAGTATGATGGAATGGTATAACTTTAAAACCAACATTTACAACCAGGATCATTTACTTCAGTGGTTTGAAAGCTACAGTGCCCGTATTACCAAGGGTCTGTGAAATCATCAGTGAAGGTCCACAAAAGGGGTTCAAAAAACATACGGAAGTCATAATTTAACCGTGATAAAACCTCAATAAGCTAACAAAAATGTCTATATTTTAAATGTTTTAAAATTAAAATGGGAAAGTAATTATTCACTATTTGTATACGTAGTTTAGTATACAACTTTTCAAAATATATGGTCCATAAAGGAAATCTAGAAAATAAAACAGGTTCTTAGAGAAGAAGCCGGTTAACTTCATACACGGCAACTGAGGTCTAGAAAGGATGACTCATTAGTCCATGTTACACATACAGCTAGTGGCAAAGCCAGGACCACAGTGTTACACTACTAAGTCCTGTCCAATGGCCACTTGGTTACCCTGACGCATCCCTGCAAACTAAAATATGCTCATAGCAGGTAAGAGCTGTCTTATTCAACTTTTTAATACATAGGTACCTAGCACAATACCTTGCAAATAGCAGAACAACTCAGTAAGTGTCTGATGGGTGAAATGCATTTATTTGAAGTGATTATATAATTCAGGTAGTTCACTAATTCAGACTTTCCTCTCCAAATTATTCTGAATTAATTAGGGCTTACGCTACCACATTAACTAAAGCAATAATTAAGTCCAATGGAATTATAATAAGGGTTGGCTTTCGGCTGAAATTTCATCAAATATCCAAGACATTCGCAGAATTATATATAAGAAAAGCAAAATCCTAGAGAAATGGAGCAAAGAAAGATCTTGGGAAATCTGCCTATGTATAAGAAAATGTATCTTGAGGAGAAGAGAAGTATAGACTAGCTATAGATAATAAACAAAAATGACCACATCTAACTAACTACTACTTTCTAGAACAGTGTTTTTTTTTCAGTGAGGGTATAAAATTAATTCAATAGGTTATGACCAGCATTTTTTTTTTTTTAGTGAAATAGAAGAGACTACAAAATATGAGGTACTAAAAGAGTATTGTTTCACAAAACTTGTTTCAGTGATTTACATACATATAGTTTGTACTAAGTCATAAAATATTTCCTACTCTGGACAGCTATCAAAACTTTGAAAGCCTCAAGCTATTATATATAGGATGGATAAACAAGTTCCTACTGTACAGCACAGGGAACTGCATTCAATATCCTGTGAAAACTATAATGAAAAGGAGTATGCATATACATATATGTATAACTGAGTCACTTTGTTGTACAGAAGAAATTAACACAACATTGTAAATCAACCATACTTCAATACAATTTAAAATATATATATATATAAACTTTGAAAGCCTCTGTTGCAGAAAATAAAATTTGAACTTACCATTTTTTTGGCATGTTCTTCACACAGAGGTGTCTGGTGTGTAATGTCAAAAACGGGCACAGAGCACTGCTGTCCATCTGCAAACTTGGCTGTGCAACTTGAGAAGAGTTGCTGAGAGCGGTTCAAAAGGATATCTGGGTTTTTTTTTTAAGTTAGGAATAAGATACACTGAAACCATTTAATTTTTCGAGTTCTACATAAAATTTTTCTTCCCTAACTTGTGCTTAGTAAGTATAAATTTTATTATCTATAAAAGCTAAAGAACCAACCCAACTACTAAGAATAGAAAAATGATAATAGTTGAACTTCTCATCTTTATTTCTCAGAATATACTTCTGAAGGAGTCTATTTTGCTAATGAGCTCCTAACATGAGTCTCCCATTGTGATTTATGGCCATTGTGATTTCTGTTATTTGGAGAAGCAGGGTCATTTCCTTCCTAACACATTGACTCCTAAAAGTTCCACTATGATGATTAAAAACAAACAAACAAAAAACTTTATTTTAAGGAAAATTTCTGCCTAAGATACTCATCAAGAATAAATATTTAAAGATATAATTACAAAAAACTTGACTATCCAAATTTGAATTTTTCATTTCACACTTCCCACACCAAACTCAAACTTATAACTTATGAAAAATTACTTTTAAGTCAAAACTGTACTGTTAAAATTGGAACATCAGCTTTTTATCATCATCATTTTTAAGCATCTATACTTTTAGCCAGCCACTAACTACATTTCCATAGATTTACTTTTTATCTATTAAGGAAATACCTTTCATTTTTCCTTTATGCTTTTACAGTTAAGGCTATTTATAAAGCCTTTACTGCATAGAAACTACTGCTGAAAAAGCTGTGAAAATACAACACCAAGAACAGAAAGGAAGGCAAAAATCAGACAGATAGCAAAGAAAAGTAATTGCAATTATATAAATTTTTAAAATGCTACTCAACTTCAAATGTTTAATAAGAGTGAAAGTAATAAGGTTTCATAACCAGTCTGAAGCTCCTTAACATAGGTTTTCCTCGAGTATATCCTGTCTTAAGATATATTCTTTCCTAGTCAGTGATGTTTGTTATCTTTCATCTCAAATCAGCACCATGTTCTATAAAAATAGCAAATTAATCCCATAGCAAAGAGTGTACCGTAAAACTGCATAACTTTCGTGGAAGACGAAAAACAGTTTTTGAATAATGGGATTTGACTTTCCCATCAATGAGTGACATGGTTGCCTCATACAAACTACCTAGAACCACTGGAAGGACCAGAGTCCTATTAACAAAATTTATTTAAGTGACAGCCACTGGAAAAACCTACTACTTGCTGTCAACTTTGCTCATTTTGATATGATTCTTGAATACAGAGTCACAATGATATAAGCAGGAAAAAACTATTCAGAGGACACCAAGAACATCAGAAGTAATATAAAAATTATTTTCAATTATTACAGTTATGATTTCAAAAGCCATTCATCACTTGGCCTGAGAATGAAATATATCACCCAATGAATTAGCACTTTTCAATGCACACTTGATTTAGTTAAGAGGATACGTTGGAAACAATGTCTGGTGAATGGAAGGGCTTTGTTGGTGCACTGTTCACCCTTCACGGTCCCACTGCATGCTGCTGGCTCCACCTCCTTCAACTTGGTCCGGCTTATGCTAAGGAACAAAAACCACAAAACTGATTTTTAAAAATGGTTTAAGAATCCAGGGCAATTATTTAAATAATGTTACTACTCTGTAACACCCACATTTTTAACTACCTACATTCATTATTTAAATGCAAATATGGGGGCTTCCCTGGTGGCGCAGTGGATAAGAATCCGCCTGCCAATGCAGGGGACACGGGTTAGAGCCCTGGTCTGGGAAGATCCCACGTGCCGCAGAGCAACTAAGCCTGTGGGCCACAACAACTGAGCCTGCGAGCCACACTACTGAGCCCCCGTGCCACAACTACTGAAGCCCGTGTGCCTAGAGCCCGTGCTCCACAACAAGAGAAGCCACCGCAGTGAGAAGCCCACGCACCGCAACAAAGAGTAGCCCCCACTTGACACAACTAGAGAAAGCCCACACGCAGCAACGAAGACCCAACACAGCCATAAATAAATAAATAAATAAATTTTTAAAAATGCAAATATGGGCTCCCCTGGTGGCGCAGTGGTTGAGAGTCCACCTGCCGATGCAGGGGACACGGGTTCGCGCCCCGGTCCGGGAATATCCCACATGCCGCGGAGAGGCTGGGCCCGTAAGCCATGGCCGCTGAGCCTGCGCGTCCGGAGCCTGTGCTCCGCAACGGGAGAGGCCACAACAGTGAGAGGCCCGCGTACCGCAAAAAAAAAAAAAAATGCAAATATGAATTACAACGACCAGTCCCAATACTTCTCCAACCTACTGACAAAACAAATATTACATTATAATTGGTCTCAGCTATGTCTATCTGTTTTTGTTTTTTTGCTTTTTTAAGTGATATTTTGGTTCCTTTTACTTTACAAAGAGGCAGTAGAGAATAGTGATGAAGACCATGAGACTAGATCAGACAGACCTGGCTCTGAATCTCTGCTCTACCTCTTATTAGCTGTGACCTTGGGCAAGTTACTTAGCCTTGCTTAAGCCTCAACTTCCTCACCTGTAAAGTGGAGATAAGAGTACTTCTAGTCGACAGGCAAGCACCAAAAGACATAACACACCTAAAACACTTACCACATACAGTATATAGTATGGTACACAGATAGTAAAGAGTCCATGGTTGTTAGTCACCACCATCATCATCATCATCATCATTTTTTTCAGTTTATTTTTTTAACATCTTTATTGGAGTATAATTGCTTTACAATGGTGTGTTAGTTTCTGCTTTATAACAAAGTGAATCACTTATACATATACATATATCCCCAAATCTCTTCCCTCTTGCGTCTCCCTCCCTCCCACCCTCCCTATCCCACCCCTCTAGGTGGTCACAAAGCACCGAGCTGATCTCCCTGTGCTATGCGGCTGCTTCCCACTATCTATTTTACATTTGGTAGTGTATATATGTTCATGCTACTCTCTCACTTCGTCCCAGTTTACCCTTCCCCCTCCCGTGTCCTCAAGTCCATTCTATACGTCTGCGTCTTTCTTCCTGTCCTGCCTCATCAAGCTGCTAAACAATACATCTGCAGAAAACTTAACCTAATACATGAGGAATGGGATACAGAACAGAAAGCTATGCAGTGAAGAATCTCCTTTCCACCCTCGTCTTGATTTGCTAGTTCCCACTCGCTGTATAATAAGTATTCATTTTATTAGTTTGTGATCCTTCCATAGTTTTATACAAACATAAAAATAATTTAAAAATAAACAATATTTAAATTCTTGAAAGTATCAATATAAAAACTATGCTATCTATGTAATTCTATAAAGCGTCACAAACTGTTAAGCCTTTACACATGCCTGAGTATGGAAAAAGAATCTACTTAATGCACTGAGTCACAGGTCAGACATCAAAAATAGAGAAATACTTTGAATTGTTTGTTTCTAATATCTTTCTAAGGATTTAAGTGGAATCATTTACACTAATTAGAGAAGGTCATATAGAATAAGTTACACATGAACTTATTACATAAAATCTAAATAAAAGAATATTTTCATTATAATTGTAACTTTCATATAAACAGTAAATGCAAACAGATGCTGCCAGGTGCTGCCATAGAAGTTTCGTTAATTAAGAGTTCTGCAAGATTTGTCAGATCACAAGAGTGAGAAGCTAGGTCATTAAGCCCTGTAAAAAGAATACACATTTTCAAAAAAGACGAAGCTTTACTATTTTGGCAGCTAAGCCTAATTTCTCTTGGTCTAGATTTAAAAAGAAGGTACCTCTCTATTTTGAATGGATAATTTTCATTGAACAGTTTAATAATTTGCTCAGCCAGCTACCAGGCCTAGTGTTACAACACGACCCTCACTTTCTTTACCCTAAACGTCAAAGCAAACCATTGGTTTCATTTTTTAAAATCACCATTATGTTCCAACTCACCAATCTTTCTCTTAAAATAAACCCAAAGCCAGAATTTCAACATCCCCATGGATAATTAAGGTAAAAATGCCTGCTGTGATGTTAGATATATTTTATTATCCAAATAATCCCAACAAAACAAAGGTTTTGATGTTAATATGAAAATATCTACAACGGGCTTCCCATTTGCATGCTCTACTGGATACCCCATTGAAAAGGAAGTTTTCACACAACCAACACTACCTCTCTTCAGGATTGTGGGTTACAAGATACTGAGATTTGGGTTTACATATTTTAAGCTATTTCAATGACTTGTTCCACATATTCACCAATAAATATGACGAAGTTATTATATAAAGAACACTTTAATGTTGTTCGGTTTATATCTAAACTATATTTAAAGAATACCTATTAGAATGTAGTCACTACACTTTTAATTTCTAAAATATTTAATGACTTCCCTGGTGGTGCAGTGGTTAAGAATCTGCCTGCCGGGCTTCCCTGGTGGCGCAGTGGTTGAGAGTCCGCCTGCCGATGCAGGGGACACAGGTTCGTGCCCCGGTCCAGGAAGATCCCTCATGCCGCAGAGCGGCTGGGCCTGTGAGCCATGGCCACTGAGCCTGCGCGTCCAGAGCCTGTGCTCCGTAACGGGAGAGGCCACAACAGTGAGAAGCCCGCGTAACGCAAAAAAAAGAATCTGCCTGCCAATGCAGGGGACTTGGGTTCGATCCCTGGTCTGGGAAGATCCCACATGCCGCAGAACAACTAAGCCCGTGTGCCACAACTACTGAGCCTGAGCTCTGGCGCCCGCAGCCACAACTACTGAGCCGGCATGCTGCAACTACTGAAGCCCAAGTGCCTAGAGCCCGTGCTCCGCAATGAGAGAAGCCACAACGATAAGAAGCCCACACACCACAACGAAGAGTAACCTCCGCTCCCTGCAACTAGAGAAAGCCCGCGCACAGCAACGTAGCCAAAAATCAATAAATTTATAAATAAATAAAATATTTAACAGCAGGACTTCCTTGGCAGTCCAGTGGTTAAGACTCCACGTTTCCACTGCAGGGGGCACGGGTTCGATTCCAGGGAACTAAGATCCTGCATGCCGTGCAGCACAGCCAAAAAATTTTTAAAGAGGGCTTCCCTGGTGGCTCAGTGGTTGAGAGTCCACCTGCCGATGCAGGGGACACGGGTTCGTGCCCCAGTCCGGGAAGACCCCACATGCCTCCGAGCGGCTGGGCCCGTGAGCCATGGCCGCTGAGCCTGCGCGTCCAGAGCCTGTGCTCCGCAACGGGAGAGGCCACAACAGTGAGAGGCCCGCATATCGCAAAAAATATATATATATATATTTAAAGAAATAAAATTTTTAAAATTTAAAAACAAAATAAATTAAATTAAATAAAAATAAAATATTTAATAGCAACCTTTTAAATGTCTTTTGTGGAAATAGGTCTTTGAGAACAAAAAATATTAAACACAGTGGACATTATTCAATTGACAGCTGATTTCTGCAAACCTAAAATATATGTAATGTAAAGCAGCTAGCTACTAATCACCAAGGAATGATTATGGCACACTGTCATATGATTGAGACATAACCAAATGACATCACATAAATCTGAGAACTATAATCAAGTTCATCTTGGTGTTTGTTTTGTAATACTTAGTTATCATGAAATTTTCTTAAGAACATCACTAAGGGTGGTTTGGGAGATGTTCTGAAAAGGAAGCAGTCCTTTTGCCAGTTAAAAATCATAGGTATGGGCTTCCCTGGTGGCGCAGTGGTTGAGAGTCTGCCTGCCGATGCAGGAGACACGGGTTCGTGCCCCGGTCCGGGAAGATCCCACATGCCACGGAGCGGCTGGGTCCATGAGCCATGGCCGCTGAGCCTGTGCGTCTGGAGCCTGTGCTCCGCAACGGGAGAGGCCACAACAGTGAGAGGCCCACATACTGCAAAAAAACAAAACAAACAAAAAAAAAAAACAGAAAAATAAACACCTTATGTTTAAAAAAAAAAAAAAAAAATCATAGGTAGGGCTTCCCTGGTGGCGTAGTGGTTGAGAGTCGGCCTGCCGATGCAGAGAACGAGGGTTCGTGCCCCGGTCCAGGAAGATCCCATATGCCGCGGAGCGGCTGGGCCCGTGAGCCATGGCCGCTGAGCCTGCGCGTGCGGAGCCTGTGCTCCGCAACAGGAGAGGCCACAACAGTGAGAGGCCCACGTACCACAAAAAAAAAAAATCATAGGTAAATACAGTTTCCACACAAATAGCAAATTGTCCCAAGCTCACAGTATAGTCTCTTTCATCTTTGACAGGATCATAATAATAAACGAGACCCGATATATACAATGGTCTACATCTAGATTGTTTCATGCTGGACAAAGCTCAAATTTCTACTGAAATTATACTCTTGAAAGCATTATATAATATAAATGTTAGATACCATTATTTTAAAACCTATGTCAGACTGAGTGAGTTCTTTCAATAAACAGAGAATAGACCTTCACTTGTTCAATTCTATTCATTCATTCATCAACCCTGGAGATTAAAAACAAAATATACCTTGTTCATGCCTTCATAGAAACCACCGTCTAGCATGACGGACAGACATTAATGTAAGTATAAATTCTACAATGAAGCAGAGTACAGAGCACAACAGCATATATATCAGGGGGACCCAACACAGTCAGTGGAATCTGGGAATGTTTCTCTGAGAAAGGCAAGTCTCTGAGTAAGTAAGAAGTAAGCTAAGAACTAAAGATGTTCTATGACAGACACTACCTCCATTACAGGGGACTGGGAGCTCTTAAGAGTGAGGGGAGCTTTTTTCGTCTTGGCCGCCGACATGCCATCCAGACTAAGGAAGACCCGGAAACTTAGGGGCCACGTGAGCCACGGCCATGGCCTCATCGGCAAACACCGGAAGCACCCGGGAGGCCACGGTAATGCTGGTGGCATGCATCACCACAGGATCCACTTTGACAAACATCACCCAGGATACTTTGGGAAAGCTGGTATGAGGCATTACCACTTAAAGAGGAACCAGAGCTTCTGCCCAACTGTCAACCTTGATAAATTGTGGACCTTGGTCAGTGAGCAGACACGGGTAAATGCTGCCAAGAACAAGACTGGAGCTGCTCCTATCACTGACGTGGTGCGATCGGGTTACTACAAAGTTCTGGGGAAGGGAAAGCTCCCAAAGCAGCCTGCCATCGTGAAGGCCAAATTCTTCAGCAGAAGAGCTGAGGAGAAGATTAAGGGTGTCGGTGGGGCTTGTGTCCTGGTAGCTTGAAGCCACATGGTGGGAGATTCATTAAATGATAACAAGTGCTTTTTAAAAAAAAAAAAAAAAGAGGGGAAATACTGCAGGCTGCAACCTCTATGGAGGTATATTAGATATACATACACAGTTTCAAACAACTTAAATATGCCAAGAAGCAGAAAAATCTTAAGGGCATAGTATTTTTTGAGATACTCAACTGAAAAACAGGGTTTTTTTTTTTACAGCAAATATAATGAAAACCAAATTACACAAAATGAAATTTCAAAAATTATATAGCTATGTAAGGAATATGATCAATAGCTACAAAGCAAAGGTTAATTTTTAGTTTTCTGCTTGTTTTAAACTCTTTTTTCCTCAAATGTCTCATGCATGATCACTATAGAAAAATTAAAATACACAGACTACAATTTTTTTTTAACTTTATCATAATCCCACCACTAGAGGTAACCACTGGTAACATTTAGGTATATAAACCCCAAAATGTTTTATCTATATAATGTTTATTTGTGCATGTGCGCACGTGCACACACACACAGAAAAAGACTAGAAGGAGATAGAATCAAAATGTTCACAGTGCTTGGTCTGTTTTGTGAATGGTGATATCATGGTGATTTTCTGCCTTTTTCTATATTTTGCAAATTTTCACAATAAGCAAGTATCTTCATTATAAACAGAAGGGATTCCCCTCCCCCAAAGAAATCCAATGTAATAAAACATTTTGACTACATGATATATGGGATTATGTAGATATTAACAGAAAATACAATGGAAAGAAAATTTTAAAATAATATAAGTAAAAAACATACAATACCACTTTTGTGGTTTAAAAAAAACTAAATATTACTTTTAAATAACACAAAATTTCTAAGCATTGTATTTTTTTAAAGACAGGTAACATTCTCAAATCCTCTACTGAATAAATTCTAATCAAACTCCAGCAAAATTATAGTAATACTTTAATTTGACTGTCACCTCATGGCAGGATTTTTTGCCATCATAGAACTTTGAGCAACAAAACCAAAATACAATGCTTAAATATTTCAAGATAATATGCTCACCACTCATTGTGTCTCGACTATCCTCTCAAAAATGAGAGAAAACAGACTGAGGTGAGTTCTTAGAAAGAGGTGGTAGTGTGAGGCTCTGACCTGGTCCGACTGCATGCAGCTCTCTGTAGCTCCTGGATCAACTGGCCAGTACTTTCTGGCTCTCTACTGGCCGCCTGCAGCAAAGCTCTCCTAAACGTGTGCCGGCATTTCTTTTGACGGGATTCTGCCCGCTCCAGGCGGCAGAGGTGCTTATATTTCTGCTGAAAGTAAGTGCAAAGTTGGGTCACCCTGGAGCTCCTACTCTCTGTATCATCATCATCCAACCTAGAGAGTGCAGGGAGAGAAGCAGAAAACTTGATTACACGTTAGGCTCATTTGAAAAAGGGGAAAAGCCGATGAGGAAGGGGGATGGCTGGATGCACAGGGCTGAAACTTGTGGCATGTGAGCACACGTTTAACAAAATTAGAGGAAGAGAATTTCAGTAGAGCAGCTGAAAATAAGTACAGTGTTTTAACAGTAAGTGAGCAGTAGAGACAATCCAGTGCTCTAAGAAGCTTAACCTTCTTAGCTTGTCATAATTAGACGCTCAACACATCAGTGTCTTCCAAATTTTAAGTGACTAGGGATTTTGGGGAGGAAAAAAATTTCTTTACCTCTACTTACTAAAAAGTCTGAGTAAATGACACGACGGTTATGAGGAAACACTCAGCATAATTTCATAAACAATAGGTCATACCAGAGATAGAGCAGTGAATTCCAGTGGAGCAATGAATACTATCTAAGAGCTGCTCTTTCAGATGTACTAGTTGTTAACTACCCATTTTTTGCTAAGCACTTAAAAGAATTTTGATTATAGGGATCACAATCATTCTACAGTATTTTTTTAAACTACAGGAGATATGCTAAACAACATTTCATATAACAGGGAATTACACAGAGACTTTTCTATCATTATGCTAATGTTGATTGACTGGTGGCCCCTGCTGGAGCACTACACTGAAAAGGATGCTGAGGGCACATTTAGGCTCAACAAGAAAGAGAGCTGTGGTTAGTTAGCAATGTCTGCCACCAGGGAGGTTAAAAAGGTCACCTTTCTATAGAATAAATGTGATCTCATTATTTTTTTACTGTTAGGAATAATGCACACAAGACTTGAAAACTGACCTGTGTTATTTTACCTTCCTTCTCTTATATCATAACATAAACAAACAGCACACATATGACACTACAGACGACATATTTATTATCTTACTAATATTCTTTTTTTTTTTTTTTTTTTTGCGGTACGTGGGCCTCTCACCATTGTGGCCCCTCCCATTGCGGAGCACAGGATCCGGACGTGCAGGCTCAGTGGCCATGGCTCACAGGCCCAGCTGCTCCGCGGCATGTGGGATCTTCCCAGACTGGGGCGCGAACCCGTGTCCCCTGCATCGGCTGGCGGACTCCCAACCACTGCGCCACCAGGGAAGCCTTCTTACTAATATTCTGTAAATCCTTTCTTGGTTTCTCTTCTTGAGTGGTATTACCTGTTTTTTCTTCAGAATAGCCCGTCACAGGCTACTCTGTAAACTTCTGTTTAGTATATGTCTTAAGAGTCATGTGCTCTTCAGTATAGTTTCTACTACAGATACACCAATTGAAGGATCTCACTTCAACCTTTTCACCTATTAGACATTCAACATTTACTCTATGTCTATCATGCTTTGTGAAAAAGCTAGGAGCTTTTAAAAATTTCAGTTTCCCAAGACCTACCCTAGATCTACTGAACCAGAATTTCCATGGGATGGGACGCACGAATCTCTATTTTAATTGTTCCCCGAAGTCCCACAGCAGGTCTCCATTTGGGAATTGTAGTAGAGCCAGTACATGCTGTTAGTATCTTTAATGTGAGGTAGAGAACAAGAAACATAGGAGAAGTACAGATAAAATGCTTTTAAAGTTCCCTAGAAAGACTGCTGGATGAAAGGCTTTTTGTAGAGGAGATGACAACAGAACTGAACCTTGAAAAAAGGGTAGAATTTGAAGATGAGCAAAGAAAGGTACCTCATAAGGATAAAGCAATATAAGCCAAGATACAGAGATAGACAGGATGGGGAACAGCAAGGACTGAGTAGCTTGGTTTGGCTAAGGCGTGGGGAATGCAGGGGAGTGCTGGTAGGTTAGGTAGACTTTCTAAAGCTAAAGGCCAGACTAAAGAGTTCAACCTTTGTTCCACAGGCAATGAAGAACCTTGTAGATTATTAAGAAAATAGCTAACAATAACAGAGCTATGCATGAGAAAGATTACACTGTCAGCAGATAGAAATGGAGGAAGAGACAGAAGAGAACAGTGAGGAAATTATGATAAAACTCCAGGTAAGAAATAACAAGGACCCTACACCAGGGGGGCAGCAGCAGGACTGGAGAATATGAGAGGTAATCTGCATGTATAAGAGACTCTGGGGACTTCCCTGGTGGTCCGGTGGTTAAGAATCTGCCTTCCAATGCAAGGGATGCAGGTTCGATCCCTGGTCGGGGAACTAAGATCTCAGATGCTGTGGGGCAACTAAGCACATGCGCCACAGCTACTGAGCCAGCGTATTCTGGACCCCGCATGTTCCGGACCCCGCACAGTGCAACTAGAGAAGCCCACGTGCTACAACAAAAGATCCCATGTGCCACAACTAAGATCCCATGTGCCACAACTAAGATCCCGTGTGCCACAATGAAGACCCGAAGTAACCAAATAATTGAAAAAAGAAAAAAGAGAGAGACAGACTTTGTCAACTGGGCAAGGAAGATGGAAGGGACAATAATCACCCAGCTGTTTCCATTGGCAAAGAGCAGGAAACAGGAGCAAGAGCAGATTTGGGGTAGGAAATAAATTCCATTTTAGACCTAGGTAATTTAAAGTACAGATGAGGGGCTTCCCTGGTGGCGCAGAGGTTAAGAATCCGCCTGCCAATGCAGGGGACATGGGTTCAAGCCCTGGTCTGGGAAGATCCCACATGCCAAGGAGCAGCTAAGCCCGTGCACCACAACTACTGAGCCTGCGCTCTAGAGCCCGCAAGCCACAACTACTGAGCCCGCGTGCCACAACTACTTAGCTCGCACGCCTAGAGCCCGTGCTCCGCAACAAGAGAAGCCAACGCAGTGAGAAACCCGTGCACCGCAACGAAGAGTAGCTCCCACTTGCTTCAACTAGAGAAAGCCTGGGCAGAGCAACAAAGACCCAACGCAGCCATAAATAAATAAATAAATTTATTTTTTTTAAAAAGTACAGATGAGGCAACATAGGGAGTGGTGGAAAAACAGTTGGAAATTATAAACTTGGGCACGTTTAGAGAAGAGATACAGATTTCGGAGTCAACGGCTAACAACTGGGAGTGACTAAAAGTAAAAGGCCACAGAGATAATAGAAAAAACACAACACATAAGGGCCATTATCACAAAAGAATTTGGTAACTGGGTATGAAGGATAAGAAAGTCAATAGTGACTTTGAATCTGTATAACTAAGAGAATGGAAGTGCCATAACAGAAAGATGAAAGAAAAGAAACAGTAAGTCTTAAAGGGAAAATAAAGCTAGGGTGGAAAAGTCAACTGCCAACATTGTTATTTAAAAAGACTCTTATTACTGCAGAGAAAATGCAGATGAGTGTTTCTCAAGTTAACCATGGAAAGATTCACCTGGATGTTGCACGTTACATCATGATAAAAGTTTTCAAAGCTTATTCATAACTTCCAAAATTATCTTGCTGTGGTCCAGTAACAAGCAGTTTGCAGACTAGCACAGATCCACAGACCATCCTTGGCACTGTCCTAAACTAGAAAATCTTCAAGATGCCTCCCACTTCTAAGATGCTAGACATAAATATTTCAAATCTGGTTGCTGAGGAAGAGTAGCAAATTAGGAAGAGAAAGGCCAGCTCCCATAATATACCAGCAGTGACAAGGGCTGGTACCTACAGCATTTCTCGATATGTGTTAAGTTTCCTTCTTTCTTTAACTTTTCTCATCTGGGTGAAATGGGGACACAGCTGGCTCACCTAACTCCCATGGTCACGAGAAAGAAATGATACATGTGAAATCACAATATAAGTACAGGTATTATTATTAAGATGCTACTAATAGCTCCAAATAAATACAGAGCAGTAAATTCCAAACCTGATTTCGTAAAACTTCAGGCTTGTCTGTAATCTCCAGGCATGACGTGAAATTTTCCAAATAAAAGTCACTTTATTTTACTTTATTAAAACAACAAAAGAGCGAAAACTTCCCACGAAGAAAAGATTCATGACCAGATGGCTTCACTGGTGACTTATACAAAATGTTTAAAGAATTAGGGGACTTCCCTGGTGGTCCAGCGGTTAAGACTCTGAGCTTCCAATGCAGGGGCCATGGATTCAATCCCTGGTCGGGGAGCTAAGATCCCGCATGTCATGCATATAAATAAATACATATTAAGAAAAGAAGGCATAGTCAGAGCTGAGGAAAAAAAATAAGGCATAGACAGTTACACCTCAACAAAAAATAAATTTTTTAAGTGACAGCAAAATAAAAACTTTTTCAGACTTTCAAAAGCTGAAAGAATTTATCACTGGAACACCTGCACTACAAGATATATTAAAGGAAACCTCTCATACAGAAGAAAATGACATCAGACGGCAATCTGGAACTACTCAAAGAATAAAAGAGCTCTCTAGAAATTGTAAAAACGTGGGGGATTATAACATGGGTAGAAGTAAAATGTATGACAACTATAGCACAAAGGATGGGAAAGGAGAAATAGAAGTACACTGTCATATGGTTCTTATACATGAAGTGGTATAACACTTAAAGATACACTAAGGCAATTAAGTATGTATACTGTAAACCCTAAAACAACCACTATAAAAATAAAACAGAGGAATGCAGCTAATAAGCCTGTATACTGTAAACCCTAAAGCAACCACTATAAAAATAAAACAGAGGAATGCAGCTAATAAGCCAAGAAAGGAGATAAAATGAAATCATAAAAAATAATCAAAAAAGAAAAACAGGGGGAAGAGGACAAGAACAAATAGGACAAATAGAAAACAAACAAAAGATGTTAGACTTAAATCCAATAATATCAATAATCACATTAGGGCTTCCCTGGTGGCGCAGTGGTTGAGAGTCTGCCTGCCGATGCAGGGGACACGGGTTCGTGCCCCGGTCCAGGAAGATCCCACATGCCGTGGAGCGGCTGGGCCCGTAAGCCATGGCCGCTGAGCCTGCGCGTCCGGAGCCTGTGCTCCACAACGGGAGAGGCCACAGCAGTGAGAGGCCCACGTACCGAAAAAAAAAAAAACACACACATTAAATTTAAGTGGTCTAAATACCCCAAATAAAAAGCAGAGATTGTCAGAGTACATAAAAAAGCAAGACCTAACTATATGCAGCCAACAAGAAACCCACTTCAAATATAAAGACTAAAATAGGTTAAAAGTAAAAGGACTGAAAAAGATACCAAGTTAGCAGTAACCAAAAGAAAGCTGGAGTGGCTATACTAACATCACATAAGGTAAGATCTCAGAGCAAACACTATGACTGGGATAAAGAGCATCATTTTATAAAAATAAAAGGATCACTTCATCAGGAGAACAGAACAAGCTTGAATGTTTATGTATCAAATAACAGAACTACAAAATGTGTGAAGGAAAAAGTGAAAGAGCTCATACAAATCAATAGCAAAAAGGCAAAAAATCCAATTTTGCCAAAGAAGATATACAGATGGCTAATAGGTATATAAAAAGATGCTCACCATAGTTAATCATCATTAGAATGCAAATCAAAACCACAATAAGATATCACCTCACACCTGTTGGAATGGCTACTACCAAAAAGAAATAAGTGTTGGTGAGGATGTGGAGAAAAGGGAATCCTTGTACACTGTTGGTGGGAATGTAAATTGGAGCAGTCACAATGGGAAACAGTATGGAGGATCCTCAAAAAATTAAAAATAGAACAGAATTACCATATGATCCAGCAATCTCACTTCTGGGTAAACATAACCAAAGGAAATGAAATCACTGTCTCAAAGAGATATCAGCACCCCCAGGTTCACTGCATCAATTCACAATAGCTAAGATGTGGAAGCAGCATAAGTGCCCACACACAGATGAATGGATAAAGAAATTGTATGATATGTATACAATGGAATATTATTCAGCCATTAAAAAAAATGAAATGTTGCCATTCATGACATCATGGATGGACATCAGGGCATTATGCTAAATGAAATAAGTCAGAAATAGAAACAAATAGCGTATGTTCTTTCTTATATGTGGAATCTTTAACAAAACAAAACAGGGACTTCCCTGGTGGTCCAGTGGGTAAGACTCTGCGCTCCCAATGCAGGGGGCCCAGGTTCGATCCCTGGTCGGGGAATTAGATCCCGCATTCATGGTGCAACTAAGAAGCCCGCATGCTGTAACTAAGATCCTGCATGCCAAAACTAAGACCCAGTGCAGCCAAAATAAACAAACAAAACAAAACAAACAAAAACCCCCATCAAGCTCATAGATACAGAGACTTAATTGGTGGTTGCCAGAGACAGGGGTAATGAGTAAGAATAATAGGTGAACTGTGTTTTGGGGGATTTTGTTTTACTTGTTTTTTAGTTTCAACAAATTTTTTAAAATTTATTTATTTTAATTTATTTATTTTTGGCTGCATTGGGTCTTCATTGCTGTGCACGGGCTTCCTCTAGTTGTGGAGAACGGAGGCTACTCATCGTTGCAGTGCACAGGCTTCTCATTGAGGTGGCTTCTCTTGTTACGGAGCACAGGCTCTAGGTGCACGGGTTTCAGTGGTTGTGGCACGCAGGCTCAGTAGTTGTGGCTCACGGGCTCTAGAGCGCAGGCTCAGCAGTTGTGGTACACGGGCTTAGTTGCTCTGTGGCATATGGGATCTTCCCAGACCAGGGCTTGAACCCATGTCCCCTGCATTGGCAGGCAGATTCTTAACCACTGCACCACCAGGGAAGCCCAGTTTCAATAAACTGAATAATAAAAAAGATCCTGCTTAGTCTCTCATGGTAGAAATAAGACAGCAAAAGAAACTTTGTGAACAATGATACCAAGAGTCTTATTCAGGGGCTGATGGTTGTCCTGCTCTCCATCAACATTGCCTCACCCCATCTTCCACACCCAAGCATACATATGTTTTTTTGTTTTGTTTTTTTTTTTTTTTTTTTTGCGGTATGCGGGCCTCTCACTGTTGTGGCCTCTCCCGTTGCGGAGCACAGGCTCCGGACGCGCAGGCTCAGCGGCCATGGCTCACGGGCCCAGCCGCTCCGCGGCATATGGGATCCTCCCAGACCGGGGCACGAACCCGTATCCCCTGCATCGGCAGGCGGACTCTCAACCACTTGCGCCACCAGGGAGGCCCCATATGTTGTTTTTATTGGCTACAAAGCAAATGTGATAACATTAAGGGATAGTTTAAAAATAAAGAATGTAATTTTCAAAAAAAAAAAAAAGTGAGAGAACTAAAAGGAGAAATAATCAAATCCACAAATAGAGACTTCAACATCCCTTTCCAGTAACTGACAGAACAAAATGAAAGAAAATCACCAAAGATGAAAAGAAAGAAAATTAAAGAAGACCTGAACATCACTATCAACCAATTTGACTTCATTGACATTTACAGAACACTGTAATCTAAATGTGGTCTCTGAACATAGTACAATTAAATTAGAAACCAATTCCTGATAAATCCTCAAATATGTGGAAACTAAATATCACTTCTAAATAACCCATAGATCAAAGAAGACATCAAAAAGGGTATTAGAGGGAATTCTCCGGTGGTCCAGTGGTTAGGACTCTACTCTCTCACTGCCAAGGGCCTGGGTTCAATCCCTATTCAGGGAACTAAGATCCCACAAGCCACGCAGCGTGGCCAAAACAGAAAAAGGCGGTGGGGGGGTGGTAATTAGAAAATATTATGAATTGAATAAAAATGAAAACATGTCGTATCAAAATTTGTGGGATGCAGCTAAAACCAGCGTTTAGAGGGAAATGTATAGCACCAAGCATCTATGTTAGAAAAAAAGAGGGACTTCCCTGGTGATGCAGTGGTTAAGAATCTGCCTGCCAGTGCAGGGGACATGGGTTCGATCCCCGGTCTAGGAAGATCCCACATGCTGTGGAGTAACTAAGCCCAAGAGCCACAACTGAGCCTATGTGCCGCAACTACTGAAGCCCACGCACTGCAACTACTGAAGCCCATGCGCCCAGAGCCCGTGCTCCGCAACAAGAGAAGCTACTATAATGAGAAGTCCATGCACCGCAACTAAGAGTAGCCCCCACTCGCCACAACTAGAGAAAACCCTCACACAGCAACCAAGACCCAACGCAGCCAAAAATAAAATTAAAATTAAAAAAAAGAAAACAAGAAATATCTCAGATTTAACTGATTTAAGCTATTACCTTAAAGACATCAAAAAAATTAAAGCCAAACAAAAGAAAACAAAGAGCAGAAAGCAATGAAATAAAAAACAAGAAATTAAAAAAAAAATCAATGAAACCAAAAGCTTTCTTCAAAAAGATTAAAATCTATTTGAAGCTATTTTTTTATATTTATTAATTTATTTTTTGGCTGTGTTGGGTCTTTGTTGCTGTGCGTGGGTTTTCTCTAGCTGTGGCGAGTGGGGGCTACTCTTCATTGCTGTGTGCGGGCTTCTCATTGCTGTGGCTTCTCTTGTTGCGGAGCACAGGCTCTAGGCACTCGGCTTCAGTAGTTGTGGCTCAGCGGGCTCTAGAGCACAGGCTCAGTAGTTATGGTGCACGGGCTTAGTTGCTCTGTGGCATGTGGGATATTCACAGACCAGGGTTTGAACCCATGTCCCCTGCATTGGCAGGCGGATTCTTAACCACTGCACCACCAGGGAAATCCCTATTTGAAGCTATTTTAATTAAAACTTTGAAGTTATTTGCACAAGGACAAACAGGCCAATGGAAGAGAGTAGAAAATGCACAGACAGACACATATATGTCAAGGCTTCCAATGCAATGAAAAATAAGTGTTCAATAAATAGTGTTGCTTAAATAGAGAAGCCATATGGAAAAAAAAAAATCCTTGGCCCTAACTCACATCATATATAAAATATACAAAAATAAATTCCAGAAAGATTGTCAGTGAAACAATAAAGCTTCTAGAAGATAATATGAGAAAATAGCTTCATGACCCTGGGGTAAGCAGTGATTTCTTAAACAGGTCACAAATTAACCATAAAGGAAAAAACTAATAAACTGTACCCATTGAAATTAAGAACTTTATTCTATCAAAGACATCATTAGGAATGTGAAAAGGGAAGCAGTTACTGGCAGTACTTACTGTTCCTTAATACTACATTTAAGATACCAACTTATTTCTGCTACTGAGAGACCTAAGTAAAATCCTGAGAGCTCCACTTTGGCATATGCATCTACAACTAAACTAAGTAACCAAGGAACCTCTGCCAAAACAAGGCCAAATTTTATCCCAGAGGCCATGGCTCACGGGCCTAGCCGCTCCGCGGCATGTGGGATCCTCGCGGACCGGGGCACGAACCCGTGTCCCCTGCATCGGCAGGCAGAATCTCAACCACTGCGCCACCAGGGAAGCCCCCCAAATTTATTTAAGTACAATTTTGGTTTAGGAAGAAAGCTCATGAAAAGGTTCTTCGGGGGGAATGTAGCGATCAGGCCACTGTGCCTTTTTTTCCCCAAAAACAATGAACTCACTGAGCAATTTCAAATGGCAAAACCTTGAGAAATTTCACATGGCAAAAACTTCTTGAAGATATAATGGACAGGCTAGGTAGGGCCAATTTTCTACAGCTCTCCATTTTCTATTACACTGAAGCACAACAAGAAGCTGGAATAAAGTAGTTCTATAGATAGTCTAAAAAAAAAGGACAGAGGTTCCTGGCAGATGCAGATGTGCAGTTGCAGGCATAGAAGGGATGGTAAACCAACGCAATCCCAGTTTCACCCAAGGAGAAGAATGTAGTGCCCCATGCCTGAAGCATAATACTAGTTCAACAAGAATATGCTGAACAAGTGAATAAACAAATGAGTGAAGAGGAAAAGATTAAAGGGACAGCTGGGCAGGAAGTAAGGAAAATTGCTTGTAAAAAGGAGAAATATATACTGAAGGAAAAGAAGAGCCAGGAAAGCAGAGTATCATGGTAAGTCAAAGAAGAAGCAAGTTAGCCAAACTGGTCAAGAAAGTAAAATGCTACAGAGATGAAAACAAAGATGATGGTCACAAGTCTATAACAGCAAAAGAAATATTCTGAGAACTGCACTAGAAGGCAGAAATGGAATATACATTGCTCCTAATCGAGGGCAAATACTCCCAATACCAATGTTCAGGTAATTTTCAGAATTAAAATAGGATTCTTACCTATCATTTATCATTTCCCATGAACCAGGTATTGTGCCGAGCATTTATTTATGTTACCTATTTATAGCATTTGGAAAATTAACCCAAAATATCCCAAGTCAAGCTAAGCTGATTTGAATATCAACCTTAGGAAGCACGGTTGATATTATCTATAATTTAGAAAGCTTAAGCTCAATTGTACTTCTATCTGAAAACAAGAAATGCTAATGGTGAGGAAACAGTCTTAAATGACATATAAAATGGAATCTCAGAGAGAGAAAAAATATATATACCATTTTCCAATACTAACTAGGAGACAGGGGAGACAGGGACAACTATACGGGATATAAAGCCCAAGAGTGGAAATGGAGGTATCAGGCTGTTATAGCTTAATGACACTGACCATTAATAAATCCAGCTAACTCTCCTTGCTCTAATTCCATGTCCAAATAAGCTTCTGACTATAATTTGCTTCCCATATAGTTTTGCTTAGTGAACATCTGTACCACTTAATGATGATACTTCCTACTAAAAACTGTCATTTTGGCTTATACATTAGCCTCTAGTGAATCAGCTCCCTAAGCCTAATCATTTCTGGGTGTACTAACAAATCACATTTTTAAGCCTACAAATTCAGAAACCGGACCTTAGAATGTATATGCATACTATGATACTGTGAAATTCTAGGAGTCGGCCTGGGTGCAGATAGTCTCCCCTCTGTCTTGCTAACACCTATTCAAACCACAGTACTTAAACGAAAATAATAATTAGCTGAGCCTGTGAGTCATCTTTCAGCCCCACAGAGAAGGATCTACCTCAGTCCTGTCACACCGCACCAAGCATATACCTATGATGCTGAGGCAATCCCCTAAAAGAGAACTAGTCTTCTTCTTACCACTGAAGGGGCTGGGCATTAACCTACAGCTTTCTGATAAGGTAGATATCAAGACTCTCTAACGAGATTATTTCAAAAAAATATTTTAACACAGAAATATGCAGCGCATTAGAAATATCAGAGAATGGATAGGGATTTCCCTGGTGGCACAGTGGTTAAGAGTCCGCCTGCCAATGCAGGGGACACAGGTTCGAGCCCTGGTCCGGGAAGATCCCACATGCCGCGGAGGAACTAAACCCGTGCGCCACAAATACTGAGCCTGTGCGCTAGAGCCCACGAGCCACAACTACTGAAGCCCTCGCGCCACAACTACTGAAGCCCGTGCTCTGCAACAAGAGCCACCGCAATGAGAAGCCCACGCACCGCAAAGAGTAGCCCTCAATCGCCGCAACTACAGAAAGTCCACGCGCAGCAAAGAAGACCCAACGCAGCCATAAATAAATAAATTTATCTTTAAAAAATAAAATGAAATTAGCATATATAGGAAAAATCAATCTACTACAGTGGAAATTTAAGAATAAAAAGAAAAAGGAAGACTCACGTGTGTCTTTCATATCTGAGGGTCTCTCGGATGGACCAGGCAACCTGGTATGGCGAGGCCTGATCTGAGTCCTCCAGTTCTTCTCCACTCTCTTCAGACCAGTCCAACCCTAGGACGGAGGAGAGGATGTTGCAAGTTAGAAAAAATTAACATTTATTTAAAATTTAGGTTAAAAGCTACCTGAAATACATAACCCGACACCTATAGCAAGTACTATCATAGTGTGAATAAATCCCTCCTGATGAGTTTCAGCCCTGTTCTGGCAAAGGTATTAATAATGAATGTATGACATGCACTCGCATTTAAAATAATGACATTACAACAAAAAGGCTATATTCCACGGATGAACTTCTTTCGTCAGATGCTTCACAAATGGAGTAGAAACAACACAAAGCAAAGAGAGTTCAAGTCAAAAAAAGGGGTAGAATTTCTTCAGTATCAAAACATTATACACTAAAATAACGTCGAAAAACATAAAACATATTCAATACGACAGGAAAAGAAGCCTAATGCATGTTCAGGCAAGAAAAGGTCAAAAGGTGCCAGTGGACTCATGCTATACATCAACAAAGAAGGGGCCTAGAATATATTGTGAAAGGCAGGCACACTCCATCCCCTTTTCCCAACAACATCTCCGGAGGAAAGGACACCATCCACTAGGCAGGGCCATTCCCAGGTTCTTGCCCCCTACCGGAAGAGGGAAGGGCAGGATGGCAATGTTCTATTTCTAGTATCACTTGGGGTTTCTTTCAGTTCTTTTAAACAAGAGCTGTCACATTTTGAGTTCCATTTGGAAAACAAGGTTAGAGGGAAAAGTAGAGAAATACAGTAAAATAATGCTTATTTATTTTGTTAAATCCTATTATTTTTAATGACTGGATAATTGTTAGCTTCCAACATACAGGTTTTGCCTTTTTTTTTTCTTTTTTTTTTTTTTTTTTTTTGGCCACACAGCAGAGTATGCGCGATCCTAGTTCCCCGACTAGGGATCGAACCTGTGCCCCCTGCAGTGGAAGCACAGCATCTTAACCACCTGACCGCTAGGGAAGTCCCAAAGGTTTTGCCTTTTTAATTTTGTATCTTGAAGAAGTCTTAGATACTGATGTTGCATAGCCTAAAATACAACAGTGTGTGGACTACATAACCTTAATAAACTCATACCACTATGAAACTTTAATTAGATACTTTGATGACTAGTATTCTATGTCTCCCTTCTTGAGACCCTCAAAAAATCAAAAGACCATCTTCATTAGGCACAGTTAGTTAAAAAGGACCTCACAGATTTCTTCCATAATTTAAATGAGTTTACATGTGCCAAATTGGGAAATTAAGAAAAAGTTAATTGAAATGCAAATTATAAATGCTTAAAATTAAATATTGCCATTGGCATAAAGTAACACCAAATCTACTTCCAAGATGACTATTCAAAATGTCAGGTCATCTTAAAAAGTAAGTTACTTTCTTTAACTAAAATAATTAGTAGTTTGTTAAAGAGTAAATCAAAAAAATAAAAAACAAGTAAGTGACCACATCATCACCTTCAGGATGTTGAAAGGTGAGAGCTTTCAAACAGAAAGTGACACTCAAGGCACCTTTAAAAATTAGAACATGAGGGCTTCCCTGGTGGCGCAGTGGTTGAGAGTCCGCCTGCCGATGCAGGGGACATGGGTTCGTGCCCCAGTCCGGGAGGATCCCACATGCCGCAGAGTGGCTGGGCCCGTGAGCCATGGCCACTGAGTCTGCACATCCGGAGCCTGTTCTCCGCAACGGGAGAGGCCACAACAGTGAGAGGCCCATGTACTGCCCCCCCCCAAAAAAAAAATTAGAACATGAGTTGTTATCTTTTATATTTTCTGTAGAAGTCATAATAATGTCTACTAAGATACCCATGCTTTCTCTGAAAAAGTCAAGATCTAAGTCATAAGAAGTAAGATGGAAGTGTTTCTCCTGTTGTAAAATTAACTGTCCAATAAAGCAAACCTTTGATCTTGGCTTCATTATCACTAGTTTCAACGTAACTAATTGAGATAACCAGCCCAAACAGGACTGTAGAAGCCAATTAAATACTGCGTTTTTCTTTAAGTATTCTTTGCTGACATGAATGCAGAGTACACTTGGTTATAATAGTGCACTGTAATTTCTGGTTTCTCCAAAATAAACTGTTTTAAAAATTTGGGTCCCTCATATGCTTGAATTTTTAAAAAATAAAAAGACAATACTTTTCTATGAGTTTTAGTTCTGTTCAAAATGATTGAAAGTCAGCCCTCAACAAAACATAAAATTTCATAGTTTCAAAAGCTAAAATATTATCAGCATCTAGAAATAAACAGAAATATAAATAAAAATTAGCAGATGATATGGGTAAAAGGTAGAAAAAAGGCAAACATTTGGAAAGAAAAGTTAGATCTCTGCCTCAAAACTAATGCCTAATGAGTTCCAAACAGATGACTAAAATAATAAAAGGGCTAAAAGAAAATATAAGTGAACATATTTATATACTCTTGGAATGAAGAGAGCCTAAACAAGAGGAGATAGAAAACCTGATTCAAAAGGAAGAAATCTTTAAAAAGAGAGAGAGAATACATAAAAAAATGTAAACTCTAAATTCCAAAACCTTTATAATAGATACTAAAAGCAAGTAACAAATGGGAGTGAGGAGAGGTTTTGCAACAAACATTAAATATGTATAAAAAGCTCTTACACCTATCAATAAGAAAGAGGAATGCTTAAATAAAAATGGATGAAAAAACTGACAAGATAAAATAGGAAATACATATGTCCAAAAAAAGCAGTATGAACCAATATTCAAAACTACATTACTAATCTAAAAGATCAGTCCTTACTCAAAGTATGGCTCACAGATCCCCAGGGGTCCCTGAAACCCTTTTTAGGGAGATGTTTAGGTCAACACAATCTTCAAAACAATACTAAAATGTTATTTGCCTTTTCTACCGTGTTGACATTTGCACTGATGGTAAAAACAACAACAAAAAACCCATGGTGGGTGAAACTGCTGATGCCTTAGCGTGAATCAAGGCAGGGGCACAAAACTGTACTAGTTGTCAATATATATTCCATACCATGACTGGTAATTAAATGAAAACAAGTATACAAAAAACAATTTAAGACCATCCTTGATAAAGCACTCATTTATTAAAGACTGTTTATTTGATTAAATCTTGATTTTTGTGTATATGTCTTTATGATGCTTTTTGTGATAAAATGTGAGGTATATATAAAGCACCTCTACTGCATCCGAAGAAAGTACAGCAGCTGTCTTTAGGAAAAGCACTTTGTAGGACTCTTAGTTGTGACCTGAACTAGCTGCTTTTCCCTCATTCAACACCAATTTTATTTGAAAGAGTGACTGACAGACAAACTATTGGCTATCTGGCAGTCATTTTTTCTAAAATGAACACAGTGAAACCATCACCCCAAGGAAAACAATGAACAGTATTTGTTGCCAATGGTAACATTCAAATGTTCACTTGAAAGCTCAGTTTTGGGGGAAAACTTGAATTTATCACTGACAGTATGACAAATACCTAAGAGTTGGACTTCTCCGATAAGACTGGTGTTAATATTAATGAACGCAATCTAAAATTTTTGTATAATGAAATGTGTCAACATTTGGGACATCTGTGTAACTCAGTAGAGCAGTATCTTCCAAATGACCAACATACGATGTTACAACACCACGCATGGGTAAAATATTCATTCAAAAATCAATGGAGGGGGCCTCCCTGGTGGCGCAAGTGGTTGAGAGTCCGCCTGCCGATGCAGGGGATACGGGTTCGTGCCCCGGTCTGGGAGGATCCCATATGCCGCGGAGCGGCTGGGCCCGTGAGCCATGGCCGCTGAGCCTGGGCGTCCGGAGCCTGCGCGTCCGGAGCCTGTGCTCCGCAACGGGGGAGGCCACAACAGTGAGAGGCCCGCATACCGCAAAAAAAAAAAAAAAAAAAAAAAAAAAATCAATGGAGGGTTTCCCTGGTGGTGCAGTGGTTGAGAGTCCGCCTGCCAATGCAGGCGACACGGGTTCATGCCCCGGTCCGGGAAGATCCCACATGCCGCGGAGCGGCTGGGCCTGTGAGCCATGGCCGCTAAGCCTGCGCGTCCAGAGCCTGTGCTCCGCAACGGGAGAGGCCACAACAAGTGAGAGGCCCGCATACCGCAAAAAAAAAAAAAAAAAAAAAAATCAATGGATTTTAATGTAACAGTATGCAAAATTCCTAGATATGGTTTCATATTCCATGTTGAAACTAATTTTTAAGAAACTACCACTTGTCAAGTTTTGGTGTAGAACCAATTACAAATATCTACAATTATTTGGAAAAAACTATTAAAATATCCCTCCGTTTTCCAGCTACAAATGTGTAAGGCCATATGTTTACCTCCTAACCAGAAAAAAAAAACCCCACACATCAGGACACATTGAATGCAGAAGCACATATCTAGCACATCAGACATTAAGATTTGCTAAACAACGTCAAACAATGCTGCTCTTCCCATTATATTTGTTTTTGTTTGGGAAAAGTTATTTTTCATAAAAAGAACATGTTAACATGCAGTTAATTTATGGTTATTTTTAAATGGATTAGTATTTTTTTTAATTTCTCAGTTTTAACTTCTAATTCAGTAAATATCAATAAGTATAACTCACATATACAAAATCTCTACCATGTCCTCAATAATTTTTTTTTTTTTTTTTTTTTTTGCGGTTCGCGGGCCTCTCACTGCTGTGGCCTCTCCCATTGCGGAGCACAGGCTCCGGACGCACAGGCTCAGCAGCCATGGCTCACGGGCCCAGCTGCTCTGCAGCATGTAGGATCTTCCCGGACCGGGGCACGAACCCACGTCCCCTGCATCGGCAGGCGGACTCTCAACCACTGCGCCACCAAGGAAGCCCTTGATAATTTTTGAGAGTGCAAATAAAGTGATTCTAAGGCCAAACACTTGAGAAACACTGATGTAAGGTATGCAAATTAAAGCAAACTTTGCAAAGGCAAAATAATAATAATAATATCTAATATCCAGGGCTATAAAGATGTAGAGAAACTGTCATTCTCATACACTGCTGAAAGAAAAGTAAACTGACAAAATAATTCTGAAGGAAAATTTGGCAATACATATCAAAAACCTTTTTAAAAAGTGCAAAAGCTTGGGATCAGCAATTCTGCTTCCAGGAATCTATTTGAAGGAAAAATTAAAGATGTGACGGCAATTATTTTACTGAGAGGGCTATATAGCTACAACACTTCACACTTTAATAAACTGGAAATGATTTAAATTCAAGAAAGAATTCAGCTGTGACAAACTGTGTATGAAAAATTACTAACGTGATAATACATTACAAAACATTTTTAAATAGGTTACAATACTGTACATATAGCAGGAACTTACTTTTATATATCTAAAAGAATATGCCAAGATATTAACAAATAGGTATTAATAAGGCTTGGGGTGTTTTAATTTATTACTTTTGCTTATCTATATTTTTTAAGTTATATTAGTTTTTTTAATTACCAAAAGTCATACATGGTTTAATAACAAATGAAATAATACGAAGCTATAGAAGAAGAAATATCACTCCCATCTCCCAAAAACACATCCTGTCCAATTCCATCCCCCGCCATGGTAGCCAATGTTAACAGACTGATAGTGTACATCCATTCACACTTTAACTATGCTCATACCAGAGAGGCATACATCTATCCATATGATTGATCAATAGATATATTGGTGTCCCTTGTTTGTTCACTTTGCTTATTTTTACAAAAATGGGACAGTACAATACCTCTTGGTATTTTTCTACTTGTTAATGTATCATGAGCACATCCAGGTAAAAGATGGAGATTTCATTCATTCTTTTCTTTTTTTTTTTTTTTTTTGCGGTACGCAGGCCTCTCACTGTTGTGGCCTCTCCCGTTGCGGAGCACAGGCTCCGGACGCGCAGGCTCAGCGGCCATGGCTCACAGGCCCAGCCGCTCGGCAGCATGTGGGATCTTCCCGGACCGGGGCATGAACCCGCAACCCCTGCATCGGCAGGTGGACTCTCGACCACTGCGCCACCAGGGAAGCCCCCATTCATTCTTTTTAATTGCTGCATAATACTTCATAAAATGTATATGTACCAGAATTTACTCAATTCTGAATTTCCTATAGGTTATAAAGGTTGTTTTCAGATTTTTAATACTATAAGCAATACTGTAAGCAATGCTGTAGTAAACATCCTGGAACACATATCCTTACATTCTGATATTTTTTTTATCCATAGATAGAGTCCCAAAAGTGAGCTTGCTGGCTATACATATACTTTTAATTAGTATATATTGTTGCATTACTCACCAGCAGAGTATGAGATCCCATATCCTCATCAACAACAGATACACTTTTTGCCAATATGATGGTAACTCATTGTTACTTTAATTTGCGTTTCCTCGTCTGTTACGAGGATTGAGGTTTTCATTTGTTTATTGACCATTTATATTTCTTCCTCCTCTATTCCCATCCTTTTCCCATTTTTCTATTGCTGTCATATGTCATGCAAATAATTTTTCCTAAAGTTAGAATCACAACTCACAACACATTCAAGAATAAATTCCAAGTGAATCAAAGGCTTAAATGATCTAAAACAAAACAAACTATTAATAGAAAATACAGAATAACTGTATAAACTTGCTATCAGAGAGATTTTCTTGAGTAAGACAGAAAACTCAGAAGCAACAAAGGAAAGACAGACATTTGACTACATTAAAGTTTTATCTGTAATTTTTTGCTTTTCAATCGTGAACAGGTATTACTTTAAGAATTTTTTTTTCAGAAAACTGTCAGCAGATATTTACAATGCAATCTTATTCCAAAGTCCTGTGATAAGACATGTGGAGAACTTCATTAGACACACAGGGACTGAGCTCAGAGGCACAAAACCAAACACAACTGCTTTTAATATTGCTACTACTACTGCTAGAAGCTATAACTGGAATTCTAAATTCCCAGCTCCTATTTCTTCTGTGTTCTGTTCACCAGTCACTGTCCTCTCCAGTAGCATATTTACTTTAAAGCGGTCTACCTAAATATGAATCTTTAATTGACCACTCTGTCCAAGTATTCTTTTACTCCTATTACATATGAGAAGGTTATGAAAATAAAACCTTGTGCAATAGGCACATTTTGTTACAATTACACGCATATGATATGGTAAAATAGACGGTAACTCACCTAAATGGGGAAACAGATCAGTGTCCAGCTGATGTTTTTGGGTGCACAGTTTCACCAGTCTCTGCAGTCGACTTATACAAGAGAAGTGTGGAGAGAAGGCTGTGGCTTTCATGAGGACCCGGTCAGTCCTGGGCGGGTCCACGACGGGAGCCCTACTAGATGGCAGGAGGGGCAGAGGCCTCTTGTGAGACAACTGCCTGGCTTGTGCTATAGTGTGTGGAGTGGGGGCCACTCCCTGCATTGGTAGGCTGGTGTTCTGAGGTTGAGGTGACTTGCAGACTAGACCCTGCGGTGGCGCTGGAGGTTTTAAAGTGGATAAAGGTGACAGGTGGGAGTGCTGCTGCGGAGGCTGCTGCTGAGAAGGTGCAGGAGGGGGACTAAAGTGCTCTTGTCGAACTTTTAAAATCTCTGTCTCTCTCTGGCGCTGCCGATTCTGGGCCAACTTGCTCTGCAACTTCTTTCTCACAGTTGCCCCTTTCTTTAGGTCATCATCTTCCTCGTTGAAAGCAAATGGGTCTTCCAACTCAGTTTCCAGGTAGTGGAGAGGGACCCTTGCCCCCGGTGGAGAGAGGGACATTCCATCCAGTCCATTGGGCATCTTCAAGGCCAACGTGGGCACCGTCAGGCTAAAGGCCATGGTATCCATCTGGTGCCTGACCTTTACCTCATCTATAGGATCATTCTTTTTCTTCCTCTCTTTTTTCGGGATAAAGCCAAGTACCTGCAAGTGGCTGTTGCAGTACCTTTAAAAATACACACATATACAGGAAAATGTTCATGATACGTACTAAGAAAAGGAGAATATAAAACTATGTATCATAAAATGTGAATCCTAATATGTTCAAAATGCATGACTATAATAACTGTTTGGCATTCGTGGATGTGATTTATACAACTTCCACTACCCTCAAGCAATCCTCAAAGTCTGTGCAATTTTGCTAAAGCAAATATATGAATTGCACATGTGAAGAGGCTGCCAGACAGAAGCAAGTCATTCAAATAGTGAGTGGCCCTGGATAACCAACCACCCAGCTATTGCTTCTCACACCGCTTTGTTATTCTCTATTCATAGCATACAAAGTAGCTCATCAGGAGTCTAAAGGATCACTTAAAATTCTCTTATGGAGAAAAAAATATATGTCCCAATGCCATTCAAGTATTGGAGGTTCACAAAGATCTTATGACATAACACTTCAGAATGTTAAATGTCAAAGAAATGATACAAATGAACATATTTACAAAACAGAAACCGACTCACAGACTTAGAGAATGAACTTATGGTTATGGGGGGAGGGGGGAAGGATGGAGGGAAGGGATAGTCAGGGAGTGTGGGATCCACATGTACACACTGCTATATTTAAAAAGGATAACCCGGGCTTCCCTGGTGGCGCAGTGGTTGAGAATCTGCCTGCTAATGCAGGGGACGCGGGTTCGAGCCCTGGTCTGGGAGGATCCCACATGCCGCGGAGCAACTGGGCCCGTGAGCCACGACTACTGAGCCTGCGCGTCTGGAGCCTGTGCTCCGCAACAAGAGGCCGCGATAGTGAGAGGCCCGCACACCGTGATGAAAAGCGGCCCCCGCTTGCCACAACTAGAGAAAGCCCTTGCACAGAAACGAAGATGCAACACAGCAAAAATAAATAAATAAATAAATAAATAATAGGAATAATGACATCTGGAAAAATAGTGAAGCCAAATCACCAGAAAACAGATCTAAGCTGTGGTTTATGATACTTAAAAAAAAAAAAAAAAAAAAAAAGGATAACCAACAAGGACCTACTGTATAGCACAGGGCACTCTGCTCAGTGTTATGTGGCAGCCTGGATGGGAGGGGAGTCTGGGGGAGAATGGATACATGTATATGTATGGCTGAGTCGCTTTGCTGTGCACCTGAAACTATCACAATATTGTTAATTGGCTATGCTCCAATATAAAATAAAAAGTTTAAAAAAAAAAGCATGTCAAATGTCTACTGTGTGTGTTCTACACACACACACACACACACACACACACACAAAGAGAAAGAGAGAGGAGAAAATAAAATAATAAAACTAGTTAGTGCGATAATTGATTCAATGAGTTTCTCAATAGCCAGCCACGTGTTAAGTACATGGATTATCTCCTCTAGCTAGTTTCTACCTGCAGTAGGTACTAAAATAATGCCCTTTATACAGATGAGGAAACTAAATTTTATACAAATTACTTGTCCAAAACCACCTATCTGGAAAGTGACAGAGCTGAGAGAAACTAAAACTCAAAGCTCATATAGCACAGGAAACAATATTTAATATCCTGTGATAAACTATAATGGAAAAGAATATGAAGAAGAATGTATATATATGTATAACTGAATCACTGTGCTATACAGCAGAAATTAACACAACATTGTAAATCAACTATACTTCAATTAAAAAAATAGAAAAAAATAAAAGTCAAAGCTCACAAAGACTCAATAAGTCTTCAACAATAAGCAGGTTACTTCTGTAATATTAATGCTATTTCAAAAATACTATGAAAAGACAGAATCCTTCTACATAATGAGAAAGCAAAATGCATGTTATTCCAATAAATTTCACTGAAATCCTGTGAAGGCTTCTAACCAGTAGAAAAGTAGTATTTCCTAAACTGGTATACCTCATGCAGTTCCAAGGTATGTTAACAAGTATGTCATAAAAACAGTATTCCATGCTTAAATAAATTTGGAAAATGCTGGCTTAAACAGAATTAGATAACGATTTCTTCATTTGTTTCTGCTTTAAAAAAACCTCTCAAAGCATTCTGTATGATAATGTGCATTATACACCAAGGGTAGAAATCTACCCATATAGCATTGCTTCCCAAACGTATTTAAAATGGCACCTATTTTATTGCAGCATATTTATGATATCTCCATAGAACACAGTTTGGGGAAAAAGGCAAAAAAGTAAATAATGTCAATCCCCAAACTCAATGGGCTGCAACAAAAAACTGTTTTAATGATTGTTAAAAACACAGATTCACCAAAAATCAGGACACATGGTTTTGTTGGTTTGTCTTAAAAATAAATCTATCAGAGGCACTCTTTAATTTTAAATAGAACTATTAAGAAACAGCTTTCTGGACAGTAAAGAGACGTTACACTGTGTGTGTGCGTGTGTGTGCACACGCACGCGCGTGTGCCTAGCAGGTTTGAGCTAGGTCTCTTACACACCTTAAACAGAACAGGTTCATAAAGCTGCAGCCAACAAGGAAAAGGGTTTCAGGGATAACTGTACTAAGCTTCCCAACAAAGAGTTAATGGTTTTTGTTGTTTTCTACTCATTTTCAAATTAACAAAAGGATTAGTACTATTAGTGGGGAGAAGTGAAGTGGTTTGTTGCTTTTTTTGCAGTACGAGGGCCTCCAACTGTTGTGGCCTCTCCCGTTGCGGAGCACAGGCTCCGGACGCGCAGGCTCAGAGGCCATGGCTCACGGGCCCAGCCGCTCCACGGCATGTGGGATCTTCCCGGACTGGCACGAACCCGTGTCCCCTGCATCGGCAGGTGGACTCCCAACCACTGCGCCACCAGGGAAGCCCTGAAGTGGGTTTTTTAAATTTAGAAATCAAACTCTTCTGCTCATTTACATGGGCAGCCTGGACTGGTACATGAGGCTACTATGTGCTACATGACCTCATCCAGCAGAGGCGAATCCTCATGTACAGTCCCCCTTCAACCCCACCCTCAACTCCCACTCCAGCCACTGTCACACTATCACAACATTTAGCCTGAACTCTTAAAAACTCTGCCTCTTCTAAAAGGGAAAATTCTTCATAACTAGAATTAGAACAGCTTACTTAGTTAGGAACAGCATTGAAAATAATGCAAATATGAATTTCCAGTCTAAAAGAATACAGGGGACTGACGGCAAATGGGTTCTTTTGGGGGGATGAAAATGTAACATTAGACTGTGTTGATAGTTGCACACTCCTGTAAATACACTAACAAATACTGAATTGTACACTTCAAATGGGCGACTTGTATGGTATGTGAATTATATCTTAAGTTGTTTTAGAAAAGAATAAATATAGGAAACAAGAAAATTTCTTGGTAAATACATACGATTAAATAAATATATATATAAAATTATACCAAACTTAAATTTAAAATACTATATAAAATAACCAACTTAATATACCCATTTATCTCTAAGCTATCAAGGCTACAGTAATGGGCCTTAGCTTCCCACTGTATATTAGAAAATGGACTTTTCAATTATACCAGTACTTCTACCGAACATAACACTATTCTATCCAAAAGACGGAATCCCATAAGTTAGCACTTATAATACACACCAGGTAAGTTACACACCAGATATTATTAAGGAGCTTCCTCTAGCTGACTACCAACCAGATAATTCTGTCAATTAAAAGTCCTTGGGAATTTCTTTTCTAAAACTATACATAAAACCATGTCAAATCCCTAAGTGTCCAAGGAGTAACTGCCTTAACAATGATAAAAGCTTATTTTCAAAAGAATATTAATCTTTTCTACATTGTATCATATAGTACAGTTATAACTATTATATTTATACATGGGTTTAAACATATTATTACATGAATTCAACCTGGGTTTCTTGAGGTAAAATATTACTTCCTACTAATGTCTACTTTAATCTGTTTTCAATCAACCCTACAACAAGAAAAGTATTCATAGCATTTGTGTTCATGTGATTTTGGACCAATTCTGAAAAAATGTATAACAGCATTTATTAAGCCTAGCTTCTCTTGACACAGCAACATAAAAGTCCTTTCCCTTCTTGTTCTAAAAAAAGAAAATTACTTCAAATATAAAGGTGAAGATGTATGCTTCAGAGAATATTTTGGAGAAATTCAGAGTGACTCTCACTTTACTTCTTGCTGTTAGCTATTAAGATAACACTTGCTTCGACTGAAATAAAAAAAATCCAAGGTTGACAAAAATTGCAACTGTGTGTGATAAACTAAATTTAAGACAAAATTATAGAAATGTGATTATAATGGATCTTGAAGTAAAAAAGTTAATCCAAGTCCATCCACTCTTCAAGTTAGAAAAGGGCAACAGTAAGAAATTATTTTCAGTCAGCTAAAACCAACTGGACAGACATGCTGAGCCTAATACCTTGGTGCCTTTCTCACCTGAGATTAAAATTTTATTCCTTTCCTCACTAAACAGCTGTTTCTAACTTTCAGGTATTGTAATCTGAAGCCTGCAGTGCTCATCAGAAATTCTACGAGAGTATTCCCAAATCACCACATTATACTGTACTCATTTTGGTGGGATATTTATCAACACAAATTATTTATTTCACCCTAAAAGTTTAAAAGTTGCTCACCATGACATATAAAATACATGATTCCTTTTCAACCAATTTATGTAGGTGACATTCGCTTATATATAGGAACAAAAACAAAGGTTGTATATGTATTTTTTAAAGACAGAAGTAAAAAGTTCAAATTTCTACCTAAAGATAACAAGTATTTGAAACTTTTAGGAAAATAAGCATGCATCTCTCTGTAATATCCTAAAATGATCAGCATGGTTTCTGGAGAACTGAGAAAAAAAACATGAAAAAAAGAGATTACATGTGAAATCATATAAATTTTCCTAAGAATATGAAAGATGAATAATCAGCATAAGACTCCTTTAAAAACACCTCCACATTTTATTTAACTCAGAAAAATATAAATTCATAATCCTAGTCAAAAAGCCTACTTTACTATGAAAATACAGTTTCTAAATTATAGTAAATATAGTCTATATGCAACCCTTTTTCACCAAAAGAAGTCTGAGAGGAAGTAAATCTGAATGATTCAAGTAATCATTCTTTTGAATAATTCTTTTTCAATAAGTACATACCATTTGCTACCTTTCAAACAAAGATTTAAAAACTCTAAAATTATTATCATTAATTATAACACCTAAGTAGTTCCTAGGCTGATGAAATTCTAAGTAGAGAAATCAGGAAATACTTTCTAAGGCTGCAAACCAAACACATCAGTGCCAAGACTTCAAGCAAAAAAAAAATTTTTTTAATAATCCTAGAAAGTCTATTAAGTAAAAAAGAAGAAAACAGACATACTTTTCAAATAATTCCCCAGTTACTACTCCATTTCTTAAAAACTGCTATCACTCATCTTTAGAACCATTCTAAAGTTTACTTAGATTACCCCCAGAACACAACATTTAAGTTCATCATATCAAAACACAAACAAACAAAAAAGCCCAACTTCCAAGCCTACTAATTAATAATCAAAGATTGCTTCCCACTGTCAGCACTTACCTGCGGTCCTCTGATTTAGGGATGGGGTTGGTGCAGCGCTGGCTATTATACTTGGCCACATATTCACATTGCTTGAAGGGGGCAGTCTTGTCCTCCAGAACGTGTCTGATACAGAAAGCGTAGCCGTTGAGTCGCCGCTGCTTGCACAGTTTGGGGCTATATGAGCACAAGGGCTTATTGTCAACCTCAGAGAAGTGTATATGTTTCCCTTCATACATCACGTGACTCTATTCCTTGTGAACATCAGCTAAAAGACCACCACAAAAAAAGAAACCCAAATGATAAATCAGAGAGTATAATGCAGATTTAAGTTGAGAATTTCACTGAGGGACTTCTGCCCCACAGCCAGCCATACCTGATTTTAAATCTTCTGCACCATAGCAATGTTAAGAGAACCCCAAGGATACCACAGTTGGGAATGCTGCAGAATCAAGATGAAGCAGATTGTCTACAAAAATATCAAAAGGCCTAGTTAACAAAGAGAAATAAGCAAAGCTTGCTCATCTGGGAAGTAAAATACTAGGATATCACTCTTCCTAACAGGATGGATTCTTCATTGTAATCCAACATCCCAATATTGAATTCAAATAATAAGACACATTATAAAATATTAAGTTGCCCTACCACTCCAAATTGAACTAAATAATTTTTGCTTTGGTTAAGTTTTGTAAATAACTCAAAGCAGCAGGGCTCTTCCACCAAACTAACGTCATAAGGTGGCAAGTCACTTTTTTCACTACTGATGGTTGCATGCTATGCCTATTTTCAGAACCCAGATCTCTTTAAAATGACAATGGAATGAGCTCGTAGACCCAACACTTCCCCCAGAACGTCTACATTTTTTGATATGTTGGCAAAATATTTAGCAGTTTATAACAAATGTTTCTATAAACTACAAAAAAAGAGCAAATTCCTGTTTTAAAAGGTCATTTTCCCTAACATTCCCCCCTACCTATCCCATCCAGACTGTAAATTTCTTGAGTCCAAAGACTCTTCACCACATTTCCACCATTCAGTTGAGTACTCTGCAGAACACTGTGCTATAGTAAAGTTATCATGGCTTATGAGTCTTTGGAGGTTTAAGAAGAAAACGGAAGGAAGCAATCACACAATAGTCACTATCTCTCTACACACAAAAGGTCCAGCAGTAACATTTATGTACCATAACACCATATAGTCTGCAATGAAACTGAACAACTAATCAGTCACATCAGGACATAGGGGGCTGCTGTGGTCTAACTCAGGGATCCCCAACCCCCAGGCCTTGGACCCGTGAGGGAACCCACGGCCCAGCAGGTGGGCAGCCGGGGAGCGAGTGAAGCTGCATCTGCCACTCCCCATCACTCCCCATCGCCCACATTACCACCTGAACTATCACCCCCACCACCCCGCCGGTCTGTAGAAAAACTCTCTTCCACGAAACTGGTCCCTGGTGCCAAAAAGGTTGGGGACCACTGGTCTAACCCACCCTCTCCACACTCCAGAAGTCACCCAGACAGCTGATGAACAGCTTAGATACCAGCTAGAGAAACTCAAGAAACACTCTCTCATTTCCAAAACTAAATATGAAACTCCTTATACCAGTGAATGACAAGATACATAAATCCTTGAAGAGTCAGAAGATATGTCTACTCAAGTCTGATTATCTGCCAAGGTAACTATAGTATTCACCTTGAGCAAATCATTTAACCTCAGTTTTCTCATCTGTAAAATAGGGATAATATTAGTAGCTATGTTATCAGGTTGCTCTAAGGATCCGATGATACAGAGCACGCAACACGCGAAGTACTATGCCTTGTATAAGTTAAACACTGAACAAATAGAAGTTATTACTCATAAATGTTCTTATTATTACTACATTTCACCTGCTCATGATAAAGGTAGAGAATTTGTATTACCTTTGAGAAGCATTACACTTACTTTAGCAGAAAAAAAAAAATCTGAAACATTAGCCTGGTTAATAAAAATCACATTTATTACTGAGTAAACCTAATCATACATCAATGTAAAACAAAAATAAGAGCTTTCCCTTTTCACTTTATCAGGAGGCAAGGAAGAAAAGTTGGACTAAAAATTTAAATTTAGCTGCCCCGAAGGTCTGGATGTTCAGGACAGGAAATTATTTCAAAGCAAACCCATGCTGTTTCATTTTTACACCCTCTCTTTGGCCTGCTCATCCACCTGGCAAACATAAATCTTTCATGAATTAGTCCAAGTAAATCTACATGAACTTCAGGAAATAAATAGGCTGGAAATAAGTGACTGAAAAAAGTAACTGCCATTATGAAAAAAGTAGCCTATATATGTATGAGAATATTTTATTAATCATATGAAGGGTTAACGTTCACTTTTTTACTGACATATTCTATCTAGGTGGCATCATATCTATCAAGATTGATGATTCCCCCTTTCTTTCCAATGTTTATGCATCTTTTTTTTTTCCTATTTGCATTGGCTAGAACTACTGGAACAATGTTAATAAGAGCAACCACTGGTACTCCTAACTTTAAATGAGAACTGCTTTGAGTCAATGGCAGCAATAATGCTGACTTCTGTGTTATGTTAAGGAAGTATAAAGAAATGCCTACTTTATTAAAAGTTGTTTCTTTTTTTAAAAAAACTCAGAATTGGGCTTCCCTGGTGGCGCAGTGGTTGAGAGTCTGCCTGCCGATGCAGGGGACACGGGTTCGTGCCCTGGTCCAGGAAGATCCCACATGCCGCGGAGTGGCTGGGCCCGTGAGCCATGGCCACTGAGCCTGCGCGTCCGGAGCCTGTGCTCCGCAACGGGAGAGGCCACAACCGAGAGGCCCGCGTAGAGCAAAAAAATAAAAATAAAATAAAATAAATAAATAAAAAATAAAAAACTCAGAATTGATGGTTAATTTTTACTGAATTCTTTCCCAGCTTCTAGGGAAATGATCATTTTTCTCTTTTGTACTTTTAAAAATATGTACTAAAAATATTTAGTATTTAGTATTTCCTGATACTGCACTCTTCTTACACTCCTGGGATGAAAGCAACTTGGTCACGATGCACTATTCTTCTAATATATGGCTGATTTACATTTGCTAATATTGAGGATTTCTGATTTTTGTATTTTGAGAATGTCTAGAGTTTTTTTGTGTGCTTTGGCAGAATTAGGTGTTAATATTTTAAAAAACAATTTCTAAAATCTATGTTCCTAAACAGTTAAAAAGCATTGTAGTTATAATGTTACTTAGAAAGTTGCCTGGGCCTCCTAGTGTTTTGTGCAGATCAGGTTTTCAAGTTTATCTGCATACAATTTAGCAATGTGACCTCTTACGTTTAAATTTCTAAATATCTGTGACTCATTCTCATATTCTGTGTATGTCCATACACATACGTGATATTTGTGCTTTCTCCTTTTGTTCATGATTGGGTTCAACAGGAGTTTATCTGTTTAATATTTTTACCAATATCCTCCCCCCAAAAACAAAAAACAAAACAAAACAAAAACCTCTTAGATTTATCAGCACCTCCATGTATTTTCTAATTCATCAATTTCTGCTTTTTTTTTTTTTTTTTTTTTTTGCGGTATGTGGGCCTCTCCCTGTTGTGGCCTCTCCTGTTGCGGAGCACAAGCTCCGGACACACAGGCTCAGCAGCCATGGTTCACGGGCCCAGCCACTCCGCGGCATGTGGGATCCTCCCGGACCGGGGCACGAACCCGTGTCAGCTGCCTTGGCAGGCGGACTCTCAACCACTGTGCCGCCAGGGAAGCCCAATTTCTGCTTTTATATTTGTTCATTCTTTCTGCTTTCTTTCCATTTATTTTATTATTTTGTTAACTTCTTGGGCTGAATTCTTTTATTTTCATTCTTTTCTTGCTTAGTAATTTGTTTACATCTATGAATTTTCCTGAGTACTGTTTTAATCATACTGCATAGGTACTAATACACAGAATTCTGATTATCAATACTTTCTTGCTGATTTGGATTTTTTTTTTTCTCCTTTGACCCAAGAGTTATTTAATTTTTTCAGATGGTAGAGTTTTATGCTTCCCTTTGTTTTAGTGCTAGTTAAGAATAAGGAGCATTGGGAATTCCCTGGTGGTCCAGTGGTTAGGATTCCGGGCTTCCACTGCCAGGGGCCCAGGTCCAATCCCTGGTCAGGGAATTAAGATCCCACAAAAAAAAAAAAAAAAAAAAAAAAGAATAAGGAGCATACTGGTGTATGAGTGATTCTCTGGGCCCAGCAAAGGAACCAAGTTTCCAGAGCTGTGAAGACAAGGGGTAACACCCCAAAATATGGACTTATTTTCCACTCCACCTTCATTGGCCTAGCAGCTGCCAAGAGCAAAGGCTGCATCTCCAGATACGTAGCAAACAAACGCAGTACTGCTTCATGAATTGATTGCTTCTCTGAGGTGCCCACAAGTGTATTTGGGGAGGAGCTTCACAAATAAGTCGAGGAACGGCTGTCTTATGAGACTGGAGAGATTCCACAAAAAAATGGATGTCATGAAGGAGGCAATGGTTCAGGCAGAGTACAGCTGCTGAGATTACAAGGAAGCTGGAGAAACAGAAGAAACACTTGAAGGAAAAGAGAAAGAGCTGGCTGCAACTGCCCTCACATCCTGAGAAAACAGCAGCAGTGTAGAGGAGTGTGAGGGAGGGCAAAGGTGCTGAGACCTTGCTGAGAGCCCAGAGAGCTGACTGCGGCACACACCCATCCCCTGGGAAAGTGTGTTCTGTCCTCAGCTGCCTCCCAGGAGTGTAAGACCCCAGATGAAGAAAAGCAAAAGCCCCAGTAGGCTCCTCAGGAGAATGGAATGGAAGACCCATCTCTTCCTCCAAACCCAAGAAAAAGAAATCAAGGAGAAGCTGGTGAGCAGTGATCTTGAAGAGACAGCTAGCAGTGGAAGTCTTCCCAAGAGGAAGAAATCGTTCCCCAAAGAGGAACCAGTTAGTGACCCTGAAGTCAGAAACGAGAGTGCCCCCAAGAAAAAGAGGAAATTCTCTTCCAAGGAGCAGCCACTCAGCAGTGGACCTTTAGAGTCTGCTGGCAGCAAGAATAGCAGCTCTAAGGAAAAGTTCTAAAAGCTATCCCAGGAAGATCAGAATGGACACTTCCCTGGTGGGGCATAACCCACGGAGATATTTCTCAACCCATCCCCTATATCCTAATAAAAACAAATTCACAAGGAAAAAAGAAAAAGAAGGAGCATAATCTGCATATATCTCTGATTTGGGATTTGACTGAGTTTTTATTTGAGGACTAACATATTCCTGGGAAAGAGTATTCGTTGTTTCCAGGGTATGTTGTTAGTTGTATCATATATCATGCTATTAACATTCACTATGTTATTACTTATTTCGTTTGCTTTCTCTATCTACCAAGAGCTGGAAGAGGTGAATCAAAATCTCCTACTATCATCTTATTTGTTTCTCCTTGTATTTATTTTATAAATTTTAAAGCTGTATTATTTGATACAGAGATTCATGACCACTAGACTGTCACTCTTTATCATTAGGAAATGTAACTCAACTGATGCTTTTTGTCTTGAATTCAACCTTGTCTGACACTAATACCTGGATTCCATTTTTTTGGATGTGAACTTGCTAGTTAAGTCTTTGCCCATCATTTTACTCTCAGGTTTTCTGAGGCACTGTTTTATTTTTTATTATTTTTTTTATTTTTTTGCGGTACGCGGGCCTCTCACTGTTGTGGCCTCTCCCGTTGCGGAGCACAGGCTCCGGACGCGCAGGCTCAGCAGCCATGGCTCACGGGCCCAGCCGCTCCACGGCATGTGGGATCTTCCCAGACTGGGGCACGAACCCGTGTCCCCTGCATCGGCAGGCGAACTCTCAACCACTGTGCCACCAGGGAAGCCCTGAGGCACTGTTTTAGATCACAGGTCAGCAAACACTGGCTTATAAGACAAATTTGGCCCATTGCCTGTTTTTGTAAATAAAGTTTTATTGGAAGGCTGTCCTGTTCACTCATTTACATGTTGTATATGACTGCTTCCATGCTGTAACAGTAGAACAAATAGTTGTACCACAAAGCCTAAAATATTTACTAAATTATTATTTGTTGGTCCCTTTTTTAGATGCATCTCTTAACAGGTTTGACTTTTTTGCTCCAATCTGAGTCATTTTCTTTTAATAAATGAGTTCATCCAATTAATAATTTTGCATTTACTTACATGACAAATGTTTCATCTTAATTTTATTACCTTATTTTTTGTATTGTTTTTAGCTTTCAATTCTATCTTTTTATTACAAATGTCATTATATAGTCTATTTTCTTGGAAGATTTATAGTCTGTCTCCTTTAAATAACATTTCTTTACTCCAAACTAAGAAAATTAGTATATTTAGCATTATTGTGATTAATCTCATGTTATGAATGTGAAAAATTTCCATTTTTGTTAACTACCTACCCATTCCAACTCAGTATTTCTTCCTTAGATTATTATTTCTACACTGCTATAGCTTATGACGTTTTAATGTTTGTCCTACATTTAAAATTATTCGATGCTAATCACTAATCTTTTAACTTTGTTTTCAATTCATCTCTTGATCCAATAGTTTATAAAACAGTTACCTCCCTTTTCCACATTCCCCACCAAGGACTGACTTACGGAAAATAAGCCATGGTTTTTGTTTAAAAATATATGTCAACTGAAATTATACTTAAACTATAGCTTGCCTGGACATAAGTCTTGGATCATATATTTTTTTTTTTTTGTCTATTGACTTTATATAATTTTTTTCCATGTCTCCTAGAATGTAAAAGCCTGAGGCCAGCCTCTTTTATAGGAGGTTTGAGTCCCCCCACACACACACTTTAACCTAACAATAAAAGTCTTTATGGGAATTCCCTGGCTATCCAGTGGTTAGGACTCAGCACTCTGACTGCCGGGGCCAGGGTTCAATCCCTGGTCGGGGAATTAAGATCCCGTAAGCCACGTGGTGTGGCCAAAAATTTTAAAAATTAAAACAAAAAAGTCTCATATTTAAATACTAGAAGCCACTCTAGAATTTCGCCTTTTATTGTGGGAAACTCTTCCTTAGTATCTTGAAATTTTTTTCCTACTTCATTTATTCCATTGTATTCTTCAGGGGTACCAATTATTGGTATGCTAGATTTACTGTCTTCCATATCTGTCTCTAGTCTTTATTTTTACTTTTTCCATTTTGGATTGCTCAAATTTCTCAAGCTCACCTCCATTATCATCAGCTATAGTGTATATGTGCTGCTTTGTAAGTGACCTTCATTTCTACCATGACTATATTTTCCTCTTTTATTTCATACCCTGGCTCCATGAGCTCACTCTTATATCTTATTTATTTCTTGAGCTTTTGTATCTTTAAACTCCTGTTTCAGAGGAGCCATGTCTCGCCCCCAACTCTGCATACCACCTCCCAGCATAAGGAACTATTTATTCATAATTTTCACTTTCTCTGTTCTTTCTGAAAATGATCATCTCCAACACTCCTCCCTTAAGGCTTGACTCAATATTGGATTAGTCTCCCCAACTCGCAGGGGCCCACACAGCATAGATTAGGGGATGATAATTTAGGCTTTATTTCTGTTCAGTTGACCAGATCAGCAGCTATATGGCTGCATGCTGCCAGTTTCTCCTCTACTCTCAACTTCTTGCAAAAATAGTACAACTCTATGGTTTGTTATTCAACCCCACCTCTCCTGCCACTCAGGGAGCACAATGTATATACCAACTTTGACATTCCTAGTAAGAGGATCACTAGTTTTGTCCTCATGGTGTATCACCTACTTAGGAGGAAGCTGCTCCCCCAACTTTGCTTGAGTTCTACAGAGGAAATCATCCTCTCCTTGCATCCTCTCTTGCCCTGGTTCCATTCCCACTGCACTTAAGTAGCACTAATTCATATATTCAGATTACAAGGTTTTTTTTAATTATCAAAGATTGAGTTTTTCTTCTGTTTCTCATTCTCCTTATTCTTTTTAGTTGGTTTAGAGAACAGAGATGTCAGTATTCTGACATCATTAACCAGAAGTATCTTTTAAAATTCTGTATAGTAAAATGTATCAAAATAAAATCAAAATCATAAAACAAATTATCTAATTTTTACAACAAACATATTCCTTATGTTATTTTCTATTTATTTTAAAGAATCAACATGTTATTAAAGAAGTTACTAAACTTGATTCATTTTCACTATGTCAAATCCATGTGATTCTAGCTTTAAAGACAAGTATTTATTTATTAAGCACTGATGGCAAGTCCATCATTTTCGGAGAAGCTATAGAAGATATTAATAGTAAAAGACATAATTTTTTCCCTGAAAAGATTATAATCTATGCAACGAGATGCACTCAAAAGAAAGGAAGTGAATAACTGGAGGACTTCACCCAGAGCTCTGAGCACCCAGGCGCCTCTCGTCTCACTAAGCCCAAGGACAGGCCCTCTGTCCAGAGCAATGGATGTCTTCCTCTTTGTGCCCCCTCCTCCAGCCAGCCCTCGCCTCTGAACACAGCTTAGTTGTCACCACATGCAGATTCCCAAAGGCTGAGCTAGTTACATGCTCCTCCGAAGTACTCTGTGCATTTCCCTGTTTTAACCCTTATCACATTCTACTTTAATTGCCTGTTCTTCCGTTGTCTTCCCTCTTAGGAAATAAGCTCCTAGAGGGATAAACAGTTTTCTGTTCATCATTATATCCCAGAGCTTAGCATAGTGCCCAGAAGTTAATAGCTGCTCAATAAGTACATGCTGCCTACATAAATAGCTTCTGTGTAGTACCTCAATTCTAGGTTGTCTACCCAAAACAGGTTACTAGATTCACCCACCAATCATTAAGTAATTTTTTAAAATCACTAAATTGGTACTTCAGACAGTCTACACAATAATTTCTAATAGCCATAGCCATATACCAAAAGAAAGTATAATTTAGAAGCTTTAAATTTTTTGAATATTGCAGTACATCTGAGGTAACTCCAACGTTTCATCAAATAGATTCACATAATTTGCTACCCAATGTCTATCTGGCAAATAATGTTTTTTAAAACAATGCAAGAATGAATTAAAATCTACCTATTCAACTTCCTCCTAACTCTATTCATTGATCTATCCAACTGCCCTCTTTCAGCATTTGCCACAAGGTGCCAAAGCTCTTGCTAATGACCTCTATGCCATTACAAATAGGTGTTTAATTGTGGTATCTTATAAACAACTTCTCTTCAACCTTAGTTTTTTTTACATCTACCTGTGATTATTTTTTTCTATTAATATTTCTTTGATTTTTAACGTTTTAAAGTCCTACTAAAAGCCAACTTTCCATCTCCTTTTTGAACAATAACCTACCTGTTCTCCATTTTCAAATCCCTCTTTTAAAAGCCCAATTCAGGGACTTTCCTGGTGGCGCAGTAGTTAAGAATCCGCCTGCCAATGTAGGGGACACAGGTTCGATCCCTGGTCCAGGAAGATCCCACATGCCACGGAGCAACTAAGCCCGTGCGCCACAACTACTGAGCCTGCGCTCTAGAGCCCGAGAGCCACAACCACTGAAGTCCACACGCCCTAGAGCAACTACTGAGCCCGAGTGCCTAGAGCCTCTGCTTGGCAACAAGGGAAGCCACTGCAGTGAGAAGCCTAGGCACCACAACAAAGAGTATCGCTGCTCGCCGCAACTAGAGAAAGCTTACACATAGCAACAAAGACCCAATGCAGCCAAAAATATATTAATTAAAAAAAATTTTTAAAGCCCAATTTAATCTTTATACTTATATTTTCAATTCCCTAATGTATTCAAACTCACTTTATATACCATAAAAGGAAAGAATGTTGGGGGACGATGGCCCTCTGCTTTGAAATCTAACTTCCTTCTTAATGAATATTATTTAATATCAAAACCACTTTGTCTATAGGGACTTCCCTGGCAGTCCAGTGGTTAAGACTCTGCACTCCCAATGCAGGGGGCATTGGTTTGACCCCTGGTCGGAGAACTAAGATCCTGCATGCCGCACGGCATGGCCAAAAAAAAATCACTTTGTCTATAAACTGGAAACAACTATTCATCTGGTCTTCTCTACATTAACAGGTTTTTCCTTTTAAATTAATGAAGAAATCATCACAAAAGCGCTAAGGTAGATCTAGGAAGAAAAAAAAAAAACTATATATTTTTCAGTTTTTACGTCTAGCCTCCCACCACTGAAGTTCTTTACCCCTACTCCACCAAAGGTGAAGTTCACATGGCCTTCACTCATTGACATTTATTGTAAGATAAAATAAGAGACGAAACATATAATGTATAAAGTCCACATGATCTTAATCAAATGTCTTACAGACCCTAATATTTAAATACAATCCCACTGACTAATCCATTTAGAACTATACCTAAGCTCTACCTTTTTTTTTTTTTTTTTTTTTTTGTTGTGGTACACAGGCCTCTCACCGTTGTGGTCCCCGCCACTGCGGAGCACAGGCTCCAGACGCGCAGGCCCAGCGGCCATGGCTCACGGGCCCAGCCCCTCCGCGGCACGTGGGATCCTCCTGGACTGGGGCACGAACCCGCATCCCCTGCATTGGCAGGCGGACCCTCAACCACTGTGCCACCAGGGAAGCCCCTAAGCTCTACCTTTTAATATATGATGAATATCACTAAAAAACAAAATCCTAACCAGACTAAATTTATCACAGCTATAGTACATACTATATTCAGCTGTGGAAATAACTTGTTTAGAATTAGAATACAAACAGATCTATGCTCCCTTAAAGAAGAGAATTAAGATAATTAAGCACTTAAGAGCAGCAGTAGAATATACACCCTTATTACTACCAAAAAAACAAAAATTATTACTGAGAATAGACTCACAGAAAGAATATTTTCACAGCAAACATATACATATACTGAAATTCAAGAGAAGGAAATATGGGTAGGTGTAAAAACAAACAAACAAAAATCCTTCTTGATATTACACGCTGAGCTTAATGAAAAATAAATTCCTTTCCACAGTTTCTTTCTTCTTGCAAATACGGAGGAATAAGACGTTAGCAGGGAGAAAAGTAAGAAAGATAAGCTTCTTTTTTTCTTTCTTGAGTCCCTGTTTATATTTCTTTTTTTTTTAACATCTTTATTGGAGTATAATTGCTTTACAATGGTGTGTTAGTTTCTGCTTTATAACAAAGTGAATCAGTTATACATATACATATGTTCCCATATCTCTTCCCTCTTACAGAAACAAAAGACCTGTATGCAGAAAATTATAAGACACTAATGAAAGAAATTAAAGATGATACAAATAGATGGAGAGATATACCATGTTCTTGGATTGGAAGAATCAACATTGTGAAAATGACTCTACTACCCAAAGCAATCTACAGATTCAATGCAATCCCTATCAAACTACCACTGGCATTTTTTACAGAACTAGAACAAAAAATTTCACAATTTGTATGGAAACACAAAAGACCCCAAATAGCCAAAGCAATCTTGAGAACGAAAAATGGAGTTGGAGGAATCAGGCTCCCTGACTTCAGACTATACTACAAAGCTACAGTAATCAAGACAGTATGGTACTGGCACAAAAACAGAAATAGAGATCAATGGAACAGGATAGAAAGCCCAGATATAAACCCACACACATATGGTCACCTTATCTTTGATAAAGGAGGCAAAAATATACAGTGGAGAAAAGACAGCCTCTTCAATAAGTGGTGCTGGGAAAACTGGACAGCTACATGTAAAAGTATGAAATTAGAACACTCCCTAACACCATACACAAAAATAAACTCAAAATGGATTAAAGACCTAAATGTAAGGCCAGACACTATCAAACTCTTAGAGGAAAACATAGGCAGAACACACTATGACATAAATCACAGCAAGATCCTTTTTGACCCACCTCCTAGAGAAATGGAAATAAAACCAAAAATAAACAAATGGGACCTAATGAAACTTCAAAGCTTTTGCACAGCAAAGGAAACCATAAACAAGCCCAAAAGACAACCCTCAGAATGGGAGAAAATATTTGCAAATGAAGCAAGTGACAAAGGATTAATCTCCAAAATTTACAAGCAGCTCATGCAGCTCAATAACAACAACAAAAAAAAACCCAATCCAAAAATGGGCAGAAGACCTAAATAGACATTTCTCCAAAGATAAGCTTTTAACAAAAGCAACCTACAGCCCTTTCGGTCTTCCAACAGCAACCATAAACCAATTTGCAAAAATTTGAACATTATTCTCTTTGGGACTGCCACTGTATCACCTCCATGTGGAATCTCTGCATGTCATTACTGTTCTTTTGAGTCTCGAGTTTCAGAAGCACGTTCATTTCACTGCCACAGCATTTTCCCCTAATTGCCATCTGTAATTTTATATTCTACCCCCTTTTAAGAGCCTGGACCTACAACATACCTTACAGTTTTTTCTAATCCAACATGAACCTAAATTCTCAGAACGTTAGTTTTCTAATATATTTAATACAAACGAAAAGAATTTTTACTTATCCCAGATCATATAAAGTCTTAAAAAGCGTGTCCCCCTACTTTAAGCTTTTTTTGAAATGAATTTTAATTCAACTTCATGGAGTATAAAAATGCGATACTAAACAGATTAGTATTATTTATTTTTTTGAAAACCAACAATATCCCACATATCAATGTGAAAAGTAGTAAAATTAGACTCAGAAATGATAAAAATCTATCAACTGATGTGATTCAAAGAGAAAGATCAGTGAGAAAAACTGCCTATCACCCAAAATATAAACAATATTCAACATGAAGTTCAAACTAGAATATTTAAAAATAAATTGCTTATTGAATGTCTATTATGTGCCAAACACAGTGCTCAAACAGCATTGTACAAATAAGTTTGCACTGTGAATTTTAATTAAAATGGCCTTTATGCTAGTCGAATTCTTTACCTAATTTATTAGAAAGGTAAGGATAGCTCATGCAGCAGTTGAGAGCACTTACTGGCTTTAGTGGGTATCAGAGATGGTGCTTCAATCTGGCTCTACTAATTACTGGGTGTCTGACCTTGGGCAAGTTATTTAGGTTTCAGTTTTCTCAGCTGCAAAGAAAGGATTACAATAGTATGTACCTCATTGAGTCACTTAGGAGAATTAAATTAGGTATTTCATGTGCATGGTACCTAGCACATACTAATCACTTAATGTTAAGTACTATTAGAAGCAGTAAGTAGTAGTTTATTGGTATTATTTTAATCAAAGATCTGCAGGGCTGAAATGCAGTCTCCAGCTGCTGCTGGTTTTCTGAATGGTACAACATAATTCTCGGTTAAGTCAAGCCCTCCCACCTTCTTGAGCCTAGGCTAACAGAATCCACTGAGAACTGTTTTCTATAATCCATATTAAAAATATCTTCTATTCTACAGAACATCTATATTCCTGGTGTTCTGGTGTTCTTAGGATGACAATACTAGCAGAATGAGCAGTGTTTGATTGGGTTACAGCATTTATTAGCTCCAGTTAACAATCCTTTACAACAAATGCTTTCTGAGTTTCTATCCATGCCACAGTCACTCTCAATTGTTACAGAAACCCTATATTGCAGGACAAGAAGAAAGAAAAATTAAGTTGTCGTTATACTCCTCAAAGTTCTTTTGTTCTAAGAATCTGAAACCAATGGCCTCTTTGTTGCTAAATTCCAGGTCCACCTTTCCATCCTTATCTCACTTGACCTCTCTGTGGCACCTGACACTTTCTCTTTCTTGAAAACTCTCTTTCTGGCCGCTCAGTCATAGCTTCTCTTGACCCCAGACTTAAATGTCAATGTTCCCCAAGATGCTCTTAATCTTGTTTTATAGGGATCCAAGATGAAATGCCTACATGGGCCACAGGGGTGGGCCATGGCCGGACTTTGGCAAACTTTGCTTATCTAAAGGCAGCAGACTCAAACCAGTTCCAACAAGTTGTCGCGATTAAAACACACAGGCGCGCGTGGACCCAAAGTTTCCAGATCTTCCAACTTTTCAAAGACAAAGATCCAAGTTTTCCCACAAAATCTTTTCCATGTCAGCAGCTCATTTAAACTGTTGAAATACAAGATGCGTGACCTTGAGCAAGTTATTTTACAAATCTGTTTCCTCATCTATCACGTGTCAGTGATAAACTCACACACAAAGAGTGAATGTCAGACAAAACATTTTTACAGGCTTTCATTTTAATGTCTGCTCTACATCTACCCCAAGATTAGATTATCCCAGGTTTCAAGCAAAAGTATAAAACTGTGAATATGCACAAATGCATTTTACTGGAGAAGGGGCCAGAAAGTTCATCAGATTCCCCAAAAAGACTAAGAACCACTGACTAAACCAAATTTTTCTAATTCGACAACTTCAGCTGTTATCTATACGAGGATGGTTCCCAAATCTACATCCGGTCAACCTATGAAGGCCACTTTTACCTCCGTAACAGCCTCTCCACTGACTTCTCTCCATCTCCACTGCCACCTCGTTAGTCCAAGCCTTCAATCTCTTCTCAGCAGCTGTCTCACTTGCCCTCCTTTGTTCCACTTTTTGTACGATTCAAATCTTCTAAAATGCAAATAATTTATTTGGCCAAAGGCCTACATAAATGTAAAATGAATCCAAATCTCTTGGCCTAAGTACAAACTCCTTAGGACCTGGTCAGGCTGACCACTCCCTCTCCCATTATAGATTCCTACTCCCCCAGTTCCTACAATTTGCAATACAGAATACTCCTTTGTCCTTAGGCATTTATTAGTACTTGCAGGTCCCACCTCCTGGAATGCCTTTCTAACTCCTCCCATTCGCTCAGGGCAGAAATCCCCCCCTGGAAAATGCTAACTGCTTGCCCCTAGGCCAGAATAAGTAGGTTTCCTTCCTCCAGGCTAAACTATCCCTCACCATTCAAAGGTCAGCTTTATTTTTCTTCTCCACTAGACTATAAACTCCTCAAGGGCAGACAATGTGTCTTTTTATTACAAGGCCCAGGGCTACCACTAAAGAAGCTAATCTGTTAAATGAATGAAACAGCACTGGCTTCAGCAAATCCTACCATCACCTCAGATAAACATCCTACCCTCCCAAGGTGAGCCTACCAAAGCCACAGACTACTCAGCCCTTCAAAGCCATGCAACACACACAGCTGCAGGCAGATAACTTCAAGAGTTTAAAAGGAGCTAGAAGTAAACCCACCTTCTTTGCCCACTGGTGTACTTACCACCCCTTTACATTTACCAACTCAGAGTTCAACGACAGAGATGAGGCTAACATCAAGCTACTGAAACTTTCTATGAATATACTGCTGATTTTTTACTGGCACAAACATATTTATTTGCCCCATGAAAGTAATTATTATATTGTATCTGTACTCAAATACTTATTAGTATTAATATATGCTGAGTCAAGCACTCATTCACGTTGAAAACTTCACATCGAGAATATTAAAAAATCTTTAAAGGAAAATATTATATAAAGGTCACGCACCAGGCACCACTCTAAAGGCTTTATGTGCAATTCCTCATTTAATCATCACAGCAACCCTATGAAAAAGGTGTTATTATCACCCCCTTTCACAGATGAATAAACTGAGACTTAATGAGAGTAAGTAATTTATCCAAGTTACATAGGTAGGATTCAAAGCCAATTTATCTCCACAGCTCAAGCTTTTAAGCCATACAAAACTATACAACATTGTTAAATGGAAGATCCTGAAATTATGTGGTATGCACATACAATCACAAAATATGGAAAAACACACACACACACACAACAAAATGTAAACAATGGTTATCTCCTGAATGGGATGAATATGAGCAAATATTACCTTTAGTCAGAAAAAAAGCAAACAAACAAGAGAAATAGTATATATACTTTTCTGCTAACAGAAAAGTAGAGTGGGCTAGGGAAATTAAGAGCCAAGCCCATGGGCTATCTCATCTAATCTTTACAACAACAAAAAAGTTATTTTCATTCTATAGATAAAGACTGAGGAACCTGCCCAGCGGAAGAACTGGGATCAGAACACAAGGCCCAGCTCAAATACGGCTGACTGCAGGATACTATGCTACAAATAAAATGCAACCAAAAAGCTGTCTTAAAACCAAGTCACATTCTGGGAAAGAATCAGAACCAAGTAGCCTGGCATCTTAAGTGCAAGGAGGGGAAAGAAGGGAGACCTAAGGTTTTCATTTTAAGCTGATCAAAAGTAACTCTGCAAGTGTCCCCAAAAAGCCAGGACCAGCCATTACAGTCAGGGTTCTGGAACAAACTCATACCTAAAGGAAGTGGGGAGGAGACTCCACTGCTGTTTGTTTTGCAAAGCACAGAGTCGCATTAGCATAAGTTAAATGGACTTGGATGGGACACCATTGTATATGCAGTGGAGTATCTCCTTTGGGGACAATTTGTTGCCTCCACCCCAGTCTCACCAATTCATCCATTGTTTACAAGTTACCAGGTGTGTGTGGGGAGACACGGAGTGCTACCTGTCTCAGAATATTGCTGTTAACTGTATTCACATACAAATACCTCTCATTATCAATAACTACTGTTCCAAAGCTGGATAGTGAGAGCTACTAATCCTGGGGAAACATTTCAGGTAAGAATGAATGGATCAGCATTTTTTTTTTGAAATGACATGTTTAATTTTGGGTGCTCTGACTTGGAATTTTTTAAATCCATCTAAACTATAATTTCATTTCTCTAAAAATAGTACTAACATTACTCACTGAGAAAAATGGTTGGGGTAGGGTATACAAATTTCCTTACACAATCTTTTGGAGGAAAGAAAACGATTACTTCAGACTTATAAATGAAAATTGAACATTTGCTTTTGAAACTAAATATTTAATAGCGAAAAAGTATATTACCTTAGCAACTTAAAATTCATTCAATATTTGCCTTGAAAGTCTTTTCTTAGTTTCACATACAATGTATTTGAAACCCACCATTCCTTCAAAAATAAAGTAGCCCACGGGGTGATTAGATTAGGAAAAATGTGTAGGCCGGGGGAGTTCAAAACTTTTGGGATTTGTTCATATACAGATTTTGAAAGTCTGGGAATATGACGCCAACAATGTACCTTAAAATATCAAATTATGAGGCAAAGAGATTTTTTTACACCTTAAGATGTCCTAAGAGACTCACAGACTGATTTCTTCCATCCATCCAATATGCTCCAAAAATAAGGACAAGCTATAACAGAAGTAATAATTTTGGGTACACAGTATATGAAAACATCGAAATCAATAAGCAATTTCAATTAATCAGTAAAGTTAAACAACCATTAAATGTAATTTGCATTTTTGAAGGAAATCCATACAATCTCAAATTATCAAGCCTTTCTTAAGTAAAATACTAAATGGCTGGATGGCTGTCATTGTGGAGAAACAGAAGGAGTTTTATTTTAGGCAGACAAAAGGAAAAGAAGACACACTAAGAATCACAGAAGGAATCTCACTTCCACGCCTAACAGAAGTCAGCACTGACCAAGTCCTGGGTTACCCCTTGCCCTCTGCAAGTACCACCTTGTCCCTGCATTAACAGTGCTCTGGGTTGGGGGGGAGGGATGAGCGGTCAGAATGTGGAACACCTCTGCCAGCCAACTCCAGCCTGCTACCAGGCAGGACACACATACCTACACACAACCTCCTGCTAAAAAAAAAAAAAAAGCTGGGAAGAAAAGAGAGAATGAAAGAGGAAAAATCACCTCTCCAAACATGCCCACGCTGGGGGCTGGGAGTGGGGGGCAGGGCACATTAACATTTCGATTTCCACACTAAAGAACACCAGGAGGTTAAGTGTAGTCACAGGAAACATCCCATCCCCGAAAACCAGGAAATCTAGATTTGGAAATTTAAGTTTTCGATTTTTTTTCTTTTTTTTTTTTTTTAACTTTCAAAACTCACGGCACCAAAATATAGCTAAAATTGGATCCGTTTAAACATAGAGAGGAAAAAAAAAAAAACCCATACCCAAACCACACCGTGTCAGCTATGTTCAGTTCCCCGAGGACCCTTCCACAGACCCTTCTGAGTTGTGGCAATAACAGTTTCCTTAAAATGCCCATTTTTCTATTTCTAGGGTCGAACCTAAGAGTATCACAGAAATCCAAATAGCTGTTATCAGAATAAATAAACGACTGATCCTTAAACTGCAGACTTTGTTTCAGGAACTGCCCTGCCCACCTCCACTCCCTCCTCATTCTTAATGCTTCCCAGCAGGGTCCGTCCTGAGAACCTGGGTCTCCCTCCTGGGTCCCGTCCCCGCGCTTGTTTTCCCGGACATTGACCAAATGGGACAGGAAACTCCTCCATCTGGGGGCTGCTCGAGACATCCAGCCCCCTCTCACTGACAGGCTCCTCACCGCTCCCTACCTCTTTCCCTCAGCAAGGCTGTCCAGAAAAGGGGGCTCGAGACCCAAAGGAGCCCGGGATGGGAGGAGGGTGGGTGCTCAATCTGAACATAACACCCCCGGTTTCCGGGGTGAGGGCTAAAAAAGCGATTAGGAAAGCCTGCCCCGTAGAAATACCACCTGAATTTACCTCCTCCCTTCCCACTGCAACAAGCCCAGTCACTAACTAATAAGCTAAGACAAATCCCTGGAAAACTTTTGCAAACGGGCCGAGAGGGCCCTCTCCCCAGCCGGGGGGCTCCCGGGGAATGGGCTGGAGTCTGCAGCCCTGGAAGGGCTCGCCGGGGAGCGGGCGAGGGGTGCAGGGTCGGAGTACCTTCCACGGACAGGAACTGGCAAAGAGTTTCAAAATAGCCGAGTGCTCTCCCCCACGCCCTCGGGGGTCGCGAGCGCTAGGACCGGGGCTCCCCGAAAGGAGACCAGCCCCCAATTCGGGCCTAAAAGGAAACTTTCCGGGCCGCGGCTGCACCTGACTCTTCACCACCCCTTCACCCCACCCCACGCCCGCCAGGCCGCCCGCCCCGCCCCGGCCTGGCCGCCCGGAGCGCAGAGGAGGGGGAGAAATAAATTCAACTATTACCGGAATCGGGGGTGGGGGGCGTCGGCGAGACAGCGGGGGAGGGGGGGCGGCTGGGCGCCCATTCCCCGCTCCTAGGCCCTGACGCCCCGGTCCCGGCCGCCCGGGCCTGCCGCCCCGCGGGGGAGCCTTCCTGGGCCCCGCGCAAGATTCGGCCCAGCAGCGCCGCCGTCCCGCCCGGAGGCCCCGGGGGACCCGAAGGGGCGCGGGGAGGCCCGGGGTGCGGGGGCAGGGCGCGGCCGCTGCGGCGCCCGCCGGCCCGAGGCCTAACCGGCGCCACCCCCCCACCCCGGCCAGCGCAGGCCGCGCAGCTCGCCCCGCTCCGGCCCCGGCTGCACCCCCGCCCGGCGGCCCGCCGTCGTCAACCGTGGGCGCCCCCCACGCCCCCGAGTCCCCAGCCCCCGCCACCCCGGCGCCGGCCCCTCTCACCCTTTCATTCTCTGCCCGGGGCCTGGCGCGGGGCGGCGAATCCCCGGCCTCACGTAAGCGCGCTCGCCGCCCGCCCTGCCTGCGCGGCCCAGCCCGCCGCCCTACGGGAGCCCGGGGATGTGGGCCGGGCCTGGGGCCGCCTATGCTTACCTTTCAGCTGCTTTTTTTTTTTTCTCCTTCCCCCCTTTTCCCTCCGCTGGTCTGACAGATCAGAGTGAGAGGCGCTGGCAATGGACTAGGAAGCTCGGCCGCCGCTGCTACTGCTCCCCCCTGGGCTCCGGCGAGAGCCTTTCCCTGTCAAGCAAGAGGGGTGAGGATCATATTTTTATTTTGGAAACTAAAAAGTGCTCCCAGGGTCGGTGATTATTAAGGGGAAATCCCTGAATATACTCTCCAGCCAAGAAGGCAGGGCTGCCGGAGCTGCACAAGAAGAGGCAGCAGCCTCCTACAGCACCACTACAGGCACTGCGAGGACATAACACCAGAGAGCAGCTCCTCTGCCCTCCGAAACGACAACTTTCCTACCATCTTGGAGGCAGAGGAAAGGGGGGCCGGGGGGAAAAGTGCACCCGCTCCCGGTAAAGTACAAGTTTCGACTTCTCATCTCTGGAAAAAAGTCCACACCGGCCGTCTACACCGGCGCCTGGGGGAAAAAGCGGGGAAGAAACTGGGGGTGCTTGAGACACGTTTGCATTTGCACCGGGGGGAAAAATGTTTCTGCATCTTCTGATGGCAAGAAATCTTTACAAGACACAGGTTTTCCGGTGATTATTGTTTTCTATTTTCTGTTTAATTTTTTCCATGTTCGTGAGAGTGGTGTTTGAATTTTTTTTCAGGCCAATAATGATTTTTTTTTCCGTTACAGTTCTAAGTTCTAGGTCTGGTGGTCAGTTTATAAATTTGGACTTCAAGAGACTTCCTAGCCACTTTATTTGTCTACTTATTTATACGTTTTTGTATTGATATACAGAGAGATTTATATGTTTCTTCACGTATAAAAATTTGTTATATATTCCCCTCCAAACTGAGATTGCTGGAAGACAGTTGTAAAGGGATGTCTTTTGTCTCCTTTTCTCAAAGCAATGTAAATAAAACCTATTGACTGTCCAGAAGGGCAAGATACAGCTGTTGATTTTTCACAGTGCAAATTAAGGCGGAGATCACTGGAGGCATAAATACAACTTAAGTGTAACTGACCACCTTTATAGAAATAATCCTGATGCTGTTATGGTCTGCCCATGAAGAAATGTTACTCTAAAACTGAAAACAGATTTTAAAGACAGCTTTAGATTTTCTCTAAGTACAATTGCTTATTTAGAATTATGGACAGGCATTTAATTTTTATTTTAATTTAGATCCTTTAAGGTTTAGATCTTTGGTGCATTACACATGTTGCTGTCCACTTTCTGTGTCACAGAATTGAGAAAGTGTCTATTGTTAGAGTTGAAAGGTTCAGAATTTCTAATGTGCTGCCAAACTGTGTGAAGTGCTTTTAATATATTGCAATGGATGTCATGAATCTACTTTTTTCCAGTAAGCAAAGCTTAGTAGATAGATGGGAACAAAGTCACACAGTGCAGAGCTAACACAGAGGTGAGAGAGAAAAGGGTGCTGCCCACTTGCAACAATTCCCATAGAACTCTTACTGGAGAAGAACAAATTGCAGAGATATTTTGCTGTTTTAATGAAGAAAGGGAAGAATACTAGAAAATGAACAAAAGGTCTTTTTGTATGTTTTACGGGGAATGATGAATTGAATCTTGTACGAAGAGTTATTTTTCTGACGCAGGTTGGCTGACATAGTGGGAATGAATTTGTAATAGTAGTGCCTTGCATCAGTAGAATATTTATTTATGTTTAATTGGGGTCTAGTTACTTTACAGTGTTGTGTTTCTGCTGTACAGTGAAGTGAATCAGCTATGTGTATACATATATCCCCTCTTTTTTGGCTTTCCTTCCCATTTAGGTCACCACAGAGCACTGAGTAAAGTTCCCTGTGCTGTACAGCAGGTTCTCATTAGTTATCTATTTTATACATATTAGTGTATATATGTCAATCCCAATCTCCCAGTTCATCCCCCCCCACCCCCACCCCTTACCCCTTTGGTGTCCATACGTTTGTTCTCTATGTCTGTGTCTCTATTTCTGCCTTGCAAACAGGTTCGTCTGTACCATTTTTCTAGATTCCACATGTATGCGTTAATATACGATATTTGTTTTCCTCTTTCGACTTACTTCACTCTGTATGACAGTCTCTAGGTCCATCCAGGTCTCTACAAATGACCCAACTTAGTTCCTTTTTATAGCTGAGTAATATTCCATTGTATGTATGTACCACATCTTCTTTATCCATTCATCTGTCGATGGACTCAGTAGAATATTTAATTTCTTTCATTTAAAATTTATTACAAAGCATTTAGAAATAACTGATGACTCACTTTAAAATGTTTTTTGAGCTTCCAAATTTAGAAATTCCCATAATGCTAAAATGAGTTCAGATAATGCATGTAACAGATATTTATTATTTTCATGCTGACCCCCATCTTTATCATCTATATTTGAATACAGTACCTGAATAGTCTTGGTTTTCTTTTGCAGTTTTTTTCCCTTACTCTTTGCTAGAAAAATCTAAAGTAATTAAAGTAAAATTAACTGATTCTTATCGTCTCAGAAACCTCAGTTATGTAGTTGTGTTCTATTTAGTTATTTTTTTTTAACGTTTGGAAATCAAACACTTCGGTCACAACAAGGAAATCCGTTCCCTTAATGAAGAAATCTAGTGGACTTGAAAAACGTGTTTTTGAGCAACTTGTTTCTTATATGTGACATGACATGACTTTGTAGATATGCTTTGAATTTTTCAAGAAATTAAGATGTGTTTGCTTTAAGCTGACTGCACCCTTTTATGCAATCCCTCTTGTGACCACCAAGCTTGTTTGCGTGATGTCCATCTGGGGATAGGGATGTGGTGCATAATCTTAGCATTTCAATATCTTTCTCTTTATAAAGCTTGACTTGTACAGGGCTGTGATCCATGATGTTTATCCACCAGCTGAGCTAAATAGCCCAGACTTGGGGAATTACAGCCCCACCAAGAAGAAATCCTGCTACGTTTGTAACATTGGTGAATTTGATTGGTCAGTGTTTATTTCGGTTGATAATTGAACTCATTTCCGGTGTTGTCTCTAATTCCTAGAAACTACAGGTGCTGACAAAACTACTGACATAATTAACCTTAAATAAGCGTATTTTGCCCAATAAAATTCCCAATACTGTACTCAAATTTGGCTAACATTGAGCCCCTAATACATCTTGGTAACCTTGCTGGACACTTTTATGTATGCGCTCTGGTTTAATTCCCCCAAGGGCTCCAAAAAGTATTATTTTTCTTTCCCTTCTCCCCTCCTCCTCCTCCTCCTTTCCACTTCTTTCTTCTTTTAAATACAGTTGGGATAATTGTCTTCAATTACAAGGAATGTAGACGTTCTTGGCCCTAAGGCTTTCAATAAGATTCCAAATCCTTTCACTCGATAGTTTCTGAGGTGCCTTCCACAGCTCTATACGCTATATCTGGAAATGCTAAGTTTCTGCCATTTACTCTTTGCCAAAAACAAACTGAGTAGCCAGCAGCTGGAGCCCCTTCATTCACTAGTGGCAACCAGCGGCTTATTTCACCTTCATGAAGTCTAGTACCTAAGTCTATCCATTGTTTTGAGACAAATGTATATTAGTCAATTGAAATGCACTGTGTTTAAGAGAGATTTCCTTCCTGATCCTGAAAGGGAACAGTACATGTAATGCACTAGCATAATTAGAAATGTTACCTATGTTGTAGAGTTATGGTATTTTCTAAAAGACCTAGTCGGTGGATGAAGTGACCTGGAGCCATGAATGCCAAAGTTTTACCTATGTGATACTTAGAGCAGTAGTGTCTTTTATTTATTCTGTTATTATGCCTTAATTTCACCAGTAGCTTGTTTTGGCCTTTAGTTGAAATAGGAGACACTTGCTTTAATATTTTTACTATTATAAACTTTAATTGCTCTGCCTTTTGGTATTAATGATTTTAATTTTGTAAAAATTGATCACCTTATTGTGAACACTATGGTGAAGAAAATACCACCTAGGGAATCCCCTGGTGGTCCAATGGTTAGGACTCAGCACTCTCACTGTCAAGGGCCCAGGTTCAATCCCTGCTCTGGGAACTAAAATCCCACAAGCCACGGGGTGTGGCCAAAAGAAAAGAAAAGAAAATACAACCTATATTCTTAAAGGAGCTCATTCACAGATTGTGTGGATTTAAAGGTAAAGATTTATGCATGTTTAATATATTAGATGTTTTTAAGCAATAAAGCTATGCTTTTATTGGCGAATGTTTTGCTGACAGAATCACCAAGTGTTTAAAAAGACACTGACAGCAGACATGGTTATACAAATTTAGTGGGGGGGGGGGGTTGGAAGAGTAGGGGTGTGATTATAAACCTTCCCTAATCACAGAAATGTTTTTTCTAACATTTCTAAAGGCAAACTCTGAAGTGATACCAAGAGGTCCCTAGTAGTTTGAAAACTTCCAAGGAGGTGAAAAGAAGTGTGTGTACAGAGCCTAAAAGTTTTCAAAAATCATACTATTATGATGGCCATAAATGTAAATTTTTTTCACTTTAAGCATTTCTGTTTTGGAAACATTTGTTGGTAATGTTTCTATCTAAAACAAAGATTTTAGTTTTATTGTGGTTACTATGCCCTGAAGAAAATGTTTCTGAGACAAGCATTTTATTTGGGAGACATCCACATCATAGCTTTAAGTTACTCGAATATGAAATTTCTATAATATAGATGCAACTATAGTCAAAACACACATGATCAGGTAATCTCCAAGTTCTGACACCTACCCAGCGGCACTGAGACCTGGGGACTACTACCTAATGCCAAGCCAGAAACCAAGAAAGTATATATATATATTTTTAAATCCCCATAAGGGGCAAAAGATATCCTCCAAAAACCAGATGGTCACTGGCAACAGCAGGGGCAAGACATGTCCCTGGTGCCATTTCCCTGCCTTCTCGTCACGCTGCAGGCAGAGGATGTGCCATCACCTTGGCCATAGCATTCTTGGACCGTTTTATTGACTCCTTACCTTACACTGAGGAAAACACCTCTCCAACTGAAGTCGTTTTTTAAGTAATGTTTAGTAAAAACACCCCAAAGCAGTATTAAAGATTGGATTTGGGCAGAATTATAAGTGTTAGTCAACTTTTTCTATAATTCATAATGAGAAAACTGTGTCCCAGAGGTGGTGGTTAGCTAAAACATTGTAGTAAGAAGAGAAATCCATGGAGTCCTCAGAATAATAGGCAGAGATCAACACAAAGGTGACTGTGCATTTCTGCTACGTTCCTGGTTAAGCAAGCTTTGTAGACCCGCTGGGAACTTAACCACTATTTCCACGGGAAAATAAATCCCAGGTTCCAAATAACTAATTCACAGTGATATTCTGGAACACAGCCCATTAATAAGTTTGGACTTCCTGTACTATAATAACTTTGCCATATATTTGTTACAGGCTGCCAGAATTCAATAGTAAGGGTGGGGAAAAGGGGGAAATCCTCTCATTCAGTTAAGGTAAGGAATAACTATTTAACACAATTTAAACAGCTTGATTTAAATTCAGGTAAGGAAGATTATCAAAGATATAATATGGTGAGGCCAGTTGTAGTACACCAGGAAGAGGAAAAGACCTCAGTCAAAAATAAAATTTGTACTGTTTACCTTAACTGTGTACACTGGTGTTTCTGTTTTATACATACCTGAGTGCTGTATGGTCTTACAGTAGGTATTTACATTTTGTTTTATTCTTAAGGAAAACCAGAAGGAGAAAGAAATGAGGGCACAGAAGTAGGTAAGATTCTACTAAAAATTACCCAACCTAGCCTCCTCCTCTTAGGCTGATGCTGTTTTTGCCCCACAGAGCAAGCCACGGCCATTCTTGTCGTGATGCCTCTGTTCTCAGCTCTGCCAGGTAAATCCTGCTCTGCTCTGAGGACTTGTTCAAAATCTTGTTCCTGAAGCCTTCTGGTGCCAACCTGAGTGTACAGTGACCTTGAGTTGAGTTGTCTAGGATTTTTTCCCCACATGTGTTCCTTCTGTGTAGGAGGAGCTGTAATGGTTTAAGAGCTTAATCTCAAGTCCAGGCCATCTGGTTTAGAAACTTGGCTCCACCATTTTCCTTGGTAGTGTGACCCTGGGCAAGCTACTTAACCTCTAAGGAATAAGAACAGTACCTACCTCGTTGCATTGTTTGAGGATTACAGGGCATAGTGCATGTAAGGCACAAGGCGGGTCTTAGTGCCCTGTAAAGCTTAGCTGCTCTCTGGTTGCTTGCCAATAAACACCTTACAGGCAGCACATCCCAAGGTCAGGGAGTCCTGCTTTGTTTGTGTTGTGTTTTGTTTTTAAACACTACCAAGACAGTGGACTTAGCAGCACTAGTCACAAGTTTAATTACTTCAATACAGAAAAAGATAGAAGACTATGATTATGCCATACCAAATACCTACAAAAACAATCAATTTTTTTCCAGATATTTTTGAATACCCAGAGAGTTGACAGTAGCAAAGATTTTTAAGTTTAGCTGAGATTTGGGTGTCCTTCATATTCAATCAAGGTCTTAAAGAATATAAAATGAGGACTTCCCTGGTGGCGCAGTGGTTAAGAATCTGCCTGCCAATGCAGGAGACACGGGTTCGAGCCCTGGTCCGGGCAGATCCCACATGCCGCAGAGCAACTAAGCCTGTGTGCCACAACTACTGAAGCCCACACGCCTGGAGCTGTGCTCCACAACAAAGAAAAGCCACCGCAAGGAGAAGCCCACACCACAACAAAGAGTAGCCCCTGCTCACCACAACTAGAGAAAGCCCATGTGCATCAAGACCCAATGCAGCCACAACTAAATAAATAAATATTTTTAAAAAGTCATCCCACAAAGGGAATAGTAGGTGTTTGACACATTTAATGTTTCCAATGAACTGTTTGATAGAGCAGGTACTAGTTTATTGTTTTAAAATGCACAGTGTTAAGTAGTAGACAAAGTGTGGGGTTTAGATCTGAAAACCATGTGTGAATTCCAGAGCTAATATTTATTTACTAACTGTACAAACTAAGGCAGTTTCCCTAGACCCTCAAACCTCAGTGCCCTCATTCTCAATGCAATTGCTTGAATAAGATGATTTATAGAACCATATGTAGTATACTATATGACATATAACAGCCACTCCACAACTGTCCATTTCCATTTTTTGTTGCTGAATTCATAGATAGTGCCTAGAATTAAGGCAGGACTTTAATTAGAAAACTATAAAAAGGGGTCATGCTGTAGAAGCAATTTCTCAAGTACTGAAGAACAAATATCAAATTAATTAGAACCCTATTTACATATTTACTACTTTTTTGCATGATTTGTGAGATTTCTCTTTCTGGTTAGTTACTAGTGCTCTTGAGGAAATGATTAATTATTTTTAAAAAATATGATCAAGCTGTATATTTTCACAGTAAGAACAGGCTCAGCCAACACAAAACCACAAGCATTTATTCACTCAGCCATGTGCCAGACAGCTATGCATTTCCCTGGCACTTGGCTCTAACAGAAAATGATTATGGGGTCTTCTTATTCAGGGTACTGGGTGATACAGTGGTGAGAGACCTCAACTCAACTCTGTGGCATAGAGTCTTTACAAGAGGGAACTTAAATCAGATTGGCAGCTTATGACCTACTAAGAAGAGTAGAGTGATATAGAATAGAAAATATCCAAAGTCATCACAGTCAAAGTATTATTTCACAAAAAATTTCAGTTATAGATACATATATGTATATTTTTATGGTGGGTTAAGGACAAAAAGTTGAAGAGATACTGCTATATCTTATGAGGCTGACGTTCGTAGCGTCCTGCAGTGGTTAAGTAGTGAGCAAGACAGGCGGTCTGTGTCCTCATTGGCTTTACAGTCTAGGTACAGGATAAGGGTCTGAATTGCCCTGGTTGAACACTATAAGGAAGGTGAGGCCTGAGAGGAACTTGGAGACCACTGCGCTTAAAAATATTTTAAGTTGGGCTTCCCTGGGGCACAGTGGTTGAGAGTCCACCTGCCGATGCAGGGGACGCGGGTTCATGCCCCGGTCCGGGAAGATCCCACATGCCACGGAGCGGCTGGGCCCGTGAGCCATGCCCACTGAGCCTGCATGTCCGGAGCCTGTGCTCCGCAACAGGAGAGGCCACAACAGTGAGAGGCCTGCGTACCGCAAAAAAAAAAATATATATATATATATATATTTTTTTTTTCCCGACTCCCAGCCAAACTGGACGCATCTGTGGTAAATCTGCTGGCTGATGAAAACATTTGACCCTGGATAGGTTATCTCATCAAAATACAGCTTGTCCATGCAGTTTAGCTTGCTGTACCTCAAAGACACGAAGGAGTGGTTGTATGGTCAGAAGAACGAAAGAGAACCTGGAAACACTAGGTCTTCTTTGCTGGTAAAAATAAACTGAACAGGCTAGTGATTCAAGTCAATGAAGGAAGTAAATCAGCTGAACATTAAATTGTTTACCTACAAGTCAAAGATAACTTGCATCTCCAATGAAGTATTTATGACTAAAAGGAAGTGTTTTTTTCACACAGCAGGTTCTGACCATATAGAACTTAATTCAAAAGATAGAATTTGTTGCAAAGGTTAACTCCCGAGTTGGTTAACCTTCTCAGTTAGCAGGGTATTTATTGAGTGCTCAGTGGGCATGGTACTCCGTTAAGCTCTGCAGGGAAGTAAAAGAAAATATAATACACACTTGTGCACAGGGAGTTTACGATCTACTTGCAAGGTAAATGACATCTGGGAAGCCCTTGGAGAACAATCAAGGGCTCAGTAGGGAACAAAAGGGGCAGAGTAAGAGAAGCCTGCCTTGGGTTATTGTGGGAGATCTGGCCCTGAGTCAGTAGCCGAGGGACCCCTGGCTGCTCTCAGAACTGTGAGCCTCTCCCACTCTTAAAACCAATGAGAGTATGTGTATAGATTCAAGAAGATCTGTGGACGTCTCTAGCACAGTCCTGGCACATAGGAGATACTAGATCAGTGTTTGTTGAATTTAAATGGAGAGAATTTTTATTTACCTGGACTGAGAAAATGGCATTTGGTAAAGCAGGAGTGAGCATGTCTCAACAGAAGGTGTGTGCGGAAAAATGAAGGAAAAGACAGCAGTAGGGTAGGGCCCAGTTAAGAGGACTTCGAGAGCCAAGCTGAAAAGTTCAAACAGATGTAACAGGCAAGATCTTCTGGACTTCCCTGGTGGTCCAGTAGTTATGACTCCATGTTCCCAATGCAGGGGGCCCGGGCTTGATCCCTGGTCAGGGAACTAGATCCCACATGCTGCAACTAATTTCCTGCATGCCGCAACTAAAGATCCCGCATGCTGCAACTAAAAAAGATCCCGCGTGCCGCAACTAAAGATCCCGCATGCTGCAACTAAAAAAGGTCCCACATGCCGCAACTAAGACCCAGCACAGCCAAACAAACAAACAAACAAATAAATAAATGTTTTTTTAAAAAGATCTGCTATTTAATTATTCAAGGAGTTCCTGTGAATCATTTATAGTGTGCTAGGCACTGTGGTTAGGATATTAGGAAAACAGCAGTCCCTGCCCTCAAGTGTCTTACGTGTGGCAAGAAAGGAAAGAATTATTGTTTGGGGGATGTTTTATTTTTATACAGATCCTACTTTTAAAAATATAAACTGTGGGGCTTCCCTGGTGGCGCAGTGGTTGAGAGTCCACCTGCCGATGCAGGGGACACGGGTTCGTGCCCCGGTCTGGGAGGATCCCACAGGCCGTGGAGCGGCTGGGCCCATGAGCCATGGCCGCTGAGCCTTCACGTCCGGAGCCTGTGCTCCGCAAGGGAGAGGCCACAACAGCGAGAGGCCCGCGTACCGCAAAAAAAATAAAAAAATAAATAAACTGTGAAGGCTAGGGTTTTTTTTGTTTTGTTTTTATTTATTTATTTGGCTGTGTGGGTCTTAGTTGCAGCATGTGGTATCTAGTTCCTTGACCAGGGATCGAACCCAGGCCCCCTGCATTGGGAGCGTGGAGTCTTAACCACTGGACAGCCAGGGAAGTCCCAAGGCTAGGGGTTTTGTCCTTTTTTTTTTTTTTTTTCCTCTTGAGCTATTTTGTTGACTTAGCATCTAGAAGAGTGCCTAGCACAAACTATGCACCATAAATATTTGAATTAATGAATATTTGAGATTTTGAATTTTTAAGCAGTACAATCTCTTTGAGATTATTAGATAATTAAGATATGGCTTCTGGATAGGTTAAATGAGGAAGGTTCTAAGGAAGCAAGTATGGACTTTCTGTTGTCAATCTCAATACAGGTCCAAGATGATTAGTAAAATATCTGTACAATTTAAATTATGTCAATAACCTTTGAGCATTATATTCCATTTGACCATGTTATAGTCCAGCTAAAAATATCTGGGATTGGTGTTAAGTATTCTTGGCATATTTCTGTTGTACATTCTTTTTTTTTTTTTTCCTTTGAAGTACGCGGGCCTCTCACTGCTGTGGCCTCTCCCTTGCGGAGCACAGGCTCCGGACGCACAGGTTCAGCGGCCATGGCTCACGGGCCCAGCTGCTCCGCGGCATGTGGGATCCTCCCAAACCGGGGCACGAACCCGGGTCCCCTGCATCGGCAGGCAGACTCTCAACCACTGCGCTACCAGGGAAGCCCTCTGTTTTTTTTTTGACCACACCGTGCGGCTTGCAGGATCTTAGTTCCCTGACCAGGGATCGAACCCACGTCTTGGCAGTGAAAGCTCAGAGTCCTAAGCACTGGACCGCCAGGGAATTCCCCAATTGTTGTACATTCTTCATTGGTAAAAACACTTAAAATGTATGCTCTATTTTTGTTTATGTACTTATTTTCTGTATACTCTACTTTTAAATGACTAATGTCACTTAATATTGAACACTTGACAGGTTAATAAATACAATATAAGAGAATCACCCAAAGTAAAAGGTAAGCATACAAGAGGGAAAAAGTATGGCTTTCATTAAAGCCTTTTGTGTGGAAACGCTCAAGCATATTTGAGCAAATGTCTTGGAGTATTCCCTTCCCCCATTTTGTAGGACGTGATCAATTATACCATCTGCTCCTCCAGGTAGCTTGGCAGCTGCTAATTAACTAACATTGTTCCCTGAGTTTTGCTGTCACCATAGATGGTTCCAGAACATGAGAACCAAAGATTTGTCAGAATAGCTTTCATACTACAAGTTTCCTTTAAATTATAGACGGGGGAAAAAAAAATCAATATTGACCAACTGGGAGGAATTAAATAAATATTTACATAGTCATAAATCATTTCAGTTTTCTCAGAGCTTATTACCATGATGTTTTATGTATCTAAATGTTTTAGGTGTGCACAGCAAGAGTGGTTAAGTAATTTAATACCAACAGCATTTATACTTCAAATGGGGAAAGAGTGGATCATCTCGGTTTGTGGTAAGATACACAGATGCTTCCTGTTGCTCCGTCCAGAATGATGTTACATTAACCTCAGAGGAGGCCGTTAAGCCAGCCTTGAGCTAGATGGTAGGCACTATGTTTCTCTCTATGGAGGAAGGAGGGAAGAATTACGTTAACTAAAATGTATGAGCAGCAAAGTCAGAGTACTTCATGCAATAATCACTGATGCAGTGATAAATTATCACTCAATCTCTATAGCATGTGTCCAGTTCTCTGAAATGAAGCTAAGAAAAAGATTATAGGGAAAGGAGACACATGATTCCATTCTTAGAAAACTGATGTAAATACTCCATGCAGGTCATTTGCCCTTTTTTTTCTCTACTGGAAGGGCATTTCTATCTTGTCTGAATCAAACTGTTCAAACAGTGTTTTTTGCTTCCCTCCCTCTGTCTTGACTTGAATTCAGGAAACTTCTGAAATGTTCATTTTTTTAAGCTGTTGAAAGGATTTTGTGTATTTATAGTTTTACATGCCAATTCCTTAATTTGAAATAATAGTAAAAAGCAAACATCAAAGCAACAACCACAAAAGCCTCCACAATATACTAAGTTGTCTAATTTTTCATTTTTGGATTGCATCCATTAATAGTATTTGTTTTTATTCATCTATACTGTTGCATCAAAGCCATTACAATGTTGAAGCATACTGAGTCTTCCAAAACACAATAACTCTTCCAAAATTTAGCCATCTTAAAGGAAAATAGAAAAGACAAACAGTAAGCAACACAACTGTTACTATTTCAGCTAAGAATCTTAAAGCATACTACAAATGCTTTTCGTGTTATCTAATAACTGGAAAAACATTCTAGAAGTGAATTGCTTAAGACTACATAGAGTCGCCTGATTCTACAGAGGAATAACTTTGGGTATGTTCTGTTGTAATTTTTGTTGTTGTTAACTAAATTACAGACTTTATTCTGATTTTGCAGGTCTACCACTAACGTCCTTTTTCTGCTTCAGATACTCAGTCTGTTCTTGTCTTTCATGACCTCTACCCTTTTGAAGAGTACCAGTCAGTTATTATTATTTTTTAAACATCTTTATTAGAGTATAACTGCTTTACAATGATGTGGCAGTCAGTTATTTTGTACAATGTCTCTCAGTCTGGGTTTCTTTGATATTTCCTCATGATTAGATGAGGGAATGTATTTTTGGCAAGAAAATCTCAGACGTCATATGTCCTTTTCAGAGCATCCTATCAGGGAGCACGTGATGTTGACCTGTTACGACTGGTTGTATAGTTTTGTGCTGCTGCTGTGACACGTCCCCACAGACCTGGCACCATAGAACAACACCCAGCTTCTTATATCACAGTTTCTGCAGCTTAGAGGGCCAAGCTGAGTGTGGCTGGGCTCCCCGCTCAGGGTCTCCCAAGGCCAACATCGAGGTGTCAGCTGGGCTGTGTTCTCAGCTGGAGCTTGTGGTCCTCTTCCAGCTCATTCATGTTGTTGGCAGAATTCAGTATGGACTGTTTTCTTGCGGGTTGGCAGCAGGAATCACTCTCAGTTCCTAGAAGCCATTCTCAAATTCTCACTGGTGGCTTCTCCATTTACAAGGGCAGCAGGAGAATTTCCCTTCCCTACAGTCCCTCTCATGCTTTGAATCTCTGACTTCTAGACCCAGATTTAAAAGGCTCATATGATTAGGTCAGGCCCAAACCCATACTCCCCCCCCCCCTTTTTTTTTCTTTACTGCATTACGCGGGCCTCTCACTATTGTGGCCTCTCCCGTTGCAGAGCACAGGCTCCGGACGCGCAGGCTCAGCGGCCATGGCTCACGGACCCACCCGCTCCGCGGCATGTGGGATCTTCCCGGACCGGGGCACGAACCCGTGTCCCCTGCATCGGCAGGCGGACTCTCAACCACTGCGCCACCAGGGAAGCCCCCATACTCCCTTTTTTAAAGTCAAGTGTGTCACATCATATAACCTAGTCACGGATTAAAATCCATCGTATTCACAGCCTGGATGGTTATGAAAGGGAGGGAGTGGACATCTTAGAATTATGCCTACCACGCTAGTGCTATTAGCCCGATTACTTGGTTTGGCTGGTGTCTTCCGGTTTCTCCGCTGTAACGTTACTATTTTGCCATTTGTAATTAAAAGATACCTTGGGGGAGATACTTTGAACTATGCGAACATTTTATTTCTCCTCAAACCTTCCTACACTAATTTTTTTTTTTTTTTTTTTCTGTACGTGGGCCTCTCACTGTTGTGGACCCTCCCGTTGCGGAGCACAGGCTCCAGACGCGCAGACTCAGCGGCCATGGCTCACGGGCCCAGCCGCTCCGCGGCATGTGGGATCTTCCCGGACCGGGGCACAAACCCGTGTCCCCTGCATCGGCAGGCGGACTCTCAACCACTGCGCCACCAGGGAAGCCCTCCTACACTAATTTTAACATTCATCAGTGGAACTGTCCATTCTCCTCCATTTATTTATTTATTTATTTCATTGTGGATGTGTGGATATATTTTTTATTTGGGGAATTAGAATCCAACACTATCATTATTTTGTTGTTCTAATTGTTCCAGCTTTGGCCATTGGGAGCTCTTTCAGGTTAGCTCCTGTGCCCTTTCCACATGCTCTCATCCATTTTCAGCACTTCTTTACTTTCTAACAACATAGACACTCTAGATTCACCTTGTATTTTTTCCTGCTCCAGCCCCAGAATAAATCACTTTTCCACGGATAACTCCAGTTTTAATCCAAGAGAACTAGAAGTACATTTCAGTTTGTACTGGCTACAAATTGGTGTCTCCACAGGTTAGGTGCAGATTAATGAATGTATTAGTTTCGACTTGCTGTCCTAACAAAGTACCACAAATTTAGTGGCTTAAAACAACATAGGTTTATTATCTTACAGTCCTGCAGGTCAGAAATCCGAAACGGTTTTACTGGGCTAATATCAAGGTGTCAGCAGGGCTACGTTCCTTCTGGAGGCTCTAGGGGAGAATCTGTTTCCTTGCCTTTTCCAGCTTCTAGAAGCTTCTACCTGCTTTCGTTGACTCCTGATTCCTTCTTATGTCTTTATTTATTTATTTTTTGGCTGCACCTCGTGGCTTGTGGGATCTTAGCTCCCCGATCAGGGACTGAACCCCGGTCCTAGGCAGCAAGAGTGTGGAGCCCTAACCAGTGGACCACCAGGGAATTCCCCTTCCTATGTCTTTAAAGCCAGCAACATAGTGTCTTTCAACCTCCTCTGACTCTTGTCCTGCCTTGCTCTTATTAGGATCTTTCTGCTTACATTGTGCCCACCCAGATAATCCAGAATAATCTCCCTATCTCAAGACCCTTAATTCAGTCACATCTACAAAATCCCTTTTGCATGTAAGGTAACATTCACAGCTTAGGGGATTAGAACATGGACATATTTGGGGGCCATTATTCGGCCTACCACATGAATATATTTGGACTAATGGGACCATCAGTCCACATAAATCAGGCAAAAGGAAAATATCCCTTTAATAACAGGTCCCTTTTTACTTTTTCTTCTTAGCCCAGTAGGTCCCTTTTTTCAAAATTGCAATATATTTGCACATTTGTCTAAATCCTTTGTAAAAGTAATATCATTAATCCTCCATTGGTAGGACATTGGTTTTGATTTGTCCTCCAGAAGCAGTGAATAACTCCTGTTCATCATGTCTCTCCTCCTCCTTCACTGTTTGTCACCAACAGCACAGATTTTACAGGATCACACCCAGTTGTAAAAGCAATTATTATAATTTACCATGATACATTACTCTGCTGTCCAAAGAGCTCGGTTTCTATAACCTGTGTGCACATTATTGGCTGGAAATTACATTGCCAGTGATAAATTTAAAAAATTAAATGTTCTGGGCTTCCCTGGTGGCACAGTGGTTAAGAATCCGCCTGCCAATGCAAGGGACACGAGTTCGAGCCCTGGCCCGGGAAGATCCCACATGCCGCAGAGCAACTAAACCCATGTGCCACAACTACTGAGCCCACGCGCCACAACTACTGAAGCCCGTGCGCCTTGAGCCCATGCTCCACAACAAGAGAAGCCACCGCAGTGAGAAGCGCATGCACCGCAACAAAGAGTAGTCCCCGCTCGCTGCAACTAGAGAAAGCCCGTGCAGCAACAAAGACCCAACACAGCCAAAATTAAAAACAAATTAATTAATTAATTTTTAGAAAACCAACAAAAAAAAAGGAAAGCCATTTAATGCTTTCTATTCTAGTACTAAACTGTAGATTGGTTGCATACTAAATCACAGGCTTCTAGGTATACTTTTTCATTCTTCCTTTTTAAAGGATGAAATATCAACAACTTATTAAGCACTTATTCCTGCCCAGTGCTTTACACATAATACGTTATTTAGTCAACTCTATGAGGCAGGTGTTACTATCATCATCACCCCCATATCAATAGGTAACAGTAATAGAGATGACATGGCTGCTAAGCAGTAGAACCAGGACTTAAATCTAGGGAACCAATTCCAGAGCTTTCTCCTCTAACACACAAATCAGTGTGCACAGTATCACATAGTGTTGTCACCCACTTAAAAAAAATTTTGGATATAACGATTGTTACAAATCCTGCTCGTAACTGGATCATCTTCCCCAACTTTGGCATATAGCTGAAAAACTATAATCTCAATAGACTGTGATACATATAGTAAACAGAAACTTTAGAAACAGCCTAAATGCTGCACAGACTTAGTAAGTCTAAGTCCTATTGAATGCACATACAATAACTAGAGTCCAGGACATTTCAGACTCAAGTTCATCATTACCACTATTGAAATCATCTCTTTAATTTGATGGCATTACTCAGGGAGAATGTAGCTCCTAGCACAGTTATTCAGAATAAGGTAGAACTATACATTAGTATCTATTTTGCCATTGGCAGTTACTTTCATATATTTAAGTTGGACTGCTATCAATTTAGGTATTTGCTATGATTTGAATGTTTGTGTCTCTTTAAAATTCATATGTTGAAATCCTAAATGCCTAAGGTGATGGTATTAGGAGGTGGTGCCTTTTGGAGGTGCTTAAGTCATGAGGATGGAACTTTCATGAATGGGATTAGTCCCTTCCATGTTGAGGAGACAGCGAGAGATGGTAGTCTGCTACCATCTGTTCCAGACCCTGGAAGAGGGTTTTCACCAGAACTTGACCCCAGCCTCCGGAACTGTGAGAAATAAATTTCTGTTGTTTATAAGCTACCCAGTCTGTTGTATTTTGTTATAGCAGCCCAAACAGATTAAAACAGTATTATTTCTCCAGTTCTTGGAAAAATCCTGGACGGAAACTTGGGCAAAGAAATTTTTGCTGCCTCATGATAGATTTTTTTTTTTTTTTTTTTTTTTTTTGCACACGGGCTTAGTTGCTTTGGGGCATGTGGGATCTTCGCGGACCAGGGCTCGAACCCATGTCCCCTGCATTGGCAGGTGGACTCTTAACCACTGTGCCACCAGGGAAGCCCTTGTATAGATTCTTAACAATATATTCTGTTTACATCTAGTCAGAAAGAATGCTTTTCATGTTTACTTTATACATTTGAGTACTTACATATTTCATTCATAGAAACGTGTAAAGTTTTCTATTCCAGAACACCTGAATCAAAAATATTTTCATGTTGAAGTTTGTAGATATTTCCCAACCTAGTTTTTTTTTTTAATTAATTAATTTATTTATTTTTGGCTGTGTTGGGTCTTTGTTTCTGTGCGAGGGCTTTCTCTAGTTGCGGCAAGCGGGGGCCACTCTTCATCGCGGTGCGCGGGCCTCTCACCGTCGCGGCCTCTCTTGTTGCGGAGCACAGGCTCCAGACGCGCAGGCTCAGTAGTTGTGGCTCATGGGCCTAGTTGCTCCGCGGCATGTGGGATCTTCCCAGACCAGAGCTCGAACCCTGGTTATTATTATTATTATTATTATTAGTTATTGTCTATCAATAACTTTAAAGAAATAGAAGATAGTGTCCTAAAGGACCAATAAAAATTACACAGCATGAAGAAAGGGCTACTAGTCAATAAATGGATTATTTTTCTACATCTCTGTATTTTCCAAATTTATAGAGAGGCAGTTACTCAACATTTGACAAACTAGCTGATTTCAGACTTTTTGCTCTGGATCTTTTGATTTATTAGTTTGCCTGAGATCAAATTTCAACTCCCTTAAACTATATCATGAACAGGTTCTCCTAAAGAAGATACAGATATTTATTATTTAGGGGTAAGACAAAGTTTTGTTTTTTTAAGAGAGGACCGTAGTTTTAGCTTTGGAAAATTTATGCATGGCCTTGAAAACTTTATTAATTTATTCATAAAATATTTACAGTGAGCCTACTTAAGGAAACTGTACTAGGACTTATACAGATGGTCACATACTATAAGGGGTTGAGAAATTATTGTCTCTGATAGTTTCTGGTGCAATAAAGCACATGTATGCTTTTAGTAACCAAAAAGATACCAGATCTCAATTTCCTATTGGGCCCATAGTTCTTTCCCTGGTCCCTGGATGGGTAACCCTCCATTATGTGTTTTCAATGATACATATGAAAAATGTATACATTCATATTTGTGCCTCTAAATCCATAGGTGGTAGATAAAGTAGGTGGTACCTAATATCCCCATTTTACAGATGAAAAAATATATATCAAAGACCCAGTCATTTAAATCAGTAACTGAACTGCTATGACCCAGGGCCTATTTGCTTTAGTTTCCCTGTTTCTACTCCTAGTTAAATAACAGAAATGATATGAGAAAAGAACCACCTAGATGGTAAAGCACTAAGATGACTTTCTAGTACTTTTGCAAGCAAAATTTTAAATGTATAAAGAGGATGGCTTACTGCTCTAGTAAAATGCTCCCTCCTCCAAACAAATGATAACTTTGGAGGAGAAGCTTTTTCTCTTCAAATAAAAATGGGCTGCTCTTTGATCCCATGATGTCATTTCAAGGAATGTGTCCTAATGGATGTATTTAGAAAAGTATGCAAATGTTTAGGTATAAGGATATTTATTACTACATTATCTGTAATAGAAAAAAATATCTAGGAAAGCCCTAAATATCCCATCAATAGGGAAGCAGTATAGCATAGTGGTTAAGAATCACCTGGATTCAAATCCCATCTCCATAATTTACTATGTGATCGTGGACAACTTATCTCACTGTGCTGTTATTTTACCCATCTGTAAAGTGAAGCTAGTAACAAAATTTACTCCACTGGGTTGTGACAGTATTTAGAACAGTGCCTAATCCATAGTATATGCTCAATACATTTTAGTTATCATTATTGATAGGGAATTGGGATACATTTTTGTAGAGGCACACGATGGAATACTAGGCAGCTTTTTAGAAAAGACAGCTTTATGCACTACTTAACCAGAAGGCTGTCTGTTGCTGACTCATTGTCTCCCTCCCTCCAATGCCCCCAAAAATATGTAGCTAGAGAGGGGCTAACTTTGGTGCATATATGTTGAAGAACAGAGAGTAAATTTTGGGGGGCTCTGGTGGAAAAGAGTAAATTTCGAGGGTTTGCGGGGGGGAAGGAAGGTGAGAGGCTTTGGGGCAACATGGAGGGTGAGGAGAGAAAAGACCAGCCAACTTTTCTTTTTTTAAAGCAAAGAAAACTTATGTTTATTAAAATGTTTGTTAGGTGACACACCCTTTGCTGCCAATTTGTCATGAGTAAATAATTCCATTTAGTCCTCAGAGTAACCCTAAGGGGTGGGTGTTCTTGCTGGTTGACCACAAAATCATAGAGGTGAAGTGCGTTGGTTAAGTCACATATGGGGCTTGACCAGGATCTGTGAAACTCCAAACCTGTATTAGTTCATGACTTCGAGATACTTTTCTCAACTCGATGCTCTTCACTTAAATGTCCTCTCTAGGTGAGGAGGCACATCCATCAGTGCCTCCAAATAAAGCATAAGTTCTTTCATGAAGCAAACCACATTGTCTGGCATCTACAAACCTTTATGGCACCATTTTGTCAGAGCCGCTGTTTTCTCAGATCTCGGCGTCCTTGCTCGCTGTGCTCCTTCTGTCCACTGGGCTTACTCCTACTCAACCCACAAGACTCCTCACAGTAAGCACTTCCTCTTGGAAGCCTTCCCTGATAGCTCTTGACACCCTCCCTGTCAGGGTTGTCATGAAGGTGCCTTCTCTGCTGTTCCCAGAGCAACTTGTTCTTGTCCTGTCACAGCACTTGCACACAGATGCAATCATCAGTGACTTGTCTGTCTTTGCCACTGATGACCGGGTCTATCTCCAGCACCTGCGCAGTCCTCAACCCATAATAGTTGCTCAATTAACATACAGGAACTGGGGATGGATATTATCCCTAGTTATCATCCTTCTTGAGCTTTTTTTTTTTTTTTTTTAAGTATAGTTGATTTACAATATTGTGTTAGTTTCAGGTGTACAACAAAGTGATTTGGTTATACATATATGTTATGTATATATCTACATTCTTTTTTTATTCTTTTCCATTATAGTTTATTACAAGATACTGAATATAGTTCCCTGTGCTATCCAGTAAGTCTTTGCGGTTTATCTGTTGTATATATGGTAGTGTGCATTTGTTAATCCCCTACTCCCAACTTATCCGTTCCCTCCCCACTCCCCTTTGGTAACTATAAGTTTGTTTTCTTTGTCTGTGAGTCTGTTTCTGTTTCGTAAATAAGTTCATTTGTACTGTTTTTTAGATTCCACATATCAGTGATATCATATGATATTTGTCTTTCTCTGTCTCACTTCACTTAGTATGATAATCTCTAGGTCCATCCATGTTGCTGCAAATGACCAGCTAACACTTTTGATGTATTAGTTTGGTGCGCGGGTTCAGGGGAGAAAAGGGACCAGGGAAAGAATTATGGGCCCCATAGGAAACAGATCTGGTGGTCTTTTTGGCCATTAAATGCATACATATGTTCTACTGCAACAAGAACTCTAGCAGAGACAATAATTTCTCAACCGTTTATTGTGTGGTAAGCACGCTAAGTCAGAAGTGAGTCAACCCTGCTCTCTGGGAGGGAGGTGCTTGCCAGGGAAAAGGAATGACTTCCTGGGCTACAGGGCCGATTTAGGAAAATTCCTTGCCCAGCGCCCTAATCAGTACCTTGGTGCCTGGAAAAAATTAACTTATTCCCAGGGGTGAGCAGTTGACTTGCTCCACTCAAGCTTGAGGATTAGGCATTATAATTCGAGTTAACATCACAATGTTCAAATTTGAAAACTGAGCAGGCACAGTCCTTGTCTAGTAGCCTTAGTTGTAAAGCTATTAAAGATAATAGCAGGTTGGTGTATTAGGAGCATAGAAGCTCCTAATAATCCCTTTGGTAGTTTGCCTAGCAGAAATGTCTCTGCCCCCTTTTAGGGTGGTTTTTGTTTTCCTTCTGAAAACTGCTTTTCTTGCACAGGGACTTAATGAATTAACTCACAAAACATGAAATGGAAGAACCAATTCCAATCAAAAAGATCTTAGTGGAATAAGATGTAGACTCTCAAAGAATCAAACAAGTTATTTAAAAAGATTAGGTATCTCTTTTCTGGCAATCAATAGATTTATACAGGGTACCACACTTTCCTGAAACCACTCCCTTACAAAATATTTATCCTAACATTCCAGTTTTGGATGAGAATCGTTCTGGTTTAACCAAAGGGCAATATATTTTGTATGCTGAGTCACAATGAAGGAAAGGTACAGATCACAGGAGATGACAATGACAAATGTGAACCTGTAGAAAATGAGCCTCATATATGACTGGGAACGACGTGAGAGGAAAAGTATTAGGTAAGAACATTAGAGACAAACCACTAGAGATATAGAGTGAAAGGAGTCAGGAGCAAATCCCACCTCTTATGGAACAAAAGGTTCCAAGAGAGATGGACACATGCATTTGACTAGAAAGTGAAGGGTGAACAAGGGGAGGGCACCGGTCACAGAGTAAAGACGTACACAAGTTACTGAGGAACAACCCCAGGTTCCCAAGGGAATGCTGCTGCCCCTCACCCCTCATTCCCTCTGGGTTTGCAGATACAAAACAAGCTCCACCCCATGACGGGCTGCAGCTGTTTAGTTCCTGCTACTAAGCAAACCATAAATTTCCACTTTATGCTTTATGGGAATTGTAGTTTGGGGTTTGAGAAGCTATCTGAAGGCTCTATTATGATTTAACTTTATCCACATAACAACAAATCTCAGATAAAGACCAGGTTACTTTCAGTCTTAAAAGAAAAAAAGCAGAAACAGGCAAAAAAAAATTTGGCCTTTATTTTTCTTGGTAGGGGAAATTGAGATTAATGAAATTTAGTCATGCTTTACTGCTCCTTGTAGCTTTCCAACATTATCCCAGGGCTTTCCAGCAGCAAAGTAGATGCTTCTGTTCTAGAACAATGGGACAAGGTCACCCTAACCCTAGGCACATAAGGAAAATCCCCAAGTCTTGGAAGAGTTTAAAGACCTCAACAGACTCAGTTCCTGTCCTAGTTTGCCCATGACTTGCCACCTTTTTTTAATTCAGAAAATAATTTACATTAATAACATATAGTACATTGTCTGGCAGGGGGGTTGCTTACCCTGCTGAAGAATATAGTAAATCCTGTGAAGTGGAAATGGAATAGAAGATACTGAAAAAGTACACTTTGGGTTCCACTACTGTACTCAAACTGTGATACTATTACTTGAGGAACATTACTCCATTTGGCCTAGTACTTACCCAATCTGTATTAACCCAGGCCGGACAATCTGTAGGCAACCTAACAAAGGCTCATTTCCTCCTCTAAATAGCCTTAATCCCCCCAAAAGCATTTCAGTTATAGGTGCCAAGGTTCTTGAGTTATATTTAAAAGCTTAAAGAATTAGAGCCAAAGAGAAGGGCCTTAATTCTATCCTATATATGAGAGGGGACTTACCAACTCTATACTGAATACAAAAGCAGTCGAGTTGTGGTAAGTAATGAGAAAATAGCTATAGATTAATTGGTATATTATAGAAACTTCACTTTATAGTTTATTATAGTCATTTTTTCCTGTGTATCTCCCTCTTCATTACTGCAGTATGTATCACAGGGCTGATGGCAGGAACTAATTGTCCCCCAATATCTATTCTCCCTTTGTGGTTAATTATTTGACCCCCTCCCATCAAGAGGTGGGATGTATGCTTCCTCCCCTTGAATCTGGGTGGGCTCTGAGACTGGCTTGACCAATAAAGTACAGTGAAGTGATACTATGTAACTTCTGAGGTTGTCATAAAAAGCCTTGCAGCTTCCTCCTTGGTCTCTAGGAACACTCTTGCTCTTGGAGCCCTGAACCACCCTGTGAGTACAACTGTCCTGAGACTGTCATGCTGAATAGGCCACAGGTAGATGCTCTGTAAGACAATCCCATCTGAACCTGTCCTTCCACCATTCCCGCCCAGGGGCCAAACAGGTAAGCGAAAATGCCATCTGGGGATTGAAGGTCCTCCAGCCACAGCTGCTCCAGTCCCCAGCTATTTGAGTCATCCCCAAATACTCTAGTCATCCAGCTGTGACGTCATCTCCCTGTGCCCTTTCTATATTTTGGATCCACGGAATCTCATGAGCATAAAAAAATGGCTGTTGTTTTACACCACTAAGTTTTGGGGTGGTTTGTTACATAGCAAAAGATCAAACTAGAACACCTCTTAGAATTTCTGTTTTAGTTGAGTAGATGGCTTTCCAGCTGGAGGCTTCATTTCCCAGCATCCTCTCATGCAGGTGAGTGTGGCTATAAGTCTTGCCTATGGTATGTGAATGGAAGTGATGCAATTTCCAAGTCATGTCAATAAAACATCAGTGCTTGTCCTCCACTTCTTCTCCCTCACTCTTCTTGTTGGCTGAGACATAGTGATAATTGGAGCAGCTACATAGGATCCATAGATATTCTAGATGGCTGTCACAGTTTGGATTCCCCAGGTAGCACACTCTGAGCAGAATTCAATGTGCAAAATATTTATGAAGGAGTTCCACGGGGGTCAACACCTGTAAGGGAGGGGAAGAAGGCAGGAGTGGGCGGAGGGAAAAGTTGAGCTGCAATGCAGGTCCAATGACAGCCTCAGCCAGCCCCACAGAACGCTTGAGAGCTAAACAGCCTTTGAGAAGCGTCCTCCATTGGGTCTAGATGGCCAGGCCTTTATAATCCCACGTGAGTCAGTCATTGGATGTGGGTCCCCTGGTATATGCCTTTGCCTGGTTGTAATCATAGTGTATTATCTATTACTGCATAACAAAATAACCCAAAATTTCGTGGTTAAAAACAACAACAATTAGCTCACAACTTCTGTGTTAGGAATCCAGAAATGTATGTGGTTGCAATTAGGCTGTTGGCTGGGGCTACAGTCACCTCCACTCAATTGGCAGCCAGAATTCAGCTCACTGATACGGTTACTGGAAGGCCTCTTCCTTACCACATGAGGCCTCTCCATAGGCTGCCTAAGTATCCTCACAACATGGCAGGCAGTGATCTGAGAGGGAGAGAATCAGAGAGCCCAAGACAGAAACCACAGACTGTTTAAAACTTCATCTCAGCAGAGACATCCCTATTCACTAGCAGTGAATCAGGAAGTCCAGCCCACACGCAAGGAGCGAAGATGATAAAAGGGTGTGAATCCCAGGAGGCAGGGATCATTGGGGCCATGTTAGAGGCTGCCAACCACATGTAGTATGCATACAATTTTGCATCCTGCTATTTTTAGTTTTCATCAACTTAAATGTTTTGCTGTTTTTCATTTAAACAATGTTTTTAAAAATTATAGAAGCAATATATTCTTATTGTAAAAGCCTTCAAATGCTCAAATGATAAGAGGCATACAGTCCTTTTCTTTATGCTATGCCTCAGACTAGTTGAACTACCTAGAGGTAAACAATTTTTTTTTGCATCTGCTGAGATACTTTTCCTATATCTATTTCTCTTTGTAGTCCTAATACTTAATATTGTATTCACACACAGCAGATACTCTGCAAATCTTTAATAAATGTTGGAGCTGAGTTTCAGGCTTTGAGATGTCACTGAACCAGGAGTCGGAAGGGCTGGTTCAAATCACAGGATCTGTCCCTCATTTACTCCTTATTCTCCTTGGCCTCCATTTCCATAATTACCAAATGTACGTGTGATACTAGATTTTTTTCTACAGTCCTTTTCAGATCCGAAATTATATGCATCTAAGAAGGAAATTAGGGACTTCCCTGGTGGTCCAGTGGTTAAGACTCCATGCTTCCACTGTAGGGGGCATGGGTTCCATCCCTGGTCGGGGAACTGAGATCCTGCATGCTGTGCAGCATGGTCGAAAAGAAATAAGAAGGAAATTGTTATTCATCTTATGATCTCTTTATATACCAATTCAAATTAAATATTGTAAACTGATTACTAGTTCTAGACTGTACATTTAACCCTATTTTTGAATATCAACATATGCTTTTCAGTGTAAGTTATTTAAAAAATATTAAGATGTCAATGATTTTGAATATCAATCATAGTTCAAATATCAGTCATAGGTAAGTCTTTAATCTTTAAAATTTTTCAGTAATAAAAACCATAAAACACTTTAAGCAAAAGGGTATTTGGCTCTGAGATCTTTGTTCTCTTACAATCTAGATCTGAGGTCTAATCAAATTTCTCATTAACGTTCTTGTCTCTTGGGCGAAATGAAATAAGCAACATACTATGCAACTGTTAAGACATTTTAAAATACTGGTTATTAGAAAATTATTTGGGGATTACAGTTTTTTCTTTTTATAAAAGGTGGTCATTTATGTATACACACTACTTTTTTGGTTCCGAAATGTCTTTATCAAGGTTCATTTTTTTCACGTGTACTTGTTTCCAAAAGTTGGGTCAATCACAAACCTAAGGTCTAGCTATGCTAAGGTAGGATTAACCTTACAAAATGTCTAAAAAATTGTCATACTCATGCGTGTCATTTATTTCTGCTTGAACTATTCCCCAGCCACACTGGGCCTTTGGTAACGGGGTTTGTAATCATTTTGCTAGTGACATTTTAACAGTGGTCATGAATGACATTGTTAACATTAAAAAAAAAAAAACAAACCACCTCTTACCACTGCTTTTGTTGCTAAGCTGCTTTAGTTCCTCTCCCGGTGGGAGCTTGAATTGTGGCGGGGTAATTTGTTTCGGCAACAATAAAGCTGACAGTTTATATTAGCCAAAGGTTCATGTTGGCAAAAGAATTCACCTGTCCCCTTTTATGCACATCAATAGCTCTTACCCTCCTTCAGTATCCTATCACCAGCATATAGTTTTCCCTCTTCTGTTTGCACTGCTTTTTGTTTTTGCTTTCAGAAGTAGTCTCTTTTTTTTTTTTTTTTTTTTTTTGCTGTACGCGGGCCTCTCACTGCTGTGGCCTCTCCCGTTGCGGAGCACAGGCTCAGGACACACAGGCTCCGCGGCCATGGCTCGCGGGCCCAGCAGCTCCGCGGCATGTGGGATCTTCCGGGATCGGGGCACGAACCCGTGTCCCCTGCATCGGCAGGCGGACTCTCAACCACTGCGCCACCAGGGAAGCCCCAGAAGTAGTCTCTTTTAAGGGTTAGAATCCAACAGACTCAGTAAATCTTACTGTGACTAGTAAAAATTCCATCAAAATATGCAAAGCTCTGCATAAGAAATTAATCTTCACAATCCTGGTGGACAGTTTGTAGTAGCAGTATTCTGTTACTTGGGTTGACCTTGGACAAGTCATTTAATTCTCGAGTCTTAGGAAAGAAATACATTTCTTTAGGAAAACAGAAGCTAGAGGTTCTATTAGGCATGACTTTCCCTCACAATCAATGGAATTGAGTTTTTTACTCAATTCACTTAGAAGGGGGACTTCAAGGGCTCCCGTGGTTAGTTGCAACCTCCTGAAACATCCCGCAAAGTTCTGAACACACATTTTCCTATAATGATGGTTCTCAGTCCCTAAGCACATTGAGCATTCACTATGTGTCAGGAAATAGGCCAAGCAAGTTTTAGAGGCTTTCTGACTTGTTCCTCATAACAACCCTATAAGGTTGGAGGTAGGTACAATTATTAGAACATTTATCCTCATTTTACAGATGAAGAAATAGTTAAATTTTTCCAAGTAGTATTTCCAAAGTTGAACAAGATCTGCCTGACCTGGCAAGAAACAGTGTTTAAACAACTCAGCACCAAACAATAATAAATTATTGTATACTGAGTATTGTTAATAAGGTATAATACTTACTATTGATGTATTCATAATACAATTCACAATAAATTTGGGGGGCATTCTGTATGAAGTTTAGGCTTTAAAAATTTTCCTGTATATCTATTCAATTCTTATAGTGGTCCACAAGGTTTTCTGAGGCAAAATGGGACAGTAAAAAATATCTCTAATTAAACATTCTTGCCTTTAGTCTTTAACTGGGTAACAATGGGCAAGTTATTTGATACTTCTTGGGTCTTAATACCGATTGTTAGCAGGGTTTTGTGAAAATTAGACACAATGTACTTAAAGCTTTAATGGCACGTATTAGAATATCTTTTCTAAATGGTATTATTTATTATTCCAGGGTCTTTCCAGATTGCCGTCTTCACCTAAAAGGACTTGGCCTTGATACTTTGTAGATTTCTCATTGTTGACTCCATCGTTGCTTAGAATCAAAATTACATCAGCTGTTATTCTTCTCATCTATATGTATTTTTCTTCTATCTGGATCTCTTCTTCAGAAAGTCTTGCAACCATCTTCAATGTTTATGGTCACAATAACCTTAATATTTAGCATTAAGTGACTAATAGGTGCCCATGGGACAGACTTTCATGTTTACTTTATGTAAAAGCCAACAAATTTTATTGAGTACCACTTAGCCCAAACAAGGTATTCTTTACAGAATTCCAAGTTCAACACATGCTGCCTTAGGATTCTGGACCATCTTAGTTATACATCACCTTTTCTCCATTTGAATGCAATATTCCCTCACCGAGAATCCTATGAAGTCTACACTCATTCATTGAAGAGTACTGTGCAAAACACAAAACTGAAAGTGTTTGCCCCCCTGAGGTCAGCAACAGTGCTAAGGGATAAAGAAGGTAGAGAAAGATAAGAAGTTTGTATTAAATTCAAAGACTTTCAGCAAGAGTTTATACAATTTATACAATTTCAGGCAACTGAGAATTTTAAGCAAAGTACTTTAAGCAAAGTATACAACTTCATGACTGAAGTGAATAAAATAATTCTGAAAAAACTGTTACAGGTGACAAATTTTGTACAATTTTTGAAGATAAAGTACTGGTGACATACTATAGTCTAAAATTTTTATCCTCTGTTATATCAGTAAAATCGCAACCTATAGTTGGGCTAAGTCTTTGATGAAAGCAAAAAGGAATAAGGATTACAAAACAAAGGATTCTGAACATAGATTTTGAAAACATATTAATATAGCATTAGATTATCTCCTAGATTAATTGTAAATTTTTAACTTTTTGACAATTGAAAATTATGAGAGCTGTTAGTTTTGTCTTTTATTACTGGAATAATTTAGTTGACTTAATACTACAGATGGTGTTAATATAATAAATGAGGAACATCAATGAGGACCTAAATTATATCTCTTGAAACCTCCCTCATTCCAAGGGTGTATATGTGTGCAATCTATTATACAAAGAAAAATATCCCATAAATCACCATGACATTATATAAACAGATTCAAGAGAAAACAGAAAAATGTGTTATCCATTAAGCTTCTCAGTACTGATTCTTAAGACATAACAACCTATGGAATCTGTACTAATAGGAGGAAATTATGTGCAGCAGTTAAGAACAATGGGCTTTGAAGTCAGAGAACCAGGCTTGATTCTATGACTCTTTTGCTGTGGCCTTGGGCAAGCTACCCACTATCCCTGGGCTTTAGTTTCTTCACCTGTAAAATGAGATAATACTGTCTGACAGGGATGTAAAAGGACAAAACAAGATACTGTATGTAAAACCAGAGTGCTTAGTATGTAGAAATCCTGAATAATCATTAGCCTTCATTATTATGATTATTATTAGCGCTGTCCAAGATATACATCTGATGTATGATTATATTATATATATTTTCTATTTACCCAGCTTCACAGAATACTTAAATCTTTTCTTTAGCACTAGTAAAAAATAGGTCCTAATGGAAGCCATTATTTCATCCATTTTACAAACATAAGTGATCAATGAAGATAAACAAAAATTCTTATTTTAAGGATTTTCTTTTTCATGTCACAAAGATTATCAGTGCTTTTACATGAAAGGGCATCTATACACGTTTATTAAACTATTTAACGTTTACACACAATACATAAATGTTTGGAAACCTCAAAGTTCTTTGATAATTGCAATATCGTTTTCAAATAAAGCATGGTAGAACCTTAAATATTACATCATTTAGATTATTTTTTAGAGAGATACACCTCTAAGAGATCATGCCAACATAATTGTCCTTTAACTAACTGGGTGCTAGTAGATGTTTCAGCATATGGATGGTTCCTCTACTGCATGGGCACCCTCTGTGACAGCTTTGACGCATTTAGCCATTGTCTGTGAGGCTCTGCTAATTGAATCTGAAAGATATCAAGAAAATGTGCGTTTTGATAATACAACTTCAAAAGAAGCACACAGTAAAACTTTCCTGTTGCACATATTCAGGAACAACAACAAAAAAGACTGGAAGAGTCTATGTAACTATACATAAACATTGTAAAATCAATAAGTTCAGAAGATAAGCCCCTTAACAGCTAAATGCTTTTAATAAGTACTCCTAGGAATGATTAAATAATTATATACAGCCATACAAAGGGCCAGTATGCAACCATTAAAAATATTATAGAAAAGTATTAAAGATAGTAAAAGAATGTGCAATATACCATGATTGAAAAAAGGTTACAGAACAGTGTACTAAAATCCATGAATTCACTTTATGGGTGAATTTTATGTATGTGAATATTTCAATAAAGCTGTCCAAACCCTCTCTCCCAGAGTAAATAAGTAATCTCATTTTAAGTTTAAATAAATTAATATATGTATATATCCCTGGATGACTGGCCAAAATGTTAAACATAGTTATTTCTGGGTAGTGGGATCATAGTGATTTTTCCTTGCTCTTGTAGGCTTAGGTATGTATTCTACAATGAACATAACTTTTATAATACAACTGAAAAAAACCTATTAAAAATAACCTTAGGGCTTCCCTGGTGGCGCAGTGGTTAAGAATCCGCCTGCCAATGCAGGGGACACGGGTTCGAGCCCTGGTCCGGGAAGATCCCACGTGCCGCGAACAACTAAGCCCATGTGCCACAACTACTGAGCCTGTGCTCTAGAGCCCACGAGCTGCAAATACTGAGCCTGCGTGACACAACTGCTGAAGCCTGTGCGCCTAGGGTCCATGCTTTGCAACAAGAGAAGCCACCGCAACGAGAAGCCCGCACATCTCAAAGAAGAGTAGCCCCTGCTCGCCACAACTAGAGGAAGCCTGCATGCAGCAACAAAGACCCAATACAGTCAAAAATAAATAAATAAAAATAAATTTAAAAAAATAATAATAATCTTAGATACAAACTGCACCAAGAACTTGAAAAATATACTCCTATCTGCTTTTAGACAGAAAATTATTTTAAATGGTCTATCAACTATCTCATAACCTAGATGTTATATCAAGTGTAAAACCTGTAGTAAACAAGTTTGTTAGTCTGCATTCCTTAAGCACATTCTTAACAATTTACATCAGAAGCACCATTTAGCATGTTTCACATTTTAGTGTTTTGATTTTTCTACTGTAATTCTCAGAAAAACCTTCACAGATGTTTGTCACTCAGAAAATTCTCCCTAAATTGCTACACAGTAATTCTTCATACAGTAGTAAAATTTTATATTTAAAATCTGTTAATTCTTGGATTTTCAAACTCTACTTACATTTCAGAAAGAAAAACTAGAGTAAAATCAGAAAATATAAAGTTACATTAGTTCTGATATTTGAAAAATCTTATGAGATTAAAAACATCAAATACTACCACTAGCACGTTGGAATCATAATGCTAAATTAGGTGATTTTACTCCTTTCTACCTTTCATGTTTGGCAGTCATGCTGACAACTGCGTACCTGTCATGTAGAAGTCTTTTATTGTCAGCTGAGGTGGAACAAGTGGATCAGCAAGAAGCTGTTGGTTCACTAGCTGCAAAAAAAGAGTAAGAGATCAATAATGATAGTATTTAAAATTAGTACTGTTACACCAGAGGATACATTATTATGAAAACTGCGTATAGGCGTGTTTTTACCTTGGAAAGCTCATTTGCTTGCTGGAAATAATTAGCTCCTTCGACATCATCATATCGAACAAGATTAGGAGAGACTTCTTCCAATCTGTTCCTTACTTGATCCAGAGTATCATATGGAAGAGTCATACCTGCAATCTATAACATAACAGGTTCCAAAAATTGACATAAAGCATTGATACTTAAATATTTCAAATCATACATCATTGCAACTATGGTAAAATAATGCAGTACTACTATGAAAAACATATTGGTGTCCATTTGTATGTATATTAAGCAGGTGGTTAAGTGGGGAATACTACTGTAAATAATTCTTCTAATTCATAAACAGCTGTCAATACATTAGTAATTTGTTTTTAGAAAATACACGGATTATGAATAAAGAAATGCTTTGCTAAATTTGAATGCTTTGGCTAACCTGCTATTGCTCATATATAGAGTTGATAGACAACTGTATATTATTATTTTAAATCTCATGATGCTTCTTTTTATAGTCAAAGAGTTAAAAAGACAAGTCAAAAGTAAAAACACCTCTTTCAAATCCCCATGTTTTTTTTTTTTTTTTCAGCCACACCACGTGGCCTGTGGGATCGTAGTTCCCCCACCAGGGATCAAACCCACGCCCTTGGCAGTGAAAGTGTGGCGTCCTAACCACTGGACCGCCAGGGAATTCCCCAAATCCCCGTTTTCTGAACACGTTTTTCCTACAGAGATTATTCAAGTCATCTCTGCATTTCAGAAGTGCATCTTCCTTGACTTCGAAAATCATTCTGACAAGCTAACATGTCAAACATTCCATTAGCAGCATCACTAAGGACAAATACCTCAGAAAGGGCTCTTATAATTTTCCAGTCTTCTCTTGCCAAGCCAGGAGGTGTCACTGCTACTTTAGTCTGCTGAGCTCGGCCCTCAGTATTGACATAAGTAGCAGACTTCTCTGTGTAAGCAGCCCCGGGGAGAATAACATCTGCTATAGGAGCTCCAACATCACCATGATGTCCTGTGAAAAGATGGAAAATGGCAAACCACATTTTAGCACAAAACTGATTAGGTATTATACATGAACACAGTATATAACCTTTTAAAATTACATTTTTATAATTATAAGTGTTTTAAAAATTAAAACAATATAGTATTGAAGTATTTGGAATAAAAATTAAAGCCTGCTTTGCCCACAGTTAAACTCCCTTTCCAAAGAAAACTATTGTGAAAGCATTTGGTATGTGTCTTCCCAGATTAATTTTTGCAAATACACAAATACGTGTAACAACATAAACACACATATTATGGGCAACTAGGTGTATCATTTCTCTTGATCATTACAAAGTGGAAACGCTCAGATGTATGTTAGTGAAATTTGGTAAAGTAAACTGAAATGGTGGATGAACAAAAAGTGTCAGGAGGGGGCTTCCCTGGTGGCGCAGTGGTTGAGAGTCTGCCTGCCGATGCAGGGGACACAGGTTCGTGCCCCGGTCCGCGAAGGTCCCACATGCCGCGGAGCGGCTGGGCCCATGAGCCATGGCCGCTGAGCCTGCACATCCGGAGCCTGTGCTCCGCAACGGGAGAGGCCACATCAGTGACAGGCCCGCGTACCACAAAAAAAAAAAAAAAAAAAAGAAAGTGTCAGGAGTTTGACATACAGGAGTATGATTAAGAGCATAAACAGAAGATTACAGAAAATAGTATGCTGAAAGACTATCCCTCATTAAGAGTTTAACAGAAGTGTTGGAAGAAAAAAGAAACTTTAATTAATTGAAAGAAAAGCCAATGTACATGTTTGCATATTGTACATGTTTGCATATGCATAGAAGTACATATGAACTGTGCATCTATCTAAACCATTATCAATGATTATCTCTGGATAGAACTAGGACAGGATTTTAGTTTATGCATTTTGGTTTAACTTTATTAAACTAAAGATACGAAATATTACATAATGCTTTTTATGTGGCATGGCAATAAAAAGCCTAGTATAAGTGTATGGTGTTTGTGTTAAATGAAGTGAAAAGTTATATAATACTTTTCTCTATAAAATATCCAGGAATACTTGACTCCATTTATTCCAGAGGCTTGATTACATTTGCAATGAGTTAGAGTTCAAGAAAATGAGTCAAACACAAAAAACCAAAGAAGTGCTATTAAATATAATTCATTAAGTGTCTTATGATACAGGACTCGTGATTTTCTAACTTCTACACTGTTTATATATATAAAAAAGCTTCCCCTTGATTATATAATAACACTAACTATTCTTTGAAAAACTGAATTTAATGTTACATAATATTTCATAATTTAAATTACTATTACTGGGGGCATTTAGGTTTCTTCTAATTCTTTGTTATTAAAAAACATGAGGTGATAATTCTTAATAGCAATAGCAACTATGTAACTAATAAACCTATTTTTTTATAAACCTATTTTTTTAATATAAAATCTAAAACATTTAAATATCTATAAAAATACATATTAACAAATATTTTTTTAAAATTGGTGTGTGTGTAGGGAAATTCTTAAATGGAAAATATTCAATCCACTAAATGTATTGCCATACAGTTCCTAATATACACAATGTACTATTGTCTTCTGTTTCTAGTGCCGTAGATGCTACTAACCTTGATAAATAATGAAACAATCCTTTGGCAAATCCTGTCGAGTAATACAACCTCCATCTGCTCCCAGGAGAAACAGCACTTTGGGAGGGTTCTTCCGAATTGCTTCCACCCCAGGTTTATAGCCAAGGTCCAAAGCAGCTACTTGGCTTGCAATCCTGTAAAACAATTACGAGTTTTTAGCATACTTGTGTTTTCATTATAAAAATTTAAATGTGATTCTTGAAATGATACCTAGTCTCTTTTCTATTCAATGCTGTCAAAGATCTTCCCTCATCTTTTTTGCCCATTTGAAAGAGATGTCAAAACCAGAAGCAGCCGTTTTTTACTGTTTTAAGAATGGCAAGGGCTTCCCTGGTGGCGCAGTGGTTGAGAGTCCACCTGCCGATGCAGGGGACACGGGTTCGTGCCCCGGTCCGGGAGGATCCCACATGCCGCGGAGCGGCTGGGCCCATGAGCCATGGCCACTGAGCCTGCGTGTCCGGAGCCTGTGCTCCGCAACGGGAGAGGCCACAACAGTGAGAGGCCCGCGTACCACAAAAAATAAAAAATAAAAAAATAAAAAAAATAAGGAATCCAAAAAAGCAGGTGGACAAAAACACATACATATATAAAATCAGGTTATAATCAGAGACAAAACTCAGATTAATTAGATGAGATCTTCTCTAAAATGTGAAAGAAAGGTGAAAAAAATACAGAGTGTTAAAGGAAACAACTTGTGATCTTTGTATCTAGCCAAGTGGTCATCTGTGAGAAGGAATCAGAAACACATTGTTAGACACAGAAATTTTTCTTAAAAAGTTATTAAGTACCCATTCAGTAAAAACAAACACAAAAAAAATATTAATAAAGACATGGATTCAAAAGTGAATTAAAAATAAGAAAATATCTAGTCTCTTTTCTATTCTAAAAATTCTAAAATGCTAAAAATTGTGGCTAGAAAGGATCTAGAGGTCGTCAGTGCAAATAAACTATTTTAAAAATATAAAGTTTTTGAGACTTCCCTGGTGGCACAGTGGTTAGGAGTCCGCCTGCCAATGCAGGGAACACGGGTTCAATCCCCCGTCCGCGAGGATCCCACATGCCTCAGAGCAGCTGAGCCTGTGCACCACAACTACTGAGCCTGTGCTCTAGAGCCCACAAGCCACAACCACTGAGCCCGCGTGCCACAACTACTGAAGCCCACTCGTCTAGAGCCTGTGCTCTGCAACAAGAGGAGCCACCGCAATGAGATGCCTGTGCACCTCAACAAAAGAGTAGCCCCCACTCGCCACAACTAGAGAAAGCCCGGGCACAGCAGCAAAGACCCAACACAGCCAAAAATTAAAAAAAAAAAAAAAAAGTTTAAAAAAATGTTTACGTGATGAACTACAATGCCAAATTAAACCAATAAGTGGGGAAATAGAACACTGAAATTAATGTTTAAGAATGCATTTGAACACTTTTAAATTTAAAAAAGTTTGCCTAGCCAACTTAAAAGTGTTGAGCCTCAATCCTTTAAGAAATCTGAAGATTTGAAAAATAATACTTAAGGTAGAAAGGATTATGGGAAATTGGAAATTCATTCACTAATGCAAAATGAATTACATGTTAAGATGAAGGAAAGGCTAAAAAAATTATATATATTCATATTACATAGCCATTAATGTTTATGTTTATAAAGAATTTCTAATCATGAGGAAATTCTTGTTTGGTAATGAAAATCAATCAAAATCAGGACACAAAATTGCATACACAGTATGACTTCAACTATATAACTAAAAAAATATTTATACACACACACAAAGAAACCCAGAACAAAGTACACAAAAACTGCAACAATAATTATCTACAGATTGTGAACTATGGATAATTTCCATTTTTGTATTCTTTCTTCTCTTTCCAACTTTTCTAAAGTAAATCTGCACTATTGATATTGTCAGAGAAAAACCTCACTTTATTTGAATGCTCACGTTAGCTTACAATTTTTTAAAATATTTATTTATTTATTTATTTATTTTTGGCTGCGCCGGGTCCCCGGTGCTGCGTGCAGGCTCCCTCCAGCCGTGGCAAGCGGGGGCCACTCCCCGCTGTGGCGCACAGGCCTCCCACTGCAGTGCCCCCTCTCCCCCCCGCCCACCGCTGCGGAGCACAGGCTCCAGGTGTGCAGGCTTCAGTAGTTGTGGCACGTGGGCCCAGCAGCCGCGGCTCGCGGGCTCCAGAGCACAGGCTTAGCTGCTCCGCGGCATGTGGGATCTTCCCCGGCCAGGTCCCGAACCCCCGTCCCCTGAATTGGCAGGCAGACTCTCAACCACTGTGCCGCCAGGGAAGCCCAGCTTACATTTTTATCACTTAAAAGCCAGAGGACTTACTGCAATTTTTGAACCACAGTATATTAATATGATACAGATTTTTAAGATTTTCTTAGCACTTACTGCACTTTGGATATTTTTAATATTATTTATTATCTTGGCTTCTTCTCACACAAAATAAAGGTTTCTATTTCACATCTGCTACTGAGATAATGTCGCTAAATATTTTTTTTTTTGCGGTACGTGGGCCTCTCACTGTTGTGGCCTCTCCCATTGCGGAGCACAGGCTCCGGACACGCAGGCTCAGCGGCCATGGCTCACGGGCCCAGCCACTCCGCGGCACGAACCCGTGTCCCCTGCATCGGCAGGCGGACTCTCAACCACTGCGCCACCAGGGAAGCCCCGCTAAATATTAAGTTGTTTGTAAATCTAAATGTGACAGTGTACACAAAATATACACAAAATTATAGATTATAAAACAACTATTCAGGCTTCGCTGGTGGCGCAGTGGTTGAGAGTCCACCTGCTGATGCAGGGGACACGGTTCGTGCCCCGGTCCGGGAAGATCCCACATGCTGCGGAGCGGCTGGGCCCGTGAGCCATGGCCACTGAGCCTACGCGTCCGGAGCCTGTGCTCCGCAACGGGAGAGGCCACAACCGTGAGAGGCCCCCGTACTGCCAAAAAAACCCACAAAAAAACAAAAAAACAACTACTCAACTTACCTATGAAGGATATTCATAACTTTCCCATCACCAGTAACACCACTACTCATCCGAATCTTTTGAGCAATGTTGGAAACAGCTGCAAGAATTGCTGCCCCATCATTTCTTTGGAGTGCAGAACTGCCTAAAACCACCATTGGTTTTTTAGCTTCCTTTAGGACCTTTAAGAAAAAAGAACTTTCATTTAAAAAACATTAGAAGTGGGAAGGAAATCTAAAAAAGAGGGAATAAATGTGTATGTATAACTGATTCACTTTGCTGTACAGCAGAAACTAACATAACATTGTAAAGCAACTAAACTCCAATAAAAATTAATTTAGAAATAAAATAAACAAACATTAGAAATAACTAAATCTAACCAAATTTGCATCTATAATATGCTGTCCCAAGTTTTAGTTCTAACATGAATGTCTTAATTTGCTAGTCGACATATGGATATACATACAACCAGATTTACTCAAAAATCTCTTGCCAATGCTACTGTGAAATAGCTAAACTAGTATCAAATAAAACAGATTTTCAAAAAGGAAGCATTGGGAATGAAAACCCTAGCCAAACATCCTTTGGTCAGAATGACTATGGATAGGTCCCAGAAAAAATTGAGGAATGTCCATGCAGAGGTTCAGGTGATACTTTGTAACAGGAGAAACCATGCTGAAGTACCATGTCTACTATATTCCATCTACTCTCTATGCCCCAGACAGGGAGGAGAAGGTAGGGAAAGCAATGATCACTAGATCACAATGCAGAATACCTTAAAGTTAAGGGCTTTGCTTTAAACCACAGTAACTTGAATACCAAAAACTGAGAGGAAATGCATCCCAAGTGCAAAAGAAACTACACATACAGTGGAGGATGGAAAAATCAGAAGTAAAGCTGTAGACTGTAACAGTTCACTCTCCTGCCCATCTTCTGTGTCATTCTTCAATAAATAGCTGGACCCAATCAATGAATCAGCATGAGAATTATGCCTAGATACTACAAAAAGGAGGACATTCACAAGAGGAATTTCCCAAGGAAATGTGAAGAGCTTTCAGTAGCCTCAAAAAAATAAGAAACAGTTTTCAATAGCCTCAAAGAAAATGAAAAACAATTCCTCACTTAAAAAAAGAGCTCAGAGAAGTAACATAATAGAGAGTATTATGGAAGATTTTCATCAGAGAATTCAAGAAAGAACTAGAAGAGAAACAAAGTAGAGATGAAAATCATTCCAGAAACAATAAAAAACAGAATTAAACATGACTATAAATACCGGGACAAGAAAGACAGTTTATGTGAAATTATATAAAATAAACTGAAAAAGAACAAAAGAATAAAGAAAAAATGACAGAAAAGATAGAAGAGGAGATCCAATATCTGTATTGTTAAGAGTTCTTAACAAAAAGAACTAATTAATGGAAAATACATTTAAATATATTAGAGAAGAAAACTTTCCTGACCAACACTCATTACCTTCTGGGGCATGGGGATACGAACTAGAGAGAAGAGGAGGATTCTTCTCAATACATTTAAAAAAAATACTTTTGATCACAGTAACAATAATGATGTTATTCAAAACCGACAAACAAAGAAGTTGGGTTTGGCTGCTTTGTCCCCTCACACTTGACTTTCTTCTTGCCTACACCTGAAGCTGTCAGTAAAGCAACCATCCTGGAACCATGAGGAGAGGCTCACACACAAACAAACACACGTGAGTGAGTAAATGCACTGAGGATAGCAAAGCAGGAAGGTAGGCTCCTGCCTTGATGACATCCTTGGACAACTGCACCATCTGTCAAACTGCTTACCTTCAGAACCACTGTTATGTGAGAAACAGAAACCTTTTACATTTTTTAACAATCACCATCCCACACATCACACACTCACACACACACACACACACACACACACACACACACACTACTCCTAAAATAAAGAGAATCTTGAATCTTCAGACTGAAAGCTGCATGTCCCATTAAAAAAAAAAATGGTAGAGAACCACCATCAGTAAGACATATTCTAGTGAAGTTACTAAATTTCAAAGATAAAAAATCAAGCATGAAATATCAATAAAAAAGTATCTAGACAACAACAACAAAAAATAGGACAGGGTTGGAAGAGAATATGGCTGACACTGGGTTTCTTCTCCACATCTATAAAGTTGAGAGAGAAAAAAAAGTATAACCCTAGATCTTTATATCCTGCCAAGGCTCTCTTCAGGAATAAAATAAACATTCTCAAGCAAGAAAGAACTCAAGGAATGGTGCACTTACATCTCCTCTTGAAAACAAAAACGAAAACAAACAAACAAAAACAAACCCAAAAGCTCTAAACTCCAGATGGCAATTAAATGAATGTAAGTAAAGAACTTAGTAATGAAAAAGTCATGTAAAAAAAACTGGTAAGGGACTTCCCTGGGGGTCCAGTGGTTAAGACCCCACACTTCCACTGCAAGGGGCATGGGTTCGATCCCTGGTCCAGGAAGTAAGATGCCACATGCCGCGTGGTGTGGACCAAAAAACCAAACAAAAACTGGTGAAATTTCTTTAGGAATAATAACCCTTGCTGTAAAGAAAGATTTCACTGAAGTTTACAGTTTAATTCTTTCAGTTTTACTTCATTTTTAATGATAACTTCGAGTAAAATTAAACTCTGATAAATAAAAATGTACAGTATGATTTCATTTTTGTTTACCTATCCATCCATCTTGCTCTGTATATGAATAGAGAAATGACTGTATGATGTTTCATCAATGCTTGTTTAGGGTAGTGGGATTTGGGATAATGTTTACTTTCTTATACATTATTTTCTATGTTGCTATATATATGTAGCTTTTAACAGCAGTCACATATTATTCCAAAAATAAATTTTAAAAATACTTAAAAATCAACAAGAGTAGATACATATAACTCAAGAGCACCTGGCTGAAAGGATGGCTGCCCGAAGCAATGTCTTGAAGAATTTTGGGAGAATCTCCCAGATGGTCGTAGCTGTAAGTGAGATCAACAGGGCTGCCTATAAGGGCCACTTTTAAGTCATTGTGAAGCCAACTGAAAGAAAACAACAGAGTTTTTAGAGCTAAATCACTAAGTTAGCAGTTACTGGTCTCTTCAATGCTATGTGCTACATCTATTTAAATTAGAAAATGTTAAAAGCACTAAAGCCCCCCCAGAACATTTAACTTTAACAGATATTATTGCATACCTTTCAAAAATAAAGTGTTGTAAAAATACAGGCATACCTTGGAGATACTGTGGGTTCGGTCCCAGACCACAAAATAAAGTGAGTATCACAATAAAGCAAGTCACACAAATCTTTTGGTTTCCTGGTGCATATAAAAGTTATATTTACACTACACTGCAGTCTATTAAGTGCACAAAAACATTATGTCAGAAAAACAATATACACACCTTAATTAAAAAATACTTTATTGCTAAAAACATGCTAAACATCGTATGAACCTTGAGTGAATGGAAATCTTTTTGCTAGTGGAGAATCTCGCCTCATGCTGATGGCTGCTGACTTTGATCAGGGTGGTGGTTGCTGAAGGTTGGGCTGGCTGTGGCAGTTTCTTAGAATAAGGCAGTAATGAAGTGTGCCGCATCGATGATCTCTTCCTTTCATGAACAATTTCTCTGTAGCGTGCAGTGCTGTTTGATGGCATTTTACCCACGGTAGAAATTCTTTCACAATTGGGAATTCAATCCTCTCAAATCTGGCTGCTGCTTTATCAACTTAAATTTATGTAATATTCTAAATCCACTGTTGTCATTTCAACAATTTCTTCACAGAATTCACCAGGAATAGATCCTATATCAAGAAACAACTGTTTTTGCTCATCCATAAGCAACTCTTCATCCATTAAAGTTTTATCATGAGATTGCAGCAATGCAGTCACATCCTCAGACTCTACTTCTAATTCTAGTTCTCTATTTCCACCACATTTGCACTTACTTCCTCAGCTGAAGTCCTGAGCCCCTCAAAGTAATCCAGGAGGTTTGGAATCAACTTCTTCCAAACTCCTTTTTAACACTGGTATCTTGACCTCTTCCCATGACTCAAGAATGTCCTTTTTTTTGTGTGTGTGTGGTACGCGGGCCTCTCACGGTTGTGGCCTCTCCCGTTGCGAAGCACAGGCTCCGGACGCGCAGGCTCAGCAGCCATGGCTCACGGGCCTAGCCGCTCCGCGGCACGTGGGATCTTCCCGGACCGGGACATGAACCCGCATCTCCTGCATCGGCAGGCGGACTCTCAACCACTGCGCCACCAGGGAAGCCCTCAAGAATGTTCTTAATGGCAGCTAGAATGGTGAATCCTTTCCAGGTTTTCAATTTACTTTCCATCAGTAGAATCACTAGCTATGGCAGCTACAGCCTTATGAATGTATTTCTCAATAATAAGACCCAAAAATCTTACTCCTTGATCCATGAGCTGCAGAATGGACGTTGTGTTAGCAGGCACAAAACAACATTAATCTCATTGTATATCTCCATCAGAGCTTTTGGGTGATCAGGTGCAATTATCAATTAGCAGTAATATTTTGAAAGGAATCTTTTTTTCTGAGCAGTAGGTCTCAACAATGGGCTTAAAATATTCAGTAAACCATGTTGCACATAGATGTGCTGTTATCCAGGCTTTGCTGTTCCATTTACTGAGTACAGGCAGAATAGATTTAGCAAAATTCTTAAGGGCCCTAGGATTTTTGGAATGGTTAAGTTGAGCACTGGCTTCAACTTCAAGTCACCAGGTGCATTAGCCCCTAACAGAGTCTGTCCTTTGAAGCTCTGAAGCCAAGCACTGACTTTTCTTCTCTAGCTATGAAAGTCCTTCTCCAGCAATGGCATCTTTTTTCCAATATAAGGCTGTTTCGTCTACACTGAAAAATCTGTGGTTTAGTGTAGCTACCTTCATTAATTATCGTAGCTAGATCTCCTGGATAACTTGCTGCAGCTTCTACATCAGCACTTGCTGCTTCACCTTGCACTTTTATGTTATGGAGACAGCTTCTTTCCATAAATCTCATGAAACAACCTCTGCTAGCTTCAACTCTTCTTCTGCAGCTTCCTCACCTCTTTCAGCCTTCAGAATTGAAGAGAGTTAGGGCCTTGCTCTGGATTAGGCTTTGGCTTAAGGGAATGTCATGGCTGGTTTGATCTTCTATCCAGACCACTCAAACTTTATCCATTATCAGCAATAAGGCTATTTTGCTTTCTTATCATTCATGTGCTCATTGGAGTAGCACTTTTAATTTCCCCCAAGAACTTTTCCTTTGCATTCACAACTTGGCTAACTGGCACAAGAGGTCTATCTTTTGGCCTGTCTCGGCTTTCAACATGCCTTCTTCAGTAAGTTTAATCATTTCTAGTTTTTGATTTAAAGTAAAAGATGTGCAACTCTTTCTTTCACTTTGACCCTTGGAAGCCATTGTAGGTTATTAAAACACACCAACATTTATTAAATTCACCATATTATATGGGTATGGTTTGTGGTGTCCCAAAACAATTACAATACTAACATCAAAGATCACTGATCACCATGATAAAATGTAATAATAATGAAAAAGTTTGAAATATTGTGAAAATTATCAAAATATGACAGAGACACAAAGTGAGCAAATGCTCTTGGAAAATGGCACCAAAAGACTTACTTGAATGCGGGCTGCCATAAACTTTAAATTTGCAAAAAACACCATATCTGCAAGTACAATACAGCAAAGTGCAACAAAATGAGGTAAGCCCATATACACCAAGGAAATTCAATGAATTAATTTGCTGTGTTAGAATGCTAACTCTAAGCTAGCTACAATCAAAGACTTTAATTTTAGAATAAATGATCTGCAGTTTTTATTGTCATACATACACAGCAGAGTCAGTTACCTCCTAATTATCCGTTAAGGCCATTTAAATAAATTTCATAAAAAACAAACTACATCATTCATATTTATTCTCTATGACAAGGAAGTATGGATCCAGCTCCTCCAAAAATAGTTATAAATGTGGTGACCATATACTCTGGTTTGTCAGAGACTGTGGTGGTTTTAACCTGTCATCCTGGAGTAACTAACAACTCCCCTTTCTACTCTAAACAGTGTCCCAGTTTAGACAATCAATTATATGGTCGATCTATTAAGTCTCTAAGATATAAAAAGATGGAGAGTCATTCTACAAAATAACTGGCCTGTACTCTTCAAAAAAAATGTCAAAAAAGGAGACTGAAGAGTCATGACACTAACTGCAATGTGTAACTCCAGACTGGATCCTGGGCAGGAAAAAAAAAATTGTAAAAGAAATTATGGAAGAATCAGTGAAATCTGAATACAAACTATAGATAAGATAATAATACTGTATCAACAGTAAATTCTTGATTAAAGAAAGAATCAAATTCTTAAATGGAGAATATCCCTTGTTCTTAGAAAATCCACACAGAAGTATTCAGTGTGGGATAAAAAGAGCATCATGTCTACAACCTACTTTCAGATGATTATATTCACCAAATATATACATAGAGAGAGAATAAAAAAATATATGAAACGTGAACATTGACTAATCAGGTGAACATTACACAAAAATGGGTACACAAAGAACATTTCAAGTATCTTGAATTATTTCAAACTAAAAAGATAAAATAAAAAGATCAGCAGGGGGAGAAGCGGGGAATGGAGCTGTTAGAAATTGCCCTCCAATTATCTTTTGGAGTCTCACTCCCACTAACACTATTAGCAATCAGCTAAAATAGTCATTTTTTCCTATATAAAACAAATTATCATATAAATGTTTTTAAAACCCTGAATATTATTACTAACCTCTTTCGAATTCTAGCATTAAATAGCGGTGCCTCAAAACGTGGATTTGTACCAACCAGGAGGACAACATCTGTCTCTTCCACACCGGCAATTGTAGTATTAAGAAGATAATTGGAACGTAGATCTGTGCTAGAAACACGAAATATAAAATGCAAGTTTTACTTTAAAACTAATACACACTGACAATCCATGAAATACTCTCCTGTCATCAAACCCATGGCACTCCCAGACAAAAAAAAAAATCTATGAAGCATTCTTAAATTACATCAAAGGTTCAGATACTTATTAATAACTGGATTCTCTAAAAGCTCCTGGTTTGACTTTGGTCTATATGTGATAATAAGCTGGTAGGTATGTTGGAGTATCCAAGCTGTCACATAAAAGTCATTGATGCCATAGATGTGTTGATTTAAATACAACTTGTAACCACAAAGAAAAAAAAAGAAAGAAAAAAAAAAGAAAGCCTAGATTCTAGCTTCAAACTTCTCACCCAGCTCCTGTGGTAGGGAAGACCTCTTCAGTGCACAGGGTGTCAGAGTCCACTCTATTAAGTAAATCTTTGAGAGATACTAGGGCTTCAGCATCCACCAAGCCACCTGCAATTGCTGCCACATCGTTGCCTTGAAAACTCTGCAACTAAAAATGGATGAAAAGGCTATCACCAAGAAACCTTCATTCAGCAAAGGATCACAATGAAGTGTTCCGAAAACGAAACAATAATGTCATTTTCAAGTACAATAAAAGGAACAAACTGCTAACTAAAACGTTCTCACACTAATTATTAATCTGAAAGTGAGAAGCAGAAGCGTTAAGTGGGGCCAAGGTTAATAACATCAGCCTGGAATAAAGATGTATGTATGTATGCATGTATTTATTTATTTATGGCCGCACTGTGTGGCATGTGGGATCTGATTACCTGACCAGGGATCGAACCTGTGCTCTCTGCAGTGGAGGCGTGGAGTCTTAACCACTGGACAGCCAGGGAAGTTTCTGTTCGTTTTTAAATTAGGAACAAAGGGTCTCAAAATGAGGTCTGGAAGATGAAAACTGTGGAATTATATTTAAATACAACTTCATCTGAAGGATCTGTCATTCCTTCAAGCCCTTTATGTATGTTGCTTTTCTCTGATCAGAAGGCCATTCCCCGTTTTTGCTCTGGCTAGCTTGTATTCATGCTTAGACTTTGCCTAAGGAGTCACCTTACCTATGTGACACGATACCTGGTTAGGCATCCCTCCAATGTGCTCTCTCATATATCATTTTCTGCACAACTACCCAAAGCAGCATATGATAATTGCTTAATTATGCATCTTTTCCTAAAAGACTGTGGGAGGTTAAGAACTATGTGCTAGTGGTCTTTATATCCCTACATCTAGCATGACATGTTGTACAGTTCTCAATAAATGTTTTCTTTTTTTCTCAATAAATGTTTGTTAAATGGAAGATAATCTTGGCAAGATGAAAGAAGTGAAGAGAAACATATCCCCTCTTCATTAGAAAGATGTGCCTTGGAAATCACAAATATAGGTATTCTATACGTCAATTTTTTACCATTCCAGCTACACGAGAGAGTGCATCCTCCCAGGTGGTGTATGTTAAAAGCCCCTTTTCATTTCTGACCATCGGCTCGGTAAGTCTTTGACGTTTTAGCCCATCATAGGCAAATCTAGATAACAGAAATTATACCATTTGTGGAAGCTTGCTAAAAAGGCAACTATAATTTTCAAGTTTAAAATCTAAAAGAAATGTTATTAAAATACAGTACTGGTTAAAGGTCAAATAGAATAGTAAACACTTGGATAAAATAATTATTCCAGGTTTCTTTGGAGATGAACTAATAAATATTCTACAAACATCTAAAACTAAAATACCACCTAAAATGTTTGAGTTCTTATAATTTATTTTCAGCTACCTGAATAATCTTAAAATTACAATACACAAAAAATCTGGTAGCTGAAAAAGCCAAACCATTTATAAAACTTGAGTATCTTTAGATATTTCATCAAAATTATATTGTGCAAATCTAACTTATATTTAGCCTCTATTCTCCAATGAAACAGAGGCAAACTGAAATAGATTAAGTATCTTAATTTACTTCAATTTCTCTATCTGGGAGGAAAAAACATATTTCTCAATATGAAAGCCAGTTAATATGAAAGCCAATGATATACCTAGGACTATTAAAGTCAGTTTTGTCCAATTCTCTATATAAACAGTCCAGATTTCAATAGTCTATATACATTAATTTGCAAATATAAAAGACTGCTCCTTAAAATCAAAATTATTATAAAATTTCCTTTAAATCAAGTCCAAAAGTTAAAGGAAACAATATAGCACATACCTGGTTTTATCAGAGATCCACTCTTCATTGATGTCCTCATGCATCCTTGGCAAAATCCTCATTACCTCTCCAGTTCTTGTGCTGACCACAATATTACTTCCAACTGCATCCATTACATCAATGGATTCCGTCTTTCTAAGAAAGTAAACACATATATTTACTAGTTGATTTTGAAAATAAGGAAAAAGTTTCTGTTACTGGGTTTACCAAAAACAAAAAACTTTACATATTTCTTTTCTGAATTTCTAAAACTAATGGAACTCAGAGGAACTGTGATTTAAAAAATTAAATAAATAAATATGTAAATAAATATAAATATACCCTCATATTTGAACAGACCATAATGCAAAAATGAAGCCTTCAAAACTGTCATCTAAAAGCGAAACCAACTGGAATGGCTGCAAACAGCGAAATGTGGACAATTAGAGTATCAAAATAAATAATAAGAGGGGCAAGATATTGGGGTATGGCTGATTAAGGAGCTTGACAAATCCTCCCCCCAAAAACAAAAATAAAGCTAGACAAAAACTGACAAAAGCAACCAATTCAGCTCTTTGGAGAGCTAACAAAAGCACACAATATCATGAGAAGCTTTCATGTGTGGGAAAAACTCCTGAACTTCAAGTAAGAACAGTGGAAATCAGTGGTGTTCTGGCTTGGGACTATTCTTATCCCCTTTCCTACCACCTTGAACTGGAGGTTCTGCCAAGACGGGGCAAGCTATGAAGACAGGAGCTTCTTTCTTTCCTACAGACAAGGCTCACTCGTTTTGGAGAAATGGCAAAAGTTGTCTGTGGAAGTGCTATCTTGGAGGTCATTGAGCTGAGGAAAGTCAAGAGTACTAGCCTGAGGCTGTAGTCACAGTCAGGGCAAGCATTCCTAGTGGAGGCTGCACATATGTGCAGCTGAGAGCAGAGAGAGCCCAGGCTATTCATACTCTCCTGGACAACACAGAGACCCAAAAGACCTGGTGTAAAGTACAAGCTGGGTAGACTTGAAAACAGCCTTATCTCTGAATATGCTCTTCTATCCACACACAGATCCAATGGCAGAGGATGAAATCTTTATTGGCTCAAAGAATTTAAGCACAGTCATTATCTGACTACTAAGCTATGCAGACACAGGAGCAACTCCTAAGAAGACTTGTTTAAAAATAAAAACAAGAATATTAAAATATGTTCAAAGGAATAAGAAAAATCATGTTTAAAGATTAAAGGGAAGTATGAAACACTGAATCAACAAAGATACCCAGTAAGGATACAGAAATTACAAAAAAGAACGAAATAGAAATTCTGGAGTTGGAAAGTATAACTGTAATAAAACAAATGACTATAGGGGTTGAACAGCAGATTTGAGATGACAAAAGAATGAATGAATGAACTTGACAGTAGATCAACAGAACTCATCCAATCTGAAGAATAAAGAAAAAAAAAGTTTTAAGAAAAATAGTGTCTCAAAGACCTGTGACACAACATTAAGTGTAGCATTTGTATGTATTATGGAGAGGAGAAAACACTCTCTACTTAAACATTTCAATTATGTACTGTCTCCTCCCTGCCCCCAGCTCCCTAAACCTTTTGTATACACAAACACATGGTTTAAAGCCTGGAATTTTAAGATACTCCCATATACTCTGGTAGGAGTTTAAAATCAGAAGGCAATTTGATGATATACTTCTAGAACCTTAAAAGTATACAAATTTATTGCAACGATCTATTTCATTTCTTAATTTAATCAGAAGAATCAGAGATATATACGAAAAGTTATAAATATGTTTACTTTAGATTTGTAGGACTTCCCTGGTGGTGCAGTGGTTAAGAATCCACCTGCCAATGCAAGGGACACTGGTTCGAGCCCTGGTCCAGGAAGATCCCACATGCCACAGAGCAACTAAGCCCATGCGCCACGACTACCGATCCTGCGTGCCACAACTACCGAAGCCCGCACACCTAGAGCCCGTGCTCTGCAACAAGAAAAAGCCACTGCAATGAGAAGTTCGTGCACCGCAACAAAGAGTAGACCCCGCTTGCAGCAACTAGAGAAAGCCCATGCACAGCAACGAAGACCCAACACAGCCATAAATAAACAGATAGATAGATTTAAAAAAACAGATTTGTAATTATAAAGAACTAATAAGAACTAATTAAATAAAGTATAATACGTATACGTGGTTGAAAATTTAATGTACAATGAGAGGAAACTATAAATTTTTATTTTATTTTTTATTTTTTTTTAAATTTTTAAAAATCAAGACAATCTTATTCCTTGGAAGAACAAGTGAATAAAATAATTTTGTGATTAAGTACTTTAGAATTTATTTCCAAGAAAACTACAATTAATTTGCACAGGTTCATCCTATCCTTCAATTTAACAACTTATCTTCTATTAAACGGGTTTTACTTAAAGCAAATAAATAAAAACTTGGACCAGAACAATTAGAACTCATGAAGAAAATGAATCTTAAATTTTTTTGAATAGTACTGAATTAAAGGACAAAAAATACCATGATGAATACCTTGTTTCCCAAGGCCGAGCAGTAAAGGCATAGGGCTTAGAGGTCAGGGCACCTACAGGGCAGATGTCAATGATATTCCCAGAAAGTTCAGACATGAACATCTTTTCAATGTATGTGCCAACTTGCATATCATTTCCTCTGCCTGTTGTTCCCAGATCATCTACTCCTGCAATCTCACTTGCAAATCTACAAGATAAAAATGTACCATCAAATGGTCAAACGCAGCAAACTTACCTCCTTTCCTATTCATTATCACAAAGGTAATAATGATTTTCAAAACACTAGAAAGATAGATTTTCAATGGAAAATGTAGTCCTTGAATAAAAATAATAAATGTTTCCATTTGAGGTGTAACACACGTACAGAAAATTGCACAAATAATGTGCACAACTCAGCAAGTTATCACAAATGCTTGTAGATTTTGATTTTTAAATCCAAGTGAAGTTGATATTAACTAAAAGTGAAAACTTATTCATTTTACTGGCTTATGTAAAGAACACTGAATACAACATCCCTCTTCTTTCATCAAATAAAAGTTGATATCCATTCCAGTGGTGTTATTCCACCAAATTTTGTGAATACTAAATAAGTATACAAATGATATTTCAGAAGAGAGAAGGAGAAAAAGATTACCTGATGCACCGAGTACACTGTATACATCTAGTCATAATGGTTTTTACCAACGGCCCAATGTTCTTGTCCTCCACAGCACGTTTCCCCTCTAAAAACCGGCTCCTATCACTTCCAAACATCATGGACTGGTCCTTAAGTAGATTATGAAAGAGTTACCAAATTTTGTTAACAAAATTAAAACAAAAAGATTTAAGGAATTAGACTACATACCTGCAGATCACATTCACCTCCCTGGTCACAAATAGGACAATCCAGTGGGTGATTTGCTAGTAAGAACTCCATCACACCTTCCCTGTAAAGAAAATTGTAATATATAAAATTACATAAATTGCTGACATTCAAAATGGTTTACATATAGGCTATTTAAATAACTGTCACAGATGTATACTCTCATATAGTTAACATGGATTTTACATTTACTATCAGAAACGCCAACATAACTATCATAAGAGTAGTATTAAATACACAATCTAAAAAATGTTTATAGGAGTCCAGAATAAAACATCATTAGAGAACCTAGAAAATTGAGTTTTAACAATACAGAAATACCAAAAGTTGCTGAATGGTCTTCAGAAAACACTGGCATTAATTCAAAAAAACATGAATGCAAAGCAAAAACAAACACAATCAGTGCCAGTACAGTACAATATCACTGCAATAATCTCAGTTCAGTAAGCCCCAAACAAACTCACTGTTACCACAAGATGAGCAAGGTTCTAAACAAGGGATTTTAATGCTGATTCTGCTGTAGGCTCAAAACCATAAACACCTGACTTCACCTCCTCTATGTGTACTCACTTCCAACTGCTCCTAGAAGCCAAGCACGCCAACTTCTTCAGAGTTTGATACTGAATTTCTCATCTATGGGAAGGTCTACATACTGAAATGTGCAATTTTCTGCTCTAAAAAAAGTCACTATGCCAAGTTAACAATAAAGTACCTTGCTTTCTTAGTTTTCTCTGAGTTTGTCAGGATATTCCAACCTTTCATTACTGGCATGGCACAAGCAGCTACAACCTGGAATTTCAATGCAAAAATCTCTAAGTATTTGTATTTATTTGTAATTATAAGTTAACCCAATACATAAAAATATTAAATTATACATTTGAAAACCAGGAAAGAACAGAGTATTTTTGAAGACTGAGTTTTTTAGTTTTCATATTTATAATACGATAATCTGGCACGATACATCTCTCTTAGAAATGACATCTTCTTAATTTTATTCTAATAATTAATGAGATTTTTTATAAGAGGCTCTGAAATAGAACATCACATAACTGGGTTTTGATTAGCAGGCAATACTGAATTAAAACTGTACAAGTCAAAACGAAATTAAACTGAAAGTGAACCTCTTCACTGCAACCCTTTTCTCTAGTGAAAATGGCATAGCATAAGCACTTCTAATGTGCTGCTTGGCAGCTCCACATCCTACTTGTGTGTCACACACCATTTGGAAACAGTGACTGCTCTAAAAAGACCCATTTAATTTCTAAATGTTACCATTATATGCCACTTGCATTTATATAAAGCACTTTCTTCAATGTGTTTCCAGTTTTGAAATGAAGAGAATCAATCACACAAAAAATAAATTTATAGATAGAAGTAAACAGGACCAGATTCTCCACTACAACAATACTGATTCTAAATAAAGTCTGCTGCAAGATTTGAAGTTTTCTACCTTCTACAGCATGGTGTGGAATTTTAGGTATCAAGTACCTTAGGAGCTTTCTCAATTTCAACAAGGCACATCCTGCAGTTTCCAGCAACAGACAACCTTTCATGATAACAGAATCGAGGGATCTGCATGCCAACCTTCTCACAAGCCTAGAAGACAAAGTAAAAAATGTTTGCACTAGAATAACCTGACCTCATCCTTGTCTTGTCTAAAACACAGTAAAAACAAACAAAAAACAACAAAAGAACATGAGGCCATCCCCTACCTATCTTATTACTCCTACCTACAAATATCTGTAACTTGATCCTCAAAGAGATTTCCCTCCTTTTCTTTCCTCTTGATTCCAACCCCTGTCTGAAGCTACCTCTTTAAAGATCCTCACTGTGCCTATACCTTACGTAGAAGAAACTGGATAAAGAGGCATATTCAGACTGTGCTAAAGGCTTGACTCCCCATTTCTACTCTGAACCATTGTCTACAAAGACTCCTCCTTCAAACTCTGTCCCAGTGGTTTCATAACTGGACTTCCTCATTGACTAGCCCTCCTCCTTTAGATTAGACTCCACTTTACACCATCCAGCTGACTATAATCTGGTTCTATCTTTGGCTCCAAATACCCCACCCAGGACTCTCACTCCCTTCCCAGTTCCCATTTGCTTAGTGAAGGATATTAGTTCCCTCTACCAATTATCCCTGCTCCTTCTCTGAGCCTACAAATGTACTCAAATTTCCTCTAGAATTAGTTCTTCCATCCTTAGCCCTCACTCTAAAGCAATCTCATCGATTTTCAATATTTTAACTACTTAGAAAAAATGTATGGAGTCTTCCTGTGTGCTAGATGCAGTGGGTCAACTGTCCCAGCCTTCACACTAGCTCATTTACATATGATTACATTCAAAACTTCATCTGTAGCCCTGATGGTCTGCAGCCCTGATAGTCCTCCACTTCTTTAGATGTAAGTAGGCATTCACATGTGTACACTCTACAGACAGTTAAAATTCAATCTGTTTCTGTCCCCTACTATACATCCCCGAATAAGCTAACAAAGGCAGAAATCACAAAAACTCCTCCGCTCTTCATCATTCCTAAAGGCCTGTTTATCTACATCTCACTCTCCCTTGAATATACCCTCTTGTTTTCATCCCCACTGCCACTATTTTAGGCCTTTTCACTTCCTGCTCCACTAATGCAAGATATACTCTTTCTGTGTCTCATTCCAGTCTTATTATTCTCCAAACCACCATCCTCTACAGTCACTGTCATACTGCTTAGTAGCCATGAATATTCTTGATGGTCCAAACTGTAAGCTCTTCAACATTGCATAGATTGTCTTTAATGACCAGACCTTCTCTACCAGAATAATCTGATTTCCTGTTATCTCCTCTTCTACACATACCTTATGTTCCATCAATACCAAACTACCTGAAGCTTCCTTGTCCACATATAAAAACCTACTCATCCTTTAAAATCTTCTCAGAGATCACCTGAGATATTCCTGACATCTCTTTCTACCACCACCTATACATGCCAAAATACTCTCCACTGTACATTGAACATAATTTTGTTATATATTTATGTTTACATGTATATGCCTGACAGTCTAGAAATTACTGTTAAAATAAATAAAGAGCATTTAGCTCTGCGATAATTTATGATGGAATGAAGCACGTCTTCTCCATGACCAACTAACTCTGTTAGTTCTGGAGGAATTTGGAGAAATTAAATATTTAGGGCATAAATTCGAGAACCTACTACCCTCCATTTACCTGCTTTGTAGGACACATTCCTAGAAATATTATTAAAAATAGAAAGGTTACATAAAAGTGAAAAGCATCAAGCAGGCTCACAACAAAGGTTACCTCTTCCCCAAACTTACCTATATTAACTAATAATTTATTTTAGATAACTTAAAACTTCTAAATGGGAATTTATTTGAAGGCAGAAGTGAAACAAAAGAACTGCCACAGTTCACTTAGAAAGTCAGAAACTGATAAATGATAGCTCACTCACTCTGAAATGCCAAGATTTCAAATCAAACTTATTTTCATATAATTTTACTATCTATATATAGTTCCTTAATGAGCATTTGTCAAGGAATCTTGAAAATTTTAGAAGTAAATGAACAGTATAAAGAAAATAAATTATTTTTGTTTTTTTAAATCAGAACATACACAAAAATAAAGAATTAAAATGAATGCCTACTTGGAGGATGGTAGTTCCTGGTTCCACCATGACAGACTGACCATCAACAAATACTTCAATCAAGTTGCTTGCTGCTGTGGCAGTTGTTCGAACTGACCATCAAAAATATTGAGGTGAAAATGAAATTAACAGAGTTCAAGTTATTACAGCAGAGGATAATGGATTAATTAACCTTCACATCTAAATTTTTTCCTCATTTTGTACTATTCCCTTCTATTTCTCTAGATGCAAACTTCTAAATTATTGACTTAGAGGAAAGCTTTTCCAGTCCTGAATACCAAACAGAATATGGCTGTCTACTTTTAACAGCAGTTTAAGTTGTAACTTTTAATACCACTGAAAATATGTTCCTGGGAAGACCACTTCTCAAAAGCAGAATGACTGCTTTTTCCATTTTGGCACTGATGGGCAATTCCTACTACTCTCTATTCCACGATAATTTCTATAAAATGTTTAAAGTTGTATTTTGAAAATTATTCTATTCAAGTTGGGTCACTGTTTCCATTTTTATTTAAGATATATTATGGGTCTTTCAAGAAACATTCCATAAACCTATGAATTTACAAAGACAGAAAGTCTAGTACCCACAAACGCAAATTCAAAAAGAAGACACTCACCACATCCTTTAGGAGACTTAGAAAGGCTCACTAAGGCCCTTCTTACAGGTATCCTTAACATATTGCTAAGAATAAAACAAAGAAAAGTTATATTATCATAGGAAAAACAATGCCAATCACAAACTTTTTGGTAATATTTTATGGTTTTAAAGCACTTCATATATATACATTATTTCATTGAACATTTCACAAGTCCTGATATTTTTCCTGAAATTCTAGAGATGAGAATACTCCATCTCAGATAGATTAACTGACTTGTATATCATTAAGAAGCTAAGAAGGAGCAGCTAGCACATAAATTTGAATCTTCTAATTCTATATAAAGGGCAGTTTTGTTGTTTTTAATTATAAACAAATGATCAAACTTAATATACTACTATATAGTAAAATAAATTTCAAGAATTAACAGTGAGTTTATCATTAATTGCTATGTAAAATAAAGCCTACCTTTCTGCCTTCATTTCCTGCTAAAATGCATTCTAACATTCTACGTTCTGAGCAGTTATTACTAAATGCTCCTGAGATATTCTGAGCTGGCTCACAAGCCCAAGCCTTTAAAAACTCTGCAGTGCTATTTTCTTGTGTCCAGAAAATCTTACAGATTTGCAATTATCTGTTTATGTGCCTGTTCTACCCCACCCCCCCCGTATTATGAACTTCTTTAATCTTTCTACCCTCAGTACCTACCCCCAAGGCTGCCACACAGTAAGCTCTAAAACAGTGGTTCTCTATAAGAGATAATTTTGCTTCCCAGGGAACATTTAGCAACGTCTGGACAAACTGTCTGTTGTCGTGACTAGGGGAAAGCTATTGGCATCTAGTGGGTTGAGGTCAGCGTGCTACTAAAGATCCTACAAGGCTCAGGACAATCTTCCATGATAAAGAATTATCTAAAGTGTCAACAGATCTGCAGTTGAGAAGCCCTCTCTAAAGGATGTGCTGAATTACTGAAATAAACGGAAGTGGATTATATAAATTAACACCAATTAAAGGTATACATAAGCAAAAAGAGAGAAAAGTTATCTGATCTTTTAGAGTTTTTTGTCCATCCACTTGATCACATCAGCGAAGCACTGAACTTTCTGTCTACTCACTTGATTATATGGGCTAAGCATCTAATTTTTCATTTGGAACTCTTAAAAATACAACAAATTATGTGATCAGAATGTATCACATAAAGAATTTCAAACTTTATAGTAGAAAACAGTATATATATAAGTTTTAAGCATAAGTTTCACAGAAATTTCGTTAATTCAGACATCAATAACTCAAACAATTCATTAATTCAGAATTTGTGATACTGAATCTGCAGACATCTGTCACCTACTAGTGAGTGACTTTTTGGTAAATCACAGTTTCTGTTTCTTTATCTATAAAAGAAAACAATACCTCTTAGGTTATGTGTTATTAGTAGGAGCTCAATAAATGTCAGTTATATCTGAATTCAATTTAGACGGTACTAGCCACTGAAAGTCAGTTTTAAAGGGCTCTTCCTTTGTGCTCCTTCTCTTTACTACCAGCACACACTGTGTATGTGTGTGTGTGTGTGTGTGTGTGTGTATATATATATATATATATATATATATATCTTTATTATTCCACCTACTAAACTGTAAGTTAGCAATCAATTTCAGTATCTCTAGTCTGTAAGCTCCTTGACAAGGAATGGTGCACTTTGGTCATTTCCCTTTTCTGAAGACCTAGCACAGTGCCCCTAAGAAAATGAACCATCAAACAGAGTTGCCCCTTAAACAATATGGGTTTAAACTGCACAGGTCCACTTACAGGCAAATTTTTTTCAATAGTAAATACTACAGTACTACAAGATGTGAGATTGGTTGAATCCTCAGATGCAGAACCATGGATACAGAAGGCCAACTATAAGTTATATACAGATTTTCGACTGCACAAAGGGTTGGAACCCTTAATCCTCTCATTGCTCAAGGGTCAACTGTAGTCTTACCACCAAGTTCCAGAATGAGTAGCATCTGTCCTATTAAAATCTATTCATATAAAGGTAAAACCGAATTTGCTAAGTTAAAGACAGATCAAAGTCAACAATATTTCATACAACAATGTAAAAACTTTAATATTACGTTTGTCTCCAATACAATATGAAAGTGGTGCCCACTTTAGCTAGGAAATCCACCAGGACTAGGCTGTCTGTTGAAAACCCAGCGTCAAGGGGAAGACTGCATAGCCCCAGCATAAGAAATACAGAGTTGCAAAACTTTGATAAGCACTTTACACTTATTTAGTTACCATGTAAGAACAGAAATAATCACCTCTAAGATGGGAAAATGCTAATGAATAATCATTTCTAAAACTAGACCGGACACTTTTTGGTGCAGGGACAATACTACTCCACATTCTCCACCAGGTATCCCGCATCCATCCCTCCCTCCAAGGTACTGTCCTATTCCAAGCCACCATCATCTCTTGCTTGGACTGTTACAGTAGCCCCCTAACAGGTCTCCTGGCTTCCACACTGCTCCCAGAGCCTCTCCCATCTTCCCAGGGGCTGTGACCTCAGACGGGAATGCTCTTCCTTCAGATCTTTCTGGCCCCTCCTCATCCTTAAAATTTTGGCTTAAAAGGCATTTCTCAGGGAGATTTTCCTTGACCAGCCTAACTAAAATATCCTAACTACGCCCCAGTCACGTCACCCATTTAATTCTTCCTTGTGGACTCACTTCTAGCTTATAATAGGCATTCAACAACTATTTGTTAAATGAATTCTATCTCTACTCTCTGGCCATCACTTCTACTTTCCTGGTTTTAAAGAGTGCAGGTGCTCTGGCAGCCTTACAACACCCTGCTTAAAGATGCACACACAATTCAGTGGGAAAAAAGGACGTCCCGCAAAAAACCAACTTGATGTTTATTCATCAGAAACAGTTCACGTTACATTTTCTATACCCTCAATTCGTTTTTGAGCACAGCTGTGTCTGATCCACGTTTTTACAGTACATGTACATGCATTAGATTCCCGAAACTTTTAAACAACGTAACTTTGTTATTTGCAGTGCGACCTTGGGCCAACTTTTTAAGTGTCTTTTTTCTTCAGTTTTCCCACCAGTGAAAAGGATAAGTAGTATGAGCCAACGCAGTCTATGGACAAAACCAAAAAACAAAACAACAGAGGCATGGACGGTTGTTAAGGCACAGCAGCCAAACAAAGATGCACTATACCAGGTATGTAGTAATTGGGGGAAAAAACTCAGTCTTTAGGCCTAAGTCACTTGACAGGTCCTCTCCCGGGAAACAAAACGGCCTCCTTTCCAGGAAGGGGACTGTCCTGCATTCCCCTGCAAAGGGAAGGTCACCCACAACGCTGCACTCGGGCCAGTGCTCCCCAGGGCCTCCTGACTCCCTCCTCCTCTCTGCTCCGTCAACCAGAGACGTTGGCTAACAGTCCTCACCTGCCAGCTCTCGGGGGTTCCCGAGGAGGCGGGGTGGGACGCGGCGCCCATTCAAGGACAAGAGGAGAATGAGTCGGTTGGGCCAAAGAAAACACTCTCGTCAATAAACACACTCCGGGGACCAAGGCACCTCAGCCTTCTCACCCAAACACAACCTCACCTTCTCCCTGGAGCCGCCGAGGTGCAGAATTGTCTACAACCCGCCGACTCCTTCAGAGGCCGGGTTTCGTATTCAATATGGCGGCCTCGGTTATCTCAGTCAGCCGGGCCTGGAAGAACGGAAAGCCGGGAGGGACTAGAAACCACAATTCGACAATTTCCCGTTTAGATTGAGCTCGGCAACTTCCGTCAGCTTGACAGAGGGCGGGGTGGAGGGCGTAGCAGCCGGGAGGAAGCGGGGGCGGGATAAGGGGGCCGGCTCGGAGCCTCAGTTCCGCCGGAAGTAACCTGGCGGCCGAGGCCGAGCGTTTTCCGTCATTTCCGGCGCTTCAACGGGGGTTCCGGTCTTCTTCGCAAACCTCGGAGGTAGTAATTTAAGCAATGCCCATTTTATTAATTGATTTGCAAACACAAAGAAAGCTTGGCGGATAATTTGTGGGCCATTAATTAAGAGCCCTGGATTTTTACGTTGAGAAATCTTAACGTACTTTACTTTTAACCTGTGGCTGGGGGCATCGGAGAGAAACGCCTCCGTCTCTATATAAGGCATTTCCGGCCCCGTTGCGGGCCTTTTTTCCTCTCAGCGCTCGGCAGCGACCGTCTGCGCTCCTCTTTTCCTCCGCTGCCGCCCAGTTCCCTATCAGCCATCGCCATGGGTTTCGGAGACCTGAAAAGTCCCGCCGGCCTCCAGGTGCTCAACGACTACTTGGCGGACAAGAGCTACATCGAAGGGTGAGCTGACGGGCCGGGGTCTGGGCAGGGCCGGGAGCAGTGGTGCCACGTGGCGCGGCCTCGGCTGCGGCTGGAGGAAAGAAAGCCCGACCCCAGGGCTCTCCCGAGGGAGGGGACTGCGAGGGGACTGCGAGGGGAGAAGGGTTAAAAATGTGCTTTGTTTCGGCTTACTTGACTCCACCAGGTTTTTCCGCGTCTTTGCTCAGTTAACAAATGTAAACCTGTAGGTTCACGTTAGCGATTGCAATTTCTGAGGTCTAAGTAGCAGTTGTGTCTTAGGATAGCTCGGAGAACCAAATAAATGATCCCTGATCCTAAAGAACTTATTTTTTTACAGAAAACTAAAGCTGCTTAGGTAGCCCGGTAACAAGAGGGCGAATTGCCCCTAATTAATTTGACGGTCGTAGCTAGCGTTTGTCGTTCGTTGGCTGGTGTTTGTGGTTTTTCTTTTAAAGGCGTGTGTAATTACTTTTGCATCGTTGTCAGGTATGTTCCGTCACAAGCAGATGTGGCAGTATTTGAAGCAGTCTCCGGCCCACCACCTGCCGACTTGTGTCATGCCCTACGTTGGTATAATCACATCAAATCTTACGAAAAGGAAAAGGCCAGGTAAAAGTATCTTTGTGTTTATCTGAAGAATAGAATGCTTTCTAAGCTTAAACTCAGGGTTTTCACGTGACAAGTTAGGGTTCAAGCTACTTTCGTTTTGTGGGGATACTGTAAGCTAAATTTCTCTGTGACTTTAGAAGGCCAAGAGGCTGAAATCGTCCATTTTTTTCATGTAACAAGTAGAACATGACAATTTTGAAGAAAAAATTAGTCAATCTAAGAAATAGAAAATTTTATTCAAGCCACACTGAGGATTATAACCTGTGAAAAGCCCATCAGAAACCTCTGAAAACTGTTCTGTGCATATAAGTGGGTTTTTTAAAATTAATTTATTTATTTGTGGCTGTGTTGGGGTCTTAGTTGCGGTGCGCAGTCTTCTCAGCGTCGTGGCTTCTCTTGTTGCGGAGCACAGGCTCTAGGTGCGTGGGCTTCAGTAGTTGTGGCTCGCGGGCTCAGTAGTTGTGGCCTGTGTGGCTTCAGTAGTTGTGGTACATGGGCTTAGTTGCTCCACGGCATGTGGGATCTTCCCAGACCAGGGCTCGAACCCGTGTCCCCTGCATTTACAGGGAGATTCTTAACCACTGCACCACCAGGGAAGTCTCCGTCCATATAAGTTTTTGTTTTGTTTTTGTTTTGTTTTGGGTTTTTGTGTTGTGTTTTGTTTTTTTTAACATCTTTATTGGAGTATAATTGCTTTACAATGGTGTGTTAGTTTTTGCTTTATAACAAAGTGAATCAGTTATACATATACATCTGTTCCCATATCTCTTCCCTCTTGCATCTTCCTCCCTCCCACCGTCCCTATCCCACCCCTTTAAGTGGACACAAAGCACCCACCTGATCTCCCTGTGCTATGCGAGCTGCTTCCCACTAGCTGTTTTACATTTGGTAGTGTATACATGTCCATGCCACTTTCTCACTTCCCATATAAGTTTTTGAGACAAGGTTGTGCATTAAATAATGTATTATTGACAGTTTATACAATCCAGATCTACAGGTGCAAAGCGAGTAGTGGGTCATGGGTCATCATGGCCCAAGATTCAAGATTCAGAAGGAATGTTATCTCCTCAGGAGGGCTGGTTAATGCAGATGCACGATACACAGTATAGAGGAGGGAGGTGGCCCAAACAGGCAGAGAAAATTTTTATGTTTAAATTTTTCTTGTCTTGCCACAAAATATGAATTTTAGTTCATCAACAACAGCAATTCAGCTTTTCCCCACACTGGCCTGCGCCAGTGTGCCTGACCCTGGCCTGGGGGACCCACCTCTGGGGTGAGGGGTGGCTCATTCTTTCAGTCCTTTGCCATTCTTCTGAAACTGCTATCAAGGATGGAAGTTTGGGCAGGTGGACTCCAGTTCACTAGGAACGGAACTGAGCATACTTAATGAAATCTCAAACAGAAATACTCATTCTGAAAGTAAATCTTTGTGCATATTGAATATAGTGTTTCACATGCTACTAATGTTTGTTGGCTGAGGAGCTAAACATATAAAAGCATTTACCTGGGAATGTTGAGGGGTAGATTCTTGGTACAAAAGGGGTCTATTGATAACTTGTAATGAAAACAAGTTCTCATGTATTGTTTGAAAAGGGACATCATACCGACCTAATAGTAGCTAGCTGATTAATTTTTTTTCAAGCCTGCCAGGAGTGAAGAAAGCTTTGGGCAAGTATGGCCCTGCTAATGTGGAAGACACCACAGAAAGTGGAGCTACAGATAGTAAAGATGATGATGACATTGATCTCTTTGGATCTGATGATGAGGAGGTAATGGCATAAGTTGACATTTGTGCGTATCATTGTGCTTAAGCACAGGCTCTGTAGCCAAAGTGCCTGGGTTTGAATCCTGGCTTCACTTTATTATCTGCCTTTTAAAAATTCTCACTGGCTACATGATGAATAAAATCAAATCACCATCTTTCGGCTGAGCTCATGATGGATTTGCTTTTTTCTGATAAAGCTGGTCTGCTTTAATCTGAGGACCCACCAGCCTTAAGCTGAGGAACAACCAGCTTTATGAAGTATATTAAATTTTTTCTTTACAGGAAAGTGAAGAAGCCAAGAGGCTAAGAGAAGAACGCCTTGCACAGTATGAGTCAAAGAAAGCCAAAAGTAGGTCATTTTATAATTTGTGTTTAACTTAATTGTTTTCCTAATAATGTGAATAATCTTTTTCAAAGACTGATCCCCAAAGTAATTTCCTTTCCTCCCCATTCGTTGAATATGTCAGTATTTCAGAACCTTCTGTTGAAGTGGAGCTTCAAAACTTCCACAGCTACTGGTCTGCAGCTGTTTTTATGGTAGCAGTTGTGGCATTCCTCTGTGGGAAAGAAACTGTTACACAACTAAACACCTCTTTCTCAGCAAAATAGAAAGTGGGCATATGTGTGACAAACACAAGGTGCATTTTCTATAGTTTTATGTGGCTAAGGAGATGATCCATTTAGAAACAAACTAAGATTTGTTAAGTGTCTTGAAGTAGGGCAAAAATAATTATTTGCATAATGCTGTTTCTCGTACTCTTTTTTAGAACCTGCACTTGTTGCCAAGTCTTCCATCTTATTAGATGTGAAACCTTGGGATGATGAGACAGATATGGCAAAACTAGAGGAGTGCGTCAGAAGCATTCAAGCAGACGGCTTAGTCTGGGGCTCTTGTGAGTTTAGTCTTTGCCTTTTGACACTGGCATCTGGAGTTTGCATACAGTTTCAACCTTTGTCCATCAACAGGGCTTCTCTAACTAAGATTTTTCTTGATGCTCTTTCCAGCGAAACTAGTTCCCGTGGGGTATGGAATTAAAAAACTTCAAATACAGTGTGTAGTTGAAGACGATAAAGTTGGAACGGACATGCTGGAGGAGCAGATCACCGCTTTTGACGAGTACGTGCAGTCCATGGACGTGGCTGCCTTCAACAAGGTCTGAACTCCATCGTGGGTCAGCGCTCTGAAATAAAAGCCTGAAAGACACCCTTGGCTCTTGACTCCTAACTAAGAGGATGGTATTCATTTATATTCCTTCCATTTTGAAGGAAGAAATTGAATGGATAGATAATTCATAAATCATATAAATTGGGGTCCGCATTGTCGTTCGACGTTTAGCCCAAAAAAGGAGGGAACTACCTGTTATAAATATTGTGACTATGCATAGATGTAGACTTTATAAACAAATTAACAGAAGTGGACTCAGTACGACTTCTTTACCCATGAGTGATGTCCTCAGTATGCGATGATACAACTTTTACTGCAGTATTTCAAGTGTTTATATTTGCCTTGTTTTTAAAAAGAAATTGGGGAGGTAAACTTGACTGAAAAATTTGTAGTCAGAGGTTTTTTCGTTTTTTCTTTTTTGACCATGTCACGTGGCTTGCGGGACCTTAGTTCCCCGACCAGGGATCGAACCCGGGCCCAAGGCAGTGAAAGCAGCCAGTCCTAACCACTGGACCACCTGGGAACTCCCAAGAGTTTTGATTTTAGATAATTAGTCCCATATATAATGGTTGAAGACCTTGCCCTTTGCAAGGGGTTAAAAAGTTACTTAATATCTGAGCTGGCTTTCCTCGATGTGAATGTTAGGAGTACCTTAAAGAATCATGAGAAATGAGTCAAAAACAGGAAAGTGCTCAGGTCAATACACATAGCAAATAATGTCATTTGCCAGGTCATGAAACATTTGGAGATAAAGGAATTAAATGCCAGGACTAATTTATAGTTAGTAACCATTGACTTACAGTGGCTGACAAAGTAATTTATTGTGACCTAGCATCTTCAAGTTAGGGGTTACTTGTGACTTTAAAAAAAAAAAATCACACATTTACAAATCCCACCTAAAATTTATGTTACGAGTTGGCATGTGCAACTTACTAAAGGACACCTAACCCAGGGGAGGGGAGGATTCCCAGAGTTTGTCGAGGCAGATGTTGCAAATTTAAGGGATGCCTCCTGTACTGTTGAGGGGGAAGTTGTGTTGAGCATGTGGTTTTGAGTAGTAGTGTGTCCTGGGAGGGAGGCTATACGGGTGACTGATCCCTCGGCTGTGGTTCATAAGCCTGGCTTGGGTGTGGAGATGGGACATCTTACCTGGGTTTGTAAGTCTGATTGAGCCTCTTGGGGTGTGGAGACTTAAGTACTACGGTGGCACTGCAGGTGAGTGTACTCAGAGGATGGTGTTACTGTAGTCAGGTGAGTCCAGTATTGGAAACTGCTGCATCTTAACAGTTAATTTGGAATGTATCGAACATTTGAGTATATATTTTTTACAGTAGTAGTGTTCACAAAAGTAGAGCTTGGGAACTGTAGACCTCTAAAAGCCTTCATTTTGTAGTCTCTGTAGGCCAAGGAGATTGAATGTTTGAGGTCCAGGTTTTCCTAGCTGAACCAGATGCTGTTTTCTTCCCTCCCAATCTGACTTTCTTTGTATGTGGCCAACCAACTTGAATGTGGGAAATTGTTTAAATTGTAAAGAAAATGTACTCAATCGGACATATATGTACTGATGAATAAAATCACCTTTAACGTTTAGTCCAACAGACCCAGTCTAAAATCACTGGGGAAATTTTCAGGTTGTCAGTATCGTGAGAGCCAGCAGAGGGCAGCACTTTATTTTCTGGAGAACAGGAGAGCCCGGGGATTCTGGAAATGCTGTGGAAAAGTAGAGGTGTAGTAGTAAATAGCCAAAAATAATTGACAATCAGTGACATGAGTAACAGCTTGATTGGCCAAAACATTAAGTATTAAAAATTATTAATGATAAAAAATGATTAAAAATGTGGTTAAAAGATTTAAATAGTCAACAAACCACAGCTGTCTTGTGAATCTTAAAATAATGAATGATGAAGCATGTGACTTTAAGATCTTGACTCCACGGCCTTGAATAAAAAATGTGTTTAATGGTATCTTTTAATGTCATTTTAAAAGGTAGATAATACATTAGCATCATTCAGAATTCTAGAGGTTATACAGTTACATCTCCCCTGTCCCCCAGGTCTCCCATTCACTTCAATAAAAGCAACCAATGTCACCAGTGTTTTAGGTCTTTCCAGAGCTAGTCTAAGCATATGTGTAGGCTAATTGTAGCATATGACACAAACTTCTGCATCTTAAGTTTTGTCCCTAGAAATAGACTTGGATATCTTGGACATTATATCTTGGATATTTTGTATTGGTACATAAAAGATTTCCTCGTTTTTTAACAGTTACAGAATCCGTTGTCTCATATTTTACTGAACCAGTCTAGTTACTGGATTTTTAGTTTGCTTTTAGTGTTTTGCTATTACGAGCAGTGCTTACATATTCATGTGAGCCAGTATACTGAATGAACTGTTTTTGAACCAGTGGGTTCAGGAGGCACGGGTATACATAAAGAGATTTTATTTATTTTTTTTTCTGTTTCTGGCTTTGGAATAAGAACCCACATTTTTTTGCATGCTCCATAAGTGATTACATGACCCTGAAACCTTGTTTCTTTTTCACATTCAGCCATCGCTAGAACAAGGACTGGGCACAGTGGGAATTCGAAACATTCATTTAATTTCACTGTTAGATGCTATAAAAATACAAAAGGATTAAGAAAATAACCATAAGGGAGGTGGTTCAAACATACTTAAAACTGTTAAGAATAAAAGTAATTTTGTGATTAAACAAGTACAGTCGTCCCTCAGTATCGGAGGGGGGATTGGTTCCAGGATCCACCCCCAACCCTCAGGTAGCAAAATCCTCAGATGCTCAAGTTCCTTATATAAAATGGTGTAGTATTTGCATATAACCTACTAACATCCTCCTGCATTAAATCATCTCTAGACTACTCATAATACCTAGTACAATGTAAATGGTATGTAAATAGTTGCCAGCAGGCGACAAATTCAAGTTTTGCTTTTTTGCAGCTTCCTGGACTTTTTTCAGATATTTTTGATTCGTGATTGGTTGAATCTCTGGGTGTAGAACCTGCAGATAAGGGCTGACAGTAATCCAAAAGTCAGAGGGTCAGGGAAGGCTAGAATTAAAAGTATTTTTGGAGGAGTTAGGACTTGAGCTGGAAAGACCTTAATCAGTGATCCGTTAAAAAAAAAAAAAAAGGATGGTGTGAAAGGCAGAATGATAAAGGCAAGAATGAGAACAGAGGTTTGGGAGGCAATTAGACCAGTTTGGCTGGATTTTGCAGTGTCCGTTTGGGATTAGATAGGGCCAGGTTGTAGAGGCATCTGAATTATAGGCTGGCGCATTCTGTGAGGGCAATGGGAAGCCTGGTTTCCGAGCCAGAGAATGACAAAAGCAGAGCAGAGGTGGAGGTGGGAGTGGGTGGGAGGGGTGGAGGGTGGTGAAATAGATGAGAGGAATTAAGAGGGACGAACTTCCAGTTATAAGTCACGGGGATATAATGTACAGCCTAGGGAATATAGTCAGTAAAATTGTAATAACTTTGGTGACAAGTGATTACCAGACTTACTGTAGTGATCAATTTTAATGTTTATAGATGTCAAACCACTATGTTGTATGCGTGAAACTAATATAATGTTGCATGTCAACTATATTTCAGTAAAAAAAAAGAAAAAGGCAGAGCTCCAATCTGGAGATGATGTGGATAGAATCAGGGAAATAAGAGGACTGTTTTAATAAACAGAAAGGGCTGAATTATGCCATATGTGAAACATTTTATAAATTTAATATATTTACTTTAGAAAGTAATGGAGACTGTAGCAGCATTGAAAAATGCTTGATTTTTCACTGACTAACTATGAAAAGATAAACTTATGGACAAAGACACAGATACCAAAAAGAGTTGCATCAGTGTTTTGGGATGTATGTATAATTTTTTTCCAAACAAATGCATTTGGCAATGGCAGTTATTGTCCTTAGAACAAAAAAGGAAAAAAATGCATGCCTCACATACACTGTCTAGTATGAACCCCATTATAAGCCTGTGAGATAAAGGCAAACACTGTTATCAGCACTTACAGGTGAGGAGACAACTCTGAAAGATGATTCCCCAGTTGTCCACCTAGTAAGTGAGAGAGGAGGAACTCAAATCCAGGTCTTCATAGGCCAGATAATGTATTGGCAATAATGGGGAAAGTTCTTCATCCCTGCTTTCAGAAATTTGATTCTGTTTCATGTAACCCTTTCTTCATACCCTCAATTAGGAAAAGTAAGAACATTAAAATCACGTAAGTGTAAACCTAAAATGAAAATTGAGACAGTTAAACAGATATTCTCTCAATACATGCCCTGTATAGATGATATTAGTTGCATTTAGAAAATGTTCCAAATGGAAGTCATTTGGAATGTCATTGGCCTGAATAGCTTTTAGTAAAGTAAAAATCAAAGGCAACTGTCCGTACACTTCTACATATGCATCGCCTAAAGAACTACTGCTCTCATGTGAGAATATTGAAGAACTATGAATTACTATTCAAGCCTGATTCCAACCTGGGAATCTTCTATCCTCACTTTGTCCCTATAAAATGGGACTAGTCTCTCTTTTCTGAATACAGCCTGTTTTCCAGCCTCTGAACATTTGCTCTTGCTATGCCACCTACCTGAAATAGCCTTTTTTCACCTGCACTTGTTAAAATTATAGTCATTCTTCAAGATGCACTTAAATTACCTCTTTCAAGAAGTCTTTCAGTCTTTTTCCTGCCCCTTTCAGCCTCTCAGCCCATATCCTTTTATAGTATTTATAAACTGTGTAAACTAAAAAAAATTTTTTTAGAAAATTATTTGGCCACACCTCGTGGCTTGTGGGATCTTAGTTCCCTGACCAGGGATTGAACCCAGGCCCTAGGCAGTGAGAGCACAGAGTCTTAACTACTGGACCACCAGGGAATTCCCAATAAACTTTGAATTTTTTAATAAAATTTTGAAGTTCTTTGTGTAAGTTCCCTTATTCTTCCTATGAGATTTTTACGTTCATTCAAGAGGAAGAAGGGATCTAACATTTACTAGGTAATTACTGTATCAGAAGGTGCCAAGAGTTTCACCAAATAAGTATAATACCAGGTAATATTATATTAATAATAGGTATTTATAGGGCTAAGCACCACTTTTAGTGCTTTACCTGTGTCAATTCATTTAATTTTCATAGTAAACCTATGTGGCAATTACTACTATTGTGATCCCATTTTGCAGATGGGGGAAACTGAGGTCTGAAAATTTGGATTAATTTAGCCAAGGTCATAGAGCTAGGATATATTGGAGCCATAATGCAAAGCCAGATACCCTGCCTCTGGAGTCCCTGAAACTTGCCCACTGTTTCGAAGAGCTTCCTTCCATCGAGAGGGAGCCAGGTCTGTCTTGTTGGGTTTATGCCCCAGTCCCTGGGAGCCCTGAGATTCTTTATTCTCCTGCCAAGTAGGCATTGAGCTTCCTTGCTTCCTCCTCAAATTGCCCCAGTGCCCTCCTCTCCTCCAGCCCCTCTGTCCTTTCAGTCACTCATCCTGCTCATTAGGGGTCATTAGACCCCTGGAGAGCCCCACTATCCAGATCCCAGCTGCCAGGGGAGGAAGCTGGCTGGGGAGCCTCCAATGCTGGGTCCAAGCTTGGGTCCTATGCTATACTTTAGATCTTCCCTCAAGTTGAGAATAAAAAATTAACTCCTGTTTCTGCTGGAAAGTTCCTGCCTTGGTTGCTACTTTCTACTAATAGATTCCTGTAAGTCACAGCCCCACTATCAGCTATTTAAAAAGCCACTAAAACTGGAGTTCTTAGCCTAGGGTACAAGGATCCCCTGAAATTTTATTTAAAAGCATTTTTCTGGGGAAAGGACCCATAACTTTCAATCGATTTTCAAATGAATTCAGAGTTTTTATTCTGACTTTTCAAGTTATTATTTATTTATTTATTTATTTATTTATTTATTTATTGGCCATGCTGCGAGCCTTACAGGATCTTAGTTCCCCGACCAGGGATCGAACCCAGGCCCCTGGCATGGAAAGCTCAGAGTCCTAACCACTGGACCACCAGGGAATTCCCTCAAGTTTTCTTTTTCTATTCTAGAACCAATGATACTTTTCAGGATCTCAAATATTTTCATCGGCCTCTGGAAAGCTCACAGGCCCTAGATACTGTGCTCGCAACATGGGAAAAACGAACAGCTCTGCCCGGGTTCCTAACTCACAAAGCTTAGGAAGCACTGCCCTGAAATGTAACTTGCAGACCACCACCAGCTCTGTAATGTACTTTTGCCCCTGGTTGCTTAATCCCCTTCCTTCCGGCTCCTCAGCCTTCCTCTTTCTCCCCCAGCCTTGAGAGTGAGCGTCTCCCTTTGCCCCAGCTAGGGATGAACCTACAGAATTCTCTTTTTTTTCTTGGATCCTCCAGCTTTTCTCCTGATCCTGGGAGCCTGTCCATTGAGGGTCAAGGGGGACACCAGAGTGGAATATTGCAAGCCCTGGTGGTGCAGGGGTGGGGTTCAAGGGTGCACAAAGGGCTGGAAGCTCACAATGAGCCTTTCTCTCCTTGTTTTCCCTTAACCCATACTGAGTATGGCAGAAGCCAGGAATCTTGGGAAGGAAAGAAACTTGGGATATGCTGAGCTATGCCACACATTTTTTTTCTTGGAATAATTTCCAAACCAGATCTGATTGTTGCATGGGGCTAACAGTAAAGAACAGAGCCAATAAGTGATCTGATATTAGCATTTCTAAAAACTATGAGATGAAATAAAAAAGGATACCGATTCAAGGAATAACATAGCTCCCCTCCCGACTTTCAAAATAAAACTGAGAAATTATAGAAAATTAAATGTTTTAAAAATTGCAGTAAATAGCAGAGTTTTTACTCATAAAAGACGGTACAAACAGAGACGTGGAAAAGGAGCAGGATCTTTAGGAAACCCCAATGGCAAGGACATAGATTTCCAATGTTTCTTGACCTGCACACTGGAGGCCATCTCTTGCCTCTGAACAGTCTACATTTGTCTTGGCTCTCTTACGGCACTTACTACTGTCTACCTTGTTTCAGGATTGTTTTTATGCAAGCTTAATCTCACCCCCATAAGTACCTTATGCATCTTGGCATCCCTCACAGTATCTGTCTACCATGGTTCCGTATAACTCTTATTCATCTATTTGCTAAAGGCATAAATGAATAGAAGTCAAAATACTATTAGTCTTAAATGCAACAGATTTGCGCCATGAAGAGGTCACTGACTTAAAGGTATACTTTATTGGTCTTATAGGAATAGAAGGTAGAAATATATCAATATGTCATACATGCTTTATTTTCCTGAAATCATTCTGATATTGAGCTGGCCTATCTACTATCTGGATGTCAGTGTTTCATGTTTATAGCAATCTTATACTTATTTGCATATATACATACTCAGAATTTTCCAAAAACATTAATGTTTATAATGATATCATGGGGGATTAAAGATGGGCATATAACCCCATTGAGGGGTAGGGTGTATGTCCCCTCCCTTTGAATCTGAGCTGGCCAGTGACTGCTTTGGTCAATAGAGTACCGTGGAAGTGATACTGTGCCAGTGTCTGGCATAGCCTTTAAGAGGAGTAGAAATTTCTACCCTGGTCTCTTAGAGCCCTACATTGTCATATAAGTCTGGCTAACCCTGAGGTGCCATGCTGGAATACCCTTGTGAAGAAAGGAGAGGAGAAGATAGAGGAGAAGAAGGGAGGAGGGAAGGGGAGGAGAGAGAGGGGAAGGAGAGGAAGGGAAGGGGATGGGGAGAAGGGAGGAGAGCTGCTCAGCCAGTCGGGTCATCCTGGTCCAGCTGAGGCTCCGGATATTGCGAAGCAGAGGGGCGAACCTCCCTTCTGTGCCTTCTTTAAATTGCTGATCCTCAGAATTGTGAGATATAATAATAATAATAATAATAAATTGTTATTTTTAGCAACTAGATTTTGGGACAGTTTTAACCTACTATAACCAACTATTACTTTAATTCATAAATGCAATATACAGATTACATGAAATAAATTAAGTACATATGTTGTATTTTAAGACTAGGTCTAATAGGTTACTTGTGCAAAATTAAAGTGAGCTTAAGCACACATATTTTTATATTTTTGAAATTAGTCATATATTTAATATTAAGATTTAGAACTTTTAAAAAGTCATTAAAATTGAAAAAAGTGTTAATCCACTACAGTATAATTCGCAAGAATAACACAGATAATTTAAGTTGCTGAAAAAAAACTGAAGATCCTTCTTATGTTTTATATCAATAGAAAAATATGATGCCAATAAAATGACCAAAAACAATAAAAAGATACAGTCAGCTCTATGTCTTGGACCCAAACAATCCGAAAGCACCTGTCAGGGGACCCACACAAAAGCCATATACTGATTTGTGCAAGAGTAAGAATTCACTGGGCTGTTTCCAGGAGACACAGATTCTTGGTTTCAGAGTTCCTGAGCTGTTCGCTTACTGTGCCAGAACAGCTCACTTCCCACAGCGTATATTTTAGTATCTCAGCAACTGAGGCCCGAAAGCGTGCTTGGAACTTCTTACTAATTAGGACATAAAGGATGGGGTTCAAGCAACTATTGAGGAATGCCAAGCCAGTGGAGAGGGGGATTCCGGCCTGCAGCACCTGGTGGAAATAGCTATTGTGGTGAATCGTGAGCTCCCAAATGCTAAACAGGTGATAAGGAGTCCAGCAAATCAAAAAGGCAGTGACCACAGCCAGGATGGTCCAGAAGTGCTTACTGGAGATCAGGATGCTTCGCTTCTTCACCTTGAAGATGAGGCACAAGTAGCAAATGCTCATTGTTAGAAGAGGGAAGATGTACCCAACAGTAACTTTCACCCAGGTCAGAATATGATGCCTCATCAACGTGAGGTCAGGATCATGCTCGTGGAAGTTGTTATAGCAAAGAGTGTGGTTACTGAACTCCAGAGTGTCCCGGAAAAACAGGGCTGGACCACCCATTAGTGAAGCCAAAAGCCAAACAACTATAATAACAATCAGAGAGTTCCTTAGGGTCCGGTACCGATGAGATAAGACAGGGTGGATCAAGTAGATATAGCGGTCCAGGCTTATCACCGTCAGGAAGAAAACACTGGCAAACATGTTCAACTGGGCAATGAAGGAATTGGCCTTGCACAACCAGATGCCAAAGGGCCAGTGGAAATTCATGGCCACATAGGAGATGTACAGGGGCAAGAAGAGAAGAAAAATGAAATCTGCGATGGCTAGATTGAGGAACCAGAGAGTGGTGACTGTCTTCTTCCACTTGAATCCTGTACACCAAATGACAACGGCATTTCCTGGAATGCCCAGAACAAATGCCAAACAGTATAACACGAGGGAGACCCAGTGAATGACTCCTAGGTGTGCTTTCTCCTCCAAATCAGTCTCTGGGGAGTAATATTCCAGGGCATAGGAGTAGTTCTCAAAGTCTTCAAATAATGTTTCCTCTAGATCTTCCATGACCTTGCTAAATGCAGAATGAAGAAATCTATGGAAGCAAATTTAAAAGGAAAGAAAACAATTTTTAAAAGAACAAATGTTTAGTGAATGATACAGAACATAAGGATAAAAATATTTTATCTTAATAGACACTAATAACAATTTAGGACCAAAAGGGGGACGTAACCACAGAAGTAGAGATTTTTTAAATGAGAGGAAGCTATGAAAAAAATACTTATTTGAAATATTTGGCAAAATGTTTCCTAGAAAAAAATGTACTCTTCCAAAATGGACACAAGCAGAAGCAAAACCTGAATAGACTTACAACCATTAAAGAAATATCATATGTTAAAAAAATGTTTTTCATCTTATGAACGAGAAATAGTATATTTCTTGGTAGGACTTGTTATTAACACTCCAGGTGTCCAAGTCTCAGTGGACCTAAGTTTTGCTATAATTATTCTCAAAGCTGTGAGAGTTTATTTTTGTAAAGTATTCAGTAAGTGCTAAATTAAAATGATTGACTCTATAGGTACAATTCCTATGTTCATAATGCTTGTAGGGCTGACTAGAGAGAATCTAACATTCAACAAATATTTATTAAGTTCTTACCAGGCATTATTATTTTATGGAAGATGCAAAAGAAAACAGATGAATACTTATGCGGTGATGACTTCAAAATCCTTATTTGTACCCTGACTTCTTAAGATCTAGACAGAGTTCCAATTGCTTCTTTGGCTCATCCACCTGGATGTCATGGGCAAGCACTGGAGGTTTTGACCCACTGTTTTGCACCCATGGATGTTTTGATTCTAGGTTTATAAATTCAAATATGTTCATCAGGATTATATCAATATGGAAGGCTTTTCAACTACAAGATATATTTTGGAATGAACTTGACTATGACCACTTAATTTCTATATTAATTTCTTATAGAGTGCAGTTAAGCTTTATTTAAATTTTTTATTTTCCTGAAATTTCTTTGTTTTTAATTAACTCAAAGTAATTCTTTTCTACATTACAACAAAGATTTGATTTATTAATCAGTTTTATTTTGTTTATTTTTATTTATTTATTTTATTTTTGCAGTACACGGGCCTCTCACTGTTGTGGCCTCTCCCGTTGCGGAGCACAGGCTCCGGACGTGCAGGCTCAGCGGTCACGGCCCACGGGCCTAGCCGCTCCGCGGCATGTGGGATCTTCCCGGACCGGGGCACGAACCCGTGTCCCCTGCATCGGCAGGCAGACTCTCAACCACTGCGCCACCAGGGAAGCCCTTTATTTTTTTAACATCTTTATTGGAGTATAATTGCTTTACAATGGTGTGTTAGTTTCTGCTGTATAACAAAGTGAATCAGCTATACATATACGTATATCCCCGTATCTTCTCCCTCTTGTGTCTCCCTCCCACACTGCCTATCTCACCCCTATTTTGTTTATTTTTATCCATACCAAATGTTATCTATTATAATTTCATGCGAAGTAAGTTTTCTTTTGTGGCCTTTTTTTTTTTCTTCCCTGCTATCAAGTCCAGTTTCCTGTGTTAAGGAGACTTGAATGTCAATTTTTCAACCAAAAATGTTTACTGGGTGTAAATATAGCTTCATCAATTTATTTTGTGTTATTTGTATCTGTAGTATTCAAAATCAAGTAGAAAAAAGACTAATAATTATATTCATTTCATGGAGCTATAATCATTAATGGGGCAAACATGTAAGATTTGAGATTATAGTAGGGTTAGAACAAAGAGGTCAGAACATCTTGTGTTGCTCACAGCCAGCTCAGACTCAATTCACTAAAGTCATCATCCTACCTAAAATCATTTGAGGAATCTAGCAGAGCATAGTTAAAAACAAAAGCACTTCATTAGCATCCTCCCAACCCCAGACCCAGCTAACTTCTCTTTATTTTTCAACATTCAGCTCAAATCCCACCTTTTCTTGGAAACATTTTCTGACATTACCTTCCCCCAGATTATTATAACACATAATAACAACTATTATTACACACAATAGTCAATGCTATTGGGAATTTACTAGATGCCAGGCACGTATGATCTAATTTGACCCTTGAAAGAATCATATAAAGTGGATAAGTACTATTGTTATTTCCATCTCCAAGAAAAAATACTGAAGCTTCAAGAAGCTTAGTGGCTTTCCCACTTTCACGCAACCTATAATTGGAGAGTCAAGATCTAAATTCAAATCTGTTGAACCCAGATCCTGGGCTCTTAACAACTACGACATTCCCCTCTTCTGCCATACTTCTCTTATTGTACTTAATACACTATACTGTCATTGATTTCTCTTTAATTCCTGCCCTACCAAACTGTGAACTCCTTGAGAATGACTGTCATCTCACACTGTCATCTCACTGTAACCCACAGTGCCTAGTACAGGTCTTAATGTCTCACAGGTGCTCAACATGTGCTCAGTAAATAATTGGCTCTGCTATAAAGCCTGTTCAGAACCAAGTGTAATTTTAAAGCCTCAGGTGAGAGTTTGTGAGTTCACCCCTAAGACACTCTCATTGCCAGAATCTCTCTGGCCTTGACCCACAGCTCTATCCTCAAGATCTAGACTTGTTCCTTGTCACTGAGTCCTTTCCTTCATGTGTCCAAGACTGGCTTCTTTCTTGCCACCCTTTTCTTTCAGGTCTGGGACCTTACTCTGCCCTCTTTACTCCTTCTGGTAGCTGAACCCCCTCCGTGTCAAATCCTTTCCAGCCTAACCTCCAACGCCCTGTCTTGGTTTTCTGCCTGTATACTAAGACACCCTTACCTTTCTGGTGCCTATGACCTATTCTTTTAGGCTATGAGCAATTCTGAAGTCAAATGGCCCTAAATCACCTTACAAAACCCTAAGCAGTGAGTAGATGGAACTTGATTCCCCAAACAAAGAAAAGCCAGTGGAGGACTTCTAATTACACAAAACCACTTTCCTCAGCAAGTCAGGAGCTTACAAAGTCATTGCTGACTGTGCTGGGCCAGAATGGTTGCAGGGCCTGCTGAAGGGTACCAACCACCCCTCATCCCATTTCTCTTGGGGCAGGGGGAGGTACCTTGAGGATGAGTGATTTTTCCGAACAGAATCCCTTCAAACAGAAACCCTTGTTCCAGAGAAATTCCTAATCTTCCAGAAAGCAGATGAGTAGGTTAGATGCAATGACCAGTTCAGGCTTGGAGAAAGATCTTCAAGAGGAGCTGAATACTGTGTGGAGAAAAGGGAACCCTCCTGCACTGTTGGTGGGAATGTAAATTGATACAGTCACCATGGAGAACAGTAAGGAGGTTCCTTAAAAAACTAAAAATAGAACTACCATATGACCCAGCAACCCCACTACTGGCCATATACCCAGAGAAAACCACAATTCAAAAAGACACAGGCACCCCAATGTTCATTGCAGCACTATTTACAATAGCCAGGTCATGGAAGCAACCTAAATGCCCATAGACAGAAGAATGGATAAAGAAGATGTGGTACATATATACAATGGAATATTACTCAGCCATAAAAAGGAACAAAGTTGGGTCATTTGTAGAGACATGGATGGACTTAGAGACTGTCATACAGAGTGAAGTAAGTCAGAAAGAGAAAAACAAATATCGTGTATTAATACATATATGTGGAATCCAGAAAAATGGTACAGATGAACTGGTTTGCAGGGCAGAAATAGAGACACAGAAGTAGAGAACAAACATATGGACACCAAGAGGGGAAAGCTGGGGGTGGTGGGGGGTGGTGTGATGAATTGGGAGATTGGGATTGACATGTATACACTGATGTGTATAAAATGGATAACTAATAAGAACCTGCTGTATAAAAAAAATAAAATTCAAAAAAAAGAAAGAAAAAAATTGCAATAAATGCAGCTTTTTACAGCATTATACAAAAAAAAAAAAAAAAAAAAAAAAAAAGGAGCTGAATACTGCCCAGCTGAATCCTTCACAACAAATATAAGCTAGGAATTCCCCTTGGACTTGAGTAGATGTTTTTGTGTGCTGGTGATGGTGAGAGGGAGGGGTGGGATGGAGAAAAGTGAGAAGTAAGGCAGAATTCAGCAACTATCCTACCAAGTCCTTGGCTAGAGACAGTTAACCCTTGAGGGCATATTCTTGCTTAATTATTGTACCTTGTTTGTATATTGCTTTATAGTTTATAGGCACCTCCAGATAGAATTTCCAAACCTTACTTAGACCTACCCAAATATCTAGAGACTAACTAACTGTATTCGTTTCCCAGGGCTACCGTAACAAAGTACTCTAAACTGGATAGCTTAAAATAACAAAGTTATTGTTTCAAAGTCTGGAGAAAACTGAAATCAAGGTGTAGGCAGGGTTGTTTCCTTCTGAGGGCTATCAGTGAGAATTTGTTCCATGCTTCTTGTCTAGATTCCAGTGGTTTGTTGGCAGACTTTGGCAGTTCTTGGCTTGTACATGCAACAAGATGTTTTGACCTCTTTGTTCTATGCCAGAATCTCGGGCCTTCCCCTACCCTCTTTCTCTTCTTCTCATTGGCTGAATGAGGAGGCAGTGATGAGCCATCGTGTACCAGGTGGATAAGGAAAACATGACTGTTCACAAGATAGAAGCCTGGGTCCCTGGATGACCTCATGGAGCAGAGCTGCCCTACTTCTCTGAACCGCCTCCTTCTGGATTACTAAGTGAGAAAATAGTTCCCCCACTATTCTTTTAAAGCAGCTGAACCTGTATCCTAACTAATATAGCTTCTCTAGGCCTTGACTTTAAGCACTGTGGTGGAGACTTGTCAGTGCTCACCTCCTGTGAAAGATGTTATAAGAAACCCTTGAGGTGAGAACTATTCCTAACAATTGTCATGGCTTCCGGAAGAAAGAGAGGGGAGCTTCCCTTAGGGAGAGCAGAAAGAGGAAAAAGCTGGCTTTCTAAGGAGGATCTCTTTTACCCCAGCAGTAGTCAGGGAGTCATTTAATGAACATCCTTTTTAGCCATCAAAACAGAATGTGAGAGAGTTTTTGCAATTGATTCAATTGATTACAGTGGTCTGGTAAGACTCCTGCTTTGTAAGGAAATGAGGGGCAGATCTAGAGTTGTAATAGACCTATGTTATTTGGGCAGAGTTGAACAACCTCTGCCCTTTATTTCATAATTGAAATGTCCCAAGGGCAGGTAACTTTAATGGATGCAACAGTCCAAGTTGGGGAGACAATGGGATTTGGGTAAACCAAAGAGCAGTGGACTTGCTTTCAGTGGAGAGCAGCTACTCAGTTCCAGCCAACTGCTTCCACGTGGGAAATGAGGGCTTAGTGTTGCCAGAGTTTTTGACAAATGGCTGAATATCTATATATATCTATATATCTCTCTATATATATTTTTTGCCGTACGCGGGCCTCTCACTGCTGTGGCCTCTCCCGTCGCAGAGCACAGGCTCCGGACGCGCAGGCTCATGGCTCACGGGCCCAGCCGCTCCGCGGCATGCGGGATCTTCCCGGACCGGGGCACGAACCTGCGTCCCCCGCATCGGCAGGCGGACTCTCAACCACTGCGCCACCAGGGAAGCCCTGAATATCTATATTTTTAATGTGAAAAGTTTCCAACTCCTAAACTACTGTTTTAAAACGAAATAGTTGTGGGCTGTATTCAGCCCAGCTATACATTTGTGACCTCTGGGGAAGGCAAACTCTTTGAAGACTCTGAGCTTTTCAAAAGTACAGGAGGAGGCTATACATTAAATAAGACAGGAACAAAAGGACAAACGTATGATTGTTCTTGTATGCATAACTATTCAGATTCATAGAGACAAAAAGTAGAATGGTTGTTGCTAGGGACTAGGGGAAGAATGGAAATGGGGTTTTATTGTTTAATGGGTACAGAGTTTCAGTTGGAGAAGGTGAAAAAGTTCTGGAGGTGGATAATGGTGATGGTTGTACAATGATGTGAACGTATTTAATGCTACAGAAGTGTACATTTAAAATGGTTAAAATGGTAAATTTTATGTTACATATATTTTCCCACAATAAAAAAGGAAAAGAAAAAAAGAAATTCAGAGAAGGCTTTCTGGAAGAAGTGATCTCTGTCTTGTCTTATAATTAAAGAATTGAATAAACAACACACATATATATTAGTTTTTATCTTCTGTGTATAAACATAGTAAATGTTCATTGTAGAAAAGTTAGAAAAGTATAAAAGGAGAAAATAAAAATTGACTTCCATAATCTCAAAAAACAAATAAATAAATAAATAAAAATAAAAATGGAAATAGAAACTCTGACTTGGCCTCTGAGAATGACTTGCCTCTTTGTCCCAGCAAGGCAACCATAAGATTTAATGCTACTCGGGGCCTCTCCATAGATCCTCATTTTAACCTTCTCCAAATTGATATAAGAGATTGACTCTAAGAGTTGAGACACCTCTTTTTTTCTCCAGGAAAAAAGATGCTATGTACAAGTTCCTCACCTTACTGGGTTTCTGTTAGAGTTACTATGGAGGACCATGATAAGAAAGGCAAAGAAATGGATCATAACCTAGAACCAGAGCTATTCCTTGGAGCTGTAACAAAGCTGGTTCTCAGGAGGAATGGTGAGTAAACTCCCTGATAAATGACCCTCACCCTGTCTTCTGCCACCTCTCATTAGATCCCTATGTCCCCGCCTCATCATTGCTCTACGTCCCACAGCTTGGGCCTTTCAACTCCTACCTGTAAGCTCTGCTCTGCCCCAGACTTGAACTCAAATATGCTCCTTGTTCAAAGTGTAACCTGGCAGTCATCCGGATCCATGGTTCTCTTTCTACTTCATTCTCTGATTTGGTAATGGGTTGTTGCCTCGTTCCTAGTCCTTGCTCCCAGGTTCCAGTTCTGGATTGCTACACCTTAGGTCCTCTGGAGGACACTGACCTCTGCTACCACATTTCCGTGACTCGGCTCCTTTGCTCTCTGGGAGGATCCATGCTTCTCTCCCACACCGGTTAGACTACTGACTTACCACCCCAGGAGGCATTGCTCTGATACTAATTCTCATCCCTTATTACCACCAACATCTGTACCAGCGGTACTCAACCAGGGACAGTTTTGCCTCCCAGGGGAATATTTGACAATGTCTAGAGACATTGTTGATTGTCACAACAGGGGATGAAGGATGCGGGGGGAAATGCTACTGGTATCTAGTGAGTAGAGGCCAGGGATGCTGCTAAGTACCCTGTAATAGACAGCTCCCCACAACAAAGAATGACCTTGCCCCAAAAGTCAAGGATGCCAAAGTTAAGAAACCCTGATCTACACACACTGAGCTCAGTCTGAACTCCTTTCTTCTATCTCTTGCTGCTGAATCTGCTCTTTTCCCGTGGGCACCTTCATCTCAGAGTCCTGGCTTAGCCTGGTCTGCTCTATCCCACTACCAACCAACTGTTTTATAGAGGTTGCAGACTGTTAGTCTGTGTGTTGGTCTGTGTGTCTGTGGTTGAAAAAGTGTTCAAGATGTTTGGTGTAGATGCTAATATTAAACATTAATAGACTTCACAAAAATATTGCAATTTTTAGCTTCTTTTGATAATTTGTATCATCTGGTAATAATGGGCCTGTATTTTCTGTAACAGCATTTGCATTCCTCTCCAGACAAGGTATGTACTCTGACTTGCCATGGTCACCACCACTTCCAAATCACTCATTTATGACACTTTCCAGGATGCTCTCAGTACTTGAATTTGAAGTCTTTGCTAACACTATGCCTTGCATATAGTAAGAAATAAAATTATTGGGCTTCCCTCGTGGCGCAGTGGTTAAGAATCCACCTGCCAATGCAGGGCACGTGGGTTCAAGCCCTGGTCCGGGAAGATCCCACATGCTGTGGAGCAACTAAGCCCGTGAGCCACAACTACTGACCCTGTGCTCTAGAGCCCACAAGCCACAACTACTGAAGCCCGCACGCCTAGAGCCTGTGCTCCGCAACAAGAGAAGCCACTGCAATGAGAGGCTTGAGCACTGCAAAGAAGAGTAGCCCCCGCTCGCTGCAACTAGAGAAAGCCTGCGCGCAGCAACCAAGACCCAACGCAGCCAAAAATAAATAAAATAAATAAATTTATTTTAAAAAAGAAATAAAATTATTGAAAAAAATAAAACTATACACATATGAGGGTGCAAATGAAGTGTGATAATGCAATCTCAAGATAATATCTGCAATCTCAAAGTAAAAATGTGGTCTGCAAAGAAAGGTTACTGCCTTGGGCATTTCTGCCAATTTAAATTTAAGGACCTACATTTAAGAACATGTATTTTTAAACTTTTAAAAACTGATGTTTTGCTGTATCATCCGTCATGATGTGTTATACTGATCTGTTTATTCTTTTTTTTTTTTTTTGCGGTACGCGGGGCTCTCACCACTGCAGCCTCTCCCGTTGCGGAGCACAGGCTCCGGACGCGCAGGCCCAGTGGCCATGGCTCATGGGCCTAGCCGCTCCGTGGCATGTGGGATCTTCCCGGACCAGGGCACGAACCCGTGTCCCCTGCATCAGCAGGCGGACTCTCAACCACTGCACCACCAGGGAAGCCCCTGATCTGTTTATTCTTAATGAGATAAGAGAGAAAGAGCAAAAAGAGGTGCAGAAAGAAAATATGGGGAAATTTGCCCTCAGTTTCACCATGTGGCTAAATATATACGTACACAGGTACATACATATGCATATACATACATATATATATATATATATATATATATATATGTATACACAACTTTTTTTCATATTTTATTTTATTTTTTATACAGCAGGTTCTTATTAGTTATCCATTTTATACATATTAGTGTATATATGTCAATCCCAATCTCCCAGAGACGCAGAGGTGAAACTAGAGGGATATCTGGGTAATAGAAAAAAGCCTTGCTAGGCAGTAACCAGAAGTGAAGACGGGTAGCAGGTGGACTTAGGTCTTTAAATCCAGGTTTAAAGGAAACACTGTCATTTATTAAATAGGAAGAGTCAAACTGTCTTGGCTGGCAGTGACTTTCCATTGAGATGTCATATTTTTTTCTCAGTTTAGAAGAGCACAGTAACAATGCCAGAATGAGGCTTTAGACTTGACTGAAAAGAGGAAATAGCTACTGTATTTGTCTTAAAACATATGTGTTGCTGAAAGGCAAATAAATAATTCTGACTGAAATAAAGATTAATAAAGATCTATATGATCTTAAATCTTTAGAGTAGCCACTGAAGTGAGTGCCAAGCTGCATTGTGGACATGAATATAAACAGGTCCACCCAAGTCCATTAGAAATGTGTGAAAAATGCTTGGTGTGGAGCAAAGTTCAGAGAAGCACCCCTCAAGTTTGTGGTTTGGTTTCCAAAGAATGTGAAGAGGCATATTTACTACAGGAATTCAGCTGCTGTGAGGAACCAAGTTATCACATTCCTGGGTTACATTTACTTCCATACTCAAGTGACAAATATCTAGTTCTGGAGCACAGAACTGTTTATTGAATTAAACAAACTGGTTTCTTATCTATGCAGATTTAATAGATGGTAAAGCTGAAACTCTCTTCTGAATAAACAGATTTCACAACAAAGAGTTCTGGCAGAAAGAATAGTGATAAATAGTCTATAAAATCCAGATGATTTGGGGAAAGGACGTCTGGTAGAAATGTGTATCATTAAACTTTTAAATGTGGTTTTAAATGAGGCTTGGCTGTAGAGGGAAACATTTTGTTTATCCACCTTGACAAGACACAAAGATTCTTTCTGGCAGAAACATTTGGGGAATGCAGAGAGGTTCAATTTAGTTCCATATCGTTGAGTTAGATGGGTTTTCATGGACCATTGCAGAAATGTATACCTAACAGAACCTTAAGGGAATTTAGGCTCTTATCTGCTTTGATCAGAGAGAAGGATTTGGTGTTGCTGACAGTTGTCTACGTGGACTGCCTTTGTAGAGTTCCCCATACACCCTGATAAAAAAGAACTCAAGAATGTATTTCCTGTAAAATGCATCTCCCGTGAAAAGAACAGGGGAGCTTGAGGGAACCTGTACTCTGCTTCTGATTGAATGACAGGAATGAGTAGAAAGAATCAATGGACATGAGAGAGAAACTCTTTGGTGAAAACCACAGATCCATTACCCGGCAAACATACATGGTCAGCAAACTTTACTTTTCAAGAGCCATCTACTTAGGGAAGAGAGATTTTGTTGAAAAGCATGTGTGTATGTGTGTGTGTGTGTGTGTGTGTGTGTGTGTGTGTGTGTGTGTGTGTGTGTGTGAGGGTGGGGGGAGTTATTTGAGGTCATTGCTCAATATTTTCCACTAACTATCAAATATAAACTGTATACCACACCCCAGTGTGTGCTCAAGATGTTTGGCACCCGCAGAATATTTTGCTACCCTTTGGAAAAACGATCTCTGCTTGTAAGGTGTTGGGGCACAGTAGTATTTTATAAAGATTCCCTGTTTATTCACCCAAGAGAAACAAGGGAGTTTTAAATGGAAATTGAAGGTTGAGTGTAATATTGATGGTTCCTGGGGTTGGGAGGTGGTAGAAAGGAAATTGTTGGATTGCACCTTTCCACCCCAAGGCCTGGCATAGCCTAACGTGGAATAAGAGAAGCATCTTGCCTATCTGTAGCTCCCATGTCATTTATTGCTTAATGCCATACTTTAAGACAAATGACAATATTCTTTGGCTTATTAGGATAAATGTAAGTGTTTTGGTTTGGCTGGAAAAGACACAACAAAAAAAGGGAGTGTTTTGGTAATGAAGGCCTTTGAAGGTCATACGTAAGCATTTGGATTTTATTCCATTGTCAGCTGGGAGCAAATAAAAATGTAGCAGGGAGTGGCATCGCTGAATTTTTGTTTTTGTAAAGATCATCTGGTAGCAGTTTGGGAGATATTGCCGCAATTGAAGTCAAAGATGGAAGGGCCATAGGCAGTGAGAGTTAGAATGGAGATGAGGGAGACTTATTTGAAAGACATTCATTTAGGAGATTAATAGAAGCTTTCAGGAAGCTTAGCTAAGCTAGGATAACCTTCACAATAACTTTTTTTATTGAGTTGTCATTGAAAACCAACCCTGGATAGAAAAACTATAGCTAATTTCAGGCACACAAATGTTTTATTCCATTTTAAAGGCAATGGGGTGGGGGAAGAGAAAATGTTTTCTTTATGAAAAAAATACAGTTGAATCAAGTGCACGTGAAATGATACCTATTTTCACTCTGCTGGGATCAAGGTCTTTTCATAAAAGGCACTTGCAGGCTGATTTGCATGTCCTATCCTCAGGCTTCACTAGGACAGTTTAAGAGGACACAGCACATATTTGAAAGGTTAACGCCTACTTACATAACAGTTGATTTTAATGCTCCACCCAGAAGTTTGTGTCCCGATTTGCACAATCTGTATGGCTCTGTTGATTGTGGGGAGGAAAACAGAGTGAATGATTAACCTTGGGTCAGGGAGGAACTTTCAGGCTTAATTTCTTTGCAAGACTTTAAGATAATGAACACATGGGTAAAATTTAAATATCAGGCCATAAAGTGGTCTATCGCCTCTGGAATCAGAATGCCTGCCTTCAAATCCCAGTCTATTTCTTCCTGGCTGTGGAATCTTAGACAAATCACCTACTACCTTGAAGCCTCAGTTCCCTCATTTGTAAAATGAGAGTAGTAATAGTTCTAACTCATAGGGTTGCTAATGATGATCACAAAAGGAAATCCTCAGAAAGTGGCTAGGTCAGTGCCCGGCACAGAAAGCATGCTCAATAAGTATAGCTATTGATTACTACCAGTTTAAGACTAAAAGCAGTACACAATGGAGGGGGGTAGAGGGAAAGTAGAAAGATAACGGGATTTCTCTGTATAACTTCAGGAGAAAAATGAGAAGATTTAAGTACAGATTTTAAAACTTGTTTTGTGTGTTTTATATTTTGAAAAACATTGATCTGTATTGAGATCACACCTTGTTAGATGCCTGCCTTCTGAAGGCAGTTGGGGGACCCCTATGTCGAGCCCCCAAAGGCCACTATTATCCCCATATCTGACCAAGAGAGGTGAGAAAATAGATACTGTAAAGCATTATATTTCTCTTACTTTTTAAAAAAGCTATTTTCAGCTTTTGTTAAAGGTCTAGGTCTTTTCCTCACTTTTCTCCAAATTTTTTCTAGAGTCTGGGAAAGAATCACCACCATTAGCAATGTAATGTTTCAAAGCCTTGGTCAGAGCAGAAATCCCTAAATTTCCTTAAAAAGTGATTTCTATGTATGCAAATAATTTTTTAGCAAGAAGAAGTAGGCACTTAATTTGGAAACCTTGATGCCATAGGACTTCTGTAACTCTATTTTTGTAGGGCATATGACTAGATAGCTACTGGAGATCTGAATTGTTCAATTTATGTCGTGAATAACTTTCATCCACATAAGCAGTCAAAACTAGAGCTTTAATCCTTTTTAGGGTCTTCTGGGCAATGTTATGTCTACTGAAGAACTGATCTTGGAAGCAGCAGCCACAACAGAATACCTACCAGATTATTAAACTGCTCAAAAATAGATACCATCTATGGTTTAGACAATAAAAAAGGTTGTACATGACTATGTTGGTCTGCGTCTAAAATTGTTAACCATGACCTGAAATCTCTGCAGACAAAGATATGCTTCAGAAAACTCAGGGACACCGAGTGGAAGTTTGTGCTGCTACCGAAATGTACCTCTGTTTTCTCTTTCATCATTACTTGGCACTAAAAATGTTTTGGCCTTAATCACATATTGTCAATAACATTGATAGAAATCTAGGAAGAATACCCAGTTTAGGATAGAAACTGAATTAGCAGCTATTATATGTTTATTTCAATTTGTATCAAGATATTTCCTTTTTTTAAAAAAAAAGAAGGAACAACACTCAAGTAATTTGCAAAATGTATTGAAGTTGCAGACACTTCACAAAACTATTCATCATCCAGAGAGATAGTTAGTGAACTTGGTAAAGCCGGTGGAAGGGAAACTTGTTTTGGTAGCAACGGTAATGTTTTTTCAAGACAGAAGCAAAAAAGTGGGGGGAGGTGGGAGGGGCAACAATTCTAGAACTTCCTCCCATTCATACAAGATTATGCCTGAAAATATTTCTGCCTTTTTTTCACTTAGAAGGAGATATAGGAGGGAGTATAGGATCAAATGTAGTAGTGGAAGATAAAGCACCAGTTGAAAGATTTGCCCATTGACAGTAAACAAACAGTTGAGTTCCAGAATCATTATTGCGATGGTTTAGAGACATCATGCATGAACATTTTTAATTATTTGACAGTAGTGAAAGTCAAGCTAGCAGGCTCAGCATTCGACTTTATCACGGTCAATCTATATTAGGTGTAGTTTGTTGAGGTCTGCAAAAACAGATGTTGAGGAGACCACTGGAAAAAGAAGCAGTGCAGAAGAAAGGACTCCAGAGACTGAATTATATCTGTTGGAATGGTTGAAGGAATCAGTGAGAAAGGAAGACTAAAGGAGTCTGAGATTGCAGCGCTGTTTATAGTAGCCAAGATATGGAAGCAACTTAAATGTCCATTGACACATGAATGGATAAAAAAAAGATGTGGTACATATATGCAATGGAATACTACTCAGCCATTAAAAAGAATGAAATAATGCCATTTGCAGCAACATGGATGGACCTGGAGATTATCGTACTAAGTGAAGTACATCAGACAGAGAAAGACAAATATCATATGATATCACTTATATGCTGAATCTTTAAAAAAACGATAAAATGAACTTATTTACAAAACAGAAACAGACTCACAGACTTAGAGGATGAAATTATGGTTATGGGGGGGAAGGGTGGGGGAGGAGGGATAGATTGGGAGTTTGGGATTGACATGTACACGCTGCTATATTTAAAATGGATAACCAGCAAGGACCTACTGTATAGCACAGGGAATACTGCTCAATATTCTGCAATAACCTAAATGGGAAAAGAATTTGAAAAAGAATAGATACATGTATATGTACAATTGAATCACTTTACTGTACACCTGAAACACAACATTGTTAATCAACTATGTTCCAATATAAAATAAAATAAAAATAAATAAATAAACTAATTAGAAAATAAAGGAGTCTGAGAGCTGTTTTCAGATACTTGAAGATGAGGAAAAAGTAAGACATTTATGCTGTCTTAAGGTCATAAATAGTAAGACATTTATGTTGATTCCAAAGTTGGAGCTAGGGCAAAAAATTAGTTGGCATAATAGCTAGGAAAAGTTTGGCTTAGTGGATGGGATTTCCCTGATGGTCCAGTGGTAAAGAATCCGCCTTCCAATGCAGGGGACGCAGGTTCGATCCCTGGTCAGGGAACTAAGGTCCCATGTGCCGCGGGGCAACTAAGCCCACGCGCCACAACTACTGAGCTCACGCGCCTCAATGAGAAAGCCTGCGTGCCACAAACTACAGAACCCACGCACTCTAGAGCCCGTGCACCACAACTACAGAGCCCATGCACCCTGGAGCCTGTGCACCACAACTAGAGAGAGAAAACCCGCATGCCGCATCTAGAGAGAAGCCTGCGTGCCACAAAAGAGCCTGCGCTGAAGCGAAAGATCCCACATGCCTCAACGAAGATCCCAAGTGCTACAACTAAGACCCGATGCAGCCAAAAAAAATAGAAAAGAAATAAATAAAATAAATATTAAAAAAAAGTTTGGCTTAGTGGAACCAAGAACTTATAGATGTTCAAAACCTACCAACTGGAATTCCCTGGATGTCCAGTGGTTAGGGCTCCATGCTTCCACTGCAGGGGGCCTGGGTTTGATCTCTGATCAGGGAACTAAGATCCCACATGCCGTGAGATGAGGCCAAAAAAAAAAAAAGAGAAAACCAACCAACCAACAAACCAAACAGAGATATTTATACATTGCACTTGAATGGCTGCTGGTGGGGACACTGTAGAAGGCATTGACACCTGCACTCAGGGGGTCTTTAACATCGTCCATTAAGGACAAGAGTCTATGATAATAGACATTACTTTTGAGCCCTTATTCTCTATTTACTGCTTAGGAAACTGAAGGTGAGGAAATTTAAGGTAATTGCAAAAACCATTCAGTTGGCAAGTTGGCATGGTTAGATTCTTATTGAAATGCGTAAGTGCCCAAGTTCTTACCCTCTGGGCACCCAAGGTACAACAATCCTTTCTCAAGAGTGTTTAAGGAAGTAGTTTCTGAGAATGACACAATTTAGAGAATAATTCTTTCCTTTTCTAGAACTGTACTTGTGGCTGAATAAAAAAGCAAAACAAAAATAAACCACTCTTCCCTGCAAATGAGGAAGACTACATAGGAGGAAGCTCAGAATGATATAAGATAAAGAAAGCCTCTTTGTTTTTTAATTAGACCCTTTCTCACCACTCCTCACCCCGCCCCCCCAAGGCCCAGTGGACCCAGCTTGTGAGAACGGTTTTTATCTTTGAGCTTCTGTTGTGGCTACACAGTAGTGCTGTGCCAGAGGCCCATACTTACCCAGAATCGATTCTATTCCAGGGCCTGGTTCTAACTCTGCTGTTAAAGTTACTGCAAATGTGGAAAAGTGAAGAACCAAATTACCAGACCAGGAACCAAATTACCAGACCATGGCTAGACTCCTATCCAGCCATGGCAGCTGGATTCTGAGGACATCAGGCAAACGCATATTCTTTACTGCTCCATAGCAGGTTAAGTCTCAAGTCCCCTCGTGGTCTCTCGCGGTGACCTGGGCCATATGTGGACTGCATTTGCCCAACAGCCTCTTCTTTCTGCTGGGACCCCACTGTGATTTCTTCTTGTCCTACAAAGGGCAAGGGTACTTTCAAATGGTGCATATCCACGTCTTGGCTTAACACTTCAGGCATAGGACATAGGTGAGAGATAAGAAAATCAGAAAGAGGAAGAAAAATTTAACCCAGTTTCTAGCTCTTTTTTTTTTTAAATTAATTTATTCTTTGTTTTTTTTATCTGTGGCTGCATTGGGTCTTCATTGCTGCGCACGGGCTTTCTCTAGTTGCAGCCGGTGGGGGCTACTCTTCGTTGTGGTGCACGGGCTTCTCATTGCAGTGGCTTCTCTTGCTGCAGAGCACGGGCTCTAGGCGCGCAGGCTTCAGTAGTTGTGGCACGTGGGCTTCAGTAGTTGTGGCTCGCAGGCTCTAGAGCACAGGCTCAGTAGTTGCGGCGCATGGACTTAGTGGCTCCGCAGTATGTGGGATCTTCCTGGACCAGAGCTTGAACCCGTGTCCCTGCACTGGCAGGCGGATTCTTAACCACTGCGCCACCAGGGAAGCCCCCCAGTTTCTAGTTCTGATCAAAGCCCTCCAACCAAACCCCACTGTGAGGCTCTGAGGACTCCATTTTTCCTCACCTAGCAGAGCCCTCAACGGGACCCAGGTTCTTCATGGGAGCAGTGCCCCCTATAGGTTAGCATGACCCATCGTCACATCTCAAGATTTTCCTCTTACCTTAGATATGTTTCTTATTAAAACAAACGAGCTATTTTATCTCAATACACTACTGTGGATACTTGTGACCCATCTCTGAACATCTGGACATCTTACTCTGTCTATTCCAGGATTCCTTCACAATTATCCATGTTGTCCCAGTTCCAGAATAGTTTCTTGTTGGTTTTCCCCATTGGTCCACCCACAAATTCAGATTGCATGACATAGGGCCAAGATTAGGGTGAGGCAAGTGAGGTTGGGTCATTCAAGTACAGAGCCAGATCCTGACTTCACTTAAAATTTTGATATTTTGTTCAGCATGGATCTTTTTTTTGGTACGCGGGCCTCTCACTGTTGTGGCCACTCCCGTTGCGGAGCACAGGCTCCGGACGCGCAGGCTCAGAGGCCATGGCTCACGGGCCCAGCTGCTCCGTGGCATGTGGGATCTTCCCGGACTGGGGCACGAACCCATGTCCTCTGCATCGGCAGGCGGACTCTCAACCACTGCGCCACCAGGGAAGCCCCAGCATGGATCTTTTACATTCATTTTGTTTGCTGAGATTTTTGGTGCCTGTTAAATTTTGCCTTAATTACCTCACTCTAGTTCCAGCCCTGCCATGACATCTGAGCCCACTGACGTCCACGGTACTAGGTAGCCTATCATGTTGAAAGAGTATTGGAACTCAGGAGAGATGGTTCTAAATTTTTGTTCTACATGCCATTAGCTGCATGACTTTGGATGAGTCACTTTCCCACTTAGGATCCCAGGGGCCAAATCTGAAAAATACAGGTGACATTCAGTTTAAACTTGTTTGAGAAGGTCAGAGATGGCAGGACAATGTATTCTAGCTCTTTTACTGTCTATGTCTCCAAGTAGCACCAAATCCAGTGCTTTGCACAGAATGGGTATTCAAAAGATGTCTTCTAGGGACTCCTCTAGCGGTCCAGTGATTAGGGCTCCGTGCTTGCACTGCAGGGAGCTACAGTTGAATGGTTTTAAGTGTACTGGTTGTTTGCCCTCGTGATCACGTGGCTGCCTGGGAGCTGTGTCTGCTGCGGCTCCCCAGCATCAGGAAAGAGTGTATCGCTATATCATATACTGCATATTGCTAGCTGGGAAAAGGTCAAAATCCAAAATTCCAAGCACAGTTTCTACTGAATGTGCTTTGCTTTTGCACAATCATAAAGTCAAAAAATAAGTTGAATCATCATAAGTTGGGGACGGTCTGTACTTTCGATAATTCAAAAGCCAAGTATTTCTCCAAGTACTCAAGCCTAAGAAAGCAGTCAGAAAATATCCTGGCACCTATACAAGTAACACAATATATCGTCACTAAAACATAATGCAAGCCGTTTATTTCCTGACAAGGAACTTGGAAGAAACTGAGTAGCAAATCACTTGATACAATAAAATTTTTTTAAAAATTCTACTTTTAGAACACTTTTCCCTATCTTTTCTGTCCATCACAGATTTTCTCTAATAAGACAATGTCAGACAAACCACTTCAAGCCTAAAGTCTGATTCCCTGAAACTATGTTTAATAACTCACATGACTAGTTATTAAAAGAAAAATCTTGGCAATTCTAAGCTCAACTTTAAAGCCACCTAAGAATAGTCATGTTAATAGTAACCATAGATATCTTGAGTCAAAAACACTTTAGTTTTGCTTGCATTCAAGATAAAGTATTGAAGGTTCTGGAAAGAGATATTCAGAATGATCATTCTATTACTTCTAAAAAAGTGTAATTCCACCATACCGACCTGGAAAATTGACTGAAAGGCAGTGTCCAGAATGTTCTTTAGAATTTCCCTGTCTTTTACTTCGGAACTAGCTTGTTAAGCAACACCTGCGTTGAACTTTATGCCAGTGACAGTGCAAAGCAAATCATCTTCTCAAACAGGTTTTCCCAGCTGTAATGTGCTTAGGCAGCAGTTACAGGCCCTGAATTATTACCCTAAAATGGATTTGGTAAGCCTACATTAAAGAGATAGATAATATGAACTAATGGTTTATTCAGTGCCTTTTCAACAACCATGAGAAGGGAGTCGATGTGATGTACCCAGAAGGTATCCCAATCAACCACTTTCACCTGCATTTCCACGGGATGGGCACCGTTCACCCAGGTACTGAGATTGGTGCCCTTTGGTGACCTCTTCTGACCTTTGGGCATGCTAAATTTCTACTCAGCACAAGCTTTCTCCTTGACCATGAGCTCAAGTAAGTCAAGAAAGGGATGTGGCCGCCTAAAATAAAAAGAGGGGGAGTGAATTTGCCCTTGGCTGTTTTAATAGAATTGGGGGAGTATTTGTCCAACTCTGCTTGAGCTGGTCAGAATACATCCGGGGGTACTGTGTTCTTTCCTTGGAGTTAAATTTATGAAGAACAAGGATAAAGTGGAGCATGTCCAGAAGAGAGGGAACAGGTTGAAGAGAAAGCTTAAAATGACATCATGGGAGGAGTGTTGAATGAACTGGTGGAAGCTATTTATCCTGGAAAAGAAAGAGCAGGATAACTTTTTTCATGCAGAGAAGGGAATTGTTTTATCTGGCCAGAGAGTAAAGCTAAGAATATGAGGGAAAGAGAAATTTTAGCTCAATATAAAGCAAAACTTTCTAGAGATTATAGTGGTTAAAAATTGGCATTTATTCATTTAATACATATTTCCTGAGCATCTCCTATGTGTTCTAGGCCCCAGTGAAACAGAAGTGAATAGCAATGAACTGAAGCCATGGAGCTTTCAGCCTAGCACAAAGCTTTGTCAGATGATGGCACATTTCTCATACTTAGAGATGTTTAATGAGACAACCATAAATTGAAGGTTTGCTGGCATTGAGTATGACTGGACTTAATGTCTAAAGTTCTGCCAACCCTGAAACTCTATGTTTTGGTTACTCTAATGTTACACTTGATGCAGTTTGATGGCTCTCCTGGCCATGGGTCATGATGTACGGTTCTGATTCTGTGGCTTAGCCATGGTCTTCCATCAGTCAATGCATATATGCAGTGCTGCCTCTGCTAAGTGTAGTTTCATTTCATTTCATTTCATTTCATTTCATTTCATGTTCTGCTAAGAGGGATGGGGTGGCATGGAGAGAAAACACTATAAAAGTTCTTTCGTATGTGATGTACAGTGAAGGGAAACAATTTTCTTATGTCCCATATTCACCCCCAAAGATCTGGTTGTCATTTCTATTACTTTTATTCTTTTTCAACTTGCCATTATTGCTTGGGGAATGGGAGCTCTTCCTTTACAGACCAGTTTCAATTCTTTAATCTCTTTGAAGGAGGATGGAGTCAGGTGGCTAAAAACCACAGAATCATAGTCCTTAAAGTAAGATGAGATAGTAGAGATAATCTACTCTAATCTAATCTAATCTAATCTTCATTTTATACACAAGAAAACAGAAATTTAACAGAACACTTTAAAAGACCTGAATAGAAAGACAGAAGCACCAGTAACCACTAGAATTTTAGGCAGAATATCGACTTTGGGCAAAGAAAGTTTTATGAAGAATCAAATAGAGGGACTTCCCTGGTGGTCCAGTGGTTAAGACTCTGCCCTCCCAGTGGAGGGGGCATGGGTTCAATCCCTGGCTGGTGAACTAAGATCCCACATATCGCATGGCACGGCCAAAAAAGAATCAAATAGAAATTACAAAGTTAATCTTGAAATTTAATTTAATGGATGCATAAAATTGTAGCTTAGACCCAGCTGAAGGGAGAATGTAAACTAGAAGACATATCTGAAGAAGTTATCCAAAATGTAACACAGAGAGACAATGATATGAAAGATATGAAAGGAAGGCTAAAAAATGAGGAGCAAAGAGTAAGAAGATCTAACATATATCAACTCAGAGTTTCAGAAGGGGATAAAGCCTTGTGTTAACCAGGTGGTTAAAAGTGGATGCACAGGGACTTCCCTGGTGGGCCAGTGGGTAAGACTCCATGCTCCCCACAGAGGGGCCCTGGGTTCAATCCCCAGTCAGGGAACTAGATCCCACATGCCTGCCACAACGGAGAGTCTGCATCCGCAAGGAAGATCTCATGTGCTGCAACTAAGGCATGGTGCAACCTAAATAAATAAAAAAGAAAGAAAGTAAAAGCCAAGGATCCTTAAAAAAATAAAAAAAATAATAAAATAAAGACAAAAGAAAAAGTGTATCCACAATCAGAATCTAGTTTATATTCAGCTGTTCTGATCATTTAATAAAAAGGATTATAAAATAATGTCCATAATAGTCCTAATCAGGACAGAGGATGACTGATTTGGGTACCACTCAATCTGGTGGTTCTCAGAGGTACCAGATATTCTCTGGAGAGGAGAGGGTCCCCCATTGTCTTGATAACATCCACAAACCCTTACATCTGTGGTTTAGGAGGAAGGGTTCCTGTGGTCTTCATCTAACTATAGAACAACTCTTTAAGAGAATGCAATTGGAAGACAAAAATCATCCTAAAAGGAAATGAGAACGATGATTTGTAAAATTATGAAATGCCTGTAAATTTCTCATATTGGTCATGTTTTTGCTATCTAATTATTCTCCTCTAGTGAGTAATAGTAAAGTCCTTAAGACAAATATAAATTTTTGCGGAGCAAAGAATATGGAAGTTGGAGAGATTTGTGACAAGAGAAGTAGGTAGAGTCAGCTACTGAGAGAGAGGGAAGTGCTGACTTTCTGGGGCCCCTCAAAGATAAGAAGAGAAAACCGGCAGCTGGTTCAAGCCTGGCTCTGAGGTTGAACAGTAGAAAAAGACAAGCAGGATTCCCCAACAATGCATCACTTCAGTCAACATAATAACTTTTTCCTCCTTACTATAGTCAGATAAGAAATGACAGTGTAGGTAGAAACTTCCTAAGGACAACAATAATATCTCAAAAGCTAGGTGGAGTTGTGTTTCTGGCAATATGGTATTACAGATATTCTTTTAAATCTTTTCACTACAAAATCTCTAAAAGCCACTGTACTAAATGTAAAAATCATCTTTTTAAATGTATGGCTGAGCTGGCAAGAAAGTAAGGGAAATCGTTAGTGGCCTGAACTGAAATGGGAACAGGAATCTAGAGAGACATCAAAGTTTTTGGCTGTCTTATCGCCCATGTGATCTTTCCTTTGTTCTTACATCCATGCAAAGCTCAGAAGGAATAAGGTAGGAACTGGAAATTTCCTTAAATGCCTAGAACCAATAAGTAACCCAGTTTTTGGTGGGAGGCTCTGTGTGCATATTGGGGGTTCATTTTCAACTCTGCCTTAGCTTCCACTTTCCTTGCATGGAATCTCAAGGTCATCCAGAGGTGAGAGCTTAGGGCCTTTTCAGGTCTTTCTTGTCAAGGCACAGAGCCCTGGGCATGAGCACAACCCTATACATGCATGTGGCCTTCTTGATTCAGAAGCTTCCCAAAGCCCCTCTGTATGTCTCATTCTGTTTTTAATTTTTTGTTAGTCTAGTGTTTTCCCCCAACTGGTATCCATCACCTCAGGCAGCTGCAAAGTTAAGTAATTGCCTGTAATTGTTTTCGACAAATGTTTATGGGGAAAAAGTTGTTCACACTTAATGAGCTCTGAGTTAAGTCAAATAGACGGTCTTGCAAGTGGGATTTTCCAGGGAACAAACAGGTCATATAATAAGTCTCTGGGGATGAAGCTTTGAAGGAGCTCCAGCCCCTTTCTGTTCCTTCCAGTGGCTGTCGGGCTGCTGGTCTTCACCATGAATGCAGGCTGTTGGTTTTCAAGAATATCACAAAGCAAGAGAGTCCGAGATGGGACTAGGGCAAGTTAAAAATGCCACAAAGCTCATTTATTTTACTGAGATTGAACAGTTTTTCCCCTCCTTCTCCTCCTCCTTCTTCTTCTTAAACACTCCCCAGATTGTTGCAAGCCTTTGGGAAATTTTCAGAGTTCTGAAACATTTGATTCTGACCATTTGCCAGTTTCTTGTTGCTTCTGTGGAAGAGAGAATTTTCTGAGGTCCTTACTCCACTATTTTTGCTGATGTCAGCTGGATAGGGAGTTTGAATTGGCATACTCTGTGTGTCTGGAAACCACTTGGCCCAAATAGCATGGTGTTCTTTTAAAAATTAGGCTTATGAAACCTAGGAGGAATGTAGACTACTTAATAGTTAAATTCCTATGGAAAAATGTATATTTTCCCACCATTTCCTTCTCCTTCCTAAGCTTGATTTAGCCCTAGAGACTATAAAAGTGAATGAATAAATAAATGAATTAATCAGTTAAATTCGTGACTCACCAAAGGGCCCAGTACAGGGACTTTAAACATAACGGACATTCAAGGAAAAGTGCTGAGCCAAAATGGATTGGCTCAAAATAGGCAAAATTGACCTGTTCTCTATTATATCTTATCCTATTCATAACATTAAATATTTGGTTTTATATTTATCCCACATAAAATTGTAAACTTTTTATATTGAAGATTTCCCATTTCCTTTAGTTTTTATGGGATATATCTTAGTTCGGGTAAAAAATAAGTCCTATAATATAGTTTTTTTTTTTAATCTTACAACATAGTTTTATAAAGGCCCACAATTACATGAGATAAATGATAACATCTACATAGTTTACGCACATTACATTCACAATGTAATAGGGCAGGGAGAGATATGGTAAAACATTTAAATGTATTACATTACTTCAATTATTTACAGATCACTAAATAGAAGGTACTATTTACTTCTGAATCCTAGTAACCATATAAAAATTATTCCTCTTTTCAACTACATTTTTGAAAACATCTATCACGTAAGCAAAATTGTTGTATCTATTCTCTTGATTTTTCTCTACTATAAACCATAATGGCACACTTGAAGCAGAAAAAAGAAAAGTAAGCATCATTTGGTCCATCCTTAAGGAATCCAGATCCTTCAATTTATGAAGAAGGACAATACTTTCAAATGTTTCCTAACTAGTTTTACTTATATCTAGTAGGAATCTTTGTACCTCAAAAAGTAGACCCCCTTGACCTGAAATGTGGTCAACCCTAAAGCCTGTAGGAGTTCAACTAGGTTTAAGCTTTACATAGCATTGACAGTGAAACATAAGTACAATCTAAATTCTACTGCATTAAAATAAGCAAAGGTATCATACTCATGGCTTTAATATAATGTTCCTAGTCTAGAGCACAAGTGTTTCTGGTATAAGCAGTACCTGCCAATAAATAATCTAGACATGATTTAAAGAACACTTTTATTATTACAATATGCTCTTGTAACTTACTTTAAAATTAAAATTAAAAGAATAACTATTTTAAATGTTTCTTAGAAATTGATTTTGCTAGACTGGTTCAGTTAAACCCATTCTAGTCAAAGACTGCTTTGCTGCTTTATAGAGTACCCCACAGTAGTAAAGATTTTTGGAAATTCATAACAAAAAGCTTCACAAATAATATTTCCAATAACATTTTTATATCATTTGTTCAGGACATTCTGATTGATAAGCACTTAAAAGTAAAAGAAGAAAAAAAATGCTCACTGCTAAAGACAGAAAATCTTACTCTATTATAATGAAACGATAAAGGTTTTCCTGAGATTTTCCTAATGTCTGCCAGTGATGCTGAGATAATTTTTAGAACCATTAATACCTTTCAACATTTAAGGTGATTCTAAATAGCAAAGTTCAAGTAGCGTCACATGCCTAAGGAATAGGAAATTAGAATATCCAGAATCTTACAGTCATCTAATTATTTGGCCAAGTGATGAAGCAATTTACCTGCTACCCCCACCACCACCACTGTGACTGTCCATGCCATATGACTGGTTTAGGTAGGAGTCCATGGATCTTTGACCCCCACAGGATCCATGGCCATAGTTACAATCCATCCCTCCATAAGATCCGGGGCCATAATCACGATCCATTCCATTAAAGGTCTGATAAGTATTTCTGCAAGCAGAGTGTGTGTAATCGTCCTCTAAGTCCATGGCGGAGGCTCGGGGCCCACAGCCTCGGCGGCGCTGGGCTGAGCTGTGGCGGGAGGCGAGTGCCGGTGACCCGCGGTTACACACAGCCAGTCAACGCGACCAAGAGCCTATAATATAGTTTTAACAGTAAATTCTTTCCATTAAAAAAAAGAAGAATGGAGAAGGAGGGAGGAGACAGGAAGATATTCTTGTCAGTTGTCAAGATGGTGGCCACTGACAAATTTTGCAAGTATTTTGACAAACACCTAGCAGAAATAGGCTTATGTTCCATCAGAAAACTCATAACTAACTCAATTGAAGGATATTAGGTAAAGAAGCCTGTTTGGAAATAATCTGAAAAGATTCTTGTGTCTCATGTCTTTCTTAATTTGTTATAATGAATGACTCATAATATTTTAAGAGGATTAGAGCTGCTTATAATGAGAGTGCTACATTTAAAGGACTAACGATATAATATAATATGATTATGATACAACATAATATGATGAGATAAGATAATATGATTCTTTCATTTCCTGTTCTCACTAACACATTACAAAAAAAACTAAGTGGCTTTTTATTTTGCTTTATTTTGTTAGAGAAGATGTGAACGTTAAGTAGAATCTGGCTATGTTTTCACACACAAATACATACGTGCACAAATAATGACAACTCAGTTTTATAAAAATGTAATGGAAACGGTATAAAAACCGTTTTATAAAAAAAAAAGAACCGTTTTATCTCTTTACTTCTCTTTGACTCTCCTTAATTAATAATGGATATAAAAGCAGGCCTTTAATTATTATTCTAACAAAGATAGTCCATATCTTTAAAAATTATTTCATCTGTATTAACACTTAAAATCATCTAAGAAAAAGCAAATGGTATTTTCCTCAGTTCTTGTGACATTATGTCTTATGCCTTTCAAATTTGAAAAAAAACCAAACAAAAAAACTCTGAAAAATAGGAAGGTTCTTCAAGACATCACGCCCAGTCTCCTTAGAAAGTCTTTGATATGGAAAAACAGAGGGATTGTTCCAGTTTAAAAGAGAAAAGACCAAAAAAAAAAAAAAAAGGAATTTAACATGACCATTGATTAGATACTGATTTTAAAACTCTATAAAAGATATTTTGAGGATAATAGGGAGAATTTGAATATGAATTGAATATCATTAAGATATTTTTTTCATTTTCTTAGGTATGTTAATGATATTGTTTTGTAGCAGAATCTTCTTTATTATAGGTGCATGCTGAAGTTTTTAGGGCTGAAGTCTACAACTTAACTTTCAAAAGATTCAGAAAGATATATATATATATAGTCCTGGGATAAACCATAATGGAAAATAATGTAAAAAAAATAATGTATATATATGTATAATTGAGTCACTTTGCTGTACAGCAGAAATTAACACAGCATTGTAAATCAACATTGTAAATCAAAAGACAAGAAAAGAAATATATATATATATATATATATATATATATATATACACACACACACACACATAGTAGTTGTCCAGCTGGGAATGTAAAATCTGATTTCAATCATGAAATGTGGTAAATGGAAATGCATTGTCCAGATCCCCCTACAAGGACAAACTAACTCCTGGGAGAGCTGTCAAGAGGCCACATCCAACTAATAGCCCTTCAGAGACTGCTGCTACTACACAGAGCCCCTTTGCCCAAGGTCATGCCCTTCTAGGATAGCCAACTGTCAGCGATGACTGAGGTGGAAGTAGAAAGGTCTGGTCACTTTGGACCAATGGGGGATAATCCTGATGGGTCCATTTTAGCTTCAGAGGTCCATTTGGAGTCGGCTCTGTCTGTCAGTCCTAGCTTACAGCTCAACTTCTCCCTCTGCCCGGTTGTGTTGTTCCCGCAACGCCCCCACCCCCCATTCCACATGCAGGTATCGGTCCTAAGGGCACAACTTAGTAAATATCTGACCCTCAAAGTCTTCTTCTAGGAGAACTGAATCTGCGACACAAGATGGATATCAGACAACCTCTAAATGAAGAACATTTTTTTTAAAGTTCTGTTTTCTTAAAAAATACCAGTGTCATCAAAAACAAAGAAAAGCTGTGGAAATGGTCTGAATTAAAAGAGGCTAGAGGGCTTCCCTGGTGGTGCAGTGGTTAGGAATCCGCCTGCCGGTCGGTGGGGGGGACAGGGGTGCGATCCGTAGTCCGGGAGCATCCCACATGCTGTGGAGCAACTAAGTTCGTGCACCAACAACTACTGAGCCTGTGCTCTAGAGCCCTTGAACCACAACTACTGAAGCCCACGCGCCTAGAGCCCGTGCTTTGCGACAAGAGAAGCCACCGCAATAAGGCAGCGCACCGCAACGAAGAAGCAGCCCCCGCTCGCGCTAACTAGAGAAAGTTCGCGCGCAGCAATGAAGACCCAATGCAGCCAAAAATAAATTTAAAAAATTAAAAAATTTATAAAATAAAATAAAAGAGACTAGAGAAACGTGTGACAACTAAATGAGATATGTGACGTTGGACTGCATCCTGCACTAGAGGAAAATAAAAGGCCAAAAAGAACACTGCTGGATCAATTGACAAACTAGAATGTGGATTACAGATGAGATTTAAAAAAGTATTTCATCAAAACTATTACATATAGAATGGATAAACAGCAAGTTCCTACTGTATAGCACAGGGAACTATATTCAATATCCTGTGATAAACTATAATGGAAAAGAATATTTAAAAAAAGAATGTATAGGGACTTCCCCGGTGGCACAGTGGTTAAGACTCCATGCTCCCAATGCAGGGGGCCTGGGTTCGATCCCTGGCCAGGGAACTAGATCCCACATATATGCGCAACTAAGAGTTCACATACCACAACTAAGGAGCCTGCCTGCCTCAACTAAGGCCCAGCACAACCAAATAAATAAATAAAATATTTTTAAAAAATGTGTATATATGTATAACTGAATCACTTTGCTATACAGCAGAAATTAACACAACCTTGTAAATCAACTACACTTCAATTAAGAAAAAGTACAGCATCAATTTTAAATTTCCTGTAATTGGTAAATATACAGTGGTTATGTAGGAAAATGTCCTTGTTCTTAGGAAATAGACACTGAAAAATATAGGGGAAAGGGGGTACATTGTATGCAACTTCCCCTCGAACGGTTCAGAAAACGTACATACACACATACATAGAATATAGTAGAAGAAAATGGGGCAGGGAATTCCCTGGTGGTCCAGTGTTTAGGACTCTGCACTCTCACTGCCGAGGGCCTGGGTTCAATCACAGGTTGGCCAAAAAAAAAAGCAAATGGGGCAAGAGTTTAAAAATTGGTGAATCTAGGTAAAGGGGATGTGAGAGGATTCTTCTTATTTTTCTTGCAACTTTTCTGTAGGCCTGAAATTATTTTCAAATAAAAAATTAAATATATGTACATATATATGTATATATAAATATAAATAATTACAGATCAACCAGCTGTAGCAAAATGTTAACAATTGATTTATGTTATAAGTATATAGTTGTTCTCTGTCCTATTCTTTGAACTTCTCTGAATGTTAAAAATTTTTCATAATGAAAATTTGGAAAGAAAATACAGGCCAGGATGTTTGCTGTGGCTTACCTCTTTAAGGCTTGCAAGATTATGCCTTTAGGGCTTCCCTGGTGGCGTGGTTAAGAATCCGCCTGCCAATGCAGGGGACATGGGTTCAAGCCCTTGTCCGGGAAGATCCCACATGCCACAGAGCAACTAAGCCTGTGCACCACAACTACTGAGCCTGTGCTCTGCAACTACTGAAGCCCAACCGCCTAGAGCCCGTGCTCGGCAACAAGAGAAGCCACCACAATGAGAAGCCCGTGCACCTCAACGAAGAGTAGCCCCTGCTCGCTGCAACCAGAGAAAGCCCGTGGGCAACAACAAAGAACCAACACAGCCAAAAATAAAATAAAAAAAAAAAAAAAAAAAAGATTATGCCTTTATTTCAGGTTGCTGCCACGAGTTTTTGGTCACTGTATTTGTGATTAACTTAGAGAACACAGATTAGCATACCAATTAGAGTCTTAAAATTTCCCCCTCTATAAAGTAGAACTCTGTAAATCATTAAATATTTACCTCCTTATTCTAAGAAACCTGGTTAGATATGCAGTATAAACTCTGAGTACCAAAACTTTGTCTTTTTTTATTCTCTACTATGTCCTTAGTTGCTAGATAAATTCCTAGAACATGGAATATGCTCTGTAAATACCTGTTAAAGAAACAAGTGAGGAAGATCTAAAACAACTATGATTTTGGTATAGATGAATAATTTTACCCACCAAACTCCTATCTAATCAACTCTTTTACCTACCAAATCAACTCCTATCATTATAGCCAAAACTAAATTTGGTTTTACTGTTTTTGCTTACTTTCTCTTTCTTACTACAAGTTGGGAGAATCAGAATTTTGTAATTATTTCAGTAAACAAGTAGTTAATCAGGGTGAAGCTGAGCCGGGAAGTAGTTTGAAGCAGTGCTTCTGGGTTCCTGGGGGAAGCAGCAGAGAGCCTTTTGAATGTAAACCCATTAGGGTGCTCAGGTGCAGGGTGACCTTGAGGAAAGAGGTGCAATGGTAGCTAGGGGCTTAGGAGGGGAGGACCCACCACACAGGACTGAGCTGACTTGAAACAGGAGAACCAATGCTCTATCCACTACATGTGGAGGAATGAAGTCAGGAGGCTCTATGAAGCCACACGTCAGAGAATATAGCCCATTTATTAGCAGATTGTCAATACTCACTCAGTGAGACTGGAAATGAATAAAGCTGCAGGAGACAGAGTAGCCAGGAATCAGAATGCAGAAATTAGGACTGGAGCAGGAACCAAGAGGAAACTATAAACAGATGTGGAAATAGGGCACAGCAGCTGGAGGCATCAGTTTTGTCCTGTTTGGATGTTTCCCCACATGGGCCTGGGCAGCAGTGTTAACCATGAAACAAGAGCCTTCCCATGACCATGACCTCCTGACAAACCACTGGGGCTGATGGTGCTTGTGGCTAACCGGGGCTCAAGTGTCCCTCTGAGGCACACGCTGCTGTTGTTTCAGGGCACCCTTTGTATTCTGCTTTACTATCCTTACTGTTTCTACTTCCAGCTCAGAATCAGAGAAAGTAGAGCCAAGTATCACCAACAGCCTGCAACTTTTCATCTTCATCCTCCCATCCAGAGACCGCCTTCTCATTTGCAAATCTAGAAAGCTGCTTTCTCCCTAGGCAACTTTTATTCAAAATAATTTGTTTAAATTTATAATTATTTTGCATTGAATAATTTAAAATTATCTTTTAAACTAACAGATCAGCAAATTATCTGAAATGTTTTCAAAGTGACATCTTATCATACTGCTTAAAAAGGACCACACTCCTCCATTTCTTGACACACTGAGGTGGAACATTGGAAGTAAAATCAGTACAGTGGTCTTAATACAGAGGTACACTGTCAGACATGACTTATGATATTTAGGCATCCTGAAAAATATGATTTATGGTTGGGTTTTATTTCAGGTTCTCTCTGCTTGTCATTGTCTTCGTCTATTTTACAGTCGTGCAATGATCTCATCCAGAGAAATACAAATGAATTGTGTCTAATGGAATGCAATCAGTTCTTGCCCTGTAAATACGGACCAGTTTTGGCAGTTTTGTAACTGTTTATAAATCCATTTCAACATTCCTGATGGTCTACACATTTGTGAGACTGTGAATTCTCCTTTTTACCCATTGTAACATCTTAACTGATCCTATCATTAATAGAGTTAAATAAAACCTTTGAAACAGGTTAACTTCATATTTGTATGTGAGTCATGATTTACCTGTTTTTTAAAAAATGGTCTTTTAATAGGCCTTTAGTCCAAAAGTATTGGTCTGACCTTGGGAGGACAAATGAGAGTAGGGTGAGGCGGGTAGGGATGTGGTAAGGTTTTATAAAAAGTGTACATGAAGTTTCTTTCTGGCCCACTCAATTTCCAAAACCTAAATTTACCTTCCACTCCTAGGATGATGATGGAACTGAGCATCGGGACGGGGGAAGCACTCATTTAGGGGAAAGGGGTGGGGTAGGGCTGGGGGCTTGGTTTAAGTGCAATGCCAGGCAAACAGGGAAGGGCTGAAGGAGAGAGAATTCTGATACCACCACACATTTGTATTGCTGAGGCAAATTCTTTCTTTAGGGATCGCAGCCTCTTTTCCCTGCATCCTTCATTCCTATCTGCTCTCTTTAAGGACAGTATGTTAAAGCCAGGCCCTTGATATGACTGCTGGAAGATTAATACAACTGTTTGACACAGCCAGGATATTAGCACAGCACTCAAATATGTGCAGCTTTCCTTTTATCTCTCTCTCTCTTTTATTTTTTTGCAGTCAGACTGAGGCCTCTTAAACCCTTCAGCTGCTACTCAGAGGAAGGGAGTCAAGCCAGTGTTCTAGCCACACCAAACTCCAAAATAACTGGTTAGATATGGCACTTTGCCTGATCAGCGCTGCAGCTGGAGAACACAGAATGCCTTCCTCGGCCTGAGGATGGATACACTGTCTGCCTCACCGAAGAGGGATGAAGAGAAGTCCCGGGACTATCTGATCGGCTCCTGCCCTTGCCTCAGCTCTCCCTTGGGATAACTAAACCCATCAGGGTGTTTATGCAGAGTGCACTTTTATTTCCACATTCCCTTCTCCAGTCCTCCGGGTCTCTCTTCTTTCTCTTCTGTCCCCTTGGTTAAACCTCCCTCTTCCCTACCAGTCCCTCCTCACCACGTGCTTCGATGTAATCCAGAAACAATTACCATCCTTTCTGGGCAGTATTTTATGGTGGTTAAGAATGAGAGCCCTGGGGCTTCCCTGGTGGCGCAGTGGTTGAGAGTCCGCCTCCCGATGCAGGGGACACGGGTTTGTGCCCCGGTCGGGGAAGATCCCACATGCCGCGGAGTGGCTGGGCCTGTGAGCCATGGCCGCTGAGCCTGCGCGTCCGGAGCCTGTGCTCCGCAACGGGAGAGGCCACAACGGTGAGAGGCCCGCGTACCGCAAAAAAAAAAAAAAAAAGAATGAGAGCCCTGGGGTCAGACAGTCCTTGTTTTCTAACTGCAGTGCCACTTATCACCTACCTGTGTGGCCTTGGGAAGTCAGTCAAAAGCTCTAACCATCAGTTTTTCCATCTGTAAAAATGATACAGGGACAATAATATCTACTTTATCGGGCAGCTGTGAGGAGGAAATGAGGCAATGGAGTGAAGCTCAGTGTCAGTGATCTGTTATGACTGTAACCTTCTCAGTTTCCACTCTCCTACTTCCTATTTTCCCTCTGTTTCTAGTGTACTTCTTTTTCCTATTTTCTTATTTGTAGGTACTACTTCACATTTTCCCCCTCAGTCCAACATAGATACTGATGAGGTTCAAGACATGCTAGCCCCAGATATGACACCTTGGCATATGGAATAGTTTTTTTTTTAATTATTTATTTTATTTTATTTATTTTTGGCTGCACTGGGTTTTCGTTGCTGTGCGCGGGTTTTTCTCTAGTTGTGGCAAGCGGGGGCTACTCTTCTTTGCACGCGCAGGCCTCTCATTGTGGTGACTTCTCTTGTTGTGGAGCACGGGCTCTAGGTGTGTGGGCTTCAGTAGTTGTGGCTCGTGGGCTCAGTAGTTGTGGCGCACGGGCTTAGTTGCACTGAGGCATGTGGGATCTTCCAGGACCAGGGCTCGAACCCGTGTCCCCTATATTGGCAGGCGGATTCTTAACCACTGCGCCACCAGGGAAGCCCTGGAATAGTTTAAACTGAAGAAATATGAGAAACAACAGGTACAGGAAGGATTTCTGACCTTCCCCTGAGTCAGGACATGAGATCCTCACGTGAGAGGTGCCCTCTCCATACCCGTAGGAAAGGAGCATCTTTATCTCCAAAGAAGGAGGGATGCTGAGAGGAATCTGAATGAACAGGCCTTGAAAAGTTTCCCCCAATTTACCAACCTTAGCACATACCCCTTTTGTCTGATCACATTTCTCGATGACTCTCCACTTTTCATACAACCTAGTACACATAAAAATACTCAGGTTTAACTATTTCCTCAAGTCTTCATTTTCTTATGAAAGCTCCCATGTCATGTAAAACTTTTATTTAAAAATGTGTATGCCTTCCCCCTGTTAACCTGTCTTTTGTTATAAGTGCCCCAGCTGAGACTTTAGAAGAGGAAGAGATGATATTTATTTCCTCCCCTACATTAGCAAATCAATGACACTGGTCACATGTACCATATTTTTTGATTACAAGCAATTTCAGTTTCTTCATCTGTGATCTGGGGAGAAACACCATCAGTAAACCATTGTAAGGCTGTTGGAAGAATTAAACAACATAATGTGTATAAGTGCCTAGCACAGTGCCTGGCTCCTAGTAAGAGCTCAGGAATTGTGTTATATCTTACTTTATTAATCCTTTCATTAGTGTGTATTATGAAATAATTCACATAACTAACATATTGCTTTGTTGAAAAGTAGGGAATTCTTGGGCTTGCAGCTAGTTTAATGATCACTGGCTCTAACCAGAGAGCTCGTTTGATGATATTATTTGTAATTAGTTTAGATGATCATTTTGGACTTATGTTTCATCCTAAAAGAAAACATTAGCTGAAAGATACCACTGTGAGCAAGAAAATAATGGTTTCCTACTGTTACAGTAAAGCTACATTATGCTCATTCCTTCCTTTCCAAAGGGGGACATTCTGACCCTGTGATAATGTTTTACTTAAAGGAGTTTATTTTATTTTACATCAAATGATTCATGTAGATGAGTTCATTTCTTGTGATGAAGATGGAAACGAAGTATCTGAGCTTCTTGCTGTAATCTCACTGACTTGCTGTAATCCAGCTGGCTAGAAAACACAACAATTGTCTGGCTCAGAAAAAAAAAAAAACCCACAAAAAACAAAAAACGAGCTTTCCCATAGAAATTCTGTTGGGGCATTCTCTTAAGTTTGATGAATGAGTTGCTTACTGAGCTTGAGAAAAGTGTAAAAAGGAAGAAATGGCCATTTTAAAAAAATTTATTTACTTATTTATTTTTGGCTGCTTTGGGTCTTCATTGCTGCGCGCGGGCTTTTTCTAGTTGCGGTGAGCGGGGGCTACTCTTTGTTGTGGTGTGCGGGCTTCTCACTGCAGTGGCTTCTCTTGTTGTGGAGCACGGGCTCTAGGCATGCGGGCTTCAGCAGTTGTGGCAGGTGGGCTTCCGTAGTTGTGGCTCGCAGGCTCTAGAGCGCAGGCTCAGTAGTTGTGGCGCACGGGCTTAGTTGCTCTGCGGCATGTGGGATCTCCCTGGACCAGGGCTAGAACCTATGTCCCCTGCATTGGCAGGTGGATTCTTAACCACTGCGCCACGAGGGAAGTCCCAAAATGGTCATTTTCAAGAAAATTATTGAAGTGCACTCAGTGAATTTGAGCAGATTGCATTTGACATGGCTTGAAAATAGATGTAGTTTTTAACAAATCAAGCTTTTGTTTAATTAAGACTGAAATAAAATGAGTGAATATTCTTGTAAATAATCTAATAAAAAGTTAAAATGGGGGCTCCCCTGGTGGTGCAGTGGTTGAGAATCTGCCTGCCAATGCGGGGGACACAGGTTCGAGCCCTGGTCTGGGAAGATCCCACATGCTGCGGAGCAACTAAGCCCGTGAGCCACAACTACTGAGCCTGCGCGTCTGGAGCCTGCACGTCTGGAGCCTGTGCTCCGCAACGGGAGAGGCTGTGACGGTGAGAGGCTCGTGCACCGCGATGAAGAGTGGCCCCCGCTCTCCGTAACTGGAGAAAGCCCTCGCACAGAAACGAAGACCCAACACAGCCAAAAAAAAAAAAAAAAGTTAAAATGAAGAGACACTCTCCACAATCATCTCCACGCCTGCTCGTGTTCTGGGGGATAGAATACATTTCTGAGGAAATCTGAGAATACCACTTTTATATTGTGTTTGGTATATTATAATTCCTCTTTAGAGATAAACAGTTTTAGGTGTGTGCTGAAGTTCCCCCTTCCTTATTCAATCTCTCAAAAACCAAAAAGCAAACCAAGGAGAAATGCTATGCTTATACATGAAATATCATTCCAGAGCAAGGCATCTCTCCCAGACAAGGAAGGAAGAATTTAGTCATTTTACTATCTTCTAAGTTTTTCCATCTTCTTGGTTGGTGCATGTAAAGAACTAAATTAAATACATTGTGTGTGTGAGTGTGTTGATAATGATAAAATCACCCCAGAGGTGAATGGTTTTATTTTGAATAGAGTTAATGAAATGGAAGCCCATATGCGGCAGAATGACAATCAAGCAGAAGAGTCAGGTTTAGTATTATCTGTACAGTTGGGTAATAGAATAAACAATTTATATACACTTAGTATTTCCCACAAAGTAACCAAACAATTGATTTGACTAAGCTCTTATTTCCTGAACTTGCTGATGGTTTGGTATTAAGGAGAAAACCACCATTTCTTCTAAAGGGTAAGCTGTGTTTTTAGATATTACTTTCCTAAATGAATTCTTGCCTGATCTCTACAAGCCTATCCCCCAGCTTATTTCAGGGTCCCTGCTCTACACTCTTCACACAGAATTTTTAGTTATATATTTGAATGCTTATTTGATGAATGTCTCTCCTCCACCAGAATGTACTTTTGCTTACCTTATACTCCCAGAATCTAGCACAGTGCCAGGCAGAGAATAGAGCTCAATAATATTTATTGACTAGAAGAATGGCTATTCAGTGGGTTTTGATAAAAGGCATTCATGCTCATGGGCATCGCAGCAACTAACATTTATTTATATTTGTCTGAGAAGGCAAAGGTGAGTTTGAGAAGGAAATTTAAGCTCTTAATTACCATCAAATCCATTAGGTCTTGTTCTCAGTTCCTCGTCTTATTAAAGGTGTTAAAAGAATGTTGAATCTCACTCCTCAGAGATGTATTAAATCTGTCTGGCCACTTAATTAGACCAGGACTTTTGAATGACAACAGGTCCCACTTACAGGGAAAGATGATGAGGTTTTTCTCTAAACTATTATCAGGAGCAAATTACTTCACTATCAACCAGTTGTCTAATAATGTATTACTTATAATTAAGACCAGTTAACCTAATACATGCAAAATGAGGAAGCAAATACCAAGCACACCTAAGTATATAATACCTTTTAACACATTACAGTAATACAGTAACATCTCCTGAGTACTTGTTCAGTACGCTACAATGCTAAGCAACTTTACATGCATTTTCACATTTCATTTTCACAACAACCCTGTGAGGTACTATTATTATTTCTATAAGGCTAAGAGAGGTTGGGCAATTAGCAAAAGTGGTGAAGCCCAGGCAAGACTTCTGGGTCTGTCTGACTTCAGGGACTTCCTTCTTAATCCTTGTACACAATGTCTCTGTAGTAATCATCTGTTAATGTGTTCATCTCCCTTGCTTAACGGTGAGAGCCTCAAGGGCAAGGTCTAAGTTTTACTCATCCTTGTATCTCAAGTACAGAACAGACTGCAGGAAACATAATAGGTGCTCAATAAAAGTTTAGTGAATGAAAGAGGAAGTACTTTCTCATCCTCAAAACTATAGTATGGGGCTTCCCTGGTGGCGCAGTGGTTGGGAGTCCGCCTGCCGATGCAGGGGACACGGGTTCGTGCCCCGGTCTGGGAGGATCCCGCATGCCGCGGGGCGACTGGGCCTGTGAGCCATGGCCGCTGAGCCTGCGCGTCCGGAGCCTGTGCTCCGCAACAGGATAGACTGCAGCAGTGAGAGGCCTGCGTACCGCAAAAAAAAAAAAACTATAGTATGTTTCGTATAGTTTTAGTGTTAAACATAGTTAACTATATAATGTGCTTAAATAAAATACACAAATCAAACAAATACTTATGTAATAAAACAAATAATATATGAATATATCTTACTGTTTTTATTAAATTAGTAATCCATATTTTATGTTGAAGCATACAACATTGTCAAGGTCAAATAACAGCACTTTTATATGGTATAACTTCATTAAAAAAAAATCTATGTCAACTCTTAGCTACACAGTTAAGCAGACTGCTCCATTACCAGATGTTTTGCACTGAAACGGAGGTTTATCATTATAAACTGCCAAAGAGAAAGTTTATGAAAAATTAAGGGTATCATGTCTATAAGCACTTTCTTCTAGGTCTAATGATCTAATTTCATATACAAATTATTTTTCATGCCCTTAGGTCCTAATGAAAATTAACCCAGCACATATTATTACACTTGGCTTTGATTCTCTCTTTTCTAAGCTGCCAGGTTGCACACCTCCTTGCAAAAGTCCTTCTTCATGAAGTTCTCCCTTTTTAGTATTAACTCTGCCTTTTTCCCAAGCCCTGATGCACCCCCTAGTGTTCCTCAAACACTTCTATCATTATTATATCTGTTTATAATGATCACTTTTTGTTGAATGCTGGGATCTGTTATACGCGATTGTGTAAAGCATTTATAATCGAGGAACTATACTGAAAGGGAGCAGAATATGCCACCCCCAAATATGCCACTTGGGCATATTAATATTCTGAACTAAAATTACTTGAGAAACAGTTGGTACAAGAAGGACACTCTGACCCTCCTTTGTCCCCCTGAAAGCAGAAAATAAATCTCCTATGTGAAAGGTACCCTCCCTGTATCAGGGGTAGAAGATATCCTTATCACCAGAAATAGGGAATTTAGGTCCAAGAAGGCTGTATAAACAAAACTTGTTACTTCTTCACTAATTTACTACCCCAAACCCAAACATCTTTGTACTGTCAATTCTTCACAAATTTATTGTTTCTTTGTCTAAAAGGTATAAAGTCTGCCTGCCTTGGTTACTTCTTTGAATCTCTTATTATATGGACTCCCGTACACATGACGTTAAATTTTTCTCCTGTTAATCAGTTTTATGCTAATTTAATTATTACACCAGCCAAAGAACTTAGAAGGAAAGAAGGGAAAAGTTTTCCACCCCTATAATACCCAACTGATTTGGTTATTATACTAAGTGACTGGCTGGTTGACCATGGACTGTTCTTAAATAACTTTTTTGTTTCTTGTATAAAAAGAAACACAAGATTAGAACTTCAGAGAGTAACCCTTGAGGGCTTTCAAAGCACACTGAATAAGCTTTGCTTCTGCATGATTCCTGAGTGAAGACTATGACCTCTCCTTATTGAATTCTTTATATGCTATATTTTATGAAATAAATTACTTTCTTGGTTTCACCATGCTTTGAACTTTGCCATCTAGTGATGGCATTTTTGTCAGCAGTACCGACAAGGTCTCACGTTTTTGGTGTTCTAACTTAGTCCATCTAACCCCCTGGTGGGCCTGAATTCTTTTTCTACTCTACTTCAGTCTTCAATTTAAAAGCTACACCCTGGGACTTCCCTGGTGGCTCAGTGGTTAAGAATCCACCTGCCAATGCAGGGGACACTGGTTCGAGCCCCGGTCTGGGAAGATCCCACATGCCGCGGAGCAACTAAGCCCGTGCACCACAACTACGGAGCCTGCGCTCTAGAGCCTGCGAGCCACAACTACTGAGCCCGTGTGCCACAACTACTGAAGCCTGCGCACCTAGAGCACGTGCTCCGCAACAAGAGAAGCCACTGCAATAAGAAGCCTCCGCACCACAACAAAGAGTAGCCCCTGCTCACCACAACTAGAGAAAGCCCGCATGCAGCAACGCAGCCAAAAATAAATAAATAAATAAATGAACTTAAAAAAAAAAAAGAAATTAAACACAACATTGTAAGACAGCTATACTTCAATAAATTTTCTTTTTAAAAAAGAAGTTTTATGAGGCAGGAACCTTTACTAAAGTTAATGCCACCAAAGAAACCAGGTGAATTAGAACTGAAGAACCCCCACCAGATTGAGGGTTTAACTTTTTGTGGTTTATAAGAAAATTGAGACCTGAAGAAAAAAACAGATGGGACTTTTCAAAATTTTTAAGTTTTAAAATTTTACAAGTAATGGACTATTAGAGAAAATTTGGGGAAAAGAGAAGAGCTATATCATCTGAAGGGGTCCAGCATATGCCACCGTGGCATAAAAATTATTTTGAGCAGAAGGCATTTGAGGTCCCAGAAGAACTCAATTGTCATAAATCCCCTCCCCAGGAGCAACAAGGAGAGGTTGACTCATCGCCATAGATGAGAAGTCTCCACATCAGATCTAAACAATGTCACAAAAACTATCATATCGCGTTTCTATTCTCCTAAAGCCCATTTATATTTCTAAAAAGTCATTTGTTTTCCCATAAGTCCCCTTTCTCCCCCTCCCCTTCCCTTATTATAGTCACTTGTTTCCCTGTAAGTATACTTCTCTCTCTTCCCTTCCCCTTAAGATGGTATATAAGCTCCAAATTCTAGCCTTCCCTTTGAGTCACATTTTTCTGTGAACTCCCCTATGTATGTTAATAAAAATACATGATTAAATTTTGTGTTATCTCTTGCTAATCTGTCGTTCGTTAGTTTAATTAACAGGACTTCAGAAACAGAACTTAAGAGGACAGAGGAAAAGTTTTTCCTCCCTGATATACCGTCAGTTCACTATCAGCTTAACACAATCATTTTCAATTTTGCATATCTTTCTTCAATTTTTTCAACTCCATTTACTTTTTTACATAATTATAATTATTGTTAGTATTATGAGTACTCATCCATGATGCTACATATCCCTCCAAATTATGATAACTTAATGACTACTAAATATTTCCATTGAGGTAATATACAAGATGTTTCTTAATTAGCTTTCTAATGCAACCATAGATTTGGGTTGCACTAGAAAGCTATTTGTTGCATATTTGTTGGATATTTACATTGCTTCTGACTTTTTAAAATTATAAGTAATTCAGAAAAAAAAGTCTTTTAGCATGAAACTTTTTCTTCTTTTAAAATTACTTCCATGAGTTAGCTTCAACTGCTGTAGCCTTTGAAAGGGGAATGTTGGGTTAAATAGCTATCTCTCGGGGAGATGACAGTGGTAAAGTAACACAGAAAATGTATGACATTCTTTTATAAACTAAAGGACTTAAGTCTTGGGTAAAATAATAAATAAAGGCCGTGAAAAAACTTAAAAATCATTTAGTGTTTGGAAGAAGTGCAAACATGATTAAAATTATTTAGAAAGAGGAATTATCTGAACTAGGTAATTTGAGATTCAAGAGCAGTCCCTTGACTTTTTCATGAAACAAAACAAAACATACTAGTGGATTAATTTAGCAACAAGTTTGTGGAAGCTTGGGTGAATGAGTTTTTTTTTTAAGTGAGAAGGGCCAATTTAAGAGAATAATTGCTGGTGAAAGTTCGGTTATCAAATTTTCATTTGGTTTTCACTAGCTTTCCTTTGGAGGGAAGGATAAACTATCAGACAAAAAACAATTGGTACTCACAGTTATCTGACTACCAAAAGAACAGTCAAGTTAGCTGAACCTTTTCTTCCAAGTACTTGCCTTCAATTAGCCATTTGTCCTTCATTAGATGAGCCCAGATACCAATTATTCTAACAGGCAATTGATTATGAGTTTCAAAAAACGCAGCAACTCAAACTCCTAGAGGAAAACATAGGCAGAACACTCTATGACATAAATCACAGCAAGATCCTTTTTGACCCACCTCCTAGAGAAATGGAAATAAAGACAAAAATAAACACATGGGACCTAATGAAACTTCAAAGCTTTTGCACAGCAAAGGAAACCATAAACAAGACCAAAAGACAACCCTCAGAATGGGAGAAAATATTTGCAAATGAAGCAACTGACAAAGGATTAATCTCCAAAATTTATAAGCAGCTCATGCAGCTCAATAGCAAAAAAACAAACAACCCAATCCAAAAATGGGCAGAAGACCTAAATAGACATTTCTCCACAGAAGATATACAGACAGCCAACAAACACATGAAAGGATGCTCAACATCTTTACTCATTAGAGAAATGCAAATCAAAACTACAATGAGATATCATCTCACACCAGTCAGAATGGCCATCATCAAAAAATCTAGAAATAATAAATGCTGGAGAGGGTGTGGAAAAAAGGGAACACTCTTGCACTGCTGGTGGGAATGTGAATTGGTACAGCCACTATGGAGAATGGTATGGAGGTTCCTTAAAAAACTACAAATAGAACTACCATATGACCCAGCAATCCCACTACTGGGCATATACCCTGAGAAAACCATAATTCAAAAAGAGACATGTACCAAAATGTTCATAGCAGCCCTATTTACAATAGCCCGGAGATGGAAACAACCTCAGTGTCCATCATCGGATGAATGGATAAAGAAGATGTGGCACATATATACAATGGAATATTACTCAGCCATAAAAAGAAATGAAATTGAGCTATTTGTAATGAGGTGGATGGACCTAGAGTCTGTCATACAGAGTGAAGTAAGTCAGAAAGAGAAAGACAAATACTGTATGCTGACACATATATATGGAATTTAAGAAAAAAATGTCATCAAGAACATAGGGGTAAGACAGGAATAAAGACACAGACCTACTAGAGCATGGACTTGAGGATATGGGGAGGGGGAAGGGTAAGCTGTGACAAAGTGAAAGAGCGGCATGGACATATATACACTACCAAACGTAAGGTAGATAGCTAGTGGGAAGCAGCCGCATAGCACAGGGAGATCAGCTCGGTTCTTTGTGACCGCCTGGAGGGGTGGGATAGGGAGGGTGGGAGGGAGACGCAAAAGGGAGGGGATATGGGAACATATGTATATGTATAACTGATTAAATTTGTAAAATAAAATTAAAAAAAAAAACAAAAAAACGCAGCAACAACAAAGAAATGTTTCGAAGAGCCACAAGCTATTCATTTTAAAAAGAGAGGAGAAAACCAAGCCACATTACAACTCAATTTAGAACTTTTTTCCTGCCTTGTAATTGAAGGAGGGCAAAGTCAATTTTCATCCTGAGTACCATTTCCTCCTACTCGATTTCACTACAGTGGGCTTTCCACTAGTGATGTTTGACATTTCTGAGTCAAGACTACATTTATGAGCTGTTATTTGCTAGGTAAAAGCTGAGGAAATGACTGAAAGTTCATTGTGCCCTCCCAACCCCTACCCTAGCAACCTCCTCCTGTTCTCTCAGTGTTTTAGATTTAATCACAGCTGTTGTAAACCCTGTTACGCTTTTGACGGGACCAAAAATATGAATCTGCACAGAGAGCTTTTCATAAACTATCAGGAGTCCTTTTCCTTTTTTGCCAGCTAGTAGTTAGTCCAAATACTTCTTTATAAATAAATAATCTGCAGGCATCCTCATCAGGTCAGTTCCAAACGCCGCAGTTCAAGGAAAACAAGAAAGCACTTACCAGTTAATTTTCTGCGAGGAGAGAGGCTTTGGGGATGTGCGGTGTAACCTCCCTGCTCCAGAATGAAATGGAGGGTGGTTTTCAGAACAGCTACGTTGGACACTCTTCTCCCAGCCTCCTCATTTGGCTTTTATCTGGCTTTTGAAATGACACTGTAGAGAATGATGTTGGGTTTCACTTGAATGTGGTTCTTCCCCTCCTATCCTACCGTCCATAAAAATTCATCATGTATTCCAGGAGAAAAGTAAGCAATGAACACGCTGCACAAATTCTTTTACTCAGCGTGTACACGTGTGTAACTGACGTTTGTTTTTTGAATGGAAATCATTACTGTTGGCTGCAGTGCCGCAGGCTGAAAACCAGTGATGGGGGAGGCACCAATCCCTTCTTTGTTTGGGTGGGCTTTTGCTTATGAAAAGTCAATTTAAATTTCATTCCAGACTTCCCTGGTGGCAGAGTGGTTAAGAATCCGCCTGCCAATGCAGAGGACACAGGTTCGAGCCCTGGTCTGGGAAGACCCCACATGCCACGGAGCAACTAAGCCCGTGCACCACAACTACTGAGCCTGCGCTATAGAGCCCACGAGCCACAACTACTGAGCCCATGTGCCACAACTACTGAAGCCCGTGTGCCTAGAGCCCGTGCTCCACAACAAGAGAAACCACTGCAATGAGAAGCCCACGCACCACAAAGAAGGGTAGCCCCCGCTCACCGCAACTAGAGAAAGCCCATGCGCAGCAACGAAGACCCAATGCAGCCAAAAATAAATAAATAAAATAAATTTATTTTAAAAAAATTCATTCCAACGATGGGATGAAAAGAACCTTAGAATGTCAAAGGAGAGCTCTTCAAATGCGCCAGGGCTCATTAGGAGAGAGATTTTATTTCCTGGGTTTCAGTGTATTTCTGATAGGGAAGAATCAGAATCACACCTTAGTTAGGTATGTATTTTTTTCTTGAATTTTATTTTATTTTTTTATACAGCAGGTTCTTATTAGTTATCTATTTTATACATATTAGTGTATATATGTTAATCCCAATCACCCAATTCATCCCAGTTAAATATGTATTTTAATTTTTATTTCTTTACTTAGGTGGGTTGAGAATTTTCCAGGCTTTGAGGAAATTAAAGGTCTGATTCTTATCTCTCATCTTATCTGTGGCCCTGGCAGATAAGGGCATGTCTGTGTACCTGAAGCAGGACTCAGAATTCAGAAACCCACAGGGTGAGATGTGTGGAGGCTGACAGGAAGCCAGCCTTGATGCGGCTGACTTGTCCGTCCCTCTGCAAAGCTAATGTGATTTTCATAACGTCTAACATCAGCTTGAGAAACTGAACATTATTAGGTCATAAAATGTTGTTAGGCAAGCTAATTGAACACTGTTAGCTGAGCAGCCAGAAGAACACACAATTTGTATTTGACTGCTGTGAATGCTGAGGGCTTAGCAGAATGTGCCACTGCAAAATATGCCTCTTCGGAGAGTAAGAATTATTTTGAGCTGTTTATTTTAAAGAACTGCAGGCATAGAGGAAGCTCTGAAAACAGAGTAGAAGTTATCCATTTGTAAGGGAAATCTTACATTTGTAAAGAAAATTTACATGAGAAAAGGGGTCTGTATCAGGAAGACAGCTATTACACTTCTTCATCTGAGAGACTTATCTGCTTGATGCAGCTGCCTTTGTTTACCAAACATTTCCTCTTTTCACCTTCTGGTGAATTGCCTTCCCGGACCTTTAAGCCCCAGACCCCATCCCTTTTCTTAGCTCAGGATGGAATATAATCCTCAATCTTCTGGCCACCTTTTTTTTTTTTTTTTTTTTTTGTTTGTTTGTTTGTTTGTTTTTTGGTTTTTTTGTGTGGTACGTGGGCCTCTCACTGTTGTGGCCTCTCCTGTTGCGGAGCACAGGCTCCCAACGTGCAGGCTCAGCGGCCATGGCTCACGGGCCCAGCCGCTCCGTGGCATGTGGGATCTTCCCGGACCGGGGCACGAACCCGTGTCCCCTGCATCGGCAGGCGGACTCTCAACCACTGAGCCACCAGGGAAGCCCTGGCCACCTTTTAAGTGGGGCTCCTGTATGTACACAATTTAAAATTTTTTTCCTCTAGGGCTTGATTCCACAGAAATAATCACTATTAATAAACAGGGCATATCTCTTGTCAGTGTTATCTGAGTTGGTGAAGGAGGTCATAGTAAACCATCTGCTGGAGGTGATATCCAGTCACTGGCTCCCACCGCTTGGCATCAGCTATATTAGTATTTACTGAGGTATATGCTGTCTTCTGTAATCACACAAAAGCACAATTTCATCCATAAAAGACATTTTTGAGGAGAATTTCAGGAAGTTTTGGTTACTTTATATGGTTTGGGGTTTATTTTCTGGTAGTGGAGTGAGAAGCATTGAGTAGCAAAGGACAGAGAAAGAAGACAAAAGAAACGACATTTCACAAGCATTTACTGTGTGCCAAGCATAGTTTAAGCACAGCCCACACTGAAACCCAGGAAAATATGTCAGCCTTTTTATTTTTACGTTTTACCTACCACCTAAAACAACCGAGTTGTAACAGAAGTTTACTTAGCTTTGAAATTGGTCCCCCCAAATCAAGGACATTAAATAAAATCTCTCTCCTAATCAGCCCTATAGTCTATAGTCTGGTATGTGTCTGAGGAGCTCCCTTTGACATCCTAAGGCTTGCCTTATAGTTGATCCTTTATTCAAAAGTAGTTAAAGCTGAAGTGCTCAGGTGTGCTAGACATAACTTAACTTGCATTGGTTAAGCTGGTGAGTCCGTTCATTGGAGGTCTGGTAAGAGAACCTCTCCTGTAAATTGCAGAGTTGGAGTTCAGTCCTAAGCATTCTGACTCCAAACACCATGCTCTTAAGACACTTAACTATTAGACTATGCAGCTCTCTATGAGAGGAGATGTTTCCAGAACTGAGAGACTAGGAGGAAGGGGCAGGAATGACTTCTGCCAAATGAAGGGCTTTCTGGACGGTTCCAGCACGTTCTAAATCACTGCAAGTTCTCTGAAGCCTCGTGTGGTCAGGGTTTCAAGGGGTCTTTCCAGAGGGGCACATGTGTATAAGCAGGTCTATAGGGCCAGCTGGGCTCAGACGGGAAGATACACAGTGCCTCTATCATATTGTTTTGGGGAATGGGATCTTTCTCTAAAAATAGCTTTTCTCCACTGATGCTAGAAATTTCACTGCTAGAAAATTGTTCTTTTGAAGAAATTCCATTTTATTTTACTTTATTATTTATTTAATTTTTGGCTGCGTTGGGTCTTCGCTGCTGCATGTAGGTTTTGTCTAGTTGTGGCAAGCCGGGGCTACTCTTTGCTGCGGTGCATGGGATTCTCATGGCAGTGGTTTCTCTTGTTGCAGAGCACAGGCTCCAGGTGCACAGGCTTCAGTAGCTGTGGCTCGCGGGCTCTAGAGCGCAGGCTCAGTAGTTGTGGCACACGGGCTTAGTTGCTCCGCAGCATGTGGGATCTTCCTGGACCAGGGATCAAACCCATGTCCCCTGCATTGGCAGGCAGATTCTTAACCACTGCACCACCAGGGAAGTCCCGAGGTTCCATTTTATTTTATTTTATTTTATTATTATTTTTTTTGCAGTACGTGGGCCTCTCACTGTTGTGGCTTCTCCCGTTGCGGAGCACAGGCTCCGGACGCACAGGCTCAGCGGCCATGGCTCACGGGCTCAGCCGCTCCGCGGCATGCGGGATCTTCCCGGACCGGGGCACGAACCCGTGTCCCCTGCATCGGCAGGCGGACTCTCAACCACTGTGCCACCAGGGAAGCCCCCGAGGTTCCATCTTAAAAGACAGGCTTTCTATTAATCAAGTGAAGCTCTAGTAGTTAGAATGGACTGGGTAAATTTTAAGATGATTATCCCCTCTCCCTACCCCAACCCCTCCAGAAAAATTTGGGGTCAGCAACTTGGCCTCCCATCTTATGATATGATCAAGAATATCTTTATTCTTTTTTTTTGGTTGATGTTAAAAGAGCACACTTGCCCCAAACACCTGAATACTCTGATGATAGGAATTTCAGAAATAGACATTTGAGAGAATATAATCAGGTCATATTGGTTTTTGTTAATGGTCATTTCTAACCTTTTTGTTGTTGTTTGCAAAAAAAAGAAAAAAAGAAAAGAAAATTGACCCAGAACATAACCACTAGAAAAGAGATAATATGATACAGATGGACATTTTCTTTTAAAAGAAACTAATTTGTGAAAAAGGGAAAGACTTCACTTCTTTTGAGTTTTTTTCCTCTTATACAGGGAGATGACTGTCTTCATCTGTAAATGCCCTTCTTAGGCCTGTTTCTTTGTGGTAGACAGAGTCAGAGATTAGACTTTGGGGTCTTTACTGGGTTAACAGTAAGGCTTGGGATCATGCAAAGCTTTTCCTCGGGACTCACAGTTGCAGACTCTGTGTCTCTGGGAGGTCACATAGAGGAGCCATGCCCACCTGGCCACACAGGGCAGCTTCCATGCAACTTAAACCAGAGAATTCTTTTTTGTGTGTGTGTGTGTGGTACATGGGCCTCTCACTGTTGTGGCCTCTCCCGTTGCGGAGCACAGGCTCCAGACGCGCAGGCTCAGCGGCCATGGCTCACGGGCCCAGCTGCTCCACGGCATGTGGGATCTTCCCAGACAGGGGCATGAACCCGTGTCCCCTGCTTCGGCAGGCGGACTCTCAACCACTGCGCCACCAGGGAAGCCCTAAACCAGAGAATTCTTAATGAACACAGAGGACAAAGCCTTCTTCAAATTCTTGCTTTAAATTCTGTTTGGCCCCTGCAGGAACCCAACCTTGAGGATACTTAGAAATTCTGTTAAAGGATTTAGCAAATAGCTTTTTGATTAAGATACACAAAGCTTTAATTCCCTGTGGAAATGGGGGGGTGGGGAACAGCTTCTATTGTTGTCTTTTATTTGGAAAAAACCTTCTCTTTTAATATGCCAAATGCCAAATCAAATGAAATCTACATACAGGGATTTAGAATGATGTTCTTAACTATCAATCTCAGATGCTCAGGGCCTGAAACTTTTGGAGGCTAATAAAACACTCACCTCTCAGAAGGTGCCCATGCAGTGCAGTGGCAGGGAGGCTGGTGGGCAAAGGCTTCCGGGCTCTGTGCTCTGAATCTTTGTGGTAAAATAATTTCTCCGGGAGAACTGGCCGCAGCTACCCTGAGTCTTGGAAGAAGTATTTCCTCTTTTTGTAGCCAAGGGAGGTAAATAATCTTTTAACTTATTGCCCTAGGGAAAAAAAAATGCGGTTTGCCAGTGGTTAAATAAATCTGGTGTATGTCACTTAGTTAACAGGCATCTGGGTGACACCATCCTTGGCTCTGACTCAAGAGAAAGGAGGGCTCTGGGCGTTCAGGCCACTCCCAACTATTTACTCTAATTATGCTGCTTTTCTTGTTAAGCTGCAGATTATGGATATGATGTAAGTGTATCCGGATTTTTCTAAAATGTCACTTTTGGGGAAAGGAAAAGGATCGAAGAATAAAGCATATTTTCTTGGCTTCTGTAACTGGTTCAATCACTGCTTGCATTTTTCATTAGGAAATTGGTAGTCTGAGGGCGTACTGAAGCTGCAGATGTGTTTTGTTTGCAGTGCACAGTGTTTTCTAGAGTTTGAATTAATTTCCATCATTTAAAAATCAAGGGATCTTACACAGACATCAGATTGTTGGCTCCTCATGAAAAAATTCCCAGATCAGGGCTTTCCTGGTGGGAAGGGCCATGTCATGAGACGTCTTTTGTGAAGCCACAGTGTCCAAGATGATGTGCAAAGCACATAAGACTACTGCTTTCCTAGTATTTTGTTCTGCTTATCCAAACAATGGCCTAATTTAAGTGGAAGGAAACATTTTCTATGGCAGCCATTCATAGATAGTTCATACATAGATAGTGTAGAATTGGTAATCACATTCTAATGTTATAAATTGTTTTATGACATTAAAAAACAAGCTAACTCAATTCTATGGTATATATAGGAGACACACCTAAATCAAAGAGATTATGGCACCTCCATACAATGGAGTCTTCTGCAGGTGAGAAAGGAATAAAGAATATCTCTAGGGCTTCGCTGGTGGCACAGTGGTTAAAAATCTGCCTGCCAACGCAGGGGACACAGATTCGAGTCCTGGTCTGGGAAGATCCCACATGCTGTGGAAGCAACTAAGCCCGTGTGCCACAACTACTGAGCCTGTGCTCTAGAGCCCACAAGCCACAACTACTGAAGCCCGCGTGCCACAACTACTGAAGCCCGTGCACCTAGAGCCTGTGCTCCGCAACAAGAGAAGCCACTGCGATGAGAAGCCCGTGCACCGCAACGAAGAGTAACCCCTGCTTGCCGTAACTAGAGAAAGCCCGCGCGCAGCAATGAAGACCCAGTGCAGCCAAAAATAGATAAATAAATGTATTTTTTTTAAAAAAAGGACTATCTCTACATACTGATGTAGAGTGTTCAGCAAGATAACTTCAGTAAAAAAAAAAAAAAAGATGGGTCCAGAACTATATTACAGTATGCTACTTTTTGAGTAAGTATTGGGCTATACTCTGCAGGCCTACAAGGCCTGCACTTGCTCAGCTTAGACCAAAGAAAGAGCCTGGAGTCAGCAACAGAGTCATCAATGGTTTAATGGATGGGGGATCTTACACGTCTGAAGCAAGGTCCTGGAGTGACATCCCACTGTGTGCTGCAGCCTGTGGGCAGCACATGGTGGCAGTTTTCACACCCAGGGGAAGGGACTATTGCCAGTTATGGGGGAATTGACATTAGGTTGGTTCATTAGTTACCAGGGAAACCAGCAGAGGGGCATGCCCCTCACTGTCCCTTTGGTAAGAACAATCTCTATGTAAAACAACTATACCCCAATTAAAATAACAACAACAACAATCTCTAGCTGGGGCCTGGGGCAAGTGCACAGGAATGTCAGTCATGTGAGTAAGGTATAGATGAAGCAGACACTGGTAGGGCAGAGGATGTACAGAAAGCAAGAGAACAGCCATCTTTAGTGGTCTGACCATACAGTAAGATAGGGTGTATGTGTATGTATGTATCTACATGTGTGTATCTATATGTATATATGGACAAAGATTCTTTGCTTGACCAAACTTTACTCCAACTCCCCGAACCCTCTCTTCAACAAGGATTCTTTCTTGCAAAATCTAGTTGTAGCAAGAATCCTGCTAAGTCAGTTTAGGAGAACTCCCCACAGCATGCCTGATACATATGCTAAATTACCAGTCTCTTTCTCAACCACCCCCAAAATTTAAGTAGTTTCCAAGCTTCTGGAATATGCCCCTAGGTTTCATTTTGAGGCTCTAGACCCTTGGTGGGATTTTCACCCTCCCCAGAGGAAGAAAACTTCTTTCACATTTTTTTTTTAATTGAGGTATAGTTGACTAACAATGTTGTGTTAATCTCTGCTATACAGCAAAGTGATTCAGTTATACATATATATACATTCTTTTTTAAAATACTTTTTTCCATTATGGTTTATCATAGGATACTGATATAGTTCTTTGTGCTATACAATAGGACATTTTTGTTTATCAATTCAATATATAATAGCTTACATATGCTAACCCCAACTTCCCACTCCATCCCTCCCCCAACCCCCTCCCCCTGGCAACCACAGGTCTGTTCTCTATGTCCGTGAGTCTATTTCTGTTTCGTAGATAGGTTCATTTGTGTCACATTTTGGATTCCACATATAAGTGATATCATATGGTATTTGTCTCTTTCTGACTTACTTCACTTAGTATGATAATCTCTAGTTGCATCCATGTTGCTGCAAATGGCATTATTTCATCCTTTTTTATGGCTGAGTAGTATTCCATTGTATATATGTACCACATGAGAAAGAGTACTTCTTTAGGATGACTCCTAAGGAAATCATAAAAGAGATCTACATGGCCCAAATAGCAACTTCAGACTCAGAAAGAATTGGATGGGAGATAGCTGGGATGTTTGATCCACTTAGATGGACTTTGGAAACACCAAGATGGTTGTTTGGTTGCTCCTAAGTCTATCTCTTGACTCACTGTATATGGTTTACATACACATGACTCAACATGGAAAGGACAAATTGTGGGATGTATTAGACAGATGCATTTTTTCTGTGTTTACAGAGAAGGTTTTTACATATCTTCTCACAGGAATGGAAGCAATTGCAGGATGAGACACTCCAAACTTTAGGAAGTGTATAGAGGACTTGGTAAGCATTCAAAGAACATGTTTACGGGGATTCCCTGGAGGTCCAGTGGTTACGACTCTGCACTTCCACTGCAGGGGGCATGGGTTTGATCCCTGGTTGGGGAACTAAGATCCTGCATCCTGCATGCCATGTGGTGTGGCCAAAAAATAAATAAATTAAAAAAACAACAACAAGAAACAAAGAACATTTTAAAATATATTATTTATTTATTTTTTTGGCTGCATCTGGTCTTTAGTTGTGGTATGCAAGATCTTCATTGCCGTGCGTGGGCTCAGCAGTTGCAGTCTGGAGGCTTAGTTGCCCCAAGGCAGGTGGGATCTTAGTTCCCTGACCAGGGATTGAACCCGCATCCCCTGCATTGGAAGGTGGATTCTTAACCACTGGACCACCAGGGAGGTCCCATAGAACATGTTTAAGGCAAATAAAATGGTTGGGAAATTTGACGCAGTCCAGGCCTGGAAACTCTGAACCAATCATAATGGAATATTAGGAGTTCCTTCCCCATCTTCATACAGGATCTGGAATTTGTTATCTGACTTAATCTTTTTTTAAAAATTTATTTATTTATTTATTTTTTTATGGCTGTGTTGGGTCTTTGTTTCTGTGCGAGGGCTTTCTCTAGTTGCGGCAAGTGGGGGCCACTCTTCATCGCGGTGCGCGGGCCTCTCACTATTGCAGCCTCTCTTGTTGAGGAGCACAGGCTCCAGACGCGCAGGCTCAGTAGTTGTGGCTCATGGGCCTAGTTGCTCTGCGGCATGTGGGATCTTCCCAGACCAGGGCTTGAACCCGTGTCCCCTGCATTGGCGGGCAGATTCTCAACCACTGCGCCACCAGGGAAGCCCTCTGACTTAATCTTGATGTCATAATTCAGGAACTGCGGTGGTAAAGTACTGGCTCTCCCAGTTTTCCCTCTGCAGAGCCCCACTGTGCAGGAATGCCATTAATTTGCCCATGGCATAAAATCCTAGCTAATCCTTCAGAGGACCAGGCTTTGTCTTAGAAATATTTTCCAGTGGATAGAAAAACAGCTCTTCCTGTTTTATGGCTCACTGCAGGCTCTGTCCCTGAGAGTGTCCGTGGAACTGCTGATGCAGAAGTTTATTTCAGTGAGGCGGTATTAGGCAGCTGCTATGAGGGTGAGACTGACTCCCCCTGCTGAGTCTATGACTAATCACGTTATCCAAAACTTTGTTCCCTTTCTTGTCCCACCCATGTATTCCCCTCAGGACTGAGAAGTATCAAAGAAGTGGGGGTGGGAGGTGAAACCAAGCCCCTCCACATCTCCCATGTCTTGTTTATAGAAAAAAGGAGTTAGTCTCTTAGGCCTTTCCCCAGTTCCAAAAGCAGACTGAAAAATGAGGGAATGCAGAAACAAAGGAAAAGCGGTTAAACAAGAAAAGTAATGATAGTTGAAACAATGTTCAGCGATAAAACAGAGTGCTAGTCCCACCTCAAGGGATTTACATAACAACCTGATGTATATCCTACCAGGTGCAGGATGGTGACTACATGCTGACCACAGCATGTAGAACCCAGACTGGTTGGAACCTGATGATTAAAATTCCCTCAACATCACCCTGTTACCTCACCACCAACCAATCAGAAGAAATTCCACGAGCTGCAACTCTCACCCCAAGTGATGCCCTGAAAGCTATTGAGGAATTTGGGTCTTTTGAGAAAGAGCTGCTCTTTCTCCTTGTTTGGCCTTGCAATAAACCTGTATTTTCCTTTGCCACAGTCTGGTGTAGGTAGGTTGGCTTTGCTGAGCAGCACGCAAGAGGTCCCAAGTTCAGTTCCAAAAAAATGTTGGTGATTACGAAGGGACAGCTGTCCTGAGTGAGTATCTTACCCTTGGCCCATAGGCTCCTGGCCGGTGGTGTCACTCGGATCCTCTCCAGCACTGCCGCAACAACTCTCCCTCACACATAGTCCTGAGCACTTGCTGCACACCATCATTGTGCTTGCAGCAGACCATCACTGGCCCATGGCACTTTCGATTCCATGATGAAGAAAACATTTCTAATACGTGGTGGAAGCTCATGTGGGATGACACCAGCATATTTTTCCCTACTGGGTGGCCTTGATTGGATTTTTCTTTTTGGGGGGTGGGGGGTGGGAAGAAAGGCAAAAGACTTGGTCATCTGATTTTGAGTGGAGTGCCGCTGTTGCAGGAAGGGGGACCAAGAGTGGGCTCCTATCTGACACTTGGAAATAAATTGTCTGAGGAGACACACTTGGTGACAAAGCAAGAGACTCTATTAAGAAGGGGCACCCGGGCAGAAAGCAGGAAGGTAAGGGCACTCAGAACTGCTCTGCCACGTGGCTTCAGTCTTGAGTTGTATGGTAATGGGGTTAGTTTCCAGGTTGTCTCTGGCCAATCACTCTGACTCAGGGTCCTTCCTGGTGGCATGCACATCTCTCAGCCAAGGCGGATTCCAGCGAGAAGGATTCTGAGAGGTTGGTAGGGCATATGCACTGGCATCTCCTCTCTGCTTTTGACCTTTCCCGAATTCTTCTGGTTGGTGGTAGCTTGTTAGTTCCTCGTTCCTTACCAAGACCTCCTGTTTTAAGGTAGCTCATGCAAGTGGTTACTATTGTGCCTGGCCAGGCGAGCAGTTACAGTCAGTGGTTCCCCTAACAATTCCCCCCTGAGAGACTTCATTCTCAAGATACTTGTTGGGAATTGGGGCGGAGGTCTCTTCTCCTGTAACTACTTCTGAAACAGGAGGGAAGTGTGCAGGGCACAATCTTTAAAAGAATGACATAGCCCAAGAACATGACATAAACTGATTAGAACCATATAGGTCCAAGATGGCGGACCAGTCGACTTCCACTAGACCTTGAGCCTCAGTATATGCTCATTGTAACACATCAGCAAGCTAAATGACACACCCACAGGTGCCATGACAGTTCCAAGGCCGACCATAAGGGTCAAAAAGTGGGCAGGGGCCCAATTCCTGGAAATCTCCACCCCTTCCCCAAAGTAGTTGGAATACTCCTCCCACTCATTAGCCTATGAAATTACCCACCCCTATTAAAAACTGACACCCCCATAACCTGGGGCCACTCTCACCTTCTGAGATGGCCCACACTCTGTGGAGTGTGTTTCTGTCTAAATAAATCCACTTCTCACCTATCACTTCGTTTCTCACTGAATTCTTTCTGTGAGGAGACATCAAGAACCTGAGCTTCGTTAAGTCCGGAGACCAGGTGTGTAATCTCAATTAAAAGACTGTGGGTTCGGGCTTCCCTGGTGGCGCAGTGGTTGAGAGTCCGCCTGCCGATGCAGGGGACACGGGTTCGTGCCCCGGTCCGGGAAGATCCCACATGCCGCAGAGCGACTAGGTCCGTGAGCCATGGCCGCTGAGCCTGCGTGTCCGGAGCCTGTGCTCCGCAATGGGAGGGGCCACGACAGTGAGAGGCCCGCGTACCGCAAAAAAAAAAAAAAAAAAAAAAGACTGTGGGTTCAACTCCCAGTCTGAGTTGCATGGTTTCACCACTTTAACTGGATTTTCCCTTCCGGGTTGAGGAGTACATTGGCCATTTGGCACCACTTGAGTGGTAACTGGGAAACTCCCTGTTAGACCAAGGCTTGTTTGCACTTCTGTCTGGAATGGCAGGTAGGAAACTTTCCATTCTAGTGCTAGGGAACTTGCCACCCTGAGAAGCTGCTGGATACGGATCTGCCAGTTTTTCTGCCTCTAGTAATATTAGCCATGAATAGAAACAATTGTTCTATTCCATCTTGTAGTCCCCTAGCATGTATTTTGCAAAGCTGGGAGATCTTCAGCTATGTTCCCATGAAATAAAAAAAATGGTATTTTATCATAACACTGCTTACCTTCAGTACTCCTTGGGATGTGGAGAACAACAGCCCCTAATGGCTCTCTAAATTATAACAGCATCTTTCAACTAGAACTGTCTTGTAAAAGGGAAAGAAAATGGGATGAAATTCCTTATGCATAGGCTTTTTATGCTATTATATCAAAGTGAGCCTTTTGGAATTGCTTTGGCTTTTACCTTGGGTGTGTGTGTGAGTATCTCTGTACATGAGTCTGAATCCTGTTTTCTCTTCCTGGTTTTGACCCTCATTAGGGGGTCCTGGTTTGCGGGGAGAACCCACTGGTGAGAGAGAAAGGAACTGAAAGGATTAATCATTCTCAGAGACACTCCTAGTACTGACCCTCATTAGAGGGCCATGGTATTGACCTTCATTAAAGGATCCTGATAACTTGCATCAGGCTGTTGAATGTTCTCCTAGGCTCATCTGTGCACTTCTTTGTAAAGTCCAGTTTTAGCAAGAATCCTGCTAAGTAATTTCACCAAAACCTCCCGCCCTCCGTATTTGACCACCCTGGATATCTGATCAGAACCCTCATTCTGAATTCACCCTCAGGTGATTCCTCACCCTGGCCTGTCTTCAGCAAATCGTGTTAGGTGGGTTTTGCCATAACCCTCCTTATTCCTGATGTTTCTTCTTAGTAGTTTTCCCTTCACTGTCCCCCCTCCTGCTCCATAGCTGTAAGTTTCCCCTTGTCCATGCTGTACTGAGAGTTAAGTGCAGTCTCTCCTTCACTGTGAAGTCCCAGCTGGAGAGGTTCCAGTACCTTTGCTACGGCTCTGAATAATGCCTGTCTTCCCATTTTAACAAGCTGTCAATGACAAATTAACCAGTCAATCTAAGAAAGAAGTGCAAATTTTTATTCAAGCCAAATTTGAGGATTATAACCCAGGAAGAGCATATCAAAAAGCTCGGAGAACTATTCCGTCCATTAGAAGTCAAGGCACAGTTACATAAGTTTTTGAGACAGAGGGCTGTACATCAAATGACGTTTATTGACAGTTTATATGATCCAGATCTAAGCGTCATCAATGGTGGGCCATGTGACCCCTTACAAGATAAAGGAGGAATGTTATCTTTGGAGGAGTTGTCTTGATGCTAGGAGAAGGTTGCTCTTTTTGGTTGAACAGGTTTGGTCGATGCATGATATCTATACAGTGGACGGTGCGGAGAGAGGAGACCAAAGGGCAAAGAAGAATAATTTTTTTTTTTTTTTTGCCACTCCCCGCAACATGCGGGATCTCAGTTCCCCGACCTGAGGGATTGAACCCGGGCTCACGGCAGTGAAAGCACTGAGTCCTAACCCCTGGACCACCAGGGAACTCCCAAGAATTCCTCTGTTTAAATTTTTCTTGTCTTGCCATAAAATATGGATTTTATTTCACAAAGCATCGCTGAATGTTCTTCTTCACGGCAGCACCGTAAGGGACACTGCGACACCTTGCGGCCAAACTGCAGTGTCGCACGGACCTCAGCACCTGGAGCGAGTGCAGATCTCGGAGTCTCATGGAACGCTGCACCTTGGCTCCCTAAGTGATACTTCCTCCCTACTGGATCGCCCTGTACCTCTGCTCGGTACAAGGGGCCTTCCCCAGGCACTCTTTGGTGAGTCTTTGCTTTGCCTTATTTTAGTCGGATCCCTGAAACTTCTCGACTCATCTGTGCAATTCCTCTAGAATCCTGTTCTGGCAAGAACCCTGCTAATCAGTTTCACTAGAACTTTCCACCCTCCAGAACTGATCACATTAGATATCTGATCAGGTTTGGCATTCTCCAGCCCCCAGGATGAGTCTGACCAGCCTGTTGAGTGTTTAGAAGAATTCGGTTGGATTGGTTTAGTCAGAAACACGCCTTTTCATGATGTTTCCTCCTCATAACTTTACATCCACTGCCCCCGACCCTGCTCTTGGCTGAAGTTCCCACTTGCCCATGCTGTATCTGGAGCTGACTTCAGTGTACTCCCAATCGTAGAGGTCCCTATCCCTAGGGCTACGGTCCTGAATGAAGCCTGTTTTACTGCCTTAACAACTGTCATTGAACTTTTTTGTTAGAGTGACACTGCATACCACACTGTAAACTGCATTGCTGGCAACAGGCATCTATGGCATCGCACGTGTCCCGTACTTGGCCCGGTCCGTAGGTACTGCAAACCGCTCCTTTCGCGGCACTGGGCACAGCACTCTCAGGAAGAGCGAGAGGAGGGAGCTCAACTTTCTTTCCGAGCTCCCTAAATTTTTTTTTCAGGTAAAAACCATGTTTTCCTTTTTATTGACACCTTTTCCACTCTTGGCTGCTACTTTGGTAATAATTAGGTCCCCACCTCTCAAGAACACTGCATCGGAACAGGCTGAGTATTGCATATAAACACTGCATGTGAACACAGTCTCCAAACCAGGGCTTTCGGAATAACAAGAACAACATAACTAGGAATAAATAATAAGAACAGCAAAACCAGGAACAAATAACAAGAACAGCAAAACCACCCTTTCTCTTCACTTACAAAGGAGTCACTCAGAGGGGCTTCCCTGGTAGTGCAATGGTTAAGAATCCACCTGCCAATGCAGGGGACACGGGTTCGAGCCCTGGTCTGGGAAGATCCCACATGCTGCGGAGCAACTAAGCCCGTGAGCCACAACTACTGAGCCACGTGCCACAACTACTGAAGCCTTCAAGCCTAGAGCCCGTGCTCTGCAACAAGAGAAGCCACCGCAATAAGTCCATACACCGCAACGAAGAGTAGCCCTCGCTCGCCACAACTAGAGAAAGCCCGTGCGCAGCAATGAAGACCCAATGCAGCCAAAAATAAATAAATATATATATATTTTTTAAAAAAAGGGAGTCACTCAGAGGGTCCAAAGCTCTGCTTTCCAAACGTAGAAAACCTGGAGCTCAATGTAAAACTGGAAACCAAAATGTATCAGAAATGAAGCATAGTACAATACTTCCTCAAATACTCAAGGTCTGATCATCCTGCCTCTTCTACAAGGAATGGCCCCACTCCAGCATTTTTAAAGGAAATGCTATTTCTCTTTCTATTTCATTTTCTAGCTGGGTATAAGATCTACTAAAAATGATACAATGAATCAGAATAAATCAGCTCAGTCACAAGAGATACTCCTAGATAATGATTTTTGGTTGCTGAGATTATTCAGCACATTATTTCAAAGTGGCAAAATTCACGACAGGGCTTCCCTGGTGGCGCAGTGGTTGGGAGTCCGCCTGCCGGTGCGGGGGACACGGGTTCGTGCCCTGGTCCGGGAGGATCCCGCATGCCGCGGAGCGGCTGGGCCCGTGAGCCATGACCGCTGGGCCTGCGCGTCTGGAGCCTGTGCTCCGCGGCGGGAGAGGCCAGAGCAGTGAGAGGCTCGTGTACCGCAAAAAAAAAAAAAAAAAAAATTCAGGACAATCTTAGAGAGAATTCAAAAGTGGCAGCTATACTCGCTGATAGGTTCACGCGAGACACATGTACATACAACCCCATTTTACAGTGTATATGTCAAGGGGCCAAGACCCCTGATCGGCACCACAAGTTATTTTGTACATTACAGTGCACAGGACAACAGAGGGAAAGAAAGACCCCTTCTTGGAGAGTTTCTTATCACTCTGAAGGAGGCTAGAGTCCAGCGCCCCGGGGGGTACGACGAAATACCAGTAGTTCAAAAACCTACCCTGGACTTATTTTGAGCCGAGGTAGAAAGACACACAGATATGAAAATGATTGCCATGAAGGAAGAACATATTTATGACACCATAGTCTCCCACAGCTGCTCATGCAGGGCCACCTGGGGAGGTAGCAGGCAAGGTCAGCAGGCAGGGACGGGGTGCAGAGGCAGCGGGACATTGAGCACGTCGGAGCCTTTATGGAGGTTTTCTTGGGAAAGAATGGGCAAAGCAAGGTGTGAAGCTTCGACCTGCAGTCCCGCAATACTTGCAACTTCCCAGTCTTGAGATTAAAGAAAGAACTCAGGGTCAGAGTCAGAGACATCAACGATTTATCCGACAGGGAATCTTACAAGTCAGAGGCAAAGGTCCTGGAGGGACGCTCCACCAGATTCGGCAGGTAGGAAAGCGCAGCAGGCTTTGCTACACACGGGAGGAGGAGGTGATCACTTATGGGGGGCATGACATCAGAGGGGCTCCTTGGTTGCGAGGGGACTGATGGAACACATTCCCCCACAGCATTTTGGGTTAGCAACTGTTGAGAGGGCCGCTGTTTCCTGTTGATGACCGAACAGACTGGAGCCATTCTAGTCCGAGGGCTAGAACAATCGTTAGCTGGGGATTGGGCCAATCACGTAGGCAGTTACTGATGAAATTTTCAGCTTAGCTAACACAACATTGTAAATCAATTACACTTCAATAAAAAAAATTTAACACAGTAAAACAAACAAACTCCCCAAAGATAATGTAAAGGAACAAATTCAGTTAGTCCTTGTTATGGACTGAATTGAATCCCCCAAATTCATATGTTGAAGTCCTAGTCCCCATTACATCAGAACGTGACTGCATTTGGAGACAGGACCTTTAAAGGGGTAATTAGGTTAAAACGAAGGCATATGGATGGGCCTTAACCCAATATGACTGGTGTCCTTATAAAAAGAGGAAACAGGGAAAAACAGTCAACATAAACAGAGGGAAGACTATGTGAGGACATGGTGAGAAGGCTTCTGTCTCCGAACCAAGGAAAGAGGACTCAGAAGAAACTAACAAACACTCTCAATACCTTCATTTGGGACTTCTAGCCTCCAGAACTGTGAGGGGATAAAGTTCTGCTGATTAAGGTAAAAAAAAAACCAAAAAAAACACAACCTTTTAGCTTAGAGAGGTGCCTGGAGGCATGAGGCTGGGAAGCCTACAGGGTGTCCCTTGAGGAGAGGGAGGTTGGGTGTTCGGAGTCCACAGCCTGGGGCACTTTAGCTCCTTACCTGGAGGCACCTAATGACCCAGCAGAGCCAGACAAGCATCCTACTCAGGCGATGACGACCCCTTCACACACCCAGCGCAGAGCTGCTGGTCACCTCCATTGTTTGACCATAACAAGGGCTGGATTCTCACCCAGATCTGCAAATCAAAAGACACATCTCTCTGGAAGATAAGAGCTCCATCCTCAAGATAAAAAATAGAGACTGGAGGAATACCTGTGTAGGGAATCCTCACAAGGGAGGACTGCCATACCTGGACCCAAGGAGCTCGCTTCCTGTGGGGGGCTCCTGTCTGATGTGCAGCAGACAGAATGTCATAGTGACTCAGCAAGGGGGGGCTCCAGGGGACCGAGACCATCATGCAGTATCTCACCCTCTGCTAAACCGTGTAGTCGTCTTTTTTTTTTTTTTTTTTTTTTTTTTTGCGGTACGCGGGCCTCTCACTGTTGTGGCCTCTCCCGTTGCGGAGAACAGGCTCCGGACGTGCAGGCCCAGCGGCTATGGCTCACGGGCCCAGCCGCTCCGTGGCATGTGGGATCTTACCGGACCGGGGCACGAACCCGTGTCCCCTGCATCGGCAGGTAGACTCTCAACCACTGAACCACCAGGGAAGCCCTGTAGTCGTCGTTTTACAAGTAAGACGTACGACATTCTGCAAGAGGAAGATTCCAGAGGCTTAAAAACGCAAAGGTTTGCACCTTGGGAGCCCCTTGGAACGTTGACAGCTCAGGATCTAAAAGAAAGTTCTGTGTTAATGAGTTACACAGTTCACGTGGAAGGAAATGTCAGTTTATAATCAATAATAATACTAGCGGTCCAGTGGTTAGGACTCCCCGCTTCCACTGCAGGGGGCATGGGTTCGATCCCTGGTCAGGAACTAATTCCGAAAGCTGCGTAGTGCGGCCAAAAATAATAGTAATAATAAGAATAAGAATACTAAGAATAGGAATAATACTGAGTGAGGTTATAACTAAATCCTCAATGTATAAAGGAGATGTAAAAGGAGCACATAACTTAGTGGGTGAGCCATGAAACTAGAGATGGGATTTGGGGGTAAATTTGCTACTATCTGAATTTTAATCCAGACATCTCTGTTAACAAGCCATCGGGAAGTCATTTGCCACACATTTCCTCCTTTTCACAAAGAGGGGGCTGGCTCAGTTATTTGATAAAGCCCCTCTCGGGCCTGAATTCGTTGACTAAGATTTACTGTAGTGTCTTAACGCTTTTTCAATGCCACAGTAGTGTGGAACATTAGAGGAAAATCTAGACTTTTAGTTGATAGAGAGCCAGTTGGAATATCAATGATAGGATTTTAGTTTTAGGAAAAATTGGTTTGATTTCTAGCTTGATTACTTTAGCTTTAATATCATTAGATGAGCTTGAGCAAATCATTTAATCTTTGAGCCTAGTTTTCTCACTTACAAAATGAGGCTAATGAGCTAAATGATTTCCGAGTTTCCAGCTAGTCCTAGAGTTCTATTTCTACATAGTTGAATTATTTTATCATGCTGTTGCTTAACTATCATGCTGTGACTAACACTTTTGAAGCTACTAATTTTACGTCAAGCTTTAAAGTCTATAGTTTTTTTAAAAAAAAAAATCAATTTATTTATTTATTTATTTTTGGCTGTGTTGGGTCTTTACTGCTGTGCGGAGGCTTTCTCCAGTTGCGGCGAGCGGGGGTTACTCTTCGCTGCGGTGCGCGGGCTTCTCATCGTCGTGGCTTCTCTTGTTGCAGAGCACGGGCTCTAGGCGCCCAGCGTTCAGTAGTTGTGGCTCGCGGGCTCTAGAGCGCAGCCTCAGCAGTTGTGGTGCACGGGCTTAGCTGCTCCGCGGCATGTGGGATCTTCCCGGGCCAGGGCGTGAATCCGTGGCCCGCTGCACTGGCAGGCAGATTCTTAACCACTGCGCCACCAGGAAACCCTTAAAGCCTATAGTTTTTATCTTTGGAAAATATTATTTGATCTTCAGTATGTCCAAATCAATTTAATAAAATCACCTTAAAACAGGGGAAAAATACCTTTCAGCTTAGGATGGAGAGGCAATCATACAGCTAGGTAAGGGTGAGGCAGGGCCAGGTCCAGCAGGGGATGTACAGAGAGCAAGAGAGCAGCCATCTTATGAGGCCTGATCATACACAGCGTAAGCAAGGGTAACATGCTGAAAAAAAAAAAAAACCAATAAAACCTGAGACCTAAACTCCCCCTGTGCTCCTGTCTTCTGTCTTCTGACAAGGTCAGCGATCTTCCACATGGCCCCGTGCGTCGTGCCTGCTGGCTGTGCCTTCGGTCTTTAGGACCTGGAAAGATTCACTGAATAAAGTGTATATATATTTTTTATATATTCTACTGTAATCCTTGGTGTCAGAGGATGGCAACATCAAACTGAGCATTGAAAGCACCAATTTCAAAAGTAAAGAAAAGATACACTGGAAAATGTAAAAACAAATGGAGACGATATTAGTCAAACTAAAGTGAATGATTGGAGGATGACAGCTCTCTCATAAAAACGACGACAAAAACAAACAACCTATCACTGGAGAGTTTGAATAGCTCTTTAGCTTTAGGGTTGTTTCCCAGCTGTGTAAAACCTGATCGAGGAGAGTCTGAGGATCTTAGTACCTCCTGAACCTTAGGAGGCGGGCCATGCCGGCTTCTCCCAGGCAGTGAGCCATAGCTCGGAGACCATGTTAGAGACCCCTTGACATTAGTCGCTCTTTTATTTTCTTTTACTTAAAAAAATTTTTTATTGGGGAACTCCCTGGTGGTCCAGTGGTAAAGAATCCGCCTTCCAATGCAGGGGATCGGGTTCGATCCCTGGTCGGGGAACTAAGATCCCACATGCCGCGGGGCAACTAAGCCACGGAGAAGCCCGCGTGCCGAAAGGAAGATCCTGCGTGCGGCAAGGAAAGATCCCACGTGACAAAGATCCTGCGTGCCCCAACGAAGATCCCATGTGACAGAGATCCTGCGTGCCGCAACTAAGACCTGACACAGCCAAATAAATAAATAAATAAAATAAAAATTTTTTTATTGGACTATAACTGATTTACAATGTTGTGTTAGCTTCTGCTGTACAGCAAAGTGAATGTTATACATATACGTATATCCACTATTTTTTAGATTCTTTTCCCATATAGGTCATTACAGAGTATTGAGTAGAGTTCCCTGTGCTATACAGGGAACTTATTAGTTATCTATTTTACATATAGTAATGTGTCTATGTCAGTCCCAATCTCCCAATTTATTCCTCCCTTCCTTTCCCCCGTGGTAACCATAAGATTGTTTTCTGTGTCTATTTCTGTTTTGTAAATAAGTTCGTTTGTACCATTTTTTTAGATTCCACATATAAGCGATATCCTTATCCTTCTTCTTCTTCTTTTTTTTTTTTTTTTTGTGGTACTTGGGCCTCCCACTGTTGTGGCCTCTCCCGTTGCGGAGCACAGGCTCCGGACGCGCAGGCTCGGCGGCCACGGCTCACGGGCCAGGCCGCTCCGCGGCATGTGGGATCCTCCCGGACTGGGGCACGAACCTGTGTCCCCTGCATTGGCAGGCGGACTCTCAACCATTGCGCCACCAGGGAAGCCCCCTTATGCTTATTCTTATCCTTCTCTGTGACTTACTTCACTCAGTATGACAATCCCTAGGTCCATCCATGTTGCTGCAAATGGCATTTGTCACCCCCTTATTTTCTGTCTTTGATATAAAATCCTTAAGGATAGTTTGAATTCTCTCTAATCTAGCAAATTTCCTCAGTCTCTATCTCCTCCTCTCCCCCACCATTTCCCTCCATCGGGTGTTCACCACGCACACAGTCAGTGAGTGCCTCTGCCTGCTCTGAGCAGCTGCCTTGCAGGGACTGAACCTGGGCCATGGTAGTGAGAGCCCGGAATCCCAACCACTAAGTCACCAGGGAACTCCCCTAGTAGCATCAGTTTTATCTTTCCAATTCTTTTGCATGCTAATAAATGGCAGCAATGGGAATTCCCTGGCGGTCCAGTGGCTAGGTCTCAGCGCTTTCACGGCTGTGGGCCGGTTCGATCTCTGGTCGGGGGACGAAGATCCTGCAAGCCTCGCAGCACAGACAAATAAAGAAAAAAAAATGTGTCAGCACTTGATACATTGATTAGGTGCTGTGTAATCTCTCTCTCTTTTTTTTTTTTGGTTCATAATTGATTAGTTTTGACAAAAGGTCAATTGATGACTGCAAAGAACATGAACTGATAGAATGTAACATTCAATTTTATGCACATATTTTTCTTTTTGCCAAAAAGTGGTGTCCTATTTCTCTTGAATACCATGTATCACCTCAGTATTTAACATTTGGTTCAACTGAATACAGATGGTTACTGTTTAACAGTATTTTTTAAAAGTGAAGTATAGTGGATTTACAATATTATTGTATGTTAGTTTCAGGTGTATCGAATAGTGATTTAGTATTTTTACAGATTATAGTCCTTTTTTTCATATAATCTTTTATGAATTGGTCCACCTCTTGGGGACTTTTGGGGATAACTGGAACCAGTTGCTCCTTCCCCCCTTTTCATTAACCATTGAGCTGTTGGTCTCCAATGATGTGACCCCCTAAATCCCACTGGTTTGGGGGACAAATCACGATAGTAGCAAGGCAGACAACAGTGGCGATCTATTCTATTCTATTCTATTCTATTCTATTCTTCTTTTGGCCGAGCCTTGCGGCACATGGGATCTTAGTTCCCCAACCTGGGATCGAACCCGTGCCCCCTGCAGTGGAAGCGTGGAAACCTAACCACTGGACCGCCAGGGAATTCCCACAGTGGTGATGTTTTAGACCTGAACAGCCATGTTCAGTGGGCCATGATTTCCTGAGAAGGAGACCCACACCTGGACCCCAGGAATGGTCTGAGACCCTTGAGATGGCGTCCGGTGGTGCACTCTCCCCGTACTCCGTGAAACAGGCTGGATGTGGACAGAGCAAAGCGCAGAGAAAAACGGGACATGGTTTACTGGGTGCCCCAGAAGCACAGAACGTTCTGGACCCAGGCACTTTCCTCTAAATGACTCAGATGGCCCCACTGCCTATCAGACTCAACTCTCACTAGGACGGTAGTCACTCCTCATCCCCTCAGACGACCTTTTCCAGAAACTGATGAGTTCAATTCCCTATATACCCGCAGGTGCTCTATCCTGGACCCTGGGTGCTTGCCAACCAGGACACATATGTGGAGTTCCCCCGGGCAATGAGTCCCAGACACTTACCCCTGACCCCAGCTTTGTACAGGTATCACTGACAAATAGAAACTGAATATACTTAAAGTGTACAGCTCTATAATTTGATATACACATACATTGTGAAATGATTACCCAACCAAGCTAATTAACAGGATCATCCCCTCGCACAGTTACTTGTGTTTGTGTATGTGTACTGACAACACTTACAATCTACTCTTTTAGTAAATTTCAAGAAAACACAGGGACTTCCCTGGTGGCACAGTGGTTAAGAATCCACCTGCCAATGCAGGGGACATGGTTTAATCCCTGGTCTGGGAAGATCCCACATGCCACAGAGCAAAAAAGCCCGTGCGCCACAACTACTGAGCCTGCGCTCTAGAGCCCATGTGCCACAACTACTGAAGCCCGCGCGCCTAGAGTCTGTGCTCCGCAACAAGAGAAGCCACCACAATAAGAAGCCTGTGCACCGCAACGAAGAGCAGCCCCCATTCGCCGCAACTAGAGAAAGCCCGCGCACAGCAACAAAGACCCAATGCAGCCAAAAATAAATAAATTAAATAAATTAATTAAAAAAAGAACAAAATACAGTATTAACTATAGTCACCATGTTGTACTTTAGACCCTCAGAACATACTCATCTTTTTTTTTTTTTTTTGAGCAGACAATGGTTTATTGCAGGGTGAAGCAAAGAGACAGGCAGCTCGTGATCAAAAAACCCGAACTCTCCAATGGTTTTCAGGGAAGAGTTTTTAAGGGCAAAATTTGGGGTGATGGCTGCAGGGTGCATGACTGACTGGTTGGTGGTGAGGTAACAGTGGTGTCCAGGAATCTCAATCATCAGCCTCCTGGTTCCGACCAGTCTGGGGTCTCAGCCTATAGTAACCATACTCCACCTGGCGGGGAGGGGGGCTTAGTTCCTGCAGAACAACTCAAAGATAAGTGTCAGATTGTTATGTCTATCCCTTGAGGAGGAATTAGGACTCTGTTTTATTGCTACATTTGTTTCTTGACTGCTTTTCCTTTGTTTTTGCCTTCCTTCACTTCCCTAATTAGTAACTTCTTGAATCTACTCTTTGAAAATCAGGGAAAGTCTAGGAGACTACAGCCTTTTTCTACAAACAGGGAACGGGGGACATGGAAAGGCTTTTGTACCCTGGAGGGCCCCACAGGGTCCTGCTCAGTTTCAGAATGCCTTAGTGTCACTCCAAAAGTCTGTGGCTCCCACTGGGTGGGTCCCCATCAGAGAGATAGTAGAATGAATACCTGTGTGCGTGCGTGCGCGCGCGCGCACACACACTCACATACGTGCACACACACAGCCCGCTGCCCTCCACTGCTCCCAGGCTGAACTCGGTGTTTCAAACTTAAACTGCCCTTTAAGGCTGGCTGGAGATCTTCTGCCCCTTTAAGAGAAGACCCACGGGGTAGGAAAAGACCAAAGAGCCAAAAGAATTACCATATTCCTTTTTTTTTTTTTTACCATACTGCCCTCCTGCTGCTTCGTAATGGCTCTGTCTACCAGAGTTCAGAGCACTAGGATGGACATAGTCCCCCAAAGAATGAGAATGGACTCATTCCTTGGTCAAAGCGAGCACAACTCGCCTTTCTTCAGCCCTGGAGGCTACAGAATTAAGCTTTGGGATTCCTGATTAAGTTTGGCCCCTGCAGGGTTCCCCCAAGATCACCAAGAGCCCTGAGCCCAAGTACAGGATTGGGCTGCCGGTGGCTAGGAAGTGAAGAGGAATTTTAGGCTGCTGGCTCTAAATAGGGATTGCAGAATTTGCTGGACTGTGAGGGGGAACTTCCTTTGGGCGGTGGTTCGCCAGTAGCCCGCGGTCAGGTAGCACCCAGCACCTCAATCCTGCTCAGATGCTGAGGTTCTCTGAGGTTCCTCTGGCCTCCCTTCCCCACCCCTGCCAGACCATGATGCGTGACCACATTTCACCATGATTTCCCAGGTTTCACAGCCTTTGCTCAGATCTCTGATGCTTGAAATGGCGTGTGACTGACTACTCTCCGGGTCTCAGGGACCTAAAGGTCTGGGTACGCTCTTCATTTCCCACCTGGAGCAAAGGGGCAAGAGTAGTAACAACTGCAAAGCCTCTCCAAGATGGGCTTGGTAAATTTCATCCCTAGGGCAGCTCCTTAAAGCCTGTTGGGGACACCCTGTTTCTTTAAGAAGAAAAAAACTCAAAAGCCAACTGAATTCCAAAGGAGGCTCAAATGCCCCTTACTGTTTTGCAAATGACTCTCTTAGCCTGAGGTGGGTCTGCCTGTGAGACTGGCTGTATCCTTCTCCTCTTTGAGTCCTGGGGGGTCTAAGGAATTGAGTTTGGGGTCTCTGTGGGGAGGTGGGTCTGGCACCTGAAGATTCACCCAAAAAATCATTAGCTACCCCTTTGGGCAAAAAGAGCGGAGCCTGCTGTTGAACTGCCGTGTGCCGGTTGCCCGAGTCCTGCCAATTCCCCATGGTTCGCCAGGTGCCCGCGGTCCACCAGGTAGCCGCGGTCCACCAGGTGCCCTGTCCATGGTCCACCAGATGCTCATGGTCCATGAGGTGCCCTGCCCACGGTCCACCAGATGCCCACGGTCCACGAGGTGCCCTGCCCACAGTCTACCAATTGCTTGAGGCCTGCTGAACTGTCATCCTGCAGCGATGTAATTGCCACGCTGAATCTGCCCTCATCCCCTTAGCTTCCCAGCCCTTCTTTGCTTCTCTACACACACCTCCCCGTGACTCACTATTAGCGCAAGTTCGTGTGACGGATGCACAGTGAGGCCAAACAAACCGAAATGTCAGTTTGGAGCAGAGAAAGGTTTATTCCAGGGCCATGCAAGGAGACAGAGCTGTACCCTTTGACCAGCATCTCCCCATTTCTAACACCCTTGGCCTCTGGCAACCACTGTTCTAACGCTCTGCTCCTATGAACTAGACTTTTTTAGATTCCACGCAAAAGTAAGATCACACAGAGTTTGTCTTTCTGTGTCTGGCTTATTTCCGTAGCATAATGTCCTTCAGGTTCATCCACATTGTAGCAAATAACAGTACTTACTTTTTTTTTTTTTTTTTTTTTTTTTTTGCGGTACGCGGGTCTCTCACTGTTGTGGCCTCTCCCGTTGCGGAGCACAGGCTCCAGACGCGCAGGCTCAGCGGCCATGGCTCACGGGCCCAGCCGCTCCGTGGCATGCGGGATCTTCCCGGACCGGGGCATGAACCCGTGTCCCCTGCATCGGCAGGCGGACTCTCAACCACTGCGCCACCAGGGAAGCCCCAGTACTTACTTTTTTTTAAACCCTGAATAATATTCTATTGTATATATCTATACACCACATTTTGCTTATCCATTCACCCATCGATGGACACTTAGGTTGTTTCCATCTCTTGGCTACTGTAAATAATGCTGCCATGAGCACTGGAGTGCAGATCTGACTTTGTGAGATATCATTTCCTCTGGATATACACCTAGAAGTGGGATTGCTGGATCATATGGTAGTTCTGTTTTTTATTTTTTATGGAAACTCCATTGTGTTTTCTAGAATGGTTGCACCTACTCACACTCAAATTTTTTTTGAAGGGTTTAAGGACTTCTCCACTTCCCATTAGAAAAGTCCCGGGCTTCCCTGGTGGCGCAGTGGTTGAGAGTCCGCCTGCCGATGCAGGGGACATGGGTTCATGCCCTGGTCCAGGAAGAGCCCACATGCCGTGGAGCGGCTGGGCCCGTGAGCCATGGCTGCTGAGCCTGCGTGTCCGGAGCCTGTGCTCCGCAACGGGAGAGGCCACAACAGTGAGAGGCGCGCGTACCGCAAAAAAAAAAAAAAAAAAGGAGAGAACTCCCCGTACTACTGCTATGTTCCTGAATAAGACACGTCTTGCCACTTAAACAATTTTAGGCTGGGAAATCACACTACTAACACCTGACAAAAAGCAATGCAATGCAGTAGCCATCAAGCAGCAAGCTAGCCAAGCACCAGAGGTGCCCTTTAGGCAGTGGTTGCTGCCGTTGGGTCCCACTGATGCGCCAAGCAGTCCAAGGACCTACCATCTCCGTCTGGTGAAACCAGTCTGCCATGCAGTGCCAGTTGTTCTAAAAACCTACCCTGGATTTGTTTTGAGCATAAATAGTAAGACACACACACAGCGAAAATAACTGTGATGAGGAAGAAGTCCTGTACTAATTTCACAGTCCCCTAGAAACAGGAGGGCCACCGGGGGAGACAGTCTGCAGGATCAGCTGGAAGAGAGAGGTGAGCGGGGGGCAGGGTCCTTTCTGGAGGTTTTCTCCAGAGGGAATGAGCAAGATAAACCAGAGCAGGAACTATGACTGGAGAGTCTGAACTAGGAACCCTGGACCATAACGTTGGTCATCAGTAGTCTCACACCTGGCCCTGCAGTGATTAGGGCAGGGAATAGAGTCCTGGACTGCAGAGGTCTGATAAAAGGATCTGCCTGGGTAGGGGGTATGGACTCTGAATTGGTTTGCTTGCATATCAAAGTTTTGCTGGCAGGCAAGTTGCTTGTTATCTCTTGGATGTAGTTAATCCTGGAGAGTGGGTTCCCAGTGTCCACAGGCTCCAAATGCCAGAGAATTAGGAGTACATTCAATAAGATAGTACAGTTAATACAATTGACCCTGTGGCACTCGAGCATTTCTTAGAGGCTTTGGCGGTAAGGATGATACCTTAGTCATAGTAGATACGAAAAATGAACAAGTTCTAGAAACCTGCTGTGCAACACTGTGTCTACAGATAAAAACACAGTATTGTATACCTGACTATCGGTTAAGAGGGTGGAACTCATTAATGTTCTTACCACAATAAAATGAAGTATAACAAAATAAATATAACAGTAGGGAACTACGTTATTACAGTATTTTATGAGGCAAACAAGCAGGAAGTGGATCACTAACATACCTATCAGTAAAATTAGCAAAAGTTTGAAAGGTTTGTTACTTACAGTTTACCAGGCAGGGTAGAATATAGCAGGATCCCAGCGGAAGTAAGCTGCTAGCTCTGGAAGGCAGACACCCCGTGGGTGATATTGCTGTAAATGATCCCGGAGACGTTTAGGGGAGGAGTAGGGGAGGCTGCTATGAGTGTGGAGCGACACAGCTGGGTTGAGTCCGAGGGGTAATTCTGCATAAGAGCTTGAGAAGGACGCTAAGTCTTTAACAGTGAACTCCTGGGCTGGGGTGATGCTATCTGCGGCAAGGTCCTTTCCAACAGTGAGCCAAAATCCTTTTTAAAAGGTGGTAAATCCTCTGTACCCTGGTTCATCTATTTTTTTTTCTTTGCGGTACGCGGGCCTCTCACTGTTGTGGCTGTTGTTGGAGCACAGGCTCCGGACGCGCAGGCCCAGCGGCCATGGCTAACGGGCCCAGCCGCTCCGCGGCATGTGGGATCCTCCCAGACCGGGGCACGAACCCGTGTCCCCTGCATCGGCAGGCGGGCTCTCAACCACTGCGCCACCAGGGAGGCCCTGGTTCATCTATTTTGATGCTGGAAAGCCCCACGCAGGGCTGCCAGGCAGCAGATATTCTCTCTGCTCTCAGGTCCCTGGTGGTCTGGACAAGTTGTTCTGGCAGTCTCAGGTTCAGGTGGGGAAGCAGCCCCTCAGTTTCTGAAAAACAACAGCAATGACAACAATGACCACCACCACCAACAACAACAAAATGACTCCAGTTCTGACTCCAGTTTGTTATTCACTGTATGGTCATGTACAAGAGGTTCTGAGGTCCATTTAGGAGCAAATACCCATAAATGGTGTTTCCAAGGATGCCAAAGTTTTCATCCCTACACCCTCTTCTCCAAAAGCCTCTTGAGTCGGGCTCCTGTTCCAGAGTCCATCATCAGAACTCTATTTCTCCACTGCCTAATTTATTTTAGTTTAAATTTTAATTTAGCTAATATTTTAAATAGAAAAAATTCAGATAACTCATAAACCGTAACATAATAAGCACCAGTGAAAAATTTCACTCTCTTCACCGTCATCTTTCCCATTTCTCACAACCTCAGCTCTGCCATAAATGATTTTATTAATTTCCTGAGTTTCTTTGTGAAAATACAATTACTGTATATATTTATATTCCTAGTTCTCCTTCTCTAACACAAAATTATTATGCTTTGCTTTTTTCTCTCAATATATTCTGGAGCTCTTTCCAAATAATATTCAAATGTCACCAGTGAATTTTTTAAAAAATAGGGTCTATGGAATTCACATCAGCCTCTAAATTCTTCCTTATAGCAACTGTATTCCAATGGAATACTTCTAATATTGTTGCAAGTCAACCAGTGAAAACATCTGGGAGCTTAAATAGAGGAAAAGGTTCAAGAATATAGTTCTCATATTGATGACTTCATCATACAGAAAGCCAATAGGAATTATTGTTTTTTTTTAAGTTAAAACTCCATAGAACATAAGTTTTGTAATGATTTTTGAGCTAAAGAAAGGAACAAGGGGACTTCCCTGGTGGCACAGTGGTTAGGAATCCGCCTGCCAGTGCAGGGGGCACGAGTTTGATCCCTGGTCCGGGAAGATCCCATGTGCCATGGAGCAGCTAAGCCCATGCGCCACAACTACTAAGCCCACGTTCTACAGCTGTCGAGCCACAACTCTACTGAGCCCAAGTGCCGCAACTACTGAAGCCCGCATGTCTAGAACCCGTGCTCTGCAACAAGAGAAGTCACTGCAAAGAGAAGCCCACTCACTGCAGCGAAGAGTAGCCCCCGCTCACCACAACTAGAGAAAGCTCGCATGCAGCAATGAATACCCAATACAGCCAAAATACATAAATTTATTTTAAAAAAAAGAAAGGAACAAGTGTTAGGTTAATAACATTTTTGGCCCTGATAATTACCAGAAGTTGAAAGTAATTTTTTTGAAGGCTACAACCTATGTTTCTGCTAGCAAGAAAAAAAGAAGGAAAAGAAAAAATGTGCAGGCGGAGCAAAAGAGGGGAAGGAGAGAAAGAAAAAAGAGAAAGGAGTAGAATATGGTAAAAACTGGTCAAGAATTATTGCAAACTATGCCAAACATGTCCCAGCTTTGTCTTTGTATGAAGGTGTATTACAGGTGTTCCCACAGACTGTAAAAGTGGACTAGAGTTGACCTGATTAGACTGAAGGAAGAATCGGGTGGGAAGACTAGAAGGGAGATGTTAAATCTCACTGTGCATAATTTTAAATTGATCTGGGGGAAAATGTTATGATATTAGAAGTGTAGCTGCTTGCCCTGGTGCCATGCCTTTGCCTACATCCGCTCCTGACAAGCAGAAGCAACCAGTAAAAACGTTTTTGGTCTTTAGTTCTGGTGGATCGTCTGTATGTTTAGTTAGAAATAGGCTTATATTGCTATTTAGTGATTTGCCAACTTTAGACATTATGCAGTTGACTCGAAAAGGCTGGGGTTGGGGCGCTGTCTCCCCCTGTGCTCTCCTCCCCGTATTTACACTGCCATTCGCCTAGGTGCGCCATATACCTCTGCAACTTTAAGCTATATACTTTAACTTTCATTCCCTTTCACGAATCTCTTGTTCCAACAATCAGAAAGATGAAGACATTAGCACTACTATCCTTTCCTCATCCTTCCTTCTTCTTTTAGATGAAATTTTTGTCAAGGATGGGAAATATCTTACAGTAAAGAATCAAGAACAAGATAAAGTGAATGGAGGTATTTTGTGACCATTTTCATTAATTTTTTTTTTTCGGTACACAGGCCTCTCACTGCTGTGGCCTCTCCCGTTGCGGAGCATAGGCTCCGGACGTGCAGGCTCAGCGGCCATGGCTCACGGGCCCAGCCGCTCCGCGGCATGTGGAATCCTCCCGGACCAGGGCACGAACCCGTGTCCCCCGCACCGGCAGGCGGACCCCCAAACACTGCACCACCAGGGATGCCCCATTCTCATTAATTTTTAAATTGTGACTTGAATGGGGCATGTGGGTGAATTCTCTTCCCTTAAAGATGACATTATACCCTTTAAAGAGGTAAAATGCCAAGCTAATGGATAAAAGCTTCATAATGATCTGACTTGTGAATAGGTAGACAGGCACAATAACAGAACTTGGGGGAAATATAATCTAAACTCTAAACCTATGGAATCTAAATTCTTTTATGACTCAGGAATGAGATCTAGGTTTTCCCTATAGCCTTCTCCCTTAAGACATTAGCCTAATGTTAGCTTACACAGCTCACAAAATACAGGTATTATTGGAATGCTTTCTGGACATAAAAGAGAAGCTTTTATTCTTCCTTTGAAGAAAGAAGGATATGAAATAACATATACATAGGATCATTTTTCTCCCTGAGGAGGGAATGCGATACGTATAATCCCAACCTTGATTCCTAGGGTCCTTTAAATAAATATTTGCTGAATGTATGGGTTTAGATCTGTAGTGGATTAATAAAGGATTGGGGGGGGGGGAAATTACAACTTTTAGAGCTTCATCTTGAAGATAATTAAACTCTGTCGAAAACGCACCCATTGCCACTTGACAAAAATCTGGTCTGGAAGGACTGCTAATCTGATGCAGGATGGCACTTCCTCTAATTTTACATGATAGTATCATGTTGGGAAAAAATGCAGCCAACCAAACTAAAATGCAATGGTTTCCTGTACCTTAGTATTTTTATTTCATACTTAGTGAAAGAACAGTTTCAGACTCAGATACAGACTATTATGTATCAATCTTGTGCATGCATAAAAAAGGGAAATATAAGTAAAATTGGTTATGGTGTTCCCCAAATTTCTTCACTTTCCAACTTTTCTAAATCACTTTTTGAATCAGTTGTTGATGGCTGTGGTTTACCATACAGTACTGTCTTTTGTGCCACCAAAATTGTTGGTGGTGTACCAAGCCTTCAAAAAGTGCTCCACTATCAAATCCAGGATTTTTTCCAAGCTGCAGATCCTATTCCTCAAGTTTTGATGCCAGCACTTTCTTGATCTATCCTGAAGAGTTCAATGGATGGTTTTCAGCTAACATCCAGGACTCATTTTCCTTCTTCAATGATTTTTTTGGGCTAAAACTTAAGAGCAGTTGTAACTGACTAACCATACCATCAGGAATAATAACTATGTAATTTCACTTTTTTGGCGGGGGGGGGAACGTTAGGCTTACTCTTTAACTGTTCAGATATAGGTTTCCAAAGTGCATTAAGAACTAATGTACTTGGTGAGTAATTCAGAGCTCCCACGGTTTAATAGCTTGTAGCCAGTGCCGTATCTCCCTTTTGTAAGTGCTGGAAAAATCTCTTTTTGGTCTTGGGAAAATCTTCCCTCTTTTTCTAAGAAAAACTCCCTTTAAGTCTGAGAGACTCCTATGTCTCTCCCTCCCCTTAATTCCTCCTCCTGTTAATTCCCTCCTCTGAGGGTTGTGGGCTTTATTATATTAAAAAATGCACTTAACTCAGTTGAAATAAGGACAATGTGAACAGCTACATTCAAGTTTCTATGTGTGGAGGGAAGGACAACTAGGTTAATAGCCACGTGGCCAATATCGAGACCAGTTTGTAAAATGCACCCCGATTTCAGAGATGTTCAAGAGTGAAAAATGTGTGTCTTAGCATCTGTGAAATACATCATGTCATGGTGGCTGGGTTAACGGGTGATGGGTTTTCTTTGATCCGTTCCAAGGTTGGGATTTGGAAAGGGCTTGCCTTAAAAGAAATCAGTACTTCTTGGTGTGTTTAAAAAATCTAAAGGGGTTGACGAACGAACAGTTGCAACAGCCCTCATTTAAAGCAGGGGAGAAAGTTGTAACAGGGGGAAAGATGTAGTGGGGGAGGCAGGAGCTGAGAATTACATAAAGAATGGAAACTACGGATGCCAAAGCAATGGATGGGTTTAAAAAAGGGGAGGGGGACAATGTCACAAGCGCACCAAAAAAGCATAATGATAGTTACGGCAAGAGCCAAAGAGCAAAGTAGCTCATGTTGAGATTATTTTTACGTAAGACATAAACTCTCCAACTGGAGGCCCTCTCCATTTTAGGTACGATAATTTTTCCTTATCACAGATTATTATGATATATTCAGTACTGTGATTGATTTAGGTTTGTATCCATTATACACAAAACTGTTTTTGCACACCACTATACTTGTAGTGAGTGGTACAGAATATAATTAAATGACTGAGTAGATTCTGGTCAATATTCGGAACCCTTTCATATGCAATGCAGGTCTCTGAATACCTAACTTCTTTAAACCTCACTTTTCTCATTTGTCCAAGGGGGTCATAATAGCATTCGTCCTAAGATCCTATAAAGGGTTGCCCTGAGTATGAATTGCAAGAACACACACGTAAACCTTAAACACGGTGCCTACCACAAAGTACGCGCTCATTAAACAGCAGCTTTTGTTAGGCGCACCTCATGCGGAAACACACGAAAACAGCGCGAACGACTAGCTCTCTTAGCTCCATTTTCTACAGTTCCTATGTGGCTTTGAATTGGCAAGCAATTTCTATTTGGTCCCTCAAATGCTAAAACCTTGATGTCTATCCTGCGCTATAAGCCTAGCCATTTGGGTTGGAACACGTTTGATTTCACAAGCTCCGGACTGGGGCCCTGACCCCGGAGGAAGTGTTCCCTTTCAAGATGTGGGGAGGGGACAGCGCGGCGGGAGGAAGGGTACTCCAACCACCAGGGGCGGGGGTGGGCAGGGGGCGGTCCCGTGGCTCCTGCGTCAGAGGGGCCCCTGTTTTCGCACCTTCGTTGACGTCAAACCTTAAGGAGGGCTGCAACGCTACATTCCCCGTGGATGTCTACGTGGTATGAGTCGTGACTCGGGACCCGGGTCCTGCGAGTGACGCTTTCGCTCTGCTTATACTCCCGCACTGGCGGGAGAGACGGTGGCTCCAATTTCTGGCTCCGCGGGCGGCGGGCGGCGGGCGGCTCTCTGGACAGCCCGGGGGTCTGGGCGTCGTGGAGGATCCGGAATAGGAAGGGAGCGTACTCCCTGGGTCCTTGGCCTCCACCCAGGCCGGGAAGGAATCAGGGCGGCTTCCACCGAGGTGAGAACGGCCGCAGGGCGGATTGGGGGCGGGGCGAGCGCGGGAGGGGCGGGGCCGGGAGGCGCGCAGCTGAGGAGACGGTCGCGGGCTCCGAGCGCGCGGCCGGGGGTGGGGCCTGCTCGCCTAGTTCGCGGGGTGACTTCTTCCTCCAGACGGACGCGTAGACTGCTCGCCCGGCTCCAGCGCCCGGCTCCAGCGCCCGCCTCGCAGGTCCTTGGCTTCCCCTCACCCCGAGTCCCTTTCTGCCCCTCCTACGTGAGCGGGGCCGGCGTCTCCGGGCCGAGATCGAGGTGGCTGGGGCGTGGGTGGAGGTGGCGCGCAGGCTGCCTTGCCAGTGTGTCGGGGGCCCCAGGTCAGAGGGGCTCGCGGACTAGGCCTTGGGCTGGGGCTGGGGAGGAGGCGGCCTGCGGAGGACGGATTTAGGGCTTTGTACCCGCGGGAAGTGCAGGGGCATCTATGGGGCCGAGATCCGGAGCCACCTGTCCACAAATCCCTTTCCCCCAGTGCCCTGCGTTGTGTCCAGCTGTCCCCAAATCTAGCCTTTACCGGCCTCTGGCGATCAGAATTTATTTTGGAGACGTTAGATTTTTGTGTTAACAATCATTTTACTATTGTCGTGCAACAGTTGTGTAAATCTGGTCAAATACGCCGTTGTTATCACGTGCTCCTAAGGCCCTTTCCAGTTCCTAACATTTTCCGGCGCGATGAATCTGGCAGCGCGTGGAAGCGATACTGACTCTCACGGAACTAAAACGTTTTTTACCCCTTCAAATTGAATTTTGTTTACCTTTGTTTTTGTTTTTTACAGCAATTATGTACTATCGGGGGGAAAAATCGCTGAAAAAGCTATAGCAATCTCATCCTCAAGAGAGAGTCACTATTAACAATTTGGGATACATAAACAGATATTCGTGTTAAATAAATGGGGTGCTAATGTGATCTACTGTTTAATACATGAAGGACTTCTATATCAATGCATAAACATCTTTCCACTGCCTTCTCAACTTGCACTGATTTGGACCCAAAGCCTGTAAAGCAAGAATTTTCTTCTCCCTGAATCTTGACCAGTGGCCAACCTTAGCAAAGAAACTCCTAAAAGATTTAATAAAATATCACTGCAGTGGCCAAGATGTTGGATAGAAATAAGCTGAATTCAGGGTAACAATCATTTTCTATGAAGTATTGTTTGCTCTGCTTAATAATTTGAGGCAATGTTTTTTTTTAATTGCAGTTTTCAAACCATTAGTGAATTGTGAGATTAATGTAGTGGATCATAACCACTAGTTTCATAAGCCAAAATAAGATAACATAGAAAATATCAGAATGCATTACCTGTAATGAAGATATTGTTTTGTGAAACTTTTAAAGTGTGCATGTGTGTGTGGTGTGTGCATGTGTGTCTACATATGCTGGGTTGTGATATAAAATGTACTGCTTCCCGTGTGCCATGCTAATCAAATTTGAAAGTCACAGTCACTAAGGTACTGTCAGCACTCATCGCAGAAAGGGAGGGAAAAAAAAAAGAATGGGAGCGATGATGCAATTAAATTTAACAATAGTTCTACTTTTTTCTTTCGAACATGTGACAGTGTTTATTGTAGCGAATTAGATCTTAATTATTTGTTTTCACCTAATATTAAAACAATCAATTAGCATTCCTGAAAATACAGAGAGAAAGCCTTTTAAAGAAGTTCAGAGGTTAAGAGCATAAACTGCTCAGATTGACCTAGGGTCAAATCCCAGCTACACTGGTTATTTGTGTGTGACCTGGAACAAGATAGTGCTTCTCTATGAACTTCAGGTTCCTGATGTGTAAAGTGGGAGTTACTGGAACACCAACCTTATAAGGCTGTTTGATATTCAGATGAGATAATGCATGTGAAACTGTTGATTTAGTACCTGCACAGATTAAGTACTCACTACAAGTTAGCTATTAAGACTGAATGGAGGTATCCAGGATAATTCTTGTCGCCAGAGGTAAACCCATAGAAGGTGGATAATCCAAAAGAGTGGGAAATTGAAAATTAGTTAATAATGTTATAAGGAAAGGGACACTGAATTAAGATGGTCTTTTAATATCATTTAGGCATTGTTTTTGAATGCTCCCCAACTGTTCTTCTATTGCTAGAAAAGTAATTTAGATTATCTTATTCAGTAGACCAAATGCCCTTCTACTGTCTTTACTTATTTATTATTGAGCTGACGTCTCTATTGTCAAGCAACTGAAAAATATTTCCCACAGAGATTCTGGGTTTTGTTAGCTCTTATTCTGTACCACTGTCAGCTTGAGAAACTCACACACTTATAATTCAAGGCACTTCAAAAATGTGTTTATTTACCTCTGCAGTAGGTACAGATCTCAGGTATGCAAGAAATAGTCCTTAAAAAAAAAGGACCTTATTTCTATTTTGAGACAGTTCTGCTGAAGTTATCTCAGGCATTTCAAAGATCTCTCTTCACTGGCCCAGATTGGTTTTGCAGTTTTAAATGTTACATAAACCAATGAAATAAGAGTGTAAGCATTGTCATTTTTCATAGCACTTTATTTTTATGAAAAATAAATCAAATGCTTTGGCCTCAAAAAAAGGCTGTTGCAAAAGCCTTTAATTGGGTATCACAACTGTAAAAGGTTGGGGGAAATCTTAAACATTAATTGTAATACTTCTCTCAGTATTGAAAATGTCTTTAAGTTCTTATTCTGTTTTAGAGGAACCAAAATGGAAATGTTACCGAACCGAACTTGGGTCTGCTCGCCCGCTGCACAGCAAAGCCAATCTACTGACACCGGGTTGTGGTGAAGGAAAGTACAGCGTTTATTTGCAGGGTGCCAAGCAAGGAAAACAGGCAGCTCGTGTTCAAAAGACCCGAACTCCCCGATGGCTTTCAGGGAAGGGTTTTTTAAGGCCAACATTTGGGGCGAGGGTTGCAGCTCGTGGACTTTCTTCTGATTGGTTGGTGGTGAGGTAACAGGGTGATTTTTCGGGATTCTTAATCATTAACCTTCTGGTTCCAACCAGTCTGGGGTCTGCCTTCTTGTTAGCATGTAGTCACCATCCTCCACTGGGTGTGGGGGGGTCTTAGTTTCTGCAGAAAAACTCAAAGATATGCTTTAGATTGTTATGTGTATCCCTTGAGGAGGAACTAGTACTCTGTTTTACCACTGAAATATTGTTTAAGCTATCATTACTTTTCTTGCCTAACTGCTTTTCCTTTGTTTCTGCATTCCCTCACTTCCCTAATTTGTAACTGTTTGAGTCTGCTTTTTGGAACCAGGGAAGGCCTAGGAGACTAAAGCCTTTTTCTACAAACAAGAAATGGGGGACATGGAGGGGCTTTTGTAACTGGGAGGGCCCCACAGGGTCCTGCTTGGTCTCAGTACCCCCTTTTCTTTGATACTTCTCAATCCTCAAGGGAGCAGGGGTGGGACAAGAAAGGGAATAAAGTTTTGGATAGAGAGGTTAATCATAAACTTGTCAGGGGAGCTTGGTCTTAGGGGGACTTGGTTTCAGAAACTGCTTGAGGGTAAATAATGATGTGTTTATGAAAATATGAAAAAAATAAGACTTGGAACTCTAGCTGTCCTATCCACAAAAAGCCCTCAATGAAACAAAAAAGTCTATCTTGACCTTAAATCAAACATGTATTCATTTGTATGTTTTAAGTTAGATAAAATATTAAGGTTATGTGTGTATGTATTTTAAAAATCATCTTATTGACCAATTTTTAAAAAGTTAACTCACCAACTACTGGGTCTTATCAGATAAGAGGGCTTTTATCTTACACTGATAAAATGAAATAGCATGCAATCTTTAAATATTCTGTTTGGAATTATATATAATCTCATATAGAGGTGCTCATCATATATGGTTAAATGAGAGAGGAGACTATAGAATAGAATGGGTAGTACCATTCCATTTTTGTAAAAACATGGTTAGAACAAAGAAGAAAATATGGCAAATGTAAATGGTGGGTAGTGGAATTACGGCTGATTTTATGCTCTTTATTTCTTAATTTTTATAATTGTACTATAATTTTGTTTTACTTTCATAATAAAAATTAATAAATTAATAAATATAATAAAATTAATAAAAGTCATTTCTTAAAGAAAAAATTAATGTGTGTTTTCCTAATTTATAAGTATAAATGAGACTAAGTCTTTGCTCTAAGGGATACTGACTCTTTGAACTTGGATGTTTTGGGTATTAACTAATTTTCCAATATTCTAGGAAATAGTGCTGAATGGTTTAACAGTTATATTCCTTATCCTATGAAAAGCATCTTTGAGTAGGAAAGAACTGTTGTTCCAGAATTTTCTTAAAGCACTCCTTTAGTACACTGCTTTCCAGAAAATTTATACACTGCCTGAAGATATGGTCTAAATCTTTAGTCTGCTTTTAAATCCTATCATGTCAAAACTCAGTCTACTTTTCTTGCTTTAGTGCCCCTTAAATTCTTAAATGAAAACTTAGCTCCAGGTGAATTTGTCAACTCACTATCTCCAAAAGTATCTTATGCTTTCTTGCTTTTATACTTTGCTTCTTTGTTACTTGGAATAGCTTTTCCTGACAATTGTGTAAACAAATTCTACCCAGTTTCCAATGTCCAGTTAAAAAAACCATATCCACTGTGACATCCCTGGTTCCTCCAGCTAAAACTGAATTTTGCAGCTAAACCTATTTGTACTTATTATATGTGCCTAGGCGTTTCTCAGATACCACCTGATATTTTTGCATTTATTTCCCAACTCCATCTAAACTCCTTGAGAGCAAGAAAGCTTGTCTCATATTTCTCTCTATCCCTTGAAGCTCCTAGCATAGAACCCTGTACAGGGTAGGTGCTAAATGTTTATTCCTTGATCATACAGTGGTGTCAAGTGTTGAGTCCAAGTGCTGAAATTTCTTGTTAACCAGTGATCCTGGGTAGGGGGCTCAACACTTTGCCCACGACAACGTGGAGGAATTAAAAATGGATAATTTGGCTTAATTGTCAATTGATACAGATAGGTGATAAGGAATTGACAGTATTTTTTATTAAAACTAACACAAAAGCTAAGAGTTGTGTAGTTAGTTCAGGACCCAAACTTAAGTTTCTCATGAAGCTCATTTTGGGTTTGATGGCCTCTTTGTTCTTAACCCTACCAGAGGCACAGCTGTGCCTTGCGTTCTTACAGCTACTGTTCCCAGAACCCAGAGATCTGAAGTATTTGACAGTGGGTTATATGCACCATCAGAGTTACTCTGTTCCAGAACATCTTAATTGGTCATGTGGGATTCAGTGCGTCATAGTATGTAAAGTGCTTTGTGTTCAAAAGTTAGTAGTTTTTCTCCTATTACTGGAAACATAATCGTGTCAGTCTTCAAACTTAAATTGTGACGAGGGTATTTAGTTTGGTTAATGGTAGACACTCATAGGGCTTATCATTTTTTGTTAAACAGTGTTATTTTAATTTATAGATGTTTGCCAGGACTAAATATAGCTGATGAAATATCTGACCTTTTCTGCTCAAGGTAAATGATTTGTTACTTCATAAAAATACCAGGTACCAATAGAATTCAGAGTTTGTATAAAAAGACCCATTTGGTCATGTAAAGTAATGTAATCCTGGGCCCCACAGAAATGATCCCTTTAAGAATTTTGTTAGTACATGAAAAATGACGTATTATTGGTTCAACCTATATCAGAATCACCTTGGAACATTTTAAATATGTGTAATATGCATGTGCCTGGCTTCCCACCAGGGGATTTTGATTCCATAAGTTTTTGGGGTTTTAGCATGTGAATTTTTCTAAATGCCAGCAGGTGCTTTTGGTTTATTGTAGCTCTGTTTCATTGTGGCATGGCACTAGAGATGATGAAATGGCAGGTAGTAATGCCATGGGAGTTAAAGTTCATAAGGGTTAAAGATCAAAAAATATTTAAAGTATTTAAATTTTGTGTGTGCGTGTGTGTGATGTTAGACTCATGGTTTCATTTTGCCTTTTATTCAATGAATGTTTTAATTATATTTTAAATAAAGCACTAAAAAGTTTAATGATTTTCAGAGTTCAGGTTTAAACCCTAGAGTTCTCTCAGCCTGAAAATTGCCACATCTATGAATACAACTTAAACTTTCTTTCATTTTGTTGCTTCAGGTTAATAAGTGACGTAAATTAATGGAAAAAAGACCAAATTTTAAGTAAATAATTTCTTATATATTCTTTATTTCAGAAGCTGGTTTAATTGATTTATTTTCCCTATAAGTGAGAAGTCAGAAACTATCAAAATTTCTCATAATAAAAAGTAATGGGTAAGTGAATGTTATGATAGCATTTTGATTTAATGAAGCTTTTCTATTATTGATTTTAAGGCTGCGGTTTCAATTTTTGAACATTGATTTTAATGAATAAACTTTTTCTGTTGCAGAATAATCTTATCAGAAACACTCATAACGTTATAGGATCGTTCTCTTTTTTTTTTCCCGACAGATAAGAGTGTTAAATTAATTAGAATTAAAACCTTGATGAAATTATCTCTTAAAATCCTATTTTCACTTTCACAAAACAGCAAAAAAACTCATTGTATTTAATTTATTACTTAAATTTGTCACATTTTGTGTATGTGAATAAATTGTGTGTGTATCATAATTACTTGGGAAATTAAAAAAATTCTGAATTCTAGGCTCTATTCTCAGATTTACTAAATCAGAATTTTGGGGTATGGTTTTTATATTCAGCCTGGTTTGGAAACCAGTATGTAATGCAGTATGTAATGATGAAGGATTATAGTTTTGGGGAGGAGGGTAGAAACTGGGAAACTAGTCTTTATTTGTAGAGAAATCTTATTGCACTAGTTGGAAAAAAATTCTTCATATTCATTTGGTTTATGTAATTGTCAGAAGAGAAATGTCTTTTGTTTCAGAGGCTGTATTAGTTGCTATTTTGTTTTTTAGCAACTTTGTTGGATAAATTACTTTAAAATCTGCCTCTGTGGATTAAGCAGAAAATAAATGTAGTATCTTTACTCTCATGCTAGAGAATAAGATGTTATATATGACACTGAGAGTTCACATAATAGGGGATTTTGTGTAGAAACATAATGGGAAAATTAATAAGCTTTGTTAAAGTATAGTAAATATACTCTAGTAACAACTTAGAAATAGTAATTTGTCTTTATAAATTGCATACTGTATTCAATACTGAATCACTTTCTGATAACTCTTAACAACTTAGAAAATCAATAAAAAATGTAGTCATCTAGGCTTCAAATACTGGCAACACACTGCTCTTTTAGAAGATGCATAGGTCTCAGAGAAAGACAAATACTGTATGATATCATATATATCCACGTATGTGTGGAATCTAAGAAATAAACTAGTGAATATAACAGAAAGGAAACAGACTCATAGATAAAGAGAACAAACTTGTGGTTACCAGGGGGGAGAGGGGCAAGATAAGGGTAGGGAATTAAGAGGTACAAACTACTATGTATGAAATAGATAAGCTACATGGATATATGGTACAACACAGGGAGTATGGCCAATATTTTATAATAACTATAAATGGAACATACCCTTTAAAAATTGTGAATTGTACTGTGTTGTACACCTGAAACTTACATTGTGCCTCAACTATTCCTCAATTAAAAAAGAAAAGAAGATTCAGAGGTCTCATTGTATTCCAGGCTCATTGATTGGTTCAGTAGCTCATGGTAGCCTTGTCTGTTTTCACAATTATTAGAAATATGAGTGGGTAGGACCCAAGAATGAATTTCTGGTCTCTGATATTATCATAGCTATTTTCCTCATGGTAGTAAGGAATTACTGTGCTTTTGCCATTTTTGTTTTTTTCCAGTTTGAGTATTCAAGGACAATAGCCATCTGACTTTGGTTATTCAATATGCAGAACAGACAAGGATATTGCAGCTATTGCTGTGTGCACTATAATAACCTGGAACAGGTGAGAAGATCCTATTACTATGGTTGTACCACAAAAGACCTAGTCGTAACTTTCCCTTCTTTTACGTTTAATTAAATTCATTTATTCCTTCATTGAACAGACCGTATTGAGAATCTACTAATGGGCAGATACTGTTTACGTTTCTAGGGATACGGCCATGAACAAAATCAGTTTCCTTTATTCATGAAGCTTATACTTTAGTGCAGTAAGACAGAAAGTAAGTAGTCATATAAATTTAGTACATAGTGTGTCAGATTGTGATAAATGTTATGAGGAAAATAAAATAGGGAAGAGTGTGCAATTTTAGGTAGAGTGGCCAGGTAGGGTTAAGGAAGTGACATTTAAGTTGAGGTTTGAATGAAATGCGGGGGCCAGGCTTGCTTATATTTGGGGGAAGAATTTCTGGGTAGAGGGACAGGAGAGCAAGGATAGAGACCCTGAGGCAGAAGAGTGGTTAGCATGCTAACTAAAAGCCAGGAGGCCAATATGGCTGCAGTGGAGGTCATGTGGGGGGTGGATGTTAAGTGACAGGTGAAGAATTCAGAGCATTAGATTTTGTAAGTCATTGTAAGACAAGGTAAGGACTTTGAATTTTATGCTTTGATGCACAGAAGTTTAAAATTTTGCTATAGTTGAATTTGTCTTATTTTCTTTTGTTACTTGTGTTTTTGGTGTCATAAAAATTGCCTAATCCAAGTTCATGAAGATTGATGCCTATATTTTCCTCTAAGAGTTTTATAGTTTAGCTCTCACTTTTAGGTCTTTGATTCACTTTGAGTTAATTTTTGTGTGTGGTATGATTTAATTACATCCTAAAAGCCCTGTCTTTTAAAAATACGGCCACATTAGTGGTTAGAACTTCAACACAAGAATTTGACGGAGGTGGGAGGGGTGGACGCAGTGCAGTCTGAAGCATTTATACTGATTGAGTTTTGGATGTTAAACCAATTTTTCATTCCTGGGATAAATTCCACTTGGTCATAGTGTATAATTCTTTTTATATGTTGCTGGATTTGGCTTGCTAGTATTTTGTTGCAGATTTTTGCATATATATCCGTAAGGTATATTGTCTGTAGCTTTTTTTTTTTTTCTTTGGCTGTGTTGGGTCTTTATTGCTGCGTGCCGGCTTTCTCTAGTTGCGGCGAGCGGGGGCTACTCTTCATTGTGGTGCACGGGCTTCTCATTGTGGTGGCTTCTCTTGTTGCAGAGCACGGGCTCTAGGTGCTTGGGCTTCAGTAGTTGTGACATGCGGGCTCAGTAGTTGTGGCATGTGGGCTCAGTAGCTGTGGCGTGAGGGCTTAGTTCCTCTGCAGCATGTGGGATCTTCCTGGACCAGAGATTGAACCCGTGCCACCTGCATTGGCAGGCGGATTCTTAACCACTGTGCCACCAGGGAAGTCCTCACCTGTCGCTTTTTTTCCTTGTGATGTGTTTGGTTTTGGTATCAGGGTAGTACTGGCTTCATAGAATGAGTTGAGTAGTATTCCTTTCTCTTCTTTTTGTTGGAAGAGTTTGTGAAACATCAAGTATGGAGATTTTGAAATAAGTATTCATGCTAATAGTAGCTGCAGCTTTCTGACCAGGATTGTTAAGTTAGAAGATTCTCAAGTTTTTCTTCAGCTATGGAATTGTCTCATAGGTGAAGCAATCATATAATGAAGCTTCTGCTAGTGCTAAACTGTTTGATCTTTGATGATATCTAAGACAAGTTTATAATATATAAAAATTCTGCTGTTTAGTAGCATTTGTTTTGTTTAATGATCTAATAGTAAACACTTAAATTCATACTAGGAAGAGTTTTTATTATTGTGATTTCTACATCTCTGCCTTTTTAAAAAAGAAATAATTTTTAATGCTGGTTATAAACACGAGGAGGCAGATAATAAATCTCAAGTTCTCTTCAATATTTCTCTCATGATTGAGAAATTATATCATCACTTGAATGGAAAATTATTTGTTGAACTTTTGCTAGTGATAAAACATGTTTATGCTTTAACTACAAGTTCTAGTCAATAAGCATTCAGTATAATTTTTTTGCTTAAGGTTTAGAATAATAATTTTTAGACATTTGGATACTCCTGTACTAAGCTGACCTTTAAAAAGATTCTGTTGATGATAGCTGAGGTAATTTGTACTAACTATAAAAGCTTGAAAAAAAATACACACACACCTATATATGTGTATATATGATTCAAAGCTTTGGTGAACTACTAAGGCAGTGAAGACATATGGGGCCCAGATCTAGCTGAATATTGATCAGAATATTCAACAGAAATAATGGAAGCCAAAGGAAAGAAAACAACTGCCAACTTAGAATTCTATACTCAGTAAATAAGGTGAAATAAAATATTTTCAGGAAACAAAAATTAAGGGAATTTATCACCAGCAGACACTTACTAAAGGAAGTACTAAAAAGAGTTTTTCAGGTAGAGGGAAAATGATTCCAGTTGGAAGCTCAGAGATACAGGAAGGAACAAAGAGCAATGGAAAGGTAAATAGATGGGCAATGTAAAGGAATAATATCTTGTGAGATTAACAACAGTAGCATATAAATTGGAAGGGGAGTAAGTTGAGCTAATACCTAAGGACCTTGCATTGTTCAAGAAGAGAGTGGGGACTTCCCTGGTGGTCCAGTGGTTAAGACTCGGCACTTCCAGTGCTTCCAAGGCAGGGGGTGCAGGTTTGATCCCTGGTTAGTAGAACAAAGTTCCCACAAGATCCCACATGCCCTGAGGCATGGCCAAATAAAAAGAAAAAAGAGAGAGAGAGAGAGTAAAAGTAACAAGTACTTTTGATTGGTCAGGGCTGCATGTTATAATCTGTTACCACTAATAGACTAGGAAAAAGTCTATATAAAATATAGATCTTTGTAGTCTATATAAAATTGGAATAATAAAAAGTAGTCCACAAGAAAATAAGAAAGCAGAGAAATAGGGACACTGTGTAGGCAAGAATAGAATAATAGAACAGATTTAAAAATAAAAACAAGAATTAACTACAACTATATCAGTAATAAATTAAGTGAAAATAGACTTGATGCTTGAATTAAACTATATTTTTTATATATATATATATTTTATCAGAGGTCCTAGTCAGGGAAATAAAGAAAGAAAAAGAAAAGAAAATGATAAAGATTAGAGAAGAAGAAATAAAACTGTTACTATTTGTATACAGTGTGATTGTGCACAAAGAAAATCCTAAAGATATTTAGATGAACTATTAGAATTGATAAGTGATTTTTAAAAACCTTTGGGCCAACATATAAATAAATTGTCTTTTTAGAGTAAATATATATATGTATAGCAATCACTTTGCTGTACACATAAAACTGACATAACATTGTAAGTTAACTATACTTCAATAAAAAATAGTTAGAAAAAAAGAATAAAAAAATTGTCTTTCTATATACAAACACCACATATAAGATGAGATTTGAAGAAGATATTTACAACAGCATCAAAAATCATCAACTTTTAAGGAATATGTATAAAAAATACGTATAAAATTTTTATACAGAAAACTATAAACATTGAGAGAAATTTAAGAAAAATTTAAAAATTAAATGCACACACATACACAAAAGAAAGTGAAAAGGCAAGCCACAGAGAGGAAAATGATACAGATCTTCCTCAACTTATGATGGGATTACATCCTGATTGTAATTTGAAAATATCTTAGGTTGAAAATGCATTTAACACACCTAACCTATTGAATATCATAGCTTACCTAGCCTACCCTAAAAGTACTCAGAACACTTCATCAGCCTACAGTTGGGCAAAATCATTTATGCAAAGCCTATTTTATAATAATTGAGTAGCTCTTGTTATTTATTGAATACTGTACAGAAAGTGAAAAACAGAATTTTTTTTTTTTTTTTTTTTTTTTTTTTTTGCGGTACGCGGGCCTCTCACTGTTGTGGCCTCTCCCATTGCGGAGCACAGGCTCCGGACGCGCAGGCTCAGCGGCCATAGCTCACAGGCCAAGCCACTCCGCAGCATGTGGGATCTTCCCGGACCGGGGCACAAACCCGTGTCCCCTGCATCGGCAGGCAGACTCTCAACCACTGCACCACCAGGGAAGCCCCAGAATGGTTTTAAGTGTATGGGTTGTTTACCCTCCTGATAGTGTGACTGATCTTCCTCTTCCTCTGAGTCCCCTCCCATGGACACAGGTCCAACCTAATCGCTTGCTTTTCTTCCCTTCCTACCCATCCTATGTGTGTATCTTTCTTCCAGCCTTGGTTGTACAGGAGTCCTTTTACCCATTTCCAGTTAGTTTTCAGTGAGAACTGTTCCACATGTAGATGTATTTTTGATATGTTCGTGAGGAGAAGTGAGCTCCACATCCTCTAATATTCTGCATTGATTTGAGCTCCCCTTATGGTTTTCAGATGCATATTTTAGAATTGCTTTATAGAAAGGATATATTAATTTATACTTCTGCTAGGTGTATAATGAATTTATATTGTGACACTCTCACTACCTATGAGTATTACCCATTTAAAAATATTCATTTTCTTCTTACTTTATAGCATATATCCAGTGATCAGCACAGATACTTGACCACACAGAGTAGACAATGGATGGGTACCACTAGTTTGATGGATCGTTTCTTGCAGGATGTACTGAGGCACCACCCATATCATTATCAAGAAAGCAGGTAAAGTAACTGAGTGGAATAATATTAGCACAAAGTTAGTTATATGTTACAGTAAATGTTTGTGTTAATTGTTCTAATACTTCCTAAAGTGAACCTTTGAATCAAGGAATATAATGTGAAATTTTATCTAGTAACTTACCTTTGCAATTATTTAAAAGTTTTTCCTAGCTTAGGTAAGAAATTTCACTCTAAAAGTTACGGACTACACTATGCTTTTTCTAAAGAAAAGTCTTAGGCCAATAAATAATTATATATCATTAAGGTGTTTTGTAAGGATGTCACAGGATTAAACAGGGTAAAAAGGTGGGAGCAAATATAACTTTTACAAGATTAGTAACCAGAAAGTTGGTGACAGTAGCCAAGTAAGGGTGGTTAAGGTAAAAACTAAGTTAATTCCACATGAATGGAACTATTTGCTATTTTGTCAAATAGAATTGGCTCTTTTTATAATTTGTCAGTATCTTGATAGCTTACTCTTGTATTAATTTATTTTGCTTTTAATAAAAATAAATATTTTGATAACATTTTAAAAAGTTAATATCCTATGTTAAAGACGAACTTTGGTAGAAAATCAGATTATGTACTGCGGTGAGTTTGCAGCTACAGCTATACAAGATAAGGCAAAATAGATCATTAGCACATCTGTGCAGAATTAGTTGAGTTCAGCACTAGCAGCAGAAAAAAGGATAAACTTCTTGAACGCTTTGCAAGTCACTAACCTAGAACTTAGTAAATGGTGAAAAAGTTTTAATGGGGAAAAGTCAGGAAAAAAAATATGTGGTTTTTGTAGAGAATGAACTTGAGGACATGGGGAGGGGGGAGGGTAAGCTGGGATGAAGTGAGAGAGTAGCACTGACATACACATTACCAAATGTAAAATAGGTAACTAGTGGGAAGCAGCTGCATAGCACAGGGAGATCAGCTCGGTGTTTTGTGACCACCTAGAGAGGTGGGATAGGGAAGGTGGGAGGGAGATGCAAGAGGAAGGGGATATGGGGACATATGTATACATATAGCTGATTCACTTCATTATACAGCAGAAACTAACACAACATTGTAAAGCAATTATACTCCAATAAAGATGTTAAAAAAATTATGTGGTTTCTTAGCTGGTGGAAAGATGGAATTAGCCTATATTGGGGTCAGTATAAATTACCAGTTTATAGTGTATATAAACAATGTTTCAACAAACATATTTGTACATGCAACTTTTTCTGTGGAGTAGATTCCTAGAATTTGAACTTTGGGGCTAAAATTTATGGACATTAAAAAATATTTTTTTATTTTTGAACTTTTTATTTTGGAATAATTTCAGGCTTACAAAAATTTAGCTGCAAAACTGGTACAAGGAATTCCTGTGTAACTTTTACCTAGCTTCCCCAAATGTTAAATCTAAAATAACCACAGTACAGTGATCAAATCCATGAAATTACATTGATACCATACTATTTACAACCTGATTTAGATTTTGTCAGTAGTGTTACTAATGTCCTTTTTTTGGACCAAGATTCCGTCCAGGACCACACAGTGCATTGAGTTGTCGCATTTCCTTACCTTCCCTTAATCTCGAGTAGTTCCTCAGTCTGTCTTTGATTTCAAGACCTTGACACTTTTTAAGAGAGTACTAGCCAGTTATTTTGTAGGATGTTCCTAAATTTGGGTATGCCTGATGTCTTTTCATTTTGTTGATGGTCTCCTTTACTGTGCAAAAGCTTTTAAGTTTAATTAGGTCCCATTTGTTAATTTTTGCTTTTGCTTCTATTGCTCTAGGAGATGGATCCAAAAAAATATTGCTGCGGTTTATGTCAAAGAGTGTTCTGCCTATGTTTTCCTCTAGGAGTTTTATATTATCTGGTCTTACATTTAGGTTTTTAATCCATTTTGAGTTTATCTTTGTACATGGTGTTAGAGAATATTCTAAGTTCATTCTTTTACATGTAGCTTTTCAGTTTTCCCAGCATCACTTACTGAAGAGACTGTCTTTTCTCCATTGTATATTCTTTCCTCTGTCATAGATTAATTGACCATTAATGCATGGGTTTATTTCTTTTTATTTATTTATTTATTTATTTGGCTGTGATGGGTTGTAGCTGCAGCACGCAGGATCTTTCGTTGCAGTGCGTGGGCTTCTCTCTTGTTGTGGCACATGGGCTCCAGAGCGCACGGGCTCAGTAGTTGTGGTGCGCAGGCTTAGTTGCCCCGTGGCATGTGGGATCTTAGTTCCCCAACCAGGGATCAAACCCACGTCCCTTTCATTGGAAGGCCGGTTCTTAACCACTGGACCACCAGGGAAGTCTACGTGGGTTTATTTCTGAGCCCTCTGTCCTGTTCCATTGATCTATGTGTCTGGTTTTGTGCCATTACCATCCTGCTTTGATTACTGTAGCTTGGCAGTATAGTCTGAAGTCAGGAGGTGTGATTCCTCTAGCTCTGTTCTTCTTTCTCAAGATTGTTTTGGCTATTCAGGGTCTTTTGTGTTTCCATACAACTTTTAAAATTATTTGTTCTGGTTCTGTGAAGAATACCATTGGTATTTAGATAGGGATTGCAGTTAATCTGTAGATTGTCTTGGGTAGTATGGTCATTTTAACAATATTGATTCTTCCAGGAACACAGTGTATCTTTCCATCTGTTTGTGCCATCTTCAGTTTCTTTCATCAGTGTTTTATAGTTTTCTGAGCACAGTTCTTTTGCCTCCTTAGGTAGGTGTATTCCTCGGTATTTCATTCTTTTTGATGTGATAGTAAATGGGGTTGTTTCCTTAATTTCTCTTTCTGGTAGTCCATTGTTAGTGTATAGAAATGCAACAGATTTCTGTATATTAAGTTTCTATCCTGCAACTTTATCAAATTCTTTGAGGAGCTCTCGTAGTTTTTTTTGGTGGCATCTTTAGTATTTTCTATGTATAGTATGTCATCTGCAAATAGTGACAGTTTTACTTCTTCCTTTCCATTTTGGATTTCTTTTATTTCTTTTTCTTCTCTTGTTGCTGTGGCCAAGACTTCTAAAACTATGTTGAATAAAAATGGTGAGAATGGGCATCCTTGTCTTGTTCCTGATCTTGGAGGAAATGCTTTCAACTTTTCCCTGTTAAGCATGTTGCTAGCTTTGGTTTGTCACATATAGCCTTTATTAAGTTGAGGTATGTTCCCTTTATGCCCACTTTCTGGAGAGATTTTGTCATAAATGGATGTTGAATTTTGTCAAAAGCTTTTTCTGCATCTATTGAGATGATCATATGGTTTTTATTCTTCAATTTGTTAATATGGTGTATCACATTGATTGATTTGAGTATATTGAAGAATCCTTGCATCCCTGGGATAAATCCCACTCATTCATGGTGTATGATTGTTTTAATGTGTTGTTGGATTCTGTTTGCTGGTATTTTGTTGAGGATTTTTACATCTATATTCATCAGTGATATTGGTCTGTAATTTTCTTTTTTTGTAGTATCTTTGTCTGGTTTTGGTATCAGGGTGATGGTGGCCTCATAGATTGATTTAGAAGTTTTCCATCCTAACCTTACACCTAAAGGAACTAGAGAAAGAAGAACAAACAAAACCCAAAGTTAGTAGAAGGAAAGAAATGATACCGATCAGAGCAAAAATAAATGAAATAGGAACTTCCCTGGTGGCGCAGTGGTTAAGAATCCGCCTGCCAGTGCAGGGGACATGGGTTTGATCCCTGGTCCAGGAAGATCCCATGTGCCATAGAGCAACTAAGCCTGTGTGCCACAACTACTGAGCCTGAGCTCTAGAGCCCACGAGCCACAACTACTGAGTCCACGCACCACAACTTTTGAAGCCCCGCACCATAGAGCCTGCGTGCCTCATCTACTGAGCCCACGCACTGCAATTACTGAAGCCCACATGCTCTAGGGCCCGCGTGCCACAACTACTGAGCCCACGTGCTGCAACTACTGAAGCCTGCGCACCTAGAGCCTGTGCTCTGCAACAAGAGAAGCCACTGCAATGAGAAGCCTGTGCACTGCAACGAAGAGTAACCCCTACTTGCCGCAACTAGAGAAAGCCTGTGCGCAGCAATGAAGACCCAACGCAGCCAAAAAAAAAAAAAAAAAATTAAGAAAATGATATAATAAAAAAAAATGAAATAGAGACTTAGAAAAATAAGAAAAGATCAATGAAACTAAAAGCTGGTTCTTTGAAAAGAGAAACGAAATTGATAAGCCTTTAGCCAGCCTCATCAAGAAAAAAAGGGACAGGGCCCAAATCAATAAAATCAGAAATGAAAAAGGAGAAGTTACAACAAACACCACAGAAATACAAAGGATCATAAGAGACTACTGTGAACAGCTATATGCCAATAAAATTGACAACCTAGAAGAAATGGTCAAATTGTAGAAATGTATCAATACAATCTCCCAAGACTAAACCAGGAAGAAATAGAAAATATGAACAGACCAATTACCGGTAATGAAATTGAGTCAGTAATTTAAAAACTCTCAACAGACAGAAGTCCAGGACCAGACAGCTTCACAGGTGAATTCTACCAGACATTTAGAGAAGAAAATTTTAATTCTTGATAGACATTTCCTGGAAGGCTATACCAATTTATATATAATTTATTGCTTAAATTGTATATATATGTATATACACCAGTAGTATATGACAGTGCTTATTTCTTGTCACTCTTGCCAACATTGCGATAATCAACCTATTTCTTTCTTCCTAAAATAATAGACCAAAAAGTGTCTCTTAATTAACCTTTATTTCTTTATGAGTAAAGTAGAATTTCTCTTGCTATATAGTTATTAGAAATATATTTATCCTATGGATTGTTTTTTCATATACTTTGCTTATTTTTCCATTGAATTGTTTGTATATTTTGGGTTTGTATGCAATATATATGAATAATAGTTCTTTGTATTTTAAATGTTATCTGTATTTTAAATATCAGAATCTGTCATGTGTTTATCAACTATATGTTATTTTTTACCATATAGAAAGAAACATTTTGACACAATCTAAGGAGAATTTTTCTTTATGGCTTCTTTCATGTCTTTTTCTTAATTCCATTTTTCTCCTCTTTTAAATATTTTCAATCTTCTTGGAATTTATTTTTATAAGTGGCATGTAGCAGTACTTATTTTTAAAATAAATATATACTAATTATCTCCACTGATATAAAACATCACCTGTAACATAAAATTCCTGTATTTGTGTCTGTGTATCTACATCTACTTCTATATCTATATATTGGATTTTGAATACCATTTTCTTTGCTTGAATGTTTTTAATCCCATGCCAATACCACATTACTTAATTATGTTTATAAGCTTTCTACATTATACAGTTCATCTTTAAAAAATTTCATCTCTCTTCCCCCCCTTGTCTAGACATTGTTGGTTTTTCTATTATTTTAGACTTCTTGAAAATCAGCTCTTGCTTTATTTTTGTTTCCTATTTATTGGTCTTTCTTTTTCTTAATTTATATCTTCAGGTTTCCTGAGGTAGGGGGATTTGGTTATTTTTCTGTCTTTTTGAATTAGGTGCTCATTTAGTTAATTTCTGTTTACTAATTCTTATTTTAATGGGAAATTTAAAAGTGTGAAGTTTTGACTTTGATCACATCTCATAGATTTAATATATAGTTATTTATTTTGTTTGTAGATAGTTTAAAATTTTTTCCTTTTTAGCATAAGAGTTATATAAAAGAGTGGTTTTTAACCTTTAACGGTTACATTTTTGGAGGGCTTTTTTTGTTGTAAAATTAGTTTAAAATGAGTAGAAATACGGATTGTGATTTAGTTATTAATTTTATTTATTTTTATATATATATATTTTTTGCGGTACGTGGGCCTCTCACTGCTGTGGCCTCTCCCGTTGCGGAGCACAGGCTCAGCGGCCATGGCTCACGGACCCAGCCACTCCGCGGCATGTGGGATCTTCCCAGACCCGGACACGAACCAGTGTCCCCTGCATCGGCAGGCGGACTCTCAACCACTGCGCCACCAGGGAAGCCCTAGTTGTTAATTTTAAACACACACAAATACAGATGAAAATTTTTTTGGGATTTCCAACTTGTTTGATTTTATGATTCTGCCTTCCTTTCTTTTCTTAGCCAAATGTTACAACATTAATTTTATTTTGAGACTCTGTCTTCTAGGAATCTTTCCCAGGGTAGGAAGAAAATAACATTTATAATGCATTTAATAAAAATCTTAAACAGATGTTAGAGTATTTTTATGGATTTTTTTCCCCTTGCTTTTTAGATCAATGCAAAATGAGAGACTTCATATGACTACTGTGTCACCTTCTGGAGTGGTTCCGAATGACGATTTTGTTCCTGAAATAATGACTGAGGATGCTACTGGGGTCAGAGAAGAGATGTCTTCCAAGGCTTTTGAACCTGTTGAAGAGCTGTATTCTAGACCTAGTAAATCTCAGGAATATATACAGAGTGTTTCAATTCGACCATCAGTTATTCAAAAACTGGAGAAAGGACAGCAGCAGCCCTTGGAGTTCATTCATAAAATTGGGAGCCGTATGAAAGAATTTAATCCAGTTGGTATTGGTCATGCTACAAATAATAGACAAAACGTAATATATTCATCAGTGATTTCTAATGCTCCTGTTAGTTGTTTACCTGAAAGTTCTCATGAAAGACCAGTTACAACTAATGCTACCACTGGGTTACCACTAGGATCCCATTTGGATTCAGTTAACAAATGTGACCCAAACAAAGTTGACAAATACTTTAAACAGCTAGACAGGAGCTCTACAAACCCTATGCTATCATCCCATCCAGAAACTTCTTCAGTAACTTATCAGAAACCTAAAGAATCAAACAGGAAATCTTTATGTATAAATTCAGATAAATTGGTTATACAGGAAGATGTAAAATCTCAGGGTAAAACTTTGTCAACTGGCTCTAAAGTCCATGAATTTGTGGGTGCTGAAGGCTTCTTAAAATTGGAATCTCTTTCCAGATTTACAGTAAATCCAGCAGTCAACCTGAATAAAACTGACATGCCTTCTAATAAAGGAAACTTTGAAGATGGCATTCCAAAGCACCATGAGAAATTCTTTCCTAATATGGATCATACCCAAGAAGGAAAGCATTTGGTCTTTAACAAGTCAGCCTTTTTGGAACAGAAGATCTCAGTGAGTTCTGAAATGAAGTTTGCTGGTGGCTGTCTTCAGTCAGCATCTGATCACCATGAAGAGGCTGTGCCAGACCTTTGGAAGGAGGAGCAAATTGACCAAGAAGTTAAGAACTGTGAATCAAGAGGTTCTGAAATGAGTTTTGATGGCAGTTCCTCTTTTTATTCACTGACGGACCAATCTAAAGTGACTGCCAAAGAAATAAACCTCTTAAAGGAAGTACATGCTGACTTGGAGTATAAGAACAATAAATCTTGTGTTTCTGAAATAAGCTCTGAGTGTGATGGCTCCCTTCAGTTGACTTCCAACCAAACTCAAGTAATTGTTAAAGATGTAAGTGTTCAGAAGGCAATGCATATTAGGCTGGTTGATGAAAGCTATGACTCTAGTGATTCTGAGATGAATTTTGATTGTGATGCCTCACTTCAGTCAACTGATAACTACCCCCAACAGCCTGAAAAAGAAGTAAACCTTCCCAAGGGGGCACACGTTGGCTTGGTTGATATGAACTATGGATCTAGTAGCTCTGAAATAAGTGCTGGTTCTGTTTTCTCACCTCAGTCCGTGGTTGACCAATTCCCAGTGGCTGTCACAGAAACAAAACTTCGGAAGAAGGTTCACATTAGCTTGGTTGATAAGAACTATGGATCGACTTGTTCTGAAACAAGTTTCGATTGTGATGTTTCTCTTCAGTCAGTAGTTGACCATCCTCAACTGGCTGTCAAAGAAAGAAACCTGGAGGATAGGCTTGTCTATCTGGAAGATAAGAATCATAAGCCTAGTAGTGCTAAAACACATCTTGATTGTGATGTCTCTCTTCAGACCATGACTGATGAACCTCAGAGGGCTGTTGAAGAGATCTATCTTCTGAAAGAGAAGAATGATGTGGATATGAACTGTGGGTCTCATGGTCCTGAGATGAATTTTCATTTGATGAAAACAGATGCTAAGTTAGTGCCTGACCAATCCCAAGTGGCAGTTAAAGAAGTAAACGCTCAGGAAGTAGCTCTTGACCTGGAGAATAAGAGTGTTAAATCTAGCATTTCTGATCTAAGTTTTGATTCTCACGCTTCTCTTTATCGATCAGCTAATGATCAACCTCAGGGGGCTTGTGGTGAAATAAATCTGAAAGCGTTAAATGTTGATATGGAAGTTAAGAGCTATGGGTGCTCCAGTTCTGAGTTGAGTTTTGATTCCGATCCTCCTCTTATGTCAGTTACTGAGTATACTGAGCTGGATGTTGAAGAAATAAGAAAGAAATACATTAACCTGGAAGATGAGAGCTTTGAGTCAATTAGCTCCAAAATAACTTTTGATTCTGATATTCCTCTTCACTCAGTAGCTGACCAATCTCAAGTAGCCATTTATGAGGAGGAGTCTATTGATCTGGGAAATAAGAGTAATGAATCTTGTGTTTCTGAAATAACTTTTGATTCTGATATACCTCTTCATTCAGGGATTTATCAACCTGAAGTAGCTGCTAAAGAAACATTCATTCAGAAAGAAGAGCATATACACTTAGGAGGGAAGGATGATGAACCCAGCAGTTCTGAAATAAGTTTGGATTCTTATATCCCTTTTCACTCAGTGATTAACCATCCAGAAGGAGCTGTTAAAAAGCTAAATTCTCAAAAAGAAGAGTGGGCACCCTTAGAAAATAAGGAAAATGAACCTTGTGGTTCTGAATTAAGTTTTGATGTTTTTCGTTCAATGACTGGATGTTCTGAAGATCCCATTAAAGAAAGAAACCTTCTGAAAGAGGAGATTATACGCTTAGAAAGTAAGGGTCATGTACCTGTTATTTCTGAAAGCAGTATGAAGTCTGATACTTCTTTTCATTTAGTGACTGATCATCCTGACATAGCTATTAAAGAAGTAAACCAAAAAGAAGAACATGTAAATTTAGCTGATAAGGGTAATGAGTTAAGTGTTTTTGAAACAAGTTTGGATTCCGATATCCCTCTTCAGTCAGTGATTCACAAATCTGAAGTAGTTGTTAAAGAACGATGGCTTCAAAAAGAAAAGCATGCTAAGTTAAAAGGTAAAAGTGCTAAATTTAGTGGTTCTGAAATAAATTTAGATTCTGATTATTCAATGGCTGAACCTCAAATAGCTGGTAAAGAAATAGATGTTCAGAAAGAAGAACGTGTTTTTCTAGAGAACAGGAGTGATAAATATAGTGGTTCTGAAATAATTTTGGACTCTGATGTCCCTCTTCAGTCAATGAATGAAAAACCTCAAATAACCATTTTAAAGGAGGACCATGTTGACCCAGAAGATGAAAGTACTGGACCTAGAGGTTTTGAAAAGAATTTGGGTACTGATACCCCTCTTCATTCAGTCATTGACCAACCTCGACTAGCCCTTTTGAAGGAAAAACATGTGGATCTGGAAGATACAAACAATGAATCTAGTGATGGTAAAATAGCTTTTCATTCTGATGACCCTCTTCAGCCATTGACTGAACAATTTCAGGAAGTGGTTGAAAAAACAAACCTGTGGAAAGAAGAGGATATGGGCCAGAAGAATAAGGTTGATGAACCTAATGCTTCTAAATTAATATATAATTCTGATGTTTCTCTTCTGTCTGTGTCTGATCAACCTGAAGTAGCTGTTAAACAAATAAACCTCAAGAATGAAGGTCATGTGTACTTGGAAGATAAGAACAGCCAATATAGTGGTTCTGAAATGAGTTTGAATTCTGATCTCTTGGTTCAGTCAATAGTTGATCATCCTCAGATAACTATTTTGGAGCAGGAGCATACTGAGCTAGAGGATAAGCACAATCAATCTTGTGGTTCTGAAATAAGTTTTGATTCTGATGACCGCCTTCAATCAGTGGCCAACCAGCTTAGAGAAACTGTTAAAGAAGTAAGCCTTTGGAAGGATGAAGTTGACATGGAAGATAAGAGAGATGAATCTAAGTGTTTTGAAATTGTTTATGATTCTGATGTCCTTTTTCAGTCAGTGGCTGGCCAAACTAAAGTTGTTAAGGAGATCAATCTTCGGGAGGAGGATGTTGACTCGCAAGATAAGGTTGTTAAACCTAGTGATTCAAAAATAAATTTTGTTTCTGATGAACCTCTTCAGTCGGTGGCTAATGAAATTCAAGAGGCTATTACAGAAATAAATCTGAGGGAGGGACATGTTTGTCTGGGTACTAAGAGCTATGAACCCAATGATTCTGAAGTCATTTATGTTTCAAATGCCCATCTCCAATCAGTGGTTGAGCAGCCACACATATTGGAAGAGCAACAAGCCAGTTTGGAAGATAAGAGCAATGATCCTTGTGGTCCTGAAATAAGTTTTGTTTCTGATGATCCCCTTCAGTTAGTGACTGGGCAGCTTCAAAAAGCTGTTGAAGAAATAGGTCTTTGGGAGGAAGACCATGTTTACCTGGAAGATAAGAGATATAAGCTAGGTGATTTTGAAGTAAGTTATGATTCTGATGTTGACTTCATAGCTGGGCATTCTCCTGTGGCTGTCAAAGAAATAAACTTGCAAGAGAAGGATCATGACCTTCATAAGAACTGTGAACTTAGTGTTTCTGAAATAAAATGTGATTCTGGTGTTCATCTTCGGTTAGAAGTTGACCAACCTCAAATGGTTTGCAAAGAAGTAAACCTTCAGATGGAAAAGCATCTTGGCATGGAAGAAAGAGTCAGTGAACCTAGTGATTCTGAAATAATGTGTGATTCTGATGTTCCTCTTCAAATAGTGATAAATGAACTTCAAGTGTCAGACAAAGAAACAGATCTTCAGAAGATGCTATTTGTGGACCTGATGACCAGTGATAATGATTGTGAAATAATTTCAGATTCTGATGTCCCTTTTCAGCCAGTGATTGACTCACCTCAGATGACTGTCAATGAAATCAGCTGTATAAATGCAGAAAGTGTTGTTCCAGAAGATGAGAACTGTGACTCTTGTGATTCTGAACTAGGATATGTTTGTGAAGCCTCTCCTCAATCAGTGACAGACCATTCCAAAAAGACCTTTAAAGTAGTAAACCAGAAGCAAGACTATATTATTCTGGAAGAGACAAGCTGTGAGCCTTATATTTCTGAACTAAATTTTCAAATTGATGCCTCTCATCAGTCCATGACTTCCCAGTCACAAGAGCCTGGAAAAAAAAAGGCCAAATATATTGACCCCGAAGATAAGATCTGTCAATCTAATCGTCCTAAAAGAAATTTTGAACGGGAGGAGACTTCTCAGCCAGTGACTCAGCAACGCCAGAAGGCTAACAAAGGAGTCAACCTTTGGAAAGATGTCGAAAATATTGGCCTAAAAGATAAGAACTGTCAATCTAGTGTTTCTGCAATGGATTGTAATGAGTCTCCTGAGTTGGTGATTCATCAAATGTCTGATAAAGAAAACCTTTTGCAGTTAAAACGTACCAATCTAGAAAGTATGAGCTGTGAACCTTGTGGTTCTGGGATGAATTTTCAATGTGATCCCTCTCTTCAGTCTGACAATGACCAGCCTCAAGAAGCTGTTAATAAAATAGACCTATTTGAGAAGATGTCTTTTGACCTAAAAGAAACAAACCATAATTCCCATTCAGGCTCTGTTCCCATGGTTGATTCTATACGGAACCTGGAAAAAGCAAAGGAAGTCACAGAAGATGATCCTGATGAACCAGTTCTTGAAGGCTTGCCTCATGTCCCTCCTTCATTTGTGGGGAAAACATGGTCTCAGATAATGAGAGAAGGTGACGTGAAAATTGATGCTCTCGTGAAGGAATTTAAGAAAGGTCGTTTCCACTGTTACTTTGATGATGACTGTGAGACCAGGAAAATAAAAAAAAAAAAATCGAATGAAGGAAAAAAGATTACCTGGACTGACCTCAATCAGGACACTACATCAATTCAAGTTCTTTCGGATTGTGATGATAATGCAGGTGGTATTTCAGATATTGGTGACTTTTCAGTGGCCTTAGATAAACCTAGCCATTATCCTTCAGCAAAGAAGCATCTTGAACAAACATGCCGAGTGGCTTCTCCATGCCAGGCTATAAAAGTCAGCCATGGAACTCAAACCAATCTCGCAAGTCACCCAGGGACAAAAAGAAGAATAACTGGACAAGAGAAAGACTCTCCAGTAAGGAAGCGTTCACTTTTACAGAATGACAGAAAAACAAGAAAGAAAGTAAAAATTGGAAAAGTTGAATTTCCTGAATCATGTATTACAGTTTTGAAGCCTTTGCAACCAAATGCCTTAATTTATGTTCTTTCTTCAAATATTAAGCTAAAGAAAGGTGAATCCAACAACTTCTCTAAAAGGAGGCACGGTAGTAGAAATAATTGGGATCTTAGCATACAGTACAAATTTAACCAGAGTTCCTTTAATTGTTATGACCCATTGAATAAGCAGATTGTAATTGATCCTTCTTTGAACATAGAAGTACCAGGGCCTGACAGGAATAACTGTGTGGAAATTCATTTTAGCCACCTAAATTCTAATGCAGGAGATGATGATACTTATGTACAAAGCTCTGCTTCGGCACCTTTTATGACAGTGTCAGTAGGACATGAATTAATGGCACATCAGGAGGCCAATGAATCTGTGTTTCTGGAAAAATCCAAGATTTTGAATTCTAGTGAAGTTTCAAAAGAAAGTAACTTCCAGTCAACTCTTTTAAATCATGATGTTGCCAAAATTTCTCTGAAATCAATTAGAAATAAGTTTTTGGAAAGTAAAAGGAAAATTCAGAGAAGGAAGGTGACAACTAATAATAAGCCAGGTTTTCCCAAAGAAGGTTCTAGACCAGTTATTCCCCAGCAAAAAACCAGAATTGCTTCAGAAAAACGGTCGATTTGGATTCAGACCAAACTAAGTGATATAATTAAAAAGTATATTCCAAAATACTCTGTTTTTTTACGTCACAAATATCGGTCCAGGAGCACTTTTGTTAGGATGCATCTTAAGAAGAAAAAATCTGATGTCAGTAGGTTAAAGAAGGCAAAGAGACCAGCTAAAATTCTTTCAAATGCCTCGGTTCCATCAGCTGGAGCTGAAGAGCAGTCAAGAGCTATAGCAAGCTCTTCTCCCAAGCAACCTGTGCGGGGCTCTTCTGCCGTTGCAGGAAGTAAGAAGAATGGTAATAAAAAACGCCCTAGAAGACAACAAAGAAAGCCTTCTAGACCTGTTAGAACATATGCTTTGAGAAGTTTGTATTCTGGTATACCATGTTCTGATAGAATGAGGACACGGCTCTCTGACAAATTGTGAGGTAATGAGGTAAACTAGAGGTGTTTCTATTAAGGGCTAGTTGAGGATTCAGTACTTCAATTGAAAATATATTTGGTACCTAGTGTACATAGCTTTCCTAACTTTGGTGAAAAAAATGCACCTTCAACTATTTTGCTATAGACTTATTTTTCAGAACTTTTATATTAATTTAAAGTTAGTGTTTAGGGTCCTTTTTTTTAAAATTAAAAAACTTCCTTTGTCCATTTGCTGTGGAAGAGCTTCATCTTAATTTATATCACATAATTTAGCACAGTATATACAACTTTCTCCCTCAAATCATGTCCCTCTTATTTATTTTTTATGATCGTGTCTCTCATGTCAGCAGGTTATATTATTGCAAGAATGGATGTGGCAAACATAAAATGCTTTTACTTTTTAAAAATTGGAAGAAGTGAATATTTAGTTATTTTCTGTGTGTTTCAGAGTGGCATTGTCAATATCATATTCTAACTAGATAATTAAAAAGAAGAAACTCTAATAGATTATCTCAGCTTTTGAGTGGGAATAACCTAAATAATCACACACAAAATATGATTTATCTTTCTTTTAAAAGCATTCCAGAGAATGAGATTTCATAAACTTTAATCCAGTTTTAAAAACTGCCTGGTGATTTTACATACATAACACAAACTCTTCCTTCTTCATTTAAACTGGATCTGCAGGTATCTAACTTTCCTCATTTGGACACATGCGTACATGCAATCTCTGTAGGTTTTTCTTTAGCTTTATTAGACCTTAAGGGGAAAATGATCTTGCCAGTGTGATTATGCTTTTCTACCATCTTTTTCCCCCTCCACCTGAAGGGTCGGTGGTTTAATGTGAAAATCCAGTTATCTTATGGCCTTATCTCTTAAAAATATTTTAGGTGTTTCCATATCCTTTCTTAACAGCTTGAACTGAAATGACTGGTTCAGTAATTTGGGCAGACCATTAATTGTTATTAATAAGTTATAATCTTAATAATTCAAAAGATCTAATAAAACTGATAAGTGGTGGCCCATTTTGCAAGTGAAAAACTGTATTTGTGCATTGGTTTGGCTTTCCTTCAATTTGCTAACTGATTTTGATAGTTCACATAAAAATGTCAAGATATGCAGTTTAGGTCTGAGGTACTCAGAAAATCTTTACATCCTTTATTCAGGGATACTGGTTGAACTGGTACAGATAATTATCCTGTTAAGCCAAGGATCCTGGATCCTTGTCTATCATTGATGTTAAAGGGAAACATGAATTTCAGCTACTACATTGTATAAACCATATTTTATTGAAACTAGATCAGTGTACCATTATTTCAGAGATAAAAATTCGTTATCTTAGAGTTAAGTATAGTGTAACAGTTGGTTTCTAAATGTAGTTTTATTTCAGTGGCCATTATTTAACCTGTGGGTATGTTATGGTGTTATGTTGTAATTTCTGTACTTCTAAATTTAAAACAGTAATTATATTGAAAAAAATGGACAAATGTTTATATTTTTAGTTGCAAAGCAACTTCAACTTTGCCTCATATACAAATATTTTAATTTCCTTTCTTAAAATATCTGTAAACCACTAGTTTAAAATAATCCTCCAATTTGAATTTAGAAAGAAAACTGTCCTACTGATTAGGAAGTAAACAAGCAGCTAATTCATAAAAATATTCTATTTGTGAGTATTGGTGTCTTTTTTCCTTGTGAAGTAGACACATAATTCCCTTGAGTATTGTTGGTAGGCATTCTACCATCTTTTAGTGTCAGTTTAAAAGCAAGAGATCATACGGAAAAAATGTACCATGTAGTTATGATGTATCATATCTATTGTGATTACATCGTGCACAGAGAATAGTTCTTATAATTCAAGTGATAAAAACTTGAAAAAAATTGCTACCTTTTTCACATTGGAAACTTCTAAGGACCATTTTTTTTTTTAGAGGAAAAGGTTTATATCTGAATTATATTAAAGTACAAAATAGTCCTGATGATTTTTTTAAAACATTTTGGAAATGTTTACTAAGTTCCTATAATCATTATTATTTTAGACAGGCTTGAAAACTTGAAATTGTAAAAGTTATAATTGAAATTAAATAAATAGTGAATAACTTTCAGGATTTGGTAGGATACAAGAGTGCCCCTTTGTCAAAATTTGTTTTGGCTTAATTTGCAAATTAGGTTAAAATTGGATGTTTTTTGTGTATTCAAGTATGCATTAAATTCTTTTAATAGTAAAAAATCAAATTATAACCATAGTGAATATTTTTATTTATCTTGTCCTTGTTCAGTATCTTGCATAGATGTTTACTATAATTGTTCCAAATTGTGCAGTATGTAGATGACGTTGTGTGAAGTGTGTTTTGGATTTGTGCATTTAACTTTTTTGTGTAACTAGGGCTCTGAGTGACAGTTTTTTTGCTAAAGAGAAACTATATTTAAATATTCAAATAATTATATATTTCCATGTAAAACTAATGTGAAGAGTAATGTATTTTTTATAATGCAATTTAAAGGGTAAGTTTGTTTTCAAAGTTATCAAGATAAAATTGATCAAATAATTGAAATTTGCCTCTACTTTCTCTTCATGTTAGGAACTTTATCTGGGAATACTTAAGGAATCATAGATTAATGAAAACAGAAGTTCATTTTATAAATGGTCCTAGAGATAATAAATAGGGGAATATAAATGTTGATGCTGGTGAGAAAATAGTTTAACCAAAGATATGCAGGTTATGTTCAATGAAGTAGTTATCTCAAAGGATTAAAATTAAACAACTGTTTCTTTGGTGGAGTGGTGGGTTAGCAACTTTTCACTTTGTATACCTGTATTGGAAGAGTTAGTGAACAGGACTGAGTTCAGGAGGCAGTATCTATATCATTATTTGACACCTACTGGAAGAGAGAACTTTGGTGCCTCCAATACCATAGCGTATGTTTTAAAGAACGAGAAAACATGGAAGAGTGTATCTATGTCAGTGAGGTCAGTGCCTTTGGCCTCAGCAGTATTGACTTCTAGAGTTTTTGGTCCAGGATTATATTGTTAAGATGAACAACAGACTTCTCTTTATATAAAAAAGTTAATAGAGTGAAAGTGTAAGATGGAAGCTCATTTTCAATAAAGGACTTTTATGTATAGAAAAAATGTGGAAAAATGTGGAAAATCATGTAATTAGGAAATGACACATCAAAATGTCAACGTAAGATTACAGGCTGAGGAAAAGTCTCAACATTTCCTTATACTTCATTGAGACTGTAAATATTAGGGAAATAACAGTATATTTAATGCTTCCTTTGTTCTTCTTATACTTGATTGTACAATACATATTTTAAAAGTTCTCCCACAGTATTTTAAATTATTTACCTTGACTAAGGAGTTGTCTAGGATGAACTATAGTTTTTGCTGAATCTTTGAAGTATGAACTTTTACTTTTCTCTATGTTTATAATTTATTACATGCATGTTGCTTTTTTCATGCATTTTATTTTCTGAATTTTTAAGCTGGACATGTATGTGTACATGTTGAGCCCTCACTAAGTACCAGGCATTGTTCTAGACTTTTAACCTGTATTATCTCATTTGATTTTCAAAGAGCCCTTTTGAGATAGGTACTATAGTTGTGACTAAATAGCAGATGAGAAAATTAAGGCATAGAGCCTCAATTTTGAGATTACAAATGAATGTTGACTGTAATCAAATGGGGATTACAGATAATCCCCATTCCCATCCCCAGTCCCAGGCCACCCCTAATCTACTGTCTGTCTTTATAGTTTAGCTTTTTCTGGACATTTCATATAAATGGCATCATACAATGTGTTGTCTTTTATGTCTGACTTTTTTCATTTCCCCAAATGTTTTATTAGAGGGTCATTCATGTAGCATGTATCAGTATTTTGTTCTTTTTTAAATTGCTGAATAGTACTTATAATTAGTTTTTAATGAAGCTGGTAACAGAACACTGGTCTCCTGATGACAAATATGATAAAAACTGTTAAGCTTGAGGCTAGATGTTCCTTTATGCCTCTCATACCTGTTATCCTCGATTACTACCCCAAATCCAAGACCAACTGGATATCTGCCTTTGTGAGTGCTCTTATTCCATATTTGAATGCTTTATGCTTCCTCTGTCTTTGACTCTTATTTCCTTTACTGACCATCTTGGCATTCTTTTCACTGTGCTTTGTGAATTCTCATTTTCAGTGTCAACCCATTACTCCGTGTTCCCAATCCTTTCATTATGAATTGCTTGCAAGTGACCATACTGAGATTCATTTTCAAGTTGCCCATTATTCTAACCTACATGAGCAGTAAAGCCAGGAATTGTTGATGATGTACAGGTCATAGTGAAAGTTCTGGTTTAAAATTACTGTACTACATAACCACAGTGTACATCATTGAAATCAGGAAATCAATATTGATATAATACAACCCTCTACTCCACAGGCCTTGTTTGGATTTTACAGATTGTTCCAAAATATTCTCTATAGGTCCAGGATTAAATTCAGGATCACATACTGTCATGATTCTAATTTCCTTCAGTATGGAGCAGTTCCTCAGCCTTTCTTTATTTTTTATAACTTGACATTTTGAAGTGGACAAACAAGTTTCTTTGTGGAATGTCCCTCAGTTTGAGTTTGTGTGATGTTTCTTCATAATGCTTTTCTTTGCGGGGGCAGGGAAGAAATTTTGTGGACTTCTCAGTGTATCATAACAGAAGCCATGTGATGTCAATTTGAATAAATGTGGTGATTGAAGATATCCAGTTTTTGTTCATACTTTAGAGTAAAAGCTTTTAATAATCTGAAATAGGGGCTCTTATAGAGGGTAAGATGAGTTATCAACAAATAGTTACATTTTTTCACAACTGAGCTTTGAGGCAATTGTAACTGTGAATATTTTATCTGTTATGTTTATCATCTACCTGATCATAGATAAGACAGTTACTTATTCATACATTTAACAAATATTACTTAGACCCCTACTATGTGCCTTGCCCTATGGTGGGTGCCAAGGATCCAAACATCAATCAAACAGGTCTCTAGTTGCTAACTTTCATTACTGATATGAGTGAAAGACAATTTCAATAGTGGTAAGTTTGGAATTACAACATAATTCATAGGCTTTCAAAAGATCATTAAAATACCTGTATAGATAACACAAGATACTGCTGTCTGGCATTGAAAAATTCCTCAACTTTCTACATTAAGGCCCATTGCAAGGCATTTCTCATGATTACCTGGAAAGATTGTTTTCCTGTGTTTGCATTATTATGAACAGCCTGTCCTGTGTTGGTTTGACGCACCAGGATGAAGTGTTATATAGACTCAGTTACCCATCTTAATCACAGCACAAAACTGACTTCCTAAGGAAAAGTTGATATCTTCATCAGATGCTTATTTTAAAATTTTTTTAAAAAGTTAATTGAAGTATAGGTGGTTTATAATATTATGTTAATATACAGCATAGTGATTCAGTATTTTTGCAGATTACATTCCATTATAGTTCATACAAGATAATGAGTATAATTTCCTGTGTTATATAGTACATCCCTGTGGCCTATTTTATATATAGCAGTTTGTATTTGTTAATCCCATACCTCTAATTTATCCCTCCCCACTTCCCTCTCCCCTTTAGTAACCACAAGCTTGTTTTTTATGTCTATGAGTCTGTTTTTGTTTGGATACATATATCCATATTATTTTTTAGATTCCACATATGTGATATCATACAGTATTTGTCTTTCTCTGTCTGACTTATTTCACTAAACATAATGTTCTCTAGGTTCATCTGTGTTGCTGCAAATGACAGTATTTCATTCTTTTTAATGGTTGAGTAATATTCCATTGTATATATATAACACTTAAAAAAAGATTTTTTTTTTGGCTGCATTGGGTCTTTATTGCTGCGCATGGTCTTTCTCTAGTTGTGGCGAGCGGGGGCTACTCTTTGTTGTGGTGCGCAGTACTCTTCTCATTGCGGTGGCTTCTCTTGTTGTGGAGCATGGTCTGTAGGTGCGTGGGCTCAATAGTTGTGGTGCACGGGCTTAGTTGCTCCATGGCGTGTGGGATCTTCCTGGACCCGAACCCATGGCCCCTGCATTGGCAGGCGGATTCTTAACTACTGCGCCACCAGGGAAGCCCTATACCACATCTTATTTATCCATTCATCTGTTGATGGGCGTTTAGGTTGCTTCTCTGTCTTGGCTGTTGTAAATAATGCTGCTATGAAGATTGAGGTGCACATACCTCTTCGAATTACTGTTTTCATGTTCTTCAGATATATGCCCAGGATTGGAATTGCTATATGATATGATAGTTCTGTTTTTAGTTTTTTGAGGGACCTCTGTACTGTTTTCCATGGTGGCTGCATCAATTTATATTCCCACCAACAGTGTACAAGGGTTCCCTTTTCTCCACATCTTCTCCAACATTTATTATTTGTGGATGTTTTGGCGATAGCCATTTTGACAGGTGTGAGGTAATTCTCATTGTGGTTTTGATTTGCACATCTCTAATAATTAGTGATGTTGAGCATCTTTTCATGTGCATTATATGTCTTCTTTGGAGAAGTATCTATTCATGCCACCTGCCCATTTTCTGATTGGGTTGCTTGCTTTATTGATATTGAGTTGTATGAGCTATTTATATATTTTGGGTGTCAACCCCTTATCGGTCGCATTTGCAAATATTTTCTCCCATTCAGGAGGTTGTCTTTTCATTTTGTTAATGGTTTTCTTTGCTGTGCGAAAGCTTTTAAGTTTTTTTTTTAATGTATTTATTTATTTATTTATTGCCTGCATTGGGTCTTTGTTGCTGCACACGGGCTTTCTCTAGTTGTGGAGAGTGGGGGCTACTCTTCGTTGTGGTGCGCAGGCTTCTCATTGTGGTGGCTTCTTTTATTGCGGAGCATGGGCTCTAGGTGCGCAGGTTTCAGTAGTTGTGGCACATGGGCTCAGTAGTTATGGTGCATGGGCTTAGTTGCTCCACAGCATGTGGGATCTTCCCAAACCAGGGATCAAACCCCTGTCCCCTACATTGGCAAGTGGATTCTTAACCACTGAGCCACCAGGGAAGTCCCAGCTTTTAAGTTTAATTAGGTCCCATTTATTTATTTATTTATTTATTTATTTATTTATTTATTTTTGCCTTAAGAGACAGAATCAAGAAAATATTGCTGCGATTTATGTCACAGAGTGTCCCGCCTGTGTTCTCTTCTAGGAATTTTATGTTTTCAAGTCGTATATTTAGTTCTTTAAACCATTTTGAGTTATTTTTTATTTTTTTTGTGTGATACGCGGGCCTCTCACTGTTGCGGCCTCTCCCGTTGCAGAGCACAGGCTCTGGATGTGCAGGCCCAGCGGCCATGGCTCACGGGCCCAGCCGCTCCACGGCATGTGGGATCTTCCCGGACCAGGGCACGAACCCGTGTCCCTTGCATCGGCAAGCGGACTCTCAACCACTGCGCCACCAGGGGAGCCCCGAGTTTATTTTTATATATGGTGTGAGAGGGTGTTCTAATCTCACTGTTTTACATGTGGCTGCCCAGTTTTCCCAGCACCACTTGTTGAAGAAACCCTCTTTTCTCCATTATATATTCTTGCTTCCTTTGTTGTAGATTGATTGGCCATAGGCACGTGGGGTTATTTCTGGCTCCCTATTCTGTTCCATTCATCTATTGCATCTGGTTTTGTGCCAATACCATGCTGTTTTGCTTACTGTAGCTTTGTAGTATAGTGAAGTCTGAGAAGGTTATACCTCCAGCTCTGTTCTTCTTTCTCAAGATTGTTCTGGCTATTTGGGGTCTTTTGTGTTTCTATACAAATGTTATTTGTTTTAGTTCTGTGAGAATGCCATTGGTATTTGGATATGGATTGCATTGAATCTGTAGATTGCCTTGGGTGTTATGATCATTTTAATAACATTATTTCTTCCAGTCCAAGAACACAGTATATTTTTCCATCTGTTTTTTCCAGAATAGAGGTCTTTTACCTCCTTTGGTAGGTTTATTCCTAGGTATTTTATTCTTTTTGATGCAGTTGTAAATGGGCTTGTTTCCTTAATTTCTCTTTCTGATAGTTTGTTGTTAGTTTATAGAACTGCAATAGATTTCTGTACATTAATCTTGTATCCTGCAACTATACTAATTCATAGATGAGCTTCAGTAGTTTTTTGATTGCATCTTCAGAATTTTCTATGTATAGTATCACGTCATCTGCAAACAGTGACAGTTTTACTTCTTCCTTTCCATTTTGGATTCCTTTTATTTCTTTTCCTTCTCTGATTGCTGTGGCTAGGACTTCCACTACTATGTTGAATAGAAGTGGTGAGAGTGGGCATCCTTGTCTTTTGCCTGATCTTAAAGGAAATGCTTTCAGCTTTTCACCATTGAGTATGATATTAGCTGTGGGCTTGTCACATATGGCCTTTAATATGTTGAGGTATATTCCTGCTATACCCACGTTGTGGAGAGTGTTTATCATAAATGAATGTTGAATCCTGTCCAAAGCTTTTTCTGCATCTACTGAGATGATCATATGGTTTTTATTCTTCAGTTTGTTAATGTGGTGTATCACATTGATTGATTTGAGAATACTGAACCATCCTTGCATCCCTGGGATAAATCCCACTTTATCATGGTGTATGATTCTTTTAATGTATTATTGGATTCGATTGGCTAATATTTTGTTGAGGATTTTTGTGTCTATGTTCATCAGTGGTATTGACCTGTCATTTTCTTTTTTTTGTAATACCTTTGTTTGGCTTTGGTATCAGGGTGATACTGGTCTCATAGAATGTGTTTGGAAATATTCCTTCCTCTGCAATTTTTTGGAGTAGTGTGAGAAAGATAGGTGTTAACTGTTCTCTAAATGTTTGGTAGAATTTACCTGTGACGCTGTCTAGTTTGGACTTTTGTTTGTTGGGAGTTTTTTAATTACCGATTCAATTTCATTACTGGTAATTGATCTATTCATATTTTCTATTTCTTTCTGGTTCAGTCTTGGGAGATTGTACATTTCTAGGAATTTGTCCATTTCTTCTTGGTTGTCAATTTTATGGGCATATAGTTGTTTGTAGTAATCTCTTATGATCTTTTGTATTTATGTGGTGTCAGTTGTAACTTCTCTTTTTTTTTATTTCTGATTTTATTGATTTGGGCCTTCTCTCTTTTCTTCTTGATGAGGCTGGCTAAAGGTTTATCAATTTTGTTTATCTTTTCAAAGAACTAGCTCTTAGTTTCATTGATCTTTTTTAATGTTGTTTTAGGCTCTATTTCACTTATTTCTCCTCTGATATTTATGATTTCTTTCCTTCTACTAACTTTGAGTTTTGTTTGTTCTTCTTTTTCTAGTTCTTTTAGGTGTAAATGTAAGTTGTTTATTTGAGATTCTTCTTGTTTCCCTGAGGTAGGCTTTATTGCTATAAACCTCCCTCTTAGAACTGCTTGTTTTTGTTATTTTTTTTGTCCTGACTTTGAGTTTAATCTGTGGAAAAGCCCCATACTCAGGGCATTTGTCAAAAATAACCAGTACAATTGTGTAGCATCACAAAGCTATGGTACCAGTTGGGGGCAAACAAGAGCCTGGTCAAAACTTAAAAGGCAGATCTGGGGAATGAGGTGTCCACAGGGGTTTTGAAAAACTCTGATATATTCTTGGGGGTCTAAAAGTCTCTACAAATGTGAAAGGCTGTGTGCATGCCTGGGAAAGACTCAAGAGGGCCCCAGTCTCTCACCTCTGGCTGATTAGAGACCCTGCGCAAGCAGGAAGTGACAGCTAAGACAGGGATGTAAACTGCCTGTGTGCCAAGGGCATGTACCAACATACCTACACACAGAGCTTCTCATCAAAGGCTGGAACGCTTATTGGTTCAAGGCGTTTAAGGACATATATGACCAATCTTTAGCTGACCACTAAGTAATCAATCAGAGAGCTCAGTGGCTACACAACTATAGAGAATACGGAATTTATAAAATTAGTCCAGGAAGGCCACTAAACTAACAAACAGTTGCAACAATAACAATAAAAGAGCAATAACAAGAGACCCTTGGGGGTGGGGGAAATCTGATTTGCAGAGTTGTTACAGTATATTATCTGAAATGTCCAGTTTTCAAATTGGGAGGTTAGTATAAATGGGCTGAACTGTGTTCCCCCAATATCCATATGTTAAAACCCTACCCCCCAATGTGACTTTGTTTGGAGATAGGGCTGTTAAGGAGGTAATTAAGGCTAAATAAGGTCATAACAGTGTAGCCCTAATCCAATAAGATGGATGTTGTTATCAAAAGCAGAAGAGACACCTGGAATGTGTGCTCACAAAGGAAAAGGTCATGGGACGACACAGAAAGCAGGTGTCTGCAAGCCAGGGAGCATGATCTCACCAGAAGCCAGTCCTGCCAGCACCTTCGTCTTGTCTCTCCAGCCTCCATATGTATGAGAAAACAAACTTCTATGGCTTAAGTAAAAAGAAAAAATGTTCAGTTTTCAATAAAATTTTTAAAAATATTTTTTAAAAACAGGAAAGTGTGACCCATGCCCAGGAAAAAAAAAGTGCATAGAAACTGTCCCTGGGGGGACCCAAATGTTGCACTTCCTAGAGACTTTAAGTCAGTCATTATATATAATATAGATATACAATCTATAATATAAGTACAGAAATTCGTATTTATAAATATATAAATATAAAGAACCAAAGGAAACCATGTCTAAAGAATTAAAGTATGAAAACAATGTTTTATCAGATAGACAATATTAATAAAGAGAAATTGGAAAAAAGAACCAAAGAGAAATTCTGGAGTTGAAAAGTTTTCCACACATTTTTCTTTAAAAGCTTATTGATCTTGGGCTTCCCTGGTGGCGCAGTGGTTGGGAGTCTGCCTGCCGATGCAGGGGACACGGGTTCATGCGCCGGTCCGGGAAGATCCCACATGCCGCGGAGTGGCTGGGCCCGTGAGCCATGGCTGCTGAGCCTGCGCGTCCGGAGTCTATGCTCCGCAACAGGAGAGGCCACAACAGTGAGAGGCCCACGTATCATAAGCTTATTGATCTTGTCCTCCTTAGTAGGTTATGTAGGCTCCTTAAGGATGTAATAGTTATCATGTAAATTACATTTTTGTGTCTTTGAATGTGTCTAGTGTAATACATAGTTTTCCTATTTAGCACATAGCATACATAATTTGTGAACGTATATTTATTGTGTGCCTGTCTTCCTCACTAGCTTGGAGACTTCAGGAGAATTGAGTCTTGTCTACTTTATTCAGCAATATCTATCCAGCATCTGACTTAATATCTGGCTGATAGTAACTTTTTAAAAAGTATATGTTGAATGAATAAATTATGAACAAATTAATGAATGAAAGGAACAATCATTTGAGGAGCATCTGCTCTATATCATGCACTGTCCTATATTTATATATATTACCTTAATTAGTGTAAGATGGCTATCATTACCCCTATAATCCAGTCACTAATTTCCTTATCTTGGAGGTAGGCAAGACCATTAGAAAAATTGGTTTGGTTAGCATACTATGCAGGTTAACAATCAGATGATCTCTAGGCCAGGAAATTCTGGGCCTCCCTGGTTCACCTTACTGAGTATGGTTGGTTAAGTGATTGATTTCTTCCTGTCTCATACAAATGAGTATTCACAGAGCTCCAAAAGTTTATTTGAGTCTTTACATAAAATTCACCGTGATAGAATTTACATGGAGATTGTAGGGGAACAGCTCCACATGGCACCCTAGCAACCTTACACATATCTACATAGGTCATGCAGGCAAAGACCTGAGCCACAGCTAATCTGAGTCTTGGCTGAACACCTTATTCTCCCAGAACATGAGTGGAAGGAAGGTCTGTGATGAGCTGGTCCAAGGCCATCACTCTTGAGTTTTTCATTGCCTCGGGGTACTAATGATGTATAAAGTTTTCTGCCTTGCCACTTCGGAATAGAGCTGCAGACTCCAAAACCACTCAGCTGCAGTTTATTTTATTATCTATCTATCTATCTATCTATCTATCTATCTATCTATCTATCATCTAACTATCTACAGCCACCCCGTGTGGCATGCGGGATCTTAGTTCCCTGACCAGGGAATGAATCTGCGCCCCCTGCAGTGGAAGGGCAGAGTCTTAACCGCTGGACCACCAGGGAATTCCCTCAGCTGCAGTTCAGAATTGGGTCCGCACCAATGGAATGTCTCACAGCTTGTGTCACAATCTTCTGGCCTCTATTTTTGTAGTGGGTCATCCTTTTTGTTATGTGGAACAAGCATGACAAGGAGCTGGAGTTTTGGCTACTCTTTTGCTTCCAGTTTAAACAATAAACTGTCTAAATCTGAAAAGAGCTAATGTGTCTTTACCAGTTGAATCTGGTAGCCAGCGTTGTCCTTTCTTGCTGCTGTGTCCTTTACAGGGCCCTGATCCCAGAGTGGGAGTCCTCTCAACCCAAATGTGTGATGTGCTTCTCCCTCACCTGGCCATGCCTCCCCTCCTCTGCAGGACTCAGCCCATATGCTTTGAAGTCCAGATCTTGGTTATTTCTTGTAGATACCTTTTAATTTTTGAAACTTTGGTGTGGCGTATGAATCTTTTTTTTTTTTTTTAATTTCCAGTTTTGAAAGTTGAGTAGAAGATCCTGAGGATGGAGAGGGGAAAATTCACTGAGGAGTGTGCACTTGGAGTGGCAGCATGCTTTTTTTTTTCTTTATGATTGGCCTTGGAAAAAATTATACATATATAAAAATATATGTAAATTATATATTAAAATTCAAACATTGGGATTCTGGAAGAGTTAATCTGTTGTCAATTGCCATGCAGTATTTGACTTTTTGTTATGCAGAAGAGGGTTTTTTTCTTCCTTCCTTGAATTTCATTACAAAGTCCTTTGTAATGACTTGCTATTGCGGGATCCTGTAGGTATGTTTGTGCGTGCATGTGTATGTGTTCTCATGTGTGTTTTTTCTTAACTAGGAGAGGTAAGGGAGAGGGAAAGACCTCTTATATGGGAGAAAATTGTGACATAGAGAGGTTTGACCTATTATAATCAATCAATGATCAATAAATGTTGAAGGAGCATTGTATTCCTCAGCAGCTAACTGAGTGCTTGTTCTGCGTCCTTATCAGAGACTTCGGGACACTGGTGTTTGGGTAGTAGTTTTCCTTTAGGCTAGTTACTAGGGGGCACAGGACACGACACTTTCACCCCTTCCCGCCAGAATGCTATGAGGGAAAGAGCTGTGGCCATCAAAATATTTATCTCTAGAATATCAACTAACGATCTGGAAGTCTTGTGACAAATTTATTTATTGATGTTCATGTCAGAGATGTTGAGTGACTTTTCTTTACCAAAAACAAAAATGAAAGCACAACTTTAAGAAATTTAAGGTAGCAGATAAAATACATTTCCCTGTTTGTTGTAGAAAAATTTGAAGCTATGGACAAGCAAACTGAGAAAATTAAAATTCTCCATAATCTCATCATCCAGAAATAACACAGTTTTGATATTTTGGTTTATATTCTTCCTGATTCATTTTAATGGGATAACCCTGTAAATAGTGTATGGAGTATTGTTTTGTGACTAGTTTTCCCTCCATTAAATACATTGTGATCATCCTTCCTTGCCATATTTTGAATAACATACTTTTTAACGGCTGTGAAGTATCCCGTTGCATGGATGGCCAAATGTTTATTTAAATAATTCTAGATTGTCATATACTAGATGGTTTTCAGTTTAGTTTTTACAAGTATAAAAACTCTGCAACTACTATTCCTGTGGATAAAGCCTTTTGAATATTCATGATTATTTCCTTGGGATAAATTCCTAGAAATAAAATTGTTGCAACACAGCCTATGTGCATTTTTAGTAAGTGCTTTTTCTAATGTAGACTAAACTGGTTTTATAATTAGTTGCTCTACCAAAAAAGTGCAGCAGAGATTTAACATATGGCTCTTTCTTAAATTGGTTCATAATAAAAAGCTGAGGCTAATTTTTGTGCTGTCATATTGTGAAAGGAAATTCCATTGAGGAAAAAAAGCAATATAATACAGATAGGCGTACTTCTGGTAGTCTGTCTTTTGTATTGTTTCTCTGCCCCCATAGAATGTAAGTTCCATGAAGAGAAGGGCTTTTTTCTGGTTTGTTTAACACTGTATTTCCAATGCCTGTATCTAGCATGGAGTAGGTACTCAATACATAATTTTTGAATAAATAAATTAATGACTCTGGACTTTTTATAGGTGCTGTAGCTAACAATACATATTGAAGTCATTAACAAGTGCTTGAATTGCATGGTGTTAAGTAGAGGCCCATTGGTAGGGTAGTGGTGAGGCAGGAAATGTAAGTTAATTTAGCTTTATTGATTGATAAGACAAATTTAATTATTGCATGTGTTCCAGGAAGAAACACTGGGATAGAGTTAGAAATGCAACTACATACTTGTTGTGAAACAGGATTGTCAAGTAAAAATGCCTGTGAAATATAAAGAGGGAGGGAGCAAAAGTAGGCAGAGAAAGTCTTCAAATGTAGTGTACATCTGACACTTAGGAAATGTAGTGTATGTCTGACACCTAGGAAAGGAGCGGGAGAAAGAAAGAGGGTTGGGTGGGAAGAGCCACTGTGGTACAGTCTAATAAAGTCTTGACCAGTCCAAAATGGAACTCCAAGGTAAAAATGACCCATAGAAGAGGTCCACATTGGGTAGCAATGGCTCAGTCATTGGCTGGGGGCTGTCCAGTAGGCTTATGGGCTCGGCTCAAACACTTAGTGGATCCTGAAGATGCTGCAGCTAGAGGCTGTCAGTTAACTGCATTCCTGGTTGCTGACCAGTGAGTTCCTCTTAAAGGGAGATCCGAGAGGTGCATCTCCATGGTTACTATGGTCCTCACCTTGAGCCATGCAAATCCTCTTCTCCAATCATATTTGGAGGAACAGCTTCATCAGGGTTTATTATAGAGTATTGCCTTTAAACTTACACTTTAACAAGCCATGTCACTGCTCTTTCAGACTGGTTGCTCTTCGGATGGTATTGTGTATAATATGACCAGTGAATCCCATGGTCATGAGCTCATTACTGTACCTCCTTTGCTGTGAGGTAGGTTGGATGCTAAGCTGTATGTGATTTTTTAAAAAAATAAATTTATTTATTTTTATTTTATTTATTTTTGGCTGTGTTGGGTCTTCGTTGATGCGCGGGCTTTCTCTAGTTGCAGCGAGCGGGGCTACTCTTTGATGTGGTGTGCGGGCTTCTCATTGTGGTGGCTTCTCTTGTTGCGGAGCATGGGCTCTAGGTGCGTGGGCTTCAGTAGTTGCAGTGCGTGGGCTCAGTAGTTGTGGCTTGTGGGCTCTAGAGCACAAGCTCATTAGTTGTGGCACACAGGCTTAGTTGCCCCACGGCATGTGGGATCTTCCCGGACCAGGGATTGAATCCGTGTCCTCTGCATTGGCAGGTGGATTCTTAACCACTGTGCCACCAGGGAAGTCCCTGTATGTGATTTTATGGTTGCAGGCTAGTCACTCTAAGCCCCCAGATCATGGATGTTAGCAGGAAAGGTGGAGGCAGAAAAGATATACCCTTTACTTGAAATAAGTATTCTTGAGAGAATGAATCACTGGCTTTTCCAGGACATAAGGGGTCCAAAGTAGTCAACTTGCCACCAAGTGGCTAGTTGGTTTCCTCAAGAAATGGTGCCAAATCATGTGTTCAACATTGGTCTCTGTTGTTGGTGGGTTAGACATTCAGAGATAGCAGTACCTCGATGGACCTCGGTAAGTAAAAGTCCATGCTGTTGGGCCCATGTGCAGCCTCCATCTCTGACATGGTGATTACTCTATTTGTATGTCCATCTTTCCAGTTCTCAAGTGATTGATGATGAAGGCTGGCTAATGTCAACTGGCTGAACCATTTTATCTACTTGTTTGTTTATTGCTTCCATTGTGGTGGGTGCTTTCTGGTGGAGGTTAGCATTTGATATAAACATTTTTATACTTTGTACCCATTCCCATCTGCCCATCCACTTGCCTCTACTCCAGAACTCTTTTCTCCAGTCACTCAGAATTTTCCTCCTAACCTCTTGACCAGCCTATCAGGCCATTCTTTACTGTCCATGATTTTGTATATATTTTCACCTTGGACCATTTCTCCTTCCACACAAGTGAATGATCAGGTGTGCCAAGTGAGGCTCCTGCCATTGTAAAGATTTTCTCTCACCACTGTCTTTCAAAGTCAACCCTGAATGGGACTGTAATGAAGCCTCCATCTATTTTCAGCTTTCCCGCACATTCAGAGCCAATCCACCTGTGAACCAAGCTCAGGTTTTTTCCTCTTGGTTCAGCTGTTCATGTGGAACCCTCCATATGACCATGAGGTGTAAGCTAAAGGAGGAACATTGGTGCAACCAAGGAAGGCAAATTGGAGTCTGAACTACTTCCCCATGCAACTTAACACATGCTCTCTTGTCTTGCATGAGCTTGATCCCAGGCATATATTTTCCATCTTATAAGGGGCTTCTGCTGGGTGGTTATGTGCCAGGTCTCTACTATTTCAGGGACCCATTATCACCACTGCTATTTCTGAGCCACTCTCTGTGACTGCCTCTCCTACGATCAGCCTTAATCTGCAGAGGAGGACCACACTGAATTTCTTAGTGACATTGGTGCCCCTCTCCCCACTGCATTTCTAATGGCCTTTGTGAATGGTGTGTCCTCTAGGTTTTCCTGTGGAATATTATTCTCTGGTTGATCTTCTGGTCCCACATATATCTATGCATCCCAACCTGTCCAATTCCCTGAGGCTTTAAATGATTTTTTTCCACTGCCTGCAAGGGCAACTCATGCATTTCAAATTCACTTAGCGTGGGTCATTGCTTTCTCCAGGTTTTTAAAGCCACCCTACCCGTGAGTTTCTTTCATCCCTTTGGGTCCTTGACAGGGTGTTAAATCGTGTATTCTGATATAGTGTCCCTAAGTCAGTAAACTCCTGCTTGTACAGGAGTTGATCAAGCACACTCAAAAATCCAGTCCTTTGGCTTCTACTAGTGTATCCTAGCTAATCCTTGCAGGTCCTTTAGGGTATGATCTCTTCTTCCGTTATTATTTCCAACATGTGTCCAGTTGTACTAGGTTGGGATTTTACCCTAGTTATTGATCAGCCAAGTGAGGCGATGGGGACAGATTCTGAGGTGGGGCGCTGGTTGGCTTGCAGGGGAGAGGTCTCTGCAGTGTCTTTCTCATAGGGGAAGTGCTAACTCAGAATAGAGCCTCATGCAGGAAATGCTAAGTCTTCATAGGGAGGGGTAGGTAGCCTCTGCAGTCTCTGAGGGTTCAGGGTAGTCAAGAGAGCCAAAGTCTTTTGGGGAAATCCATTCTTATCCCATATTTTAGTGTCCTGTATTTTCTAGCCAGAGCCTTGGTCTTAGCACAACAGACTTGCCTTGGCTGTGTGTTCAATAGTCTTTGAAATTTGGCTATGCTGACTTTGCTCCACAGCTGTGTCTGTTCTCTAACTGCAGGAGATAACATCTCTTTATAAGCTGTCAAAGATGTCCTTTGACTCATACGCTTAGTTTTTAAGTGTTAACTGCCTTCGGTTTCTCATTACCCCTTTGTATCCCTTAATAACTGGCCAATTCCATTGTCCTTGTTGCATTGTTCACTCTCAAATGCCTGAATTATTGCACTGGCCAGAGAAGTCTTCTCCATCAGAACACTCTCCTGAATAAAAAAAATAGAAAAAAATAGAAAAAAAAAAAGAACACTCTCCTGTGTCAGCACTGGTAAAAGTTTAGTGAATAGGCTGTCACTTTGTGCCGGGGACTATCCATGCCACTGGGGCATGGGGGTCCTCATTTGCAGCTAGACAATGAGTAACCTAGTCCTGAAAGTCCATTTTGCTATCTGCTGTCATGGATGGACCACTCTGAGGATCAACTGACTGAGCTTGGATCTTCCGGGAAGAAGATGTCAAGTCCAAGTTGACAATGAAAGAGATTCATGAGAGTGACTCTGTGAATTCTAAAGGGAGAGGCAACAGGAACAGGCAGGTAAAAAGAGGGAGAAGAGAGATGAATTAAATAGGAAGAGCTAAATCTCACTCAGCTCAATGGAAGGCTCTGGCATAAGGACTGCTGGTAGAGGGGTCCCATGTTGGGAGATGACTAGCCCCTTGCACACATGCCATGTTCAGTCATTGGCTTGGGGCTGCCAGGCAGAGTGTGGCAAATCCTGAAGATGTTGTAGCTGGAGGCTGTCCGCTAACTTCACTCCTTGTGCTGATTGGCAGATCCAAGTGGCACACCTCTACGGCTAACATACTACATCAGTTATTTATATATACACTAAGGTGTGGTAGGTTGATAATGACTTGCAATGATATGTACACCTCCTAATCCCAGGAACTTATGAATATTTCCTGATTTGGAAAAAAGGAGTCTTTTCAGATATGGTTAAGTTAAGGATCTTGAGATGAGATTATCCAGGTGGATCCTAAATGCCATCACAAGTGTCCTTATTAGAGAGAGGAATATCACACACACACACACACACACACACACACACACACACACACACGGGAAGGTGATGTGAAGACAGGCAGAGATTAATGTGGCCAAGGATTGCCAGCAGCCATCAAAGCTGGAGGAGACAAGGAAAGAATTCTCCCCCAGAACTCCCAGAGGGACTACAACACTACAGACACCTTGATTTCAGACTTTGGGCCCCTAGAATTGTGAGAGAATAAATTTCTGATGTTTTAAGCCACAAGTTTGTGGTTGTCTGTTACAGCAGCCTCAGGAAACTAATGCACCAGGTTTATAATTTCTTTTTTAATGTAATTTTTTATTGAGATATAATTCACATACCATAAAATTTCCCCTTTAAAAATGTATAATTGAGTGATTTATAGTATAGTCACAAAGTTGTACAACTTTTACCACTATCTAATTTCAGAACATTTTCATCACCCTGAAAGAAACCCATACCTATTAGCAGCAACTCCCCAGTTCCCTTAACCCCAGTCCTTAGCAATCACTCATCTACTTTATGTCTCTTAATAGATTTGCCTGCTCTGAACCCTTCATATAAATGGAATCTTACAACATGTGGCCTTTAGATCTGGCTTCTTTCGCTTAGCATAATGTTTTCAAGGTTCATCCATGTTGTAGCAAGCATCAGTACTTCATTTCTTTTTATGGCCAAATAATATTCCACTGTATGGATATACATTTTGCTTATCCATTCACCAGTGATGGACATTTGGGTACAAATTCTTGAAACCAAATTTCTATAGGAGAAAGTTTTCTATTAGGAACTTACACTACCTGATGTCAGTTTGAATCATCCTTCCTCTCAGTATTTTGAATAAATTTGAAATATATATTGAGGATAATATTTGAAATAAATATTGAGGATACTCAGATAATTCCAAGTCCAAGTATCCTCAATATTTCTACAGATCCTTAAGTAGGGGATGTGAAGAAGGCTTGAATTTTCAGTCATCTACCTCCTATATTCTACATTGGCTGAATTTTTGTTCTTTGTTCTAAATATTGGAGCTGATTCTTTATCTCTGCATTGATGTGATGCCACACTTGAAACTTAACTTCTTTCCTTTTCCTCTATATCAATTCTGACTTTAGTTGCAAATGACAAAAAAACTAAACTCAAAGGACTGGGTTTTACATTTTGTAACATTAAAATCCATTGGTCTATTTTGCATTTTGAATGAATCTTTTACCCATGCTTGATTTTGTAACATACCATGCACTGGACATTTGGAAAATGCCATTTAACTGAGATATGCAGATATTTCAAATGTTGACATGTTTTATTATATAATATCAAAAAATTATTTATGTTACTACCAATTTCATCAGAAAGGTCTTTTAAGTATTGGTAAACTGTTAAGTTCACAGTGTTGGATACAGTTTTCTAAAATCCTAATTTTCACTTGAAAGCTTTCATTTTATTATTGGCAACAATGTTGTCAGCTGTTTTCCTTGAAGTTAAAGGTTCATTTTGTTTATTTTCAGTAAAACGTCTGCCAAATATCCAAATCTGAATAAGCATACCTTGCCCATTTGTTGTTTTTTCAAATAAAATGGGGTTACAGGAAAAAGTCTAGTTCACAAATAAACTACACAAATGCTCTTCCTGGAGACTATTTTACTTTAGTGCACAGTAGTTCTCTCTAATTTAATTTTTTTATTGAGGTATAGTTGATTTACAATATTACAGAGTTTTAGGTGTAATACACAGGAGTTCTTTGTGTACTTATCATTTCATCTTACAGAATATTTAAAAGACATGTACCTAACCACCCAGATATAATAAAATTAATAATTTTTACTGATTCATCTAGGGCATTCTTAAATGAAACTGTTTTTTTCTTTTTTCTCAATAAATACATTTTGGTAAAGAATATAATGACCACTAGCACAGCTCAGCGCCACAATCTTGATATGTACTTAGGTGCCAGCACTTTCAGTCTCTATTGTTTTGTGCTATCAACAGAAATGTTAACATGGTGGGGAAAAACCCTCAAATGATGTCTTGGTAATATTATAAAATTAAATTTTTATCTCATGTCCCCCTGAAAGGGTGTCCCAGATCTCCAATGGTCCTTGGGTCATGGTGTGAGAACTGCTGCTTTAGAGCATTTTTTTCTGAATGCAGTACTGCTAGGAGCTTTAAGACCCCCATCATCTCAGCTTAAGGAGCCTTGATAATGGATGTAGGGGGCTGCAAACTGGACAATTTTGCGATGAAGTTAGATGTGAGACAAAGAAGGTTTGAATTGTTTAATCTACCAATTATCTTTTTATCATCTGGCTTGTTTGCTTATTTATTTATATCACTTGATTCACATGGTTTACATTATAAGCTACAGTAGTGAATTTTAAATCAATAAAATTTTATAAATATTTTATGGTATGATATAGATTGATGAGATACAATAATCTTTTAGCTTGACAAATGAAGCTGTTCAGCTTCTACAGAGCTCTAAGTGGTCCAAAGATAAAAGTCACTTATAAGAGCCAAGAACAGGGGCAGAAATCAAGTCTGGTATCTCATGTTGGCAAAATCCATTTTCATGTTCCAAAATTAATTACACCAGAATCTAAGAGGATGGCGTTTTCAATATGACTTTTGTTTCTATGAATTGTTGTTCAAAATGAATAACATTTATTGATTAGTAACTTCACAGAACACAGAAGTTTCTATATTTTTTTAAACGTATGTTCAATTCAGGCCAGTTTCAGGTTAAGCATCAATAAGGTCAAAAAGCTGTTATGTGGGTGGGGAGTTATACTATAAAATGTTTATTATGGTCATGAAGCTACACAAAAGGGGAATTTCGGTGTGTCTTCCAGTGTTCTGAAAGGGCTTGCTTTATTCTAGTAGTAGCCAGTTAGAAGAAACTAGAATTCTACAGATATTACTACTTTCAGGGAACCAAGATGTGATATGCAGTTGCCTTAAGAGAGAAATTGGAAGGTTTGACCAAATATCTGCCAAGGTTTTCTCTAGATAAAGTGCTTAAAATCTCCTTGTCAGGGAATTTATTTGAAACAGTAATCCTCAGAGTGGTGATACAGTTCATTCATTAAGACAACACTTTTTTTTTTAAAATTGAGGGCCTACTATATTCCAGGTAGAGTGTACTTGATCTGATAGAAAATTATGAATATATGTCAAATCTGAGTGTTGGAATTAACCAAATGTTTGCCAATAGTTCAGTAATATAGTGATATGATACAGGAAAGTGGAAACATGGTACAAGGTTGAATGCCCACACAGTCTTCCACTCCCTATTTATCTATTTTCAGTCTTAGTAACCTGCACTTTATCCTCTTTTAGTCTTTCACCCTCTGAGTGGGTCCCAGGCATTACACATCTCCTTCCTTCCCACTTCATTAATTTATCCAACAAATAGTTATTAGTCATTGCTTCTGTGTCAGGTCCTCTGCTAAGCACTAAGGATGCAACCATGAACAAGGCACATGGGTCCATTTGGCACTTACAGTCTAGTTGAGGAGACAAAAATTAGACAAATAGTTGCATAACTAAAAAGTACAGTTGTGATAAGTCTTACAAAGGAAAAACAGAGAGGGCAGTGAATGTGTACAGCAGGAGATCTGACCTAGTTTTGTGGGTTGGGACTTATATTCTGTCTTGTGTATAGTCAGGCAGCCAGAGTCACCAAGATGATGACCAACTGTGCAAATCCATGGACCAGGGGATATATAGAGCTATGTTATGGTGACCAGGTTTACCTGGGACTGAGAGCCTTTCTGATACATGAGTCTGGTAGTGTAAACCCAGGTAAACCCTGATCACCCTCAGCTACCCCCATTCCAGTATATTTTCTATCAGTGGAAAGCCAAAGTCTTCATTGGAATTGATGGACCTTAAAGATAGTGCCTGGTAGTGATACAGAATTTCCCCTCCTTGCCATTTAAAGGGGGTGGGATGCAAAGGGATAGATTGGAAAATGTATGAACTTGGTCACAGCAGGTGAGTCCTGAGGTCAGGTCTCTGCCAGTGCTGAACATTGTTCAATGTGGCACTGGAAATTTCCAGTGGTTCCAAGCTCAGTAAGTCTCCTTCAATTACAGAGGGAGGTGTGATTAAGTGATTTTACTATGGTTACAGAGCTAGTTGAGAAAATTGGTGATGCAAGTCTGGTTTCCATGGAAACAGACTCTGAGATGACGATGCTGTTGCCAGTAATTTATTAGAGCTTGCTCTTGGGAGTGAGGAAAGCAGGACTGGGGAGAGAGAGGTTGAATTGTGATGCAGCTGTTATCATAGGCAAGCTTTAGCCAGGAAGCTCTATAGAGGGGCTGGACCTTCAGAGATGTGTGGATTGAGGCAAGAGGTCTGGATCCATGTGTCATTGTATGTAGGTTGACCCTGGGAGGAAGCATAACCTTTTTTTTTTTTTTACAATTTTATTGGAGTATAATTGTTTCACAATGGTGTACTAGTTTCTGCTTTATAACAAAGTGAATCAGTTATACATATATATCTGTTCCCATATCCCTTCCCTCTTGCGTCTCCTTCCCTCCCACCCTCCCTATCCCACCCCTCCAGGCGGTCACAAAGCACCGAGCTGATCTCCCTGTGCTAAGCATAACCTTTTGACTGAGGGTATTTTCTTTCATTCAGCAGTGAGTACTTAGCTCTGAACACGGGACCTGGGTGGCACATAGTCTAGACACCAGGTCTTTGGTTTCAGTTCAATATTTCCATGATACCATGTGTCACCACTTATCAAGAATTGCCTGTAGACATCTTTTGGCCATTGACTTGCATGTAATCAAAACAAATTTCCTGGCTTCAGAAAGATGCTGATCAATACGTAAAATCATAAAGTTGTTAATAATGAATGAGTCTGTAGATGCAAATAGGATATAATTACTGTGTCGTGCTTTCACTGAAAAGACACTGATTATTTCAGGTGGAAGCTGACTTTTAAAATATAAACTGTGATGTACCCATGAGCAAATAATCAAACATTTTTATAATGCCAGCATCTACCAAGACAAATGTCATGTGAGATGACATTTTCCTGCTAGCTTAGAAAGTATTCTGTGGACATCTAAGAAATTTCAACACAAAGTTAACAGAAGGAATTGGGAAAATGTGTCTAAAAACTTAATTTTAAAAGATTTACGTGAATTCTTTTTATTAAGTAATAAATGTCTAAGTCAAGTTTTCAGACTTCAATTTTTTGCTATATATCAATATAGCATTATGTAAAAAATAAACAAATATCACCATGTTTTATTATATAAAATTAGTCCTTTTAGAGTTGAGTCAATTACAAATAAAAGATAGATAATTGCTTTTTTGCCTCTAAATCTGATATGGTGAAATTGCAGAATAGCAGCCTTTAAACATGGCTACATATTAGACTCACCAGGGGAACATAAAAAAAATGCTCAGGCCCCACCCCAGACATCATGAATTAGAATCTTGATGTGTGCCTTATATATAGCTTATATTTTGGCCAAGCTCTGAAAGTAATTCCTATGTAGTTAACTGGGCATGGTCCAGTGCCCTGCATTATTTTTAGGAAGTACTGACTGAGAGCACAGCTTCAGTTGTGGGCTGTGTTTTGCTGTAGCTGACTTTTTTTTTATTGTGGTAAAATACATATAACATAAAATTTACCACTTGGGCCAATTTTAAGTGTACAGTTCAGAAGCATTAAGTAAATTCACATGGTTGTGCAGACACCACCATCCATCTGCAGAAATTTTTCAGCTTCCCCAACTGAAACATTGTACGCATTAAACAATAACTCTCATTCTCTCCTATCCCCAACCCCTGGCAACCACTATTTCTTATCTCTGTGAATTTGACTATTTTAGGAACCTCATACAACTGGAATCATACAGTATTTGTCCTTTTGTGACTGGCGTATTTCACTCAGCATAATGTCTTCAAGGTTCATCCATCTTGTAGCATGTGTCAGAATTTTCTTTCTTTTTAAGGCTAAGTAATATTCTATTGAATGTATATACCACATTGTAGATGGATACTTGGGTTGCTTCCACCTTTTGGCTATTGTGAATAATGCTGCTTGAAGATGGTATACAGGACTTCCCTGGTGGCTCAGTGGTTAAGAATCTGCCTGTCAATGCAGGGGACACGGGTTTGATCCCTGCTCCAGGAAGATCCCACATGCTGAGGAGCAACTAAGTCCATGCGCCACAACTACTGAGCCTGAGCTCCAGAGCCCACGAGCCACAACTACTGAGCCCACGTGCCACACTACTGAAGCCTGTGTGCCTAGAGCCTGTGTTCCGCAACAAGAGAAGCCACCACAATGAGAAGCCCATGCACCGCAACGAAGAGTAGCCCCTGCTTGCCGTAGCTAGAGAAAGCCCGCACAGCAGCAAAGACCCAGTGCAGCCAAAAAAGAAAAAGAATGGTGGACAAATATCTGTTTGAGTCCTTGCTTTCAGTTCTTTTGGGTATATACCCAGAAGTGGAATTGCTGGATCATATGCTAATTCTATTTTTAATTTTTTGAGGGATCTCCATAACAGTTTCCTCAGCAGTTGCATCATTTTACCCAGCAATGAGTGAATTTTTCCACATTCTCACTTGTTATTTTCTGATTTTTTGATGATAGCCATCCTAATGGGTATAAAGTCGTATCTCATTGTGGTTTTTGTTTTGTCTTTGGCCACACCATGTGGCTTGTGGGATCGTACTTCCTTGACCAGGGATTGAACCCAGGCCATGGCAGTGAAAGCGCTGAGTCCTAACCACTGCAACCACTGGACCGCCAGCAAACTACTTCATCGTGGTTTTGATTTACATTTCCCTACATGATTTCTATATGAATTGTGATGTAGAGCATCTTTTCAAGGGCTTATTGGTCATTTGTATATTTTTCTTGGACAAATATCTATACAAGTCCATTGCGCATGTTTTCCCCTAGCTTTATTGAAGTATGACTGACATATTAAAAATGTATACACAACACGATATTTTGAAACACGTATACATTGTGAAATGATTACCACAATCAAGCTAATTAACATATCCGTCACTTCACATAGTTCTCATTTTTGTGTGTGTGTGTGGTGAGAACACTTGAGTTTTACTCTCGTGTAAACTCAAGTACAGATTTCAAGTACGGATCTTCCTTGACTTACAATGGGGTTAAGTCTGGATTGTAAGTTGAATGTCAGTATATGCAGTATATATAGCATATGTCAGTATCTCCTAAAGAGCCACGTATTTAGCAATGTGCATACTCTCTTGGGTTAGTCACTTGTCAGAATCCACAGGCCTAGTCACAGAATTAGCCCAGGCAATTTTGGAAAACCCCAGTCACGATAAAAAAAAAAGGATATCTAAGCAGGAGTGTAACAAGATGGTCTGGCAGTCAGGACTAGGCATAAGTACAGATATTTGCATTTTCCCAGAGACCTTCCAGAGAATGATGTAAATTAATGGAAGGGTTATAATAGTGAGGATTTCAGGTCCTATGTCAAGCTGGAAGTGCAAAAATTTAGGGGCAAATGGACCTTTTAGTATCTCTCAAATCACACCATATAGGTAGGTGACTGCTAGTTTTGACTTTATGAACAATTGGTTCCAAATCTGAACATGCAGTGTCTTACTGGGAGTTAGACTACTTCTTCTTTTATGAGGTACTTTGAATGGAGTCTGTGTTGAAGAGTTCATTGTGCTGAAGTAAAGCCAGTGAACTGGCAGGTGAATAGAATTCTGCTTCACATCCAAGACCCATTTTCTCTGAGTAATCTCCTCCCCACCCTCCCCTTTCTCTCCACCCGCTTTCCCCCTTGCTCTCAGGTCTGCTGGAGCTATTTCCAGAATTCATTGTTCAGGCCAACTTGTTTTGACATAACTGGCAGGTTGACTCATGTGAATAGTTAAATTAATCATGGGTTAAAAGCCTGTAATTATGGTACCGCATTAGAGCTATCATAACTCCAATGTTGTCTTTTGCACTAATTTTCCTCCCCTGTCCTCAGCTTAACATCTCATTTTCAGTTTAAATGAGAGGGCCCTGAAACTGTCTTTTCTGTCTTGCTCACTATTCTGTTTTAATTCACTATCTTCATTGCTGAGCTATTTGGAGTTGGAATATTATTTCCTCCATTTTAGAAGAGATAGAAAGTGGCTAGACTATGATTCAGAATTGAATAAGATAGTTTCTGCAGGGTGTACCTATTTTACAGTAAACACAATTATCATAAAAATCTTTTGGGCATATAAACTGTTCTGACCCTGGTTGCATCACAGGTCTTCAGAGCTCAAAGGAGATCGGTTTTGATTTAGTTGAGACCAAACTATTTTAGAACACAGTAATTTGGTCACACTGAAGAGCTTTTTAGTAGTTATTTGGTAGCTATCCCCTTCTATGGAAATAAAATAAACTGAAAATCTGATGGATAGGGGCTTCCCTGGTGGCGCAGTGGTTAAGAATCCGCCTGCCAATGCAAGGGACATGGGTTCGAGCCCTGGCCCGGGAAGATCCCACATGCTGCGGAGCAACTAAGCCCCTGCACCACAACTACTGAGCCTGTGCTCTAGAGCCCGTGAGCCACAACTACTGACCCCACGTGCCACAACTACTGAAGCCTGCGCGCCTAGAGCCCGTGCTCCGCAACAAGAGAAGCCACAACAATGAGAAGCCCGAGCACTGCAACAAAGAGCAGCCCCCCGCTCACTGCAACTAGAGAAAGCCCGCACGCAGCAACGAAGACCCAACACAGCCAAAAATAAATAAATAAATAAATTTATTAAAAAAACCCTGATGGATATATAAAATGAGATATATAAGATGGATATATAAGTGGGACTTATGTTTATTCATCTTTGAATGCTTAGTAGGTAAGTATTCGCTAAATATATAGCTGATTTAAAGGTGCTTCCCTTCTTTATCTCCCTTCATTTATCAGTCACCTACATATAAGGTGTGATTTAAGAGTTACTGAAAGGTCCATTTGATCCCCAATTTTTGCCATGCCAGTTTGACATGGTCCTGAAAGTCCTCATAGTGATAACCATCCCATTAAATCGTAGTTCTCTGGAAGGTTTATGAGAATATGCAAATATTAGTATTTTCTCTTGATACTTTCTGCCATTTATCGCCCTAGTAAAATTGCTCACATTCCTTCCTTCCTTCCTTCCTTCCTTCCTTCCTTCCTTTTGCTGAGGTGGGTCTTAGTTGAGGCACACAGGATCTTCGTTGCCACGTGCGGGATCTTTAGTTGTGCCATGCGGGCTCTTCATTGCAGCATGTGGGATCTAGTTCCCTGACCAGGGATGGAACCCGGGCCCCCTGCATTGGGAGCACGGAGAGTTAACTGCTGGACCACCAGGGAAGTCCCTGACCACTATTCTTGCTGCTCTCACTTTGCCCATTCAACCCTTTCACATCTCCTTCCAAAGAACTTCTATAGCATATTGTCTATTTAACCAGATGGTGGTTGTCTCTATGTCTGGTATGATTCCCCATCAACCTTGAAGTAGGATTTAGTTATTTTTCACATTTCCCCAAAGAAAAAGAAAATCAGTGGCTTATTTGAAGGAGTCTTCCAAGATTCAGTTTTTTTGAGGTGCTTTTCTAATAGATCCACTTGCTACTTCTGCTTGTATCTCATTGATTAGAACTTAGTTACAGGCCATACCTATGTGCAAGGAAGGCTGGGAAATGTGGTCTTTATTTCAGGCAGCAATGTGCTTGAGTAAATGTTGGAGTCTCTGCCAAAGAAAAGAGTGGGAATAGCTATTTGAATGCAACGAGCTGTCTCTGACCTGTGCCTCTGTACCATCTTTTGGGTATTCACTCTCACATGGTCTGCCTGGGAAATTTACTGCTTGGGATGGCTTGCTGAGCAGAAAACCATATAACGTAAATCTTCAGATGCCACATGGAAACAAAAAGCCAGCTGGAGTCCCAGTCTTTCAATATGCTCTGCCTCCATGGGGAATTTTCCTGTCCCGTTCTCTCCTGCTTGCCATGTTGAGGCCCCTGCCATCACCTCATATGCCTGTGATGCTTGATTTCTTTCTGTCTCCCTGCCTTATACTCTGCTTCTTGCTCTTCAAAGACATGCTTTGTTTTCCCACCATTGGCTTGTCCTCAGCTCTCTCTGTCTTATATTCCCCACAGTTACTTTGAAGTTAGCACCTCTGAAATAATTTTAGTCTTGGTGATGTGGGGTGAGGATAGGAGACAGTAAGCAGGGATGTATGTGGGGATACTTTTAGGTCTTCTCCCAGTGTTACCTCCTCCACCATATCTGTTGTTTTTCTTGTTGTTGTTTTTGTTTTTCTGTAAGAATCTCTCTTTAGTCACGGAACTTGACTTGAACTCTGCCTAACAGCAGAGCCAGGCATTACCCATAATTATCATTAGTTACAGTTCAATGAATGAATGAACCCCCTTTTACTTTCTTTCTTTTTAAAAATTAATTAATTAATTTTTGGCTGCGTTGGGTCTTCATTGCTGCGTGTGGGCTTTCTCTAGTTGTGGTGAGCGGGGACTACTCTTCGTTGCGCTGTGCGGGCTTCTCATCGCGGTGGCTTCTCTTGTTGCAGAGCACGGGCTCTAGGTGCACGAGCTTCAGGAGTTGTGGCACTCGGGCTCAGTAACTGTGGCTCACAGGCTCAGTTGTTGTGGCGCAGGGGCTTAGTTGCTCCTCCGCATGTGGGATCTTCCTGGAGCAGGGATCAAACCCGTGTCCCCTGCATTGGCAGGCGGATTCTAAACCACTGCGCCACCAGGGACGTCCCCCCTTTTACTTTCTAGCATAAATTATTTCAGACTAGTTGGTGTTTTTGACTTTCCCTTCCCTTTCATTCTTCATGAGCAATCCCACTAGCTTATGGAATCTTTCCTACTTTTGTCATCTTTTCTCTTCCTACTTTCCCACCAATCTGTGTCCATTCTTTCAATCAAATTCTTACTTGATTCATGAATTGTAGCTCAGTAACAACTGAACACTCCATGCTGTCTTCCCTATCTGCCCACTTTGATCTCTTTCATATGAGAATACTTTTAACGTTGGCAGTTTGTTTCACACACTCAAACACTTGACTCCATACCATCTTGTATCATTTTTTCTAGTTATTTCATGAGCATAACTAGCTCCCCAATTGCATTGTAAGATTTTAGAGAGTAGGGACTATGTGATTTAAAAAAATCTATCTACCTACCTACCTACCTATCTTTTATCTATCTTCTATCCATCTATCTGTCTGAATTCTGCTCAATATCTAAGGTAGTACTGGAAAGATAGTTGACATTATATAAATATTGGTCACCTTGACAAAAGAACAGAGTGCATATGACTGATTTGTGAATGCAAAGCAGGGAGCAGGGAAACATTTTTTTTTTTTAGGGAAACACTTTTGCTGCAGTCCATGATGGGCCTGCTGACATTCCCAAATAGATGCAAAAAGTTCACATGGAATCTTGCTTGTCATCAGCAGAAATTTCGAGACCTAAGTGAACTTTCCTCACGATTCTAGGAAGAGGAAAATGTAACTATATTTAAAATAGTGTTTTCTATTCAACAGCCAGACTAATTTTTACCTGTGTTTTTTGGAATCAAATGTATCCTTGAGAATTCAAAGACAGACTCACAGGCTTTGAGAAGAAGACTCCCATTGGCTTTTAATGTCTGGTCAGAGAGGTAAAAATTGTGAGGCATGCTTTCTCATAAAACATCCAATATTGTGAGACTATGATTTTCATGAGATAATTTAAATGGGCTCTAAGATGTAGAACTATGAAATATTCTACATTTAAATGAAAGTATTATTCTATCCCCTCCCCACATCCACCTCAAGGTTTCCTCTATCATGTTTCTGAATGCTCCTGAAGTCCCATTATTTGAAAAAAAAATCAGTCTCACTTTCCCATAACAGAATGCTTGTAGAGAATTCAAAATGTTTCAGTAGGAGTGCAAGAATGAGGAATTGCCTAGTAAGAGTGACAAAGAAGTTTGATTACAATCACAAGATTTTGAGTATGGCTCTATCCTAAAGATTTTTATCTACTGTTGACTTCTCAGGATGTTCCTGGATTATTAAGAATTATGTGTCACTTCTCCTGGTTTTACATTTCTTTTACATTTGTCTCCACAAACCTGTTCTTCTTAAAAATGCCAACATGGACCTCAGCTGCATATCTCAAACGTATTCTTTCATTTGTCACACAATATGACTTTGTTCTTGTTCATACTTTAAGATAACCCTTGAGTGTTCATCTCAGTCATCTTTGGCCTTTGACTTTGAACGGGATGTGAGAGCTCATGAAGATATTCCTGAGGGTAAAGGGGGGAAATCTAATCTGCATAACGGTAGAAGAAATGTCATTGTCCGTAAAAAGCCACCAGCACTTCTGTTCTCAAGAAGACTCATTAAAGGTTTGGGGATGAATTGTTAAGATTTGGGGTTTGTGACGAGGGAGGCACCGTACAATGTCATATAAAGTCTTCTGATCCAACCTTAAGGACACGTGCCTCTATTTGCTTGAGAAAATAACCTGGAAGAGTCAGATGACACTTTAATGAGCCATATAGAAGTGGTCCATCTAGAAGGACCATAATCCTGGTGATGAGATCACCTTTAGCCGTCGTGATAGACACAGCAAAGGCAGTATCGGCAGCAGTGGATGAAGGTGGCAGCTGTTGTGGAAATTGCACCTGCTATTCATCAGTACACTGTGGTAGAGTGGGGAGGCCACGGTGCTGGTGCTACAGAAGCAGCAAGAAGCTGTCATGGCCTCTCGTGAGAAAACACAAGCCACCAGAGACTCTGCCTGGCCAATGGAGAAGATCAGATGCACTTAAGGACCCTGTACATTTATTTGTCATGAGACACTCTAGGATCTTCTTCATTGGCTCAGAATTTCCAAAATGTTCCAGAGGATTGAGAAGGACTAAGACGGATTCACCACTTGCTAATGTCAGTGATAATAATCCTGGTGATTGGAGTGTGCCAGGAGCTGTTCTAAGGGCTTCACATATATATTAACTCATCCCTATTGCCACCGCCTCCCCATTAACCCCCAAAGGCACCTATGGGCCACTGCCAGTCTCTCGAGACTGGGAGGGGCTGAGGACTGTGTGGGGAGCAGAGACCTGTCTTGGAGAACAAGCATGTAGATTAGGTCTTTCTTCCTCTGAACCCACTCTTTCTGCTACATTTTGAAAATTGCTAAGAAAACTAATTTTTGTTCAGTTCTTCTCTCTTTATTCTAAATTAGGCAGTAATTTTCATTTGGAAATGCATTTCTGGGTCCCAGTGGAGAGCAGGTAGTATAACAGAGTAGTGCTGGGCAGTCACGGCTTACACGACACATGTTTTATGCATCAGTGGCTTCCAGAAGAGTGACAGGCTTAGGCAAGGACCATAAAAGGCAGCGACAAATTATGCTTCTAGGACTATATGCAGAGTTTTCAATAGTAGCTGACCATTTCTGCTTCTTTTCCTGTCTTAGAAAAAAGCTTTTTTTAAGTGAAGGTTTCCCCACAGGCTACTGGGCAATTATCCACCGCTCTCTGGTAAAGTGTGACCCTTAGTATATTTTGGCAAGCAAAGCAATTTTTGTATTTCTATTTTGGCACAATATAGAGCATTATCTCCCTGGTATTTGACAGTCAAAAGAATAGTCAAAAACCTTATTCTTCAATGTAATTAAAACCAGAGTTGGTATTAGAGGAAAACCAATTAACAGTCTGCAGAAAATTATCTGAAGAAATTGATTATATTCTTGAAGGTGCCCAACACTCCATGGCTTTTGGTGTATCCTTAAATGAGACTGAAAATTCTAAGTGTGTGGAGCAGACTCTGTTGTAAAAATAACCATTTCCGATTTTTTTTTTTTTTTGCCGTACGCGGGCCTCTCACTGCTGTGGCCTCTCCCATTGCGGAGCACAGGCTCTGGACGCACAGGCTCAGCAGGCCTAGCCGCTCCGCGGCATGTGGGATCTTCCCGGACCGGGGCACGAACCTGTGTCCCCTGCATCGGCAGGCAGACTCTCAACCACTGTGCCACCAGGGAAGCCCCATTTCCGATTTTAATGAAAAGCATCACATATGCAAGAACCAACTGAGACAGATACGTAAGAGATGGATAGAGTAACCGCTAAGATTTATCCTAAAAAAATGTTTTTTCATGTTGTCTCCATGAAAAGCTTTGATTTTTTTAAATCTCTAGAAAAATTTCCATAGACATAAAGTAAACAAAATTATGTAAAACTACTTGAAATAAATATTCTTCACCTTTTTTGATGATTATTATCATTCTGATGATTTTTTGATGATGATGATCTTTTTTGGTTAAAATTGTTGCTGTCGTGGTTAGAGTTAATATATCTGACACTTGAGGTTTAAATCAATATACTTTGTGTACTGGAATTTAAAATGCAAGTTTTACTGTCTTTAAAATAGAAATTTAAGTTCTAGTTATTTGTAAATGGACAATTTAAAATGATTTATAAAAATTATCTTTCTTAGTGAAGTAAAAGGGAACTCTAGTGTTATAGTGACTATTTTTGGGTTCTAAAGTAATCTTGAGGGAAATTTATTCTGAAGACATTAAAGCTCTCTAGAACATTGGAGAATCAGCATGAAAATTAGAAGTAGGAGAGTGAGCATGGCTTATTTTTGCAATTAGAAATAAAGAAAGGAAAGTGTTTTAATTGTTTTTAAAAAACAAAATCTTGATTATGAAAAATATCTCATTATTTGTGTGCTTCTTGATACTCTGATATCCACGTAGATGGCATTTCTGCACAATGTAATTTTATGTGGATAGAAAACATCCTCAAGGGTCCTCAGATGCTGCAGTAATTTCCAACCAAATCTAGCAGACACTATGTGATTGTGGTAGAGAGGGGAATACTGCTCTAGGCTCCCTTCAACTTCGTGATATATTCATGGTGATTTTAAGGCCAATATGGACCTTGCTTCTATCCTGATTGACTGGTGACTAAGTCTACTTAGTAAAACCTTCCCTCTAGTTTTTACTAGGCCCCTACCATCTACACCTGGACTACCAAAACCCCACCTAACCAGGCCTAGACATGAAGCCAGACACGTTTCTAAAATGCAGATCTGATCATGTCATTTCTCTTTTAAAAACCATTCCCATCCAGTCTCCTGGGGAAGATGCAAGTTTGTGCATGTCTTTTGGAAAAGTGTTGCCAATATTTCTCAAGAACTTAACAAATATATCTGCCTTGTGACTCGGCAGTTCTATTTTGCAGCATCCATCCTCAGCAGGTAGTCCTAAGCAAGGTGCTTTGAATTAGAGATGTTTAATGCAGCATTATTTAAGATAATAAAAATTGGAAACAAACAAGGTACACATACATAGTTAAGTAGCCCATGGTACACCCAGTCAATGAAATATTTTTCAGCAACTAAAAATACCTAATTACACTATTTTATAGCATAGGAAAGTGCACGCAACAAAGTTTAGTAAACATGTTAAAATACAAAACTGTATCAAAATCTACAAACATAAAATACAGAAAAAGAGTTGAAACCTTCCCTTTCTTCCTCCCATCTCCACCCCAACCCCTGCCCCGGGTGGGGTAGGGAAGGCTAATAAACCTTTTATTGCATTCTACTACTGACAAAAGCTAGTCTTGGAAATGCCCCACCTAAGAAAATGATTTGATAGAATAGAAAAGCAAGAAGGGTTTTCAATACATTCCTATCTCTTTGTGGAGCCAGATGTGGCCATCAGAGATAGGTGGCTCTGATGCTTTAAAAAGATGCAGAAATTACAGACCTGGGAAGGGTTTGTGGGCGGGAGACTAGCAGACAGTCACGGGGCGGTGAGATTGACATTGTTGCGTATAATAAGGGCAAACATTATCATTGATGTATGTGGAGGCCTTGTTAACTCACGTTTAGGAAACTGTTTCTCTAAACCCTTGGTCTGAACTGAGACTGAGCTCTGAGAATTTTCTTTGTCTCTGTGTGTGTGTGTGTGTGTGCATTTGATTCAGTGATTATCTGCTGAATCTGTCGGGAAGGCAGATGCATATCTTTAGCTTATAATGGTAGAGACCCCTTTCCACCTTTCCTGGAATATCATTCTAGTCTGAGAAACTCAGAACTTTGGGAGATGCTCCACTGAGGGTGTGTTGCGTGGACTGCCTAAGAGGAAGAAGGCAACGGCAGGGATCTGGGTCTGCACGCAGACAGGTTTGGTGGTGACGGCTCTTCTACCCTGGACTATTAGAACAGTCACCTCTGGTGCCTGGTTTGCATTTTGCTTTGCTCTGCAGTACCCTTCCTTACCTCCAGTCTTCCAGAAAGCCTGTTACTCTTTCAGCCTTGTGTGGTACTGTTGAAGGGCGATTAAGGAGCAGGTCAGTAAAAGCGCCATGGGTCCCTTCCCACCTCACCCCTCCAACGAACTCAGTGGCACAAATAGTAGCATTGTCCTGGGAAGGACACTAGATGTGAGTTCTAGGCACTGGCGGGTAGAGGAATGGGCCACGGCCAGAGCAGGGCTGGGGGTGGGGTAGCACTATTCCTTAGGGATAGGGGGCTGCCAAAGGGGTGCCTCCAAAGTGTACTGAGACCATTAGCTTCTTTGCCAAAGAAACTAAACAGAGGTTCTGCTCCAGGTTGCTCTGGAATCACCTGGGAGCACTCAAAGTCTACTGATCCCTGGGCCTCACCTCATAATAATTGAATCTGAATCTCTGGAGATGGGGTCTGGGCATCAGTATTTAAGAGCTCCCCAGGTGATTCTGATGTGCAGCCAGGTTGAAACCACTGCCTTGGAGATGGTGATCAGGAAAGGGAGAGGCTCGCCTGGGTAAGAAATATACAAAGCTCGACAGCAATATTGCAAAAACCTGAAGCATATTAAAAAGTCTGGGAGAAAATACAGTCAATTTTCAAAACGGTAGTTATATTCCATAAAGTCTGGAAACACTGAATTAGCAAATACTGAATCATTGCTCCTAGGGGAAATATATTCATGTATATATGTCGGTCACATAGATTATAATATTAAATACTAAAAACAAGTCATCATGGTAGAAAACCATGAGGTTCAGGCGTGTTAAGTGACTTGCCTGAGACCATCTCATCAGTCACAGGAACCAGAGTTGAGATTCAAGTCCTGTCCAGGTGATCCCCGAGCCGGAGCTTCTTTCGCTACACCACACTGCCCCCTACCGGCTCCATCTTCTGGCTACTTCTGCACGAGAGCTGAACCAGAAGGCAGCGTGTGCCTTTCCTCATCTGGAAACCAGTGCAGGTCCAATCGGCCACTCAAAATTTTCAGCGCTGTGTGCATGTCCACAAGTACTGATTTTGGAGTTCCAAATAAATTTTAGGGAGTAGGTGCATTTGCAAATTTGGAATCCGCTAATAATGAACATCAGCTGTAAATAATATTACCAGCAATTATATTTGGATATAATTAAATGACTTTTTCTTTCTCATTTTTCTAAAATCCCTGTAATGTGTATGTATAATTTTTATAAGGAAAAAATGTAAAAAAACAAACTAAAAATCTTTTCCATGGCATCCCTCTGTCTATAGACCTATTTCTTCCCAAAGTGTGGCCTTGACCTATTTACATCAGAATCATTTTGAGTGGTAATCGAAAACATTTAATCCTATCCCATCCCTTCCCAAACTACTAAACTAGAATCTCTAAGGAACCCAAGAATCTGCATTTGACAAATTCCCCCAGATCACTCTTATGTACACTAATGTGAAAAACATTTGCTATTGCAACCTCTAAAGAGTGAGGATAAAATAAGGGTATTTCAGATAAAGAGGCTGAAAGAATTTACTTCTCACAAACCATTGCTGAAAGAACTAGTGAAAGATATACTTCACTCTAAGAAAAGATTGAAACCTAGAAGGAAGGATTGGGATGCAAGAGGCAATGGTGAGCAAGACGATTGGTAAGCATGTGGTAAACCTGAATAATCACCTACAGCAGACAAAATAAAACTAATGAAAGGGGAGGAAAATTAAAATGAGGTGAAATTAAGTTAAAAGACAACCGTAATATAGAAAAAGAGGTTGTGTAATTGGTGTTAAAGCATGCCGATACTTCGTAGAGTTTGGAAGAGGAAAGGAGATACTGATTAAACATTTTTTGGAGATACAGGAGCGTGACCTAAGGATAATAAAAGAATAAAAATACAAAGTATAATTTTGAAATTAGTAGGAAAAAAGGAATTTAAAAACTGTAATAACCAAAAAAAAAAAAAAAAAGAAAAAAAGAAGAAGAAAAGAAGCAAAGGCAGGAGGAATGAATGTTTCAAGAGAATGTGTGAGCAATGGCATAGGAGTGGAGAAGAGGCTCCACTGTCAGGTAACTTTGATTTTGCTCTACTTACATGCTAATAACTTCGCCTAGTTTGTTTTTTTAAAAAAATAAATTTATTTATTTTTGGCTGTGTTCGGTCTTTGTTGCTGTGCGCAGGCTTTCTCTAGTTGCGGCAAGCCAGGGCTACTCTTTTGTTGTGGTGTGCAGGCTTCTCATTGTGGTGGCTTCCATTGTTGTGGAGCATGGGCTCTAGGAGCATGGGCTTCAGTAGTTGTGGCACGCAGACTCAGTAGTTGTGGCTTGAGGGCTCTAGAGTGCAGGCTCAGTAGTTGTGGCACGCGGGCTTAGTTGCTCTGCAGCATGTGGGATCTTCCCGGACCAGGGCTGGAACCCATGGCCCCTGCATTGGCAGGCGGATTCTTAACCACTGTGCCACCAGAGAAGTCCTATTATGGCTTCATGGGTGTTGGCAGAAGACACAAGATTCCTGGGTAAGATACAAAGGACAATATTACTCACAGCTTGGCTAGTAGCGTAAGAATCAATCAGCATATTTGTGTCAGTTTCCTTATTTCCTAAGCCCCACAACAGTGACACAGAGTGTCCAGGTGGATATTTGCACATGTAGTGGGTTGTAGTACAAGAGAGAAACACTGAGCTTGGGAACCTGTTGTTTTATAGCAAGCAGTAAGCAAGTCTGCTCTTTGTCCCAGAGGAAGACATTGCCTCATCTACAAAGGTTATGTATAATCCTGAGAAATGGTCCTGGTAAAGATCAGTTAGGGCTTTGCATTCTTGGCACACTCAGTAAGACATGTAGGAACACGAGAGACCCATGGAGGAGTATCTCCCAACATACAGAAGTGGGGATCTGTGAGTAAATTGTTTTGCTGGGTCATATGGTGCATTGGACTGGGAAGGAGGAAGAGGTGTGGAAAAGGAGTAGGGAGAAGTAATTTAAAACCCCAGAGCTGGGGCTTCCCTGGTGGCGCAGTGGTTGAGAGTCTGCCTGCCGATGCAGGGGACATGGGTTCATGCCCTGGTCCAGGAAGATCCCACATGCCGTGGAGCTGCTGGGCCCATGAGCCATGGCCGCTGAGCCTGCGTGTCCGGAGCCTGTGCTCCGCAATGGGAGAGGCCACAACAGTGAGAGGCCCACGTACCGCAAACAAAACAAAACAAAACCCCTAGAGCTGAGGGCCTTTTATGGCCGTTTGGGCTGCTATAATAAAAACCATAGACTGGGTGACTGAAGTAACAAACATTTATCTCTCACAGTCCTGGAAGCTGGAAAGTCCAAGATCAAGGTGTCAGCTGGGTTTTTATAGCATCTTAATAAAGAACAATAAACTTTTAGAGGAGTGACAAAACAAAGGAAAAGCACATTGGGCTTCTAGGAGATGGCAAATTGTGGAAAGGTAAATATATAAAGGGAACTGATGGAGAATAGGGGTTGTTTTTAGCAAGGTTTGTTCTGTAGGTTTCTCTGGCGCCATCTCCCGGCTGATAAGAGTCTAGCGCTCTCTCCGATGATTGAGAATCGATCTGCCCTTCCTGGTACAGAGGAGGAGGCCAGAAAGTTTTTCTTGTGTCTGGTTGTGGTTTCTTCTTTATATCTTTAGTTGTAGAAGATATTTTCTGGTAGGTTCTGGCCTTTTTCATTGATGGTTGTTCTGTAAATAGTCGTAATTTTGGTGTGCCCATGAAAGGAGTTGAGCTCAGGGTCTTTCTACTCCACTATCTTGGCCCATCTCTTAAGTGCAAATCTTTTAAATTGGACTTAACCTGTTTATATCCCATGTCAATTTTTCCTTTTGGGGAGACATATCTCTAAGAGCTCTTTGTAAATGAAGAAAATTAGCCCTTTGCTACATATGCTATATGTATTTTCCCGAATTGCCCTCCCCCTTTAATTGAGGTATAGTTTAATCAGGATACAATACTATATAAGTATCAGGTGTACAACATAGTGTTTCACAATTTTTAAAAGTTATATTTCATTTATAGTTACAAAATATTGGCTATATTCCCTGTATTGTACTATTCCCTGTGTTGTATATATCCTTGCAGCTTTTTTTTTTTTTTCAAATGGGTCAGTTATTTAATTCAGTTCTTTGTAAGAAGTTTAGAACACTACTTTGTGAGGATAAATTCCATTTGTGAGAGCAAATACAGAGCGAAGGTAGCCCTGGAGCTGAGGAACAGCTTTGATTCTTAGCAGAATTTGTGAGTCTGCAGCTTTCTGATCTACCTTGCTCTGCTCTGTAATCTCGTAGTTCTCTCTCTCTGTGTCGAAGATCTCACCTTCCTGGTGCCTGAGCTTATGCAGCTTCTTTTTAAAAACAAAAATTTTTTTAAACATTTTTATTGGAGTATAATTGTTTTACAATGGTGTGTTAGTTTCTGTTGTATCAAAAAGTGAATCAGCTATGTGTATACATATATCACCATATCCCCTCCTTCTTGTGTCTCCCTCCCACCCTCCCTATCCCACCCCTCTAGGTGGTCACAAAGCACCGAGCTGATCTCCCTGTGCTATGTTGCTGCTTCCCATTAGCTACCTATTTTACCTTTGGTAGTGTATATAAGTCCATGCCACTCTCTCACTTCGTCCCAGCTTACCCTTCCCCCTTCCTGTGTCCTCAAGTCCATTCTCTATGTCTGCATCTTTATTCCTGTCCTGTCTCTAGTTTCTTCAGAATCTTTTTTTTTTTTTTTTAGGCTCCATATATATGTGTTAGCATATGGTATTTGTTTTTCTCTTTCTGACTTACTTCACTCTGTATGACAGACTCTAGGTCCATCCACCTCACTACAAATAACTCAGTTTCATTTCTTTTTATGACCGAGTAATATTCCATTGTATATATGTGCCCCATCTTCTTTATCCATTCATCTGTCGATGGACACTTAGGTTACTTCCATGTCCTGGCTATTGTAAATAGAGCTACGCAGCTTCTTTTTGAAGTAAGCATCAGTGAGATGTTCTGGGATTTTCACACCACTGATACCAATTTTGGTGGAGGTGGCAATGACAAATTTCTGGTGTGTTCTACGCCGAGGAACTCAATTGAGGGACAGAGACCCAGTCACAAGTAGCAAGCCACTGCTCAGCTGCTTCAGAAAAATGACCCTCTTGTCTCTGTGGTGCCCAGGGAGGATGATCAGAATGGTCCCAGGAGTGATGCTAGCACACAGTTTTCTCACATACTTACTGAAGGGTTTTTTGCCGACTCAACAGTTTTCGAGGGCACATCTTCAGTAGGGTAATACCTAGGCATTTTGCAAAATTTAACCACTCGGGTACCACCATTCTTGACACCACCAACTGGTTTTGTGACAGTAGCAAGAACCTCCACCTTCTTTTTCTTTTTCTTTCAACCTTGGCTTTATCTTCTGAATACTTCCTCTTGTACAGGGCCTTTCTGGAATACATAGCCGATCGGGAATGTCTGCCAATTCCTCTGACCAGGACAGGGTTTCGGCTTCAGCGGGGCTTCCCCTTCTTAACCTTCTTCACCTTTTTAACCTTGCCACCAGCATCAGCCTTCTTGGCTTCAGGTTTTTTCTCCTTAGTATCTGGCTTCTCAGCTTTTTCGCCCGCCATCTTGCGAGATGGGAAAGAGCTCCTTGTAGCTCAATTGTTTTATACATAGTAGTTGTACCTCTTAATCCCCTACCTCTTTCTTGCCCCTCCCCCCTTCCCACTCCCCACTGAGTTGCCCTTTGTTTGTTGAATTGTTTGTGGCCTTGGAGAAATGTTTAATTTCTTCTTCTTTTTTAAAATGTAGTCAAATGTGTTATAGCTATTCAGTAGGTAATTATACCTGGAGAAGCAAGAAGAAGGTGGGAGCCTCAGCCTCTATTTCCTTGAATAACAGATTAGGAGCCAGGAGAGGGACCTTAGGGTTTGAGATGTGGGAGTTGGGTTGGGGGAAAGGCCAGCCAAAGGGAGGTGAGTTAGGAAACTTGTAGGATAACCACGTGGCTGGGTCACATGGGAAATATGACTAAGGGCTCTGGAATCAGCCTTTGTGGGTTCAAATCCCAGGACTAGTATTACAGAATGACTTTGGCTGGGGGCAGGTGATGAGCCTCCTGTGCCTTAGTTTCTTCATGTAGAAACTATTAATATTTTATCTGAGGCTTAAATGAGATAAGGCCTGGCACAGTGCTTGGCAGACAGTGAGTGCTTCCTAGAAAAGAAATAGAGAACTTGGGTTAGCTTGTAGGAGGAATGGAAATGAATAGACATATGGAGAAACTCGTAGATTGTAGGTGAGTGAGCTTGAGAGGAATGAATTATCGATCCTCTTTCTGTGCTTAAAATCATGACCATATTACGAAAACAACAATTGAAGGCTGTGGCTTGGAGGTTCAACCTAGATACTCTAGAACCAGAGAGCTTGTTCCAATTCCAGCCCTACCCCGTACTGGCTTTGTGACATTGGGCAAATCACATAATGTCTCTCTGCCTTGGTTTCTTCAACTAAAAGTGTGGAATAATAATTATACCTGTCTTAGAGATGAAGATATGAAAAGTGAGCTAAAATATGTAAAGCACCTAGAAAACTATCTGACACAGCATATGTACCTAAAAAATAGTTATTATATTACTATTAATCATTTTTTCCCTGTACCAGGTGCATTTTTTTTTTTTTTTTTTTTTGCGGTACGCGGGCCTCTCACTGTTGTGGCCTCTCCCGTTGCAGAGCACAGGCTCCGGACGCACAGGCTCAGCGGCCATGGCTCACGGGCCCAGCCGCTCCACAGCATGTGGGATCTTCCCGGACTGGGGCACGAACCCGTGTCCCCTGCATCGGCAGGCGGACTCTCAACCACTGCGCCACCAGGGAAGCCCATCAGGTGCATTTTTACTATCACCTCATTTGAGTTTTCTGAGATAATTGTTCCTTTCAATACACATCCACCTATTGCCAAGATACTGTTCCTGATATTACTAGGTACTAAATTATGGGGTTGACTTAAGTCTGCCCTTCCATCCTCTGGATCTTTCATATTCTCTGCTAAACTAATAATATTCTATGTTATTAATAGGTATTGATAACTTCATGTTATCTCTCTCAGATGACATTTGCATTATAACAAGAATTTTCAAGGCCTTGACTCAAAGCGGTGAGTAATGTGGTTATTTTAGGGATCCTGGCAGAGAGAAACAGTCCTTGGGCTGGGAGAGCTTTCCTAAATTCTAAATTTATATCAAGCCAGCAGCTGCCTACCCTGCTCACTCAGAATATGGAGTGGTGTTGTATTGGTGATCAGGGAGGGATTTAAATCAATTAACCAATACTTTTGTCACTAGTTATATGCCAACAACTGTCTTAGGTAATGTGGGGAAGAATATAAAGATGAATAATCCTTGTTTCAAGGAATTTGTAATCTAATTGGAGACATCAAGATGTAGAAAAATAAAAAAGATACTTATTCTCATTGCCAAGGTCAGAACAGACCTGAGAATGTTGCCTACTGACCAATATACTGGTGTGAAGTCTTGAGGGCCAGGTCAAACCAGGAGGAAGCTTATCTAGATAGGAGCTACTCATAAGATCGTTTTACTGCAGAGCCATAGCAAGAATAACTGCTTAGAAATGGAACCTACTCTGAAGTCAGACCACTAAAGGGGGAGATATGGCATTGAGTTATGCACCGGAGGGAGAGTCTGGATGAAGCATTAACAGAGAGTGAGAGCCTGGAACAGGATGGGAGTGCAGGGCAAGTGAAGGTGGAGGATCCGTGTAACTTAGTGGGGACATCTTCCATATGAGTTCTGGCATGACTTGTGAGGTGAGGATGGCATTTTAAAGGAACAAAACTGGGATGAACAAATGATATCTTTCCTCATTTGTCAAATAAGGAAGATTGAAACACGTGAGTACTAAGGAATTGCCCAGCTCTAGTAGTCTATAAGTCAATCATTCTAGGACCAAACAAAAAGCAACAATAGGTAGTATTCAAATCAGCCATATAGACCCATGTTTCCAAATCACAGCCCATCAGAGTTCTTTTGTTCATTTGCTGTGAAATTTTTTAATTTTCTTACACTGTCTCTTGAATGTGTTAAGAAAATGTAGATTCTTAGTTCTCCAAAACTGAAGTGGTCTTCTTTATAAGACAGGAGAAAGAAGAAAAACAAACTTAGCCCAATTCAATGACTTAAACCTAAAGTTAAGCAGACTGAGACAAAATGATAGCGTCCGTTCTCCATTTTTTCCATTGAGCACCAGATCAGCTTTGATGTTCAGCATATTTTTCAATTATCTTTCTCTATTTTTAATAGATTAACAGCAAATCAGTTGCTTATTATACAATTCTCTAACAAGGCCAAAAAAAAAGTATTACTGAAAAGAAAAAGAAAAGAACTAATGAATATTTAAAAAAAAACAATTTTAACTAGTCTTTTTGGTCTTTGGTCTTTTAGTTTTTACCCCTATTTTTCCCCCTTGCTTCACTCCAAGATGGTGTCTTGGTGTATTTGCTTATCTAACCTTATGATACTGAGTGGAGGGTGTCCTCGTGTTCATAAACCTGTGTCTTCTGGCTCCTTAGTAATATCGGTCGTCCATCTGGTTGGTGCCAGATCTGAATGCATTGCAGGGCGAAGCCGTTGCTTAGTGTAATTTGTGTTCTGGCCTCTCTGGTTTGATCAGGGCCAATGGTTTCCCTGGCTGACCGGGTTCACCCCAGTCCTGACTAGTACTAGGGAAATCCCTTGAAGTCTGGTTATAACTCCCATTTGGCCCTGGTGCAACAACATTCTTCCCTTCCACTATACATTCCACTTCTACCCTGACTAGTACTTTTTCTTCCAAACCCCCTTACCAGCTTTTAGCGATAACTGAATCCCATCTAGATCACGCCTCCCAAACCATGCTCACTACCTGATTTACTTTCAGGAGTTTGCGTCTCTGGTGGGTGGTAGGGGGAACTGATAAGGTGATTGCATTCCAGATGTTCAGCAGGAAGCAGAGCAAAAATCTTCTGTCTGGGAAGGTCCCCAGCTCATCTGGGTGTTTCTAAATCCCCCTTAGCTTCTTTACCCATTCAATCAATACATATTAAGAACCTACTGTATGTTAGGCCCTCTGTTAGGTAATGGTGATATCATGGTGAACAAGATACGATCCCTGTCCTCTTGGTGCTTCTAGAGTAATGGCAGGGGGGTAGTGCACATGATAAAGAACTCAGCAAACATGTACATAAATGCAATATTTTAAGCGCTATGAAAGAAACAAATAGGATTCTGTGTTCCAAATAATAAGGGAGACACTAAAAAACCCATTTTAGAAGGAGTTTGGTGAAGATTTCTCTGATAAGACACTTAATCTGTTAAGGATGAGAGACAGCCAACCATGTGAAGACGGGAAGAGAATGCAGGGCAAGGCACAGCAAATGCAAAAGCCCTAGATGGTAAAGAGCCTCCAGATGGGTTGGGAAGTAATCCGCAGATATAAGATTTTCCTTCCATTCTTACAGAAAAGTGACATAATTTTCGGGGTATGATTAAGACTACAAACTAGAAACTTGCTGAGTTTTAAACAAGGCTCAGACTAAGGTAAGCAAGTGAGGCACTCACCTCAGGTACAAAATTTAAGGAAGCACCAAAAAACTAAATGGTCAAGGTAAGCATATTTTAAAACATCAATATTAATGTAAAAAGTCAATGATGAACAAAATATCAAATTTTAAATTAAATACAGAATCAGTATTACTGAATTTTCCTTTTGTTATAGGCTCCAATATGGCTTAGCACAGCTCGGATATTACTATCATCTCCCAACAGAGATCATTTTACTTTTTCCTTTCCAGTTTGGATGCCTTTTATTTATTTTTCATGCCTAATTGTTCTGGCTAGAACTTCCAGTACTATGCTGAATAGAAGCAGTGAAAGTAGGTAACCTCTAACCTCTTAAAATTTAGAATTCGTAAAAGGAGATGATTGGAATGTCCATAAAGTTTGGAAGGACTGATCTTTATGAGCGCGTCATCAGTTTTTTTTTTTTTTTTAATTATTTTATTTTTGGCTGTGTTGGATTTTTGTTGCTGCATGTGGGCTTCCTCTAGCCGCGGCAAGCAGGGGCTACTCTTTGCGACACACAGGCTTCTCATTGCGGTGGCCTCCCGCCGGGGAGCACTGGCTCTAGGTGTGCAGGCTCAGTTGCTCCGCGGCATGTGGGATCCTCCTGGACCAGGGCTCAAACCCGTGTCCCCTGCAGTGGCAGGCAGACTCCCAACCACTGCACCCCCAGGGAAGTCCCCGCGTCATCAGTTTTGACTTGAGTTGGTTAATGGTGTTCCATTGTTATACACATATTCATTAACTTAATAAATATTTATTAACATATAGGAAAAATTACCGCTAGGTTTTCCCTTTGTTAGATTTTTTTCTTGTATCATCATCTTGATTATTCTTCTCAAGTTCTTTTTCCACTGCAAATTAAGAATGAATAAGGTAAAAGAGCTGCCATAAAAAATGTTTGAGAAGTGCCAGTATAGCCCATAAATCAATGGCTGAATTGTTTTGGAAAGGCTTTATGGTAATTTAGCATAGAAAGATAGTATCAAGATTTAAGCTGCTATCTGATTCACTTGCCACTTCGGAGAGGGATGACCTGGTCAGGGCTGTGGCCAGTAGGACTGAGACATGGAGTAGGGACTCCCAACCCAATTCTGTGATGAATCTGAAGTTAGGAATGTAAATAAAGCTGAAAACTGTTGTGCAGGAATTCTGAGATTCAAGGGGTCATAAGGCAAGCTCTGGGGGTAGCCATGGCTGAAGGGAACTAGAAGCAGCTAGGACAGCCATGTTTGAAACAAGAGTCATGACTTCTGTGATCTCACACCCCCTGGGTATCAGTTGGAAGCTTTGACTAGACAGAGTGCTATAAGTATATTAAGGGTAGAACCAGACAGTATTACCCACTTAGTTATTCTCCTTCAAATCCATCTCAGCTATCACCTCCCCTTGCTCCATCTTCGTGCCTTTTCTCAATTGTACTTAGAAAGTCAAGTTATTGCAATCAGGCTATCTGCAGAAAGGGCGGGTAGACCTCCTGGTACATTCTTCACCGACTTCACCACCAGAAATCAGTTTGCTGCTAACTCCTCATTTTCTGGATTGTTGAACTACCTCCCCTGGGTAATCAGAAATCCTGAGGTATTCCCATAGAGGAAGACTTTGGATATCCGTTCATCAACTTCCAGGAGAAGCAAGATTCAAGACATATCACTCTCTTGATCTCGCCTGTCCATATGATAGCTATAATTAGCCTAGAAAGCCAGGGACTTTGCTGTTTTCTCCTGGAAACACAGCTGCAGTTGCTGCACCCTTGATTCTGAATGTTGTGCTGAGACTGAGGCCACCTGTCCCTATGTCTGTATTTTTTTCTCAAAGAGCTGAGTGATTGCCTTGAACAGCTGTGGGTATTTGCGTTTTATTTTTATAAGCCCTAAGCAACTGAGTGAAAAGCAAAGCCAATTATGTCATTGAGTCCTTTAATATGTATGAACAGAATAGCAGAAAACTGAGTTAGCCATGGCAAATACAAGGTTTACATAGAAGAAGAAACACTGAATTTTACTGGGAAATCAGTGAACAAAGAGGCAAAATGTTTGCTTTTTTGGGGAAAGACTATTTTTACTTTGTTTATGTTCATTTAGATAAACTATCTTTACACAAAATCTCTTTAAATCCTACAAACACTGAATTTATCAATACAAGATGGCAGAGGAAGTATGGTTGAGGACATGCTGCACATAAGTCTAGCAAAGAGAATTAGGTATTCATATGCAGTAACCCCTACAGATTTGTTTCTTCTTGGGACTGTTTAAAATAACATTCCCTTTTTCTTTGAATTTTATGGAGTTTAAATGTTACTGCAAAGTTCAATATCCCATCTGAAAGCCTATTTGTAACATCATCACAGTAAGTCAAGAATTTGGAGAGCTGGAGCCGGATTTCTGGCATTCATTTCAAATGCCAGCAGGCTTTTGGCCGCTGACTATCATTGGAGAGTCTTCAGGTTAGTGTAAGGGAGAAGGCAGTTTTACCTAATATTGTGTAGCATCTTATTTGGAATTACAAGTCTCTTGGATCTTTGGTGGCTACATTTTTAGCAGCGGTGATGGTGTGAGTGGTGGTGTTCTGGGAAGTTAAATAAGTGGACTTTCTGGGGACTTCCCTCATGGTGCAGAGGTTAAGAATCTGCCTGCCAATGCAGGGGACACAGGTTCAAGCCCTGGTCCGGGAAGATCCCACATGCCGCAGAGCAACTGAGCCCACGTTCCACAACTACTGAGGCCCATGCGCCTAGACCCTGTGCTTGGCAACAAGAGAAGCCACCACAAGGAGAAGCCCGGGCACTGCAACGAAGAGTAGACCCCGCTCGTCGCAACTAGAGGAAGCCCGCATGCAGCAACGAAGACCCAATGCAGCCAAAAATAAATGAATAATAAATAAATAAATAAATAAGTGGACTTTCTTATCTTGATATGAAAACTCATAGAAGCCTTTTACCTAAAATAATTGTTACAAAATTTGAGATATTTTTATCTTTTTCTCCTTATTTTCCTTCTTATTTTAAGGTGAATCCAGTTCATCTCAGTTATAGTTTTTTCTTCTTTATTATGAAAATTCTACTTATTGTTGCTAAAATGATAGAAAATACAGAAAAACTAAAAATAAGAAAAATTTTATTCCACGGGGCAAGTGTTTTAAGCACCTTTCTTAGACCTGGCCCAATTTTGTGTGTGTGTGTGTGTGTGTGTGTGTGTGTTTTCATAACTGAGACCATATTGTGTATGTACACTTCTGTATTCTTTAAAATATTGTGTCATAAGCTTTCTCCAGTATTATTAAAAATTTTATAAGCAATTTTACCACCTCCTCTTTTGTTTCTCCTTCCCTACTCTTCCATTCTCTTTCTTAAAAAGTATTTGTTTTCTTACTATTTTTTCTTTCTCCCTTCTTTCTTCATCAAAATGCCATTAAGGAAATGTTTGCTTTTGGACAAGATAGACTAAGGATTGGATTCTCTTTGGAGCCTATGAGGTGTTGGCAGTGTGAGTCCAGGGAGGCCACAACAGTTGGAATTCATGGGGCAAAGTATCAAAGAGATGACTCTTTAGAGCAATAACGCTCTAAAGATCTGAAGAGCATATCCCTTTTGAGTTCTTTTAAAAAATTTTTTTAAATTAATTAATTAATTTTTGGCTGCGTTGGGTCTTCATTGCTGCATGCGGGCTTTCTCTAGTTGCAGTGTGTGGGCTTTTCATTGCGGTGGCTTCTCTTGTTGCGGAGCACGGGCTCTAGGCATGTGGGCTTCAGTAGTTGTGGCACTCAGGCTCAGTAGTTGTGGCTCACGGGCTCTAGAGTGCAGGCTCAGTAGTTGCAGTGCACAGGCTTAATTGCTCCGCGGCATGTGGGATCTTCCCGGACCAGGGCTTGAACGCTTGTCCCCTGCATTGGAAGGCAGATTCCTAACCACTGAGCCACCAGGGAAGCCCCCCCACCCCCCGCCCCCTTGAATTTTCACCTGAGTACTGAGAAACATATTTGTGTGAGGAAGCTACTCACGTTTGGGGAAAGAACTGCCTAAAAGGACTAGAAGGAAAAATCACTGGGATTCACATAGGGCTTAGAAGGGTTTGTATTCCCACCAGCCAGGATGGATAGACCTTGTATGTTATGGAAGTCAGAGAGTGTACTCAGAAGGATAATGCTGTGCAGCAGTGGGACAAAATTATCCCTAGATTAAAAGCTGTTCTGGTCTCACATAAAGAAGCATAAAGACAAAACTTAAAAAAGTAAAACTGTTTCTAAATATCTTTACTCCAAGAACAAAGCCCAAGAATATTTGTAGAAATATGGAAAAAAGCATCCAGCACCCAACAGGGTAAAATTAACAGTGTTTGTGATCCAATAAAAAAATTACCAGATATACAAAGAAGTAGGAAAACGTGGACCACATGGAAAAAATCAATCAACAAAAATAGACTCAGAAACAGCATAAGTTATAGAATTAGTAGACAAGGACATAAAAATGGATATTGTAATTATATTTCATATATTCAAGAAAGTAGATTAAAATTAAATACATTAAGTAGAGTCATGAAATATTTTTTAAAAGTCAAAGCAAACTTCCAAAGATTAAAAATATGTCTGAAATAAAAAAATATATTGGATGGAATTAATAAATTAGTTACTGCAGAAGGAAAGACTAGTGATTTCAAAAACATAACAATAAAAACTATATAAAATGAAATGCAGAAAGAAAAAAGACTGAAGAAAGTGAACCCAGCTTCAGTGAACCTGGGACAAGTTCAAACAGCCTACTACACATATAATGGGAGATCCTAAAGGAGGTAAGTGAGAACAGAAAAAAAATTCAAATTCAAATAATGGCTAAAAGGTTTCCAAATTTGATGAAAACTCTAAATCCACAGATATGAGAAGAACTCCAAGAATAAGATACATGAAGAAAACTATACTAAGTCACATCATAATCAAATTGCTTGATATCAGTGACAAAGAGAAAAATCATAAAAGCAAGCAGAGAAAAAAGACACATGGAAAGAAGAAAGATAAGAATAACCACAGACTTCTCAATGGAAACAATGCAATTAAAAGAGACTTAACTAAATAAAGAGATACTATGTTCATGAATTAAAATACTAGATATTATTAAGATGCCAATTCTCCCTAAATTACAGTCTAGTATGAGTCCCAAAAGTTTTGTTTTGTTTTTTTTTGGTTGCAATTGACAATCTCATTTTCCAATTTATATGGAAATACAAAGGGCCTGGAATAACCAAATAACTTTGAAAAAGAAAAAAGAAAGTTTGGGAGCTTATAATGCTTCATTTCAAAACTTATTATAAAGGTACTATAGTCAAGGCAGTGTGGTATCAGCGGTATCAGCATAGCATTGGAAAAATAGTAAAAATCTACAAAGAAAAGTGCCTCCATGGGAGTTTTGGGTACCAGGTAGGAGACTGTGAAACCCTGGTTCAGGTCAAGACCAAGGAGAACTGTTTTGGCAAGACAAGCTCACAACCACGTGGCTGATTTGCTGTGGTCCCATGTACAGAAACAGAAAGCAATAGTAATTAAAACAGTATGATACTGACATGAAAATAGACATGTATAACAATAGAACAGAATAGAGAGCCCAGAAATAAACCCAAACATTTACGGTCAACTAATATTTGACAAGGGAGCCAAGAATACTCAATGGGGAAAGGATAAGCTCTTCAATAAACAATGCTGGGAAAACTAGATATTCATATGCAGAAGAATGAAATTTGATTCCTGTCTTACACCACTCACAAAACTTAACTTGAAATTGGTTAAAGACTTAAGTGTAAGACCTGAAACTGTAAAACTCCTGGAAGAAAATATAGGGGAAAACTCCTTCATATCGGTCTTGGTAACAACTTTTTGGATATGACACCAAAAACACAAGCAACAAAAGCAAAAATAAACAAGTAGGTCTACATCAAACTAAAAAACTTCTGCACAGCAAAAGTGTCAACAAAATGAAATTATTACTTACAAAACAGGAGAAAGTATTTGCAAACCATGTATCTGATAAGATGTTCATATCCAAAATATATAAGCAGCTCATACAACTCAATAGGAAAAAAACAAATAATCTGATTTAAAAATGGGTAGACATTTTCCTAAAGAAGGTATACAAAAGGCCAACAGGTACATGAAAAGATGCTTGACATCACTAACTTCCAGGGAAATATAAATTAATAACATAATCAGATATCACCTCATACCTGTTAGGATAGCTATTATCCAAAAAATAAAAGATAACAAGTAAGTATTGATGAGGTTGTGGAGAAATTAGAACTCTTGTACATTGCTGGTGAGAACACAAATTAATACAGTATGGAGTTTCCTAAAAAATTAAAATTAGAATTACTATATGATCCAGCAGTCTTCCTTCTGGGTATAGATATGAAGGAAATGAAATCAGTATCTTGAAGAGATATCTGCACCCCCATGTTCATTGCAGAATTATTCACAATAGCCAAGACATAGAAACAACATTAAGTATTCATCTACATGTGAATGGATAAAGAAAATGTGGAATATATACACACAATGGAATATTATTCAGCCATAAAAAAGGAAATCCTGCCATTCACAACAATATGGATGGAACTTGGGGACATTATCCTAAGTGAAGTAAGTCAGAGAAAGACAAATACTGTATGATCTCACCTATATGTGGAATCTAAAAAAGGCAAACTCATAGAAACAGAGAGTAATGTGGTGGTTGCTTGGGGGCAGGGGGTGGAGGAAATGGAGATATTGGTCAAAGGGTAAAAACTTCCAGTTATAAGATAAATAAGTGGGAATCTAATGTACAGCATGGTAGCTATATTTAACAATACTGTGTTATATACTTGAAAGTTGCTAAGTAGATCTTAAGTGTTCTCAACACACACGCATACACACACACACACACACACGTAACTGTAATTATGGGAGGTGTTGGAGGTGTTAACTAACCTTACTGTAGTAATCACTTCACAATATGTACACGCATCAAATCATCACTTTGTACACCCCAAGCTTTTACAATGTTATGTGTCAATTATATGAGATACATCAATTATATCTCAGTAAAGTTGGATAAATAAATAAATAGGAAGGCTAGAGAAGTCTTCCTTTGAGTAGAAAGCCAATTACTAAATGTAGAAGAATTGACGATACTGGAAAATCTCCATTTGAAAAATTAGAGTGATAATCAACATTAATGAGTGTCAAAACTAGTACAGGAAAGTGAGGTAAAGAATCAGATTTTACATAGTTATCTCTCCACAAAATATTTATCTATTGCAAAAGGGGGAAAACACAGCTTTACACTCTTCAGGATCTGGCAAATACTGTCTTAATCGTGTGACATTAACACCTCAACTGTTAGCAGGGCTTTTGTAGAGGTGAGATGGACCACTTACCCAAAGTTAGTTCAGATGTCGAGACTGGTGATCTCACACACACACACACACACACACACACACACACACACACCTCAAGAGGATAGAAAGAGGTTTATTACTCACATTTTGAGGCTTTTTGAAAGGAGTAGGGTAGGCTCCCAAGCATGTCTGAAAATGGCTTGCGAGAGCAAGAAGGGTGACTGGCTTTGGCTTTTATTGGGTTAAGGGGTGGGGCTACCAGTGAGGGTTCCCAGGCACAGGCAAGGGCTTGTATAGTTGGAACTTCTTATCTGAATCAAAGGAGGGAGCATCTGCGCTTTCTTGACAGCTTGCCCAGGTCGGGCAGCAGAAGGGAGAGGAATAAGACTTAAAAGCTATCAGCTTTTCTTTTTTCTTTTTAATTAATTTTTATTGGAGTATAGTTGATTTACAATGTTGTGTTAGTTTCTGCTGCACCGCAAAGTGAATCAGTTATACATTTTAATATATCCACCCTTTTTAATATTTATTTATTTATATATTTTTGGCCATGCCGCGTGGCTTGCGGGATTTTAGTTCCCCGGCCAGGGATTGAACCTGTACCCCTTGCAGTGGAAGTGCAGAGTCCTAACCACTAGACTGCCAGGGAAGTCCCTCCACTCTTTTTTTTAGATTCTTTCCCCACGTAGGCTCTCTTCAGCCATTTGAGGGGAGCTCCCTGTGCTATATACATTAGGTCCTTATTCGTTATCTATTTTATATATAGTAGTGTGTATATGTCAATCCCAATCTCCCAATTTGTCCCTCCCCCTTGGTAACCATAAGTTTGTTTTCTACATTTGTGATTCTATTTCTGTTTTGTAAATAATTTCGTCTGTACCATTTTTTAGATTCCATATATAAGTGATATTATATGATATTTATTTTTCTCTATCTGACTTACCTCACTCAGTATGACAATCTCTAGGTCCCTCCATGTCGCTGCAAATGGCATTATTTCATTCTTTTTTATGACTAATATTCCATTGTATATATGTACCACATCTTCTTTATCCATTCATCCATCAATGGACATTTAGTTTGCTTCCATGTCCTGGCTGTTGTAAATAATGCTGCAATGAACATTGGGGTGCATGTATCTCTTCGAAATATGGTTTTCTCCAAATATATGCCCAGGAGTGGGATTGCTGGATCATATGGCAACTCTATTTTTAGTTTTTTAAGGAGCCTCTATACTGTTCTCCATAGTGGCTCTACCAATTTACTTTCCCACCAACAGTGTAGGAGGGGTTATCAGCTTGCTTTCAAAAATAAGTTGTCCAATGTCTATTTTACTGTATGTAAATGTATCATTTTAGCATTTTAAACATCTTTGTTAATATGATAGACAAAAATGTTACCTTGTTTAATTTTTATTTCTTTGATCTCTTTAGAGGGTGAAGTATTTGCAAATTTTGTTACTCATTAGTGTTTCCTCTTTTGGAAATAATATTTATATCTTTTTATTGATTGAGGTAATAGTCTTTCTCTGAGAGTCTCATATAAGTGCTTTATCATAGTAGTTGCCCCGTTTGTGGTTTACCTTTTAATTTTGGTTATCTTACTCTTTAGGAGAAAGAACTTTTTTTTTTTTAAATGAGAAAATATGCTGCTGCAGCAAGAAGAATTGCCAAATTCAAGACTTGTTCTATATGTGGAAGGAGTTCGTAAGACAGAGCAGACAGGAAGTACTGCAAGCTTTGGCTAAGGGGCTCTGCGTTTTGTGTTCTTGAGGTATTTGGGCGTGAGCAATGTGTATCAAACTTAACATGTTTTATTTTTTTCTTAATCATAGAAATAAATGCCTTGTTTTGAGGACTGCATTAGTGTAAATCACACAGGCATTATTTCTGTCCTTGGTCATAGAATATTTGGAAAATCTGATACTAAGTTTATTGTAATGCAGCCCTAAAAACAAAAACTTGCTCAAAAAAATGAGTTCACATAAGTAGTGCCGTGTGGGTTGGCAAAAAGAGAAAGGAAGGAATAGCAGATTGTACTATCTATTATTGAGAAAAATTCTGGCTAACCCTAGTCATAAACACTGCAGTATTCAATGTTTTAGGATAAGAACTCGTCACAAGATGATGTTATTTCAGAAAACGCTATAAAAAACACATCAAAAGAAGATAAATGGATTGCACACAGAGCCGAGAAATCCATGATACCGCAAAAGCCTATTCCGCCCGTCCAGGTTAGCAGAAGGCTTCAGCCACTTGGGGGAGCTCAAATCTCACTTCCCTCAGTTATTACTCCACCCGCAAAGAGGTTGATAGCGGACATTGGATTGGTCAAGTCCAAGTACACAGTTTAGGGCGCCGTGCTAGGGCCTGGAACTTTCTCTATGGTGAAGTAGAGGGTAAATGTGGTTCCTGGTGGTAAATTTCTTTTTGGGTTCTCATACTCTAGGGTTTTCTTTGGTTGGCTTTTTAGGAAAACTGGTTTCCCCATACAGCTGGGGTGATTAAAGAGGGCTCTTCCTCTTTAATCAGAGACAGATGTGTTCTGTTGCCCCCTGGAAGGTCTTGGGGAACAATGGATGATTTCTAAGAACTAAGAAAAACTTTTCTTTCTTTCCTTTCTTTAATTGCAATTTGACTGGAATTGTCTTTTCTCTCCATCAGAGCCAAACAATGGGGATAACTGCAGGCCAGGTAACATCTCTGGGCAATGAGACAGAACTGATTGTCCTGTGTTGGGAATTCGTTTCAAGGGCAAAGGAGGGCTCATCTCAGAAAAGAAAGAGCTTCTCTCTAGAGAATTTTGGCCTGGTAGTGCCAGCATTTGTGGACAGGAGACTGTATTCACAATCCAAGGGTTTTGTTTTCCTTTTTATCTCCTTTTTCTCAATCTGGACTGAGATAAATCCTAATAATGGCATGGATTTTGGATCACTAGAAGTGTCTGATAAACCAGAGCTATGAAATTCATCACTAAACAGATAAAGAGGGGTGAAAGTCCTCTCTCCTTCTTGTTACCTCTCTCCCTCCCTTCATTCATTCCTTCAAGCTAGAAAGTACGTGGGAGAAGACTTCCTCCCTCCCTCCCTCCCTCCCTTCCTTCTTTCCTATCTCCTTCTTGTTACCTCTCTCCCTCCCTTCATTCATTCCTTCAAGCTAGAAAGTACGTGGGAGAAGACTTCCTCCCTCCCTCCCTCCCTCCCTTCCTTCTTTCCTTTCTCCCTTCCCTTTGTTCATTCATTCTTCTTTTCCTTTTTGATGTGGTTCCATCTAAGATGTATCAATAATTGCTTTTCCTCTTTAAAACTGATTTTTAGCTATATAAGTGGTTCCTGAATACATTCTCCTTTCAAAAAGCTAGAAAGCTAAAGCTGCTGTGAAGGCCTCTTGGAGCACTACCCCACTACCCCAATGCCATATCCCAAGCATTGTTATTAAAGGAGGCCTATAGCCAGATTGCCTTGGCTTAAGTTTAACTCTATCAGTTAACTGGCTGTGCAACTTTAGGCAAGTTGCTCAACCTGTCTGTGCCTAAGTTTCCTTACCTGGAGAATGGAAATGTTATTAATTTCCATTCTCCAGATAACCTACCTCACAGGATGGTTTTAAGGATAAAATGTAATAATTTATGTAAAACACTTAAACACCATATCATATTTAATAAGCTCTTAAAAATGTTTGTTATTATTACCCTGCTTTCCACTTGCAATGTGTACTTTTCCCCAATTCCTGGAGGTAACCACTATTATGAGTTTTCAGAATATTGTTTTAGTATCATGTGTGTGTGTGTTTAACAAATGGTGTCATATTATACATATTATTCGGTAGTTTGCCTTTTTAAATTAGCAATTATATTTTGTGATTTATCCATGTTGATTTAAATAGATCTAGTATACTCCTTTTAACTGCTATATAATATACTATTGTGAATCTAATTTATTTAGCTATTTCCTGTTTGATGGACAGTTAAAATGTTACTAATTTTTATCTATTATTGACAGTGCTGCACTGCACCTTCATATAAATGTCTGTGCCATATTGTGATAGAAATCTATGTGTGGAACTTATGAGTTGTAGGGAATGTACAAACTGGTTGAACCAATTTATATTTCCACTAGTAATATCTGAAAGTACTCAATTCCTCAAAACCTTGCAAAAGCTCAATAAGAAAATCAACCATTTTTGGCAATCTAATGGAGAGAAATATTGTCATTATTGTTTTAATTTGTATTTCCATGGTTATTAGTGAGATTGAGCATCTTTTCATATGTTTATTGGCCATTTGTATTCTCTCTTCTGTGAATCGTCTGTTCATAACCTCTGTTTGCATTTCTATTATATCTTTAGTCTTTTTCTTATTAATCTGTAAGATAATCTTTTAAGTATGTGGCAAATACTTTCTCCTAATCAGGTTTCCTTATCTTTTAGCTTTGTTCATGGAGTCTTTGATCATATGGGCCTAAATTTGTTTGCAGTAATATGTAACTGCACAATTATTCTTGCGATTGCCATTTTCATGCATTTAGGCTATAGGAGGAAATTGAAGCTCCATAAGAGAAAACAAATTGTGTAGGAAGAACACATAGAGTGAGAAAGGGTGAAAGGTGAGAATCAAGGATTGCTCTAAAGAGCACCTTCATGTACAAGTGGTAAGTCTGGAGCATGGAATGGAACAGGACTAGCTTTAAAAATACATTGTGGGGACTTCCCTGGTGGCGCAGTGGTTGAGAATCTGCCTGCCAATGCAGGGGACACGGGTTCGAGCTCTGGTCTGGGAAGATCCCACATGCCATGGAGCAACTAAGCCTGTGTGCCACAACTACTGAGCCTGCACTCTAGAGCCTGTGAGCCATAACTACTGAGCCCTCATACCACAACTACTGAAGCCTGTGCACCTAGAGCCTGTGCTCCGCCACAAGAGAAGCCACTGCAATGAGAAGCCTGCACACCTCAACGAAGAGTATCCCCCACTCACCACAACTAGAGAAAGCCCATACTCAGAATCAAAGACCCATTGCTGCCAAAAAAACAAACAAAAAAATTTTGTCTTGCAGCCCAATGGAAAGAGAACATAATGGAAATGATGTCTTCAGACAAACAGTATAATCCTACATGTTGTAGAGGAGGAATGAGACTAACTTTGGCACAGGTAGAAGTTTGGGGGAAAAAACCTCCCAAAAATCTGACTCTAACTGAAAGAAATAGGGATTCCTTAGGAGGAAATGGAAATGGAGCACAGGAGTAAGGAATTAGGTTGTGCTGCTGCAGAAAAAGAGGTAGAGAAAGCAGTATTTTTGTTGGCCTGAAAGAAAGCTAGAAAACCCATGGGACAAGACATATTGCTTTTTCCTACACCACTAAAGCCTTGAGAAATGTTACCAGTGGTAACTTCAGCTCAGAAATGCATTGATGGAAGGATTCTCCAGCTGGTACAAATGTGGTAGCAGAAGGAAACATTAACCTAGGAAGTAGGATTGTTAGGACTAAAAAGCTTTAGACTCCAGAGTCTAAAACAGCAACATCTTCGTCATAGATGACATCATAGGACCTGAAACAAACAAACATATGGTATCTGGTGGGAGACAGAGAAACAGACATGAGCAGGAAATTGGCACTATGGGAAAAATACACTGGGTGCTTGGAGATGTCTCTTGTAAATGGGCAAGAACTGTTATAAGAGAGAAGAACCTGTACTCTTAAATGAGGTTCAAACTCATTCCAGCATTTGGGCACCAGGAATAAGGGAATAAATATGAAAGCAACTTAAGGAATTTTCAATATGCAGAAGGAACACCAATAAGAAGAGAATCCTAGAAAGCACTGGGGATTGGTGGGACCCTCAGTGCAAATTTCTGAGTCATGCAATAAAAAGGACAGTTTACAGGAGTGATGGATTTTTCAATAAAATTTGGAATTTAGTATCACAATTAATCTCTTGATTGCATTTCTTCTGGATTTAAGGTCATGGTGGGGTGATGGAATGGACTCTGAAAAATTGCATGGATTATCCTGTCAATGCCTTTTTCTCTTTTCCCTTTTCCTCTTTAGAATGTATCTGTGTTAGTCTTACAGTAAATATGCATTTGAGCATTATTCATTCCTCAGCTGACATGCCTGCTGCCTTTGATTAGATTATTTACATGCCTTTGGAAGCAGGGCCTTCCTTATAGAAACTGTGATATTCTTCAACGTCTGACTCCTGACCTACAGATTTATCTATAGCCACACCCTACTGTTTCTTTCCAGATTTCCCCATCAAGTGGTGCTGTGAGTGTTTCCTTAAAAGTTTCCCCTCTGCTCCAAACCTAAAAGACACAGCAATGGGGAAAAAAATCCAAACAATAACTAAGCGTTTTCATGGGCCAGAAATGGAAACACTCGGCGGTAAGCGGGGACTGCAGCATAGGCCTGCTGGGCTATAGTTCCAGAAATAGACAGAGTTAGGAGGGTGACTCCTGCAGTGGAATGAAAACCAAAGTGGTCCACATGTGGTAGGGCACCAGGGCCAGCATCACCGTGTAAAAGCCAAGGCTAGGTAGGCCTACCATGACCATGAAAGGAGGTGGAAACAGCTCTGATCACTGCTTGAAGCTGTGGCTTTCTAAAGCTGAGCTCCTGCGGGGGGCAGGAGGAAGTAGAGCAAGCCCAGCAGCAGGACTTGTTTAGCTCAGTAACTAGATCTAAAATAGCCCCATCATTCTGCACTTGGAGCTGTCCCTCCAGTGTAAGACCTGGCTCTGGACTTGGGTGGTGGGTCTCCCTGCGGGCTGAGTGGAGGCAACCACATAATTTATACATAGAGAGGCGTGGTCACAGAGAGAACATAAGACAAAACAACAACAAACCCAGTCCCACCTAGGATTAGCCTACCAACCTAAATATAAATTCACCATTATGAAAACTACCACTAAAAAAGTGAGTCGGCAAAATAATCAGATGGATTGACTCCTAGTAAAATGCAAACATATTGAATGATTTAAAAATATTAGGTTCCAGGGCCTCCCTGGTGGCGCAGTGGTTAAGAGTCCGCCTGCCGATGCAGGGGATACGGGTTTGTGCCCCGGTCTGGGAGGATCCCATATGCCGCGGAGCGGCTGGGCCCGTGAGCCATGGCCGCTGGGCCTGCGCATCCGGAGCCTGTGCTCCGCAACGGGAGAGGCCACAACAGTGAGAGGCCCGCATACCGCAAAAAGAAAAAAAAAAAAGGAAAAAAAAAAAGAATATTAGGTTCCAGATCTTCAAAGAGATAAAGAACAAGAAATGACAAAACAGGAATAGGCAGATCTGAGTAAAGAACTGATAGAGTACAAATAAAAAACAATTAGAAATTGTGAGAATGAAAATAAATTTAATGAAATAAAAAGTTTAATAGGGCAAACACTATACTAGACACAGTAAAAGAACATTCTAGTGAACTGGAATTAAATAATATTATAAATATTACATTTCCCCTCTTCCTCTGACAGTCTTGTACATGAAGGTGCTCTTTATTTTTTTTAATTAAAAAAATTTTTTTAAATAAATTTATTTATTTATTTTTGGCTGCGTTGTGTCTTCGTTGCTGCACGTGGGCTTTCTCTAGTTGCAGCAATAGGTGGCTACTCTTTGTTGCAGTGCGCGGGCTTCTCATTGCGGTGGCTTCTCTTGTTGCAGAGTACTGGCTCTAGGCGCGTGGGCTTCAGTAGTTGTGGCACACAGGCTCAGCAGTTGTAGCTCTCGGGCTCTAGAGCACAGGCTCAGTAGTTGTGGCACACAGGCTTAGTTGCTCTGCAGCATGTAGTACCTTCCTGGACCAGGGCTCGAACCTGTGTGCCCTGCATTGGCAGGCGGATTCTTAACCACTGTATCACCAGGGAAGTCCGAAGGTGCTCTTTAGAGCAATCTTTGATTCTCACTTTTCTCCTTTCTCACCCTATGTGTTCTTCCTACACAACCTGTTTTCTCCTATGGCTTCAATTTCCTCCTATAGCCTAAAGGCATGAAAATGGTTAGTCGCAAGAATAATTGTGCAATTATGTATAACTGCAAGCATGGCCGATGGTACTTGGATCACTGTAGCCTTTATTATTGGATAGTTTGCTAGAATAATAAAGCTATTTTTCAGCCAATATAAAATATCTCACTTTCCACAGATTGGCTTCCAAAGTTTCTCCTAACTTCTCTGACACAGGCACTATGATGAATAAGCTGCAGAGGCTCCAAGTATTCAGATGACATATAAGTTATAGAATTATTCTGACAGCTTACCTTCTCTTTACCAGTGTGTTCCCTTCATAAAATTGATTTTGAATTTTAAAAATTGCCTGTAAGACTCTATTCTTAACTGACACGAAGGTCTTAATATGCATCTACTTGAATGAATTGCAGTTTTGGGGACTTCTAGGCTATAACCAATAGTCTGATGACTAGGATGAGGAAGGTGTGGGAGATGCTTCTGGTTTCCTTCCCAATCTTCCTATTCCCTCCTTCTTTGCTAACAGAGCCCTAATTTTATTCAGGGTGGCAATGTGCTCAGTCTTAAGCAAGAAGAATTCCCAAGTAGAGCCCACAGTCCAAGAAGCCAGTTTTGACAATCCTGTTCTCTGCTTTGCCAGCCTCCCTCACCCTTCCTTGGGGATGACCATATGACCCAATTCTAATAAATAAGATGTAAAAGGAAGTCTACTAAGAAGAGGAGCCATGTGGTTAGTGCTGCTCCTACCTCTTTCCTCCTGCCTTGAAATTAATGTTTGAAAAATGTGACAGCTATCTTGAGAATGAGGGCCAGCCCAAGAGAATCATAGAAATACCAGCCCTGTCACACTGAGCTGGGCGAGTGCCAGCAGTACCTACCATTGGACATTTTGTCATATAAGGAAAATTAGCTTTTATCAACGTACTTTAAGCCATATACATTTCTAATTGATACAGTGTGGAAATAAAATAGTTGGCTCCTTTAATCTATATTTTGAAAGACTAAAGTGACTAGGTCAATTCTAGGCTAAAGTAAAAGAAATACATGTTAACTGACTTGCACTAGATAAGAACATAGGCTTAAAGAAAAGAGAATAGGAAATATTTCCTTCACAACTCTTGTTAGAAGAATTTTTCAATGAATATGCCAATCAATTTAAATATTTGAACCCCTATGATATCTAGATTGAGTTAAGTGAGTTTCTTAGCTGTTCAGACCACTGTATTTTACAGAAATGGGAGTAGCATATATAAGGACTAGAGAATCGAATGTGAACTGAGGGGGAATGTGTTGGCCATCTTTCTAGCCACTTATTACTGTCATCTATTGCCTTGCTTATTATTTGTATTTTGAAATAATTTCAAGTTTACAGAAGTGTTGCAAGATTAGTACAAGGAACTTCCATATACCCTTTACTCAGTTTCACTAATTGTTAACATTTTCCCACATTTGCTTTATCATTCTCTCTGTTTATTTTTTATTTATTTATTTTTTGGATGCAAAATTATTTTATTTTATTTTTTTTAATGGAAAGGCATTTTATTTTAAATATAGCAGTGTGTACATGTCAATCCCAAATTCCAAGTCTATCCCTCCCCTCCACCCTTCCCCACTGGTAACCATAAATTCATTCTCTAAGTCTGTGAGCATCCTCTCTGTTTAGAAAGGTAGATATAGATGTAAATATTTTTTTCTGAGCTATTTGAGAATAAACTGTAGACCAGATGTTCCTTTACCCCTAAATTGTTCAGTGTATATTTCTAAAATAGATGGAAATTCTCTTACATAACCATAGTACAATTATCAAAATCAGGAAATAACACTGATAGAATATTATTATCTAATAATAATATGGACCTTATTCTAATTTTGGCAATTATTCCAAATGAGATAGATAGATAGATAGATAGATAGATCTGTCTTTTGGTCCAGGATCAATTCAGGATTGCATATTGTTTTTAGTTCTCATGAACCTGCTAATTTTATAATTAAAAACATGCATGTGTCTATTTTCTTAGATGATTGTATATAGCAATCATAAAATAAGAAATGCCATACTGAGTCATACCCACTCTCAGTCAAGCTCATTATGTTGGTGGGAATGGATGGAGATGTGACAGCTAATTCTATCACTAATTCAAGGCCAAATTCCTCTAGCTGTCTAAATCTCTTTTTATTATATTCAGCTGTATTATGTCTTTTAACAATTTATCTTCTTGACAAAACCTCTCCAAGAGCCCTCTGACCTTCTTCAATGTGAACCAGGTGCCCCTCTCTATCTGGGGACCATTGTCATCAGGCATCTCTCTTTATTGTCATTCTGAGGATTCTCATACCCTTTCTCCTTTGTTGCATCCCCATTTCCTCTATTCCATGTCTTTCTCTTTCTTTTTTCTCTCTGTTTTCTGGCACTGTCAGTTTTTGAGATTTTTGACAGTTTTAATATGTAAATTGAATCATGTTTGTCATCTCCACTGCTGACTTTAGATTCAACTTTCCTTGTAATTTTCAAAGACTCGAGATACAACACATGCTACAACATGGATGAACCTTGAGGACATTATTCTAATGAAATAAGCCAGTCACAAAAGAACAAATATCCTGTGATTCCACTTATATAAAATACCTAGAGTAGTCAAATTCATTGATATTTTATGGAAAGTAAAATGGTGGTTGCCATGAGCTGGGGAGAGGGAAGAATGGTAAATTATTATTTAATAGATATAGAGTTTCAGTTTCACAAGAAGAAAAGAGTTCTGTGGATTGATGGCAGTGAAGTTAGCATAACAACATGAATTAAAAAAAAATTTTTTTTGGTCATGCTGTCATGCAGGATCTTAGTTCCCTGACTATGTGGGATCAAACCTGTGCCCCCTGCAGTAGAAGCATGGAGCCCTAACCACTGGACTGCCAGACTATTCCCCAACAATGTGAATGTTTTTAATGCCACTGAAGTGTACACTTAAAAATGTTTAAGATAGAGCAAGATGGGGGATAGGAAGACTTCTATCATTCTCTCCCTCATGGACACACCAATTCAACAACACTACCTGGACCAATTCCGTTTGTGAGAGATCCAGAAATCAATTCAGAGGATTCTACTACCAAGGCAAGAGCAAAACCAGCCGTACTGAAGCTGGCAGGAGAATTTGAGGCTCCATTTTGCCATAATCTCTCCCTTTGGTATAATGCTACATGACTGGGAGTAAACCCCCAGCTCCCAGCTTCTCCCTGGAGAAGGAGAGAAAGGATTAGACTGAACGTCCAACATTCTGACCATGTACTGGTTTCTTCCTTGCCTGAATCTGAGTGCTGGTATGGAAAGACCCTATGTTGGGGCTATTAAAAGCAAAGGCAGCTCTTTGGATTAACATGCAAGCACTCACCATAGCCCTTCCTCCTGGCTCAGTACTGAGTTAGAGGATGAAAAAAATCTGACATCTCAGCTTCTTCCTGGGGTGGGAAAGTGGTGGGCCATACATCCAAGATTCCAACTTTTTTGTAGTGCTGTCTGAGAGACTGATATCTGTCTCACCCACCTCAGAGCACTGGTGGGACTGGCATAATCTAGACTCCTAAGGTCGTTGAGAACAAAGGCAAAGGCTTGGATTAGTACACAGTCACTCACCAGAGCTCCTCAAAGCAGAGTGAGCAGAAGAAAAGTCCCAAATACCAGCTTCTCCCTGGGCAGGGAAAGGATTAACAAAATGGCAATATCAAGTCCTAATCTATTGATAGTTACTTTAAATGTAAATGGATTAAATTCTCCAATCAAAAGACAGAGAGTGACTGAATAGGTAAAAAGACAAGATCTAACTATATGTTGTGTACAAGAGACACACTTTAGATTTAAAGATACACATGGACTGAAAGTGAAGAGTAGACAAAGATATTCCATGCAAATGGTAACTAAAAGAGAGCAGGAGTGGTCAGACTTACATCAGAAAAAATATACTTTGTCAAAACTGTCACAAGAGACTAAGAAGGACATTACATGATGCAAGGGTCAATTCATGAAGAAGATGCAACAATATAAATACGTATATATCCAACATTACAGCACCTAAATATATAAAGCAAACATTGACAGAACTGAAGGGAGAAATAGACAGCAATACAATAACAGTAAGAGATTTTAATACAACACTTTCAGTAATAGATAGAACATACAGACAGAAACCAATAAGGAAACACTGGACTTGGACTATACTTTAGACCAAATGGCCCTAACAGACATATATAGAAATTTAACCCAACAGCCACAGGATATACCTTCTTCTCAAGCACACACAGAACATTCTCCAGGACCGATCATATGTTGGGCCACAAAGCAAAGATACCTCTTCTACATTCCAAGTTACAGGTGACAGGTTTGCTAATTGTTCTGCACATAATTCAGGCCACTTTTTCTCAGCTTCCAATAGCAAGTTCTTCAGTGTTCTTCAAGCCTTCACTAATTATCCCCTTGAAATCCTTCCATATTTTGCTTGCCACTGAATCCCAAAGCCAATGCCATATATTTTAGGTTTTTATTAGGGCAACATCCTACTTCTATGTACCAAATTCTGGTTTGGTCACCTGTTGATATGTAACAAACTACCTCAAAACTTAGTGGCTTAAAATGACAACTATTTTATTATCTCTCATTGCTCTGTGTGTTGATTGGGAACACCTGGGCAGTTCTTCTACTGGCATTTTTTGTGGTCTTTCTCATGGTTGCAGTCAGATGGTAACTGGAATCCTTGGGCAGCTGGGGCTCCCTCTCTGTGTAGTCTCAGACTCTTTTCTTCATGTGACCTCTCTATATCATCTTTCTAGTAGGGTAGCTGGATCTTTCTTTCTTTCTTTCTTTCTTTCTTTCCTTCTGTTGCTCTGGGTCTTTGTTGTGGTGTGTGGGCTTAGTTGCGGTATGTGGGATCTTAGTTCCCCAACCGGGGATCGAACCTGGGACCCCGCATTGGGAGCATGGAGTCTTAACCACTGGACTGCCAGGGAAGTCCCTGAACTTCTTATATTGGGTTTCTTGACTTCCCAAACTGAATGTTCCAAGAGAGAGAAAAGAGAAGCAGTCAATCCCCCTAAAGGCTAGAATTGGTATTGTGTCACTTCTGGCACATTTTACTGGAAACCTACCTGGAGATAGTGTAGGAGGGGACTATAAAGAAGGTATGGGGCTTCCTTGGTGGCGCAGTGGTTGAGAGTCTGCCTGCCGATGCAGGGGACACGGGTTCGTGCCCCGGTCCAGGATGATCCCACATGCTGAGGAGCGGCTGGGCCCGTGAGCCATGGCCGCTGAGCCTGCGCGTCCGGAGCCTGTGCTCTGCAACGGGAGAGGCCACAACAGTGAGAGGCCCACGCACCACAAAAAAAAAAAAAAAAAAAAAAAAAAAAAAAAGAAGGCATGAATACCATAGGCATGCACTTTGGCTGGTGTCTTTGAACACTAGCTACCACATAGTGTTGTGGTGAGATATTTACTATTTGAAAACAGCAAGAATGGGGTACTATTCCTTAATGAAAGACATGATTGTATTATGTTTTGCTGTAGTTCAGCTAGGAACCTTCCTACTTATATTTAAGTATGTGTGTGTGTGTGTGTGTGTGTGTGTGTGTGTGTGTGTGTGTAGATAGATATTTGAAAATTTGAAAATGCATGCAGTCACTGCTTTATGACAGATAATTTAGAGAACATTAACATTTTGTTAGGTGAAATGATATGGGGGAAAATGTGACATAATAAACACTTGACTGGAAGCCAAGGAATTCCTTATCTAAACTAAGAATTACGACAGTACAGTAGTGTGACCTTGGACAAGCTCAAACTTTTCTGGATCTTAGTCTCATCTGCAAGAACCCTTTCATGTTGGAAAGGGACTTTTCACTGATCTATATTGACATTAGACTAATGTTTTAGGACTATTTTAGGACTAATCATCTGTTGTACTCTTACATCTCTCAAGATTGAGCTGAAGTATTACATCCTCTGGGATGCCTTCACCCAAATTAAATCACAACCTTTGTAGAGTGATGTGAAGTTCTCAGGTTTATAGCAGCCAAGTTATGCAAAAAAGTTTCAGATGTTGTATTCATAGAACAAGTGATTTGTTAAATCAAACAGCAATTCAAAGTATTTAGCAATGGGCTGAAAACATCAACTTTGTCATTTTTAGTTTCTGTTTTTCATCATGAATATGAAAAATAGGTGAATTTCTCTATGTAGATGCCTCTTTTTATAGTTGCTTAAATTCATATAATCATATCTTTTTTAGTCAGGGTAGACTAACTGCTAAAACAAACAATCCCAACATTTCAGTGGCTTAACATAATAAAAGTTTGGTTTTTGCTCATGCAATAATTCAACATAGGTGTTCCTGGACAAATAGTTCCTAGGCAGCTCTCCTCTTTCAGTCCTTATGTTCTTAGGGGCTTCTTCATTCTATTGGCAGGTGAGGTGAGAGAGAGAGAGGATTGCACATGAGAGATCTTTATGGTCCGTGTCTGAAAGTGATGTTCTATTTTTCTGCCTGCATTCCGTTGGCCAGAACTCAATCACGTAGCTCCTCATAACTGCAGGGGAGGCTGGGAAATGTAGTTTTGCTATGTGGCCAGCAAAGAGAAAGATTAGATTGCTATGTGTTAGTTGGTGAGCAGCTAGCACCCTCTGTGCCAGTGTCCATCTTTCATTATATTTTACTCCTTTGGCCTCTGACATTTATTTATCTGTATGTGCTTTCTATTTTTTACCTTAATATTAGAGATGTGTGAGTAGAGGGAATAGAGAGAAGTGTTTGGATGGGTTTCAAAGGATCTTCTACTGTATCAATGGACCTTTGTGTTTATGGTAGAGTGAGTGACTGGGGTTATGGCCTCAGGGTGGGATGAGGAGAAGGAGGCTTCTTGGCGAATAGTTTCTCTGATTCACTAAATGCTCCATTAGAAAAAAAAAGTCTTAGTTTAAAACTGATAATTCATTACCAGCTAAAACGCTGCTTTATAGTAATTTTTTAATTCCCAGCACATTAAAATCCAAAGTGATTGGCAGATTGTAGTCTGAAGAACAGAAAAAAAAATAAATTTCACTGTTTGAATGATTTTGCATCTTGATAGCCTCCTTGGGTCCTTTCTGTTTTCACCCTAAATAGCCAGAGTCCTTAGAAACACAGAACTGCTCATTTTCTAGCCCACTAGAGGTAGTGCCAGCCAGTACTTTGATGATTGGGCTTCCTGAGGCTCACAGTGTCAGATTTGTGAAGCGCAAGGAAGGTATTTCAGTAACGGGGCAAAATTCACTTCCAAGGAGGGGGAATGTCAGCCACATTGCTAGTTCATGTCAACATAGATCAGTAGAAGGATAGTCTCCCTGACCATGTGCAGAAGACTGTGTCCTTTTTTTGCTATCTGTCACTAATACAAATGAATCTTAGTAGAACATGTTGAAGATGAAAAAGACAAAAAGGAGACATCATATTTTTTATTGTCTTTATGTTAAACAGTGTCTTGTTTCTAGAAATGCTTTAAATTTGAAAACGGACTTAGCTGGAGTTGTTTGGGATGGACAGGGTACAGAAAATGTCAAAATTTAACTGCCATCCTCAAGTCTACCAGTGACTGCAGACTAGATTATGAAAACAGAGTTGAATGGGGTCTTTTTCAAGCTTACAATGAGTCTGTTTTAGTCTCACTGATATTTTTGCCAAAGATTTTTTTCCTTGCATGCTAATTAGATCCTTCTCTGACTTAGCCTTATTTAATCTTCTACTTTGAAAACTCTTATCAAGTATCGCCTAATGGTTGCATTTAGAATGAAAAAATAAGGAACTTTATTGCTGTTATCAACGTAAAACTAATGCCTACTACTAACTAGCTAGTTTGGGGGCAAGTTACTGAAATTCTCCGGGACTTACTTTTTCTACCTCTGATACATGATGATTCTGAACTAAATATTCTCCGAGGTTCCTTCCATCTGTGGCATTTCCGAATCTTCTGAGGTGAGAAGGAATATGGTGGCTTATATTTTTTAGAGGGCCCAATTAATAGTTCCCCAGTTCTCTAACCAGATTCTGTACAAATCGAAAGAAGGCTGGAGGCCAAAACATCACTCTATTCTGTTGGAGGACTTCTGTCCTCTGTAGGTAGCTCAGTCCCAATAGGAAAAAGGAAAGCTGATCTGCACATGCCCAGTTCATTCACCTCAAATTTACTCAGCAGACAAATCACTTCTGTATCCCAGAGGTGGAGACAGGAAGGGACAGAGAGAAGCCAGGAGCAGAATGCAGTGGGCTTCCACTCCCTTGGAAAGCAGCAGCAGGAATGGAAGAATCATTTTCTGCTAATGATACGTTAGAGCAGAAGATAGAAACTGGGAGATATATATCGGTAACTGTGAGTCAGGTCATGGAGGCTCTTGAAATAAAGGGCAATAGGGAGTCACTGTAGGTACTTGAGAAGGAGCAAGATGAAAACAATTTAAAGAAAAGCACAACTCAGTAATAAATAAATAAAAAAGTTTGGAGAGCAAAGAGGGACTGGATGTTAGAAAAGGAAAGAAGTAATTAAGGCTTAGGCATTTTGTTTTTGGAAGACATACTTCAAGAATGAAAAGGAAATACAGGAACAGGGTTATCCTGTGTTGATCCAGAGGATACAGTTATATAATCGAGAGTGGAAGTTATGCTAATATTGAAAACTTTGGTTCAGTATAAGGAAGAGGTCAGGATTAGAGGTGTTGAAATGTGTATTAGGCTCTCAGTCAGGTTTTTCATAGGGAAAAAGTCTCCACTGTGAGTCACGTCTGGTCTACTTTCATGTTTTCTTTGACTTCAGGCGGTGTTTTAAAACATTTGAATAAGCAGTTAATATTTAGTAATTTTAAAAAGTCACCAAAAGTCTGGATTTCAAGTTCGTCTTGAAATAGCACTACTGGACCTACCTGAAGACAACAGTTGGACAGAGCTCTGTAAGGTCTTCCCCACGTAGACAAGGCGTGTGCTTTACTGTTTGCCACAGTCCTCACCATGCCTTATTGTATGGCATCTACTTTTCTCATTACCTGCCTGGTCCCTATGTAGGCATTTGACTTTTCAACAGTTGTTGTATTGGGAATTTCTACACTGAGAGGGAAAATGAATTCAATAGCTCTTGACTCACAGCTTCTCTGATTCCAAGTTCTTTGGCCATTTATGTATAACTTAATCTCATTTTAAATAAGACCAGTTTCCTCCTGTGATATGCTATTTCATTATCATTTTTTCATCTCATTATTTCATTTTCATTGTCTGGTAATATTTTTTTTTTTTTGCTTTAGAGCAACTATGTGAGGTTTTCAACTGGCATTAAGCATAAAAATGGCGACCAGGATCTGTAGAAAGGTCTGAGTCCACGCAAGTAGGGACGTGGCCAAATTTGCTAGAGGCACTACTTCTCCCTCGCAGTGCTCCATCACTGAGAATGGGGGCTCCCCTGAATACTTGCTGTAGGTGCATTGTCCCAGCTTGCCCTCCCAAGTCACTATTTAACAAGGCCTCACAGCACCCTACGTGGTTCCTGGTTGGCCTATTGGACTGCTAAGCATGGCTTAATTTTTTTTTTTTTTCGGTACGTGGGCCTCTCACTGTTGTGGCCTCTCCCGTTGTGGAGCACAGGCTCCGGACGCGCAGGCTCAGCGACCATGCCTCACGGGCCCAGGCGTTCCACGGCATGTGGGATCTTCCCGGACTGGGGCACGAACCCGTGTCCCCTGCATCGGCAGGTGGACTCTCAACCACTGCGCCACCAGGGAAGCCCAGCATGGCTTAATTTTTGAGAAGTGATTCCAAAGCCATGACACAGTGGTTATATAGTCCATAGTCAGCACAAAGAAACCTGATCCACGAGGAAGTAGATAAGGCAGGGAATGATTCTAGAGAAGCTAGGAAGAGATGCAAAGGATGTCAGGGGATAGAAACAAGGGGAGGCCAGATGGTCAAGGGGGCATCAGGGGCAGAGGAGGGACTGGCAGGAGAGGGACGGAGCAAAGTGTGGGTGCATTACAGAGTGGGTGCAGGAGAAACTTTGTCAAGTAGGGATTCTGGTTACTGTTGTCACCTTTACGGATAATTTGGTTCTGGCCTGGAGGTGGGTTAATTTTGTGTTTGCCTCATCTCATTGACTGACCATGGCTTGTATCTCATTTCTTTATAATTACACAGAGAGCTGATAAATTGATGAACACTTGATATTATGACAAAAGGAAAAGAAACCCTAGATACTAAGGAAAATGTATATTAGTAATGATAAAACCACTACAATACAACATATATATGCAGCACTTTACCTCATAGGGTGGCTTTTAACTCACAAATGTTGCCCCATCTCTGGGATATGTCCCAGAAAATGAAATAGAATATATATTCTTGGGTATCACCAAACTAAAGCCCATGGTCTGTCCCAAGACTCATGCTACAATAAAGCCTCTTTTTCTTCCATGACATAAATATCAAATATCAGAGCCATATGTCAACCTGTTACTTCCCTTTAATAATTTTTTTAAATAAACATTATGTTGATGTTAGAGAAGAACTGGATTGTCAAACCTGCATCTTTATTTATTTATTTGTTTATTTTTTGGCCACACCACGCGGCATGTGCGATATTAATTCCCTGACCAGGGATCAAACCCGTGCCCCCTGCACTGGAAACATGGAATCTTAACTACTGGACCACCAGGGAAGTCCCCTTGCTTTAATAATTTATATCAACCACAAACATTTAACTAAGTGTAAATTCCAAAATATGATAATTGACAAGTTTGCAGTATGTTAGAGTTTATCTAGTGATTGCATGTATACGCCTTTTAAAATTCCTCATAACACTGTGATGAGACATGACTTCCAATCATAAATTGCATGCTCCTGCCACTGTACTGTACTGCCTTTCTGCTGCTCTTAGCAGTTCCTGGTTTTTGCTAAAATGCATTTTCTGTAAGCCCTTCAATATAGCAAATCACCACAAAATGGATTGTGTACTCCCCAAAGAATAATGTTATAATTGAGGGTTGCCTTCTTCACCTAAAACATGAAATACCATATTAAACAAATCAAAGATTAACTACAGTATTTCCTCTTTAAAAGGTAATAAAATTAAGTCCTATAAAATGGAAAGGAACGTTTATATGTGTTGATTACACAAGGGCTCAAATATAGCATAGTTTATATAAAGTTTGGAAAAATTCTAGCTCTCCTTTATCATAAATACCACCCACCTAAAGTGAATATGCTGGTTAAAATAACCATCGATTAAGTGTGCAAGACAGACCTATGTATTTTAATGAAACAGAGTACAAAAATATTCAATGACAGGGTTTTAGGTCCTACATTGCAACTAACCTTTCAGAAACCAACACTCTTGTAGTTTTAGTTTAGCATCAAAGACGAAAATCCATAATTATCTGAAAGGATTATTAAAAATACTCATACATGTTTGTGTGAGGCTGAATTTTTTCATATCCTTTAACCATAATAAATTAAATGCAGAAACAGACATGAAAATCCAACAATCTTCTCAAAAGACCAACAAGAATGCAACTTGCAAAAATGTAAAATGAAAAGAGATCCACTCTTCTCACTACACTATTTTATTTTGGAAATAGTTATTTTTATAAAAATATACTATTTCTTTTGACATGTAATGGGTTATTAATATTATTCTAAAGGAGTAAATAAATATTTTTTAAAACTTAAAAAATGTAACCATCAGTTAAACATTTACTTAGTAATTATTTTCTTGTCATTTTAGACTTAGGAGAACTTTTGTGGTATTATTTTTATGATCTGCATCTTTCAAAAGTTGGGCAGAACAGATGGTTGTTGCATTCTGTTGCAGGTTGGGGTCTCTGGGAAGCAGACTCGAAGATGGAGTTTGGCATACAGGATGTTTTTTATGGAAAGGCATTGGGATCAATGCCCTGTCGAAGGGTGGGGGAGGGAGGCAAAGGGAGGAGAGCTGACCTAAGAGCTGCGTTGGCACACCCCACAGGGGGCTGTGGAGTGAAAATGGCTCATCAGAGTTTTACTGCGTTAGGGTAAATTATGGCTGCCAGATAAAATACAGGACACACAGTTAGATTTGAATTTCAGATTCAAATTCGAATGGGACATACTTCTACTAAAAGATTATTCATTGTTTATCTGAAATTCAAATTTAGCTGGCTGTATTGTATTTTCATCTGCTGCAGCTGGCAGTGCGAGCCAAAATGGGCAGGCTTTTATATCGCTGCCTGTTATTGCATGTGGATCACTCAGGGGATGGTGTGACCCTGAGCACCCCTGGGAATGGCATTACTCTCTGCTACTGAAGCAATCCCTAAAAGGGCTGACATCTAAGGGCTGTCTGCTGACACCACTCCCAGCAGCTGGGGCAACAAGTCCTTTCTTAAGTGGCGTCTGGGCAGCCCAGCTCCATGTCAGTTGCACTACAGGCAGAGCTCCGAGATATTGCGGTTAGGTTTTAGATCACCGCAATAAAGCGAATGTTACAGTAAAGCGAGTCACACGAAGTTTTTTGTTTCGAGTGCATGCTACATCTATTTAAATCACAAAATGTTAAACAAAATTACAAAATGTTAAAAAGCACTAAAGCCCTCCCAGAACATTTAATTTTAACAGATATTATTGCGTACCTTTCAAAATAAAATGTTGTAAAAATACAGGCATACCTCGGAGATATTGTGGGTTCGGTTCCAGACCACCACAACAAAGCGAGTATTGCAGTAAAGCAAGTCACATGAAATTTTTGGCTTCCCGGTGCATATAAAAGCTATGTTTACACTACACTTCAGTCTCTTAAGTGTACAAAAGCACTATGTCAAAAAAAACCCCACCGAACAACATACACAACTTAATTAAAAAATATTTTATTGCTAAAAAAATGTTAACCATCATATCAACCTTCAGCGAGTGGAAATCTTTTTGCTGGTGGAGACTTTTGCCTCGATGTTGATGGCTGCTGAATAATCAGGATGGTGGATGCTGAAGGCTGGGCTGGCTGTGGCAGTTTCTTAAAATAAGGCAATAATGAAGTGTGCCACATCGATGATCTCTTCTTTTCACGAAAAATTTCTCTGTAGCGTGCAGTGCTGTTTGATGGTATTTTACCCACAGTGGAAATTCTTTCAAAATTGGAGTCAATCCTCTCAAATCCTGCTACTGCTTTATCAACTAAGTTTATGTAATATTCTAAATCCTTTGTTGTCATTTCAACAATCTTCACAGCACCTTCACCAGGAGTAGCTTCCATCTCAAGAAACCACTTTCTTTGCTCATCCATAAGAAACAACTTTTCATCCATTAAAGTTTTATCATGAGATTGCAGCAATGCAGTCACATCTTTAGACTCCACTTCTAATTCTAGTTCTCTTGCTATTTCCACCACATCTGCAATTACTTCCTCCAATGAAGTCTTGAACCCCTCAAAGTCATCCTTACAGGTTATAATCAACTTCTTCCAAACCCCTGTTAATGTTAATATTTTGACCTCTTCCCAGGAATCGTCAATATTCTTAATAACTAGAATGGTGAATCTCTTCTAGAAGGATTTCAACTGACTTTGCCTAGATCCATCAGAGGAATCATTGTCTCTAGCAGCTATGGCCTTGTATTTCTCAAATAATAAGACTTGAAAGTCTAAATTACTCCCTGATCCATGGGTTGCAGAATGGATATTGTGTTAGCAGGTATGAAAACAACATTAATCTGTAACCTTGTACATCCCCATAGGAGCTCTTGGTGACTAGGTTCATTGCCAATGAACTGTAAGGAATCTTTTTTTTCTGAGCAGCAGGTCTCAATGGTGGGCCTAAAATATTCAGTAAACTGTGCTGTAAACAGATGTGCTGTCATCCTTTGTTCTCCCATTTGGAGAGCACAAGCAGAGTAGATTTAGGATAATTCTTAAGGGAGTTAGGATCTTTAGAATGGTAAATGGGCATTGGCTTCAGTTAAAGTCACCAGCTGCATTAACCTCTAACAAGAGAGACAGCCTGTCTTTTGAAGCCAAGCATTGACTTCTCTCTAGCTATGAAAGTCCTAGATGGCATATTCTTCCAGTATAAAGCTGTTTCATCTACATTGAAAATCTGTTGTTTAGTGTAGCCACCTTCATTAATTATCTTAGTTAGATCTTCTGGATAACTTGCTGCAGCTTCTACATCAGCACTTTTTAAAAAAATTATTTATTTTTTGGGCTGTGTTGGGTCTTTGTTGCTGCACGTGGGCTTCCTCTAGTTGTGGCTAGTGGGGGCTACTCTTTGTTGTGGTGCGTGGGCTTCTCGTTGTGGTGACTTCTCTTGTTGTGGAGCACAGGCTCTAGGTGTGTGGGCTTCAGTAGTTGTGGCACGTGGGCTCAGTAGTTGTGGCTCACGGGCTCTAGAGCACAGGTTCGGTAGTTGTGGCACATGGGCTGAGTTGCTCCGAGGCATGCGGGATCTTCCTAGACCAGGACTTGAACCCGTGTCCCTTGCATTGGCAGGGGGCTTCTTAACCACTGCGCCACCCGGGAAGTCCCTATATCAGCACTTGCTGCTTCACCTTGCACTTTTATGTTATGGAGATGTCTTCTTCCCTTAAATCTTATGAACCAACCTCTGCTTGCTTCAAACTCTTCTTCTGCAGTTTCCTTACATCTCTCAGCTTTCACAGAATTAAAGAGAGTAAGAGCCTCTCTTACTTAAAAATGGCACTGATAACTTGCTTGATGCAGAGTTGCCACAAATTTTCGATCTGTAAAAAAATGCCACATCTGTGACGCACAATAAAGCGAAGTGCAGTAAAATGAGGTATGCCTGTATCTTGTTGCTAGTGTTGTTGTTTTTAACATTTTGCCATAGCAAACAGAAATACTCCTGGATCATGTCCAATTTATTTATAGGGTTTGTGCATCACAGTTTGGTGTAATTTTGATCATATTTTCTATTTGGTTATCAATATTGTTTTGTTGGCATTTTAAAATAAAGTTGTTTTGTTCAAGGACAGTGAACTCTGCAGTCTGTTTCCCATGTTGGTGTGAAGGAGTGTGTGTGTGTGTGTGTGTGTATGTGTGTGTGTGTTATTGCCAGCTGTGATATGGATAATAAGCTATGTGTGCCGTGATATTTGAAAGTGGGATGTATAGCTATTTAGATATACAAATAGTTTAGATTAGTTTTTCCAAAACTTACTTGTTGATATTGAAATTCTTTCCTTAGTTTTTTTTGGCCAGGTCACACAGCTTCAAAACATTTTGTTTACAGTTTATCTCAGTTCATCCAAACATTTTATTACATGGAAAAACTTCATGTTTTCTGCAATGGCATCTTCAGCATGCAATCTATCTCTCAGATAATTTATCAGAATAACAAACACAAAGTCTTAGAATTGGATTCTGGAGAAGGCTAGAGTTTATCTTTTTCTTCTAGAGAAGTGATTGTCTGTCTCTATCATTTGTTTTCTATCTCCAAGTCACGTCTATATCCATGACATGAATACTCTAATACCATGACAATCTAACAGGAATAATATAGCTAGTTCAGTTTTAATGTATGTGCTGCAATATAGTAAGTGACAAAATTGTGCAAAAGCAAATTATATGATCTAAGGAGCTATGTGTTAGCCATTCTTTTTGCCTCAGAACAACAAAAGGATAAAAATATTTAATGAATGCTGATCAGGGTTTAAGCTTTCTTTGTTATGTCATTAGAAATCTGAACATGCTAATATGCTGGCAAAAGCTAATATTAATTGATAGAGGTAGATTAAAAAATGTTGCTAGTTATAATTATAATTAAACTAAAGTGAATAGGTGGCTATTTTGGTTACTTTAAAATTTAGAAAAAATTAAATTCTCTGGTAAGGGAGGATCCTGGCCCTCTCTTGTGGAATGCTATTTCAATGTAAGAAACAAATATCTGGACCATAATTGGGTTTTGTTTTAGAGTTATACAAATAATTGTATAGAATGGCTGTATTCAAAAGTCTCTAATGTGAAGTAAGGAACATAATTCAGAACATTTTGTGCATGAGTCAATGTGTCTGTGGTTTTAAACAGACAAAAATAAAATTTAAAATTCTATTTATAGCCAAGTGCCATGATTTCAAAATGCTTTTGAAGAAAATTTCAGATCGTTTTAAGTGTTTTGTTTTGAGGCTGTGGCCAAATAAATTATACAGCATCAGTGTTTTTCAGCTCCAGTTTCAAACAAAATAAATTTCTAATTAAGTGTGGAATGGGTAGAGGATAGAATTTTAGTAATTTTTTGGTGAATTTTATTACTACACTTGATAAATTGATAGGGTTTGTGAGTCATTATGTTGTGGTTGGGAGTTTATTCTTTGGAGTTAGGCAAACATGCTTCCTGACCCAGTCCTGCTTCATATGAACCTGGATAAATTATTTGACTTCTACAAGCCTCAGTTCCCTCATCAGTCAAAATGGGATAGTGGCTCCTTCATAGCACTGCATGAGGATTAAATGAGATCATTCAGATAAAGTGCTTAACATGGTATCTAGCACATCTTGCAGGTGCTGCATAAATAATCTTTTCTTCCTCCCCCTTCTCTTTGTTATTATTGTTATTATTTTGTTTGTTATTATTTCCTGTATTCTTTTTCGTTTCTCACCAAATTTGGCACTTCCTAAAACATGATTTAAGATGCTGCAGTTGTTGAATTCTTAGGATATACTGAGGGTATTACAAGAAACTCATTGGATGAGAAAATTGACCCTTGGAAATATTTGAGACACAAAAGACAAGAGAAGTAGGAGAACAATAGGTATTTTATTTGAATGAATTACCTCCAAAGATGTGTGGCACTTCTCTCCATAGTTATGCTGCCAAGCTATGGAACTGGGCTTAGAGGAACTGATGCTGTTGGGACCTAGACCTCGTAGCTATGTCCTTCTTTATCTTTACATAGCACTGTCAAGTGGAAGACCGGAAATGAATTACATTGCAGACTGACCAGGATTTTTGCAAGTCAATTTTTAAAAAACAAACTATTTACAAAGTACAATGGAAAGTACTGGAAAGCCTGGAAGAGGGGTCTCTGAATCCGGTCCCAAGTCACCACAGATTGGTGTGACCTTGGGCAATAAGGTCTGCAACTTTGTTTCTACAACAATGGGTTTGAACTCCTAGATGACTTCAAAGGTAACTTCTGTCTCAAATGTTTTCTAATTCTGTATTTTCTTAGATTTGGCAGCAACTGTACTAAGCTAATTTTTTAAGCTTTCCTCGTTCAGGGTTAACTTGTTATAAAAGCAGAAATAGGGAAGAAGACCTTGGGAACAGTGCAGGACTTGAATTCAGGGTTCCAATTCGAGTTCTTGATGTCTGGCTCTGGTGTGTGATCTTGGGAAATCCCTCTACCTAGTGTATCTTCACTCTGCTTCACATTCAGTTAAACTGGGAGGAATTGTAAAACACTGATGGTGGATTCCAGTCTTGAAGATTCTAAATACTCAGCCTTCAATAGATTGTTAAAGCTTTCCAGGTGATTAGAATGTGCAGCCAGGATTGAGGGTCACTGCAGAAACCAGGGGGCCTTAGTGTCCTTGCATCCAAGATGGAGCTCCTAAAAAGAACAGCAATAACTGTCTTCCCTGTGTGACAGCATTGAAGATCTAATAAAATAAAACAGATAAAAAGCACTTTGCGGTGTGTAAACGCATAGTAATGATTAAAGCAGGCTTTATTAAAGGGTTTAACTATTGTTATGCAAATGCTAGGGATTAGCACTAGTATATTAATTCTGCTGATGGGATTCTAACCTTTTATATAAAATTTACTTGCAGTCTCTAAAAGTAGTTGAGGACTTTCTTCCCCAATTAGTACATGGCAATTTACTTCTGCAGAAACTCCAAGTGCTGCTCTGTGACCCAGAGAGGGTTAATAATGATGTGTTGCCTCAGTGATTATTCTCAATAAACACAATTCTTCCAAGTTTTGCATAGCATAGATCATCACCACAAGTCATCACGACATGCTTGTTTATCCCTTTGTACTACAGCTTATAAGTGCACCAAACTGGGATAAACTAGCCAAATGTTTGCATAGTGGGGAGAAAAATCAGCTGTTTTAAAAATGTATCCTGTTCCTACTTAACCTTCGTTTAACATAATATCCCTTAAGAATTAAATTTTACGTGTCTCCAGTGGTTATCTTTCTTCAGATATTTTCACGCTTTGACACTATGACACATTTTTGTCTGTTCAACTATTCATTTAGAAATATGTCAGACTTCCCTGGTGGTGCACTGGTTAAGAATCCTCCTGCCAATGCAGGGGACATGGGTTCGAGCCCTGGTCTGGGAAGATCCCACATTCCATGGAGCAACTAAGCCCGTGTGCCACAACTACGAGCCTGCGTTCTAGAGCCCGCGAGCCACAACTACTGAGCCCGTGAGCCACAACTACTGAAGCCTGTGCACCTAGAGCCCGTGCTCCGCAACAAGAGAAGCCACCGCAATGAGAAGCCCGCGCACTGCAGTGAAGAGTAGCCGCCGCTCGCTGCAACTAGAGAAAGCCCGTGTGCAGCAACGAAGACTCAATGTGGCCAAAAAAAAAAAAAGAAATATGTCTGTGACCATTGCAGTTTTGGTAATAAATACTTTTGCTTTACTCAGTAGTGTTGAGTAAAGTCACACCTTGACTTCTGAAATTGGCCCACTGCTGTCTGTCCCTCAGAATGTATTTAACATAGACTTGCAGACTTATTTTTCAAGAACTTCAAGGCTGCCTGTTCAGCTCTGATACTGGCTGCCTTGCAGCCACTCTTCAGGATTGAGTTTGAGGAACACAAACGCAGGGCACTTATAGTGATGGGCTCCAGGAAGGGCTGTCACTGGGTGTGTTACTCCATCCTCTGACCTGTCATGACTGTAGCCTTCATTCAGCATCTCTCTGCTCACCAGAAAATACATCTTGGCAAAAAAAAAAAAAAAAAAAAAAAAAGTCTGGAATCTTTTCTGTATCTGTATTTTTTTGGCAAATGATTTCTGACATTTCCCTCTGTTGTCTAAGTCTGGAAATGAGCTCGAAATGGAGGAATGCTTCTTTCTTTAGGAATCCCTTCAAGTGCTGAATGTTATTAAGAAATAAACAATTACTGATTAAACAAATAGTAAAGTTCAGTGAAGAGCTAGCTCTTTTGGAGTTAGAGCTATGTATACTGTTGCACATGCTTTTCTGCTCACAAGCATATTAATGCAGTTGATAAAAAAGTTTAACCTTAAGTCAATATAAATATATATATATAGTTAAAAATGGTAGATTGACAAACTAGGGCCTGCAGGCTGCATGATTTTTACATTTTTTAAAGTGTAAAAAAATTACCAAGAATATGCGTCAGAAACCATATGGCACACAAGGTCTAAAATATTTACTATATGATTCTTTAGAGAAAATGTTTGCTGACCCCAGAACAATGTGGAAAGTACAAATAATAGAGCTCACTTATTTTTGGCTTTTACCAAAAAGTACGCTGTCTTGTGTTGAGAAGCCGGAGCTGGGGGACTGAACGAAGAACATGCAGATTATGACCCGCTGAAAGGTTGGGGCGGGGTGGGGGGCGCACAAGTCACCCACATGGGCAGGCAGGTAGCCCTCTCAGCATCCGAGATCCCACTTTGGTGAAGTGTAATCCATAGGGTCATTTGGATTGAAGGCACAGTTTCAATACACCCACACAAAGGAAGCAGAGTCACAAGACTTATTACTTACAGATCCCAGAAGCTGGGGGTGGGAAGTCATGAGCTGGGGGAAGGGCAATCCTCTGACCCAGGTCACCAGTGAGCAGGGGATAAAGAGGGCAGCAAGCAACTATCACTTATAAGGTTGGGGCGGAGGTCACTGACTTTTCACGGGCTTAACTCTAAGTAGCTATGTGAAGAGGTGCCCAGGAAAAGCACAATGCGCACTTGAGGCAGGAATCCTAAAGTCACGTCCTTATCCAAATTGTTCAGACCCTTGAGTGTGAGCAGGGTAATCATACTGTAAAATGCCTACGCAGCAAGTCAGAGAAACAAAAGTTGTTTTTCTCATCCCACTTTTTCCCTTGGAGGCATTAATTTTCACTTGTAAAATCAGTCTTCACAGCCAGTCTAAAAAGAGAATGAAGAACCTCCTCTAGCAGAGTCTGTAACGGAATTCTCTGCTCCCAGCCAGCTCTCTGGATGGAGCTGCCCTGGAATCAGAGCTGCCGCCCTTTGACCCTTGTTGGTGCAGTTGCTCTCACTCCCCCAGACCACTCCTCAGCATCATCGCCATCCACCAATTTGCTGCACCCCTTCTTTGACCTTGGCTTTTTGGTCAAATGATTTTTCCATTCTAATTGCTGTTGTGAAGCTGCTTTGCTACATTGCCCTACTTTTTCACCTGCTTTCATCTTCCAAGGCCCCTCTTCTGTGATCCTTTGTTCTACCTTCTCTCCCAGAATTTCAGCCCTGTTGAGGCAGATGCCTTCCAAATCTAATATTTCTACCCTTTTACTTGCTCTTGTGCAGGCCCAGTTTCCTCACTGGTTTCAAGGCAGGTCCGGTCTGCCACCTGCAACAAACGAAAGCAGAGAGAGGACTTCTGGTGTCTTCCCTCACCGGCCCAGCTGAACCACTCTTGGGAGCAGCACAGCTACCCTTTGTGGACGCTGCTTGCATACACCCTTCCTTGTGTTCAGTTAGTATCCACATTGCTTGCTGTAATTTTCTTCCCATGGACCTTCTGACCACTTCCTTTCACCTACGACTACAGCAGTTTTTCGCATCTACTAAGTTCACCAGGCCACTCCAATGGTCCCTGATGCTCTTGGGATCCAGCACACACGTCTAACCAGAGCTATTACAGCACCCAAACTTCTGGTACATTCCTCCCTTCATTCCACTCCAGCTTGCTGAATCCCTCCCTCCTACCTGTGAGTGCCCCTCTACCCAATACACATTTATCAAATGCTCACTCCATTCTGGGTACTATGCTAGGCTCTACAGATCAGGGATGAATGACACACAGCTTAAGACTCAGTGTTTTTTGACAGGGGAGAGATGATATGCACAGACATGAATATAGAGCAAAGCAGTAGATGATGATGGACAAAATTTCTAAATATTATAAGCACAGAGGACACTATTTAGAACCAGACTCTCTAACAATAAACATTCCAAGCTACATAATGAGACTATGACTAAATCGAACAAATTAACTGCTTAAAGAATATTTGATTCTGTTCTTAACCTCCCCTTAAATATATGGTTTAAGGGCCAAACTTCTAGTACATTCTTTTCTGAGTGATTTACTCCTTCTCTGACTCACTGTCTCATTTACTAATACATTATCTAGGCTCCGGTCGAGTCTGTAAACATTAAAGTTCTGTAAATAAATGCAGTTTTTGGATTACAGTGCAAAAGACAACATTTTTTTTTTTTTTTTTTTTTTTTTGCAAATACTTCTGCTCCTTACTAGAAATGGAATTCAGTCCTTATTCTGTTTCCCAAGTGCATGGGATGGTGGCTGCTGACCGGTCGGTATGCAGGTGGTCTGAGTAACTGATGGCTTTATTTATTGGAAGAGGCTTTGAGAGGTTGTTACTCAATTGTAAGAGATGCCTTTTAAAGAACTTTGCATCTGGGCATCTTTTGCCTTTCATCTCCTTTTCCCTTCTCATTCCTTGTCCACCTCCTTTTCCCCACAAGCTCTTTTCCAGGATTATATCATTATATCAAGTATAAATTGGGAAAACCTAGCCAGGACATGCTTGTCTTGAGGGAGACGCCCCCAAGAGCACTGAGCTGCAAGTAGGAACGATGGGGAGGTGGGCATGTTCACGTTTGCCCCACGTGCCTCCTGCTACTGGTACCACCGCTGGTCTATTCATTCATGACATATTTTGAGAGACTTCTCTGTGCCACAAACACCACGCTAGCTTCTAGGGACACAAACTGAGCCAAAAGGAAAACTGTTGCCGCCCACATTTGGGGGAGGCAGCATCAATGACAAGTTCACATTAATGAATGTGTGATAACAGATTGATATCCTAGCTCTGATACAAAGAGGAAGAGCTAATATTAGTGTTTAATTCTCTAACAGTTCTGAGATCTCCGGCCTCTGTGTGTGTGAGTCTGTCTCGTCTCTCTCTCTTCTCCTTCCCTCTGTTAACTGGGGGTGGAGAAGACAGCTAACAACACCGAGTCCTGTCATTGCTGTGGTGCATTATACCCACATCCTTTCTCTTTATTGTGAGATTCTTGATCCCCCAAAGTAGACAGTATTGTCTCCATTTTAAATACACATAACGGAGAAAGACAACACTGTTATTACTCAGACTGTCACTGGGAGGGCGAACAAATGAATGCTTGCATTATGGGAGTTTGGGGGCAGAAATATGCCACAGGCCCTAATGTGAAACCATCGTATTTAGTTGCTGCTGATCCACCCAATTCAGGGATTCTTTTTTTCTTCATTTTTTACAGCAGTGAGAGAAAAATCTTTCTTTCTCTGCACAAGTCAGGACCAGATCTCAAAATCTGCAATGTGCCCTCTCCGATGCACGCCCGCCCACCGGCTTGACAAATGCTGGATTTCCCATGATAGCTGCCACACACTCGGTTTCTCATCTCCCTGTTTCTTCCCCGCCAGAATTTCTAAATCCTTCTGGAACACGTCCAGTCATCCTTTCTGAACTTTTGAGCTCCATCTGCTTTCCGCAAAGGCCCTGGGCACAAGCCCGGGCGACAGAGGCCCCGGGCGACAGAGTCCAGGGCGGAGGGCCCAGCTCGGGGGATCCCTGCACCTGAGCTCTGCAAGGCCGCAGGGCGTCATCTGGCCAGCGAGCCCGCCACGCGCCAAAGTGCTTCCCAGCCCTCGTTCCCCGCGCTGCCCGCGAACTGAATGAGGAGCAGTGCTATTTTTACCTCCCCGGCTGCAATCCTTTATATATCAATATATTTGCAGGAAGGAAATAAATAAAGGATTAAGAGGGAAATGCTTGGCCTAAGTTTTACGCGAGAAGGTGGCGGTTGGAACAGGAGGGGATATGTAAGGTCTGGGGTGGTGGAAAAGGCAGGCCGATTTCTCTGGCTGGCTGTTTCCTCCAGATCATTCTGTCCTGGAAATCCCCACACTCTTCTTTCTTCCCCTCTGGCTAATCCCTGACTGCCAGCTTCCTCTCTCCCCCGCCCCCAACTCTGGAGGTGCCACCGTCACCTCTGATGCTGCATCACTCTGCTCCCTTTTTTTCCCTCTCTCCTTTCTCTTCCACAATAAAGCATGCGCAGTGCGTCCCGTGCCAGGCAACAGCATCAGCATCAGGACGCGAAGCCGCGCTCGGGCGCGCTCTCGAGGGCGGGGCGCACGCCCGCGTCGCTCGCTCCCGCTCGCCGCCTCAGCATCCTCGGCCCCAGCGGCAGCCCCCGCAGTCACTGGAGCTGCCGCGCCCGCCGCAGGGAGGGAGGAGCATCTGGGGAGGCTCCAAGTTGGCGGAGCGACTGGGACCCCCGGACTCTTCAGCAGCCACCCCGGAAGGGGCTGAGAGGCGAGCAGGGCAGGGGGGCGCCGCCCAGCCCCTAGCCCCGAGCTCCGACCCCCTTGTCCGCGGCCGCACCATGCGCGCCGAGCCGGCGTGACCGGCTCCGCCCGCAACCTTGCCCGCAGCCTAGCCCGGCGCTCTCGCTGGCCACACCGAGCGGCGCCCGGGAGCTATGAGCCATGAAGCCACCCGGCAACAGCTCCGGGCGGCCGCCCGTGGAGGGCTGCAGCCTCCCCAGAGCCTCCAGCTGCTCCCGCGGCGGCCCCGCCGGCCCGGCGCCCATCCGCGCCCCGGCCCGCGCGCCGCCCTGCCGCCTGCTCCTCGCACTTCTCCTGCTGCCTCCACTCGCCGCCTCATCCCGGCCCCGCGCCTGGCGGGCTGCTGCACCCAGCGGTGGGTATGGCCCAGGTGCCCTTTGCATTGCCTTGTCCACGGGGCCCTGCAGAGGAGAGCGAAGGGCACGCGGGTCCGTGCGCTCCGGACACGTCCAGGGCTCGGCCTTTCCGAGCCCCTCTCTGCCTGTCCACCTCTCTCATTCCCAAACCGGCGTTCATTCCAGTTCACTTTTTGAAGTCCATTTTTCTGTTGCATTCACTAAATTACTGCCGGTTCCACTGGAAGGTATTCAGTGGATGCGGGGTCCCTAACTGATCTCTGTGCAACTTGGGGAAACCGGTGGATGGGGAATGCAGCGAGGGAGCAAGTTTTTTCTTGGGTGGTGGAGCCTGAACGTGAGTGCGGGAGGATGTGATGAGAATAGTGGTAATGTGTTTCCTCAAATTGCCTAGTGGGTTTATTCACTGCTGTTGGAATTAAGGTGGGGGAGGGAAACTTCAGGGATATAAACCTTTGGCTTGTAATTTCTCAAAATGCTTGTCATTATAATGAACAATGAAGATAAAATGATGTTCAATACATTGATGATTGGACATCAGTGACAGCAGATAGCTGGCCATAGGCAGGAAAATAAAAAGAAATTGGAAAGCTGCCAGCATCTGCATCCCTCTGTGGCAAAAGATTTTTGCTCATCTCAAAGTTAAAAGAAAAGGGAATTGTCCATTTTGTTAAATGAATCGGTTAACATCCCGTGTTCATGAGTTCAGCACTCAAGTTATCTGTGGAGCGTTCTTAGCTCTCAGGTGGGATACTCTTTGTCCTGGTCCCACTGAGCTTCTGTAGACTCCCAAGGTGGGGAGGTGAGGGGCAGAATCCCTGAGCTTGTTCGTTTAATGACCCTTCCTTCAAGTCCATTCCCCCTCAGCCCCACCACCAGACTTAGAAGTATAGATTTAAGACTATAAACAGTACATTGTTGTATAAGCCTTATTGGCTGATAACCTATCCAGGCCATTTCATTGTTGCAATAACTTGCTTTCCTGTGTCTCTATGCCTTACCTGCTTAAAAGTAGAAAACTTTGTTTTGGCAATTAATGGAAAAATGCATTTTAGTACTTATGTATTTATAGGGTATGTGTGTGTTTGTGTATGTTTGTGTCCCCCCCCACCCAGCTCCGCATTGGAATGAAACTGCAGTAAACAATTTGGGAGTCCTGGCAGATGAAGACAACATATTACAACAGAATAGCAGCAGTAATAGCAGTTACAGCAATGCAATGCAGAAGGAAATCACACTGCCTTCAAGACTCATATATTACATCAACCAAGACTCGGAAAGCCCTTACCATGTTCTTGACACGAAGGCAAGACACCAGCAAAAACATAACAAGGTAGGCAGGGTCTGGGTATGCAAAAGTGGCTGCCATGAAGAGTTAGTTGTCCTTTGATTAGATTTTCTGCCAGAATCTGATTTCACAAATGTTACTGCAGCATTTTATTAGGAAACCAATTAATATTATGATAGGGGAGAAACTGGAGGGAATTAACCTGGGATCTACTGCGATAGGGTTGCTGTTTGTCTTTCCTCTCTGACACTAAACTGGAATTGGAATTTTCTTATCGCCTTATAAGTTTAACAGCTGAAATGTGGTCCAGTTTTCTTGTAGGTGCATTGAACACTGAACAGTAGTTAAGCGAACATGTTTATGGTCCTGACTTTTATCTGTGAGGCTTTATGTAAGGGTGCAGTATTCTACCTCCCATGAAGAAAACTGCTTTCAATCTGCACCCAGAAAATTGCTATAAAAAGCTGTTGGGCTGCAGATTCCCTATCAGTCTTTCACTTAGAAATTGAGTGGTTAAGTTTAAACAGCCTCTTTCTTTCTTTAGTTGGTTAGTAGGAAAAAAAATACTTTTTGGGGGGTTATATTTTCAGTAGGTAAACAATATGACATTTTAAAAGATTATGGTGAATATAAACAAACAATTTATATAATATAGAGACCAGTTTTGGTCAGCACAATCCTTCAAGACTTTATCTGCATTCATTGTGAACAGTAGCTTTACTTGCAGATTGGTTCAGAAAGTGTCACTGATTTTTAAAAAGGCATTCAGTGGAAGATGAAGGTGCTTAATATCCAGAGAGTTCAAGGGATCTTTTTTTTTCCTGCTTACTAGTCATTATTATTATTTTTTTTTTTCTTTTTGCGGTATGCGGGCCTCTCACTGTTGTGGCCTCTCCCGTTGCGGAGCACAGGCTCCGGATGCGCAGGCCCAGCGGCCATGGCTCACGGGCCCAGCCGCTCCGCGGCATATGGGATCCTCCCAGACCGGGGCACGAACCCGTATCCCCTGCATCGGCAGGCGGACTCTTAACCACTGCGCCACCAGGGAGGCCCACTAGTCATTATTTGAGTTAATAAAATTTTGGACCCCAAGCAGATGTCCACAATGGGTTATCAGTGCCTCTTTTCTTTATTAGGAGCAGAAAATAGAGTCCGTATGTTAAATATTTTACTTTGGACTTGTAGGATAGGAAGAAAACTTTCCTCTACCCTTCTAGGTTCTTCTGGCTGGTCCAAGAATTAAATTGACATGAGACAGGTTAACAGGAGAAAATCAAATTTAATCTCATATGTATACATGTGAGGGTCAGAGGCCCAGCACACCTGAGAGGTTCAGAGACAGAAAGGTAAAATGAGGCGTATATGCCATCCTGAGCTAAGGAATGGCATAGGGGCCTCGGGCTTCCAAGGACAGGAGGGTCATTCATAGGACAATAAAAAGAGCAGATGTTTGGTAATTAGATGTTTGCCCTGCCATATAGATGGGGCCACTTAGATAAAATTTATCTCTAGTAATAACTCTTTTCTGGGAAAAATCCTCAATTTAAGTTCTGCTGGGTAGTTAAGGGAGGGGCAGTATTTTCTCTTGAACCTGCAGGGTCTTGATTGTGCCTTTAGTTCAAAATAATCCTCATGTAAAAGTGACACATTTTGGGGGAGGCTCGTTCTGAGCCCTTACAGATTATACCTGTTCAGTTGAGAACAGTCATTGTCTAAACATCTAGAATTTAAGGAAAGTATCTATGGTTTGCATCATTGTTTTTATTAGTTTTCTAAAATATGGGTAAGTGGTAACAGTATTTATTCGTATTTTACAAATAGGGAGTTAGAAATTTAAGGCCTTCAGGTGACTTTCCCAGGATTGTAAAACAGCTGATGTAAAATTCAAGAGGCCTGAATATTTAATATTTACAAGTCAGGCTTCTGAGAAAATGCTTCCTTCATACCGGATGTTATTGGAAAATTTAACTTTGCTTCACGGTGCTGTGAAGTGGCTGCTACCCGCCTTGGCTGAGATGAAGGGATCTCTTTGCTCATGGCCCTTTTCTGATCTGCTCATATGTAACTGGACGGCTTGACTCCTGGATCCTGTCTACCCGTTTGTCTTGTTGATAGGAGGAGTGGGTGGTGTCTTTAAGGAAGAAGAATCCAAGGTCCTCTTGTTAAAGGCATTGAGGCCCATTTTATGGTTTTTCTACTAATTAATAAGATCCTCTATGGTTAAGTGACAAGCTCTCAAATTCCAGTGCCTTTGCATAAGGTGCTGGAGGAAGAAAAAAAAATGGCCTGAAAGCCTATTTTAAAGAATGCTCAAGCCCTCTCGAGTTTGGACTTGAAGGGAACTTTAGTGAAATTTCTCTAATAACTGAGCTCTCGGTGGCTATGGCTAACTCCTGTCTTCTAGTCTAACCTTACTGGGTTGCTTTTTTTGGTGGGACTTGGTTTGACTACAATATATCTGAATTTTTATGATAGTAAGGTTGTTAAAACTTTACCCACCACTCATGTAGAGGAATGGATTTCTTAGTAGGGTGCACATACTTGCTGGAATGATTTTACCTCTCCACTTCCACCCCCCATAGTGGTTAGGTTTCTTTTATCTTCAAAAAAAATGTTTATGTAGAAATTATATTTGAAAGCATTTTTCTTCTTTTCTTATTAGTTTGATTCAACAAGTATTTGTTGCACATTTCTCATGTGCAAAGTAGTGTGGTAAAGATTCAGAGATAAGAGTTAAGGGGTACAAGGATGGACAAGACAAGGTTGTCCTCCAGGAGACACAAAAATGAGATAAGCAAGATTCTAAAAAGTGCTCTCATACAGGGATAAACAGTGTTCTTCCTGTATGGGTTCCTTGAAATTTCCCTCTGTGTTCTATGATTTCCCTTGCACTTCTGTTTTGAAGCATCTCTTTTTTTTTTTGCGGTACGCGGGCCTCTCACTGTCGTGGCCTCTCCCGTTGCGGAGCACAGGCTCTGGACGCGCAGGCTCAGCGGTCATGGCTCACGGGCCCAGCTGCTCCACGGCATGTGGGATCTTCCCGGACCGGGGCACGAACCCGTGTCCCCTGCATCGGCAGGCGGACTCTCAATCACTGCACCACCAGGGAAGCCCAACCCAAGCACATTTTAATGACTGCCTTAGAAATGCTGAATCACTGTGCCATTCTCCTGGAATCCTAGATTGGGAGGGTAGAGGTGGAGAGGGAAATTCCCAGATATAGGTTATAGGGCAGACCTCCATATTTATTTCATAAGTATTTAAAGTTGAGCAGGTCTTACTACTTTACAGTTGAGAGAGTTAAGATGTTTGTTAACTCTTTCAAAATTGGTAAGTTTAAAAGCAGACTGTGCAAAGCAGGCTCTAATACTAGTGTTTCTGAAAATCTTAAAGTTTTCTTTGTCAAAGATTTTTAAGGAATCTTTTATCTCCAGATAGGGTTATATATAACTTGTTGTCCAAACTGTGACATTTTTTGAGAGTGAAAGTAGGCACGCTTAATAATTATGCCAGGATAATTGGCATAAACCTAGATGGTCCAGAGCAGACTGGGAACATGGTCATCTCAGATCTAAACAGTTATGTTCCTTGATTTTTGGCACTTAACCCAATCAGGTTTCTTTACAGACAGCTTTATTTTCTGATAATTTATTGTAATTTTTTTTTTTTTTTTTTTTTTTTTTTTTTTTTTTGCGGTACGCGGGCCTCTCACTGTTGTGGCCTCTCCCGTTGCGGAGCACAGGCTCCGGACGCGCAGGCCCAGCAGCCATGGCTCACGGGCCCAGATGCTCCACTGCATGTGGGATCCTCCCGGACCGGGGCACGAACCCGTGTCCCCTGCATCGGCAGGCGGACTCTCAACCACTGTGCCACCAGGGAAGCCCTATTGTAATTTTTTTCTTACTAACTAGGAGGTTAATTTACCACCTTGTAGAAGTAATAGGGTCTGAAATGGAAACATTTTGTTTTGCTTTGTTATCAAGACTTATCTTCTTCACCTGTAGAACTTTTACAAGCATAAATGGAATTTTATGATTACTAAACATAAGCATTTTATCAACCTAATTAATTCAATATTTTGATAAAATATACATTTAAAAAGAGGCAGAAACAATTTAGATTAATTAATTAATTCATTCATTCATAGATAATCCTATGAGATCTATTCCTGAGAATGTTAATGAACCTGTGGGGGAAGAAAAATAATTTTTCTTCTACCCTTCCAGGTTCTTGGCTGAGACACACCCTGTAATAAAAGACAGGTTAACAGGAGGAAATTAGAACTTTAACGACATGTATGCCTCCCGTGTACATGGGAGAGACTCAGGAAAGCTGAGTAACTTTGAGATGGCCCAGCCATCAGCTTAAATAACTGTCCAGCTAAAGACAAGATGGTGGGGAGCCAGTGATGGGAGGCTATCAGGAAAAGCACAGTAAATGAGGGTAAGCTTGTTACACAGGTTTAAATCGTTGCCTTTTACGCTGATTATGTGTTTCTGGAGATTTCGAGTATCCTCCTCTTTCTGGTACAGAGAGGGAAACACCCTTACAAATGGAGATTTCTTATAAATATAAATGTCTCTTACAGAAGAGTGACTTCTGCTTGGTTTACAGAGCTGCTCCTGTCTCCACTGCTTCTTAAAAATAATGTTTATGCCAAAGAGGCATATTTTGGGATAGTATACCCTGCTCCCCTTCAAACCTTTTCCTGAAACTTACCTTTAGTCAAAAATTACTTGCCTTTAGTCAAAAACCACTTGCCTTGAATCCTACTTATTTAGATTCTCTTCTCTTGCAGTTGGGAAGGGATGGAAGAGGTACATTATATACAGCACAGGGTTTGGGGAAAGATGAAAGTCATCTCCTTGGACTTGAGATATGGCTCAGTCTTTTGTTACCTTCCCTACTGTGCTGGGGAGTCGGACCTGGTGTATTGAATTAAGAACATACAGATTATGACCTGCTGAACGAGGGGGCACAAACGACCCACACAGGTCGGCAAGTAGCTCCCTCAGCATCCAACCTTCCACTTTGGGGAAGTGCAAACTGCTGGGTCGTTTTGACTGAAGACACAGTTTCAATACACCCACACAAAAGAAGTTGAGTCACAAGATTTATTATTCACAGATCCCAGAAAAGTTTGAGGAGAGGGGTGGGAAGGACATTCCTTTGTCCCAGGTCACCAATAAGCAGAAGATAGAGAGGGTAGCAAGCATCTATCACTTATAAGGTGGTTGGGTCAGAGGTCACTAACTTTTCACAGGCTTAACTCTAAGTGATTATTTTAAAAGGCATCTGGGGAAAGCAAAGAGGGACTTATGGTAGGAATCCCAAAGTGCAGTCCTTATCTAAATGTCCAGACTCTAGGTGTGAGCAGGGTTTCCAATCTGTAAAATGTCTCGGCAGCAACTCAGAAAAACAAAAGTTGTTTTTTTCATCACACCTATTCCCACCAACCCAGGCTGAAGAGAGAGAAGAGAGAAGTTTAAGTAAATTTAGATCACGATGATTATCATCACTTCCTACTCTGCTTCAGGACAAAGCTGGTTCCCCGTTTCTTGACCATCCAGAAGCCAGCTGCTCCACTGCTCTCAGTGTGGATCAGCAGAAAGAAATACTGGGTCCTTTGAACTGGGCGTGTGACAACTATTAGTTTATTTGGTAATACAAACTTTGGTATTGGCCTCAGCGGCCTTCCCAAGTTTTCTAGGTCTCCCTAAGCAGTCATTACAGAATTGTAGTACGTAGAATTCAGGCTTGTAATGGTTTTCCTTGTAATGCCTGGCATATTGTAGGCTGTCAGTAAATATCTGTTGAGTGAATCGATGGTTGAACACTCCTATGTTAGAAAGAGTGCAGTGCTTTCTGTGAAATTTCATGTTGCAATCAAATTGACATTCAAAAGTGCCTTAAGTTGCTGTTAAGCATTTTTGGCGCTGTGACAGAGTGGCAGGAGAGAGAATTTTGGTCTCAAGTTATTCGCACTGCAGAAATCACACTTACACTACCTAAAATCATGAGAATACCTGTATTAACAATTCTTAGATTACCCCTATCAGTGTCACCTACCATTAACATGGGTAATCACAAGCTGACCATGTGGGAGATTTTGTCATTGCTACTGACTAATTCTCAATGGTAGAGCCCAAGGTGTCCACTCCTGTAGTTTCCAGTCAATCAGATTTACATCTGTGAGGCGTTCAGTTCTGTTTGGCAAATACCTGTTTTGAATCAGGCACCGTGCTAGACCCTGGGAAGAGCAAGGAAGAGTAACACTCAGTCCCTACCTTTGCTCGTGACTTGCTGGGCATCAGAAACAAGGCAGCTGGCAGTGTGTGTGTGGCTTCTGTCAGTGCGTTGCTAGTTGTAGGAACAAAGGGCTGTGGGGACTCAGGAAAGTCAAAGAGAACCTCAGAGAGGAAGAAACAATGGAGCTGGCCCTAAAGAGCAATTAGGGGACAAGTTTTCGGGAGGTGGAAAGAGGGTGGAGGGTGGAGGAGGTAGAGAGGGGCCCACAGTCAGCAGGCAAAGGCTCTGCCCTGCTGGAGACAGTGTGGTGAGTGTGAGAAGCGGAAACCCAAGTGTGGGAAATGTAAAAGAATTGGACATCATTGTTACATGCATGGTCAATTTTTTAAAAGTTCCCTTGATTCCTCTAGAAATCCAATACATGTTTGTCAGATGTAGCAGTTGAGAGTTATAATTAGTGTCTTCACAAAGGACAAACAGCTAATAAGTGGCAGACAGGGTCAGGATTCGAACCCAGGTCTTACCCTTTGCAAAAGTCCAGGCTGGAGAGAGACTAGGGTGTGTTGGGTACGGCGGGTGGTGAAGGGGAAAGGCTGTGAAGACTGTGAAGAGATCAAGGGTTTGGATTTATTTTGTATCAAATGTCTCACCTCCTGATGCATCCGGAGGTGAGCACATGACTGAGCATTGATTGAGTGCCAATTCTGTGACTCCTTAGGGAGCTTACCTTTTAGTGGGAGGAGACAGGCCATAAACACAACAGCAACAGCAGCACAAAGATTTCAGGTGTTGACGAGTGCTTGAAGAAGATAAAGTAGCGTACGTGGTGGAGAATGGAGGGTGGGAGGGTTGCTCTTGAAGAATTGGAAGATTGGGTGTATGGCCTTGGGTGAGAGTAACCTACCTACTGTGGTTCCTCTTTAGATGGGGTGGGCGCCTGCTGTTTCAGTGGCCCCCACCTGCACTCCTTGTTGCCAAATGCCACCCGTCCTCATTTCTGTTACTCGCCCAGCTCCTGTAGGCATTTCAGTTTGGACCCTAGTCTTGCGGAGCACAGGCTCTGGACACGCAGGCTCAGCGGCCATGGCTCACGGGCCTAGCCGCTCCGTGGCACGTGGGATCTTCCCGGACCGGGGCATGAACCCGCGTCCCCTGCATCGGCAGGCGGACTCTCAACCACTGCGCCACCAGGGAAGCCCTGGACCCTAGTCTTTGATTCTTCTCTCCCACAAAGTCTGGACTATTTTTGATTGTTTCACCCAGCTGGATTGATCTGATGGCCGCCATGCTTTCCAGCAGTACGTCGTGCTGTCCAAGGTCTTGCTTTAGCATGCATGTGTCCCTACATAACATTTTCTGCTCTTTCTGCTCCTGGGTTGGCTCCTGCCTGCTAACTATATAACTATTTGTGTCATTCTGGCTTCACTTATTCTCAGGTTTTGTTAACAGATTGAGCCACTATCCTTCTCTCTATAGCCAGTCCAAAAATAACAAGTGCATTATTTGCTCAGTGGCTTTGGCTAGGGTTGGTGGCATCATGCAGGCTGAGGGTAAAGACAGGCAGGAAGAGAGCTGTCCTGGCTGCCTTGCTCACTTTTCTCAGTGGTAGTGCTATTTTCCCAGCCACCTAAGAGTGAACCTTGGGAGTCATCGTTGACTCTTTTCTCTCCTTCATCTTCTGTCTATAAATAGTCACATATTAAGTCCTGACGTTTCTCCCAAATCTGTCCTTCCCTCCTCCTCTGTATTGTGTTCTTGTCATCGCCTCTTGTCTCTCTCTCTCTCTCTTTCTCTGTCAATCCATCAGTCCCACTGCTGACAGATTAATCTTCCTGGAACACTTAGTGCATCACGTGACTCCTTTTATCCACATGCAACAAGCATGATTTCAGCAGATGAATTTTCCTTGTGGAGTGAAGGAGAGAAAGTGAAGTGCTCTGGAGGAGAGCTGTTGCCCCTGTCCCCCTTCTGAATACTACACATTTGCTGGTCCATTCTTTCAGTATTTTTTCCAGGCCTGTTTACCCAGGTCAGTGCATGGCAGGAGGTAATTTTATCTGGACCGTTCCATTGATATCTGTCCAAATTCTGGGGCTAGTTATGGAAAACCCTTGTGATCAGTAGCAGTAACCCAAACTGTCAGTAGTGTGTTCTCAGGCTTTTGTTTTAGGTTCAAATACGGTTAAATTCCTGCTTCAGAAGGTCCTTCCTCTCCATCTTTAGGACCTGAGTAATTAATTGCTCCTAGAGAATAAGTTTTCTGAATGAAAATATTTTATTCCTCTCAAATATGTACATAATCATAAAGCTTTATTCACACGAAGTATTCAATTCACAAATGATGTGGGTATCCATGGTCTTATGAAAGATTCATTCACATAATTCATTCATTCATAATCCACCTAGCATCTGAATTTTTCAATTTTACAAAGGAGTTTTTGTGTTTAGAATTTATATAAATTCAGTACAATTTTAATCAAATCCAATGCTAGGAATTCTGTTATAAAAGGGTAGATCCAGTTATTTTAGTTAGAATAATGAGAAGTTAAAAACAATTATGTTCATTCACAGCAAATCAAGATACAGTTTTTGCATTTCACAGAGTATGTGAGTGGTGCATCCTCCATCAATGGGTACCCAGTCTGGACAGAGCCAGATCTGTGAATTAGCTCCATGCTCCAAATAAGGTTTTGTTATATTGTTGTCTTCTCTGGTTAAAGAGAAGACAGAGGCTACTTTCCTCATCTGGAACATTACAAATTAGTGAATTCGAAATCTATGTTCAAGTCTGTTGTAAAAGCTGTTTATTTGTCAACAAGAACTACCTTAACGCTAAATGTTCTCAAAGCTTTCTATTTAGACATGGAATGGATAGAAATTCAAATAAGTCTCCTCTACTGATAGACACTAATTACAGAGAGTTAAGTTCAAACAAACCAATGAACAGAGAAGTGTAAATAGGAGCCTATAACCAGTGACTATATTGCCCTTTAGCTTTGATCTATTATTATATAGTTGGGGACATTCATCTCTTTCTTCTTTGCATGGCAGTGTCCACATGAGGCAGTCATTCTGGCACATTTTAAATCCTAGGTGGGAGGGGGAACAAGATAATCACATGCCCTTGGACCACCTCCTCTGCCCTCAGTGGGGCTAAAGATTAATTTTAGAAGTCAAATCTAAGCACACCTAGAGGCATATCATACAGAACATTTCAGAGCCATTCATTTTTGAGTATCTACTGAGTTCTAATATCTGTTCCAGTGCTTCCTTTCCCTTATTGTGGATGTTCAAAAATTTGCTATATCAAGTTGTAGTCTGGATCACTTAATTGGGTGCTTTGTGCTGTCTTTTAATTGCAAACAGGCTTGTGAATACCATATACCATAATAGTTAATAGTTGTGTTGCAGATGGCCTCCACTAATAATATAAATTAATCAACACTTAGAGGAGTCTTCCATCCTGCATGTGCCTCCTTGCCCTTTGCTTTTCCAGCTAAGAAGATAGGATGCATTAAACCAACCTGTACTCACTCAACAATACACTGGTAGTAACAAATACAGTATTCACTTTGCAGTGAACCTAAACAGTTTTGTTGAGGCATTTTCATATCTATAATCTCACATGATCCTCACAGCAATAAAACAAGTTTTAAAAATTCTTTTTATTGTGGTAAAATAGATATAACATAAAATTTACCATTTTAACCATTTAAGTGAAAATTTGGGCTTTGCCTCTTAACTGCCTTAACCAAGAGGAGTTCATACACTGACTCCCCTTCTCTTATAAATCATGGCTAAAAATAGTTAGTGAACTCTTGTTAATTACCATGGTCTGCCTTGTACAATGTAGTGGACTTTCATCTCTGTAGAATGCTCAGACCATAGTTAGAGGCATTTATCACTCCTGGGCAGCATAAAAGCAATCACTTGTTGCCTTCAGAACCAGTGGGACATTGGGATGATGCTGTCTTGTTTTTTTTGGCTTTGCAACAGTGCATAAAACATTTTTTGGAAATAGTTAACTATTTTTGTTTCCCTTTCTAAAGAAATATACCTGTATTTTTAAAATTCTTTTATTTGGGACATTAATCCTTTTAAGATCTGCTGATGTACTTTAGGATTATTACCTGAGTAGTATATTTATAAACTATCCTGTCTGTTTATCAGATCTTAAATTGTTTTTCCATTTTAGTTTTCTAGAATTTCTGGCTTTCCCCTGACATGTTTTTAACACCCTAATGTGTTAAAAGTTTGGGAACTTATCTGATGACTTTGTGTGAAACACTTCTTTGTCGTGTAACATTTTAAAATCTTGGTTCTTTCACAGAGAGCATAATCTCTCCCTTGATACCCAGACTACATATCCAGCTATTTATCTTGTATCTCCACCTGGATATCTAATAGGCAACTCACACTTAATACATCCAAAACAGAACTTTTGATTCTAATATCTCCTACCCCAACCTGCTCCTTCCACGTTCTTCCCATTTGAGTAAATAGAACATCCTTCTTCCAGCTAAGCTCAAGAGACTTAACCCTTCTATTTCTTTTAAGCATTACCCCAAGCCATGAAATCTTGTTGGTTCTCCCTTCAGAGCTGTTCAGAATCTGACCATTTCTCACTGTCTCCATTACTGCCAACCTGGTCTAATCTACCATTACCTCTCGCTTGTATTATTAAAATATCTTCCTACCTCTTGTCCCTGCTTTTGTCCTATTCCTGTCAGTCTGGCTCTAGTCTGTTTTAGACACTTCAGGCAAAGGGATTCTTTTAAATACTAACTGGGTTCATGCCACTCTTCAGCTGAATAACCTGCAAGAGCTTCCTTCCCACCTCACTCAGAGCGACTTTTTTTCTCTCCTAATCATAATGTAGTCGCTGACGAAAACTAAACTACTGCTAGTTGTTAACTTGATAGCAGGAAGTGCTCTTTATGTTTGTGTGTTTAAACACACAACTCAGGAAAACTAATAAGATTTAAACATCATGTTCACTCATGGCTTAAAAATATTATAAAAAATAGGTTTACCTCCTTTGTCCCATTCACATTTTTTTTTTTTTTTTTTTTGCAAATATCTTCTCCCATTCAGTAGGCTGCCTTTTTGTTTTGGTTATGTTTTTTTTTTTAAATTAGTTTCTGCTTTATAACAAAGTGAATCAGTTATACATATACATCTGTTCCCATATCCCTTCCCTCTTGCGTCTCCCTCCCTCCCACCCTCCCTATCCCACCCCTCCAGGCAGTCACAAAGCACTGAGCTGATCTCCCTGTGCTATGCGGCTGCTTCCCACTAGCTGTTTGGTAGTGTATATATGTCCATGCCTCTCTCTCGCTTTGTCACAGCTTACCCTTCCCCCTCCCCATATCCTCAAGTCCATTCTCAAGTAGGTCTGTGTCTTTATTCCTGTTTTACCCCTAGGTTCTTCATGACATTTTTTTTCTTAAATTCCATATATATGTGTTAGCATATGGTATTTGTCTTTCTCTTTCTGACTTACTTCACTCTGTATGACAGACTCTAGGTCTATCCACCTCATTACAAATAGCTCAATTTCATTTCTTTTTATGGCTGAATAATATTCCATTGTATATATGTGCCACATCTTCTTTATCCATTCATCCGATGATGGACACTTAGGTTGTTTCCATCTCCGGGCTATTGTGAATAGAGCTGCAATGAACATTTTGGTACATGTCTCTTTTTGAATTATGGTTTTCTCAGCGTATATGCCTAGTAGTGGGATTGCTGGGTCATATGGTAGTTCTATTTGTAATTTTTTAAGGAACCTCCATACTGTTCTCCATAGTGGCTGTACCAATTTACATTCCCACCAGCAGTGCAAGAGTGTTCCTTTTTCTCCACACCCTCTCCAGCATTTATTGTTTCTATTCACATTTTAATTAAAACTTTTTGATTTTTCCTATTTTCAAACCATAGACCATACAATTAAAATGGAGTATTGTTTTTTATTGTAACAATAAAACACAAAATGAGCATAACACCCAAACATATCTGTTGGCCTTGTGACAAGTTCAAGATTACCTTGTACTGTGCAAAAATGCTTTTGATCTGTCAATGGCTTGTCAAAAGATTATACTTTATTATTTATTTGAGAAAAGATAGATGATGCTTCTGAGGTCAGCAGACAGTGGGCTGAATAAGAGAAGGGTTATTGCTGTTGTAGCAGTGCCACAGTTTTTACTTCCATGAAGAGCAGTGCTTTCTTTGCTAGCTGGGGAAATTGCTTGAGGCCAAAGAAGACAAGCTTCATAGTGGGGACAGGAGTCTTCACAGAATTTTCGGAGGGAACTCTTAATATCAGAACTAAAGGAAACATTGTACTGTAACCATTGGATTTCACGGGGAGTGGATGATCACAGGAAGGTGGGTATAAGCTGAAGCTCTGAGAAGAAAATTGCTCAAAAGGAGCATTTGGAGATGTTTTGCTGGAAGCTGAGATTTGCTATTTGTTAGATGAATAAAACAAATCTTACTTGTTTTAAATGTTTAAGAGAAAGAAAGTTGAGTAGTTGAGTTTTTGCATGTTAATTCTTTTTATTGTGGTAAAATAGATATAACATAAAATTTACCATTTTAACCATTTAAGTGTACATTTCTGGGTATTAAGTATATTCACATTATTGTGCAGCTATCACCACCGCCCATTTCCTGAATGCTTTTCATCTTCTCCAACTGAAACGGTACCTATTAAATATTTATTCCCCATTCCTCCCTCTCCCTGGCTTCTGGAAACCAACATTTTATTTGTTGTCTCTGTGAATTTGACTATCTTAGATACCTAATATAACTAGAATCATAAAGTATTTGTCTTTTCTTGACTGGCTTATTTCACTTAGCATAACGGCTTCAGGATTCATCCATGTTGTAGCATGTGTCAAGATTTCTTTCCTTTTTAAGGCTGAATAATATTCCATTTTATGTATATGCCACATTTTGTTTACCCATTCACTTGTTAACGGATACTTGGGCTGTTCCACCTTTGGCTATTATGAATAATGCTGCTATGAACATGGATATATGAAATGTGTTTGAGTCTCTGCATTCAGTTCTTTTGGGTATATACCCAGAAGTGGAATTGCTGGATTATATGGTAATTCTATTCTTAATATTTTGAGGAATGACCATAACATTTTCCATAGTAGCTGCATTATTTTACATTCCCACCAGCAATGCACAAGAGTTCCAATTTCTCCACATTCATATCAACACTTTGTTTTTTTTTAATAACAGCCATCCTAGTGGATGTGAAATAGATCTTATTATGGTTTTGATTTGCATTTTTCTGATGGTTAGTGACATTGAACACCTTTTCATTTGCTTTTTGGCCCTTCGTATATCTTTCTTGGAGACATGTCCATTCAATTCTTTCCCCATTTTAAAATCAGGTTGTTCATTTTCTAGTTGAGTTTTAGGAGTTCTTTATATATTCTAAATATCAGTCCCTATCAGATATGTTTTTCTCTCATTCTGTGAGTTGATATTTTACTCTTAAAATTTAGTTCTTAATTTTGATGAAGTTCAACTTATCTATTTTTTTCTTCTGTTGCCTGTGCTTTTGGTGTCATAGCCAAGAAATCATTGCAAAGTCCAGTGTCATTAAGCTTTTCCTCTATATTTTCTTCTAAGAGTTCTATAGTTTTAAGGCTTATGTTTAAGCGCTTGATTCACTTTTAATTAATTTTTGTATATGGCGTAAGGGTCCAGCTTCATTTTTTTTCATGTGGATATCCAGTTTTTCTTCCATCACCATTTGTTGAAAAGACTGTCCTTTTCCTGTTGAATGGTCTTGGCACCCTCATTGAAAATCATTTGACCATATATGCGAGGGTTTATTTCTGGGCTCTTTAGTCCATTGGTCTTTATGTCTATCTTTATATCAGTATCATACTGTTTTGATTACTGTAGCTTGGTAGTAAAATTTGAAATCAGGAATTGTGAGACCTCTACCTTTGTTCTTTTCCAAGACTGTTTTGACTATTCAGGGTCCCTTGAGATTCCATATGAATTTTAGGATGGATTTTTCAATTCATGCAAAAAATATCATTGGGATTTTAGTTCAGGGATTGCACTGAATCTGTAGATTGCTTTGGGTAGTATTGACATCTTAACAATACTACTTTGGGTAGTACTGACATCTTCCAGTCCATGAATATGGGGTGTCTTTCCATTTATTTGTGTTTTATTTAATTTCTGTTATCAATGTTTTAGAGTTTCAGAGTTCAAGTCTTTCACCTGCTTGGTTAAGTTTATTCCTAAGTACTTTTTCTTTTTGATGCTAGTATAAATAGAATTGCTGTCTTTATTTCCTTTTATGATTTTGCATAAAAATGAAACTACGTTTTCTGTGTTGGTTTTTGTATCCTTCAACTTTGCTGAATTCAGTTATTAGTTCTAATAGGATTTTTTTTTAGTGGAATCTTTAGGGTTTCTTTATATAAGATCCTGTCATCTATAAACCGTGATAATTTTATGTCTCTCCCCGCCCCCCGCCCCAGTTTTCATGCCTTTTATTTCTTTTTCTTGCCTAATTGTTCTGGCTAGGACTTCCAGTGCTATGTTGAGTAGAAGTGGCAAAAGTGGGCATGTTTGTCTTGTTCCTGATCTTAGAGGAAAAGCTTTCAGTTTTTCTTAATTGAGTATGATGTTAGCTGTGGGTTTTTCTTATATGGCTTTTATTATGTTGAGGTAGTTTCTTTCTAGTGCATGTTTTATCTCACAGGTTCCTTTAAAAGGGTACCAGAATATGTATGACTAGAATAATGAATTGGTTGCATATTAAGTGGGCAATTTTGGACTTTCTTCATTTCAGAAATAATTAGATTGGGTTGATTTGGGGAATCTCAAACTTTTGTGTGCATGGGAACTACCTGGGGAGGTTGTTGAAAACATTTTGAGTTAGTAGGTCTGTATGGGGTCCAGTGGTTTGCATTTTTATATCTCAGGCTATTTTGGTGGGGGTGAGTTTGTTCTCTCCAACCCTTTATTGATCCTAAAATTCTGTGAAATATCCTCCAATGAGAGGTGACTGGGCGTTCATAAGAGTCAATGAAATACATATACTGGTGGTTGAATTAGGGATTGTTTATTATTCCAAGCAATGCCTGCATTTTTGGAGTAGCTGCTTCCTGAGATTCTGACGTGTTGGAAAAAGACTAGGAATTATAAAGTGTAGACTCATTATTTGAAAGTGTGAGAAGAATAGCTGGCTCCAGAAGTAGTTGGTGTGAGGTGATTCAGGGAGAAAAGAGCTTTTGGGAAATAGAGGCAGAAGAGGGCCTAGGGAACAATTTTCCACAGAGAGGTTGCTAGTGGGGTCATAGTGCCATTTGATTTATTAGCAAGAAGTCCTTGGTGGGACGGTTTCCGGTGGGGGAATTCCAAAGAACAGTGTTGGGAATCAGAGAGAAGAAATGTTACAATGGGTGAAAAACTGATGACCAATGTGCATATATAAACATGCACACCCTCATGGGTAAAATTAGTGTAAATATTTGTGCAAAATTAGTAGCTGCTTTACTATGTTTATTTACATGGTCGAAGAATTCAGAGTTCATGAAAAATAAAATGAAAAGTGTAAAGTCTCTCTCCCATCATTCCCCAAAGGAATAAAAAAACTTTTATTTTTAGTTCTCTTAACGTTAAATAATTTATCTGCACTATTTTTAGATCCATCAATCTAAGACATTATCTTTTGTCTGCCTGTTACGAAATGTGAAGAACATATTATACTATGTTGTGCTCCTTCCTTTCTTCCCTCTATCTCTTGATTTTCATTTCTTATATATTTTTAAATTTCTGGTAGTTTTAGCAGGAATGTACAGTTAAGACAGACTTGGAGAGGGAGGGCATAGGTTTAGAATTATGTGGTAATTTGCTGTCTTCTACGTCTGGGGAGACCCGGAAGGACAGCTCAAACACACGTACCTCCCTTTGATGAGCTGCTAAGAGCTGCTGTCAACATACAAGGCCGTGGAAGTGAGGGATGGAGAGAAATTTTGTGAAGGAAAAAAATTGCATTATTTCTTCTCTATTATTTTTTAAATGTGAGAAGGGACCAGAAGATGAAGTATCTATTAGAATTTTGTTCTGGTTACAGTGGGAAACCACTGATGAGTTTTAAACAAGACAATAACATTATATGATTTATATTTTAAGAAGATCATTCTGGCAGCTTTATAGATGGACTGCAGAGGGGCAAGAGTGGCAGCAAGGGGACCAGTTAAGAGATGCTTACAGTTGTCCAGGGCAGAGTCTGTGTGGCCCTGCACTAAGATGGTAGCAGAGGAATTACAGGGAAGTAGTTCATTTGGGGTATATTTTAGGGGTGGAGCCTCCAGATTGTTGATGATGTGGTGGGATGGGTGAGCTAGAAGAGGAGAGGAATCATGGCAGACAGAATGATGGCCTCCCAAAGATGTCCACATCCTAATCCCAGAAACTGTGAATATGTTACCTTACGTGGTGGTAAAAGGTGGTTCTGATCACCAGATTCTAATGTGTGGAGGAGGTTTCCCAAAGCAACAAGCAGTTCTCAGGACACCAGCAGGGTATCTGAGACTGCAACTCAGTTCTGACATTATTTACCTGGAGTTAGTGTCAGAGCCCACAAGCTAAGGGCTCAGTCCTAAAGGACTGCCCCTCTCCCCGCCACTTCAGATGCCAGTTGCAAACCCAGGTTATCACCTGTGCTTCTGACCGACTGGCTATAAATAAGAGGTTCCCAGGGCTTCCCTGTTGGCGCAGTGGTTGAGAGTCTGCCTGCCGATGCAGGGGACGCGGGTTCGTGCTCCGGTCCGGGAAGATCCCACATGCCGTGGAGCGGCTGGGCCCGTGAGCCATGGCCGCTGAGCCTGCGCGTCTGGAGCCTGTGCTCCACAACGGGAGAGGCCACAACAGTGAGAGGCCCGTGTACCTCAAAAAAAAAAAAAAAAAAAAAAGTGGTTCCCATGACCTCCTCCTTGGGTTCAATTAATTTGCTTAGAGCAACTCACAGAACTCAGAGAGACATTTTGCTTACTAGATAACCGGTTTATTATAAAAACTTACAACTGAGGAACAGCTAGACAGAAGAGATATGGGGCAAGGTATGGGGAAAGGCTGTGGAGCCTTTATGCCCTCTCCGAGCACACCGCTCTCCCCGAATCTCCGTGCGTTCACCAACCCAGAAGCTCTCTGAACCTCCTTTTCCTGTTGTTTTCATGGAGGCTTCATTGCATAGGACTTGTTGATGAAATCATTGGCCATTGAACCTCCAGCCTCTCTCCCTTCCCCAGAGGTCAAAGGGTGGAACTGAAAGTTCCAACTCTCCTTTCAAGGTTGGTTCCCCAGCAGCCAGCCCCCATCCCTAGGTGCTTTCCCAAAGTCATCTCATTAACAAAAACTTAGTTGTGGTGAAAAAGGGCTTGTTATGAGTAACAGGACACCTCTATGGCTCTGAAGTGCTTTCAGAAACTAAGGACAGAGACCAAATATTATGAGAAAAGATGCTCCTATTGCTCTTGTTGCCCAGGAAATTCCCAGGGAGCTGTGAGCCAGGAGCTGTGGATGAAGATCAAATACATATGAAAAAATATTTTGGTCATCTGACCAAATATACATATTTCTTATAAATCACAATATTTCACATGGCAGAACAGACTTTGTAGATGGGATTAAGGTAAGGATCTTGAGATGGGGAGTCTATCCTGGAATATTTGAGTGGGCAGTGTCATCACAGGGTCCTTACAGCAGTCAGAGTCGGAGAAGGAGATGTCGTGATGGAAACAGAGGTTGGAGACATGCGAGGAAGGATTGTTACCAAGCCGGCTGCCCGACGTGTACAGAAGCCACTTTCTTGGAGGAAAGAAAGAGCTTTATTGCGAGGTTGACCAGCAAGGGGACAGAAAGCAGGACTCAAATCTGTCTCTTTCATCCAGGGCTCAGGGCAAAATTTAAGGGCGAACTTGGCAAAAGCTGACTGGCTAGTCTCAAATCAGTCCATCCGGAAGCCGATTTTCCTCATGGAAGGACTTCTCACTTTGTAAAGGGCTCCAGTGGCAACATTTCTCTTGTTTGAGTTTTGCAAACTCAAGATTCTTCATTCCGGGGTCATCCTGGAGCCGTGGGTTCCCATCTTGCACATGCGCAGTGCTGTCTTTGTAAAATAACGGCAGGTTTAAACAATCAGCAACCTGTTTTAAGGAAGCAAAGCCAGTTTAAGCTGGTCAGTGTTTTATGTGCTGCTTCCATTTCCCCCTGTTTCTTTACACATTCCTCAATCTTGAAGGAAATTGGGTGATACCACTCTAGGTGCTTCCTGCTGATTAGGAGCATGGATTTTTATAAGAGGAATGAAATTGTTTTGCACCTAATTGTAAATATTCACAAGTCCCACCTTGAACTCTTAAGTCTTAGGCAATCATCATGCATGTGGGGAGGCCTTTTAAATATATGAGACAGAGAACAAATACAAAATTTACTGGGTCCTCTGAAGGTGTCTACAAATACCAGCAACTATGTGTAATTTCTCATGCCTTTGGGCGTAACAGTCAAGTCTACTTGCCAACCATCCCCTGGTTCTGCCCCTCGGTTTTGCACCCCTTTTATTATTGGGGGCGGCCTGCTTTTTGGATTGTTTCTGGCCAGATCAGGCAATTTTGTATTACCCTTTCATTGGTCCTTTGCATTTGTGGACCAAAAATAAACTTCTGTAGCCAGTGATTGGTTAGGTCACGCCCCTAATGGTTTCCTCGATGTAGATGGGTAATAACTCTTTCTATTAAATGCTCGGGTATAAGCACTAGTCCCTGTTCATTATAAATCCAGCCTTCTTTGGTTGTTTGGTACTGATCGTCTAAGTCTCAAGTCAGCATGAAATCCCCCTTCATCTGCTTTCTCTAGATCCATTTCCCAATATACTGAGGTTTAAACAGGGATAGGTCCACACTCAGAATGAGTGCTAGGGCCTTAGGATGGGGATTTTTGGTTCTGGCTGCCTGTTTTGTGCCCTGATCAGCCAAATGATTTCCTTTAGCTATATAACTATCAGTCTTTTGGGGGCCCAGGCAACGTACTATGGCTACTTCTTCCATCATTATAACAGAGTCTAATCAGGCCAGTATCTCCTCCACGTGTTTAACTTCTTTTCTTCCTGATGTTAGTTAGACCCCTCTCTTCTCATAGGGCCCCACGTGCATGCACGACAGAGAAGGCATACTTAGAATCAGTATAAATGGTGACCTTTTATTTAGCCCCAAGGCACAGGGCCCTCTTGAGGGCTATGAGCTTGCCTCTTGGACAGATGTACCCGGAAGGAGGGCTTCCACTTCTAAGGCTTCCTGATGAGTTACTACTGCATACTCAGCCTTTCAGAGTCTCTGGTCTACGAAGCTTCTCCCGTCTGTAAACATTTCTATATCTGGATTTTCAGTCAGGTTGGGTCTGCTAGAATAGACTTCTTCGATATTTGTGTACAATCCACAAGCCACGGAATACAGGCAGCCTCTAGAAGCTGGAAAAGGTAAGGAAACAGATTTTCTCCTAGAGCCCCCCCAGAGAAACTGCCCTGCTGACACCTTCGGTTTAGGCTCTAGACTTTGATTTTGGACTTTTGACCTCCAGAAGTGTAAGAAAATTATTTGTGTTGTCTTTTTTTTGTTTTTTGTTTTTTTTTTTATTTTACAAATTTAATCAGTTATACATATACATATGTTCCCATATCCCCTCCCTTTTGCGTCTCCCTCCCAGCCTCCCTATCCCACCCCTCCAGGCGGTCACAAAGAACCGAGCTGATCTCCCTGTGCTATGCGGCTGCTTCCCACTAGCTATCTACCTTACGTTTGGTAGTGTATATATGTCCATGCCGCTCTTTCACTTTGTCACAGCTTACCCTTCCCCCTCCCCATATCCTCAAGTCCATGCTCTAGTAGGTCTGTGTCTTTATTCCTGTCTTACCCCTATGTTCTTCATGACATTTTTTTTCTTAAATTCCATATATATGTGTCAGCATACAGTATTTGTCTTTCTCTTTCTGACTTACTTCACTCTGTATGACAGACTCTAGGTCCATCCACCTCATTACAAATAGCTCAATTTCATTTCTTTTTATGGCTGAGTAATATTCCATTGTATATATGTGCCACATCTTCTTTACCCGTTCATCCGATGATGGACACTTAGGTTGTTTCCATCTCCGGGCTATTGTAAATAGGGCTGCTATGAACATTTTGGTACATGTCTCTTTTTGAATTATGGTTTTCTCAGGGTATATGCCCAGTAGTGGGATTGCTGGGTCATATGGTAGTTCTCTTTGTAGTTTTTTAAGGAACCTCCATACTGTTCTCCATAGTGGCTGTACCAATTCACATTCCCACCAGCAGTGCAAGAGTGTTCCCTTTTTTCCACAACCTCTCCAGCATTTATTGTTTCTAGATTTTTTGATGATGGCCATTCTGACTGGTGTGAGATGATATCTCATTGTAGTTTTGATTTGCATTTCTCTAATGAGTAAAGATGTTGAGCATCCTTTCATGTGTTTGTTGGCAGTCTGTATATCTTCTGTGGAGAAATGTCTATTTAGGTCTTCTGCCCATTTTTGGATTGGGTTGTTTGTTTTTTTGCTATTGAGCTGCATGAGCTGCTTATAAATTTTGGAGATTAATCCTTTGTCAGTTGCTTCATTTGCAAATATTTTCTCCCATTCTGAGGGTTGTCTTTTCGTCTTGTTTATGGTTTCCTTTGCTGTGCAAAAGCTTTTAAGTTTCATTAGGTCCCATGTGTTTATTTTTGTCTTTATTTCCATTTCTCTAGGAGGTGGGTCAAAAAAGATCTTGCTGTGATTTATGTCATAGAGTGTTCTGCCTATGTTTTCCTCTAGGAGTTTGATAGTGTCTGGCCTTACATTTAGGTCTTTAATCCATTTTGAGCTTATTTTTGTGTATGGTGTTAGGGAGTGATCTAATCTCATACTTTTACATGTCCCTGTCCAGTTTTCCCAGCACCACTTATTGAAGAGACTGTCCTTTCTCCACTGTACATTCCTGCCTCCTTTATCAAAGATAAGGTGACCATATGTCCGTGGGTTTATCTCTGGGCTTTCTATCCTGTTCCATTGATCTATATTTCTGTTTTTGTGCCGGTACCATACTGTCTTGATTACTGTAGCTTTGTAGTATAGTCTGAAGTCAGGGAGCCTGATTCCTCCAGCTCCATTTTTCGTTCTCAAGATTGCTTTGGCTATTCGGGGTCTTTTGTGTTTCCATACAAATTGTGAAATTTTTTGTTCTAGTTCTGTGAAAAATGCCATTGGTAGTTTGATAGGGATTGCATTGAATCTGTAGATTGCTTTGGGTAGTAGAGTCATTTTCACAATGTTGATTCTTCCAATCCAAGAACATGGTACATCTCTCCATCTATTTGTATCATCTTTAATTTCTTTCATCAGTGTCTTATAATTTTCTGCATACAGGTCTTTTGTCTCCTTAGGTAGGTTTATTCCTAGATATTTTATTCTTTTTGTTGCAATGGTAAATGGGAGTGTTTCCTTGACTTCACTTTCAGATTTTTCATCATTAGTATATAGGAATGCCAGAGATTTCTGTGCATTAATTTTGTATCCTGCTACTTTACCAAATTCATTGATTAGCTCTAGTAGTTTTCTGGTAGCATCTTTAGGATTCTCTATGTATAGTATCATGTCATCTGCAAACAGTGACAGCTTTACTTCTTCTTTTCCGATTTGGATTCCTTTTATTTCCTTTTCTTCTCTGATTGCTGTGGCTAAAACTTCCAAAACTATGTTGAATAAGAGTGGTGAGAGTGGGCAACCTTGTCTTGTTCCTGATCTTAGTGGAAATGGTTTCAGTTTTTCACCATTGAGGACGATGCTGGCTGTGGGTTTGTTATATATGGCCTTTATTATGTTGAGGAAAGTTCCCTCTATGCCTACTTTCTGCAGGGTTTTTATCATAAATGGGTGTTGAATTTTGTCAAAAGCTTTCTCTGCATCTATTGAGATGATCATATGGTTTTTCTCCTTCAGTTTGTTAATATGGTGTATCACGTTGATTGATTTGCATATATTGAAGAATCCTTGCATTCCTGGAATAAACCCCACTTGATCATGGTGTATGATCCTTTTAATGTGCTGTTGGATTCTGTTTGCTAGTATTTTGTTGAGGATTTTTGCATCTATGTTCATCAGTGATATTGGCCTGTAGTTTTCTTTCTTTGTGACATCCTTGTCTGGTTTTGGTATCAAGGTGATGGTGGCCTCATAGAATGAGTTTGGGAGTGTTCCTCCCTCTGCTATATTTTGGAAGAGTTTGAGAAGGATAGGTGTTAGCTCTTCTCTAAATGCTTGATAGAATTCCCCTGTGAAGCCATCTGGTCCTGGGCTTTTGTTTGTTGGAAGATTTTTTATCACAGTTTCAATTTCAGTGCTTGTGATTGGTCTGTTCATATTTTCTATTTCTTCCTGATTCAGTCTTGGCAGGTTGTGCATTTCTAAGAATTTGTCCATTTCTTCCAGGTTGTCCATTTTATTGGCATAGAGTTGCTTATAGTAATCTCTCATGATCTTTTGTATTTCTGCAGTGTCAGTTGTTACTTCTCCTTTTTCATTTCTAATTCTATTGATTTGAGTCTTCTCCCTTTTTTTCTTGATGAGTCTGGCTAATGGTTTATCAATTTTGTTTATCTTCTCAAAGAACGAGCTTTTAGTTTTATTGATCTTTGCTATCGTTTCCTTCATTTCTTTTTCATTTATTTCTGATCTGATTTTTATGATTTCTTTCCTTCTGCTAACTTTGGGATGTTTTTGTTCTTCTTTCTCTAATTGCTTTAGGTGCAAGGTTAGGTTGTTTATTCGAGATGTTTCCTGTTTCTTAAGGTGGGATTGTATTGCCATAAACTTCCCTCTTAGAACTGCTTTTGCTGCATCCCATAGGTTTTGGGTCGTCTTGTCTGCATTGTCATTTGTTTCTAGGTATTTTTTAATTTCCTCTTTGATTTCTTCAGTGATCACTTCGTTATTAAGTAGTGTATTGTTTAGCCTCCATGTGTTTGTATGTTTTACAGCTCTTTTCCTGTAATTGATATCTAGTCTCATAGCATTGTGGTCGGAAAAGATACTTGATACAATTTCAATTTTCTTAAATTTACCAAGGCTTGATTTGTGACCCAAGATATGATCTATCCTGGAGAATGTTCCATGAGCACTTGAGAAAAATGTGTATTCTGTTGTTTTTGGATGGAATGTCCTGTAAATATCAATTAAGTCCATCTTGTTTAATGTATCATTTAAAGCTTGTGTTTCCTTATTTATTTTCATTTTGGATGACCTGTCCATTGGTGAAAGTGGGGTGTTAAAGTCCCCTACTATGATTGTGTTACTGTCGATTTCTCCTTTTATGGCTGTTAATATTTCCCTTATGTATTGGGGTGCTCCTATGTTTGGTGCATAAATATTTACAATTGTTATATCTTCTTCTTGGATCGATCCCTTGATCATTATGTAGTGTCCTTCTTTGTCTCTTCTAGTAGTCTTTATTTTAAAGTCTATTTTGTCTGATATGAGAATTGCTACACCAGCTTTCTTTTGGTTTCCATTTGCATGGAATATCTTTTTCCATCCCCTTACTTTCAGTCTGTATGTGTCTCTAGGTCTGAAGTGGGTCTCTTGTAGACAGCATATATATGGGTCTTGTTTTTGTATCCATTCAGCCAGTCTGTGTCTTTTGGTGGGAGCATTTAGTCCATTTACATTTAAGGTAATTATTGATATGTATGTTCCTATTCCCATTTTCTTCATTGTTTTGGGTTCGTTATTGTAGTTCTTTTCCTTCTGTTGTGTTTCTTGCCTAGAGAAGTTCCTTTAGCATTTGTTGTAAAGCTGGTTTGGTGGTGCTGAATTCTCTCAGCTTTTGCTTGTCTGTAAACGTTTTAATTTCTCCATCAAATCTGAATGAGATCCTTGCTGGGTAGAGTAATCTTGGTTGCAGGTTTTTCTCCTTCATCACTTTAAGTATGTCCTGCCACTCCCTTCTGGCTTGTAGAGTTTCTGCTGAGAGATCAGCTGTTATCCTGATGGGGATTCCCTTGTGTGTTATTTGTTGTTTTTGCCTTGCTGCTTTTAATATGATTTCTTTGTGTTTAATTTTTGACAGTTTGATTAATATGTGTCTTGGTGTATTTCTCCTTGGATTTATTCTGTATGGGACTCTCTGTGCCTCCTGGACTTGATTAACTATTTCCTTTCCCATATTAGGGAAGTTTTCAACTATAATCTCTTCAACTATTTTCTCAGTCCCTTTCTTTTTCTCTTCTTCTTCTGGAACCCCTATAATTCGAATGTTGGTGCGTTTAATGTTGTCCCAGAGGTCTCTGAGACTGTCCTCTGTTCTTTTCATTCTTTTTTCTTTATTTTGCTGTGCAGCAGTTATTTCCACTATTTTATCTTCCACCTCACTTATCCGTTCTTCTGCCTCAGTTATTCTGCTATTGATCCCATCTAGAGTATTTTTTATTTCATTTATTGTGTTTTTAATTGATGCTTGATTCATCTTTAGTTCTTCTAGGTCCTTGTTAACTGTTTCTTGCATTTTGTCTATTCTATTTCCAAGATTTTGGATCATCTTTACCATCATTATTCTGAATTCTTTTTCAGGTAGACTGCCTATTACCTCTTCATTTGTTAGGTCTGGTGGGTTTTTATCTTGCTCCTTCTCCTGCTGTGTGTTTTTCTGTCTTCTCATTTTGCTTATGTTACTGTGTTTGGGGTCTCCTTTTTGCAGCCTGCAGGTTCGTAGTTCCCGTTGTTTTTGGTGTCTGTCCCCAGTGGCTAAGGTTGGTTTAGTGGGTTGTGTAGGCTTCTTGGTGGAGGGGACTACTGCCTGTGTTCTGGTGGATGAGGCTGGATCTTGTCTTTCTGGTGGGCAGGTCCACGTCTGGTGGTGTGTTTTGGGGTGTCTGCAGACTTTTTATGATTTTAGGCCACCTCTCTGCTAATGGGTGGCGTTGTGTTCCTGTCTTGCTAGTTGTTTGGCATAGGGTGTCCAGCACTGTAGCTTGCTGGTCGTTGAGTGAAGCTGGGTGCTGGTGTTGAGATGGAGATCTCTGGAAGATTTTCGCCGTTTGATATTATGTGGAGCTGGGAGGTCTCTTGTGGACCAGTGTCCTGAAGTTGGCTCTCCCACCTCAGAGGCACAGCACTGACTCCTGGCTCCTCAATTTGGGATGATTTGTTGTCTATTCATGTATTCCACAGATGCAGGGTACATCAAGTTGATTGTGGAGCTTTAATCCGCTGCTTCTGAGGCTGCTGGGAGAGGTTTCCCTTTCTCTTCTTTGTTCTCACAGCTCCTGGGTCTCAGCTTTGGATTTGGCCCCGCCTCTGCGTGTAGGTCGCCGGAGGGCGTCTGTTCTTCGCTCAGACAGGACAGGGTTAAAGGAGCAGCCTCTTCGGGGGCTCTGGCTCAGTCAGGCCCGGCGGGAGGGAGGGGCACGGAGTGCGGGGCGAGCCTGCAGCGGCAGAGGTCGGCGTGACGTTGCACCAGCCCGAGGCGCGCCGTGCGTTCTCTCAGGGAAGCCGCCCCTGGATCCCGGGACCCCGGCAGTGGCAGGCTGCACAGGCTCCCAGAAGGGCGGTGTGGACAGTGACCTGCGCTCGCACACAGGCTTCTTGGAGGCGGCAGCAGCAGCCCCAGCGTCCCACGCCCGTCTCTGGGCTCCGCGCTTTCAGCCGCGACTCGCGCCCGTCTCTGGAGCTCCTTTACGCGGCGCTCTTAATCCCCTCTCCTCGCGCACCAGGAAACCAAGAGGGAAGAAAAAGTCTCCTGCCTCTTCGGCAGCTCCAGAGTTTTCCCGGACTCCCTCCCGGCTAGCTGTGGCACATTAGCCCCCTTCAGCCTGAGTTCTCGCCGCCAGCCCCAGTCCTCTCGCTGCGCTCTGACCGAAGCCCGAGCCTCAGCTCCAGCCCCGCCCGCCCCGGCGGGGGAGCAGACAAGCCTCTCGGGCTGGTGAGTGCCGCTCGGCACCGCTCCTCTGTGCGGGAATCTCTCCGCTTTGCCCTACCCAGGTATGTGGGGAGTTTCTTGCCTTTTGGGAGGTCTGGGGTCTTCTGCCAGCGTTCAGTAGGTGTTCTGTAGGAGTTGTTCCACGTGTAGCTGTATTTCTGGTGTATCTGTGGGGAGGAAGGTGATCTCCGCGTCTTACTCTTCCGCCATCTTACCCGGAAGTCCCTGTGTTGTCTTAAGTCACAAAATCATAGAAATTTGTTACAGCAGTAATAGGAAATTAATATAGGAGTGAAGAATGACAATAAGGCTTTTTCCTGGGGAATAGTGCGACTATTTCCCAATATGGGAAAGGCTGGGGAGGAAAGAAGGCCAAGAGAAAACTGAACCTGTCCCCTTCAAGTGGACAGATGGTCATCATACAGATAAGTTGATGGGCGAGTTGGTCCTGGCCTCAGGGGCAGGTCAGGATACGATGGAAATGTGGGAGCCACCAACATATAAATGGTATTTAGAGACCTGGGGTTTACACCCCTGGAGAAAGCATATTACATAAAAATCATGGAAAGACAGCTTAGTAACTTCCAAACAGAGGCCACATACAGACTTATTCCCCCTCATTTCTTGCTGTTTATATTACATTTGTTTTCTTTTGAGTCACCAAATGACATTTCAAAAGATAATAAGAAGCTGCCACTTTGGAAGGAAAAAAAAAACCCCAACATTAAGCAACCTTTTAAAAGATCAAATTTCTGGAGTGTGCAGATAGTTGCAGTATTTCTTTCTTCATTTTTTTTTTTTGAAGAATACATATGAGCTCATTTAACAGATTTAAGCCTATAGTTTAATTTTGGGGGGATCTTTATGGGTATAAATTTTTAAGAATTTGCTTCTTATCAGGTGGATAACCTTTATCTTTTGGAAGAACCATACTCCCCTTTTCTGATGGTACTGGTTGCTTCCTGTTGTTTTGTTTCAAGGGCTTTGGTGACAGTTGACAGTGAGCTTTGAAATTAAGGTTAAATTTTGTGTAAAGGCAACACATCTAGAGGAATCTATATATATTCATATATCTCCTGAACATATAGATCAAGGGTTCTCAACCATGGACAGTTTTACATTCCCCAGGGGACATTTAACAATGTCGGGAGATTTTTTTGGATGTCGAGATGGGGATGGGATGCTACTGGCATCTCGTGGGTAGAGACCAGGGATGCTGAAAAACATACCACAGTGTACAGGACAGCCCCCAACCCCGACCCACATCAAAGATGTACTCAGCCTAAAGTGTCAGTAGTGCAGAGGTTGGCAGACCCTGTAATAGAACTTCTAAACCTACAGGTTAGGAAAATGGGAACTATTATCTTTCTGTCCCTAACATATATGCTCTTCCTACATAAATCTGGTTGCACACTGAGCTGGCAGACTTCGTTTTGCTGCCCTGATGTAAGTACTACAACATTCTTGCATATTCTATAATTTTTATTTTGTGAGAAACTGGCTAATTTAGTGTTAACTGGAATGGAAGACACAAAGAAGGATTTGAAGTCAATTTAAATGGCTTTTTGGGGGGCTAAAATGAAAGTGTTAAATTTATTAGAGTCATATTTTAGGAAAAAATTTCATTCTGTAAGCAGTTTTTATTTTGGACTACTTATCAAGTAGTACTAACATTGTGCCCTTGCTAGTCATGACTAATTAAATACTGCCCTGGTGTAGTTATTTGCTTATTTCAGGTAAAACAAAAAAGTCACTTGATATAACTATAATTGAAATAAAATAAAATTGTAAAAATTGCTTTGCTTCTTATTGTTTGGCACTGTTGAAATAGAAGCGTTGTGATTTAAAAAAAGTATGTTGAGGAAAAGTCTACTTCCTGTCATTTACTAACTTAAGTAGCAGCCCAAGGAAAAGATGTAGGAATGAAGAGATTTGTACAATGATCTTGAGTCTTTTATTCCTAGATTTTGCAATATGAACTTTAATTACTAAATTGGTTAGAGACTTTGAGAAACCTACATTATTTAGTAGGATGGGGGATATACCTTAATTTCTGCAATTTAAGATTAAACCCCTAAGTGTAAATTGGTGCAGCCACTATGGAACAGTATGGAGGTTCCTTTAAAAACTAAAAATAGTTACCATATGATCCTGCAATCCCACTCCTGGATGCGTATCCAAAGAAAACTGTAATTCACAAAGATACATGCACCTCAATGTTCATAGCATGGAAACAACCTAAGTGTCCATTGACAGATGAATGGATAAAGAAGATGTGGTACATATATACAATGGAATATTAGCCACAGTAAAGAATGAAATAAATGCCATTTGCAGCAACATGGATGGACCTAGAGATTATTATATTAAGTGAAGTAAGTCAGACAGAGAAAGACAAATATCATATAATATCACTTATATGTGAAATCTAAAAAAATGATATAAATGAACTTATTTACAAAACAGAAATAGACTCACAGACATAGAAAACAAACTTATGGTTACCAGAGGGGATAGTGGGGGTTGGTGAGGGGGACATAAAGTATGAGTATGGGATTAACATATACACACTACTATGTATAAAATAGATAAACAACAAGGACCTATTGTATAACACAAGGAACTATATTCAATGTCTTGTAATAACCTATAAGAGAAAAGAATCTGAAAAAGAATATATATATACACACACACACACATATATATGATACATATAAATAACTGAATCACTTTGCTGTACAGCTGAAGCTAACACAACTTCGTAAATTAGCTATACTTCGATTTAAAAAATGGTTAAAAATAAAAAAGAGAAATATTTAGAAGTTGTGTGTTTTAGTTCTCCAGGGGAATTAAGAAATTGAGAAAATGGGCTAAATGTTTCTTGTTAATAAAGAGAAGAAGAATCTAGTAAAAAAAAAGATTAGGCCCCTAAGACGGTAGATACAGTTAGAAAATTAAAATCACGAGGTGTATACTTTTAAAAATTCCTAAAATGAGGTATATGACAATGTATACCTAAAAGCAGTGACCAGTTTGAAATATTAAAAGTAGTTAAGATAGCACGACTTTCAGAATATGAAGATGACTTTTGGGAAATCAATGGTAAGCATTGTATTGTTTCTTAGGAATACTTAATATAGACACATTAATGCTTTTAACCCGTGTGGTTTGTTAAAGAACTAACATCCTCATTTGCTAATCATTCTTTTGTAATTTTAACACACATATACAAGACATATGAAAATGATGTTCTTGGACTTTAATTCTTTTTTTTTAACATCTTTATTGAAGTATTATTGCTTTACAATGGTGTGTTAGTTTCTGCTGTAAAACAAAGTGAATCAGCTATACATATACATACATCCCCATATACCCTCTCTCTTGTGTCTCCCTCCCACCCTCCCTATCCCACCCCTCTAGGTGGACACAAAGCACTGAGCTGATCTCCCTGTGCTATGCGGCTGCTTCCACTAGCTATCTATTTTACATTTGGTAGTGTATATATGTCCATGCCATGCTCTCACTTCGTACCAGCTTGCCCTTCCCCCTCCCCATGTCCTCAAGTCCATTCTCTATGTCTGCATTTTTATTCCTGTCCTGCCCCTAGGTTCTTCAGAACCATTATTATTATTATTATTTTTAGATTCCATATATATGTGTTAGCATATGGTATTTATTTTTCTCTTTCTGACTTGCTTCACTCTGTATGACTGACTCTAGGTCCATCCACCTCACTACAAGTAACTCAATTTTGTTTCTTTTTATGGCTGAGTAATATTCCATTGTATATATGTGCCACATCTTCTTTATCTATTCATCTGTCAGTGGACACTTAGGTTGCTTTCATGTCCTGACTATTGTAAATAGAGCTACAATGAACATTGTTGTACATGACTCTTTTTGAATTGTGGTTTTCTCAGGGTATATGCCCAGTAGTGGAATTGCTGGGTCATATGGTAGTTCTATTTTTAGTGTTTTTTTTGTTTTGTTTTGTTTTGTTTTTTGCGGTATGCAGGCCTCTCACTGTTGTGGCCTCTCCCACTGTGGAGCACAGGCTCCGGATGTGCAGCCTCAGCGGTCATGGCTCACGGGCCTAGCCGCTCCAAGGCATGTGGGATCTTCCCGGACCAGGACACGAACCTGTGTCCCCCGCATCGGCAGGCGGAGTCTCAACCACTGTGCCTCCAGGGAAGCCCCCTATTTTTAGTTTTTTGAAGAACCTCCATACTGTTCTCCATAGTGGCTGTATCAGTTTACATTCCCACCAACAGTGCAAGAGGGTTCCCTTTTTCCCACACCCTCTCCAGCATTTATTGTTTGTAGATTTTTTTGATGGTAGCCATTCTGACCAGTGTGAGGTGATACCTCATTATGGTTTTGATTTGCGTTTCTCTAATGATTAGTGATGTTGAGCATCCTTTCATGAGTTTGTTGGCAACCTGTATATCTTCTTTGGAGAAATGTCTATTTAGGTCTTCGGCCCATTTTTGGATTTGTTTGTTTGTTTTTTTGATATTGAGCTGCATAAGCTGCTTGTATACTTTGGAGATTAATCCTTTGTCAGTTGCTTCATTTGCAAATATTTTCTCCCATTCTGAGGGTTGTCTTTTCGTCTTGTTTATGGTTTCCTTTGTTGTGCAAAAGCTTTTAAGTTTCATTAGGTCCCATTTGTTTATTTTTGTTTTTATTTCCATTTCCCTAGGAGGTGGGTCCAAAAGGATCTTGCTGTGATTTATGTCATAGAGCATTCTGCCTGTGTTTTCCTCTAAGAGTATTATAGTGTCTGGCCTTACATTTAGGTCTTTAATCCATTTTGAGTTTATTTTTGTGAATGGTGTTAGGGAGTGTTCTAATTTCATTCTTTTACATGTAGCTGTCCAGTTTTCCCAGAACCACTTATTGAAGAGGCTGTCTTTTCTCCATTGTATATTCTTACCTCTTTTATCAAAGAAAAGGTGACCATATGTGTGTGGTTTTATCTCTGGGCTTTCTATCCTGTTCCACTGATCTATATTTCTGTTTTTGTGCCATATTGTCTTGATTACTGTAGCTTTGTAGTATAGTCTGAAGTCAGGGAGCCTGATTCCTCCAGTTCTGTTTTTCTTTCTCAAGATTGCTTTGGCTATTTGGGGTCTTTTGTATTTCCACACAAATTGTGAAATTTTTTTGTTCTAGTTCTGTGAAAAACGCCATTGGTAGTATGATAGGGATTGCATTGAATGTGTAGATTGCTTTGGGTAGTAGAGTCATTTTCACAATGTTGACTCTTCCAATCCAAGAACATGGTATATGTCTCCATCTGTTTGTATCATCTTTAATTTCTTTCATCAATGTATTATAGTTTTCTGCATACAGGTCTTTTGTCCCCTTAGGTAGGTTTATTCCCAGGTATTTTATTCTTTTTGTTGCAATGGTAAATGGGAGTGTTTCCTAATTTCTCTTTCAGATTTTTCATCACTAGTGTATAGGAATGGAAGAGATTTCTGTGCATTAATTTTGTATCCTGCTACTTTACCAAATTCATTGATTAGCTCTAATAGTTTTCTGGTAGCATCTTTAGGATTCTCTATGTATAGTATCATGTCATCTGCAAACAGTGACAGTTTTACTTCTTCTTTTCCAATTTGGATTCCTTTTATTTGTTTTTATTCTCTGATGGCTGTGGCTAAAACTTCCAAAACTATGTTGAATAGTGGGCAGCCTTGTCTTGTTCCTGATCTTAGTGGAAATGGTTTCAGTTTTTCACCATTGAGAATGATGTTGGCTCTGGGTTTGCCATATATAGCCTTTATTATTTTGAGGTAAGTTCCCTCTATGCCTATTTTCTGGAGCGTCTTTATCATAAATGGGTGTTGAATTTTGTTGAAAGCTTTTTCTGCATCTATTGAGATGATCATATAGTTTATCTCCTTCAATTTGTTAATATGGTGTATCACATTGATTGATTTGCATATATTGAAGAATCCTTGCATTCCTGGGATAAACCCCACTTGATCATGGTGTATGATCCTTTTAATATGCTGTTGGATTCTGTTGGATAGTATTTTGTTGAGGATTTTTGCATCTATATTCATCAGTGATATTGGCCTGTAGTTTTCTTTCTTTGTGACATCTTTGTCTGGTTTTGGTATCAGGGTGATGGTGGCCTCATAGAATGCGTTTGGGAGTGTTCCCCCCTGTGCTATATTTTGGAAGAGTTTGAGAAGGATAGGTGTTAACTCTTCTCTAAATGTTTGATAGAATTCTCCTGTGAAGTCATCTGGTCCTGGGCTTTTGTTTGTTGGAAGATTTTAAATCACAGTCTCAATTTCAGTTCTTGTAATTGGTCTGTTTATATTTTCTAAGTCTTCCTGGTTCAGTCTTGGAAGATTGTGCATTTCTAAGAATTTGTCCATTTCTTCCAGGTTGTCCATTTCATTGGTATACAGTTGCTTGTAGTAATCTCTCATGATCCTTTGTATTTCTGCAGTGTAAGCTGTTAATTCTCCTTTTTCATTTCTAATTCTATTGATGTGAATCTTCTCCCTTATTTTCTTGATGAGTCTGGCTAATGGTTTGTCAATTTTGTTTATCTTCTCAAAGAACGAGCTTTTAGTTTTATTGATCTTTGCTATTGTTTCCTTCATTTCTTTTTCATTGATTTCTGATCTGATCTTTATGTTTTCTTTCCTTCTGCTAACTTTGGGGGGTTTTTGTTCTTCTTTCTCTAATTGCTTTAAGTGTAAGGTTAGGTTGTTTATTTGAGATGTTTCTTGTTTCCTGAGGCAGGTCTGTGTTGCTATAAACTTCCCTCTTAGAACTGTTTTTGCTGCATTCCATAGGTTTTGGGCCATCGTGTTTTCATTGTCATTTTTTTCTAGGTATTTTTTTATTTCCTCTTTGGTTTCTTCAGTGATCTCTTGGTTATTTAGTAGTGTATTGTTTAGCCTCCATGTGTTTGTATTTTTTACAGATTTTTTTTCCTGTAATTGATGTCTAGTCTTATAGCATTGTGGTCGGAAAAGATACTTGATATGATTTCAATTTTCTTATATTTACCAAGGCTTGCTTTGTGACCCCAAGATATGATCTATCCTGGAGAATGTTCCATGAACACTTGAGAAGAAAGTGTAATCTGCTGTTTTCAGATGGAATGTCCTATAAATATCACTTAAGTCCATCTTGTTTAATGTATCATTTAAAGCTTGTGTTTCCTTATTTATTTTCATTTTGGATGATCTGTCCATTGGTGAAAGTGGTGTTAAAGTCCCCTACTATGATTTTATTACTGTCAATTTTCCTTTTTATGACTGTTAGCATTTGCTTTATGTATTGAGGTGCTCCTATGTTGGGTGCATAAATATTTACAATTGTTATCTCTTCTTCTTGGATTGATCCCTTCATCATTATATAGTGTCCTTCTTTGTCTCTTGTAATAGTCTTTATTTTAAACTCTATTTTCTCTGATATGATAATTGCTACTCCAGCTTTCTTTTGATTTCCATTTGCGTGGAATATCACTTTCAGTGATATTCCCCATCCCCTCACTTCAGTCTGTATGTGTCCCTAGGTCTGAAGTGGGTCTCTTATAGACTGCATATGTCTGGATCTTGTTTTTGTATCCATTCAGCCAGTCTGTGTCTTTTGGTGGGAGCATTTAATCCATTTTCATTTAAGGTAGTTATTGATATGTATGTTCCTATTACCATTTTCTTAATTGTTTTGAGTTTGTTATTGTAAGTCTTTTCCTTCTCTTGTGTTTCCTGCCTAGAGAAGTTCTTTTAGCATTTGTTGTGGAGCTTGTTTGGTCGTGCTGAATTCTCTTAGCTTTTGCTTATCTGTAAATGTTTTAATTTCTCCATCAAATATGAATGAGATCCTTGCTGGCTAGAGTAATCTTGATTGTAGGTTTTTCCCTGTCGTCACTTTAAATATGTCCTGCGACTCCCTTCTGGCTTGCAGAGTTTCTGCTGAAAAATCAGCTGTTAACCTTATAGGGATTCCCTTGTATGTTAATTGTTGCTTTTCCCTTGCTGCTTTTAAATTTTTTTCTTTGTATTTAATTTTTGATAGCTTGATTAATACGTGTCTTGGTGTGTTTCTCCTTGGACTTATCCTGTATGGGACTCTCTGCGCTTCCTGGACTTGATTGACTATTTCCTTACCCATATTAGGGAAGTTTTCCGCTATAATCTCTTCAAACATTTTCTCAGTCCCTTTTTTTTTTCTCTTCTTCTCCTGGGACCCCTATAATTCAAATGTTGGTGCGTTCAGTATTGTCCCAGAGGTCTCTGAGATTGTCCTCAATTCTTTTTATTCTTTTTCCTTTATTGTGCTCTGCAGTAGTTATTTCCACTATTTTATCTTCCAGGTCACTTATCCATTCTTCTGCCTCAGTTATTCTGCTATTGATTCCTTCTAGAGAATTTTTAATTTCATTTACTGTGTTGTTCATCATTGTTTGTTTGCTCTTTAGTTCTTCTAGGTCCTTGTTAAACGTTTCTTGTATTTTCTCCATTCTATATCCAAGATTTTGGATCATCTTTACTATCATTACTCTGAATTGTTTTTCAGGTTGACTGACTATTTCCTCTTCATTTGTTTGGTCTGGTGGGTTTTTGCCTTGCTCCTTCATCTTCTGTGTATTTTTGTCTTCTCATTTTGCCTAACTTTTTCTCATTTGTGTTTTGGGGGCCTCCATTTCGCAAGCTGCAAGTTCATAGTTCCCGGTGTTTTTGGTGTCTGCTGCCAGTGGGTAAGGTTGGTTCAGTGGGTTGTGTAGGCTTCCTGATGGAGGGGACTGGTGCCTGTGTTCTGGTGGATGAATCTGGCTCTTGTCTTTCTGGTGGGCAGGACCATGACCAGTGGTGTGTTTTTGGGTGTCTGTGAACTTATGATTTTAGGCAGCCTCTCTGCTAATGGGTGGGTTTGTGTTCCTGTCTTGCTAGTTGTTTGCCACAGGGTGTCCAGCACTGTAGCTTGCTGGTCATTGAGTGGAGCTGGGTCTTAGTGTGGAGATGGACATCTCTAGGACAGCTTTCACCATTTGATGTTACGTGAGGCTGGGAGGTCTCTGGTGGACCAATGTCCTGAACTTGGCTGTCCCACCTCAGAGACTCAGGCCTGACACTGGCCAGAGCACCAAGACCCTGTCAGCCACATGGCTCAGAAGAAAAGTGAGAAAAAAAAGAAGGAAAGAAAGAATATAAAATGAAGTTATTAAAGTAGAAAAAGTTATTAAAAATAAAAAATAAAAAGAGAAAGAAACGAGAGCAACCAAACCAAAAAATAAATCCTCCAATGACAACAAGTGCTAAAAACTATACTTAAAAAACACAAAAACCAAAAAACAGAAACCAAAAACAGACAGTCAGAAACCTAGGACAAATGGCAAAAGCAAAGCTACACAGACAAAATCATACAAAGAAGGATACAGATACACACTCACAAAAAGAGCAAAAGGAAAAAAAGAAAAAATATGTATATAACAAATTTAAAAAGGAGGAGAGCAACCAAATCAATAAACAAATCTACCAATGATAATAAGCTCTAAATACTAAACTAAGATAAACATAAAACCAGAAACAAATTAGATGCAGAAAGCAAACCCCAAGTCTACAGTTGATCCCAAAGTCCACCGCCTCAGTTTTGGGATGTTTCTTTGTCTGTTCATTTATTCCACAGATGCAGGTACATCAAGTTGATTGTGGAGATTTAATCCACTGCTCCTGATGCTGCTGGGAGATATTTCCCTTTCTCTTTGTTTGCACAGCTCCTGGGGTTCAGCTTTGGATTTGGCCCCGCTTCTGCGTGTAGGTCACCTGAGGGTGTCTGTTCCCTGCCCAGACAGGACGGGGTTAAAGGAGAAGCTGATTGGGGGCTCTGGCTCACTCAGGCCGGTGGGGAGGGAGGGGTACTGAATGCAAGGCGAGCCTGCGGTGACAGAGACTGATGTGATGTTGCAACAGCCTGAGGTGCGCTGTGGCTTCTCCCAGGGAAATTGTCCCTGGATCACGGCACCCTGGCAGTGTGGGTTGCACAGGCTCCCAGGAGGGGAGGTGTGGATAGTGACCTGTGCTTGCACACAGGCTTCTTGATGGCTGCAGCAGCAGCCTTAGTGTCTCATGCCTGTCTCTGGGGTCCACGCTGATAGCCGCAGCTCATGCCTGTCTCTGGAGCCCATTTAGATGGTGCTCTGAATCCCCTCTCCTCGTGCACCCCCCCAAAATGGTCTCTTGACTCTTAGGCAGTTCCATACTTTTTCCTGGACTCCTTCCCAGCTAGCTGTCATGCACTAGCACCTTCAGGCTGTTTTCACACAGCCAACCCCAGTCCTCTCCCTGGGATCCTACTGAAGCCGGAGCCTCAGCTCCCAGCCCCCGCCTGCCCCAGACAAGCCTCTCGGGCTGGTGAGTGCTGGTCGGCACCGATCCTCTGTGTGGGAATCTCTCCGCTTTGCCCTCCTCATCCCTGTTGCTGCGCTCTCCTCCTTGGCTCCGAAGCTTTCCCCCTCCGCCACCCACAGTCTCCACCCACGAAGGGCCTTCCTAGTGTGTAGAAACTTTTCCTCCTTCACAGCTCCCTCGCAGAGGCGCAGGTCCCATCCCTATTCTTTTATTTCTGTTTTTCCGTTTTTCTTTTGCCCTACCCAGGTACGTGGGGAGTTTCTTGCCTTTGGGAGGTCTGAGGTCTTCTGCCAGCATTCAGTAGGTGTTCTGTAGTGGTTGTTCCACATGTAGGTGTATTTCTGATGTATTTGTGGGGAGGAAGGTGATCTCCCCGTTTTACTCTTCCGTCATCTTGAAGGCGCCCCCCAGACTTGAATTCTTTTGGAGAAATTTGTAGTGTATATTATACCTCTTGGGTTGCAAAGTGATATTGTTTTAGTAGAAAATGTTATTGTAAAACCCAGTGAGTGGGTTGCTTTGTACTGACGTCTATAATCCCCTTCTCTCCCGCCCCCTTTCTCCCCAGTTATCTTAGCTTTCTCATTTAAGCCCAAGTTATTTCAGACAGTAAGTTATCTGCTGAATGATACTTTCCTTGTTAGTTTTTTTACTGGAATTTTTTTGTATCCCCAGCATTTATTCATTTATTCATTCATTCATATGCTCAATCATTTATTTAATCGTCACTCAGTAAATGCTAATGAAAAGATATATCTATATGCTTATATCTAACTGCAAAATCCACATATCTACTTGGATATATAATGTGCATATCAAACTTAATAGGTTTGAAACAGAAGTTCTGATTTCCCACTGCCACTTTTTCCTCCTGCAGTGTTCCCCATCTCAATACATTGCTCACTCCTTCTGGTTATTTAGGCTAAAAATTCTGGCGATTTCCTTGGTCCCCTTATTTCATTCATAACCAATATCTGATCTGTAAGCAACTCTGTTGACTCTGCTTTCACTGTCTACCCAGAATCTGACCACTTCTCATCAATTCCACTGTTACTACCAAAGTCCAACCCACCATCAACTCCTGCCTGGATTATTGCAACCGTCTCTTAACTGGACTTTCTGCTTTCTCCCTTGGTCCCTCATCTTTAGTCTATTGTCAACACAACAGCCTGAGTGAACTTTGAAAAATGGAAGGCAGATATGTCACTCTTCAGCTCAAAAACCTCAGTGACTTCCTATTTCATGAAGAGTAAAAGGTAGAGTTCTTACAGTGGCCTACAAGGTCCTATACATTTGACCCCCTGTTGCTTCCCTGACTTCAGTGCCTATGACACTCCCCTTGACTAACTCCACTTGACCCAAACTGGCCTTCTTGCAATTCTTTAGCATACCACGTATGCTCCTGCCTCACAACTTTTGCAACCACTGTTCCCTCTGCCAGGAATTCTCTTTCCCCAGATATCCACGTGGCTTGTTCCTTCACCTCCCAATCTTTGCTCAAATGTCACCTTTTCAAAGAATTCTTCTCTGTCCACTCTATTTAATATTATCACCTCTTTATACTATACACTCCCTTTGCCTCTTACTTACTTTATTCCTTTTACCTATAGCATTTATCACCATCCAACTTGCTTTAAATTTATTTGTTGATTCTATTTCTCCCCACTGCCCCTCAATACATACTAAAATGCAAACTCCAGAAAACCAAAGCTTCAGCTTGAAACATGGTAGACACAATAATTATTTGTTGAATGAGTAAATGATTTCATATGTGATGTAGAAGCCAATGAGGTCGCATATAATCTGAGGAAGTAGATGTATTTCAAAGTACTATTTTTATTTTTGTATGTCTTCAAGGTTCCATCTTATTATAGGTTCTCATTTGGAAATAAAAATGAGCTTTAATGAACCTAAAACATTCTGTAGACATAGTGAGATCTATCGTTTGCTTACTAAAATAGTCAGGATATTCTGCATAGCAGTCAGTATTCTAAATAGTAGTTTTAAAAATTGTGTGACTACAGGCTGTGCAGTTGGCATTTTGAAGAATTCTATGGAAGAATTTTTCTAACATGTTAGAAAAAATGAGATCACATCAATATTAGGTTTTCCACATCTAACTTTGAGTAAGGTATGTGTAGTGCACATGATATTTGTTTTGAGTAAAATTATGTTACATGACAGTTGTGAGCCTCTATATCCGGGAACACACTTTAATGGTGTGACTTAGGAAGCCTAACGGCACCTGCATTTTGTAAAATGGGAAAATTTTGTAAAATTTTGCAAAATGGGAAAATCCATTTTTTGGCATGGCCCCCAGTTTGAAAGTTACTCTTTGCATCCCAAAGGGCAGAATGAAACCGATCCAAGGTCATAACTAAGATCAGAGCAAAGGACAGAGCCAGACACAGCTGAGAACCAGAAAACACAGAACTCTTTCTAATCCATAGATGTAGACAGAGCTGGGTTCCTGTGGACAAAAGGAGTTTCCACTCCAGTGACACAGAACTTGTGACCCACACCTTGCAGAGGGTAGTTAAGGGAAGCAGAGACCTCTTAGGAATACTGTTGTCAAACAGCTATGTATTTACCATGAATTCATAAGCAGAGCCTGAAACATTTCTTCAAATAGAAATAACAGAGCTGGTCTAGGGATCCCAATACAAATCAGTTCTAGGCAAGAACAGTGTTAGACCCACCAGTGCAGATCAATAGAATCAAGGTAACTCAAGAGAAGAGAGATCTGGCCTGGACAGGTCTGCTTAACCTCCCTTGGTTATACATTTCCAGTTGTTTTGTAATGAGGGAGATCTGGAAATTAATATTTGAATTTACTCTATGTCATTTATGGTTTTCTGTATGTAATAATGCTTAAGTGAACTGTGTAATTACTGTATCATAGTTCTCATTTTGTATTTCAGACTCATTCATTCTTAACTAATCTGTATGTGGTCATCATAAAGATCCAAGTGAAAGAACCTTCTTTTGCTCTAGATAGATATTTGAGTTGACTTGAGTCCACTGGGCTGTTGTACGTAGCATTCCAAGGACCAGAGTGGGCAGGCCAAGAAAGTAGGGCTCATCATGGAGAGCTGCCTCTCAAAGGCTTTTTCCTTTCAGGAAAGTATTAAGGTTAGATAAGCAAATTAAAAAAACCTGTCGGGTAATGAGTCAAAGCCATTAAGCATGGAGCTTGATGTTTTTTGTTTTCCAAATCTTATACCCTACTTCTGTTCTTTTATTTAAATTATTTAGTGGGTGTTCAATAATTCTGGCTAGAAAGATAGAATTTGTTCTTGCTTATGATGAAAGTGTCTGCAGTGAGAGATGTACTCCTTGGAGATGCACAGTTTGGTGATGTAGAAACTGATGAGGAAAAAGAACAAGGTGAATCACACCTCAGCTACTAGATTAATGCATCAAATTAAGTGTTACTATTCAGGAAAGACAGCAGAAAAAACTGCTTCCATGGTAACTGTTGTCAGAATTGTATTTTTACTCATCTTTCAGAAAATACATGAAAGCCAAATAATACAGCTCTAGTGATACTTGTAATGATTTACTCATTTTCAAATAGCAAGAGCTCTGAAGGCTTGATTTCATCTCTCTCTTGAGATGGCATTGTCAGTTTAATATCCAGCCAACGTTAATCACTGAGGGTGAATGTATAGAAGACAGTTTGTATAAATGTCCAAAGATGGTTTATCAGTGAAAGTGTATTGTTGCAAAGTTCTCCTGGGTTGCCGAGTGATCGCTAAGGAAGATCTTAGTGTGACTCCCTCCCCCACCCTCAATAATATTAGATGTAGCTTCTCTTCTTTGGCTGGTCATGAGGAATTTTACAAATACATTTTCAGTAGAGAGAACTCATGATTTATTCACTGGACTATCTGTTTGGATTATCAGTGCCTATCTTCTCTCTTTCTCTTCAGTGTCTATCTTTTGTCTGTATCAGACTTGGAGAGCACTTAAAACAGAGGGATAGGTAAGAAAAGGAAGGAAGATGAAATTGGATTCTCTTTATAACTGGTTTATTTAGAAAAGAGCTCTCGTAAAAGATTTGGTCAGAAATCGGAATTCAACCTGCTATCCTTTTTTCTGTATTATCAGATTGGATAATTGAATGTTGGCTTGATTTCTTTCAGAGCAGACGTTCTATCTTTCTTGGCTAGGCCGACACAGAGAACAAGGTCATACAGTGACCTGCTTCCTTCACTGGGAGATGCTGATCTGCTGTGACCTGCGAGAAGACTCTGCTTTGCTGATGTTTTGGTGTTGTTTCTGTAATATCCATCTAGGCTAGGACTTCAGCTTCCTAGTTTCAGGTTAAAAGATAGATTAATTAACAAAATACCTTAGTATTTGTTGGACTTGTATGTGTTCACATGACTTACTGACCTTGTGCAATGCTTATTTTGTAATAAATTACCATGTGTTAATTCTCACAATTAAATCCTACAATCCAAACTATAGTTTAACTCTCCAGAGTGGAAGACTTCCTGTCTTTTACTTTAAAGGAATGTTTCTTAAGTCTCTATTTGTTAGCAAACACTTGGAAACATTTTGAAATTTCACCCTATTAATTCAGTCCTAGAGCTATCTGAATTCTATCTTTAAATGCTGAGAAAGACCTCTCCAGCAAGCTTTTCTTAGCTCTCTCTAGCCCTCAGCATTCTCATTCCTCATATTTAAATATACTTGCTACCCATACTGTACACTCGTTCATATTAAATTGAGTAGTCAATCATGGTTAAATAATATGTGACATCTTTACAAATAATATTTACTATTATCATTTAATTGAAGTATTGTATTTCTCTTTGGTTTCTCATTTCATTTCCCTAACCAGATTATAAATTTTTTGATCTAAATACTAATTCTTCTATATCTGTATACCTGCCACAGTATCTCACCCAAGGTAGGGATTCAATGCAAGTTTGTTAATGGGTTAACCAAACCAATGCAAGTTTGATAATCCTGTGAAATGGAACATGCTAGAGGTAAACATGATGATATTCTCTCCCACGAGCTACCTATTTAAATGTATCTTGGGAAGAACATTGAACAAATTACTTTAATTTGCAAAATTGCCTTCATGTAACATTTGCAGCTGTTCCACTTCTCAGGAAAATGATTCATATTGTTTTAAAGACATGACAACTTGAACAAGGTCAAAGCATAATCCTAATGGTATTTAGCAATGCAAATATAAAGTTTGCAAATTTTGCAGAGTCTAAATGCACATTGGATTTTCTAGGAGGTGCCCCGCTATATTGGGAGGGAGTTTTTAAGGTAGAGCTTGACTGATAACCTTTCCAAAACATTAATATAGTTTTCTTCTTCTGTTTTTCTCTTCCTCCTTTTACTTTACCCGCTCCTTTCTAAATTATTGAGCTCTTTCTATGTGGCCAACCTTTTCTAGGAACTTCTTGTTACGTTGTTATATAATTTAATCATCACATACATCCTGTTGGTAAGCTATTATTATTTATATTTTAATGACCAGGAAACATTGAGGTTTGGAGGTTTAAGGACTTCTGGCATGAACATGGCACTTTTTCTCACTGAGCCTCATCTTTCTTTCTTTGATGTGTGACCTTGTATAAAAATATCATTTAACCTCTCTGTGCCTTTTAAAAATGTTTTTCTTCTATAAAAGGATAATAAAAAAGTCTGCCCTACTAGCTTTATGTTATTCTAGATAATTGGGATAAAACACAAGAAATATAGGGCATTATTATTTTTATTATATATGAGTCTTGATCACATTGGTGATCACCAATATGCAAACTTAGAATAAGGGATTAGAACTAGATTATAATTTTAAATGTCCTATTGATATTTTCTTTTGCTCTTTAAGACTCCTAAAACATATTCCCATATTTGAGTTTTTGCATTACACAGAAAAAAGATCCACAAGCTGGACTTTTATGTTTCTCTAGCTGTGGGATAGACCCAGACTGGTCATGTACAGAAAAGCCTATATGAGCAAAGACAGTAACATATTTTCTCATTTATTTATTTATTTATTTTTGCTTATAAATCTCAGTTACATGGCTTTATTCAATAGAATATTAGATCAGTTCAGTTCTCAAGTTGTGATTTTATAAGACTTATGAGAAAATCTGTTGATAGTGAGAGTGCTTGACATTTTCTTTTACATTTTGCTCCTTTCTCACTTCTTTTTTTAAAAAATATTGGCGTATAGTTGATTTACAATGTTGTGTTAGCTTCAGGTGTACAACAAAGTGATTCAGTTATGCATATACATATATCTATTCTTAAGAAAATGATGTGTTTTCCTCAAACTGATTTCATTTTAAACTTGGCAGGATTCTGTGTCTCCTGTTTTTCTATGAAGAGAAAAACAATATGCAACCAAGATTGATGCAAGACTCCCTGGTGAAGGAACTCAACCCGTTCTTTCTTCAGCAACTCAACCTGTTACAACAAAGCATGCTTCTAGTATCTGATTAGCTGGTTCTCTTCCTTCCTTCTTAGTTGGGGAATTTCCAAAGCTGTCTTCTCTGAAACACCATAAAATGTCCTGGAACTCAAAAGAAGAAAGTCTTTGAAATTCTATGAACTTTTCCCACTGTATTTGAAGAAAAAAGTGTGGAAACTCTTGAAGGATCTAGATCTATTGAAAAATCATTGAGAGTAGGGGAAAAAATCATGAGCAAAAAGATAAAGGGAGGGAAAAAATTTTCCTGAAAATGTTATAGTTTATGCACGTGTGCACACACACACACACCATATATGTTTGATATTTTAATGAACATAGAATAAACAATATTATCATAGCAATAAGGGAAATAAAAACAAGAAAAGGGACTTTCCATATATATGGACATATTTTTCTGTCTTTAAGTAAAAACATTGTGTATTTCATCATTTTATTGAGAATCTTTTAAAGTGTACAATACACCCTCCTGACTTCTTATATAGAGGACCCTCACTGTCATTGTGCACTTTCTAAGGAGGCAATGCTGGAAAGAATACTAAACCAGGAGACCTTGCCCCGGGTTCCAGCTCATTCTTCTACTCACCAGCCATGAGACTGTCCTGATCATTTCCCCTCTTTGGTCTCAGCTTCTTCATGTGCAAAATTCAGACAAGATTTAGAAATATATTCTGCCGAGGTGCAACCCACTTCCAGCTCCCTGTCTGTGAGCCAATATTGTTCTGCATTTCCTCCAATTAACTCTGATGATGTAAAAAGATTAAAATGCATCCCCCATGGCAGAATGGCACCTTGAAATTTTAACATCTGTGACTCCATAGTTCTGTGATTTCCTTCTAATTATGTGGGCCAAATTTGGTTAAGTGGGGAAAATTATCTGATTTTTCTGACAAAAATAAGAAGAAAGAAAATTTTTTCTGCATTAAGATGTACTTTATAATGTGATGAATATAATAATTACTTGATGGACATATTAATATTTTGCATATCTTTCTGTGATAAATATATTAGGGAACCTTATTTCCCAAAGTGATTGCCAAAAAAAAAAAAAAAAAAAAAGGGACTTCCCTAGTGGCGCAGTGGTTAAGAATCCACCTGCCAGTGCGGGGGACAAGGGTTAGATCCCTGGTCCAGGAAGATCCCACATGCCACGGAGCAACTAAGCCAGTGCACCACAACTGCTGAGCCTACACTCTAGAGCCTGCGAGCCACAACTACTTAGCCCGCATGCCACAACTACTGAAGCCCATTCACCTACAGCCCATGCTCCTCAATGAAGAGTAGCCCCCGCAATGAGAAGCCTGTGCACTGCAACAAAGAGTAACCCCTGCTAGCTGCAACTAGAGAAAGCCTGCACACAGCAACAAAGACCCAATGCAGCCAAAAAAACAAGAAAAAATTTACCTACAATCTCATTATTAATCAACTCTTTACCTGTTTTACGTTTTCCATGATCCCTTCTGGCAGAGAAGACAGTTTTATTAATCTGGCTTCTAACTCTAATTATAGCATTTTTCTCTCTCAAGCACCTTCTTTCCTAGAAGCCCATAGCTCTCCTCTTTAGGAAGCAGAGCTTATATCATCCTCCTGGTGTCTGCTCAGGCTTGCTTGATACCTTCCAGGTCTTCTGCTCTCTGTAAAGCATTTTCTTGTCTTATTGCTATGCCACTCTGGATATGTTTCCTTTGTTACTTAAATGAGTGTCTCCCTAAATAAACTGAATATATCTTAAGAGCAGGGAAACTTCTTCTAAATTTTCCTCTGTTACCCAAACTATGTACCTTATAGAGCATAGTAAAGTAAAATACATGCTCAGTGGATGTTGTGATTGATAGTAGACATCTCAATTCAAGTTGCTCATTTTCTACTGAAATATGAAATTCAGTCTTGTAATATTTTCTGAATTCTGAGGAAGTGTAAACCCATATTCAGTTATGCACACACTCTGTAGAATTTACAACTCCTTACAAGTAGTAAAGAATACTAATTGAATACTTCTTATGTATTCATTTTTGCATGAAAACATATATCCTGAAAATACCTGCTTTTTATTTCCATAAGTAGATAGTCATCTTTTCCTCTTGTTTTCATGTCCATATTAATGTTAACTATTCTAGACTATAAGTCCCAAGAAAACATAACTGTGTCTTTCAGCTTATATAATGTACCTTACCCAAAGCCGAGCATTTATGATTGCTTAGTAGCATAACATTGCTGGATAAGATGCAGGGCCAAACTTAGGTGAGGAACCTAAAAGTCTTCTAAAGTTATTTAATATGATACCATGAGGTAAAAAACCAGAAAAACAGAAGCACACTGTTAGGATGTATAAATTGTTCTTCAGTGAAGGAGGTTTGTGTATGTAATTGAGTTTAGTTGTTTCTGTTTATAGAGCTCCTGTAATTTCCCTGTGCCAGATCCTGAGTCAAAAGAAAAATCTCAAAGTGCTTAGGCAACAGCTGTTCTCAGTCTTTCAGGGTGGTAATTCTGAGCCCAGGGTGGTGCTTATTCTTGTCGTGAAATGACGCTCTTTGGCTTTAAAACCCTGCATTCTTCCACAGTGCTATTACAGTGACAGGTCTTGTAAAAACATGTGTTAATCTTTAAGTCTGTTTAGCAGATATCCCAATGGAGAAAATAGCCCATTATGACCTTGCATGTGGTTCATGAACTCTTCTCTGAAGTATGCCTGTGATTTTGTATCATTGAACACATTCCTAAATCTTGCTGTGCAGGTCCTTTGTAAAAGAAGAGCAATACTCTTTGAGGTAGTCTTTGTGTTTTCAGAGGGTTTCAGTGGTGCTGGTCAGTTAGTCAACTCTAAAATATTTAATAAACCATAAGTGAGATGGCTGTATATTATAAAAACTTTCTACCCATCCCAGCCATTCTTCTAATTTTTCTACCATTTGGAAGAAGTGGGTTAATATGAAATAAAAACAAATAATATCAAAAAATGTAATTTGTAAAACAATAATGATAAGGACTCATTTTACCTGATTTGAAAACATATTTAAAATTGACAATTATCAAAACTATATGCGTGGTATTTTGTTAAAGAAAAACGGATCAGTTGATATGGAATAACATAGAGATACCAGAAGTTAAAACTTACTTTAATCATTTCTAGGACAGAACGGAAATAACAGAATGATAGGGAAAAGTAGCATTTGTCAGGTATTTATTTTGGTCTAGAGAAGAATCTGTACTCTGTGTACAAATGCAGAATATATAGCAAAGGAAAGAGAAACAGAATGTAAGAAAAATAACATACATCACTGGATTGAAATTACTTAAAATGGATACAGATATTTTAGATGAATATACTAATTCCATTTGCTAACTATGCAAGGAAGATGAATGTTTAAGGAAATCTTAAATCATTTTATAGGAAAATGTGCTGCCTCTCAGCATTAAAGTGAATTCAAATGTTAAAACAGTCTTCCCGATAAAGGTAACAAAATCAGATTTTTTTTTTCCTGTGGAGAAACAAGAATGCTGTTGATGACATTGCACTAATTGTTTCAGCTGTTGTGGAAAGTAATCTATCAATATGTTTGAATCATAGTGTTGGTATTGATGATGATGATGATGATGACGACATATGTCAGACACTGTGCTGAGTAAGTGGGGGACATTTAAAGGAAAGCTCTGTGTCTTGGCCACATGTGTGTATATGTGAGCAGACACGTCATTGATCACATCACACAAAGCCCCACAGTCTCCTGCCCACATTTTCAGATTCATTGTTTGACATTTCCTCCAAAAGCCATTTTTCTACAGGCCATATTCATTAAAAAATTTTTTTAAGTTTGTTTTCCATATTCATTTTTTACTCTGTTTTTTACAGATGTTTCCTCCCAGGGCCTGAATGTCTTTTCTTCTCTTGGCAGGAAGATTCTTACTCATTTAAAAAAATTTTGTTCAAACTGCACCTTGTCACTGAAGCCTTTGTCCCTGTGGCCCCTTAGGCACACAGAGGATGGCAGCCCTGCCTGCTTCTCTGGAGACTGCCGCTTCCTTGAGCGTGGGGCTGTGTCCCAGTCATCTTTCTACACAGGGTGGGACTCAACACGTGTGTGTGGAAGGAGTAAATAAAATAAGCAAAGGAAAATCCCAGTATTAATATTATTTGCCAGTCCTTTCATTGAATTCTGTTAAACTGAAGCTTGTCACATTGACTCGGTATAAACTTATTTAACAATGATCAAATTGTCTGACTCTGAGCAATTTCTTTAAAATGGAGTAGGCAATTACTACTGGGCTACGTTATTTTGCAACAGGGTTTTCTTGGGGTTTGTACTTGTCTCATTGCTTATTTGCTGTAAAATGAGCCTTTTGCTGGGAGGTTCTTTACATCAATAACAGACATACAGAGATTTGCCTAAATTTGAATTCAAAACACTTTTCTTTGGAATATTCATTTGGAAGTTTTGCTTCATTTGTTTTGCTAAGTCATAATTTATGTGTAGTTTTTTGTTTTATGTGTAGTTACTCTTTTTACCACAATATATTCTTGTTTATAAAGATGCTCAAAGAAGTACATTTATCACCTCTTTTAGGTCAGGGTGCCATTAATGAACTCTTCTCTACTATTTAATATTCTTAAGAGAAATGTGCCTAAGGATCTATCTTATTCTCAGGAAGTAAGGTTTTTTTTTTTTTAAAAAAACTTTTGGGACCCAGAGATGAAAAATTTCCCCTTGTACAAATTATTCATCAAATAAAAATTTTCATGCAAAAATTAATGCTTTAAGACACAGAATGAATTTAGATTAAAGACTCTGTGATATTTATAGTAGATAAATAGAGGTTCTGCTACAGATGACAGAGACCATACCTGACAAGACAGAAATTTCTTTCTCTCTCAAGGAGTTGTCTGAATACAGGAAGCTCAGATCAAGGATAATGACCCTGTTCTACTAATACATGGTTGTTTGGGGCAGACATGGCGTCCCGTGGTGTTAGGGATTGAGGTGCCTTCTCTCTCATTGCTCTGTATTTAAAATTTAATATGTTAATTTCCTTTTAATTTTATTTATTTATTACAGAGTGACTATCTGATCAGCAGTTATGCTTGACAAGAAGTAGAAATCATGGTTTATTTATAGTATTTTATAGGTTTGGCATGGTAAAAGAGTCTTGACAATAAATACTTGGTTAATTAATTGAAAGTTCATGTATTTGGGGAAAGGGTTGTTAATGTACAACTGTTTGCAAGACCCTTGTGGTATGAGTTGTGGAGCAAACTGTCCAGGGTGGGAAGCGATCATACATCATTGTGGAGGGAGGGACAAATGCAGTGCTCCTGAAGTCCTGAGATCGTTCCCAGCAGGCGTGTGAAGGAAGCTTCCTGGAAAGTAATGGCGTTGGGCTGCCCTTGAAGGAGGAGTAGGATGTGGATAATGCGAAGTGGAGGAGAAAGGCAAAGAGGAGCACGGGGTGGCATTGAGGGAAGGGGGAGTGGAAGGTGTCTGGTTGCCATGCATGTAGCACTTCACACACGACACCCCCTTTACCTTAGGAATGAGGTCTGGAGGAAGGAGGTTTGTGTGTGTATAGGGGTAGGTGTTGCATGTATCCTTGTCCTTTTCTTTTTTCTTTCCTGATTGGGTGACAAAAGAGAGTTTTATCTTGGATAATACTTTAACACAACTTCATTGATTTGTTAATTTACGTTATGCAAGACGCTTCTGTGAGCTATACCACTCTTTAATACCTAGAACATATGATTCATGTTTAGATGAGATTATCTTTGTATTTGGATTAAATCACAACGAGGACAGTATTTGTAAATGTGTGACTTTCAAAGGGGGATATAAACTCTTGTTATCCATGAAGGGCCTGGTTTGAAGTGCTTTCTGAAGTTAATAGGTTGTGCTATCCCATTTTACCGGCACATTCTGCTGATACATCATTTAGAGAAAGTTCCAATTCCTGATGAAGAGCAGAGTGCTGACATGAGTTTTCACTTAGGTGTGCAGAAAGAATCGGTTAGCTTTGTGCACAGAATAGGCTGAAATCAAGCTTTAATTAGTCAGACTTTTGCATAATTCATCACGGTCCCTTTGAAAGTCCAGTTGAATCTGCTCTTAATCTTTGTCACAATGGGTCCCTTTTAAAGGACTTTTATTAGTTCCTTGCTGCACAGATATTTAGGTCTTCTAAGTAAGGCCATGACAATGCACCTAATCTCTTCTTAAAGAAATGAATTGTTACATAAGGATCCATAAAGAAATGAATCAGTCCATGAAATTTTCTTCTTATTAAATATCATTCTTGATATCAATATAATCAGCTGTAAAGATAGGAAAGTAAGCTAAGGTTCTTTCCGTCTTTTTGAATCCATAGGCTGTCCATCTGGCCCAGGCAAGCTTCCAGATTGAAGCCTTCGGCTCCAAATTCATTCTTGACCTCACACTGAACAAGTAAGTATTTAGTTATGATCCTGTTAAGAAGTAAGTGCAGTAAAACTCTACTTCATGATAATATTTTAGTCAAAATAATGTCTGTTGTTGAAGCAACTGATATTTTCTAGCTGATTATATGTCATATAACACTTAAAGAAAAATATAAAATTCTGAAGTTAATTCTTTTAATAATAATAATGTCTTTTTATTTCTGAAAAAAGAGGCATTTAGCATTTAATTTGTTAAAAATCTCAAATACAGTAGTTAGATATTGTGATTTTAAATGGAACAAATATTTAAAGTAATGCTAGTTAATTAAGTGCTAACTATAATCTTTACAATATATAGCAAGCATGATAAATTACTGACTCAAGTATAGTTAGACTTCAGTCTAGAAATTCCACTTTACCTTTCAGTATGCAATTCACATGACTTCTGTATGAAGAACAGAAGGACAGAAGAAAATGATGACTTGCAAATACCTATTTTGAGAAGGTTCTTTGCTTCGTAATTTGCTGTAATACAGTTTCTTAGAAATTTTGGTCCTGATGAAGATTTACCCGATTTTTCTCTGAGCATGTGTTTATGTTGATATTTAAATGCTATTTCCCAAGTTGGAACCAATTGCACAGATGTCTTTGTACAAAGCACGAACAAGAGCTGTTGCCTTAAGCAGGGTTCTTCAGCCTCGAATTGAGCCAGCAGTGAGCCTTTCTTTGGTGAAAGAGCTTTCCTGCATGGTTTTCTTTAGTTTAAGAAGCTCCAGTCAATATTTTAAACTCTCATCAGTATTTTGACCAAGACTGCATTTTTGCCAGAAAAATACCACGTAATGCTATCAGACACTATAATGTGGGTGACCACAGTCAATATCTGAGAAATTGCAGAAGACTATAAAGAACAACTATTAAATTTCTTGTGTGCCAAATTCTGTGAGCTCTGCAGAAAAAAAGATGCAGGGTCAGCTTGGGTGCTCCTTGCTCAAGTGTAATTGCAGCTTTAAGTCAGAATGAATCAGCAGAACTCAGAATTTCCTGTGTTGAAGATATTGCAGGTTTTCCTCTTTGAGTCTGCTGAGGATTGGTTGAGTTCCTTTTCACCATGCTGGGTCAGCACTGTGCCTGCGAAAGGGTCATATGGGGACATCCAGGGTACTTAGAGGTCTGGAGACACATCAGAAAATTATTTACCACTAATATTTAACATGCAGAGGAATCAAATTGAGCACCTACTATGAACAGTCCTTGCCTTAAGGAGCTTATAGTCTACTTGGGAGAGGTTAATAGATTAACATATAATTTTAGAGCAGTGTGAAATTGGTTGTGCTGGAGATAAACATGGAATGCTATGGTAGCACTAGAGAGAGGAAGCTCTCCAGGCTGGAGGAGTGTGAAAAGGCATCTTAGGAAAGGTGATGCTTGAGCTAAATCTTGGAGGGCAAGTGCTAGTGAGGAAGGGAAGTGTTGGGGATGGATGGGCGAGAGAGGGAGAGAGAGAGAGAGAGAGAGAGAGAATGGAGAATTGTGTTCTAGGCAGAGGAGAGAGTGCGTGCTAAGGAGGCGGGCCATGTAGCAGTATGGCATGTTAAAGGGAGCATGAGTCTTTTGTTGAATTTCTTGGTAAATTACAAGGTTGAGGGAGGTGAGTCAGAAGAGGTAGGCCCAGGGACAGCTCAACTCATGCAAGATATTGTATGTCATGCTCAGTGCTGGGCTATTACCCGCTAGACTGTGAAAAATGAAGTAAGCAGATAAACAGAAGTTCTGTTCTCAGGAAGTGCTAAAAGGCATGGAGAGGGAATGCTTTTAAGAAGTCTTTGATTGATAAAAATCATTAGGATTGCTTTGATGTGGGTGACAAGACAGAAAGAAGAGTTAAAGTTAACAGGTACCTTGATTGCATAGCTGGGTGGAAGGTGGTATCCAGGTGAAATGGGCAGCACAGGGTAAAAACAGGTTAAATGGTGAAGAGAAAAGAATGTGAAGTCAGAGTAGACATAATTGATTTGAGGGGCTTTGGGACATACATGAAGCCATGTCTAGGCAGTAAGTGGATATAACAGTCTAAAGCTCAGGGAAGAGGTGGGGGTTAGAGATAGTAGAGTTGAAAGTAGTTTCCATATGAATGTTAATGACAAACGTGGTTGTGAATGAGACCATGTTCATTCAGGAAGGGTGGGTAAAATAAGGAGAGCATAAGCTGGGAAGATTGTTAAGGGTTGAGGAGAGAAAGAGGAGCCAATGAAGGGACAGAGAATGAGTGATCAGAGTAGTGGGAGGAGAAGCAAGAGCATGATTGAATAGAGAGTTTCAAAACAGAAAGTTGTGATATGTAACCTCACATGCAGTAGAATGATCTAGTGAGATAATGGGCAAAGATTGCCTTTGTATTTACCTATTAAGTAATCACTGATGGTCTGAAGGCAGCAGTTTCCATAAAGTTTGGGGCAGAAACCAGGTTACAGTGGGCTGGGAGTGATTGAGAGGAGATGGTTTGGAGACGGCATTGCTCATTGGGTAAGTTTGGGTGAGAAGGAAAGAGAGCTAGAGTAGTAGCCAGAAGAAGACATTGGGGTCTAGGAAGGGGTTTTTAGGGATAACAGAGCAAGTGTTAGGCTGACAAATGGAGATGTTAAGAGTGAGAGATGAAGATACAGAAGAGAGGAGATAATTTATGGAGCAAGATCTGGGTGAAGATAGAAGGGAGTGAGAGCAAGAACACAAGGGCAACTTAGTTTTGAACCAAGAGAGACAGTTCATTCCTAACTTGTATGAAGGTATTAGGGCATATGCAGGTAGAGAGAAGCTTGCAGGAGAAGGGATGGAGTTCAGTGCATCTCTGAAGATTTCTTTCTTCTTGCAGACAGCATCATCTACCATTGGGATGGAGAAGGAGGGTGGGTTGGGCTTGAGGAAAATGATGAAAGTTTAGGCTAACACGGAGAGAAATGGGTGAGGAAGCTCACCAAGGTCATTTTAAAGAATTTATGAGCAATCTTCATTAGAAGTCATATGTTATGTGTTGGTCTTTGTGTCATTGTACCTGATGGTGTTTTATTTTATTTTTCTAACCTGGAGTGCTCAGTAACTCCTTCACTGCACTGTGTGGGGGAGGAAGGTAGACTGTAGTGTGGATGTTTTCTGGTTCATGCTTTCTGGTGGTGACTCAGAGGAAGAGCAGTGGAGACAGAGCTCTGTGAATACTGGTGAATAACTAGGGTAGTTTGCTCTCAGGATCCAGTTTGGGTAAGAATGGAGATGAGGTCAAGAGGACCAGGAAAAAATGGAGGTCTCTGTAGGGACAAGTAAATGCAGTGAGAGGGAGACCGTGAGACCTATAATCACATGGTATCTCCCCTGTTCAGAGTCCCGAGCCTTCTGAGCACAGCGTGTGTGTGCAATGCTCACGTGACCTCCAGAGACAAAGGAATTGGGTAAGAGTGTGCCAAGTGTTGGCCAGGGTGGGTCTCTACTTTAAATAACTTTCGCTGGCTGTGATTCACTGACTTTCAATGGCTGCTCCATTAGAATGAACGTAAAGAGTCAAGAGAATTTTTAAAATCAGTCATGGAGAAAGAGCTTCTGAGCAAAGAGGAATCTCATTTCCACCAAAGGGTGGTCGTTGCCACACTATTTACAACAATTTTAAATTGTTAAGGTGGGGAAGGGCAAAAGGTGTATGATAGGTATAGGAGCTCAATGAAGGAGAGAAAGCATTAAGGTGTTAACATAAACTAATCCAAGTGGTATCCGCAGAACCTAAATCGTTAATGACCTCACCAGGGCTGGACTGCCAGCTTGTGAAGACTACCCTGATGTGAGTTCCCGGGAGGAGAGCTTTCTGAGTCTGTGCTTTCATGGATTGAACAAGTGAGGCCTTGGCTTGCTGAGGCATCTCATGGCAGATGTGCATGTTTTAATTTAGCTGACAAATATTGAGTGAGCATCTGCTCTATGCCTGCAATTGCTGTAGGTGCTGATGCTGCTGGGAGTGAAATAGACAAGGTCGCTGTCTCCCCTCATGGAGCTTTGTTCCAGGGGAAGACAGACAGTGAACCACTAAATAAAGATGAGTGCATTGAAAAACATATAGCTGGGCTACGTGAGGGAAAGAGACTTCAGCTGGGAGTGGCCAGTGTGGTTTAGTTGTCACAGAAGCCAGAAGGTCTGTCTGAGGAGGGCCACTGAGCTGAGACCTGATCATCCAAGATGAGACACCACATGAGGCTGGAAGGTGAGAAGGTTCCACTCAGCTGGGACTGTGAGACAGCAAGTGCTGAGGAGAATGTGGAAAGTTCAAGAAGGACCGAGGCTGGTGTGACTGGAGTGCAGCGGCGGGCAGGGGGTGGTGGGAGACCGAGGAGATGAGGTCAGAGGGGAAGCCACGTAGCCAGACCATGAAGGACCGTTGTCCACGGGGAGGCATTTGGGTAGGATGCCACTGGAGGGCAGGAAGCATGGGCATCACACCATTCGGTTTACATTTTTTTAGCCCCAAAAGTCCTAGTTGTGGCTTCAGAGGATCTTTTGTCATACTCCTTTCAGGATACTCCCCTTTTCAATTTTGTTTTGTTTTTTCTCTAGAATGACCATTGTTCCAAGTTACATAAGGTTTAAAAAGGATTACTAGATTAACAATTCTGTTTCTTTTTTGGCTGTACCCCGTGGCACGTGGGATCTCCAGGGATCGAACCCATGCCCTCTGCAGTGGAAGCACAGATTCTTAAACACTGGACCGCCAGGGAAGTCCCCAGCAATTCTTTTTTTTTTTTTTTTCAGTACGCGGGCTTCTCACTGTTGTGGCCTCTCCCGTTGCGGAGCACAGGCTCCGGACACACAGGCTCAGCAGCCATGGCTCACGGGCCCAGCCGCTCCGCGGCATGTGGGATCTTCCCGGACCGGGGCACGAACCCGTGTCCCCTGCATCGGCAGGTGGACTCTCAACCACTGCGCCACCAGGGGAGCCCGTCCCCAGCAATTCTTAATGTGTATAGTTGATCCTTGGAAGTCCTCAGGGAGTCTGAAGATTGTCTCTCTGATATGTGTGATTGGAATTATGCCATATTACCTATAGTTAAATTTGCTGGTGTCTTCAGCAAATGTTAATTGGGAATAATTGTGATCAGAGTTACATAATGGTTGAGAGCATAGGTTCTGGAGTCAAACAGACCTGGGTTTGAATCTGGAGGCTGTCATTTACTAGCTGTGTGACCTTGGGCAAATTTCTTAACTTCTTTTTTAGTAATAGTTTGAGATACAATTCACACACCATGAAATTCACTCCCTTAAAGTGTTCCGTTCAATGGTTTTTATTATATTCACAGAGTTGTGCAGTTATTACCACCATCTAATTCCAGAGCATTTTTTTTTGCCCCAGAAAGAAACCCGGTATCTGTAGCAGTCACACCCCCTCCCCCCAAGGTTCTGGTAACCACTCATCTACTTTCTGTCGCTATGAATTTTCTTATTCTGGACATTTTATATAAATGGATTTATACAACTTGTGACCTTTTGTGATTGGCTTCTTTACGTAGTGTAATATTTTCAAGGTTCATTTATGTTGTAGCTGAATAATATGCCATTGTATGGATATATTCTTAGCTTCTTAAGCTTTAGTTTCCTTCTTAAGCTATAAGTTGTTGTAAGGACTAACTAAGGTAATGTGTGGTACTTATACATGTCTGCTAATTGGAAAGGCATGCTCCATGCTGTGGACTGAATTCCCCCTAAAATTCCTGTTTAAGCCTTAACCTGCAATGTGACTGTATTTGGAGATAGAGCCTCCAAGGATGTAATTAAGGTTAAATGAGGTCATATGGTGGAGCCTTGATCTGATAGGATTAGTGTTATTATAAGATAGACACCAGAGAGTTTGCTCCCTCTCTCTCTGCCACGTGAGGACACAGCAAGAAGGCAGCCATCTGCAAGCCAGGAAGAGAGTCCTCACCAGGAACTGAATCAGCCAGCATCTTGTTCTTGGATTTCTAGTCTCCAGAAGTATGAGAAATAGATTTCTGTTGTTTAACCACCCAGTTTATGGTATCTTTGTTCTGATTTTGGGGGGTATTTGATTTAAGATGAATATCTAGAAAATGCTGATTTAAAGAAATATATGCCCACAGTAGTTTGCTCATGAAATGTAGTTCATGCAATGCTTTTGAAAGAAGAAAACAGCCACATTGACGTAGTTTCAGCTAGATTAAATAAAGACCCTGGCTTTTGTGCTGATTAGCATGGGTAATTCATTCTTTATTCAGCCAACAAACATTTATTGAGCATCTAGTTTGTGTAAGGTACTATGCTGAGCAACCCAGGGAATTCAGAGCTGTGTAAAAGAATCCCTCCTCTCCAAGAGCCCATAGCAGAGAAAAGAGATTAAAATATATACGAATTGTAGTAAACATGATAGGAAGTGACTTGGGAAGCCTTGGTGTTGGAAGGTTTTATGGGGAAGATGAGATTTAATGTTTTTCTTAAAGGATGCTGTCTTGGTTTTGGTTCCCCTGGTAGCAGATCCTGAAGCAAGGAAATACATTTAGGGAGCTGAGGAGTGACAAGTGGAAGGGAACGGAGCTTAAAAAGGGTGATTTCCCATGTGCCCAACTGGGGCTCATTCCCACTGAGGAAACCCTGGGAGTCCATGGATTCATCCTCTAGAACATGCCAGAATATTATTGAACTGAGGGGTGAGGAAGCTGGAGTTTTGTTCACCAAGTGCCAGTCTGTTGTTGGTTGAGAGCTGTTTCTGGGGGCAATAACTTTTCAGTATGTCCCTCATGCCTCTTCTCAGGTAGAGAAAAGCCAGAAATCTTAGGTTTTCCAGTCACCTGCCTTTAGCGTGTTATGCTGAGGGCATGTGGGCAGGGCATGTTGGAGTCTGCTACAGATGCTTCGATTTGGAAAGATGTGGTAGGGAGAAAGGTGCATTTTATGTGGGGAAGTGGCAGAACCAAGGTTGGAGAGCAGGAAAGCATCGAACCCCTGGTATGAGTGAAGACTAGTGAACCCCTTCTCTCAAAGAAGCCTGAAGCACCGATCAGCAGATGGAAGGCAAGCTGCCTGCTTGGAGTCACCGGATTCAGAGGGGGAATTTCAGGCTTGTTCTGTTGACTGTTTTTCCAGCTCTGCAAATTGGGAGATTTGAACTTAAAATTTGGTTTATAAGGAGAAGCATGTGGAGGAGAGACAGGCCTCCTGCCCCATTTTCCTTTTGTGAATGAATAGGAGCAGAAGCTGTGGCTGGAGAAGAGTGAGGCAGGCCCACCTGCAGTGCAGTCCGGGGCGGACTTGTGAGTTGGCTTGACTCCTGACCTGAGGTTGGCTGGCCGTACGTGTCAGTGCTGACCCCCTGCTTCTCTCCTGTTATCTGCCTATCAGTCTCACTGCTGGAACTCCTCTCACACATCTGGGCGAGGAAAGGCACTGGCTTTTCGGAATTCAGGCTTTTGGTCTCACACTTGCTGCTGAGGCTGCCAGCTGAGGCATGTTTTCTGGGTTTGAGTCCAGAGGAGTTAGAAATGACGAGTAACCTTGCTTTCCATTTCAGAATTCTATGACTTTAAGATGCTGCTAACTCATAGGCTAAATGCTTTATTTCCTAATTTCAGGGGTGTGTAGAAGGAAGGCTATCTACTGCAATAGTCATGATGGTAATAGATCCTGTGCTAAGCCCTTTACTTATATGCTCCAATTTAAATCCTGTCACCAACCCTGCAAGGAAGATGTGATAATTTCCAGCAACCTGAGACCTGGTGACATTCAGTCACATGTTGATGTGCAGCCTGGGCAGTCTGTCTGGAGTCTTCTTCTGTGGCTGCTTTGATTGCAGCCCTGGACTATAAATTTACAAGGGAGCTGGGCATAATTCTAATGATTGCTCCTCCGTTCACATTAGGTGAGAAAAAAGAATGTAACTATTTCAGTCAATTTTTAACAGTATAAAGAAAATACAGAAGGTCCAGATAGGATTTGAAATAGTCCTGTTTTTTTAAAAAATATTATTAGGTAACATTGGTTTATAGCATTATGTAAGTTACATGTGTACATTATATTTCTACTCATGTATACACTACAGCATGCTTACCACCCAAAATTTAGTTATCATTCATCAGTACAATTGATCCCCCTTACCCGTTTCATGCCTTCCCCCTCATTCCTGCTCCTTCCTCTCTGGTAACCCCTACTCTGTTTTCTGTATCTCTGTGTTTGTTTTTGTTTGGTTTGGTTTATTTACGTAGTTAAGTTTGTTTTCAATATTCTACATATGAATGAAATCATATGGTATTTGTCTTTTTCCATCTGACTTATTTCACTTAGCATAATACCCTCAAGGTCCATCCATGTTGTCACAAACGGCAAGACTTCATCTTTCTTTAAAAAATATTTATTTATTTATTTATTTATTTATTTTGCTGCGTCGTGTCTTAGTTGCGGCATGCGGGATCTTTGTTGCGGTGCATGGGATCTTCGTTGTGGCGCTCAGGCTTCTCTCTAGTTGTGGCATGCGAGCTCTCTAGTTGTGGTGCGTGGGCTCCAGAGCACGTGGGCTTAGTTGCCCTGCAGCATGTGGGATCTTAGTTTCCCGACCAGGGATCAAACCCACGTCCCCTGCTTTGGAAGGAGGATTCTTAACCACTGGACCACCAGGCAAGTCCCAAGATTTCATCTTTTTTTATGACTAAATAGTATTTCTTTGTATGTATATATACCATATGTTCTTTATCCATTCATCTGTTGATGAGCACTTAGGTTGTTCCAATATCTTGGTTACTGTAAATAATGCTGTAGTGAACATAGGGGTGCATATATCTTTTCAAATTAGTGTTTTCTTATTCTTTGGATAAATACCCAGAAGTAGAATAGCTGGATCATATGGTAGCTCTATTCTTAATTTTTTTAGGGCTATCCATACTGTTTTCCACAATGTTTGCACCAATTTACACTCCCACCAACAGTATATGAGGGTTCCCTTTTCTCCACATCCTTACCAACACTTGTTATTTCTTGCTTTTTTGATAATAGCCATTCTAACAGGCATGAAGTGATATTTCTTTGTGGTTTTTATTTGTGTTAATTAGTGACATTGAACATCTTTTCATGTGCTTGTTGGCCATCTGTATGTCTTCTTTGGAAAAATGTCTATTTAGCTACTCATCATCATTGAGTATGATGTTAGCTGTGGGTTTGCCATATGGGCTTTATTATGCTGAGGTACACTCCCGCTATGCCCACTTTATTGAGAGTTTTTGGTGTTGAATCTTGTCATATACTTATTGGCCTGTAAATTTTTTGTGTGTTGTTCTTGTCTGGTTTTGTTATTACGGTAATGTTGACCTCATAAAATGAGTTAGTAAACATTCTTTCCTCTTCAATTTTTGAGAAGAGTTTGGGAAGGCTAGGTATTAAATCTTCTTCAAATATTTGGGAGAATTTACCTGTGAAGCCACCTGGTCCTGAACTTTCGTTTTTGTTTACTCTCTTAATCTCTTTACTAGTGATTGGTCTATTCAGATTTTCTATTTCTTCATGATTCAGTCTTGGAAGTTTATATGATTTTAAGAATTTGTCCATTTCTGCCAGGATGTCCATTGTGTTGGTGTATGTAGGTGTTTGTAATATTCTCTTATAATCCTTTGTATTTCTCTGGCATCCATTGTTATTTCTCCTTTCTCCTTTCTGATTTTATTTATCAGAGCCTTCTTTTTTTCTTAGTGAGTCTAGTTAAAGGTTCGTCCATTTTGTTTACCTTTTCAAAGATCCAGCTCTTAGTTTCAATGATATTTTCTGTTCTCTTTTTAGTCTCTTATTTTATTTAATCCACTTTGATCTTTATTATTTCCTTCCTTCTGTTGACTTTAGACTTCATTTGCCCTTCTTTGTCTAGTTCCTTTAGGTGTAAGGTTAGATTATTTTATATTTTTCTTGTTTCTGGAAAAAGGCGTATATTGCTATAAACTTCCCTCTTAGTAAAAATAATCCTGTTTGTTGAGCAGACCAGACCATCTGTTATGGCCAAATTTTGTCCCCCCACCAGACTTATATGTTGAAGACTTAACTTCCTAGTAACTCAGAATGTAACTGTATTTGGAGATAAGGCCTTTAAAGAGGTCATTAAGTTACAATGAAATCTTTATGGTGGACCCTAATCCCATATGACTGTTATCCTTTAAGACGAGGAAATTTGGATACAGACTTGTGTGTGCACAGAGGAAAGACCATGTGAGGACATAGTGAGAAGGAAGCCATCTGCAAGTCGAGGAGAGAGGCCTCAAAATGAAACCAGTGCTGCTCAGACCTTGCTCTTAGACTTCTAGCCTGCAGAACTATGAGGAAATAAATTTCTGTTGTTCTTTGTTATGGCAGCCCTAGCAAACAAATACACCAGCCTCATCCATTTATTACTTATTGCAGTGGGACAGTCAGCATTAAGCTGCTGCTTGTTAATGGGTAAGTCTGTTTGTTTCTGGTAGCCAATTTTGCTGCTATAATTTCAAAGTGTTGTTCTGAGAGATTATGGTCTCTTTCGCATTTATGTACTTCAGGGAGAGTAGAACTATTTATGCAATTTTGAAAAAGTTTCTGTGATAATAAGGAACCTTAAGAGGCACAGATCCCCAAAGTTGCTGTGAGTTTTGATTGCCACTGTGCCATGTGCAATAGGATGAAGATAAATATTGCTTTTCCTATGTCCTAGAGGCCCAGTAGTGTTCTAAGATTTCCAGTGCTGGCAGGAACGAGTTGCTGTGGGGTTTCTCTCCTTAAGTCATCCTTTCCTGTATATATATATATATATATATATATATATATATATATATATATATATATATATTTTTTTTTTTTTTTTTTTTTTGCGGTACGCGGGCCTCTCACTGTTGTGGCCTCTCCCGTTGCGGAGCACAGGCTCCAGACGCGCAGGCTCAGCGGCCATGGCGCACGGGCCCAGCCGCTCCACGGCATGTGGGATCTTCCCGGACCGGGGCACGAACCTGTGTCCCCTGCATCCGCAGGTGGACTCTCAACCACTGTGCCACCCGGTAAGCCCCTTTCCTGTATATTTTTAAGCCTTTTGATTCCACAGTACAGGGTAGTTCTTTTTGCTTTACTTTCTCTGATCAGGTGAGTACCTATCAGGTCTCCCTTGGGCATTTCTGTTTGAAGAGTTAAACCTATATTGAATGCTTTGGATAATATCATTATCATTTGCTTTTGATGACCCATCTTTAAGCTGCTAGATCAGGTCCTGAAACTCTTGAAAAGATTTAAAATAAGTATTGCCTAAATGTTAGTAGGTTCTAGTTCTATTTTTTAGGATGTGTATCTGACCTACTTTCAAAATGGGTTGAGAATGACTTCCACAATTAAACATAATAGCAGAAACATTAAAAGCAAAATCACAATTAAACCATTGGTATATTGCACTGATTTTTGATTTCCGTAGGTGGATGAGATCTAGTGTAAGTGGTGAAGGACTGTGGATGTTTGCCCTCTACCTGCAGTAAGAGACTTCATTACCCTCTCCCCTTCTTGCCTGTTGACAATAATTATTATGGGTGAATGGGATCCAGGGAAATTAAACACCAGGCTGAGGAAATCATGAGAGCTATAGGAGCTAGATTTAAATTCTCTTAAGTTCTAAGAAATGAGAAGACTGTGATTGCCCAGAAATGAGGAGCTGTGGTGATAGCCTCTCACACAGAAAAGAAAAAAAAAATAGGCATCTAAGAATTTCCAGCAGAATCAAAGGGATCTAATTGTCAGTGGGATCACATGGCATTGTTTTTTTTAATCTGGGATGTATTGAATTAAGAGACTATTACTTTAAAAAAGAAATTTATTTATTTATTTATTTTTGGTTGCGTTGGGTCTTCGTTGCTGCGTGCTTGCTTTCTCTAGTTGCGGCGAGCAGAGGCTACTCTTCATTGCGGTGCACGGGCTTCTCATTGCGGTGGCTTCTCTTGTGGAGAATGGGCTCTAGGCACGCGCGCTCAGCAGTTGTGGCTCACAGGATTAGTTGCTCCGCAGCATGTGGGATCTTCCTGGACCAGGGCTCGAACCCATGTCCCCTGCATTGGCAAGTGGATTCTTAACCACTGCATCACCAGGGAAGCCCAAGAGACTATTTCTTGACTGATGGATTAAAGGAAACCCTTTGCAGGTGTCCACCCCCATGCAGAATGTGGCCAAATTAAACTAGAACTTAGTTCATTCTTCAGACTACTTCTTGGTCTTTATGGTTACCAGCGGGGGAAGGATGGGGCGGGGGAGGGATAGACTGGGAGTTTGAGGTTGACATGTACACACTGCTATATTTAAAACAGATAACCAACAAGCATCTTCTGTATAGCACAGAGAACTCTGCTCAATATTCTGTAATAACCTAAATGGGAAAACAATTCAAGACAGTTTAATGTTCATGAAGAATTACAGCAGAAGTTAATTTTGACAAAAAAATTGAAAAGCACAGAGGATTAGCTGTTATAAGGCATCTGAGATGAGTTAATTGCATAAGCTACTGATTTTAGATCTTACTTTTCTGACAGTTAAGTGGGAAAGTCCAGGTGCTGGGGTGTATAATTTCCATTATCTGATAAATGAACTTTATTTGTCTGTCTAGAGATATAAATGTTTTCCTATCAGGGAGAAATTTATCCTTTTGGTGCTGATGTAGGAGAACATTTGGTAGCATAATGGTTAATGTCTGCAACCATGATTTTGTGAATGACCAGAAAAGTTACATAAATGGACTTCTCATGTAGTAGCCAAGCATAACATACTTTCTTTCTTTCTTTCTTTTTTTTTTAAAGAAGATGTTGGGGGTAGGATTTTATTAATTAATTAATTATTTTTTGCTGTGTTGGGTCTTCGTTTCTGTGCGAGGGCTTTCTCTAGTTGTGGCAAGCGGGGACCACTCTTCATCGCTGTGCATGGGCCTCTCACTATCGCGGCCTCTCTTGTTGCGGAGCACAGGCTCCAGACGTGCAGCCTCGGTAGTTGTGGCTCACGGACCTAGTTGCTCCGCGACATGTGGGATCTTCCCAGACCAGGGCTCGAATCCGTGTCCCCTGCATTAGCAGGCAGATTCTCAACCACTGCGCCACCAGGGAAGCCCCCACTGCTTTCTAACCTCAGTGGATTGATGGATAGATTTCTATTGATTGAAGCCTTTTATGAACCATTTCAAACACTTTTTTCCAGAAATGTTTATTGAGTACCTGCTAAGTCCCAGACAATGTTGAAGCTGCCAGAGAGAAACTCTTCCCTCATGAAGCTTACAGAACAATGGAGGAGAAAGACAATCCTACAGGCATCTCAATTACATACAGTCTGAGAAGTGCCGTGGTGGGGAAAATTGAGGATGCTTTTATCTCCTTAGGAGGAGTGGGATTGAATAGGAAGCTAAAGTTTATGGAACTAAATGCCTAAGCCCAGACCTAAAGTGTAAGAGTTGGCCAAAGGTTTGAGGGTCAGAGAGTGTGAGGGCCTGAAAGGTAGGCAAGAGAGATGAGGCAATAACTACCCTGTATCAACAGCCCATCACTTGTATACAGCCCATGAGCATTCCATATCAAACATTGACTCTGCAGGCTTGGAGAAATTGATAAAATCACACAGAAAGTTGGAGAAAAAATAGAAACTTTGTCATGGCAGAATGGTATGTCTGAGGCAGCTTTGTAAATACACACCTGAAAGTACCACCACTTGCTATTTTTTAAATTGTATCTTTTAAGCAATAGGATTTTTTTCTCCTATAGGAGCTGTGGGCAGGAAGGTTAATGAATTCTATATTCTTCTCATCACCTGCTTAAATTGTTTTTTGCTCTGAATAGACAGTAATTGCCGTTTTAGTACATCCAGCAGAATTTTGTCTCAACAAAGATGGTCCATGTTCCTCCCCATGTAACCTCCACAGAGGAAATGATAGACAAGGGAAGCATGGCTGACCTGCCGACAGGTTAGATTTCTTACAACCTGCTTCTGATATAATGGCTATTCTCTGTATAGTTTTCATAGTTAATGGAATATTATTTCATGTACTCTGTCCTGGCAGTTTATTTTATGCCATGTTCTGACTTTTAATTCATTAAATAGCCTTTTTTCCTATTCTCAAAAAAAAAAAAGAATCACACAGTAAGTGACAGAACTGGCATCAGAATTCATGGTCACCCACTGTCAAAGCCTTTGAGAGTTGAGATGTTTTTCAGTAGTAAAGTAATCCCATTGAAGTTATGTTTCAAAAGCTCTACAAAGATGAAACTTAGCTATAAATAAATAGAGACATAAATTTTATATCACTTGACTTTTTCATCTTGCTTCGCTTTCACTACTATATTTTGCATAAATTAGTCCCAAAGAGGAATTTATTAAATTTCCTTTAAGTACTGTAAAATCTATATGAAGTAAGGGTTTGACATCAGATAAAAGAGCTCATTAAGATTCTTGGTCATCATCTGCTGCCAATAAGAATTATGTTGTTTTCTAGAACCAATTTTTTGGTGATTCATAGACTAGAATCATCATGTAGGATCATTTCCCCTAATCTTTTAAAATTATTGTAAGAGTAGAATCTCCAATATTAGAACCCAAACTATGGTTTATTATGATTTTTTAATAAAAGTGTTCTAAGTGGTCAGTTCTAACTCGTCTTCTATGATGATAACCATGTGCTTTAGTATTTTGATTGTGTTTAAAGACAAAATCTATATAGGCTTTTTCATGTGACCATTTCTGCAAAAAGTTTCAAGTCTTTAATTCAATAAAAATAATTTTAAAATTAAAAAAGAATTATCTTTCTTTCTTACAGGAATATTTTTCAAACAAGAGGCTGAAAATCTCTAATACATTGTAGAATGCACATTTCATTTCTTCTTCCTTTATTTTTTTGCCCAACACTCCATACGTGTAATAAGTCAGACTAAACTATGTGACAAGAAGAATCTCACAGCATAAGGACAAGACTATGTCTCTTATAAATCGGTAGAATTTCTTAGAGACTTAATTGCATCTGAGGCTCTTCCTCATTGCCATTAGTATTTATTCATTGAATGCTGACCGACCTGGTAATTGACCCTAAGGAGATGCTTTGCTCTTTAAAGCTATTCAGACAATGGTAAAGGGTTTCTTTATGTGACTACTGGCACTTGACCGTCCTCCCCACCTCCATCCCTCTACACTGTCCTAGGTTAAGGGAAAATAAAGAAGAATAAGATGCAGTCTCCTTATGGAGCCCACAAACTAGGGTGGAATCAGGGAAAGCTACACAGAGGAGGAGATGGTTGAGCCAAATTTTGAAGGATGAGTAATTCAAAGATGAGTGATTTAATATTTTTGAATGGGTGGTGGGGCAGTAAATCTTTAGGGCACCCATTTATTTTTGCTGGCGAGTCAGTGTTTGATATGGAATGCTCACTGGATGTATACAAGTGATGGGCTGTTGATACAGGGTAGTTATTTTGCATTTTCTCCCCACCAGTATCTCTACCTGATACAGATTTAATAGTCAGAAGCAGTTTTATGGGCTGTGAAAATGAAGTATTGTTATTTTACTGAGGTTAAAAATTCATCTGTGCCCTTTTCTTTGGGGGAGGTTTAGTTAACTTTGTTCCCATGAAATCATTAATGTACTCATGATGGAATGCAAACATTCAGTGACAGCAGTGCTTTCAGAAGTAAATAATACATCTACCTTTTTTCATCCAGCTTTGAATACCTGGGTCCTTTGTGTGCTTTTGATTTGGTGAACTATAGAAAATGAGCAAACTGCAAGACACTATTAATTATTCTTTTTTCATAAAAGCAGTTTGAGGCGAGTTTTCCAGGTCTGAGGATTAAAGGCGTCAAACTGTTTCTACACCCGACACCATCAGCAAGATGCCCATATTGCGTGTTCTTTGTTTTGACTGTATAGTTCTCCTCAAGATATGCTGTTTGGAAGTACTTTTTATAATTCAAATATTGCATAACTTATTTGAAAATAATTTTTTTCTGTTTTATATGCAGGATGTTTTTCTTGCTTCCTGCAAGGCTCAGTAGATAAGGCTTGCTTAATATCTGGTGGTGTTGATCAGATACTGATGTCGATGTAGAGTATCTTATAGCATCGTCCCCATTGTCCTATAGTAAAGCTATGTAAAAAGCCAACAGAAAACCAATATTTTTGGCTCTTTCTTTGAAGGCCACTTCCCGGTAAGTAATAATTAAATTACATGGCCCCCAAAGTACAAGCCTCACAAATCCTTAGGTGTTACTCAGCATGTGTGTAGCACAGGTGTGTGGGTGGGTAGCCATGATAATGGATGATACTACTACATTCATGAAAATTGGCCTTTAAGAAGGACACAAAACCTTTTATGCTACTAAGACTTATCTCTGTCACAGCAGAGGATGATACAGGACTCTGGAATCCAAATGTTTTTCTTAGTAGAATTTCCCTAACAGCTCTGTAGCAATGCTTTTTGTAGAGCAGCTTAGGTGCCTCTCTCCTCTCCTTTGTGCAAAATCCAGAGGGTCAGTCCTATCCGTGCTTTGCTCTTGGCATCAGGGTAAGTCCAAGAACGTGAGAGTGTGCGTCTTTGAGCCAGATGTGCTTAGGTCTACTCTGATCTGCCTTCACCCGTGAGAGGAGTCCGTGGTTAGCTGGGGGATGCTTTCCTGCCGCCAGTAATCCCTCTGCCATCTTCCACTTCTGATTTAGGGCTTTGAATGTAGCAATCCCATATTTATTTTATTATTTTTTAAAAATAGAAAATGTTTTCTTACTACTTAAAGAAAGCATGATCCAAATTATCTTTTGAGGGTTGGACTTAATTGCATTATTTCCTACTCTGGTGTTTTTGAGAGTTAAAAGTCAACATATAAATGTCTTTTTTAAAGGTCTTGTTTCTTGTATTAGAAAAGGCTAAGAGCTAGGTGACCTTGCTTCCTCTTTTGATTTGGCTAAAGTGTATGAATTTTGAATCTCTACGTTGAAGTTGCAGGGATTTACAAAGGCTGCTGAATTGATTAAAAGGGTTTTCACGATGTACATGTATATCAAATCATCACATTGTATACTTGAAATATCTTACACTTTTGTCAGTTATACCTCAATGAAGGTGAAATTTTTTTCACCTTTATTTGTGATCCCTGAATGAAAACTATTACAGGTATATTTGTGTATTTGGTTCCTGTTTCCAAGAACAAGTTACAGCTTCTTTTTTTTTTTTTTTTTTTTTTTTTTTTTTTTTTTGCGGTATGCGGGCCTCTCACTGTTGTGGCCTCCCCCGTTGCGGAGCACAGGCTCCGGACGCGCAGGCTCCGGACGCGCAGGCTCAGCGGCCATGGCTCACGGGCCCAGCCGCTCCGCGGCATATGGGATCCTCCCAGACCGGGGCACGAACCCGTATCCCCCGCATCGGCAGGCGGACTCTCAACCACTTGCGCCACCAGGGAGGCCCTACAGCTTCTTTTATGAGCTTCCTTTGAATCATGAGAAATTGAGGTTAGATAAATTCTTAAAAGTCAAGCAGTCCAGCTCCCTAGCTGAGTCTCAAATCCTTTCTTATCCCCACTGAGTAGTCTTCTAGTGTATTCCAGAACATCTTCAGGCCTCAGGTAGCTGATTCTTAGACTGTGTTGATTTATCAAGTTCTTTTAAAAATATCTGTCTGAAACTTTTTACCTCCGAGTCTCAGATTTTGTATTTAAAATCCACTCATTCTTGGAGACTAGATATTAGTCTACTTCATTCAATTATCAGCACTTTCTAGAAATTGGTTCCCATTGTCCCCCCCAAATAGCCAAGACTCTGTTCATAAGGTGTTCACCTAGAATACAAAGTAAGAATGTAGATCATTTTTCACATACTTGAAAAATACTATTTTTTAAGCACGTAAGAAGTCATTTATGGTTTCTCCCTGGCAGTGTTCAGTATTATTAAACAGCAGGAACTTTTTGCAGTCTAAAAAAATGATATTTTGAAGTCTGTAAGAACTTTCTGCAAGGTGAAAGCAATTCAGGTTGAATTCTGCCAGATTTTTGCTATCTCAACATGTTTTACAGATGAGCTGAACTTAATACAGTCTATTAAGAGAGCAGTTCATAACTAACTACCCATTAACCGATATACAACCCAATGTATTAAATATAATTTAGTTTTGTTTCTAAAATTGCATTGAAATATGATAAAACGTTTTAGCATACTGGTTAGAATTGAAATGCAGTAACCTAAATATGTTTTTACTGTCTTCTTTGGAGAAAATATTAGGCTATTTCAGAAATCAAATTTGATGTCCAAAATTAATCTGTATCTGATCTGATTGTACTGGGAAGGATAATATAAAAAACACACTAACTTCCTTTGCCCTAGTTTGGAGAGTGAGGGTGGTGCATAGAAAAATAATCTAAAAACTGTCAGTGTGAAATACCATACTTTTAAATTTATTATTTGTTATGTTTATTATTCTTAATATATCTACCATTCAAATCTGATTGAAAATTCTCTTTTTTTTTTTTTTTTTTTTTGCTGTACGCGGGCCTCTCACTGCTGTGGCCTCTCCCGTTGCGGAGCACAGGCTCCGGACACACAGGCTCCGCGGCCATGGCTTGCGGGCCCAGCCGCTCCGCGGCATGTGGGATCTTCCGGGATCGGGGCACGAACCCGTGTCCCCTGCATCGGCAGGCGGACTCTCAACCACTGCGCCACCAGGGAAGCCCGAAAATTCTCTTTTTATATGCACATAGTAGGCACCTGTATGTAAGGGTGTGCTTTTTAAATTGTCTAAGTGTTTGACCATCCTCTTTATTCAAAACAGATCACCTTCTGATGAGTTTATGTTAAAAGATTTCATAAATAACTGTAGTAATTTCCTCCTGTGTTATCTGTGAACCAGCAAAAATGTTTCCTCTGGGTTAAGGGATATAAAGTTTGTTTTTTTAAAGCATGTTCTTTTTCAATAGCATGCTGTTAATTGAATCTTTACCATGTAAAACAAATATTAATGGTAAAAATCAGTATTTTCCATTGACTTTGAAGAACAGTAGAAAAGAAGTCAAGTACCTATAAACAGCATGTTTTGGTGATTATGACTGATATCTTGCTAATTTCCACATGAACCTCAGGTGCAGAGGGTTAGTGTGACACAAACACCAGACCATTAATCGTCTTTCTCATTCATGTATTGGAAATACATACGACAGTGACATAATATACTGTGTCACTGATCTGGGCAAAGCCCCAGGATTGTTTGCTGTTTTCATTTTGGTCTATCTCCAGTCCCCTTCTTACTCTCCCCACCCCTATCCAAATGAGGCAACCATTTTAAGATATCTTACATGATCTTTTATCTGTATGTGTTCTTATAAATATATATATATTTCAGTTTTGTGGGCATGTAATTTTATTTTATATAAATGGTGTTATGCTACTCAACACAGTGTTTAAAGATTTATGCCTGTGACTGTGTATATCTAGTCCATTATACCTAACTGTTGGAGAGTACCCTATGGAGTATGTCCAACACTCTTCCATTCTCCCAAAGGAGAAGTCTAGATTCCCTTCGGCTCTCTACAACCACAAGCCAGGTTGTAATGGACCTGTGGACCCACTGCCCATGGAACTGTGTAAGAATTTCTCTGGTGCATGTACCCAGGAGGAGGATGCTGGATCATACATTGTAGACAGGTTTATACATAATTTGATGAAGTACTGCAGAGTTACCCTGAAGAAAGGCTGCACTAGTCTACTCTTAAGCAAGGCACGATGCTCAGTAGAGCATCCCATTCATTTGTGGGATGGATCAAGTGATTTTTTTCCCTCCAGGCATAGTTATTTTCTGTATGTTGGGAAACTGATTGCTTGTTTTTATTGGTTAATGATTTCAGAAGTATAAGATTAAACCTTATGAGGTGAAGCAGTATCTCCTGTATAAATGAGTTCCCTTGGGATTCATGAATTTGGTCAGGCCACTGTGATCCTTCGGGAAACGGACTTTTACTCTTCCAGTGCACAGTGTTGTCTGATGTTGTCATGGTGTTAATTTGAAAAACTAGCATAATTAAAAAGGAGAAGCATATTCACTTTGTAGAATTGGATTCATATTTACTTAAAGTCAAGTGTCATACCATATGCTAAGAGAGCGCCTGTACCTGTGGCATAAGAAGAAAAGTTTATATATATGACTTCTTACAGTAGATGAGATAAAAAGGCACCTGTCTGAAAGTTGAACAAGAGGAGATAAGAGGTGAGAAAAGGAAGAGGGACGAAGGAATACATGGTCCATTAACACCTAGAACCTTGCCTGGCATGCAGTAGAGATGCAGTCAATGTTTGTGTGATGAGTGAATTAGTAGTGTGGTATGGTGGAAAGTGTGCTTTAGATTTATAGCTAAATGTTTTGATTTGCAGTCTGATTCTGCAACTTGGGGAAATCCCAGAAGTATTCTGAGCCTCAGTTTATTAAACTGAACTGAAATTGATGGGAGGACTAACCAAGTTGCTGTCTGTGAAAGAGACCAGTGTATATAATAGACACTTAACAGGTGTTCAGTTCCTTCCGTAAAGTACATACTTCTATTTCCTGACCATTAAGAATCTTTTGCAAATAGTCTGTCATAAGTTGACTTTAGTCTTGGCCTTCTTGATGGCTGGTGTAAGGGTTTCTAAACAGTCCCTTATTTTCTATTTTGCTATTCATGGAAGTACTTGACTGAAAACTATAGTAAGGGTCTATTTAAAAACCATTCAAAATGATGACCACTTCACTTACACAACTGTGTATTCTGAAACTATGTAAATTTTAACCTATTTTCCCCCATCATCTAAAACCTATGAAAGACTATTTTTAAAGGTCTTAGATTGTGAAACTTCATTTACACAAGGTTGCTAGGGAATGGATTGTTCCGCACAAAGTGGGTTTTTCAGATAACTAAAGTTTGTTCCTTGGCATGCTAAACTTTAAAAAAAGAGTTATTTTTGAAAGAATTCTTCTAAAATGGGTAACATATCTTCCTGTTTCTTTGATAGAATATATTTTAGATGTAATTTAACTTTAGAACAATATGCAAGGTTATTGTTTTGCTTGCCTGACCAGCAATATAATAGGTATTCTGTCTGGTTTCCTGCTGTAGGCTGTAGCTTTTTCTCTCAGTGAACCTGTCATTTTATCCCAGGTCTTACTAACTTATTGTTTTTCATATGTTACAGCCAGAATAAGAAATAACCAAAATTATTAGCATTTTATGTAAGAGTTAGTAACCTTGAATAAATACTTGAGGTCTCCTTTAGCCATGTGTAAGAGATACCCTGCCTTTAAAATAGTGATTTCAAAGACTCAGTAAGCCTTTTTGCTTTGTGTCCTGCATGCTGGCCACATTCCAGGTGGTTAAGAGTATCATGAATCTGAGGAAAATAAGGGGTATTATTTTATTATAACAATAACTGTAGAAACGTGTGTATCAATTTGATACATACTTTGTAGAGTCACAGAGTTTGCACCAAATTTCACCGTTTACAGATGAAGACCCTGAAGTTCAAAAATAGGCTGTTTTGCCCAAGGTGACCCTGGTATACATTGAGTCCCAGGACCCATAACTTCTGGCTCTTGTCATTCTCCTTTCCCAATATGGAGGGCATTGCCTGTAGAGCTCTTATGTATATGACTATGGATTATATACATGATATTATTCAACCGTACACTCTGTACCTAAATATTTCAAATTATTTAAATAGCACAGGTAAAGTAGAAGAAAGAATGAGTATATCAGAAATTTGATGAGGATTCTGGGACTGAGAAGGTAGGTTTTGAGATATTAAATACCAGACTTGATTCCCATAAAGTTTCCTCTCCTGACCTTGGTAGAGCCAGCTGGCTTGCAGGACAAAGAAGGGACTGCCAAGCCTCCCAGTGACTGAATTTGCACGTGGGTATATATTTGCAAACTCAGGCTTCTAACAACAATGGGTTAGATCTGGTTTTCACCTCCAGAATTATCAGCAAAGGGATAAAAATTTTAAACCAGACAGACTAAGTTAGCAGGACTTGGAATTCAGGCAAAAATGACAATAATAAATGACTTATTGATCACTTCCAGGGTGTGCTGCAGTTCAGAGTGTCATTTAATCTTCATGATAACCCAAGTGATGGGTACATTATTACCCACCCTCTATAGATGGTGAGACTGAGGCATAGAGAAGTTAGGTGTTGCACATTTTAAAAAAATTTACTATAGTTGATGTACAATGTTGTGTTAATTTCTTTTATGACTCATTTATACATATATGTATATTCTTTTTCATATTCTTTTCCATTATGATTTATCACAAGATATTGAATATAGTTTCTTGTGCTCTACAGTAGGACCTTGTTGTTAATCCATCCTATATATATAAAATAGTTTGCTTCTGCTAATCCCAAACTCCCAATCCTTCCCTCCCCCATCCCCTTCCCCCTTGGCAACCACAAGTCTGTTCTCTATATCTGTGAGTTTATTTCTGTTTTGTAGATAACTTTGTTTGTATCATATTTTAGACAGGTGTTGCATGTTAAAATCACACATCTAGTTAGTTAGTGGTAACCCTGGGATTTAATCCCCATTTTAAGCTCTAGAGCTCCATTTTCTCTCTAGAGAGGTAACCCCATTTAGCTGTAAGGAAATCTAGATTTTCACCCAGCTTTTTACTTTCCTTGAGAGAGAGAGTTTGGGTATCTTGTGGGGCAACTCAGATTTACACTGACTCCTGGGAACGTCTGGCTTCAATTTACTTGTGTGTTGACACTTTATAAAATGGATCATTGCATTAAGAAGGGTTAGATTTAACGTTTAGAGTTCTTTTACAAGACAGCATCTTTTCTTTCCCCTGAATTAACATCTGACTCTCAGGGGGGTCACCAGGTTTTTTTGAATTTCTTACTAAGACTCTAGACAAACCATGCATTCTTTTTCACCACTACAGTCTCTACAGACAGTGGTCTTTAGCTACATGGTGATTCTTTGTTATATTTGAGCAAGTTTTTCAGAGGAAAGAGCTTATAGGAATAGATTTGTTACCACATGCTGAGCCCAGAGAAGGCAGGATGGTGGGGGGATAAAGAGGGAGAGGGAGAGGGAGGATACAAACAGTAGTGATTTCAGCTGAAAAGTGAAATGTGATGGTCTTAAATGAAGCCTCTGTTCCTGAGGTTCACCGAGTGGTTGGTGTTCTTGCTACGTAGAGGAGAACCTCAGTTAGGACTCTTTCTCCAGGGCTACCTCACCTACTCACAACACAAGCTATCATACAGCTTAATATTCCTATGTTTCCACTTTCCAGCCTTTGCTCTTTCTAACTTTTCCTCAGTTACAGCTTGAATCTATTTCCAAGTAAACAAGCTACCTGCATTTGAATTTTATCTTAGTGTTGAGATCCACTCTTTTTATTTTTACAGATGTTTGCTGTTGGCAGGATAAAGCCTCCTGTTTTATCATCAACTGGAAAAAAAATTTTAACTTCTCTGTTACTGACGAAACAACTTTTTTGTCTTTAACAGATGTGTCGTTATGTTCCTTAGTTTTGTCTAAGTGGAATGAGAAAAATTTCGTTTTCCAGTCAACCATACTTGTATTTTGACACAGAAAGATAGACATTTGTCAAAATTAATGATTGTCTAAACCTAGAAGTATAAGTGAAAGAGGATAGGATGGCTGAAATCATTTTAAAAAAAGTAAAAAGGTGTTCAGGGGATCTGAAAAATATTGTGGGATTATAAATTACCTTGCAATAAAAGGAAATTCACATCTATTTAAGGACTCTTGCTTTTCAGCATTGCCATAGTTAGAAATAAAGGCAGGGCTATTTTTGTTTTTAACAAGAAGAAAGTGTATTTAAAGTTTTGACAGTTGACAGAGTCACGGCGTTCTGGATGACAAGTTGCAGTCAGATCCTTGCCTGATAGGATTTACTCTATGAAGTTTTCCCAAGGGCTTCATTCGAAAATGCACTTAATGATATTTTGTCTGAATGTCCAGTGCTGTGTATTTTAAAGTCATAGTCTCATGCTTGTGTTTGGTCTCGCTGATATAAAAAACACAAACATGCTTTTACATTTGTGGGTGTCTTTAAACTTTTCAGGAGTGCCCTTTTTTCCAGGTAGACTTTATTCCAGCCTTTATTTTTATAAGCTGGGAACAGACAGTGATTATAGAGCACAGATCTGCAAGGCAGTGATCACTGTGCAGCCTGCTTGGGTTTCCTTCATTACTAGGTCTGTTTTCCAGTGGAGGTAAAGGTAAGGAGGGAACGGGGAAGAAGAGATAAAAGGATAACTTTTTTCTTAATTGCCTAGTTCATTTTTAAATTACTTCCCCAACAGTACTTAGAAAAGGGCTCAGTAAAGCCTTCTGCTTTTTAGATGTCACTTAATTAAGGTAGATGTTAGCAGGCACTAGCAAGTTCCAGGTGCTGACGTAAGCATTTTGTATTTGGTAATAAAGATCGTGTCTTATTTCTGAGAAGTCAGTGACAACATAGACTTGTAACAAAAGCACCTTTTGTGAGTATATCACCTCACACCGGTCAGAATGGCCATCATCAAAAAATCTACAAACAATAAATGCTGGAGAGGGTGTGGAGAAAAGGGAACCCTCTTGCACTGTTGGTGGGAATGTAAATTGATACAGCCACTGTGGAGAAAAGTATGGAGGTTCCAGAGAAAAACAAATACCATATGCTAACACACATATATGGAATCCAAAAAAAGAAAAAGAAAGGGTTCTAATGAACCTAGGGGCAGGACAGGGATAAAGACACAGACGTAGAGAATGGACTTGAGGACATGGTGAGGGGGAGGGGTAAGCTGGGACAAAGTGAGAGAGTGGCATGGACATATATACTACCAAATGTAAAATAGCTAGTGGGAAGCAGCCGCATAGCACAGGGAGATCAGCTCAGTGCTTTGTGACCACCTAGAGGGATGGGATAGGGAGGGTAGGAGGGAGATGAAAGGGGGAGGGGATATGGGGATATATGTATACATATAGCTCATTCACTTTGTTATACCGCAAAACCTAACACAACATTGTAAAGCAATTATACTCCAATAAAGATGTTAAAAAAAGAAAATTAGCTAGACAAGTGTAACTCTCCCTCTAAGGAGCAAAGTTCACTATAGCCTGGGCCTCTTTTTTTTTTTTTTTTTTTTTTGTGGTACGCGGGCCTCTCACTGTTGTGGCCTCTCCCGTTGCGGAGCGCAGGCTCTGGACGCGCAGGCTCAGCGGCCATGGCTCACGGGACCAGCCGTTCTGCAGCATGTGGGATCTTCCCGGACCGGGGCACGAACCCGTGTCCCCTGCATCGGCAGGCAGACTCTCAACCACTGCACCACCAGGGAAGCCCTAGCCTGAGCCTCTTGTACTTCCTCCTTTGCTTCAATAAACATGCATTGGTTATCTACAAAAAAACAAAACAAAACTCAACACCTTAGTAGTTCTGCAGATAATTTTCTGACCTTTTCTCTCTGAGACTGCTGGCAAAGCTGTCTGAATTGATTTCCATCCTGAAGCAGGAGTTCATTAAAATGGCAGCTTGCCATGATGAAGTAATGGCTATCCCAAGTAATGGATCTCCCCTGTTACCTCTGAATCCTCCACACTGAAGCTAGAGGTGTGCTGTTACCCAACTACCGTATGAGAAGCAGGTAATGGTGAATGTTTCAGTTAGTTTCCACTTCACTGTCAGAAATCTCTGTACTTCTGAGAAATAGAAGAGTAGCTGTTATATCAAAAGCAGTTTTCTGATGAAAATATTTTGTTGTTTTCATCAAATGATACTGCTCATTATAAAATTTAAAGTCAGTACAACATAAGTGCAAAGGAAAAGTTAAAAATTACCATTCAGAAGTAACCATTACTATTATTTGTACACTCTATTTCCTGAACTCTCTATGCATACAGATAGAAGGTGTGATAGATAGTTTGCAAAAATGGGGTTATATTATAATAATATTTTAAATATAAATGATTACACTTAACAAAATGCAAATATAATGAATACTAAATTTAACAAAAGAAAAGAAAACAAGTGAAATTAAAGAGATGTATGAAGGTCAGATGAATATTTCTTCATAACAAGAAATGTTACTTGCTAAAAATGTCCTACCAAAGTTGTGAAGAACATTGTTTGGAATCGTCAAAAAAAAAAAAAGAAAGAAAAGAAAAGACTTATTTCAACTAGATTGTATATTTGAATGAAGATAAAATGAACACATTTATACTTTTTCCACTTTCCTTCCTCACCTGTTAGTTATAATACTTTTTATATCGTCAAGGTGTATAACATTTGCATTTTGCTCAGTAACCACAATTTCCATAATAAGCTTTCATTCTTTACTTAAGGGATTCAGCACCCACTGTGAGTCCTTTTACCATGGTTTCTCCATTCTTCCTAAATTATTTGTATTTTGCTTGACTGGAATTAACTGAAGAGTATAAGTGCAAGATAGATTTCATGAGTTCTTGAATGCTTAAAAATATTTATTAATCTTATACTTGAAGAATAACTGGGCTGGATATGAAATTTTTGCTCTGACCTATTCAAATTCTGGGAAGAGGTATGTTGGCTCAGATTTCCCAGTATTTAGCTTCATAGTTTTTAGTAGCTTGAAATTAGCACCATTTCTCTTTATAGGGAAATGCAGTAGTTTTTTGTTCCTCTAATTTTTATTCTTCTGTTGTAATTTATGAGGAGTTTGTAATCCTTGTAAGGAATATGAACATGGAAAAAAAATCAATGATAGTCTAAGATGGAAAGTGGGAGGGAAGGGAACATTTTCAGTCTTTGGAAGTATTTTGACCATCATGTATTTCTCTTAGGTATTTATAGTGAATTTGTAGAATGGATTTATAGTGAATTTGTAGAATTTGCAGAATGGATGACTTAGTAACAATGAGGGTCTATTAACTAGGAACTTTCACTGAGTTATCCAACACTAGGTGGAGATGACTGGAGTTTGGGGTTTGTTTCAGTGACACCTGTGGTAGAATTTAGGCAAATTTAGAAAATGATGCAATGCCTAGAATCCAGATAAAAGAGCTAAAGAGAACTGATATCCACATGCTTGTTATCTGAGCTTATGGGATAAAAAATGAGAATTATCTTTCGATTTTTTGTACAAGCTGTTTAATATCCTCTTAAAGGATAAGCAAACTAAAACTCTTTTCTAGTTGAGAATTATAGGAATGATTGCGCCTGAGGCATGGAAAAAAGGGAGAAAGCCTCATTATGTTATTACTTCACTCATCCTTTCTGATTTGGGGTTGAAGTTTAGTGTGGGTATTTAAGTTATTAGTCATCTCAAAACTGTTCTCTGGTTTTAGATATTCTTAGTCATCCAAAAAGGCTGTTAAGTGACATTACATAGCCCTAGGATTTAAAAAATTGTGTATAAAAATAGAGATACTGAGTTGACCCTCAGAGCATGCATGTGAAAACACTCCTCGAATAACCTTTTTTAGAATTATTCAATGTTTTAAATGTCTAACACTGTAATACATTGTCTTTGATGAAAAATAGGAACTCTGGAGAAGATTTTATCTTGTTGAGCATAAAACGTCTAGAAGTGGCTTGTATTGTGTAACATGAGTAGGCCTTCGTATAGCTGTGACACAGGTCTTGCTTGTTCTCGGACCCACTGTTGGTGTTGTCATCCATAAATTCCACCTTCCTGTGTACCGACAAGTCTTTTAAACAATAGGAGAATGTGGGAGTGAGAAAGGGAAGATACTTGTTGGCATTACGAATTCATAAATGTGATTGTAAATGATTATCAGAACAACTGAGATTGATGTTTTCCAGCGATGTTAGTCTTGGTGATTGAAAATGAGGATTTTTTTAAAGTTAAATTTAAGTTTGAGTATTTCAGTGAAGGGTATAGGATGGTATCTTTTGCCACTTTATTTGGAAAGCAGTCATTTGCCATGGCAGTGCCCTCTGTGAGGTTTACTTAACCTTATACCACACACACTCTTTACTTTTTAAGTGTAGTTCCGCAGAAAATGAGAGCATGGAAGGATTTTCTTTGCCCCACCCTCTCATTTTCTGTTCCTTTAGCTCTTTAGTCTGAGAGTTAAATATTTTGATACTAAGTCATATATAGTTCAAATTCTGTCTGGTCTATTACATTTTGTTACATTTCTGAACTTTTCTTTTCCATACTTTGGTATCCTCCAGGAACTTCTTTTCCCTTTCTAAGTTTTATTCTTTTAATAGAAATGGACTCCCACATGAGCACTGGCTCTAAAAGTGGCCTAATAAGCCTGCTATTTTTAGAGAAGAAGAAAGTTGCCTTTTGTTCTCTCTGTGCTTTTCACCTCCCACTTGTTCTTTAAAGTCTTTTTCCCCTCTGGTCTTAGTAGTGATAACTTTCTAATTCCAGGTGCCTTTTCCTTGGTCCATTTCTGGCTCAAGTTGTCTCGTACTCAAATTTTTCAGTGTCAGAATTGGACTAGGCTCTTCTGTTTTTATTACTTACAGATACTTTGGATTCCTTTTTCTTTATTTTACTAAAATTATAAAATGTACACATAAAGGAGTGGAAATATATTTTTACAGTTTAAAGAAGAATAATAAAATGGATATTCATATAATGCCCACCATCCAGGTTGAAATAGAACATGGCTAGTATCTTAGAAGCTTTCTGTGTGTCCCTTCACCAAAACATTTCCTCCATCCCATCCCCCACCCAGGAAACTACTCATCCTAAAGCCTGTGTAAGAGATTTGGGGTTTTTTTTACACACACAAAAAGCAAAATAGTAATAATGAATAATCACAGTAGAGTTTTCAGAAGAAAATAAAGAAAATGTGGATGCATGTTTATTTCTTGCATTCTGTAAAAGGAAAATTAGTTTAAGATTATAAGGAGAGGGGGCTTCCCTGGTGGTGCAGTGGTTGAGAGTCCGCCTGCTGATGCAGGGGACACAGGTTCGTGCCCCGGTCCGGGAAGATCCCACATGCCGCGGAGCGGCTGGGCCCGTGAGCCATGGCTGCTGAGCCTGCGCATCCGGAGCCTGTGCTCCGCAATGGGAGAGGCCACAACAGTGAGAGGCCCGCGTACCGCATAAAAAAAAAAAAAAAAAAAGATTATAAGGAGAATTAACATTCTTGAAAGGGTTCAGCTATTCATGCTGTCTTATTGAAATTAGAATTAGAGTAACATGAAAGGTTCAAACATATGTCATGAAAATATTCAGTGGACTGTTATGCAACATACCCTTGTCTGATGTTATAAAGAAGAATTAGAAATTTCCTATCTTGGCCTATCATATTGAGAGTACACAACTTCTCCTTATCTTGTTGACTCTTGGTCCTTGAGGATATATATACTTGTGGCATTTCCATGTCTTATTGTTTGTTATGGATAGCCTATTAAGAAATTACACACACACACACACCCCTTTCATAAAGCTCTAGATAGGTGTTGAAATAGTAAAACACACTGCTCTTAGCGTAATCTTAACTATCACATCTGCTCTCATCCTTAATTCTTCTTTCAGCCATATATTTCCACTCTTCATGGGCTGACTACCTGGGATTGGCTTTTGACTTCATGAATACTTAGCTATAAAAGATAGAGACATGGACTTCCCTGGTGGCGCAGTGGTTAAGAATCTGCCTGCCAATGCAGGTGGCGCAGGTTTGAGCCCTGGTCCGGGAAGATCCCACATGCTGCGGAGCAACTAAGCCCGTGTGCCACAATTACTGAGTCCGCGCTCTAGAGCCCGTGAGCCACAACTACTGAGCCCGTGTGCCACAACTACTGTAGCCTGCACTCCACAACAAGAGAAGCCCCTGCAATAAGCCCGCACACCGCAATGAAGAGTAGCCCCTGCTCACTGAGACTAGGGAAAGGCGGTGCACAGCAGCAAAGACCCAATGCAGCCAAATAAATAAATAAAAAATAAATACATTAATTTAAAAAAAAGAGAGAGAGACAGAAAGTAGCCTGAGTCTCAGTTTTCTTGTTGCTTCTGCCACGGACTGTCTCTGGCCTCACCTTGCCTACCTGGGGGGCTGAGCTCTGCTTGTAGGACCCTCGAGTTCCTGAGGATTCCTCCGACTAAAGTGTGACGTGCCATCTTGTCTTTTGTTTCTTCTGAGCTTCCTGAACTCATCAGCCACAGAACTTGATTAGATGCTTCCTCTGTGTAGGTGGCAATACCAAGAGCTATGGATACAGCGTGGTACCTGCCATTTCTGTGGGATGGTAGTTTGGAGAATCTCATTTGCTTATCTGTTGTTTACATGCTGGTGTGATCTCTAGACTCTATATGCATTTCAACTCCTGAATATGCTCTTGGCCCAGAGTTTTAACTCTACCAGACTTTTAGCTTCTGGATTTTTCTCTGAAGGTAGTCCACTCCATTTTCTATCCCTGTCATGAATTACCAACCTTGGTATGGCTTTCTTGGACGTGAATCAGTTCACTTAGGATCTTTCTTCTTCCCCATCATCATCCCCAACCCTAAGTACTCATGATCCTTGAATATACTATTGATACTCAGTGAATTTGCCACTATGGATCACATAGTTAATTTTTAGAATTTCCACCAGGGTTCTAAAAATGTCTGGTTTTAGGATTAAACTAAAAATAGTTCCTCTGAAAGAACCTAAATAGAATAGTTTCTCCTTTTTTCTGTGTCAGTCTCTCTGAGATTTGGCTGCTTCTAGAATCTTATAAAGGCTTTGCTTTTCCTCCAAACATTGAGAGGCACTTTAATGGTGACTGTGCGTAAGATTATCTACTTGGAATTAAAATTTTAAGACAATTTAATGAAAGTTATCTGGCTGGAGGAAAGGCCCATTTACAGAAATTGTCTTAAAACTCTGATTTATAGATTTGTTGTTCTGCTTTTTTCTACCACCACTGACTTGATTTTATTACTGGTACATTATATTTCTTAAAATAGAAGGAAGGTGTCTGTCTATATATTATTTAAAATGAATTTTAAGAGAGAATCAAGTGCAAATAATTAATGATCTGAGTAACTTTTGAAAGATTAAAAATTCAGTTTTAGTGTTATGCAAAATGTCCAGATGATATAATAAAACTGGAATAGATTAAATTACACAGCTGTAGTCACTGCTGTATACATGTCTTTCAAAATGACATCAGGTGTCATCAGATTTGCTTATCATAAGCAACTTACACAGGATAAGTTCTTATTTTTCCCTGTTTTCTTTGGTTTGCAATATCTTTATGATAAAGCATGATAGTTGATTTTAAGTTTTTGACTTATTTTTAGTTTCAATCAAGTAACAGTACTCTAATTGTGTTATCTGATTTTCAACACACCCCTTAAATAGGTTGGTGTTAATACAATGTAGCTTTAGCAGATCTTGATCATGGCTCAGTTTAATTTCTATGTAAAAGTTTTTTGTTCTTTATTAATCTAATCTGTAGGAAGAGTTTATCACTTTCCTTCTTGGAAATTGGTGTGTTCTTTTTTGATTGAGGTACGTAGAAATATGTAGAATTAGAAAAAAAAGAATTATAAAGCAGCTCTTTGCAGTATATATGGAACATGAATGCAACCATTCTTTTAGCACCATTCTGGAAAAGTTGGCCTGAAGTCATCCCAATATGCAGACAGTTGATTATTTGATAAAGCACGTACCAAATATTATAGATGAGATGTGTGTGTTAACAATCCCAAATCCCAGCTTAGCACAGCTATACTTTTAGGGTAGGAGATGATGGCAGTCATGCATTCACTATTTTAGACCTGGAAGTTTCCTTAGAGATCCTATAATCCAACAATCTTGGTTTTTGTAAGGGAGAAAACTTGTTCCATAATGTTAGGGACTTCTCGAAGGACTCAGAGACAATAAGAGTCAGGTTAGGAGTTGGATCTCCTGATTTCTGTTACCTTTTCATTCATTAATTATTCATTCATTAATTCAACCAACAAATGGCTCCTGGGTGCCTGTTTAGTTCAGGCATCTTCCTTGACTGAGGGTATAACAGTGAGCAGAGTGAAAAAGGCCTAGTTAACACTCGAATGAGCTATACTGAATTGGAAAGTCCATGCTAGTTGGAAGAAATCCCCTTTCCAAAGAAGCTACAAATTAATGGTAGTTTTTCCAATAAATTCTATAATTTTCAGAGGTCTGTTATCATTATTTTGAAATGGTACATAATTTGGAAGAATGAAAAAATCTCTTTGGTTAGAGAAATTAGGGAAATCGTGACTTTTTTTTTTAAATGATTAAAGGCCCAGTGAATAATTTCTCGATGCCATGAAATGTGCTCAGAAGTTTGAAGATCATTTTTCTAAAGTGCTAATTTAAAAAATAGGTGTCACTTTGTATAAGAGTAATTTTGTAGTGTCTTGAAGAAACCGCAAAGAAGTTCTCCTTTTCCTTCCTCCTCTTCTTCTTGCTATGTGGTGGTCTTAGCTGCTGTACTGGTTTGATATTACTGCAGAACTGTGTTTCTAATTGCTACATTCTGATAATTTCATAAACATATCTAGTATTTAGAAGGACCACAGTTATCATCTCTAAAGGCCCCTGTGTTCTATGTATGAAGGATCCCATGATTGCACAGAATGTTGTTTTCTGATCAGTACCGAGAAATGACAACGTCAAATGCCTTTTCCTTTATAGGGCCGTGCAGGTTCTGTGGAGGCCTTGGGTCTCAGGTCAGCCAGCAGATACCGTACATGCTCAGACTGTGTCAACACAAGAGAAAGAAATGGTTAGGCTCCTCCTTGGTAGGGTAAAAAGAGAGGAGGAGATCACACAAAAGACAACTGTAATTGTTCTACAAAAATCTTACTCTTTACTAAAACAGCATAAAATCGCTGTTCACGCTAGTATTTGCATAACTAAATTTTAGGACAAATATCTATAATTCACAGTAAAAACATTTAAAGAAATTTTGCCATTTGCAGCAACATGGACAGACGTGGAGGGCATTATGCTAACAAAGTAAGTAAGACAAAGACAAATACTGCATGGTATCACTTATATGTGGAAGCTAAAAAATACAACAAACTAGTGAATACAGGACAAAAGAGGCAGGCTCACAGATACAGAGAACAAACTAGTGGTTACCAGTGGGAAGGTGGGTCAACATAGGGGCGGGGGAGTGGGAGGCACACATTATTGGGTGTAAGATAGTCTCAAGGATGTGTTGTACAACATGGGGAATATAGCCCATATTTTTAACAACTGTAAGTGGAAAGTAACCTTTAAACATTGTATAGAAATTTAAAAATTAAAAAATAAAACTAACTGCATTAATACAAATAAAAAAAGAAATGGAAATTTTAAATAAAAATGAAGTAATCTTTACTTTTTGTTAAAAATCATTTCTTTATCTAACCTTCATCTATTTTTTTTTTTTTTTTTGCTTCTCATCCAGTCTTCAGCCATTAATTGAATGAGTGAAGGAAAGTTGAATCTACAGGTTTTCACATGTGGAAAGGCCTTTTCTTAGTGTCTTTGCTGGTTTCATGCCGTTCTCTCCTGCTGCTAACATTAATTACTTTGCAGATGGCTCTAATTGACCCAGTAAAAGAGCCAGTATCTGTGTTCAGTCCTTCTCAGGCCCTAAAGACTTTGCAGCTTCTGAAGACACAAATGCAGTGCTTACTCTCAGCTCTTCCAAGTGTGAGTTCCTGGTCCTAGAGTGCCCTTTCCTTCAGAAGTTCCAACTCCTCTGCTTAAATCTGTATACTGCCTGGTCCCAATCCTGCCTTTTAAACACCATCCACCCGTGACTTATGCCCCGGCCACTGGACTTCTGTCCGTACCCTGAATATCCTCCCTGACTGCACACCCTGGTTTCTGTCTATGTGACCTGCTCTTTCCTGCCCGTATTTCCCTGTCTATACTCTGTCCTGACCCTGCCCTGGCCCTGCTTTCCTGATCAGCTTAGTTGAAATTAATTTTCCCTTTGGGGCAGCTTGATGGTTTACTATATATGATATTAGAGTACATGCTGTTCCGTCTTATTTTAGCTGGGAGATTATAGTCACCTCGAGGGTGGGGATTGCATTTTGTTTCTTTTTCTGACCTCACCCCAACCTCCATGTGAGGGGACGGAGGCAGCCGGGCCTGACCACTGCTCCCAGCAAGGTTAGTGGTGGTTGTCAATGCCTGTGACTCTTTTCTTTTCCTGGGCCTGAAATTAGTCATTAATTAATTAGTTAATTAATTCATCCCCTTCCTAAAGAGCTATGTTTCTCTTCCTTCAAAAAAATATAGCTTGTATTGCGGTTTCGCATTTTAAAAGGCAAAAGTATGTTCATTATAAAAACTTTAGGAATTATGGGTAAACGAAAGAAAATAAAAACCTTTGAAAGTTCTACAGGAAGCAATAGCCTACTGTTATATTTGTGTGTATATCTTTGCAGATTTTTTTTCTATATGTGAATATACACGTATAAACATACTTTTAAAAAGTTACCAGACAACATCATAACATTCTCTCATTAGCGTTTTTCAGTGAATGACGTGAACAGCTTTCCCATGTTTCCAAGCATCTGTAATGTAAAAGCACATTTAAACCTACTTGCATCTACATCACCTGCAGAGAATAGCTGTGTGTGTGTGTGTGTGTGTGTGTGTGTGTTTATTTGCTCTTGTCTAGCTATTTCCTCAGGAAAGCTTTATAAGTAGCTCTTATAAGATTATAAAAACTTACGGATTTAAGGTGAACATGCTTTCAGGGCTTGATGGCTATTGGTAAATTGTCCCATAGAAAGACATATTAATTCATTTTCCCCACAGTAATGTGTGAAGTGCCAATATTTCTACACTCTTGCCAGATCTAGCTACTATTACTCATTTTTTATTCTCTGAACAGATGGGGGAAAATGGTCTCGTATGGCTATTTTAATTTACAGGTGTTTTATTACTAATACAATTGTAGATTTGTATATGATTGATCACCGTTAGTATTTCTGTTTTCTTTTTTCTGTGAATTGCATTTTGTACATAATATTTTGTGAATCATCTGTCCATGTCCTTTGCCTACGTTCTGTTGGGTTGTTGGTTTTTATTGGTTTTTTGCTCTTTATGTCAAAAAATAGCAACCCTTCGTTTTTCATATACTTGTTTTTTCTCAGTTTGCCTTGCAATTGTTTATGGTAGTTTTAAATTTAACTTATGGAAATTAAAAAAAAATGATATAGTCTTATCGGTTATTAAAAATTATTTCTGAGTTTAAGATCATGCATAAAATGGTCTCTGCTCCCTAACGTTCAACTATATTTTTATAGTAAGTTTATTTTAAAACATACATTCCTTTAAAGCATATATTATTATTTGGTGTAAGATCTGATGTAGGGATCTAACTTTCCCAAAATGTTTAGTCACTTGTCCCAAACCTATTTATTCTCTTCTTTACCACTTTAAAATGTCATTATTTTCATATATTACATTTTTCATATGACCTTGAATCTCTGGACTTTCTGTTCTGTCCTTTGGGCTGTCCATCTAATCAGGCCAGTGCTCTGTATTTCATTTACTGTAGTAGTAATATGAGGTCCTATTGTTACTCCTCTTTTGAAAAACATGTTTGGGTTGTCATAAACGTTTATTCTTTAAGATGAACTTTAGAATAATTTCATCAAATTAAACAAACTTTCTGAGATTTTGTTGGGAATTACATTAATGTTACAGAGTACATGTACATCTATACATATATGTGTAAATATCCACATGCATAATACATACGTATATAACATCTGTTGCCACTGTTGTCATTGTTAGTAGAAAATTTTCCCCTGGATTATTTCTAGGTTATTTTTGCTTGTGCACATAGAAATGTATTTTGCTTTTGCATATATATCTTATAACTGGCTATCTTACTTAATTCTTATTATTTCTGGTAGTTTTCCCATTCATTTCCTTTTTACACTTTTGACTATTTCATGTATACCTGGGAAGGATGGACACTGTATAAACAAATGTACACTTTTTCTCTATAGACTGAAAAATGAAAGAAGTAGGGGGCTCTTGTCCTGGGAGGTGGCAAAAACTAGACTTGGAGGAGAGTTTTTTTCTTCGAGACAAAGTTACAAGAAGGCAAGGCTGATAATAGATCCATATCTATTTCTCTATGATTTTACTGCGTGTAAAGCCTGGTTTGATAATAGTATAAATAAATATTGGGCAGATCAGAAAAGAACCTATATTAGCAATATTCAACAAACTATAATATTCATTATTAGCTTTGAAAATGGTGCACCAAAGCATTTCAGTTATGTATAACTGTGTTCAAGAGGTATGCTATCTTTATTTGGATTCAGTTTTCCCTGTGTTTAAAATTGTTTTTGTTTCATGACATATGGGGGTAAAATTACCCATTTGTGTGAAAGTAACTACAATTCTATCATAGAGGAATCTCAAAATTACTGGTATACTTATAGAGATGCTGGCAGCCATGCTAGGAATGTGTTAAGCCACTTCAAGTGGTATGGCTTAAAAGCTGGGGAGGAGAAATTAGACATCTTTTATTTTTGTGTAATTGAAAATGTCTCTATTGATGCTACTTCCTCAGAGGGGAACTCATAATTGGCTCCTCTTATCGGCTGATCACGTGGGGGTCCTCAGCTTTTACATCACCTCAAGTTCATCCCTTATTTCTCCCCTAATTCCTCTTCTCTCTACTGCCCTATCTATTAACTTGCAGCCCTGCCTGTGTTTCCTATTAATATATTTGAGTGTTCTTCACTGTATTGTGGCGCATGGGCCATCACTTATGAGCGCCTACACATTAAAGTACTGCAACCTCTTATGTGATTTAGGAACTCATTAAATTCCTGTCGTGACCCTCAAAGAAGCTTACATCTCTACGAGCTGCCTGTGCCAGGAGTAGTCTCCACCTCCAGCTCTGTTCCTATGAAATATGCCCACATTCCCCAGCCCTTGCCTACCATGCCATCTTTGTTTGACTTAACACTAAGCCTCAATTCAACCTATAATTACTTTCACCCACTTAACGTACCATTTCTACTCTCTTAAATCTCAACCTCTCCATGTCTACAATCTTTGAACACAGCTTTAAAACTCTTATTGTATTGTCTACACTCAAAGGAGTGTATATTTCCTAGCTGAAATAACTTTTGGCATACAAATTATTTTAGGTGGGATGAGTCTAACTTTTTCTTAAGACTTGAGAGAAGTGGTGGTTGAAGAATCATCTTTTTAAGTCTGTTGTGTTCAAAAGGGAAAGCAGTGTAAGGACAGTAGGATAATAGTAAAGTTACAAGCTTCTGCTTGTATGAATGTACTGGTTTAAATTCTGTGTCTCTCCTCATTACAACTTAGAGTAATTATTTAATGAATTAAAATAGTTATGTGTATAAAAGGATAAATGTGAAGCTTCTAGTGGGAAGAGGGGGCAGGTGTGGTGCTTCATTGTCCAACGCTGTCATCGTTGCTGCCCCATGAAGTTGAGAATCTCCATAGTGCTCAACAATTTTTGTCACTAAATGAATGAATGTGTTACCAAGCCAGATCGTTGGACTCTTTAATCAACAGAAATTGGTAAGAGGGCAGATGATCACATCTTGTGGTCCAATGTTTGCCGTTCCTAGTAGTCTTCCTTAGAGCTCAAGGCCCTCTTCTCTATATCATCTCATTCTGAACAATTTAATTTGCTTCATTAACCCACTCACAACCTGCCATGACTGGGATTGTCCAAAAGAAGGCATATAGTTCTTTCTTTAAAGTAAGGGATTCAAGTTATCTTCCAAAAAACTAGAAGTCATTCACTCTTCTTGGTTAATGACTTTTCCAGGCACTAGGGATTCTTGGTAAGTTACTTTTCCAATTACTCAGATCCTTGGCTTTTCCATAACGAGCCTTCTTGGAGGAATGTAAGATATAAACCTTTGGAGTTTTGACCACCTGGCTATTCATGTACCTTCTTTCATTACACACATAAATCTCAAACTCAAGGACTCCAACAAATATTTATATAGGCAAAACTTCTCTCTTTGTGTGATTTTCTAATGCCTAGATCTTATAGAAGTTCTCTTTGTATATTTGCTGATGATTCTGAAATTCTTTCAACATAAATTTCTAAAACTTTTTTTGTGATAGATGCTGGAATTAGAAACATTTAGACCATGTTTCAATAGTAAAGATGAAATCTGAGAATTAACACTGTAATATTTTGTCTCTTACCCACATTATGGTCTAATGCAATTTGAGTGGCTTTCCTAGGAAGCTCTTCTCCAGTCAAGATGTAGGAACCTAGGCTGCATTCACCTTGTAGCTATGCCATCTAGGGCATGTGGCTTCCAGGGCATGTGACTGCCAGGGTTCCAGGGAAGAGAGAGCTTGGATAATGAAGCATGGATTTTAATGGTCAAACTGGAAGAATAGACATTACTTCCCCCCATATCTCATGAGCCAAAATTCAATCTCTTGACCCCAACCTAGCTGCTCTGAAAGCTGTGAAATATAGTCTTACTGTTCTAGGAAGGGGAAGATGACATGGGATTTGGTGGATACTCAGCATTATTTCCGCCACAGTCCCCTTCATTGATCTGACTCTTGGCTCATTTGCCATGTTTTAATAGTCTTGCCATTCTCCTGCTCTTGGAGTTCAGCATCATTAAGGTGCTCATACTTGTTCTTCATATGCTGAGTAAAATCACATTGTCTAGTTCAAGTTCTTTTCACTACCTTTGTGATGCAGATTCACCATGAAGGCGGTGAGCAAGAGGGTTCCATAACAATAATCAAAAGAGAATTTTCTTTTTTTTTTTTTTTTTTTTCTATCTATAAAGCCCATCTTCTTTTATTTATTTATTTATTTATTTATTTATTTATTTATTTATTTTTATTTTTTTTTTAATTTTACAAATTTAATCAGTTATACATATACATATGTTCCCATATCCCCTCCCTTTTGCGTCTCCCTCCCACCCTCCCTATCCCACCCCTCCAGGCGGTCAGAAAGAACCGAGCTGATCTCCCTGTGCTATGCGGCTGCTACCCACTAGCTATCTACCTTACGTTTGGTAGTGTATATATGTCCATGCCGCTCTTTCACTTTGTCACAGCTTACCCTTCCCCCTCCCCATATCCTCAAGTCCATGCTCTAGTAGGTCTGTGTCTTTATTCCTGTCTTACCCCTATGTTCTTGATGACATTTTTTTCTTAAATTCCATATATATGTGTCAGCATACAGTATTTGTCTTTCTCTTTCTGACTTACTTCACTCTGTATGACAGACTCTAGGTCCATCCACCTCATTACAAATAGCTCAATTTCATTTCTTTTTATGGCTGAGTAATATTCCATTGTATATATGTGCCACATCTTCTTTATCCATTCATCCGATGATGGACACTTAGGTTGTTTCCATCTCCGGGCTATTGTAAATAGGGCTGCTATGAACATTTTGGTACATGTCTCTTTTTGAATTATGGTTTTCTCAGGGTATATGCCCAGTAGTGGGATTGCTGGGTCATATGGTAGTTCTATTTGTAGTTTTTTAAGGAACCTCCATACCGTTCTCCATAGTGGCTGTACCAATTCACATTCCCACCAGCAGTGCAAGAGTGTTCCCTTTTTTCCACACCCTCTCCAGCATTTATTGTCTCTAGATTTTTTGATGATGGCCATTCTGACTGGTGTGAGATGATATCTCATTGTAGTTTTGATTTGCATTTCTCTAATGAGTAAAGATGTTGAGCATCCTTTCATGTGTTTGTTGGCTGTCTGTATATCTTCTGTGGAGAAATGTCTATTTAGGTCTTCTGCCCATTTTTGGATTGGGTTGTTTGTTTTTTTGCTATTGAGCTGCATGAGCTGCTTATAAATTTTGGAGATTAATCCTTTGTCAGTTGCTTCATTTGCAAATATTTTCTCCCATTCTGAGGGTTGTCTTTTGGTCTTGTTTATGGTTTCCTTTGCTGTGCAAAAGCTTTGAAGTTTCATTAGGTCCCATGTGTTTATTTTTGTCTTTATTTCCATTTCTCTAGGAGGTGGGTCAAAAAGGATCTTGCTGTGATTTATGTCATAGAGTGTTCTGCCTATGTTTTCCTCTAGGAGTTTGATAGTGTCTGGCCTTACATTTAGGTCTTTAATCCATTTTGAGCTAATTTTTGTGTATGGTATTAGGGAGTGATCTAATCTCATACTTTTACATGTCCCTGTCCAGTTTTCCCAGCACCACTTATTGAAGAGACTGTCCTTTCTCCACTGTACATTCCTGCCTCCTTTATCAAAGATAAGGTGACCATATGTCCGTGGGTTTATCTCTGGGCTTTCTATCCTGTTCCATTGATCTATATTTCTGTTTTTGTGCCAGTACCATACTGTCTTGATTACTGTAGCTTTGTAGTATAGTCTGAAGTCAGGGAGCCTGATTCCTCCAGCTCCGTTTTTCGTTCTCAAGATTGCTTTGGCTATTCGGGGTCTTTTGTGTTTCCATACAAATTGTGAAATTTTTTGTTCTAGTTCTGTGAAAAATGCCATTGGTAGTTTGATAGGTATTGCATTGAATCTGTAGATTGCTTTGGGTAGTAGAGTCATTTTCACAATGTTGATTCTTCCAATCCAAGAACATGGTACATCTCTCCATCTATTTGTATCATCTTTAATTTCTTTCATCAGTGTCTTATAATTTTCTGCATACAGGTCTTTTGTCTCCTTAGGTAGGTTTATTCCTAGATATTTTATTCTTTTTGTTGCAATGGTAAATGGGAGTGTTTCCTTGATTTCACTTTCAGATTTTTCATCATTAGTATATAGGAATGCCAGAGATTTCTGTGCATTAATTTTGTATCCTGCAACTTTACCAAATTCATTGATTAGCTCTAGTAGTTTTCTGGTAGCATCTTTAGGATTCTCTATGTATAGTATCATGTCATCTGCAAACAGTGACAGCTTTACTTCTTCTTTTCCCATTTGGATTCCTTTTATTTCCTTTTCTTCTCTGATTGCTGTGGCTAAAACTTCCAAAACTATGTTGAATAAGAGTGGTGAGAGTGGGCAACCTTGTCTTGTTCCTGATCTTAGTGGAAATGGTTTCAGTTTTTCACCATTGAGGACGATGCTGGCTGTGGGTTTGTCATATATGGCCTTTATTATGTTGAGGAAAGTTCCCTCTATGCCTACTTTCTGCAGGGTTTTTATCATAAATGGATGTTGAATTTTGTCAAAAGCTTTCTCTGCATCTATTGAGATGATCATATGGTTTTTCTCCTTCAGTTTGTTAATATGGTGTATCACATTGATTGATTTGCGTATATTGAAGAATCCTTGCATTCCTGGAATAAACCCCACTTGATCATGGTGTATGATCCTTTTAATGTGCTGTTGGATTCTGTTTGCTAGTATTTTGTTGAGGATTTTTGCATCTATGTTCATCAGTGATATTGGCCTGTAGTTTTCTTTCTTTGTGACATCCTTGTCTGGTTTTGGTATCAAGGTGATGGTGGCCTCGTAGAATGAGTTTGGGAGTGTTCCTCCCTCTGCTATATTTTGGAAGAGTTTGAGAAGGATAGGTGTTAGCTCTTCTCTAAATGCTTGATAGAATTCGCCTGTGAAGCCATCTGGTCCTGGGCTTTTGTTTGTTGGAAGATTTTTAATCACAGTTTCAATTTCAGTGCTTGTGATTGGTCTGTTCATATTTTCTATTTCTTCCTGATTCAGTCTTGGCAGGTTGTGCATTTCTAAGAATTTGTCCATTTCTTCCAGGTTGTCCATTTTATTGGCATAGAGTTGCTTATAGTAATCTCTCATGATCTTTTGTATTTCTGCAGTGTCAGTTGTTACTTCTCCTTTTTCATTTCTAATTCTATTGATTTGAGTCTTCTCCCTTTTTTTCTTGATGAGTCTGGCTAATGGTTTATCAATTTTGTTTATCTTCTCAAAGAACCAGCTTTTAGTTTGATTGATCTTTGCTATCGTTTCCTTCATTTCTTTTTCATTTATTTCTGATCTGATTTTTATGATTTCTTTCCTTCTGCTAACTTTGGGATGTTTTTGTTCTTCTTTCTCTAATTGCTTTAGGTGCAAGGTTAGGTTGTTTATTCGAGATGTTTCCTGTTTCTTAAGGTGGGATTGTATTGCCATAAACTTCCCTCTTAGAACTGCTTTTGCTGCATCCCATAGGTTTTGGGTCGTCGTGTCTCCATTGTCATTTGTTTCTAGGTATTTTTTAATTTCCTAAAAGAGAATTTTCTTATTCCAATTCTTCCACTCTCTTTCACCTTGCTTTGAACTTCCATCCTACATTTATCTCCTTACTTCCCAAGGCCACCTCTCTTTCACCAGATAACCTGCATGAGAAGGACTGTAGTAGCTGGGGTGTATAGCTTTTCTGTAACTTAAATGACTAGAAAAAGGATGTTTATTTCAGAACTTAGAATGTTCAGAAATTCCTTTTCATCAGCCCCCCCAAGTTATCAGACAACTCAGAACCAAACACCCAACTGGCTGATCAAGAAAGTACAATGAGTATTTATACTCGGGACCATAATTGCTAAATAGATCAGTATTGGCATGTTAGAACATTGTATTTTCAACAGGAAGTTCTACTAGGGAAACTACAGAGAGCAGAGGTGGAGGAAGGGCCTTGGAGAACATCTGCAGGCAGAGATTGCCAGACAACTCACCTTCAGGCCTACAGGGATACAGATGACCTGTTCCTTTTCTGCAGGGTGGAGCTGGAGACACACCACCACACAATTAGCTATTCAGTTCTTCCTTTCCAGTGTTACTTGCCCCTCACTGAAAAGTCTCATTTCAAAGTTACATTAAGACTTTTGTAATTAGATTACATTTCAGTTGACATTAATTCACTTTCAGGAAGGTTACAAATAATAATCTAGGATGAGATGGTGAATCTCATACATTTGTACTGATTTGCTTAGTTTCAGTTTCAGAGAGTTGCATACTTTATCCCCACTTCCCAGCACATGGTATGGGCCTGGCGTATAGTGGATGTTGGTAGATGTTTGCTCACTCAGCAAATGTTGATTAAGCATCTGCTATGCACTAGGCGTTATGCCAGGTGCTGGGGACACTGTGATAAGTGAAAGAAACAGTTTTAAGGGAAGAATGGTCAGACAGGAGGGAAGGATGGTGCAAATGGGGAGGCGGTGCTATTTATAGGAGGTGGGAGAGTAGAGTGTCTCTGTGAAAGGGAGGATATGGTCTTATGTCTATCTCTGTCTGTCCTAGAAAAGTAGATATTTTTCTTCTTTAAGATTCTCAGGGCTTCCCTGGTGGCACAGTGGTTAAGAATCCACCTGCCAATGCAGGGAACACGGGTTCGAGCCCTGGTCCGGAAAGATCCCACATGCCGCGGAGCAACTAAGCCCGTGTGCCACAACTACTGAGCCTGTGCTCTAGAGCCCGTGAGCCACAACTACTGAAGCCCGAGCACCACAACTACTGAAGCCCACGTGCCTAGAGCCCATGCTCCGCAACAAGAGAAGCCACTGCAGTGAGAAGCCTGCTCACCGCAATGAAGAGTAGCCCCCGCTCGCCGCAACTAGAGAAAGCGCGTGTGCAGCAATGAAGACCCAACACAGCCAAAAATAAATAAAATAAATAAGTTAAAAAAAAAAAGCTTCTCAAATGTGGGAGATATTAGAAATAGGTGTGTCCATGGTGGGGAAAAGGCCCTTGAAAAGAGAGAAATACGATAATTAAAGTGACCTTTATCCGTTCGGTAGTTAATGCTTAGAATGTTTTTTTTTTTTTTCAGCACAGCCTTTTTATTTATTTTTATTTTTGCTGTGTTGGATCTTCGTTTCTGTGCGTGGGTTTTCTCTAGTTGTGGCAAGTGGGGGCCGCTCTTCATCGCGGTGCGCGGGCCTCTCACTATCGTGGCCTCTCTTGTTGCGGAGCACAGGCTCCAGATGCGCAGGCTCAGTAGTTGTGGCTCACGGGCCCAGCTGCTCCGCGGCATGTGGGATCCTCCCAGACCAGGACTCGAACCCGTGTCCCCTGCATTAGCAGGCAGATTCTTAACCGCTGCCCCACCAGGGAAGCCCTGCTTAGAATGTTTTTATCTGCTTTTGTAATTACAAACAGAAGTAGGGGTCTAAAATAACCTTGTTTTCAGTTGTTAGACATGCTCCAGTGATGGTGTGGTTGAGAATTTTGAAAATAATGAATTACCTGTAGAGAGAGGTAATTAAAATGCAGTTAGTGCAACCTCCCTGCCTCTTGGTGTTGCAGAAAGATTCCTCAGAGAAATGTTGCCAACAACAACCCTGTTTATGTACATTCGCAGTGCTGACTTCATTAACTAGAACTGAAAGAAGTTTCTGTATCTTCTCAGGTATTCTGAAGTATAGAGAGCTAAGAACTCTCATTACTTTTACTATTATTGAGATTTTGAAAAGGGAATGAGTAGACGTACCATAATTAGTTTCAAATGTAGAATCATCAGTAGACACACATTTGATTAGTAATTTCAGTAGGAAAACCTGTCCAAGGTCCAAGCACCTGCTTTATTTCCATGTTGTAAAGGTTGTCCTTCTGCTCACAACAGGAAACCAAGCTGGACCAGGCACACACATGGCTCCCAGTTATTCTGTTGACTGGCTCCAAGCCTCCTCCAGCCCTCCGCACTGGGTCATTTTAGAACCACATCAGGTGCAGTTCTCAAAATGATGTGAAATCATTGGGTCCTCCCACCCTTCTGTTAAAGAAGCAGTGTTGGGCTTCCCTGGTGGCGCAGTGGTTGAGAGTCTGCCTGCCGATGCAGGGGACACGTGTTCGTGCCCTGGTCCAGGAGGATCCCCCATGCCGTGGAGTGGCTGGGCCCGTGAGCCATGGCCGCTGAGCCTGCACGTCCGGAGCCTGCGCTCCGCAACGGGAGAGGGCACAACAGTGAGAGGCCCGCGTACTGCAAAAAAAAAAAAAAAAAAAGCAGTGTCAAGTTTTCCTGGTAAGAAAACCTACGACTAGGCAGAATTATAGAAAATAGAATGTCAGAGCAAGAGGGACCTGAGTCATCGTCTGCTCCAACACTTTGGCAGAAGAGGAAATGGAAGCCTAAATGCAGGGCACACATCCAGCTCATCGTAGAACCTACTGTTGTCCTTCAGTTACCATTAGGTTTAAATGAGTTCTACCTTTATAGTCCTTAGAACAGTGGCTGGGATGTAGTAAGTGTTCAGTCAATGTGAGTGGTCTCTTATAATCATTAGTTCTAGTGGCAGAGCCCAAACAGGAACCCGGATGCCCTACCAATCCAGAGCTGCCTCGGAGGCACATATTTCTTATTTCCCACATTGTATAGGGGGAAATGTGTTGGAAGAAGCTGAGTTAAAAATAGTGATAGCCGCAGTGCCCGTTACTGGGCACATATTCAGCGCTGAGTTCTCATGTGGATGCTTTCATTTAAGCCTCTTGGTGTGTATGAGATTCACACTCTTTGTTGTCTCCATGTGACTCATGTAAAGGCTGAGTTGGGTAACTTGCCCACAGTCAAGGAGCTGAGCTAGGTTTTAAACCCCACTCCGACTTCACAGTCTATATTCTTAACTGTTAGTCTTTATTCCAGGAGTTAGCAAACTATGGCCCGTGGGCCAAATGCAGCATTCCTGTTTCTGTACAGACCTCAAGCTGAGAATGTTTTTTACACTTTCAAATGGTTGAAAAAAATTAAAGAAGAACAATTTCCTGACTGGTGAAAATTATGTGAAATTCAGATTTCAGTGTCCCTAAATGAGGTGTTGTTGGAACACAACGGTACTGCCTGTGGCTACTTATGTGATAATACAGCAGAGTTGAGTAGTTGTTATAGAGACCCTGTGGCTTGAAAAGCCTAAAATATTTTCTGTCTAGTCTTTTCTCTGTACTCTTCCTCAACGATTGTTTTGAGATTCCAATTGTTTAGAGTGTAATTGTGTGATTTATATAGAGCCTGTCTTCTCCCGTTACCTGCCTTTTTGTTTGTTCCATATTAACATATCACTCAAATGATGAATGTGTGCATAAAAGGAGTTCATCTTTAAATTATTTGTATTTTATCTTTTTTAGCAGATGGAGGAATGATTTGTTGCTGGACAACATTTGAGACTCTTGATGATAACCTGTTCTGTCCTTACTGTGGACTGGAGCTCTTTGTGGTTTACAAGGCTCTCACATCCATTTATTGAGCTGGCTATTTTTAAACCTCCAAGTATCTTAGATGTGGAAATCACTCTATTTTCTTTCCTTTGTAGTGGTTTGCTGTCTTCTGATTATGTGGAGATCCACTATGAAAATGGGAAACCACAGTACTCTAAGGTATGGTCAATAGCACATGGACCTCCTGTAGTATAAATATACTTAATCATTGAACTGTTCATTGCACACTTCATTGTTTTGTTGTCTATCTCACTAAAATCCTCTGGCCTCTTACACAAGGTTATTACTTTTAAATTTAAAATAAGTTTAGGAGAAATTGATTAAAATTTACAAATGTTTGAGGTAACGTTAGAGACTCCAGCCAATAAAGAAATGATCATTGTTTTGGTTATACATACAGTATCTTATGTAAGTGAACGGTATCAAGAGCTCTCCAGTTCCATGGCAGCACTAGGCTCATGGGCAGAGAAATTGAACGATCAGACTGGGTGGACTGTTAGAGTGACTGTTTTGTCCAAGGGACCTTGGTACCCAAGAGGGACAGAGGACAGATGGGGAAAGGAAGATGTCGGGAACATTCTCCCTCTCAATCTTCACAACAGTTCTCTGAGGTGGGTATTATCATTCCTGTTGCTCAAAGGAAGAAATTGAAGTGAAAAGAGGACACATAAGCCTTCTCAAGGCCACCAAGCTTTGTAATATAAATGCAGTGGGGTGCTTGATTTCCTTCATTTGGAGGTTAACTGTTCTCTTCCTGGAAGATCAATAAGGAAAAGTGAGTTTAAATTAAAACAAGAGAGAGAGATTACTTGTATGTAAGGAACACAGTTGCTCTGCACCAGTCAGGGTGAAAATCCCTGGAATGGCTGCATCCAGAGACTCTGATTTGTAAGAAGGCCACAGAGTGCCATTGAGCCTAAGCAGTGTCCATGGGTGCCACGGGAATGGGACACAAACGGAAACAAAAAAAGGGGGGGGGCTTCCCTGGTGGCGCAGTGGTTGAGAGTCCGCCTGCCGATACAGGGAACACGGGTTCGTGCCCCGGTCCCGGAGGATCCTGCATGCCGCGGAGCGGCTGGGCCCGTGAGCCATGGCCGCTGAGCCTGCGCGTCCGGAGCCTGTGCTCCGCAACGGGAGAGACCACAACAGTGAGAGGCCCGTGTACCACACACACACAAAAAAAAAAACAAAAAAAAAACGGGAGGAAGCATTACTGGGTTTTTTCCTTGATTGCTAATGAGCACTGGCACAAAAGTGGACCTTTCATGTGTGGGTTTGTTGGGTTGTACAGTCTGATAACCTGGGCTTGTCAGTCTGATAACCTCTTAACGAGTATTTATAGGTGGTATGAACTGAGATTACTGCCATGAAGGGTCATGGAATTTCTCCGGATTTATAACTGTCCAACTAACAGTTGGGACGTTTGTAGTTTGATGTGCGTTCCAAACCTTTGAATTTTATGCCCTAGATTAAGAACTTCCATATATTATTCTTACTAGTCTGTCAGTTCTCGCCTTAGGCTGCATCTGGGGGGTTGTTGAATCTCCCTAAAAGTTAATGCTGTGGAAAGTGAACAGAAATGCTAAATCAAGCACAGGAACAGTGCTGCCTGGCATTTGTACGAAACAAAGCTTCTGTCATCTGTGCAGTGCTGTGAGCACTGCAGATGCTGAATCATGAGTCTGGAGAAGAGAAGAGTGCATGAGACCTTTACAGACTCAGCAAATGAACCACCTTTGCAGGCTGCAGTAACCTGATCCAAACTTCTCACAAGAAGGTCTTTTTTTTTTTTTTAAAGAAATGAAATAGCTAATTGGCCTTCAGAGGTCATTTGAGGTCCCAAATGGAGGCCTTATCATGAATAAGACACGTCAAATCTTGCATCAGTTGTAACTAAAACTTAAAACAAAGGATATTTTAACTCTGACAAAAGAAGTGTTCATTGCAGTTTGTTTTTGTATTCATTGCTTTTTTCTTATTTTTGACCCATTTTCTCCAAGTTTATATACCCAAACTTACTTGCTTTATATGTAATGAATGAATGGTAACAGTCTGTTTTTTATGTGTATGTATCTATACAAACACTCCAAAACCTGAGGTGATATGGTACACATTATCTTGTGGGAGAATTTTTTAACCTAACAATATTATAAACATTTTAGCATTCATTAAAAATTCTTCTAAACTTTTATTTTTAAAAAACGTATCATATTGTTTCCAATTCATTTGCTATAATTTGTTTAATCCCATAGTGATAGACATTTAGATTGCTTCTACTCTTTGACTGTACAAATAACTTTAAGGAAAGGCCTTCCAGATACATTTTGAACACTTCTTTAATAATTGATTAAGGATTAATTTTGAGAATGGAATTGTCTGGGTTAAAGAGTTGGTATATTTTCAAGGCTTTTGCTACATATTGACAGTTTTTTTTTTCTGAAAGTTTGTATAAATTCATGCTCCTACTACCATCACATACACATTTTTAAAAGCATGTTTTTAAACTTCACATTGCCTTCCATGTTGTTTAAGAAAATCTTTTTATCAAGTACCAGAAAAGAAAATCAATATGTAAGAATGGATAGATTAAATAAACCTGTTTTTACACCCGTGCAACCTTTCTTCCAAAGATCTCAAACTATTTAGACAAAAGTACATGTGCATGCACGCGCACACACACACACTCACACCATTATTCACATGACTACGGAGGAACAGAATCACTAATAGGCTACTTGGCTTTGAAGTGAAATCTAAATGTGGACGTTTAAAATATTCTGGGAGGGCTTCCCTGGTGGCGCAGTGGTTGAGAGTCCACCTGCCGATGCAGGGGACACGGGTTCGTGCCCCGGTCCGGGAAGATCCCACATGCCGCGGAGCGGCTGGACCGTGAGCCATGGCCGCTGAGCCTGCACGTCTGGAGCCTGTGCTCTGCAACGGGAGAGGCCACAACAGTGAGAGGCCCGTGTACCGCAAAAAAAAAAAAATAATAATAAAATAAAATAAAAAATAAAAAAATAAAATATTCTGGGAATTAGAGTCGAACAAAATGATGAATCACACTTTGGAGGAACCTGTCTAGGTCTTCCCATATCACAGCTATGAAGCCCCTACCTAGTTCCCACTTCTACTTAAGAAGAGGCTAAAGTCTTAGGCTTTTACTTTTATTGGATGAAAGTGGGCTAAATGGGCTTCTTTCCTTGTGAAGCAAATATAGGAACTGGAGAGATCAACAGATTAAGTAGGCAGTATAGAATAGGTGCCAGGTATTAGTAAACGCACGTGGAAGAACTTTCCTTCTGCACCAACAGAGCGATAGCTTTTTTGTGTGTGTGTGTGGTATGCGGGTCCCCCCACTGCCGTGGCCTCTCCCGCCGCGGAGCACAGGCTCCGGACGCGCAGGCCCAGCGGCCACGGCCCACGGGCCCAGTCGCTCTGTGGCATGTGGGATCCTCCCGGACCGGGGCACGAACCCACGTCACCCGCATCCGCAGGCGGACTCCCAACCACTGTGCCACCAGGGAAGCCTGAGCAATAGCTTTTGTTAGAGTTCCTAGCACAGTGCTTTGCACACAGTATGTGACAGTATGTTGATTTGTTGGTCAACTTTGTTGATGAACCTATTAAAAATAAGTTAATTTTTAGTGTGTCAGTTCTTCTAAAGGAGTTAGGCATCAGTATGATGGTATAATAGTTATTTTCAAATTTAATATATTTCTATTAAATCCCTTTTAGGTGAACCATTAGCTTTAAATGCTTACTAATACTTTGGTTTCTCTTCTTATGAAAGGAACTGCCACCTGGCCAACAGTGTAAGACTGAATAGATAGATACAGTACTTCTGTTCCTACTTCCCTTTATTACTCTTCATCCTTATGGGGTGGGGAAATCGTCCTTTCCTAGCTCTATCTTCTCCCCCTGGCTTCTTCCTGTCCCCTTGCTCCCTCTTGCCCAGGGAAAGAAGAGCGACTTAACTGGTGGGAAGGAGCTGGGCATGGCTACATAGTCCTTTCCTCCCTTTCTTGGGTGAGATCCACCTCCCTACAGGAAGAGCACATTTCCTCTACTTGTTCTCAGTGTGCAGTGGCAGCCCTTGTGGGTGTGGGTGGGTTGGGGGAGGGTGTTGGTTATCCCCTGTTGTCTGTGCCTTGGTGGGTAAGTCTGGCTAACTTAGGGGGCAGCATTAGTAGGTCCACTGGATTCTCAGCTGATCCTCTCCTCCAATGTAGCAACACTAAAATTGAAGGTGATATTTTGATCCCTATTTCACCTGTGTCACTCTCTCATTTGATTTTAAACTTGGATGGGTACCACTTCACACCCTCTAGGATGGCTGTAACCAAAAACATGGACAATAGCAAGTGCAGACAAGGATCTGGAGAGCTGGAGCCCTCATATACTGTTGATGGGAATGGAAAGTGGTGGATCTGCTTTGGAAAATAGTTTGGCAGTTCCTCAAAAAATTAAGCGTAGAATTATCTTGTGACGCAGCAATTCTACATCTCGGTATATATCCAAGTGAATTGAAAATGTATGTTCAAGAAAAAATTTGTACATGGATGTTTACAGCAGTGTTATTCATAATAGCAAAAAAAATGGAAACAAACCAAATGTCCATCAGTTGGTGAATAAATAAACAAAACGTGGTATATTATTCAGCAATAAAAAGGAATGAAGTACTGATTGATACATGCTACAACGTGGATGAATCTTATAAATATTACGCTAAATGAAAGAAATTAGTTGCAAAGGACCACATATTATGTGGTTCCATTTATTTGAAATGTCCAGAGTAGGGAAATTCATAGAGACTGAAAGTACATTAGTGGTTGCCAGGGGCTGGGGGAGGTTAGGGAGGTATAAGGAGGAATGGGGAATGACTGTTAATGGGCAAAGGATTTCCTTTTGAGGTGATGAAAATATCCTGGAATTAGAAAGTGGTGATTGTTACACAACCCTGTTTTAATATACTAAAAACCACTGAATTATACTCTATAAAAGAGCTTTCAAAATACAGAACTTCTCAGGTAGATAATGGGAGTTTATTTACCCACTGTCTCAACAAACATAAATCCTCTGGTCCTTTCAGATTGGTCTTGTCACTTAGGCTCATGAAGAAGCCATTCTTATTTATCTATTAAACAGATATTGATTTCACTCACTCTGATCTAGGAGCTGGATGTGCATTAGTGAACCAAGCAGATAAAAATCCCTGTCCTTGTGGGTTCTATATTCTATTCTCGCCTTTGTTCTTTTGTCATTTTAATCACGTCGCCCTCCTAGAATGTTTTTTATGCTTTCCTTTTCAAATCATTACCCTGGTTCAGCTCAAGCTCACTTCGTCCATGAAGGCTTCTTGGCAGGGACTGTTGTCAGAGGGAATGGGCTTCTGTGGGCAAGGCTCCTGACAGGGAGGCTAAAAAAATTCCCCAGGAAATCAAGAGAGCAGACCACACTGGCTCCTCACAAAGCTATTTTAAATTTGAATAGTATGATTTGTGTGAACTATTAAAAATGTATATAGCATTAAAATATATATAGTACAGCCAAACTGTTCTAATACCCGAACATGTTTTTCCCCTTGAGTCTAATGAAGGTAAATAATTAAACTGGTGTTGAGTTCTCAAGTTGTCCAATTCTCTGAAATGTTTTTTTGTATCCTTATTCTGTAGTATTCAAATTCAGGTACATGTGACCCATTATAGATTTTTAAAAATTTTTATTTATTTATTTTTGGCTGTACTGGGTCTTTGTTGATGCGCGTGGGCTTTCTCTAGTTGTGGTGAGCGGGGGCTACTCTTCGTTGCAGTGCACGGACTTCTCATTATGGTGGCTTCTCTTGTTGTGGAGTGCAGCCTCTAGGCATGTGGGCTTCAGTAGTTGTGGCACGTGGGCTCAGTAGTTGTGGCTCACGGGCTCTAGAGCGCAGGCTCAGTAGTTGTGGTGCACGGGCTTAGTTGCTCCGTGGCATGTGGGCTCTTCCTGGACCAGGGCTCGAACCCGTGTCCCCTGCATTGGCAGGTGGATTCTTAACCACTGTGCCACCAAGGAAGCCCATAGATTTTTCTAAGCTTATTTCTTTTTTTGCAACCAGCCCAGTGATTTATTAAAGAGATTGATATATCATGCTGGTTGACAAGTTTGAAGTATTTAAAGATATGCATATAGAATAATCACTTGAGTATAGTGTCAGAGTTTTTAATTACCATATTCAGAACCTGGAATATCATAATATACACATTTGTGAGACGTGGCCTGTGGAGTTTCTTTTCAAATGTTTATCCAGATGTACAGGAGTTGATTGAAAACATCAGTGCCTGGTCACCATGAATGCCCAGGTTTATGAGGGTTTCTTAAGCAATGAAGATAATAAGAATTGGCTGATTGAACTTTACTGAAGCAGATGAGATAATTAAACAGACACAAAAGTGGGGCAATTTTAAAATAAATTATATTGAAACGATAGATTCTGTTTCCAATAGGTTCTATTTAAAATGAGTAAAATCGGGCTTCCCTGGTGGCGCAGTGGTTGAGAATCTGCCTGCTAATGCAGGGGACACAGGTTCGAGCCTTGGGCTGGGAGGATCCCACATGCCGCAGAGCAACTAGGCCCGTGAGCCACAACTACTGAGCCTGCGCGTCTGGAGCCTGTGCTCTGCAACAAGAGAGGCCGATAGTGAGAGGCCCGCGCACCGCGATGAAGAGTGGCCCCCACTTACCACAACTGGAGGAAGCCCTTGCACAGAAACGAAGACCCAACAGAGCAAAAATAAATAAATTAATTAATAAACTCCTACCCCCAACATCAAAAAAAAAATAAAAAATAAAATAAAATAAAATAAAATGAGTAAAATCAAAGGGGAAGGTGGGGGAGGGATTAATTAGGAGTATGGGGTTAAAATGTACACACTACTATATATAAAATAGATAACCAACAAGGACCTACTGTATTGTAGCACAAGGAACTATACCCAATATCTTGTAATAACCTATAATGTAAAAGAATCTAAAAAAGAATATAGATAGATAGATAGATAAACTGAATCACTTTGCTGTATACCTGAAACTAACACAACATTGTAAGTCAACTATATTCCAATTTTAAAAAAAGAACAAAAAAAATTGAAAAAAATAAAGTGAGTAGAATCAAATCATTCCTGTCATTCAGTCAATAATACCAGGGAGCCAAATCTTTTTTTTCCCTCGCCAAGTTATCACTAGACTCACAGAGCTGTTACACATCTGATTAGGAAATGTGTTAAAGGATGCACATGACTTTGGTGTTTCATTATTTGTGGGAGTTGCCTGCTGGTTTCCAATGGGGTTGTTCGAGCATTATCTGGCTTGTGGAATTTTATATGGAAGTGGCGGGCTGAGAAAGTTGGGGAGCACACTTACTAGGATTTTTAAGTTCCTTTGACTACCCAGTAATCTTCATTTATTAGATGTTCCATTTTTGTTGAATTAAGTAACTGACAGTTTTTTTTTTTTTTTTTTTTTTTTTTTTTTGTGGTACGCGGGCCTCTCACTGTTGTGGCCTCTCCCGTTGCGGAGCACAGGCTCCGGACGCGTAGGCTCAGCGGCCATGGCTCACGGGCCTAGCCGCTTCGCGGCATGTGGGATCTTCCCGGACCGGGGCACGAACCCGTGTCCCCTGCATCGGCAGGCGTACTCTCAACCACTGCGCCACCAGGGAAGCCCTGACTGACAGCTTTTAATCTGAAAATGCTGATGCCCATGGAGGCACACATAGACTTGTGTCATGTGCTGAATGAGCCCTTTTTGGTTCTCCTGCCTGCTGTTTGCCTAGTCACAGATCTGTGATCCACTCATAAGTGGTGATCTCGAAGGGTCTGGCCAGCACTCTTGTACTGTCTGAGGCCTTCCTGATTGGAGAAAGAAACACTGGAGCCTGAAGTTGTGGGATTTAGTTTGGCGTTTTGCTGTCTTTGGCAGAGCCTTTTAGCACTTTGTGAGTGTCCTCCTATTTGTGCATAGAGATAGCAGTTACAGTGAGACAGTGAGTGTTCCAGATAGCTAGCTCCTTGGGTGGAGGCACCGCCAGAGCTGACTACTCAGTGTCTTCATTAATGAGGCCCTCTGCAAGGGGCCCCTCTGCAGTGACCCGCTCCTGTCATCCTGATATCCAAGAGGGAATACGTCTTCTTAACGGGGATTCATTTAATATGAAATACCCGAAGATGTTACTTTGTAGTGGTGTTAACAAAATGCTGCATAATCTGGAGAGTTGCCAAACAGTATTTTTCCGGTAATGCTTTCTCAAAAAGTTGGTATAAATTAAGCAATAAGAAACTCAGAACATCCTCTAATGCTACTAATACTAACACTAAATTAGAACCTGCCAAATTGCTTATAGTGCTAATATAATTCCACAATTTAGATATTAAAGCTTTCTTATGATAAACATCAGGGATCAGATGTTACCACAAGTATCATTTAAAGTCGAGAAAATATGATGATCCACCTCCAGATATACAGTGAATCAAACAGTTCCCTTCAGATAATATTCTGCCTTAATTAAAACAGATACCAATGACCTTTATACTGAGAGAGCATCAACCTTCAGCAAGTGAATGAAACTGAAATCTAAGAAAGGACTTGGAAATATTTTCTGGGGGGAAAAAGATTGTTTGTAGGAAAATCTAAAAAACAGAGCTCTTCTTAGAAAGGTCAAATAAATATGACAGTGTTTGCTGTGTACTTCTAACAATCACCTGACTTAAGATAGCCTTTTGGTGTGACACAAAGTGTTAAATAACTGGTTTGATGGAATTTACAGTTACCTACGGTTGTTTTTAGAATCGTGGGAAGAGTCTGAAATTTAATTGCCGAGTATCGACCTGGATTCTCAAATCACTGAAATGTGTGATACCATTTGTGCTTATAAGTTCCAGAGTTGAAAATGCAAATAGAACTTGACATATTATATAGAAGTCAATATTTATATACAGAGCTGCTCTTTGAGAAGGGAAAAGCAATCCTTTACAAAATAGTAAAAACATTAGAATACCAGTTTTAGAAACCAACATTGAAAGTGTGTACTATAGTTACTAAAAGGAAACAAACTGAGTTGGTTGGGGAGTGGTGATTTGATATGTGGGTGAACCCCTTTAGGCACTTAAGTAGCCTCTGAGGCTATTGTAATACACTTTAATAAGCAGTGATCAAGATGAATGTAAATCATTAATAAAAAGTCAAAGTCAGTATTCTCTTTAAGGAATTTGTGATTAACATATACACACTACTGTGTATAAAATAGGTAACCAGCAAGGACCTGCTGTATAGCACAGGGAACTATATTCAATATTTTGTAATTACCTACATGGGAAAAGAATCTGAAAAAAATGAGATATATATGTATGTATAACTGAATCCCTTTGCGATATACCTGAAACTAACACAACATTGTAAATCAACTATACTTCAATATAAAATAAATAAATAAATAAAAGAAAACAAATAGGAAGCTTCTGGTTAGGCAATGTGGATTCAGTGCTTATATTTATCTCAATTTCCTGGTAATACGCCACTCAAATAACAGTTAAGGAATTTTAAAAAGGATGTAAACTCACAAGGATAAAGACAAGAGAAGAGAAGACAGCTGATCAGCGGTGTCCGTAAAATTCTAGGTGATAGAAAGCAGACAGATGAGGAGTAATTGTCTTAGGTTTGAGTTTTTTCTTGCTTTGCTAAGTTCCACCGGAACAAAACCAAGCAGAGCAAAGCCAACTTGTGTCCCTGCACCCAGAAAGCCCCAGGAATTGAAGGTGCCAGAAAACAGAAAGATTGGTTGAAAGTCTACATGGAGAAGGTACTAAATTCCTGATCTACTCCCTACACCAGATAGACAGGCAGCCATTCCTTCTCTACTCTGGTAGAAGAGCTCAGCTTGTAGAGAAAAATGGAAAGGAGGGGGGTTATCAGAGAAATAATAGAAGTTTCCCAGAACTGAAGTGCATGCATTTTCTTTTTTAAAATATTTTAATGGATATATTATTTATTACCTGCACTGCCACAGGCTCAAATATGTTTCATGAGGAGTCTGAGTTTGTTTTTTTTTTAATTTTTATTTTATATTGGACTATAGTTGATTTACAATGTTGTGTTACTTTCCGGTGTACAGCAAAGTGATTCAGTTACATATATTATACATATATCCATTCTTTTTCAGATTCTTTTCCCATATAGATTATTACAGAATATTGGGTAGAGTGCATTTTCTTGATTCAAAGGTGCCACAGAGTGCCCAGTGCAATCAGTAAGCAAAGTCCCCACTGAGGCACATCCTGAGATTTCATGAAAATAGGTGTGAATAGAATTTCCTACAGTCTTCTTAAAAGGGGAAAAATAGATTGTATAGACAGTGTCAACAATTAGAATAATCTCCAGTTCTCAACAGCAACATTAGAAACTTTAAGACTGTGCACAATTCCTTTGAAATGCTGAGAGAAAATAATTTCCAGTCTAGAATTCTCTACCCACCCACAAGATCAATCTAGTGTGAAGATAGAAAAAGGGGTTTTCAAACATGCAAGTTCTCATCAAATTTATCTTCTACAAACACTTTTTCAACAAATTACCAGGGGATGTATACCTCCAGGAAAGGGGACCATGAATGGAGAAGACATGGGATCTAGGATTCAATACAGAAAGGGGACAAAGGAGTTCCCAGGATGATGCTACAGACAAGTCCTGTAAAGCAGCTGTGCATCAGGCCCAGTAGGAGGGTGAAGCAAGAGGGGTGTCTCCAAGAACAAAACGGATGTGATAAATTACCTGATGTGCTTGACCATACTAGAAGATTTGTAGATAATGTTTTAGATAATAGGGTCTATGTATGTGCTAAATACATGGAAAAGCAAAGAAGAAAATAAAAGTTCTCGAAAAAATTTTAAATGGAGCAAAAAAGACAATGTAATCAGAGTGGCACAGCTATGAACAATACGTGCATAGTCATAATACAAACACTAAATATCAATTTAACCAAAAGCCTGTGATGTGTGTTGAAATGTATGGGGGGCGAGAGGGGATTTCAAGATTCTATATTAGGAAGGTAATTTCTAAAGTGAAATAAATCAGGACATAACAGTATAAATATTCCATTCAGAAATACATTGGTGGGCTTCCCTGGTGGCGCAGTGGTTGAGCGTCTGCCTGCCGATGTAGGGGACGTGGGTTCATGCCCCGGTCCGGGAGGATCTCACATGCCGCGGAGTGGCTGGGCCCGTGGGCCATGGCCACTGAGCCTGCGCGTCGGGAGCCTGTGCTCTGTAACGTGAGAGGCCACAGCATTGAGAGGCCCACGTACAGCAAAAAAAAAAAAAAAAAAAAAGAAATACATTGGTAAACAACAGAAGAAACAGCTAAAAGTGTTAAAAATGTGTTGGTGGTGAGAGAAAGTGACAGGAAACTGCTGTGAGTTTTAAAACAGTCCTCGCAGTTACTATTTGCCTTTGAAAACTAAGTTCATATATTATTTCTAAAAAAATTAAAAAACTGATTTTAAAAGGTAAGAAAGCAAATCCCCAAGCTTTGTGTAGTTTTCCATAAAAAATGATTCTAAACAGCACCCTTGGGGGCCTCTCCTCAGTGATGTAGAAGACTTTATTCCCTAACAATATCTGGTAAGTGTCTACTCCCTCACATGCTTAGGAAAGGTATATAAGTTGTTCCAGTTGCATTGGTGTCTTATTCCTCTGTTAAAGGTTTTTCTCCTTCGTTACATTGAATATACACCTGCTTCTTATAGAAAAGTTGAAAAATTGCCTAGTGCTCTTTGAGATTTCCTGTCAAACAGGAGGAGTTTCTAGGATCATCCTTGCCTTTCTTTTTGCTTTACAGAATCATCCCAAAGAGTGAATCGTGATGGAGAAAGCATAATTTGTCAATGAAATCTTCTTCTGCATTGCAGGGTGGAGAGCACTGTTATTACCATGGAAACATCAGAGGTATCAAGGACTCCAGGGTGGCTCTGTCGACCTGCAATGGACTTCAGTATGTGGGACTGTCATTGGGAGAATGAACTTGGTTTCACCCATTCACCCTTTCCATCTTGTCTTTCATAGTTATTTTAGTGACTCTTCTGTACCAGTCCTGGGGTAGAGAGTGGATGTGGAGTCATGAACAAGGAGGGCAAAGTCCCTGCTCTCTTAACACATAGAGTTTGCCGGTGATTTAGAGATTAAACAAATGATTATACAGATTATTATTTAATTGCCATTTTGGTGGGTACCATGAAGGGGAAGGACAGGGACTTTTGGGATGACCGACCCTAGTCCAGAAAGGTTTCCCAGAGGTACCCCCCAGAGGAACTATCACTCAGCGTAACCTAAGGATAAGCAGGAGGTGGCCAGGCAAGGGTGGGGTTCGAAAGAGAGGAGCCCATGCTTCGGCTTTCAGGCAGGCTCTTAAAAAACATCTGTAGGTGCCTTTTAGACTCGAACACAGTAACACCGCATGTAAAGGTCTTTTGTGGCCATGTGATGAAAGGGATCTTGAAAATCCTATCTCCACACTTTATAAAAAATCCTGTGTCTCTCAAAATTAAATGCGATTTTTAACAGTCTTAATGGAAATTCGCAACTTGCAAGCATAAAGATACTTCTATTTGCCTCTTCAGAATCAGATAGTTTTAGCTTTTTCTTATACATGAAGAACCTGTCTGCTTTCTCACAGATGATATTGGATTTGCATAACAAATTTGTGCTAGTTGTACATGGTTCTGTAATAATAACTTGAGATACTGGAACAGCATGAATAGTTCTATCCCAGTGTAATCTTCTTATCTGTCCATTTAATTTCAAAAACTAATTATGCCAGGTATAATGTGTATGCTTTTGGTGTACACTTTTTATACTCTCTGTAGCCTATACACTGTCTAGTGCAGTGGTGGGAACACAGTGTGATTCCATGCAGGTATGTGAATTTGATTTGGGACAGTAGAAAGGTATTTATTCAGATACACTATTTTTAAAGACATACTGTGTTTGCTATATTTGTTAACTGTCTCCTCCTGTGGTTTCTTTTCACAGTGGTATGTTTGAAGATAATACCTTTGTGTATATGATAGAACCACTGGAGCTGGTTCATGATGAGGTGAGTCTGACATCAGTTTCCTTATGGTTTCCTTTTCCTTACTTTTCCAGCATCTTTGTTTTTGAGCAATAAAGGACAATCCGGTAGATTTCACAGTGCATTTATCTATAGCACCTTATTTCACACTTGGACTGATACCATGAGTTTTGAAGCTTAAGTTACACATACCAGTAAGGCATGGTAAGAGGCATCAAACCTAGGTTTTCTAAAGCTAAGACCAGTTCTTCCCAGTCTACTGAAAGAGCAGAGAGGATGCTTTATTTTGTACTGACCACCTTGTTTTCCTTTAAGCTAGCTTTTATTCTCACAGTCTTTCAATAATTGTATGACTGTAAGCAAGTACATAACTTTTGTGAGTCTAAGAATCTTCAGTGGGGAAATCTGTGGGTTGAACTATGATTATGTTATACAATATTTAGTTTTCTTTTGAGATAGGGGAGAAAATAATGTTAGGAGTCATGTATAGGCCAGCAACCTAGATAAGAAATCAAGAAGGCATTATGCTGAGTGAAATAAATCAGCCAGGGAAAAACAAATACTGTATAATTTCACTTACATATGGAATCTAAAAAAACGGAACTTGTGTAAACAGAGAATAGATTAGTGGTTACCAGAGGCCAGTGGGGGAAATGAGTGAAGGTGGTCAAAAGGTACAAACTTCCAGTTATAAGATAAATTCTGGGGATGTAATGTACAACATGTAACTATCGTTAACAATACAGTATTGTATATTTGAAAGCTGCTAAGAGAATAGATTTTAAAAGTTCTCATCACAAGAAAAAAATGTGTAACTATGTAAGGTGATGGACGTTAGCTAAACTTATTGTGGTGATTATTGTGTAATATATACATATATATCAAATCATTATGTTGTACACTTTAAACTTATCCAATGCTATATTTCACTAAGATCTCAATAAAACTGGAAAAAAGTAAATCATATACTCTAATCATGTTGCTCACTAATAGAAGGCAACCAAATTTAATATTTAATATATATATATTAAAAATATTGTAATGAAGGCTTTCTACATACTGGGTAGTATTTTAGGCGCTGGGCATACAGTGGTGAACAAAATAGACACAGAGCCTGAGCCTAGTAGGGCTTGTTATCTACAGGGGCAGAGGCGGGAATAAATAGGTGAATAAGTAATTGCATATGGTATGTTAGATAGTGCATGCTAAGGAGAAAAAATGAAGCCAGGAAAGTGGAGAGGAGAGTTAAAATTTATATTTTAACACACAGTGAGGTGGTGAGTTTTGAATGAAGACCCTCAGGAAATTAAGGGGCTGGAAAAGCATTGCAGGAGAAGAGCAAATGCAAAGGCCCTGAGGCAGGAGTATTCCCAGTGTGTTCTAGGAACTGTGAGGAACCCAACTAGGTTAGAGAGGAGCGAACAGGGGAGAATGGTAGGAGGTGAAGGCACTAAGAGTTAACAGTAGGGGAGTCATATCAGTGAAAAGAGCTGCTAATGGGAAAAGAATATTTTGAAAGTGATAGAGTCAGGATATTGCAATCATTGATGGGGAGCAGCAAATGTTTTTTTTTTTTTTAATCTTTAGAGATTTCAAATGTAGACAAAGTAATTTTGAGACAGGAAATAGTCATTCAGGCTATTGACAAGAACAGTTGACAAACGTTTATTTTCTTTATGTTGCTGTGTATGTATGAATATGGGATAATTTCAAATTTGAGGCAGAAAAGTCATTAAGTTTTAAATGTTTTATGTTTGAATAAACCAGTATTATTTTTCAACTAGTAATTATAAAAATTACCAGATAATGAAGACCATCCCACCTAGATAAAGACATTTTGATTAAGTAAAATATTTTTCCCCTACTCCAATTGTAGGCAGATAACCTGTACACAGCAAAATTATTTGACTCATCAAGCAAAAAATTGACTTTGATTTCTGGCATTGATTAATGGCCCTGTGACTCTAAAGCAAAACAAAACAAAAACAAAAACAAAGAACAAAACAAAAAACCCAAGATAACAACTCCCTAAGCCTTGAGTTTTTAAATAGGTAAAATGAGATAATTTTTCATTACATCCCTAGTAGGGCAATTTTACACATTTGATGAATTAATAAATATATGTGACTATGTCTATTAAACTCTTGAAGAGATTTATAAACTGTTATTATCATAATGCTTAAAACGTTGCTTTTGCATTGTTAAACCCATAATCATATTCTTTAGGAGCTGATTGTTATATACTTCATACCTTTTCTTTTTTGCCTTCCTTTTTTACTGCCTGCCTTTCATTCATGATGTAATGATTACATAATCATGTAATGATTTATCCTCATTTTCATCATTGGTAGAGGGAAAGGAACACTGCTTGAACCTTTAAATTAGTCAGTTTTTAAAATTATGTTGCTAATTGTGAGTTTCATCACTCTATGTATCTTTTTCACCTGATACCAGAATTGAGAGTTTAGTCTACTTGAATTTAGATTTAAAAAAAAAATACAGTCCATTAAAAAAATTTTATTTATTTATTTATTTATTTAGACTGTCTTCGTTGGGTCTTCGTTGCTGCACGCGGGTTTTCTCTAGTTGCAGCGAGTGGGGGCTACTCTTCCTTTTGGTGCGTGGGCTTCTCATTGTGGTGGCTTCTCTTGTTGCGGAGCACGGGCTCCAGGTGCACAGGCTTCAGTAGTTGTGGCGCACAGGCTTAGTTGCTCTACGGCATGTGGAATCTTCCTGGTCCAGGGCTCGAATCTGTGTCTCCTGCATTGGCAGGCGGATTCTTAATCACTGCGTCACCAGGGAAGTTTTAATTTAGATTTTTGATGTTTGGTTCATTATTATTATTAATTTTAGTATGCTTTATAATAAGTCCAGTAATATGGATCAAGTATTTGTAGTAAGAATTCACGTTATTTCTCAAGTAATAAATAAAGAGCAAAACTTTTCATTATTGTAAGTCTTTTATGTAATCTATTAAGAACACTTTTTAAAATAACTTTTCTGATTATAAAACACTGTAAGGAATTTGGAAAAGCAAATTAAGCAAATACTTAACCAAATAGTAATTATCCATCATCCCATCCCCTAGAGATAACTTCTCCTCACCTTTCAGTGTACATTCTTCCAGTTTTTCAATGTTATGTTCCCATATTTTCAAAAATAAATTAGATCATTATTTTGTAATATAATTTTAACTCAACAATATATCTCTCTGAGCCTCAATCTTTTAATTTGTAAAATGGAGATAAAATATGCACTGTATGGAGTTCTTGTGAGGATTAAATTGGCTGACCATACTATGCACTCAGTAATGGAAGCTAATAGTAGTGATGGAAATAAGACTTTTCTAAAAGTGTAGTATCTAGGGTAAAGGATATGAATTTTTCAAGATTGTTGATAGAATTGCTAAATTTCTCTCTGAACTATGCTACCAATTTATTCCTACCAGCAGTGTGAAAGTGTTTTGCCTTGCAACTATAATTGACTAGAGTTATCATAATTTTTAAACCTTTGCCAACTTGATGTCAGTAATTGGTATATCTTTTTATTTGCATGTTGAAGGAGTGTTCAAGTAGTATTCACCTTTTAAAAAATATATTCATTGCCCATTTGTGTTTTTTTCTTGTGCATTTCCTATTCATGGCTTTGAAGAAAGTCAAAGTTTAAGAGTAGCTAATGAAACTATGCTTTTATCTAAACTGGGGCAATTGGATGATGCTCTATTTTATTTAAAATTCAAGTTTCAATAAACCAACTACTTTTCATTTTTGATAACTAACACATCAGCATATAAGTGTTTCCATTTTAGGAAAGATATTAGAGAAAATGCTAACACTGTTCCGTAGAGGTGTGATCACATCTTGCTTTTTAATTGACTACAATTGTTTTTGTTTCAGAAAAGCACAGGTCGACCACACATAATCGAGAAAACCTTGGCAGGACAATATTCTAAGCAAATGAAGAATCTCAGTAAGTTTTAATTAAAGAAGCCACTCTATTTTATGTACTAGGAGCCTTGACTTGGAGCTCAGTGCACATGCAGGCTTGTTGGGAAATGGAGTAGGTTTGAGATCTCGAGTGAGCAGTGTGGGTGGGCAGTGGTGTGAACTGTGGCTTTAATGGAATGAAGGATGGAGACTCATTTCTAATGGAAAGACTGAAATATGAAGCCCAGAAGTAAAGCTGTGTTAGGAACTGGAGAGTGTGGCCAGATTTAACAGAGTGATTTACAGGGAGGTTCATCCTTAGATTTTCCTGGAAGTTTGCTGCTCTTTAACCAACTTATAGTGTCTTATGCTCTTGTCCTGTGGCATCTCAAGCATGCTGATTTGGCAAAAGCTTCTTTTGGATTATTGGAGTATGTGATGTTACTTCTGTATATTAATACCCAAAATCTTTAATAATTTATGCAAAAGCTTATGCCAGATATTATTTTTAATTCTAAAATGAATTAAGCATAGTAGAATTCTTCTAAATTTTCAGATATCCAGGGTCAGGTGGTTGTAGATGAAATACACATATTCCAAGGAGTCTTGAATAGCTCGTAAAGTTTTTCATGAGGTTTGGAAGAAAATTATACCTTTGAATTATATTAATATTTGTGACTATGAAAATGTGAAATATTTATTGATTGGCGTGCTTTTTTCGCCTTAGTTTATTTTGATTTTGAGATGACAAATGCTATCGGTGCCACTTTTCCTTCATATAATATTTAAAAAACATTCTCCCATTGAAATGCAGTCAAACATAAATTTTGGTATTCTTTTTCTTTTGCACAGGTATGGAAAGCAGTGACCAGTGGCCCTTCCTTTCTGAATTACAGTGGTTGAAAAGGAGAAGGAAGAGAGCAGTGAATGTGAGTGTGGCGTTGAGTTGTAGGCGGGGCTCTTTCACTCAAATTGTGTGCCTGTCATCACACTGTGGCTAAGTGTACCTAAAACGGTTTAGATTTGGGCAATTTCCTCTTACAAACAAAACCCAAAACCAAAATATCCTATGATTTGAGTCTTATGGGCATGGTGCTTTTTATTCTGCTTTCCCTGTAAGTGATATAAACTGATTTTGATGTTCTATGAACCCTGAAGGCATCTGAAGAATGTATTGTTTTAGCTCTGTTTTCAAAGCATTTTTCTTATGAAAATTGCGGTGCATTTTTTTCTGTTGAAAGTAGAGCAGGCTTTTTATTTGTTTATTTTTTTCTGGTATGACTTATCATGTAAAATAATCTACTAACAAAAAAGTAGGGGAAGAGTCAGGTTTTGAAATATTGACTAATCATGCTTATTTGTATTTCTTTTCAAATTAAAAACAGTTATACCACACTTTGAAGCTGGATGTGTTTTTCTGAACAGAATAAATCTCTTTGACCATTAGTATCATGATAGTTACTAAATAAGAATCATGTAATTATATAATCAACAACTGTCATAGAGCTCCCATGTATTGATAAATGTATAGGGGCTTTGTAACTGAAATTATCTTCCTAGTCTATTTCATAATAGATTAGAAAGTTGTAATGATGGGGACTATTTAGTAATTACATGGTGAATGCTATGTAATGGAAAATTAATTCCATGGCATATAGATTACATGGTAATTTGCTAGATAACTTAATGAGTAATTATACTGAAAATTGCACACTTTAGATAATGTTTTGGTGAATGTACTTTTGTGAAAAAATTAGACCACCAGCCATCAAAAACTTGGTTGTAGGTCAAATCATCCTCTTTTATGAGCCTGTCTTTGTATTATGGTGATTATGGAAACAATTTTTTTTAACTTAGAGATCTCTTTTTGCTTACTCTTGAAGATGCAGTTGGTAATAAGTTTTATATAGGCTATTGATGTTTCACTACAGCCCACCCCTATAAAATACAACTGATCAATGATCATGTACTCTTCCAACTATGAAAAAGAAATAAAAGTACAAACGACAGCTAAAATCCTTAGCCCTTGCTCTTAAAGGATTATCTAGTAGTAATCAAAATTTAGAAGAATTCAGAATATTGTAACTGTCAACATTTGTTCCTTTGAGAAGTTGTGTGGTTAAGAATTAGTACTTTATTATGAGAATTTCACTCCACTGAATTAAGGTTTCTATATGATTACATTGGTACCTGTTCCAGATGTACTGTGCTATTCTTATTAAAGTTTTATGCAGTTTTTCTTTGAAGTTTTGAGTAGATGTGAATATTTTTATTGTATCTTAATGCCAAAGAAATTGAGCTTTATTTATTTTAACAGAATTACACTGAACATTTTTCTCTAGAATATTTTTACATATAAAAATCAAATAAAAACAACATGAGCTCTCTATCTGGATGAATACTTTAATGATAATTAAATACAGTTCTTTTCTGAATACTTGTATGTTTATCCACAATTTACAGTCACTTTTTTTTTTTTCATTTCCCTGACCAAGTTTCTTTGAGGATGTTCATAAAGTGAACAGCAAAGAGTTCTTCTGAAATTCAAAGTCAGTCTACCACTTAACAGTCAGCATCAGAGATATTTTCTATCAACGACCATTCTGACCACGTATTTTTATTTTCCACAGCCATCTCGTGGTGTGTTTGAAGAAATGAAATATTTGGAACTTATGATTGTTAATGATCATAAAACGGTAAGAATACAGAATCAATGAATTTTAGATCCGACAGCTTACTTAAGAAAGAATAATAATCTGTTGTTAACTTCTGTCAAAATAAAATGTGATTCAGTGCTTAAAAGACATATGAAAACAATTATTGACTTCCATTGGCCCTTCTTGAAGATAAAGTAGGAACTTTCTTAACCATACTCTGCTTAACCATTTCCCTTATAAACTATCTTGGTTGATACCATATGACCCAGCAATCCCACTATTGAGCATATACCCAGAGTAACCGTAATTCAAAAAAACACATGAACCCCAATGTTCATAGCAGCACTATTTACAATAGCCAGGACATGGAAGCAACCTAAATGTCCATTGGCAGAGGAATGGATAAAGAAGATGTGGTATATATATACAAAGCAATATTACTCAGCCATAAAAAGGAATGAAATTGGGTCATTTGTAGAGATGTGGATGGACCTAGAGAGTGTCATAAAGAGTGAAGTAAGTCAGAAAGAGAAAAGCAAATATCATATAATAACGCATATATGTGGAATCTAGAAAAATGGTATAGATGATCTTAGTTGCAAAGCAGAAATAGAGACACAGACTTAGAGAACAAATGTATGGATACCAAGGGGGAAAGGGGTGGGGTGGGAGGAATTGGGAGACTGGGATTGACACATATACATTATTGATACTATGTATAAAATGGACAACTGATGGGAACATGCTGTATAGCACAGGGAACTCACCTAGAGCACTGTGGTAACCTAAATTGGAGGGAAGTCCAAAAGGGAGGGGATATCTGTATGTGTATGGCTGATACATTTTGTTGTGCAGTGGAGGCTAACACAACATTCTAAAGCAATCATACTCCAATAAAAATTAATTAAAAAATAATAGAGTTAAAAAAAATATCTTGGTTGAAGCCTAGAGCATTCTGAAGTGTTGAAGCCTAGAGCATTCTGAAGTCAGTGTGCTATTTGCTAGTATAGTTTTATCCACAGAGGCAGATGGCCGACTGAATCCATTGTAATGTACTGCACCAGATTATATAAGGCTCTTGAGCGTCAGTGGATTTTGGCATCTTTGGGGCTCCTGAAACCAATCCCCCTTGGATACTGAGGGACAGCTGTATACTTAGTACTTGTGCTGTGCTGGTAAATGTTTTATACCTGGCTCTCTGAAAAAAAACCTTGATTTATAATGTTTGTTTATATCCATGGTGTAAATACTCCCACCTTGGCTGATTTCAAGCTACCAAAATGAGGTCATTAAATGAGGACCTGGGAAAAGATGCATCCAGTTGAATCCTGAACTGTTGGGAGCTGGCTCCAGCAACCCACTGTGCCACTTTCCAAACTGTTTAGGCCACTTGTAATTTTTGTTGTAATTACATAATTTAATTTTTTAAATTGTATAAACTAAGACAAAGAGTAATTTGCTTTATGAAAACTAAGTTACATTTCTGGAGAGACTTTATAAAGGTGACACTCTTAAGACATACCCAAGAGTCAGGTATAGGGAAAAACTTGTGAAAGATTGCAGCAAAAATTCTGATTGCTTTGCAAATATCTTGAAGTCCTTGATTTTCTTTAAGGAAATCAAAATTAGATTAGTAGACTATAGAATAAGGTTGTGTTTCATACAAAAATGAAAAAGTGAAATTCTAATCAGTAGAAAAGACCTTGAAACCATACATTTTTTAAAATGATTTAAATTTAAACTTTTGAGTCTCTACTTTAACAGGTGTTTTCTATTAATTACCAAGCACTGGCTCAATTATGCTGAACATGAAGTTATGCAATAGCATACCTCTTAGTATGGTATGCAGATTTATTTTCTATACCAGTAGCTTTTAAGTACATTGCTTGAGATATGTCAGTAAGAACCAGAATTATTGGAATTACATACAATTAAAAAAAAAGAATTACATACAATTTAGGACAGATCTTCCCTGATAGGAAAGAAAACCGAATGGGTGGGTAGCCGTTTTAGATAATGAAGGCTAAAATATGAGTTTCTGATGGACATTAATTTCCTCGAAACCCCAAGATAATTTTTTCATTTGAATTATTTTTGTTGATTGGGACATTGAGATTTTGTCCAGCTACTTCTCAATCCTTAACATTGTGGCATGTTATGAAATTATGGCTTTAGAAGGTTAAACTTTTTCCAACATCCAATATATACTTTTAAAGTAGTGAAAATAATTAAGATATATACAGTGCCTTTAAATTCACAAAGTGCATTCACATACAGCTGGTAATTGATAGAAGAATTCTCCAACCCATGACTTGTAATTCCAAATCTCTTGTTCTACCAAATCTCTATTAGGAAAATACATGAAGCCATTAATCAGAGAGCAGATTTCAGTAACTATACAAATAGGAAATGATAATTTTTTAAACATTGTATATATATTGAATTTATTTGTAAATCTTTTAAAATGGGAAGCATTTAAATAATCTTGTCTTTATCTTACGAATAGTAAAATAATGCCCTCCTTTAAAATATTGTTTTTGTAAATAGAAAATTTCTAATATTATACCGTATAGTCTGTAATAAAGTTACGTTATTTAGGCTACCAGATCTTTTAATGGTAAATTGTGGTAATTTGTTTTATTATTATTATTAAAATGAGTGAGAACTAGGAATGTATACATTTATCTTTGAAACCAGAAAAAAACCCTGTAATTTGTACTGATAAGTTTGGAGGGAATACATGTTAGGAAGTGAAAAAAAAATGAAAGCCTTTATTATTGAGTGATAGTAATGCCTAAAGTAGAAGGAAATTACCTAAGAAGACTTCTACTGTTTTTTTTTAAATTGAAGTGTAGTTGATTTACAGTATTTCAGGTGTACAGCAAAGTGATACAGTTACACAGATTCTTTTCCATTATAGGTTATTACAAGGTATTAAATATAGTTCCCTGTGCTATACAGTAAGTCCTTGTTAGATTTCTACTATTTTAATAAATATTGCATCGATGCAATAGAACTAGATTCTTTTTCTTTTAAGACCAAGTTATACTCTAGTCCATAATAGTCCCAAATAAGTGTGTCATTTTATAAGAATTTTTTTCTTTTGAGAGTTGAGAAAAGTTCTTTTTTAAAGGTGTGCTTCATATGAGATGAAGATTGTTTTTGAATTTGAATGCTTCAAAGAGGGATGGATCAGAGTACTTAAATTCACATGTTGAAAGTAAAACTAAACTAGAATAATTGACATCTATTCTTTAATAACTGGAGATTTGCTATTGGATTTTAAAATGTCATCCCACTGACAGTACTCATTTTATAATCTTTGTGCTAGATGAGGCAGCACACTTATTTTGATAACTATCACCCTCAGGTTGAAAGTCAAGCTCTCATTTTAATTTTTTTCAAAAAGCAAATACCTTAAGGATTGTGTTTATTCGGACAGGAAAAGCAAATTTGGCACTTTAAATGTAAATTATTTTCAGTGATCAGAAAATGTGGAAATAAATTCTATCATAAATGGAGATTTCACGTTTTTCTTTGTAAAATTAATTCTCATTCATGAAGAAAGTAGAAACATTTTGCCTACATTTACATTCACACTTACCTCTTTAATTCAGAGTAACCTTTCTGAAAAAATGCAGATATCTTATTTTGAACAAGCATCATATATTATCAGTAGCTTTCAATTAGAAAAGAAAAAATCCCTCAATTTTATATAAAGCATTTTAGTAACAGGCTGGCAGAGTCCAATTTGTGAGCCAATTAAAGCCTTATAGCAGTCTGCCAAACATTTCTTTGAGCCACTTCGGCTCAATATAAATATTAAAAACCTATTCTATTAGAAAATTAGTTGAAATATTTTAAAGTGCATGAAAAACAAATGTTTTTCTTACATCGTTGCTATATCCTTATGGACATAGGTGCAAATATGAAAGGATAGCTCATGTATTTTTTAATTTAAACCTCATTTGGTTTCCTTCTTTGAAAGCCACTGTATTTTATAGGAACCCAACATATTATGATTTCTCATCAATAATCATGATTTACTAGGTGCATACATAAATATTTTATATGACTTGTTAACTGAACAAGTTTATCTCCTATGTCAACCCAGGGTAAGCATTGAATTTCAGCTTTGTGATCTTGGATAAGTTATTTGTGCTCACTGAGCCTCACTTTCCAAATTTATAAAGATAGGGATAATAAAACCTACCTCACTGAGTTGTGAGGAGCAAATATTTGTTGTAGGAGAAATACTAATGATAGACCCTAGTAAATCCTAGGTGCTCAATTACATGGAATTTCAAGTGAATAAATCTAGTGGTTATTCTTTGTCCTTATTGTACTTGCCTTCTCAGTAGCATGGGACACAGCTGATTACTCTTTCCTGTTTGAAACATTTTCTTAATCTTTTAGCTTCTATGACGCAATAGCTTTCTCACCTCACTGGCCATTTCTTCTTAGTCTTTTATGTCTGGCCTCTAGAGTTATGGGAGTGCCCCATAGCTTGATTTGGGGCTCTCTTTTCTTTCTATAACTCTTCCTCAAGTGATCACTTCCAGTCTTAAGTCTTTAAAATATATCATGACTTAAATTCATCACTCTCAACTTTATACTCTAGCCTTCTGTGTTCCATAGTTCTATATTCAACTGCCTACTTGACATCTTTACTTCAGTATTGAATAGGCATCCCACATTTAACATTTCTAAATCAGAACTCTTGGTTCCCTAGTTCTAAACTGCCCTCCCCCAGTCTTTCTCATTATTTTAAATGGCACCTCCCCCACCCCCAGCTATTCAAGTTCAAAACCTAGGAGTCATCTTTTTTTCTTCTCTTTCCTTACCTTCCAACATCCTCTAATGACGTCCAGCCTTCATTATTTTTTTACCTGGACTATTGCAGCAGTTTCCCAACAGGTCTCTCTGCATGCATTCTTGACCCTTTCTAATTCACTCACCTCACAGCAGGCAGAGTGATCTTTCTAAAAAGAAAACCAGAGGGAATTCTCTGGCGGTCCAGTGGTTAGGACTCTGCGCTCCCACTGCAGTGGGCATGGGTTCGATCCCTGGTCAGGGAACTAAAAAATCCTGCAAGCCAAAAATAAAGAAAATCAGAGAATTGGAAGTTATAAATATGAAATAAATGGAAAACTTCACATTTTAGTACTTTTAAAGTCCTCATTGTTTTTAACTTACATGTCATGTTTTCCACGACCATTATACCACAAAAAGACATATCCCCAAAGGACAAATAAATGTTCAGAAGCAAAATAAAATTCATTTGAACAGATATGTAACACCACTGCATTAGAATAGGTGTTAGCTAATATTTTCCCTTTCTTTTTGTGATAAGTGCTTCTTCATGTCGGGACTTTTTTTTTTTTTTAAGTGTACAATTCAGTGACATTTAGTACCTTCACTATGTGGTGCAATCATTACCTCTGTCTAGTTTCAAAACGTTTCATCACCCCAAAGAGACTTATTGTTGATACTTTTGCTTTTACTGTGTTGGCCAAAAAGTAAGATGTTACGGAAACACCCGAACGAACTTTTTGGCCAACCCAATATTTTTAAAGGATATCTTTGAAGTTTTCCAGCTTGTGGAATTTGCTAGGCAACTTAAAATGCTGAGCTCTTACAACAACTTCTTTATGCTAAGTTAAAAAAAAAACTGTTAAAATGTCTCACTGTGTCCTCACATGGTGGAAGGGACTAGGGATCTCTCTGGAGCCTCTTTTATAAGGCACTAATCCCATTCATGATGGCTCCACCCTCATAACCTAAGTACCGCTCAGAGGTCCCACGTCCTAATACCATCATTTTGAGGGTGGAGATTTCAGCATGAATTTTGGGGGCACACAAACATTCACACCATTGCAAATATTATAAATAGTCATAAATTAATGAATGCTACTAATAACACAATACTAAGTTATTGCACATTTATCATAGGTTGTCAGTATGCTCAGTATTATTAAATATATATATATATATCAGATCTATAAGCATTAAGACATATTCTTCATTTAAAAAACATAGTAACAGGGTTAAAGAGAGAATGAAATGAAGGGGGTCTGACAAATTTATAATGTGAAAATGGGCTAAGGAGAAGAAAATAATATCATGCTATTCCAACATGGAAGTATTTTTAATCTTTATGAAGATGCATTATTTTTATAATTATAAATGAAGTCAAATTTTAAAGACATGGTGCAAACCTGATTCAGTAGTTTTGAGGATGTTTTTCTTTTTCCTCAGCAGAGGGCCTGATCCCCCCGTGGTAAACCTTAGTTTTTAAATGTCCTCTCAAAGCCATATTAATTGCAGTGCTCCTTGCTAAAACTGTAGCCCTTTAGATGTTATGTAATTATTCTATTACTTTACTTTATTTTCCTAAGTGATCATAAATAACCATAAGCAACTATACACTATCGGCACACTTCAGTTTTACTTTTTGTCTCTTCTTTGTTTTGACTTCTGAGCCGTCAAAAGCAAAAGGCTTCATTTGGAGAAGGCATTCTTCTGAAAGAATATACTAAAATGTACGACAGACACGTTCCATATCATGGACTGAATCTGAAGTGTTGCCTAAGAAATTTTCTTGATCTTTGTATGCACTTGAATTCAAGTGAGGAGAGTGTCCAGTTGGGATTAAATTCCTTGATCTAAGCTCTTTATAAACTGGTAAAGTTCATTTCCTTGAAACAAACAAATTAAAAAAAAAAAAGGATTGCATTTGTTAGACATTGAGACTGAATTAACAGCTTACTTCTCAAGTGTAAAGTTTCTCACTCAGAATCACTAGGCTGTCTCCATTACCTGGAACATCATGGGTATTTTAGACAGTTATAGTTTTCCTGCCTGACAGAGAAGTAAAATAAGAGCACCACTATATCCAAACACGGCACAAACTAAATTCTGTATTTTTAATCCCTATTTCTACTATTGCTGTCAGGTTTCTGTTTTTACAGAATTTTGAAATTTATCATTAAATTATGGTTTGACAGTGACTGATATATCTTTCCCCCTCCCAGTATAAGAAGTGTCGCTCTTCTCATGCGCATACAAACAACTTTGCAAAGTCTGTGGTCAACCTTGTGGATTCTGTAAGTATCCTGGTTTTCTTGAACCTCTTTTTCCAAAGTGGAATGGTTTATATCTCTGTTTGCTTACTTGCTGCTTTAGTTCTTTCTGAGACAAAAGTAAAAATGCTATCCTTATCTCATCTGGCTAATAAGAAATTATAGTGGTCTGCTTCACAAAGGGCAGTGTTATCAGAGTTTCAGGGGACTGTTGAGTTATTCTTGGGATCCCAAAGATGCATTGATGTTGCTTCTAAGTGATGTCTAGATATTATTGTCACAAGAGTCTAGCTAGGACAAAAATACTGGAGAAAATTAGCTACCGAAAAGAGTGTAAATTAAACTTGGCAAATGAGACTTCATTAATAATAATCAGTTGAGCTTATCATCTTAAATATAAGGCAGAAGGACTAATAGATTGAGGTGGATTATGTTTGGAGGATATAGGCAATACAAAAAAATTTTCTTTAAAAGAACCCAAATTTATTTCTTCATGTCCCCATAAGAATGCTTCAGACTTTATTTTTAGATGACAGAATTAAGTGCAGTCCCCAAATAAAGCTAATTTAAAACAGTAAAATGTATATCTTCTTAAAAAGACTTCTATAAATCTTTCTTATTGAGATTTTTTCCTCCTCCTCTCATTCTGTCAGTTACAGAGAATAATGGTTAAGATTTTCTTCCTTTTTCCTTTAGATAGGAAATCCGTAAATGTGAATATTATTCATTATGTTCCAATAAATAATTCAATTTGACTAGTCATAAATATAGCATAGTATTTTGTGTATTCTAATGTAAAGTGCTGTTTTGCTCAGCTAAATGTATGTTTATCTGATATTTATTGTATGTTCCCTCTTAACTGGGAAAAAAAACCTTTATAAATTGCTTAATATCTAAATGATACCTATATTCTTTAAAGAACTGCCTTCTTTTTTGCCTTTTAAACAGTCCAAAAGTCTCCAATCACGTAAACACTCATAACATATAATACGTGGTAGGCACAGCTGAGCCGTATAAAATGGGTGCGGGGAAATAGAGTAGCATGTAGCGTTAGAATTGAAATTCTGAAAGCCAGTTATCACTTGCTTTATTAATTTTCTTTAATTTCAGCCCTTGTCAGTCTTCTCAGAGGAAAACTATAAGTGGATATGAAAAAGAGAATATTAAACACACCTTTCCCTCTGCCCCAGATGTTTACTTGGTAGAATCGCTGTGTTTGTCATTTCACCATGATTGAACAGAATCACATCTTGCAAAGTGTCATTTTTATTTGGATTTACCATACAAGGTTCTGAAGCTGACCAACTAATTTTTTTTAAAAGACATTACACTTAACTCACCCCCTGTTGTAAAATCATTATAGCTTCACGTTGATTTACGCATGATAATATTTCCTTTCCTCAGTGTGTTCTAAGATCATCCATTATTTTCTTAATTAGCTTGAAAATAGGACAAAATGACAACATTCATCAAAATTGCTTACATGTGTGAATTATTTAGCTACTGGGCCAAAAGCAGAAAATTACAATTTAAATATTGTGAGTGATGTCACCCTGTGGTGAGGGTGACATAGGTAATGTAAATCTGCTTTTCCCTCTTTTGGCCTCAGATCGTGATTCTCTTCCACTGTTATTTTACTTTTCATACAACAAGGCTTCCAAGGGCAAGCCAGCCATGGTGTTAGTGCTTGTCCAAGGATTTAGTGATCTGTTCCAATCCTGCAGGAGTAACTGGTCATATCACACTTACTCAGAACCAGTATATCAGGCTCCAACCTGTTATCTCCTATGAGGTTTGGAAAGGTGATTTTACTAAACCCTGTTTTGAACTTATGTCCAGACTTTAGAATCATGATACTCCTAGTATAGATCCCCTAGTGAGATGCCTGGCTGCTAAAGGTGCTGATTTGGGATTGCAGTAACTTTGTAGGAGAGGCTGAGTTGTATGATTGTTCTTTCTTTTTGCTCTTGGAAAAGAGAAAGGAAAGAAGATTCTCTTTGATGAGCTAATTCTGACGTCGTGTTCTCCTCTCACCTCCCCTTCCTGTCCTTCCGCTGACTCTGAAACACTGATTGTGCATGTTTGACCCAGTGTTTTCCTCCTGCACCTGTCCTGTTGTATACCCTCAGATTTACAAGGAGCAGCTTAATACCAGGGTTGTCCTGGTGGCTGTAGAGACCTGGACTGAGAAGGATCATATTGACATCACCACCAACCCTGTGCAGATGCTCCACGAGTTCTCCAAATACCGGCAGCGTATCAGGCAGCACGCTGATGCTGTGCATCTCATCTCGTACGTATCCCCAGCCCTTGGCTTGACGTTGATCTTTATCCCTTTATTGTATCAGTTAGGTTATATATCAATGAATCAATCCTGAACAAGTTTGAGGTTGATTCCTCTGTTACATAAGAAGCACAGCAGTAGGTTGCCCAGTGCTGGAATGGTGGTTCCACAGTCAGGAGATTTACTTTCAGAGCACATCTGTACCTTCAGACCTTCCATCCTCAGGGTCAACTCGTGATTCAAGACAGCTGCTGACACTCCAGCCTTCATCACAGACAGCAGGAATGCCAGGGAGGGAGGATTGCGAAAGGGCCCTCCTTCCAGCTGAGTTAGCTCCTTGAAAGCAGATTTCCTGAAGGCTTGCACACATCACTTTCACCAACAAATCATTTGCTAGATCTTTTTTTTTTTTTAATTTTTATTGGGGTATAGTTGGTTTACAATGTTGTGTTAGTTTCAGGTGTACAGCAAAGTGAAAATGAACTATTGACTAAAATTGACGTTTCATCTCTAAGGAAAAGGGGTGCTTTGCTCACTTTTGATATCATAAGTTGCTCCCTTCCCCCCCTGGTGGCTAAGCTGTTTTCAGACAGTCCTCTAAGGTTCTGTCCTGGGATCAAACCAACCAAAGTCCTCCTTCCTTTCTTCTCACCTGTTACTCTTTGCTTTTCTCTCAGTGTTTCATCACCAATTTACAATCATCAATATTTTGTATAACTACTCTATAGTCTCTACTAGAAAAGAGTCAAGGGCTGTGGTCTGTTTATCTTTGTGCCCTCAGTTCCTGTGCCAGTACATGATGCTTAGTTAGGTGCTCAGTTGATGTTTGCTCAACTGAGATTATTTAACATAACATTAATCTAAAGGTATTTATGATAACATACATTTAAAGGTATTTAAAATACAGTTTTTGGTTTTCTAAAGGAGGGTTGGTTTGGGGTATTCAATGTAGGACAATAGACATATTTGCAGAGAGTTGAAATATAATGGTCACTACATTGGTTTCCTAATAGCACTTATTTTTCCTAAGGCGTGTGACATTCCACTATAAGAGAAGCAGCCTGAGTTACTTTGGAGGTGTCTGTTCTCGCACAAGGGGAGTTGGTGTGAATGAGGTAAATGTTATCAGTTTTCCTAAAGTAGGAGCTTTATCTGTGCATCTAGTCTCTTTCTTCCCCATGGCCTAGTTTACTTCCCTTTTCAGGCCTGTTTTAGAATGATAATGACATTGAGACTATAGTATGAGTGGTTCGTATTAATAAATAGAGCCCAAAGTGGTCTTTGGTGTTAGAAGAGAGGTATTGTTTCATATCATAATGATAGTTTTTCATATTTATCAGGCAGATGCAAACCAAAGATTGGCCCAGAAATTTCTTGGCCTCTATAGATAAGTTTTTATAAGCTTGTTTATCCTTCTTTTATGACTTTTTAAAAAAGTTATTTGCTCTTCTGCCTATGTTAGGTTTAACACATCCCAAAAGTCGAACCAACCAAATCTAAACCTTGGTCAATACCTGAATCTATTATACCAGGTTATCCCAGTAGCCAGCATTCAGTGGAGACCTCTCTTGACAGATTTGTAGTAAGTTGAATTTATTCTTGGTTTGGTATGAATTGAAACGGGGCACAGCCTTTTATGATTTTATGTTTCCATGTGAGAACATCAAGTTTTGAGAGATGCCACATAGTAAGGGAGACTTTCTGCTTCTTGGGCCCAGTTGCAAGGAAGAAGTGGTAAGGAGCATAAGCTGTCTTTTGATGCTGTGAGGCTCTACTTAGGGGACTGAGATGAAATGTGGTCATGATTAAGAAATAATAACTAGCTTTGTGCCCTCTCTCAAATGTTTCCCACACACTTTCAACTCTGAAAAACAGTATGGTCTTCCAATGGCAGTGGCACAAGTATTATCGCAGAGTTTGGCTCAAAACCTTGGAATCCAGTGGGAACCTTCTAGCAGAAAGCCAAGTATGTACATTGACCTTCTTACTTTCATGTGCCATTCTGTCTGTATAATGCATGTCCGGTCAATAAAGAAATGTTTTTCATTTCTAAGTCATAATACCTTAACTGTAGTGTATCTCCTTCCTCTAAACAATGATAAGATGAGCAATTTAAGGTAATTCTTAATCTGTGTGGGTTGGAGAAATGTCCCTTTCAAAGTCCATAAAATCATACTTTCTCAGGGCATGATCAGCTCTTTCTCACACTGCAGAATGTTGGGGTGGGTGGTGGTGAATACTCACCCTCTGGATTCTAACCAGTTGAGGATAGCCACAAGATGTCAGTGAAGCTCCACCACAAGTACAGTTGGATCAGAAAATAGCTTAGGCCTAGAGTTAAAAGGAGCTCAAGCTCTAATTAAACTTACCCATCTACTTACCTCTAATTAAACTTACCTTCCTAGTACCATCAGAAACATTGGAGAAGCTTCCTGTACAGGCAGTCCCGTCCTGGACCTTTTAAACATGGGGGCAGATGATAGAGAATAACTCTCCTCTACTGGGCAGGCAGGCCAAGAGAAGCAGCCACAAATCCCATCCAGTAGGAAAACACAGCTGATGACTGCTGGATGTCACTCTCCTCTTTAACCAGAGGAGATGCAGATGGAAAGACAGGGCTGAGATTCTAGTGGCGAAGTGTTGAAGGCCCACAATAATTTTAGGGGGCCCTTGAACGTTTTTAACTTTTTTTTTTTTTTTTTTTGTGGTATGCGGGCCTCTCACTGTTGTGGCCTCTCACTGTTGTGGCCTCTCCCGTTACGGAGCACAAGCTCCGGATGCGCAGGCCCAGCAGCCATGGCTCACGGGCCCAGCCGCTCTGCAGCATGTGGGATCTTCCCACACCGGGGCACGAACCTGTGTCCCCTGCATTGGCAGGCGGACTCTCAACCACTGTGCCACCAGGGAAGCCCTTTAACTTCTTTTAAAATCGGTATAAAATCCAACTTGGATTATATTCCTCTTTATATCAATACACTAGTAAAATATAATTTCTAACACACTTTTGTGGCAGAAGGCAAAATTGCCTAGGGCACACACAATGAGATCCTGTGGAAAGAAAAACCTGAGGTATTCACTCCTAATCTGTTACCTAGGAATTAAGTGGAAATCTACTCCCCTCAGTGAAAATATCAGATGCTAGGAATAAAGGTCCCCCTCTCTACCACAGCCTCCCTAAAGAAGAAGAGGACAAAAATCTACCTTAACATTATCCTATATTTTATACTTTTTGACTACTATCAAATAATTAATACATAGTGTTATGGAAACTTGAAGCAAAATATATATCCAGGATGTCTTGATTCCCTTTAAGGGCATATTAAGTCATCACTTTATGGGTACATTAAGTCTGGTGGCATTGAGCAAATCTCTACAAACTTTCATCTATTGATTTCTTGCTCAGAGTATTTGCTTTCCCAGGGAAACACATAGTACACATTAAAGGAAGTGATTCAGGTTTCACTGGCTGGCATCAATACCTGAAAACCAGAAAGGAGTAGAACCAGGTTTATGTCCTTGTTTGAAAAGCCCGGAGCCAGGAAGAGGCCAGTGCTGGGGGCAGCTGAGAGATATTGCTGAGTCAGATGAAGGAGTAAGGTGAGCAATAGGCTTCATTACTAATGCCGGGCATAATTCCTTCCTAAAATTCTTTATTCCTTTGTGAATTGTTTAGGTAGGTTCATTCTGTACTTTGAATTTTTAAAGATCCATTTGGAAGTCTTTCTTTAAAAATATCTTTGTCTATCATAGGAAAGAGAATAGGAAAAAATAAATGAAAAGGACAGCCCGTCATGATACCCATATGTCCATCTGTGGTATCTATGTTAAGTTTATGGTTGTTATTTAATTTAGATGATTTTACATTTCTATTTTAGATTTCTCTCTTTTGCTGAACCTTTTAGCTCAGTGTTCTTCAAGTCTCTGGCTGATTCTTCCTTTGACTCCAGCAAATTGAATTCTCTCCTCTAACGTCCGGTGTGGTCTGTGAGCAGGACTTCAGTGAGGACTCACTGCATTTGTGCAGTAGAGCTTTGTAGTTCCCAGAGAGCACACAGACTACCCTCTCATGTGAGCCCCAGAACCACCCTGGGAGATAGGGAGATGCATTCGCATTTTAGAGGTGGAAACACTGAGACCCAAGAAATGCTAAGTCACTTGCCTATGAAACTCTCTCATCACACAGAACTTGGACTAGAACTCAGGCTTTACAATCTCTAGACCAGGTACTTTTCATTAAACATTGGCACTAGGAACTTAGTTGAATTCTCTGAGTTACAAAAATGAAGAGAGGCACAATTTTATTTCTTGCAGCTGTTGTCTTAGGAAGCACACTGTACTGTTGGAAAGGAAAAAGAAATATTGATTTAAAAGAAATAGGTTTTGTTTGGTGAGACTTCACATTCTGTACCTGTCTGACATGGAATTGGTAATAAGGAACTATTTCAAGAGCTGTGATGCAAATTAAAGATGTGACTTTTGTTGTTTCCCCTTTCTTTTGTTGCTTTTTATTGTTTCATTGGACTAGAATGTGACTGCACAGAATCCTGGGGTGGCTGCATCATGGAGGAGACGGGGTAAATTTTCATTGTACATGCATTTGTTATATACCTTTTACTGAAATTGTTACCTATAATTAGATATACAGTCTCTCAGGTACTGGTCTTTTAGGCTAAGCCTTAGAATAAATTCAATAATTCATTGTCTGATATTTTAAAAAATGAAATGGCTAGTTTACTTTATACTTTAATTTTTTATTTAAAGTTGGTAATAAAAGTAAAATAAAGTAACCACTTCTACATCTATTAACCCTTAAAGGAAGCACATGATTAAATGCTTCTAAGTTTAGTGGATGCATTAATTTTTTAGTAGTTAGGATAAAAGCTGGTTGTCTAAACTGTCAGTGAAAACCAATTTAGTCAACAATTTATATTTTAAGGAACTCGTAAATAGACATGTTTACTGTAATAAAATTGGACTGTATTCCTTATATAATCAATAAAGCCTTTTTAAACAAATTAAGACAGATTTATCGTGTCTAGGTGGTCTTCTACTGATAGACATTTGAATAGTTGCTCACCTAACTCCTGTATCCTATTGTAGATAATTTGGAAACTAGAGGGTTGCTGTTGCATCTGTGAACCAAGGCCTAGAAACATTGCCCTCTTTCCCAGGGACCCCTGCCCCATGGGAGCCACTGCCACAAGGCCTCCTAAGCTACAGCCCACTCCTAATAGATAGAAGAGGTTTCCTCACTCATGTGTCTCTCCCACTTCCTTTGCCCATGCCAGACATCTGCTCAGCACATCACCATTTCTGGTCCTGCTCCCTCCCTGTGATCCCCAGTTGCCAGAAGCCCTGACCTACTTTTACAGAGTCCCTTCCTTATTTGTGCACCAGGAGTCCAGGGAACAAGAGGTGTGTGAGCATGAAGGCTTGAGGAGAGAGTCAGCCATTATACTTGCTACTTTAGAACACATGTTTCTAGAAATGTAGTTTAAACTTGAAACCGTTAGCTTTCATGCTCCCCCTCCCCTGATGCCTCCTACAGAATGGTAACACCATTCATAATACTGGTTCTATCGGGAGAGGTCTTCTGTCTTCTAAACTTCCAGTTTCTAAATGGATTTCTAGACTGACTACCCATAGGATATAATAAAATTATTTAAGCTTAATTTGTATTTTCTCAAGTATATGTTTCTACATAGTTCTTGTAAGACATCACTGTCAACAATGGTAGATTTCACCTACTTCCATACACTACCCTCATACATAAGGAAATATAAATCTATTGGATCACATCCTAGAATAAGTGACCTAGTACTCTCAAATCAAATACTATGACAAATATGTCCAAGGAATCAGTGTGTATGACTCAGTGTAACCTTGACCATACGTATAATATTCCCCTATGTACTGACACAGTGATAGTAATTTGATTAACTCACAAAGAGGTTCACTATATTCCTGCAAAATCATGAAGATTACCAAATAGTATTTGAATTTAAGAATAAGGAGCTATTACCTAATTCTAATTCAGAAGGTGCTTACCCTAATTCTGTTTTGACTGTGTGTATATACACATAAAAACATATATAGTCTAACATCTCTTTAGGGTTTCCTTGTTTACCTCAATTGTGTCGCTGAAGCCTGCAATACAGAATCTTTAATCAGTTGACCCTCACAGCTTCCTTCTCCAAAGTAAAATCTAGTAGGTTCCCAAGTTCCTTCTATTCAGGACAGAGGCAAAAAAAAAAAAAAAAAAAAACCCCAAAAAACCCTGCTTATCTTTACTGAGACAGAGCAAATAAAAGTGACTACATTTTTTTTAACATCTTTATTGGAGTCTAATTGCTTTACAATGTTGTGTTAGTTGCTGCTGTATAACAAAGGAATCAGCTAGATGTATACATACATATATCCCCATATCCCCTCCCTCTTGCGTCTCCCTCCCACCCTCCCTATCCCACGCCTCTAGGTGGTCACAAAGCACTGAGCTGATCTCCCTGTGCTATGCAGCTGCTTCCCACTAGCTATTTATTTTACATTTGGTAGTGTATATATGTCAGTGCTAGTAACCACATTTTAATATACAGCCTAGATGAAGTTTGGGGATGAACTTTTCAAAAACTCTTTCAAGCCTGAGCACAAAGGGGCTTGACTGCTAAGGAGATTGTAACCTAGCCCCCAAATCTGTGATTTTCTTTGAATTTCTATTTTTACAGACTCTACCACACATACTTAGCAGTTTGAACATAAGTGCCTTGTCAAAGTTTGTGTAGAATCATCTGGATCCAGAGTGATGATTTTATTCTAATTCAGGGTTTTTAATTTTCTTCTCTGATGACTGCTTTTGGTAAATTTTTTACATAATTGATTCTTTATTTCCTCAGGGTATCCCATTCCAGAAAGTTCTCAAAGTGCAGCATTTTGGAGTATAGAGACTTTTTACACAGAGGGGGTGGAGCCTGTCTTTTCAACAGGCCAACAAAGGTTAGTAATTTAGAAAGTGTAATTATTTCTCCATTTTTTTTACAATGGAACTATGTCAAATATCAGATACTTGGCTTGCAAAGCAGGTTTCTTTCCAACCAGATTAATATTTAATTATAAAAATCTTTATCACATTAAAGATTAAGTCTCGTTTAAGTGAATTACAAGACCATGGTTTCACTGTTCTGAAGCTCTGGTGTTTCAGTGCTAGCTGTACCTCCTCTTGGCCCTCCCCTCCAAAAAACAAACAGACAGTCCTTCAATTAAAATATCTTTGAAATCTTCATGTTGGGGTCTTCAATTGCTGCTAAGAGATAGTGGGTTAGATTAAGATACATTACTTTAGCCCATTTCTCTGACAAAGATTCTATTTCCCCTTGACATTTTCTCTAGGGGTATAACTAATTTCTAGGCTTTTCTTACTTTCTTTTTTTTTTGGCAGGGGGCGGTATGTGTGGTCCATTCTCCCAGATAGAAAGCATTACTAATATCAGCCAGCCAAAAACTGACCCAAAGTATTTATGGACCCCATAAATACAGGCATATATATATATATATATATATATTTGTATATATGAAGAGATATATATATCTTTACTTGGGAAGGTCCACATTGTCAATTTGCATTTCATTAAAATTTATATACACAATGTCATATTCTCTTATCAACAATTCCTTAATTCAAAAATTCTGAAAATTGGAAGTATATTTTATGAGTTTGCAGAAAACATAGTGGACGGTACAACTTATCCTGAACTGAAAATCTTCATTTATCCCTCATAGTGTAAGTATCCATAAGTCTTACTGCACAAATGTTACTGCACAAATGTTAATGTGTTTGATTATAGGGTGTATACCAGACCCCTCAGGGCTGTTATATAGAACAGCGTAAATGCATCATACTTTTCTAAAATCCAGCAAAGCCAGAATTCTTAAATTAACAGGCTATAGAGATTTTGGATATGGGACTGTCGACCAATAACATGTTTAGAAACGAAGTTGCTTGACAGGCAAAAGGACAGGATTGATGCGAATTAGCAGATGGCATAGACATTCTAACATTGCACATTTCATATTTCTTTTTAAGATACTACATCATAAGTCAAATATAATCCATTGCTATACAAAATGTTTAATAACTCTGCAAATTGAGAGAGCAGTGAAACCATGTTAACCTTTTTTAAAAAAAATCAGTGTCTGATGTCGATAACTGTCAGAATAATTTATTCCTATCCCCATAATTAAGTGATACTGCTAAGTTAGGGATGACACTTTGATGCCTGACAACTGTATAAAATCTCAGTAAGGCTGCAGAAAAAGAAACAGGAATTTTAAAATGACCTTGCATCATTAAACTCAGCTCCCTGCTTTTCATGGCATCGATCTCAATGCAACAGAAATCTGAAAGCTTCAGAGTGTTTAAAATGGGTGCAGTGAGTAATAATGAATTAATGTGAGCTGTTGGCATTTCTGAATTGCAAAGTACATGGCTAATTTTACCTGCCTTGCAGCTCACCAGCTAATTATAAGCCTCATGCCTGAGGAAACAACACTGAGTTGTTTGAAAATACTGAGATCTCTAGCGTGTGTATAAGGATCCATCATTAGATTTCTGAAATTGCCTGTGAGTAGAAAGCAAATTATTCGGATAATGTGGAAAGTAAATAAAAATACACATACATCTTCAATTTTAAAAATTAGTAAATATGGAATTCTTTCTTTTTAAACAACATATATAGAATAATTTTTTAAAAGCTCCTATGGATTACAGTGGAATAATTTACATGTATGTGTGAAAGAACTGACTTTCTTCCAAGTGTTGTAGTCAATGGATGTATGTATGCAGGTTTTATGTGTTATTTTCACATTATCTAAGTGCATCTTTTCTGTGCTCTGGGAACCTTCTCAACTGCCATGTTTGCCATATGGTTTGTGATAGTGACCTGTCTCAGGATGGAAGAAGAGTCCTAAGAATGAAATCCAACAGTGGGTTACATGGGAGTCCTGATCTAAAGCACTAGTCATGTTCCAGTCTGCCTTTCCCTTTTCCATTTTCTCCTCCCTGCTGATCAAAATATCCCAGAGATGAGGTCTGTTGATTTTAGTCACTGGATTTTCCCATGGGGAAGTCCCACCCAAGTATCGTGGAAAACTTCCTTGCTCCTTATAACAATTTTCCTTTCCTGGAAGTGGAAGGAGGATCAGATCTTTCTTTGGTGGACTCAGTGGAGGGCAGCTGTTCCTTGGGTGTGTGCTGCTCCCTCTCATATATATGGTTCTGAGCATTTGGGTTCGGATGTCCTGTTCTAATCTTCACCTGAGTATAGTAGATATACACAGAAAAATTTTGCCCCAGGTGATGGGAAATAGGAATGTTTCTTATAAATAATCAGCTGCCTCAACAACTGGTCTGTAATACAGTTTATTTGGCAAGCAAGTTCATAGCACCAGTAGGGTGGATTATTCTAGAAACTTGACTCTCCCATTGCTCCAGGAATGATTGAGAAATTTCTATACATCTGTGCATATGTCTGCACATTTACTTAATATGATTCAGACAGTGCAGATTTCTTTTCACTGAGAATGATGGGCATGGATTTCCAGCAACACTTTTTTTCCCTAAGTTTATTTGCATTTACTTGATGGCATATATCACATTTAGCTGTGAATGAAGCATTTTTATCTTCTTGACATTTTTTATATCTTCTCAGCTGCCTGGTTATAAGTCAACAAATTAGGTATCTGTGAGTCTTATTAGCAGAGCATTTTAGCTCCATTAGCAAATATGAAAAGTGATCTATTCCTCTTGACAGCATATTTCTCTGAAAAGTAGCTCTAATGGTAGAGGTCATCTCTGGAGCCCACTACTGGAGAATCCTCCAAGAGATATTACCCCATTTAAAATACATTTTTTAGAAGTGTTATTAATAAATTAACAGTGATTCTCACACAGACACATTTGTAAGATGCCATAACAACAGATCATAGAAGAATACCACATGATAGCTGATTATAGGGCCAAGTATGTAGCCTGATTGGAGTGTTGATTTTCTGTGATGAATTAAAATGGTTTCCCTTTATCTTTCTAATCTCTTTCAGCTATTTGAGCCCACAGAATGTGGAAATGGATATGTGGAAGCTGGGGAGGAGTGTGATTGTGGAATCCATGTGGTAGGTGTAAGAGATCTTTTCTACCTTCAGCACATCTACCCAGAGTGCAGAAGAATAGCGTTAGTGGGAAGTCTGCCCCATCATTCATTGTGGTCTTACTGCCTTTATTTCTGAGCTCTCTCATCAATGCTTAATCCTAGCTCAACCACGTTAGAATTAATCATTGGCTCTGTCTGAAGAAACCTAATGGATTCTTCTAATCAAATTCGTATCTCTTAAAAATTCATAGCTCCTATTCATCTCAGACAAGTTTTACTAACTCATGAAAATTCTTTCTGTGTTGTATATTAGTTTTGTCTTTGTAAAACTAGATTGAGTATTAAGAATACCACAGAGCTAACCAAGGGTTGGGTACCTGCTAAAAAATAAGCTTACTTTTTGGTAGAGAAGCCCCTTCTTAGAAGATGGTACTTTGCTGAGAAGTATAGCCGGAAGGAATCTGTCATTGCTTAAAGTGGTTCATTCTTTCCTAAAAGATTTGCTTACTATTATATACATCTCCTCACATGGATTATGCATAAGTTACATGTGGAGAGCATGTTGAATGACCAGTGGGTAGGTTTCCTCACTTACTCACATGAAGTGTTTTCTCTAGGAATGCTATGGATTGTGCTGTAAGAAATGCTCTCTCTCCAATGGGGCCCACTGCAGCGACGGGCCCTGCTGTAATAATACCTCATGTCTTGTGAGTTCTCTGACAGTTTCATCTTTCTTATCGTTGACATATTAGCCAAATATCTCAATGTGTACATTGAGTATTTGTACAACTTGTCACACACTTGTTGCTTGACACTGTGCATATTAGCCTGGCAATTTTGTAGAATCAATAAATCTATCCAAATTCTGTGGGTTACAACGATTATCTTTACTATGATTCACTACCAACCATTCTATTCTCTGGTACCTCCCTAAGAAAATATACCTATAATCCTTCCAAAATAAACATTGAGAATTGCTCTACTATCATGAGTGAAAACCAAATTAAATAGTTGAATAGAAGAGGGACAATTCTTGTGGTCTTTTTCTAATAAGCCCTACTTATAACCTCTTTCTTTAAAACTCATCCTAATTTATTTTAGACCCTGAGCAGAAAACCTAGTGCTCATGTTTTTACATTTGATACTTAAAATCACTTATAAAGGCAAGAAAGCTAGATAAGGAGGTAATATATGTATGTATGTATGTTTATATGTGTATATGCACAACTTGTGTATGTGTGGACACACAGTTACTTCCATCTTTAGAGACCTCTGGTTAATTTTTTAAAAAAACGTTTTAAAAATTTTCCTTTTTCTCATCTATAAAATCTCTAATATCCTTTAAAACCATAAAAGTATATGATTTAATTTTATCCAACACCAAAGGGATATTATGCGTGTGGTAATCTAGGCGGTTCTAGCTTAGTTTGTACTTGCTTATGTCCCCAACCAGATTATAAATTGCTTGAAGATGATGGACTCGTTCCTTCATCTTTTACCCACCCACCACCCAGGGAAACAAAACGCCTTGTATTCAGTAGGCATTCACTGGCATCACTGAAGGAAATTCATATGAATTAATTGAAATCTGCTTGTGTATATTTAGCTAAAGCAAGACTAATATCCAAGCTAGTTGGTAAATCAGTGCAGGTTGGGTGTGCATATCAGTCTTCAGAGAGATCCTAAATGTTTATATTTTAGTGTTTTGTTCTTTTGTCTTAAGCCACACCAGTGTTTCTTCTTTGCGCAATTGTCATCACAATGTTTTCCAAAAATAATACTCTGAGATAGTGGATTTTGAAATCTGAACATGTAATGCCTTGGTTAATGATTCATATTTACTACACAGAGTGGTATTTGGGTATTATCTCTATCTTGGAACTATCTTGCTGATTCATAAAAAGAGTTTGGCGGTGGTTATGAAAGGATGTCATGATTGTTGGTGAATATAAGAATGTTAACTCTTTGAAATATTAATTAATACTGGTTCCTAATATTGAGTTTTGATTTGCAGTTTCAGCCGCGAGGGTATGAATGTCGGGATGCTGTGAATGGGTGTGATATTACCGAATACTGTACTGGAGACTCTGGCCAGGTATGGCAAACTAAGTTTTAGGTAATGCATCTTACTTGCAAATACATATTGTAAAGCTTTCAGTTTGGATTATGTGTGTGAATATGATTTGGTTCTTTTGTTTTTTGTTTTGTTTTGCTCTGTTTTCTAGTAATTTCTATCTCCTACCATGCCTTTATTTTAGGAACGTTTATTGTGGTTTTTTGGACCTAAAAAATCTCTTTTCTTCCAAATTTCCCCTTCGTAATTAGTTCCCTTTATATTGCTTATATCCAACGAATTGATTTATCTTTCCTGGTCCCCACATCTAAAACAGTATCCTCACACTGATAAAGCACTAATAGTACTATTTTCAAGCATTTTTAAGCCACAAAACCCTTTCTTTTTTTTTTTTAACATCTCTATTGTAGTATAATTGCTTTATAATGGTGTGTTAGTTTCTGCTGTATGACAAAGTGAATCAGCTGTACGTGTACCTATATCCCCATATCTCCTCCCTCTTGCGTCTCCCTCCCACCCTCCCTATCCTACCCCTCTAGGTGGCCACAAAGCACCGAGCTGATCTCCCTGTGCTATGTGGGTGCTTCCCACTACCTATCTGTTTTACATTTGGTAGTGTATATATGTCCATGCCACTCTCTCACTTTGTCCCAGCTTACCAACAAAATTTTGGATGGAAGCCCAATGTAGAAATCTAGGAAGCGTAGCACTGCTGTGGTTGAAGTGGGATTGGGAGCAGAAGTCTGCCTTCCTCAGCTCTGTCACCGTCTCACTCCACTTATGAAGCCCTGGCTTCATGGCCCACACACTTGGCATGATCTTCTTCACATTAAAATTATCACATTATCATTAAGGTTGCCTTCCGGCATTCCTTCTTTAATTTTTACATTTTTAAACATTTATATTGTGTTGTTTTATGTCTTTATTTGTCATTCAAATGAACATTTGTGGAGCCCCTGCTCTGTGACAAGCACTGCTGTGAATGCTGGGATACGGGAGGAATTGAAATAGAAAAGTCCTTGCTCTTACGGGGCTTGCATTCTGCTGGATGGAGAAAGGCAAATAAATGAACAAAAAAGCCAGTGAGTACAGAAGCATGGCTTCTTCAAGAGATGGAATGAAAGCAGGGATAGCTGGGGAATAGTGGAAACAATTCAGAGAGGGAGTCAGGAATCAGGCAGGTAGGGGCTTGGTAAGAATTTCTGACTTCATTCTACTTTCATTTCTTTCTAACGTTATTTCAAGAGCATTTTCCCATGCTATGACACAGTTTTTATAAATATCCTCTTTAAAGTTGCATGAAAGTCTGCCATGTGGATTTACCAGTCACCTCTACATCCAGTGGTGGTAGATATTTAGATTGTTGGCAGTATTTCATTATTATGGTTAATACGGTTGTGAATCTCTATGCATTTTTAAGAGTGTTTCTTGTTTGGAGTTAGCACCTTAGGACAAGTTCTCAGGAGTGGAGTTACCTATTGCCAGGTAGGGCTCCTGATAGAGTACAGTTAGAAGCCAGAATATCATTTTTGCTATTGCAAGTAGCCAAGTTGAAAGCGATAGCTTAGTGTGAGGGCTAAATGGGCCTCTTTATAGATCCCAGATTCAGGCTATAGCAACACGTTATTGACAAAATTGGGCCTGGAATGACCTGTCGATGCAGAGCCAGCCCTTGCCTTGTATGCTATGGAGGAGCAATAGAGAGAGGATGATTTATGTGAGTAGGCAAGAGAAGGATGGCAGGACCGGGCCAGAATGCCAAGTTACTCTTCTCAAGTTTATCAAATCAGCCAGCCAACCAACCCAACCATTCACTCTACCTGCCTGGAGAATCGAGTACAGGAGCAGAGAGTAACTGGAGTTACACTGAGTTCCCCTCCCTGGAAGGAAACATGAGGAGAGGAAAACAAAGGATCCTAATTAACCTTTTTGAAAGGTTTTGATATGTATCATCTGAGGCTCGATTCAAGTGGATATGGTACAAAGGAATGGTACAGTGAACTCTATTCAGGCTATTACTCTTTTGTGATTTTTATGCGTATCTGTTTTTTATATATAAATATGTAAATAGGTTTCTCTGCAATTTTTAAATAATATAGTGGCAGAATGTAAGAATTGTGGATTCAGTGTTTTATGACAAGTGTACTGACATTCTTGATATACTGTTTCACTGAGTTATATTTTTAGTTTTGTAGAATAATGCTATTTTTATACCCATCATATATGGTTTTGGTTCTATGTATTCAGTTCTTTTAAAAGTATAGTTTTTTCATTTAAACCTTTTACTCTTGAATTGCCATAGACTTTACTGGAAATAAGGTTTTTATAATGAGGGCTCTGTGTTCAACTTAATATTCTATTGTCCAGATTTTTAAAATGTTCTTTTTATCTCATGTGTCCAAGGTGAAAACTGTACTGTTAAATTCTCAGTGGCATGGTAGAAAAACACGTTCCTTTAGTAACAATTTCCTTATATGACCAGAATGAACCTGAACTAGATAAGTGGAATAGGGGGAGTTAAACACCCACCCCAAATTCTTTTGCTTTGTAAGAGGCAGTGAACTGTGAATTTAATTGATGCTAATAATGATTAAGAAAATAGGATCTCTGAGAATCTCTGCATCTCTGAAAATCAGTATCGTTGGCAACATTATGACTTGATCTCTTTTATAGTATATTTTTGCTTAATTTTTTTTTTTTTTTTTTTTTTTTTTTCTGCGGGACGTGGGCCTTTCACTGTTGTGGCCTCTCCCGTTGCGGAGCACAGGCTCCGGACGCGCAGGCTCAGCGGCCGTGGCTCATGGGCCTAGCCACTCCGTGGCATGTGGGATCTTCCCGGACTGGGGCACGAACCCGTGTCCCCTGCATCGGCAGGCGCACTCTCAACCACTGCGCCACCAGGGAAGCCCCGATTTTTGCTTAATTTTGATACTAGCATTTACTGATGCTTCTGAGCTGCTTTTTAAATTAACAATTTATAAGAATAAGTAATACATGTGGAACTGAGAGAAATCCTGGGCAAACAGTCTGGATGATCTAATAAAGATATTTTTTAAAGATGTGGGAAATGTGTTTTGTTAGTACCATGAAATATGTCATCAAAATGGGAGTATAGCACAATTTAAAATAAGTACATTTAAAGGCTATTGCACTGTGAAAGCCGGCCTCAACTGGACCTTCCTGCACAGCGTAAAACTGGGGGCTCAAATGGCATTTAGAGACCGAATCCAGAGCTCTGCTCACAGGCAGAATAAAGTACACAGATTTATGGTCCCTCTGCTTTAAATATCTCCAGACAACGAGAGACATCCATAATTTCCTTTGTTAAACATTTCAGTGATAAGCAACTGGCTTTTATTAGCCTAAACGAAAAATAGATTGATTAGAAATCTTCTTCCATGTAGCTGTGACAGTTTATAACAAGAGCTTTTTTTTTCTAATTAGTGACTCCTACTAGTTTTTTCCTCTTGAAACATCGCAGAAGTCAAATATGAAAATTGTTTAGCCCCTGATGTACCTATTCTAGTAGCAACATTTCTTTTACATTTTTGTCCAGTGTGGTTGTATTCATCTTGGAGTAAGTGAATAATTAACGTTAGTTGATTAATAAGAAAATGATGGGGCTTCCCTGGTGGTGCAGTGGTTGAGAGTCCGCCTGCCGATGCAGGGGACACGGGTTCGTGCCCCGGTCCGGGAAGATCCCACATGCCGCGGAGCGGCTGGGCCCGTGAGCCATGGCTGCTGAGCCTGCGCGTCCGGAGCCTGTGCTCTGCAACGGGAGAGACCACAACAGTGAGAGGCCCGTGTCCCGCAAAAAAAAAAAAAAAAAAAAGAAAAAAAAAAGAAAATGATGGTGTTTTGAGTGGGTTTGGATGAAAGAGGCCCAGGGATCTCTGTTTTTGGGCAGCTGGTCCAGTAAACCAACTTCTCATGCTGATAATTAACATCTTTTGAAGAGTTACCATTAGGTTGAGTGAAAGCTTGTATGAGAGTCAGTTGTTCTTTAGAAAGATGTAGAACCAAAGCATTTAATCTCAAAGTGTTCCTTCATAAGTTACTGCTTCTTTGCACTTCTAAATTAGTTCCATTACCTTTCTGTAGTGACCATGATAAACACCTTGGTGTTGCAGAATAGAATAACTTAATTGTATCTGTGTGGGTCAGTTATTTATTTTCTCAGTCAGTCAATAGTCATGGAGCACCATCTCAATCACAATTGAGCCAGTTTTGTTCTAGGTGCTGGGGAGGCTGCAGGGACAGAAATCCCTGCCTGCACGGTGCTCGCATTAGGATGCAGACAAAAGACAAGCAAATACATAAAATATACGGATCCTCAGTTGGTGATACATGTTATGGAGAAGGAAAAATATAGGGAATGGGGAACAGAGGATGCCAGCATGGAGAAGGAGGTTATGGTTTTGAAGAGCATGGTTAGAGAAGGCTTCTCTGAGATGCTGTTATTTGAACAACGTCCTAAAAAAAGGTGAGAGAGCAAGCCAGGCGTAAATCTGGGGGAGAGATTGGAGGAAGAGCAAGGACAAACGCCGTGGGGTGGCAGCATGGCTGGTACATTCACGTAGAGTCAGGTATTTATGGCAGAGAGTAGGAATGAGGTCAGAGAGATGAAGATGAGGATGGGGCCGGCATAGGAGCAGATCATGATGAACTTGGAAGGCCAGTGAGTAGACGGGGAAGCCATCAACAGAGGAGCAACATGAGGTGGTTTAGGTTTTTCAAGGGACACTCTGGTAGCTCTATAGCCTATAAGGAGAGTAGAGTGGAAGCAGGGGAATCAGTTGGAGGCTGTTGCATAATCAGAGAGATGAGAGATGGTGGTGGTGTGGACCCGGCATTAGCGGTGGAAATGGAGAAAAGTCAGATTGCAATTATATTTTAAAGGTAGAAGCTACCAAGATTTGTTAATGGAATAGAAGGAGAGTGTGAGAAAAAGAGAGGAACATAGGATGACTCCATGGTTTTGGCCTTGAACAGTTGGAAGAGTGGGACTGTCATTTACTGAGAAGGTGAAAACTAAGGGAGGACCTCAATGGGTATTGCTATGTTTCTTATTCACTTGCCACACCCATGTATTTTTTTTTCCTTTTTGTATTTGTTTTGAATGCTGTAGCAGAGCCTTGACTTAATTTTTTTAGCTCTCTTAAATGTGGTAAATGAGACGCACAGAAAGTAAAAATTTTAATTTACTCAGGGTAATGTTGGGGGAAAATGAAATTTTCCTTATTTTTACTTATAAAAAATGATTTGATAAATAGACCTGGAAAAAGAAAGAACTGTCACATCATGATTGCTCTAGTAACAGATCTGTAGTTCAAGAGGTCAGAAATGTAATGGAGATACAGCACTTATATTGCGCTGAAGGGCAGTGTATTTCTTCTTTCTCAGTAATGTGGCCTAGAGGTGAGTGCCATGGGTGTTACATGCAAAGTTGACATTTTTACAGGGCTGAGTGAAGTCTTGTAAATTGGTTCCTGAACGTGTCCACTCCTGCATAACAAGCTGATTTGTTCCCTTCATTATCCATTTTAATTCCTTCTACTTTTAACTCCACAGGCAAGTGAACGTAAATTATTATTTTAGCCCATCTCATGGAAAACGGAGAAACATAAAAAGCACCCACTGCATGGACCTAATTGATTGATTCATTTTTACCAATAATTGCAGAATAAATTTGGATAACCTACTCAAAGAGTTACTTATGTTTTCCTAATTATAGAGTCATCATGCTTGCATTTTTAAAATACTTATTATAACTTTTACTGATATGAATGATCTGTAGCACACAATTCACAGGTAATAATAAAATCATGCTTACTTTTTTTGCATTTTAATATATTGTACACATAATCTGAAGATACTTCACATGCTGAATGTTAACTAAAAAGTTTATATTTTTCAGTGCCCACCAAATCTTCATAAGCAAGATGGATATGCATGCAATCAAAATCAGGTATGCTGGGCTCTAGGTTTTAAATGGGATTTTATAAAAAGATTAGATTTCAAGGTTTTTTTTTTGATAAATGTAATTTTGATAGGGAATTGCAATTCAAACAACAGTAAATTATTGCAGTGGTCTTCTAATTCAGAGTTGCTTTATGTCATATAAAATACAAATATATTTATCTCTGGGTACAAACTGTTCAGATTGAGGGAGAGGAAAAAAAATGTAATGGCTGAAGAATTAGAAATCTACTTTATTGAGTTGTGACTATCTTTTAATCATTTCAGCCTGTCTCTGATGGGAAAATATGGTAATCTGTTGTAATGTGGTTGTAGTTTTTTTTTTTTTTTTCCTGAAGCTATGTTATAACCTAACCATTCACATGCAAAAAAAGCTAAAAAATCATATTGGTATCACCCAAAGAAATGTCTCAATTTTTTTTTCCATAAAATTAAAAAATTTAGACAGTTAGTTGGATTTGAAGAGCTGTACTATGAGCTATGTTTTGTGTTTTAAATTTTAACTGTCATTCTTACGCTTCTCTTAGGATGTTTATGGTTTTTATTTTCCCTGTGAAAGTATTAGGGTACCAAATGAAAAAGAAAACAATTTTGTCTGAAACAATGAAAAGGAGACCTTGCAGTGAGAGTTTGGGGAAAATGGAACTGGCTGCATGTGCCTCATAACATATGTTCTGTCCTCAGGGCCGCTGCTACAACGGGGAGTGCAAGACACGGGATAACCAGTGTCAGTACATCTGGGGAACAAGTAGGTCATGTTTCCTGCTTGCTGGTCACACACAGGTTTCTCTTAATATTCTTCACTGCCAGTCTTGCTGAAAGAGATATACAGCTTGGGGTGATTAAAAAACAAACAAACAAGTATAAAAGGCGGAAGAGAAGGTGAATCTTAGTCACAAAACCACAGCAAACAACTGCTAATGTTGGGGACTTGTCATCTGAACCAAAAAGTGCCAATCAGTGATTGTGGCTGTGACAGAAGGGACGCTACACCCACCTGCAAAGACTGGGTTGAGTGCAGTGGTCATGCTTATTATCCAGCCACTCAGCTGATTTTCTTTGTACCTTGGATTTAACATTCACCCCCTCAAGTTAGCTTTCTCTTCTTTTACCCCAGGATAGAACCAGACTTTTGTTGTTGTTGTTTTTAATTCTATAATTGATTATCTCAGTTTGAAGTGAAGAAACACAAGTACTTTGTGAGACGCAGACAGATAGAGATTCGGGTACATGGTCATGCTTCTCAGTACATTCCCTACATGTCAGTACACATATTCTCTTCCTGACATTTGTAGTGCCTCGCCAGTGAACTTCAGTTCATGAGGGCCAGGCCGGAAGAGAGAGAGAAGTGGCTCTGCCTTGCTGGCAGAGGCTGGGTCACCCACCAGGAAAAGAAAGCACGCAAAAGGAGACTGGGACCCATGCACAAGTGATGTCAGTGTTTGGCAAATGTCACTTAACTGAAAGATTTACTTTCAGTGCTTCAGTTTTGACAAGGGAAAGATAATAGAGGCATTTTTGTCTTGTAAAAAGGTTTAAATATCAAAATCCATGTGCCAATGTAAAATCTCAATGAGCTCGGACTTTATAATGCCTACTGATATTAAGAGAAAGCAGGATTAGGAATGATACTAGTTTTCTCTGTGTCACTTCACTAGTTCCTGCTGATGATTAATCCTACCTCCCACTCTCAAACCCACCAACAAGAATTGGGAATAAATTTGTCTCCCAAGTTAAAAAGAAAGGTGTGTTGGAGCTGTCCTGTCTTAGCTTATAAGAGTCATTGGTTAAATTTTTAGGAATTTTAGAAGCCAGTTGACATCATAGTCTTAGTTTGAAATTAGCCATGTATTACACCATGGAAATTTACACCATGGAAATTGGCAAGTGCTACAAATTAGGAATTTTTTTTCCTTTTTCTGAAACACCAGTTATTAAAATATTTACTGGCACATGACCAGTTATGGATAACAAAGAGAACTAAAATTAATTCTCTTTTCTTTCTCCTCTCCAAAAGAGGCTTCGGGGTCTGACAAATTCTGTTATGAAAAGCTGAATACAGAAGGCACAGAGAAAGGCAACTGCGGGAAGGATGGAGACCGATGGATCCAGTGCAGCAAACAGTGAGTGGTCAGCTCTGGGAGCATAGTGAGTGGACTTGGAAACCCTGGTCCAAATGTAAAATGAGCACAAAATAAATGTTACTGATTTTTTAATAAATATTCGACTACTTAAAATTTTAAAGTATGGATTTAAAAAATACATTAGTATAGCTAGAGGCAAATGGCTATGAACTAAACTATTTCTGTGGTACAGACTCACACCATTTCTGTAAAATTCAGAAAAGTTCTTGCATGCTGTATTTTACTTGAAGCTTGTTTTGAAGAGATACTTTGCCAAGGTATTTTAAATTAATAGTGGGTTTTAATTCTCTACTTCTGCTAGCAGAAAAGGCCTATGAATGTACTAGTATGCATGGAATTCTACAAGCAAAAGATATAGACTGTATATATAATTTGAGGGACCATTTAAAGTGAAGTAATATATATACTTAATTATTTCTCAAATGTAACACCATATGATTTAATTAAACATCTAATGCCTATATTAGAGTTTTGTTTTCCCTTCTAAAAAGTAGCTAGTCAGTGCATATTGGAGGCATCTTTACTCAGGAAGTGAGATACTTTCAGAGCACGTTGGTAATATTTTCCCTTGATTTGGTGAGGAAAGTTAAAATTGTGATTTAATAGTTTATTAAGGTTAACTCAATGACTTGGATCTATGGGACCACTAAGTGATACACCAAAGCTCCTCCTTTCTCCTTCCATAACAGTGAGGATTCTTCTCCCATTTTGAAGCAGAGCGAGGATTTAAGGGAAGTTTTATTTCTCTAGTTAATGGTCTCTAATGTACTTTAGGAAACTTTGCCATTCTATGTAGTCTTTGATGGTAGATGAGGCCTTAGGAGGCAACAAATCTTTGACTTCTTTAAAGTTAAACCAAAATAACAGAACAGAACTTCCCATCTGATGTCTCATGAGTGAGTTATAGATGTTCTGAGCTGTTCAGTCCTCGAGGTGCCAGGGAGGAAATGGGGACTAAAATAGTCAAAATCCATGGGGTTGGATGCCTCTGGATTTAATTAGCTTCAGTCATTAAATCAATGTCATAGACAAATCTGATCATTTCTCTGTGCCTCTGTGACTTCAAAAAGTTGGGAGGCATTGTATCAGATCATTGTAGAGGATAGCTTTTGAATATCTGGCAGTAGAATAGCCTACCACCAATGAGTTAAAGAAAATAAATGCATGTTTTTTTAAACTTTAAAAAAACTGGGAAATATAACATAAAAAGTGATTAATATACACATATACATTTTGCCAAATAAATGCAGAGTGAACTCTCATGTAACTCCTATGTGGATCAAGAAGTAGAGCATTCCAGAAATGTATTCTTCCCCCTCACAGTGCCCGTGTCTCTCTGCTGGAGGTATTGTCATCCTGAGTTTTCTGGCAATTGCTTTCTTTCTTTTCTTTAGAGATTTACTGCCCAAGTTTTCAGCCCTAAACAGTATATTTTGCCTAAAGTTTCAGTAACTTTATATAAAAGGAATCATATCTCAGGTATTATTTTGCATTTTGCTTCTTAAGTTCATTATTTTAAGAGTTTTCCATGGTATATGTAGCTGTTGGTTCACATTTATTGTTCATTTGTTTCATTTTCATTCATATTTATATACCTTGATTTGTTTCTCCATTCTGTGTTGATAGACATTTAGATGGTTTCCATGTTTTGGCTATTAGGAACCATGCTGCTGTGAACATTCCGATACATGTAACTTAGTACACATTTGCACATACTTTTCTAAGGCCTTACCTGGAAGAAAAATTGCTAAGTCATAGGGGATGTATATTTCCAGTGCTACCAGATGATGTGACACTGTTTTCTAAAATGGTTGTACTAGTAAACCCTACCATCGAGAATTTGTATATGAGAATTTTGTTGTACTTCATTCTCACCAATATTTGGTATTATCAGACATTTTACTTTTATGTATTCTGCTGGGTGTGAACTGCTTTATTGTTGTGGTTTTAATTTGTATTTTCCTGATTACAAGTGGAAGTTAGTACATTTTCATGCATTTCTTGGACGTGGATGTCCTTTTTTGTAATGTGCCACTTTAATTCTTTGCACATTTTTTAAGGAGTTCATTGTTTACTTCGCTGGAGGTAGGTGCCCTCATGGTGGGTGAGTCGTTTAACAATATCGCCAAGGACCCAGATGATTTCTGCCCCTCTTCTTTGTAATGCTTAGCATGTTCAATTTGTGTCTTTACATTTGTGAATTCACGATTGCAAGGCTAATGCAAAGGCTCCACACTCAAAGGCAGGAAGCAGGGGCAGGAGCAAAAGGTCTTCTCCCTGTCAGGCTCTAACCTTTCATCCAGAGCACAGAATTCTCCCCAGAAATCCCTAGCTGCCTTTTCCTCACATCTCAACACCCAGGGGCTGCTCTTAGCTCCAGGAGGGTGGGAAGGAGGGATGGCTAGGAAAGTGGGTGTAGCAAATGGGGGTGCCATGATGAACTCAGACACCAGTCATGAGCCATCTTTCAGGGCTGGGCACTTTGCTACCCCGAAGAAGCTGTGATCTTGTTAGCAAGGAAGGAGGGAGTCCTCGCCAACCAACAGTATCTGAACAAATGCTTTTATTTAAAGAAAAGGGACTATTTCCCATTTTAAAATATTTGTAGACTGAATAGTTTTGATTTTTTCTGTTTGATTCCTCCTGTCTTGTTCTTTTTTTTTTTTTTTAATATGTTCAGCGATGTGTTCTGTGGATTTTTACTCTGTACCAATCTTACTCGAGCTCCACGTATTGGTCAACTTCAGGGTGAGATCATCCCAACTTCCTTCTACCACCAAGGCCGGGTGATTGATTGCAGGTAACACATTAAATGTTGGAAAACCTAATGAATCGTGAGAATTGCAAATTTAGAAAAATCAAGGGAAATGGTAACTTAGATTTTATTATCACCTTGCATGTTGAAAGTCATTTAAAAAACAAAGTTATATACTGATTTTCAAATTATATTTGCTTAAAAATTATACCAGTTAGTTGGGAGACATTCCTTGTAATTATAATCTTAAAAGTAGAACTTTATGGTATTCATGTTGACACATGATTAAAGTTTTGAGCATTGAAATATGTCACTCTCTGAACACTGTGTGTTTTATGTTTTGCGACAAAGAATAAAGAAGCTAAGCTATACTCTATGTAGCATGTGTGTGGTTTAGAAGATGGCTTAATTAATGCCTAATCACATATAGAAAATATACACTAAAATATTATTTATAGCTGTAGTCAGACATTTGATGTCCAGTTATCTGTGAGTACAAGGCATAGAAGATATGAGGCTTATTTTTGAACACTGGGAGTCATATTATATTTTAAATAAATATTGTTCCTGTTAAAGTAGTCATAATTCTAAGATGCTATGCCCTCATTCAGATGATAACTGTCATTGCCCAAAACACTTTTGGGATTTCCCCCTACAGAATTGCCTTCAGGGTCTGCAATGTTTATCCCTAGTATTCCCCAAATAGCAAACCTTCATCTTATATGAGTGAATGAAAGATTTGGAAACATCCCAAAGTAATTTTGGATAGAATTTAGTAAATTGATTGGGTAACCAAATTGGATATTGCTGTCTTGGTCAAATGGTTGCTGATTTTCTGTCTTTTAAATGGCTCTAAAGGCTATTCTAACAGTATCTTAGACAATAAGATCCTTCCTGGAATAAATTTGTAGTCCTCAGATCTAGTTACTTTGATGCACAGAAGCTTCCTTTGAATGTGTACATTTTTGCATGTCTTTAGATACAACAACCTTGTTAAATTATATTGTTTTATTCTAAACTAGTATATTTTTAAAATATTCAGCAAGGTACTTAATTAGTAATTATAACATTGATTATTATTCAAATTCAAGCTGTCCTTCATTTTGAGGTTTTAGAATTATATGTATCAATAGAGAGGAACCAGCTTATTTTTTTCAATCATGAATAGTCGAATCCTCTAAAGTAATAATTTTAAAAATATTTTCATTTGCTATTTATGCTCAACATCTGCCTTTTTGCCTCAGGAAACAGCTGAAGTCTTGAAGAGCTAATGATAAGATTGCTTGTCTTGTTCTTATGCACACCTCTCCCCTAGTTTTAATGTTGGTCTTGAAAACAAGGGAATATTTAGAACACACTTGGTGCAAATGACATTTTTTTTGTTCTGATGGACTGCAGTGTAATAATGATAGTGAAAGACAGTTTATTTTATTTAGGGGAGGTGGGGAAAGGGAGAAAGGAAGAGAAAAGTGGAGAAATGCTAGAAGAAATCCATGTCCTCTGACAGCCTCTTCAGTTTCCTAAAGAGCAAACCTCATTCATGTTGATGTTATATTTCTAAGTCTGGTGCTAATGGTTGTATGACTATTTTTCTCTTTTTAGTGGTGCTCATGTGGTTTTAGATGATGATACAGATGTGGGCTATGTAGAAGATGGAACACCATGTGGCCCATCTATGATGTGTTTAGATCGGAAGTGCCTACAGATTCAGGCCCTAAATATGAGCAGCTGCCCTCTCGATTCCAAGGGTAAAGTCTGTTCGGGCCATGGGGTAAGTAGACATCAGTGTCCAGCCCAAATCTGAAGTTGAGGATACCAAACACTGTCTGGCATCCTCCAGCTTCACAGTGGTTGGACTTCCAGTTCAGCCATTCTCCTTCCGTGACTGTTGTTAATATCTATGCACTGACTATGATTATTTCCTTAGTATCCTTATCTGCTAAGAATAACTCCTATATGTGTTGATATGGTTTTATTTTTGTTGTTTCTTTTACCACTGGCTATTTGTATTCACTGCAGTCTCTAGAGATAGCTTGGCATCCAAGGAGTTGGAAGAAAATTGATGTGGTTCCTAAAGAAACTGTAGACCCCATGTGACTGCTTTGTACCATTCACAATAATTTACACCCTTTCAGTAATTGCCTTCCGGCTACTCAATATGCATACTGAGTATCTGTGTGCAAGATCACACTAGACTAGAGGTTGGATCACTGCTATAATTCACGTGTTTAAAGTTGTACGGTTATGCTTGGACCCTTGGCAGCCAAAGAGAAGATGTACTCTCTACTCACAACTGCATGTCGCTTTAATTCTATGCACAGAGTGTTTGGGCAGATGCTTCCTGGCAAACCGAGGTTTAATACTTAAAAGCACATTTTAATAATTATTTAAATTGGGTTTAGTAAAAGAAAAGTAGTTCAGAATTTAAACAGCCTTATGAAATGGAAAAAACAGACATGAAGAAACTCAGAGTGATCATCTCAAAGGGAGATGCTGCAATGAAGGTAAAAATAATCCAAAATATAGATAGCTAAACAGGTGATATGTTGAAGAACAAGGTAGAAAGACATAAGAAGCTTATGCCCAATGACTATGATTTCATGTTTGGTTGAAATCATAGGCTCACTGGGAGGTAGTACAGCCTAGTGATCAAGAGCATGGATTTTGTGGCTAGAAAGAATCCTGGGTTTGAATCCTGGCTCTGCTTCTTTCTATCCCAGTGACTTTGGGCAAGTCACTCAACCTCTCTCAGCCATCAGGGTGCTAGTGTGAGTATTAAATGAGATGCTATACACAAAGCACTGAGCATAAGTACCCAGCACATAGAAATGTAGTAAATATTCAATAATTGCTACAGTAAAGTAAAAGCACTGGGCAGACCTCTCAGTTATTCAGTTATTGTTCTGAAAGCATTATAAAATTTAATGCATTAAAAAGGCCCATGGGGCTTCCCTGGTGGCACAGTGGTTGAGAGTCTGCCTGCCGATGCAGGGGACACGGGTTCATGCCCCGGTCTGGGAAGATCCCACATGCCGCGGAGCGGTTGGGCCGGTGGGCCATGGCCGCTGAGCCTGCACGTCCAGAGCCTGTGCTCCGCAACGGGAGAGGCCACAACAGTGAGAGGCCTGCGTACCGCGAAAAAAAAAAAAAGCCCATGAGTCTCCACTACCCCTCCCACTTTTTTTTTTGTTAAAAAAAGGGTTAAATTCAGCCTGTTAATCATAATCATGGTGTTATGTCATTTCAGATTAAAAAGCTCTTATACCAATAGGCCTAAATTCGATTTTATCATCTCTAAATAATCTATCTCCAAATGTATTTCACAGGCAGATGAGGATTTAACCTACTCTGTCTCTAGTTTGTGGATGGTTATTTATTTCATCTAAATTACACATCCATTCCAGCATGCTGCTTGGTCCCCAGAGGAAGAGAAAGGGACAAAGATTGCTCTAGGAGGGTCTTCAGCCTGGCTGACTGAGAGAGGAGTGATACCATGGCAGGCAGGGAAGGTGGGAGGGTGTGTGTTTGGCTGGCACAGTGCCACCTAATGACTTTTGCGTTGAGCATGGTGAGATAATGCAGTGCATTGGCGATTTATGCCTCCAGGTATTTAATCTCTGGCAATGCCTCTTAAACCCAGTATCGCTTAATTTCTTGAATTAAGCATATATGTTTCTACATTGTCAGACATTTGTGTACTTAAATAATATCAACATGAGTAATTAACATAAAAATTTCTTCCTTTTATTCTTGATTTTTCTATAATTAACTGAAAAAGACATCATCCAACTATTGGATCTATACATTGTTTCCCCTTGTCTAGTATTCAAAACCATGGGAAATTTTTAAAAATTCCCAATGGGTTTTAAAGCCTCTGCCTAGTTCCATGTCCCTTTTACATTTATCACCATTATTCCACCAAGTGCAGTGAAAATGGCGCATCTCTGTTCTTTGTTCTTCACAGGTGTGTAGTAATGAAGCCACCTGCATCTGTGATTTCACCTGGGCGGGGACAGACTGCAGTATCCGGGATCCAGTTAGGAGCATGCACCCCCCGAAGGACGAAGGACCCAAGGGTTTGTGTGACTTCGGTTTCAATTCCTTGCATACTGAATTCATTGGTACTCTTCCAGTGGCGCCAATATAACAACTTCATAGATTTGACAGGAGACACATAAGAATATCTCTTTTTGCCATTAAAATGTATGATTCATATTACTACAGAATTAAGGGTTCTTGTAATATAACATTGAAAAAAATGTTTAAGTTACCCCTTAACCTAGAACTGAGATTGGGAAGAAGTAAATATACCGATTTCCTTTCTTTCCTTTAAACCTCATTCTTCTTCCATAATCACAAATGTTAGTCATTTTATAGTTTGTCTAAGCTATGCCAGTTTTTTAATAGATAAACTCTTTTTCACTGACATGAGACTCTGGTCATTCCTCACTACTTGAGTCCTTCCAGAAGGAAGTTGTAGTCTTCCATGCTCTGTTTAAGCACACTTTTGATTAGGAAGAAATTGGAATACTTCACAGACCTTTAATACTTCAAAGAGAAAACGTGAAAGATCTGGACCTTTGTTTTAACCAGCCATTAAAAGGAGTTTAGAGTTAGAAGGAGTCTCAGTGGCCATCTAGAACCACCCTCATTTTTTTTTTTTACATCTTTATTGGAGTATAATTGCTTTACAATGGTGTGTTAGTTTCTGCTTTATAACAAAGTGAATCAGCTATACATAAACATATATTCCCATATATCCTCCCTCTTGCATCTCCCTCCCACCCTGCCTACCCCACCCCCTAGGTGGTCGCAAAGCACCGAGCTGATCTCCCTGTGCTATGCGGCTGCTTCCCACTAGCTATCTATTTTACATTTGGTAGTGTATATATGTCCATGCCAGTCTCTCACTTTGTCCCAGCTTACTCTTCCCTCTTCCCATGTCCTCAAGTCCATTCTCTACGTCTACGTCTTTATTCCTGTCCTGTCCCTAGGTTCTTCAGAACCTTTTTTTTTTTTTAGATTCCATATATATATGTTAGCATATGGTATTTGTTTTTCTCTTTCTGGCTTACTTCACTCTGTATGACAGTCTCTAGGTCCATCCACCTCACTACAAATAACTCAGTTTTGTTTCTTTTTATGGCTGAGTAATATTCCATTGTATATATGTGCCACATCTTCTTTATCCATTCATCTGTCAATGGATACTTAGGTTGCTTCCATGTCCTGGCTATTGTAAATAGTGCTGCAGTGAACATTGGGGTGCATGTGTCTTTTTGAATTATGGTTTTCTCAGGGTATATGCCCAGTAGTGGGATTGCTGGGTCATATGGTAGTTCTATTTTTAGTTTTTTAAGCAACCTCCATACTGTTGTCTGTAGTGGCTGTATCAATTTACATTCCCACCAACAGTGCAAGAGGTTTCCCTTTTCTCCATACCCTCTCCAGCATTTATTGTTTGTAGATTTTTTGATGATGGCCATTCTGACTGGAACCACCCACATTTTGTAGATGGGAACTCTCAGCCCCTGTGGTCAGGTGACATACTATGGTTACTCAGGTAAACAGAGGCAGGGCTGGGACCAGGACCCAAGTGCCCAATCTCAGGCCTATTCTCTTTTTTTACATCGTGTTATAATGTAGCCTATGTCATCATAAATATGATAGTCACTTTCTTACTATTCTTCCCATTCCCAACCCATTTTATGATTTTCAAAGATCTCGAAAAGTCATCAGTTACAGTAGGCTTACTATAGCATCTATAGCATTGTACCTGTGAAACCAAAAAATTACTAGAACGAATGTTGTATACCAATGGGCATTGTATATCAGGTTCTTCTTTTTCATGGTACTGCTAACAGTATTTTATAAATAACTATCATGCTTCTTTTTCCTGCAGGTAGGAAAAATACATATAGAAATAGTGTCATTTTGATCTGCTTAGTTTTGGATGAAAGTGCCTTTAAACTCTCTGAGCTCAGTATTGTCCATATAGGAAACTAATGAATTCGAAAGCATATGAAGTTCCATCGTCCTCAATTCCTGAAGAGATTTAGGCTGATTTGGGTGCATGTGTAATGTTCAGTAGGAGTGGGTGTGTTAAAACACCTCTCATGAGTTTGCTTAATATGCCATGATATTAAGATTCTATAAGAATCACAAGCACACCCTCACAGTCTATTTCTGTTCTCCTTCTATTTCTAAAAAGGAACCAATTCCACTTTTACATTTAGTCTTTTGTTACTTTAAAATTAGTACAAAGAATTCTTGGATCCACCTTCAGAACTTAGATTTAGAGAAGATTTAGGCTCTGACAAGAAGGAGAGATTCATTCTTTCCAAATTCTCTTGCCATAGCATGTCTGTGATTCTCTTAAAGATGTAGATGCTGTTTCCTCAAGTGATGTATAAGGATGCCTGCACAGATGAGCAGAGCTAAAGTGGCTTAGACTTTGTCCTTTTTCATTATGTAGGGTAGGGGATTATTAATTGTCTGGTTCTCTCTATTCCCCGTTCGTTCACTCACCTGTGCCTAGAAGACTTATTTGGAAGCATAAAGTAAACAACTACATTCTAGAGAAGAGACTATCCATAGCTGCCTTTTGTTTTGTTTCACTTTCTTTCCATTTAATGTGGTGCTAGTCTTCATTATCTTCTAAAGATAACCTTTTTGATCATTCAAGTTTATTGTAGGAAATTTTGAAAATACAGAAAAGATTAAAAAGAGGATAAAAATCATTCTTAATCTGGCAACTCAGAGGTAATCAATGTTAGCATTCTGGTAAATTTCTTTCCTATTGCAAATATTCTTTTTTTTTAAATTCTTAATGAAGACAGTGCAATCATTTGAGTAAACCTACCAATTGGCTCTAAAATTTCTAAAATCCTCATGAATCTCTAATCATCTTGATTCATTTGAAAAAAAGCCATTAATTGATATAAACAAAGAGCAGTTATTATTGTAAATTATCAGATTTCCAGAAAAGTCAAGCAATTTTAGAACAACTAAATAATGGCTCTATCTATAACGGTCATTTATATCTTTTCAACCTCTATAGGAAACTCCAGTAATACACTAGGAAAATGGGAAACAACAGAAATAAAAATTTAAACACTTGGCTGTAGATTTTTGATATTCTGGTTAAAAGAAGATGGTAAAAGAGAAACTAGGTACTTTACTTCTATTTTTTAATCCAGATAGCAAATATTTATTGATGCTCTACTATTTAAAAGTCAGCATATCCTTGCACATAGTAGGCACTCAATAAATATCACATCCCTTCTCTTTGGGAATATATAAAGGAAGTGAAATGGTGCATGTAGTGCTGATTTTCCGTTTATCAGAATCCACTTGCTGTATTGCCTTGCTGAAGAGTAACAAGTAATGAACTCAAGGTATTGAAACAATCAGTACTTCCTTGACTGTAGGTTCAGCAGCTGTATGAGGTGCCAAAGTTTTTCTCTATAACTTTGTGCTCTACATTCTTTCTCATGATTGAATTGGTCTGGTGTTGGATCAAGACCAAATTAGTAAAAAAATAAAGGTGAATTCTGTGACTCTGTTTCCATTGATTTGAGGAAGTCAGAAATGAACCAATGTGTTTTGGGTATTCCTTTCATTTTAACTATAGGTTCCTGGAAGAATAAAAATTCAACTTCTCCGTCTAGGTAGGGATGAAAAACACACATGAAAGTATTGCCACTGAAGTCACTCTGTACTCGCTAAAGTTGTCCACTGTTAACCCACTGTTTAAAGCATGCTAGACTATTTGCTCCAACTCTCAAGTCAAAATTACTAAAAGACAAGAAATAGGATCTCAATGCAAAAACCATGTGGGCGAGGATTTTTTAAAAAAGATTTTCTATCACATATTACTTCACTCATGTTTTCTACATTTTCATTCATTTTACATATGAAGACTTTTCTGGGTCCCTCTTCTCCCAACCTGTTTCCACTGAACTCCCTGAAAGAAATTATTTTGGTTTGTTCTACAAAGGTAAAATATGTTTGAACTCTGTTTAGAAGACCTAGAATTTCCACCTGCTGTAAGGAGAGCCACGTCAAGTACCAGTAATTTTTGTAATGTGTAGGCCTCGTTGCGCAGTGCTTATTATGAAATACAATGGAACTTTTCTCACTGGTTGGTTTGCAGCACCATTGTAGGAGGAAAGAAGAAACTGGAACATATCAAATGTTTTCATTGATATATATAAGGGCAAAGAACGGTCCTGGGAAGCTTTGATCAGACCCTTTCATCATGACGATAGTCATCGGATCAGAGATGGAAGGACCTTAGTGGCAATTCAGTTCAGACCCATTGTTTTAAAAATGAGAAAACTAAATTAACAAGGTTAACAGCTAGTTAGGTGCAGAGCCAACAATAAAACGTAGATCACCTGATCTTCAGCCCAATGTTTTCTTTCTGTTATTGCACACAGCCTGAGTTAAAGCTGGGTGTTAAGTTATGCTGCTAGTTTTCATAGCAGTACTAAGTAGAAAGGGTGAAAAAACTAAACAGGTAATGATTAAGCTTATTAGCTGATCCATTGCTTGTCAAAGGAAACATTATATTATTAACATTTAGCAGTATGTTTCCATTTTTGTTTTCCTCTTTCTGTTGTTTGCTGGATTATTATTATTATTTTTAATCTTGGTCCCTGCTATAATATGTGATAAGAGGTAGAATTTTTGAGACATATATAATATCAAGATACAAACTATGAAATTTTTCCTTTTCTTAGGAATTTCTACTTTATACGTAGAATTCTTCCACAGACTAGTCATGCTTCAGACACTTTGAAATTGCGTTTTTGAAACTGAGCGATTGGCTTTTTTCTTTTCTTACTTTTAGAGACTTTCTGAAACAAAAAGCTGCATTATTTCATCTATGTGATTCCAATGAACCAAAAGAGACTATAATCCTGCATCCTTTAATATTTCAAAGGCAGGAGGCATCAAAGCCATCATTTGTACTCTGTGCACCAAAGTTCTTTCTGCAGAGATTTATTATCTTGTTAAAATTTAAGATTAGAAATAAATACTATACTTAATCTTTAACCAAACTCTGTTCTTTGCTCCCTTACTCTTACACCGTATTTTCTGGAACCAAAAAAAAGGCACTTGGTAGATAACAAATGAGTGAGTCAATGAACAAATACAGTTACATAATAAATAAATTATTACAGAAGTGAAACTAGATCATAGGCCCCTAAAGATCCAAGGAATTTTTTTTCAATGAGAAGATAAATTCTTTGTAGCTGTGAAGAGCAGCTGAGGCCTTGGTTTCTGAATATTTTCCCCTGTACAAATCCACCCACCTGTGAGCCACTCAGTGAATTCATGCCAGTTTGAAAACACGTTGAGTCACTACCTACTGAAAGAGATAATCCTGTCAAGTATCATGATAAAGACTCAAATGGATTTTACATATATTTTTAGTATACCACCATTAAAAGTAGTGAGAGGGAAGGAGAGCAAAGACGGGAGAGGATACCTTTGAAAAAGCTATTTTTCCACTTACTTTTATGTTGCTTTGGTGTTGACTACTCATCAGTTAAGAATTGGAGATAATTGTTCTTGCTCAGGGGAGATTAAAGACTATATCTGTTTATCTTGAATACATATTTGAAGCATCTGTAGAAGTCTTAGTCCTCTGGTTGTTTCTAACACCTGCATGATTGATTGCCTAATTCTCTCGGTTCTGCAGTGAGAAATTACATCCATAGGAAATACAAAAAGCCTTCTAAAATAGCTATTTTTAGTCATCATTCATACAGTTACTATAAAGATACCAAATATTCATTTATCATTATGTTTTACAGAGATGTGTGTGTGTTTCCTGTAACTTAGCACATAGAGCTTATATAAGAATTAACGGGGTAATAGTACTCTCACGTACTTTGGGTCTGAGGGCCAATGCCTAAAACTTGAGCAAAAAAAGAAAAAAAATGATAACATGATGTATCCTGGTTAATTTAGTATTCTGAAAGCAATGATTTTCTCAGGAGTCAAAAAAAGAAAAAATAAGGCACTCGATCTAGAATACCCTTCATCCCAATATTTACCTCCATAATTTGGAAATCTGAGCCATCAGTTAGGTTATTTTGAATTACAATATACAGTCATATTTGGAAAACATTGCCACCACCTTATATGTTGGTCTTCTTTCTTTTCCCCTCAATGATCTCCATAGACTTTCTCTGTTTTCTGTTGTGTCCCCCATCTTTTTTGTTATTTTAAGAACAACTCAGGTTGTGCTTCGTTAATGACAAAACTAGAATCTCTCACTCAGATTACTTGCTCTGTGATAAAATGAAGCAATTGCACAGTTGCTCACCAAGGTCCTCTCTCTTCTTTGGGAGAATATTTAGCTCAAAATGTTAACAAGCCCAATATTAAGCCTTAAAAAATTGTGACTTCGAGTCATAGTTCTTTGTTTCCCATAATACACAATCTGTGTGAATGCAGCCTTGTGGAAGCTAATTTCGGTCTTAATTGGTAAAGTGATTGAAGCCAGTACTTTTGATTCACATAGAAATGTGAGTTAAAGTGCATTTTTGTCCACAGGTTTGCATGTATAGTCACAGCCGCACAGACACGTTCAACCCTGAATAACCTGCCTTCCTCCTTCAACGCTAAACTTCATCTTGCCCATGCAGAGAACGCTGGGGACCTGTGCTCATTCCAGGCCCATTTTGCAACATGCCAAAGCTATTCACAGAAGTCGTAATGTGCGGGGATGGAGTGTCTCCCCTCAGCCACCCGCTACTGCATGGTTTGAAGCAATTAAGACAGTTTCCCGGAGACCCTAACTTTCTCTCAGTGTGTAGTTTATACACTGGAGACTATAAACAAAAACTAAATGTCCCAATGCAATGTGTGTCCCAAACATTGCAGGTTATTTGAGATACACTTTTCCAGATAAAGTCACTTTCCAGGTAAAAATTTGGTTCATTTGAAATATATTCTGTTTTAAATTTGTAAGGATTTTCACAAAATTTGAATAAGATCTGAATTTTAAAAAAGATATAGCTTCTTAGGCATATTTCGTGGTTTGAGAAGTTTATAAAAAGCATAGTAATGGTTTATTACTTTCATAACCAAAATACAGTTTTGCTGTTATGCAATTAAAATTACATTTTAATTTTATCCCACTCCGTGTAGGACCTATAACTCAAATTGGATTATTTACATGTTTAAAGTATTTATAAAAGATTATGTTTTTAAGTAGCATTTGTGGAATTTGAACGTAAATTCAAAATCATCCTCAAATATTTGCAATGTGTATGTAGATCTTAATTTCAAATCTTAAAGCAAAGATCTCAATCTTTAACTGACTTTCAAAGCATTTCCTGAATGGATTATATGTATGTTAGTGAAATCAGTGTGTAATTAATTTCCTTTGTTAAAAAAAATCTCCGTTTTCCCTCCACACAGTGAACATGGCCACAAGCAGGCTAATAGGTGCCGTGGCCGGCACCATTCTGGCCCTGGGGGTGATTTTTGGAGGCACAGGGTGGGGAATAGAGTAAGCATCTTTCTGCGTTTCCAAGTGTTTCTGTTTGGTTCCTGGCGTGTGAGCTGACCCTTGGCATCTGACTCCCCCATGTGTTGTCTCATTGCTGTGTTCCCCGTGGTAGTGCCCCTTGTGGTGTGATTTGGATGTGTATGTGTCCTGTGGTTTTCTCGTGCCGTGAAGAACCTTCTCCTGTCTGGAACAATGTGGGGCATAAAATAATATTGGGGTGCTTATGATGTCTTCACAATTAAGGCAATGGTCCAAAAGCTTCCATTGCTCCTCCATTTGTAAAAGTAATTTTAAGATACAGATTTTTTTGGACAAACTATTGACAAAAATGCTTTTATATGAGAGTTTGTTAGGGTTCTTATAACAAGTTTAATCTTCACCAGTCAATTAGATCCACGTATACAGCTAGGAATTGTCAACAATTGTAGCTCCTTTTAAAGATAATCCAAATGTAGCCACTAATATTTCCTCCATTTATTTAGAGTGATACAGGAGGCTTCAGCTTAATTTTTTTTAAAAAAAAGATATTTAGGATATTGCCTTTATTTTCTTCTTATAGAATAGGTTAATCATTCAAATTAGAAGTTTACATAAATATTTGGAAGCAAGGAGCCTTAAGAAAGGGAAGATATTTAGTGCAAACCTTAAGTGAACAGTTGCAAATTATCTGGTGGGTTTGTCTTTAAAATAACCAGTGTATAAATAAATACATTGTGTGCCACTTGTCCTACACAGAAGTACAGCTCTCCTCATTGGTGCTTTAATTTAGGTTGCTCTGTACTTGATCCACATCCTCACAATAGCTGTCATTTCTCCATGGGATATTGCTTTTATGAGATTGCCAATCTGTAGACTAAAAGATTATCCTGATTTTTCCCCCTCTAATTACAGAGAGAGCATTTACAAATAACAGAAACACCCCACACATGCTGTCTTTTCTACTCAGTGTAGTGGTGGTAACACTCCCCAGTGGCCCAGGAATGATTTCCTAGTATCTTAAGGAAACACCAGATAAACTCTATTCAACCTCCCCAAACCACGGGCTTGTTGCTAACATCACACACGTTCCTCCTTAGTCCCATTAGTTGCTGCACACAGTACAGTATGGGTCTGGGAGACCTCGGCACCAAAATAGCATTGAGAGAGGAGGGAGTCCAGAGGTCTCACTTTGTGTTGAAGATTACCTAAGCTTTCTCTTCCCTTGACTGAAGGGCTTTGACTAGACTGGGATCTTCTAACTCACATCCCATCTGTATGGACTGTGAAGCTAATTAACCCAAGGGAAGCTAAAATACTGGAAAAGATATTTTATTTCTCTTTACTTGTTAGAAAATAAATATTTTATTTCTCCTTACTTACTTGTATATGACAGAGGTAAAATATTTAGAGAAAACAAGAACTTTGTCCTGTAAAATTTCACTTTGGGTCTGTTAACTGGATTATATACAGATGCAACATTCCTTTTCCAGGAGAAATTCTATATATATTTACGTGAAATTCCTCCTTGAAGAAAGGTAGTCTTCTAAAAAATCATCCCAATTCCATTTTTTGTATTATTTTATAGTATATAAATTCCATTTTTATATCATTTTATATTATTTATTGGCCATAACTGAAATGTACTAACAGAAGGGATGAATCTTAATAAATTTCCCTTGGAAAAATTTAGAGCTGGGCAAAATCCAAGGCCTTTGCTGTAAGGCATAGTCTTTGTTACCAACTTTTGTTTCATCTACCCTTCCACTGTTGTTAGTTTGTGGCTATTTCTGGTTGTGACAGGTAAGTCCGTATAAGCATATATATTTTTCTTTAAAATAGATTTATTTATTTAACTTGGTTTCTGCACGCTTTTTGTCTATTAGTTTACTGTTTTTTTCCCTTCAAATTCTAAATTTGGCCATAATTGCTAAAAACAGAAATATAGCTTTTTAAAAATAAAATCCACATAGTATGATATAGTATTAATGTTCATTTAGTCACTGAGGGTTACACAGAGCTTTTTTTTTTTTTTGGTTTTGTTTGGGATTTTTGCCTTTACTTTTCTACTCCTTAGTCTATAATTATAAATCAGGAATCGTTTCTCATGGATTATGTATTGATTCTAACCCCAACCTATGCTTTCTGAGCTGGTAAAGTACAAATCATTTCTAAAGCATACAGAATGTAGATGGCCATACAAATGTTTTGAAAGTTTGTTTCAAGATTTGATTCCTTATTAAAATGTGGGAGTTTGGGATTGACATATACACACTGCTATATTTAAAATAGATAACCAACAAGGACCTACTGTATAGCCCAAGGACGTCTGCTCAATATTCTGTAACAATCTAATTGGGAAAACAATTTGAAAAATAATAGATACATGTATATGTATAACTGAATCACTTTGCTGTACACCTGAAACTAACACAACATTGTTAATCAACCATACTCCAATAAAAAAAAAAAAAGAACAAGAGCAGAAAAAAATGTGGGGAGGAAATTAATGGTTAGCAATCTTAAAGATAGTAAACTGTTTTGGCTTTGCAGGCCGCAGGGTGTCTGTCATAGCCTTGTGTGTACCTCTGCTGTCTCTGCATGAAAGCAGCCATAAATAGTATGTAAACCAATGAACGTGGCTGTGTTCCAATAAAATTTCTTTGCCAAAAAAAGCATCGGGGGCATATTTGGCCTGTGGTCTGTAGTTCGCTAACCCTCAATTTGTAGCATAAGCTTGAGAGTCAGACAAATTTGTGTTCAGATTTTGCCTCTGTCACTTATTAACTTCTAGAAGCCTCTGTTTCTTCATCTATTCAGCAGGGATAATCATAGTTCCTATCTCGTAAGGTTTTTGTGAGGATCAGATGAAATAATATCTGTCAAGAGCTTAGAACTGCACCCGGCATGTAGTAAGTGCTCAATATACAGTAGGTAATCTGCTTTTCCTGCGCTCATTATTATTTATTATTTTCAGTGTGTCTCTACAGGCCACTGAGATTTGTGTTCTGTAGAACCTCATTGGTTAGTCTTACGAGCGTGTCACAGCCCAGGAGCTTGTGAAGACCACATCCCCCAGCCTCCCATTGTCCCCCAGACTCACTCATCCTCCACCTCCCCACTCATGCCCACAGCACTGGGTGGTCTCCGAGTAAAAACATATAATGCACACAATTTTGGTGCTGCTAAAAGTGGCATCCATTTATGTACACAGTTGAGGGCACTGATGTGAGCAGAAAAGAGAATTTTGTACACAGAAATGAATGTATACACAAACTCAGGATTTTAGGGGAACTATGAAAATTGGCCTCGTGACTTCTGGAACAGAGATGTATAGTTAGGACTGGAAGTGGCTTGCCGTTAGGAGCACTGGACCTGCATATTAGCATCCTGGAGGTTGTGGTACTTAGAATAATTCATTTGCTGAAGTTAGCATTTCTTACATTTAAAAATAGTGAGCTAAAGTGTTTTCCATGTGGGTGGAGAGGACTTACTGTATGTTTCAACTCTAAAACAATGGATAGAAGCTCCAGCTTGCATTTTCTTTCTTGCTGTCTTTCCGACTCTCTCTCTCTCTCTCTCTCTCTCTTTTTTTTTTTTACTATCTCTAAGCCTCAGATTTCTCTTAGCAATAACTGGAAAATTGAAGATTGATTCAGTCGAACCTAAGGAATCTTTTTCCCACTTCTACAGAATTACCCAAATGAATTTTATGCTTCCTTTATATCTTGTCTTTGGAACCCCATGTTGCTGTGTAAACACTGTATAGGTCTGTACAGTGAAGCTCTTTGAGAGCTTCAAAGTTTCTATTTATTTATTGATACCCCCTTCCGACTTCTAAATTTTAACTGTCTCCAACGGGGGGATAAAAAATTTAGCATTCAGACAACTTTGTGTGCTGCTTGAAAGAGCATTTCAGTGGAATAGTTTTCCTTCTTTTCATGCCCTCATTTGCCAGTCAGATTGAATGAATTCTAACGCAGTCGTGTTCTTTATTCGCTCTTTTACTTGTTTGATTCATGATAACTGGGAAAGGGGAGGAGAAGAAAGATGGGCAACGGCAGCAATTGGGCATCCATAATTTGCTTCAAATTCTGAAAAAGGTGAATGGAATGAATTATTCTGTCAGTGGTGCGGAAACTTTAGATTTCCAGGTAGATGAATCCAAGCAGTAGCTGTCTATAAATAAAGGCGATTTAAGTGTTTAGCGATCTTTTATGCAGGGGACTTACTTCCTGAAACCGTTTATCTGCCTGTCCCTGGTGGTAATGAAAGTGGTCGGCTCATATGACTTTCTTCCCATGATCCTTTGTCACAGGTCCTAGTGCCACCAACCTCATAATAGGCTCCATCGCTGGTGCCATCCTGGTAGCAGCTATTGTCCTTGGGGGCACAGGATGGGGATTTAAGTAAGCAATGCCGCATGTCTTCTTCTCAGTGGCTCTGGCACTTCTCTTTTCTGCTTACATAACTAAGTTTTGAGTTCCTGCTACCAGATTTCGAGTTTTAATGGTAAAACTGCTAAAAATAAATATTTTTGTTCAGAAATGGGTCAGAAAAGAAGAAACATGGAACCTCAAATATCATCTTCAGGCAAGTGGGAAAACATGAAATGTAGAAGGCATTCACGTGCACTGCTTAAAGGAGAAGTTCTTTGATAAAAGAATTTTTAGGAGCAAGCATCCTGAGAAACATTTATTTATATGCAGATAATCGAAGCTACGTCATTGGAAATAAGTGGATATAAGTTCCTTGTATCTGTTTAAAACTGGTGTATATGCCATTGACATTTTGAAATTTTCACAACCTAAGTAACCATTTGGTTCTTATTTTTCACATGTAACATGTATAGCTTTGTGATTTGAAAAGCTTCATTATTTTATAAAAACAGATTTAAAAAAAAATAGTTTTATTACTTCCCTAACCTACTGAATTGGTTTCTCATTGGAATTTGAAGTCTGTGGCTTTGTGACACTTACTGTTTTCTAATGAATTGTTAATATTGACATGACTGGTAGGCCTTTGTGTTTTCATGTGACCTTTCAGTTTGGATTGTACATTGATCACTGAAGTAAGTTTGTTTAAATAGACACACCAGATAATCACAAACAAACCTTAATTGTGGTTCAAATTTTTGGACCTAATTTATCCAGTTTGGATGTTTCCATACCTTGGATTCATTGGATAATTGCCTTTTTTTTTTTTTTTTCTTTTTTTTGTGGTACGCGGGCCTCTCTGCTGTGGCCTCTCCCGTTGCGGAGCACAGGCTCCGGACGCGCAGGCTCAGCGGCCATTGCTCACGGGCCCAGCCACTCCGCGGCATGTGGGATCCTCCCGGACCGGGGCACGAGCCCATGTCCCCTGCATCGGCAGGCGGACTCTCAACCACTGCGCCACCAGGGAAGCCCGGATAATTGCCTTTTATACCTTTTTGTGCTGTGATGACTTGATTATTGTGGTTTGTAGATAAGACCTCCTGTGCCAAACACTCCCTGTGATCAATTCAGTTTCAATTAGATCTAGGGAAACAAATTTAAGCAGGAAATAAGACCATTACCCAAATTCAGAACCCACTTTGCCTCCATCTCGTTATTTAACAAGGAAGTTTTTGACCTTGAATTATCTGAATAATTGCCTTAATTATGAACTTTATTCTATTTTATGTTTGGAATTCTGAATTCAATATATTTGAACCAGGTAAAATATTATTATTATAAACTGATTATGAAAGAAAAACAAACCAATAGATGACTTAAATAAATTAAACATTTTCTGCTAATTTTGTTATTATATTAAGATTTAATGCATACGCCTACAAGGTTTTGAGTGACTTCAAGTTGGAAAGGTGTTATCAGATGAGACTTCTTTTCTACAGAGATATTTATAAACTTGAACTTGTTTGGTGAAACAGTAATTTTGGCATCAAAATGCTTTGAAAAACACACACACACAAAGTAAGCAAGTCCTGTTTAAATTTCTTGTATGGTATTAACAAAATATTGCCCAGATGGTGAGTCTCTCACATGGTACCTAACAAAAGAATATATGTTTGTTTGGGCTGACCTAATTCCAGTAAAAACTTTTCAGAGTCTCATTACTGTAAAACTGTCATTGTACGTTGCCATAGTTCCATGATCTGTTCTCATTCTAGAATGCTCCTTTGAACTTTTTCATAAATGTGCCTCAAGAAAAATAAATTTGGCTCATGCCTCCTTAGTGTTAGGAAACCTCAGTTTCAAAGGCCTGGAGAAGAGTCTCCTGGGCATCTTTGCCATCCAGCCACATGCAGTGACAGATGTACCACTTCAGCATTTGGAGATAAGAGCGCTGTTCTGTAGCAGGACCTCAAAACAGTGGCCTGGCCTATAGCTCACAGCTTGAATTGCATGTTTCTTTGGGGAAAAACAAAAAAGCCTTTATCACTGTGTATATAAGTGGATTAGGCCCGTACAGTTTATTTATATCTGAGAGAGATGTCTAATCATCAGAACACACACACACACACACACACACACACACAAAGAGGGGGAGAAATGGATACTTAGGTGAGAAAAACAGCCTTTGTGGGGATGCTGTGCAGACACGTGTATGGCTGGGCTGTGTCAATACCCCTTCCCATCCCTATGACCCTTATAGGAAAACATTGTAGGAGGCACACAATAGTGCGAAGTAAATATTTGTATGCCCTGAAACAAAGAAAAAAATGAAGGCAGAATTCTTGAACGTGTCACTTTAGCCGTTTAAATTCGGAGAAGCTGCTATTCTTTGTGCTATTGGTTGCTCCATGAGGAGCTTTATATTTTCAGAGTTTAGATCTTTAGATTTTAAGAGTAACCATGTGGTTTGTATTAAACTTTAAATAACTGCTTACCCCTTGCAATAAAAAGCTTTGGGTGCTGAATGATAAAGCTTAGGTTTTCCCACCATTTGGACAGTTTTGGAGATGATTAGTCTAGAGGTGATTTGGCAGTATATTTTTTTGCTAGTTGAACTGAAACTTCGAGTTTTTTCATTGAGTTCAGTGTAGATACAAAAGAGCTTTCTTTAGAATCAGAAGTTGAAAACAGTTTTTGAAAAGGATTGCTCTAAATACCTTTATTGGAAATCCCTCCTGAAATGGGCTTTTATGACTAGACGGGAAATTGGCAAAGTAGCCTGAAGAATCTGAGGGTATATAAACTTTTAGATTAAAGGAAAATATATTAACTGCTCAGGGGGAGTACTGCTTTCTCCTAATGTCACATTCCTTTAGGTATAACACTGAGTAACATAGATGTGGAGGAAGTATCACACCAAACATAATCTGTTAGAGTATGCATGAGAAATACAGCTGTGCTCTGACTCCTGACACTGTCTGCCGTTCTTTATGTTTCTTTTTTTAAACCATATTTCCCCTGAAACAGGTGGTAAAAGCATAAGCATATGTGAGTGTACATGCATGTGTGAGTGTGTACATATTTGTGTGTGTAAAGTGATAATGAAGCATTGTCAAGATTGCTGTGGTCAAAAAAAATAATATGAATTTAGATTACTTCTTTTTAGCAGAATAGTAGAGGCTGAAAGTTTTGGTTAACGTAAGTAAGACTTGCATGAGCAAGGTTGTGAAACTCTTAAAAAGAAAAAAATGCTTCATTTGGTAGGTAATTTTTTTTTTAATATTCTGATGTTTTGGATAATGTGGTAGGCATACCTTAGTAACTTCAGTTAATTGCATATTCCAAGTATGAAGGTGGCTAAGGGATAATTCAGTCTATGAACTCTCAGTCTTTGGGGGTGTCAGGATTTTTCTCTGAGAAATCCTGTGAAAACTGAACATAGGCCCTTGGCACACCAATTTGTCCAACTTTCCACCACATCTGCCTCGATTTACAGTCACCCCATGCTCTTTTTTTCTCTCCATCCCTACACACACTAAATAAAGCTACGAATTGTGCTGCGGAAGATTGCAGACCTCTGTCCTGGTTGACTCCCAGAGACTCTTGGCCCCTATCCAGTGCTGAATAATAATGCTGCTCCACGAGGTCATTAGAGCTGTTGCTTTCCCTGGACTTTGGAAAAAATCGAGAAAATTAAGGATCGTTTTAGTAGCATTTAGGATCATTCTCTAAAGCTTAGGAAAAGTGACAAATATATAAAAAGAAAATTGCCTCTCTCCATCTAAAAATGAACAGAATTGCTGTTATTAACCTAGATATGGCTTTTTAGCTGAATTCCTTAAATTTGAAGACAGGAATTTTGGTGTGAACAATATGGTCATTTATATGCACATAAAGTATATCAACATCATAGACAATGGTAGTAGAAAAGAGGAATTCTAGGTGATGGTAGGAAAAGAACTTGAAGGTAATAGATGATGCCATAGTTTGTTGACAATTCATATCACAAGATTTTAGGATGAATATTGAGTTCTTCCAACCATATTATAATCTCAGTCTGTGGAAGACGTGCCATGTCCCATTATTCCGCTGCTTGCTCTCTGCATGGGATTTGGTGTCAGGAGTGGCCGTCCTAGCCTGGCAGAGCTCCTCCTGACATTAAAAGTGTTAATTTAATAAGTCTGTGGAATTACATATGTGGTTTCCTCTCTATGAGAAGTTACTTGGGATACAAGTCCTTACTGAGCCTGACTTGAACTCTAGGAGATTGTTTGGCTTGTGTTCCTTGTCATTGAAAGTGCTAAAGAAAAGACTGTTTAGGTGCTTGCAATAAATGAAATTTAAAGGGCCATATCTGGATTATCACAAGGAAAGTTAACTGAATTGTTTGAATGTCACATTGGATGAAATTTGAAAGGAACTTAATATTGCTAATTACATTTTCTCAAAAAAGCAAATGTCCTTTTTTCTTTTTTTTGCTTTTCATTTTTATAGAGTTAGGAAATGGGATCAATTTTAGGTAGTCTTTCCATGAGGAGGATAACCAGATTGCCATTTATCTGAATTCCATGACCGTATCCCAGTGCAAAATAAGGAGCCTGATTCCTCTAGTACCTGCGACTCCTGGGTTAGGCACTTTCTCACTCCGACCTCACAGGTGGTGGTGGTGTTGGGTTGGCCAGAAAGACCCAGTTCAGCTCCCTGACTCAACCCCCTGGGGAAGGGAACTCAGTCTAAGGTGACCAAGGAGGCGGGGTTGGGCAAAGGGTTCTTGGTGGGCAGATGATGTCTCATCATGGAAAGAAAAGAAGGTCTTAGTGGTGGATAGACATACCCTTAAAAGAAGACCTAAGACTGCAATTCCAAGATGGTTATTGTTACCGGAAGTGCTTTTTAAAAATTTTGTATAGATGTATATGTAGTATAATATATAGTAGACAAAAGTACAGGTTTTTCAGAAGTAGCGAAAATGGATGAAAACTGGGTCAATGCAGGGTTTATGGATTACACTAATATTTTATAATGATCCAGAAATGCCTTGCAGGTTATGATGAAAAAGTGAGCTGCCTTCAGAATCTAGTGGGTAGAGGTACTCAGAGGAAAGACTTGTGGAAGAAAAGCAGCAAGCACCTACGCATGAGAGTAGTGTATCACATTAAAATAGAACAAAAAGACTTGACAGGCAGTTCTCAACATACAGTAGCCCATAGTGGTTTTACAGTTTACCCCTGAGGAGCCCTCAAAGTCAGCCTACTGCAGGAGTATCCCTCTCTGTCTTCATTACGGGGCCCCACTTTCTCCCTGCTGGGACATCAGTGGAGGAAACGTGGTCCTGGAATTCCCCATTAGTTTCTACAGTCCATTTTCCCATAGACAGGAGGGTGGCTTGGCCTCCTGGTCTGCCCTGGGAGTCCAGTCATACTGTCGAACATTTTTTGTATAAAAAACGCAATCTAAGCTTCAAAAACTGACTTTTAAAAGGAGCACAAGCTTTTGGACACTAGAGGTTGCCTGTATGCCAGGCTGAAATGGAATTTCATACCTCCATTTAAAAATGAACCAGGGAATTCCTGGTTAGGACTCAGTGCTTTCACTGCCGTGGGCCCGGGTTCGATCCTTGGTCAGGGAACTAAGATGCTGCAAGCTGCACAGTGCAGCCAAAAAAAAAAAAAAAAAAGAACCACATTGCCATTATGACCGTAAACGTGGCTATTTATCTGATGTTCCCTGAATTTGAATGAGGGCAATATAGTCACTTACATGGGTAGCATGAGCACACTTGATCTTTCCTCCGCATCCGCTTTTAATTGGGGAGACATTAGTTTAACATTTCTCATGAGTTCCAGCAATACATATCTAATAGGTTAGGGCTCCTAGTCCTTCAGCGTCATTTCAGAAGGTCAAGCAGTCCCTGTTTTTCCCCACCTGACTCACAGGACGTGTGGTTCCTTGTACATCTACCTTCAAGGGCAGTGAACATAGGTAGAGACACAGGTCCTGTGCTCTGAAGGAATCTAGCTCAGTGACAGATACATCACGGGAGACTTCCTGTTTGTTCTCACCTCTCTTTCCTGGGCAGCTTCAGTAATGGCTGCTTTTAAGAATACTGACCCAAAAGAGGGTTGAAGGGGTGGGGAATGGTGAAGAGAAAAAAGTAGCACTGTTGGAAATAGTGTTTGCACTACATGTTAGCCAGTGATCCACATGCTTAAGCCATTAATGAAGATGCCATAATGAAAACGTTAAAAAGGAGAAGGGAGATTTTCTTTAAAGATGTTTATTTTTGCTATTTCAAAAGAGAAGCATGAAAGTGGTCATCTTGGAAAAAAATAAGAACTTTGCAGGATGTCTTTCTACATATGTTGAGCTTTGGTATTGTTTTTGTTTTGAATTACCCATGGGCGAGGAGGAATATACTGTAATCCTTTTGGTACTTAGGGCTGTAAGGGTATCCAACTGGCCCCAAGTGAGTGGGCAGGGGGATGAGGGATCCTGGGGACTCCTTGGTCTCCAGTTTTGCATGATGCCGCGGTGGCAGCTGGGTTGCACCCGCTCAGTATGCAGACTGAATGCATGAGCCCCCTTGCTTGATGCCCCACATGAAGCCAGACCACGGGGAGGTGGTCTAACTTTTGTTGTTGCCTTGTAGTGTCTTGCTGGTTCTTTCTTTTCTCTTTTGAAACATAGGAACCTCTTTTTAGGAGACCGGACACCGTGAGCAAGGCATTTTAACTTGCTTACTTCAAACTAAGCTAAGCTGCTGCATTTGCTTAACTAACCCAAGCCTGTGTCCATTCTCCCTTGAGTGTACTGTCTTACTGTGCACTCAGGTTTTAAGCTTTCTAGGTAAGAAAAAATGCTTGTTCCAGAGTAGGGTAAGAGCTCACACCACCAAGGCAGCAAGATATAACTGAGTAGAGCAAAGTGTTTTTGTTTTGTTTTGTTTTTTCCACTTTGACAAAGGCTGATCCACTGATACAGAACTCTCAAGTTCTGGAAGGAAGTAGCTATAAGACCTGCAGAATTTTTCTTAGTTTTGCTAATAGCCCCCTAAGTGGGAGAGCCTCCCTAGAATAATTTACATCTAGTTAAAATTAGCCATGTCATTTACTTCTGAAATAGACAAATTGGGCTACTGAGGCTTTCTGTGATTTACAGTGAACAACTTGAAGCTTCTTTTGGTATTCATAGATGAGTATACACTGGCAGGGAAGTTGTAACAACATCCAAAAGTGTGAGCTGTTCTGTGTTTCAATTTCAAGTTATTTGGGAAAATCTGCCTCGGGGCCAGTTGATTACTTTGCTCTGGAACTAGCATTGCTGTCATTATCATTACCCTTCTCTCATCACCATCTGATTAATATTGTGGATTTTCCCCCTCTGCTTGCATCTTCTTTTGACGCACTCTGGAAGAAATGTCAAGAAGAGGAGGTTCGATCCTACTCAGCAAGGCCCCATCTGAATCAGCGGCACTGGATGAACGGCATCTTGCACTGTTGGATTCTGGGTATGACATACTTGCAGCATCGTTGCCGGAACTATTAAGTCTGTAAACAAAAACACTGGGTGGTAATGACTACAGAACTAAAGTTGGGGTGACAGGGATGGGGTAAAAGAAAACTGTCCTTTTTGGAAATAATTTCAAAGAACCCCCTCCCACCACCTGTCAATAAAAGGGAGCAAAAGACAATGTTATAAAAAGAACGATTTCAGAATCTTTTTTTTTTCCAATGAAAGGAAGAAGGCACAACAACAAAAATTAAGTGCAATAAAAGAACCATTAAAAAAATAGCAAATGTTTTTTTCTTTCCTCAGCCTGTTGGCACTTAATATCTTCTAAATGGTTTGGCATGATTTTTTTTTTCTTTTCCTACCAATGACACACTCCAGTGGCATGAAGATCAAAGGGTAAAATCTGCATGGCATATATACAACAAGCAGCTAGCAAGCCAATCCACAGCAAAACCTGCAACTGAATTCCTAAGGTGAAGGTGACAGATGAGCCCATGGAAGCTGCCTGACCCCCAGCCCCCTAGTCTAGACCAGGCCACGAGGAGCTCCACACACCCCTGCTCTTGTTGATTCACTTTCCCGTTGTCTTTTCTCCTGGACCGAGCATCCTTTGGAAATGGGAGCTGGAATTTGAACAATGAAGCTATTGTATAGTTCTTTTATAAATGTAAATATGGAAATAAGAGATTTTGACACATCATTTTCACTTGTCTGTACTGAAATATTTCTCTTGTAAAGGTTCTCTGTAAATCTGAGTTTATTGTTTGCTCCCCATCTTTTTGGGTTCTTTTCTCTATTTCTTTTTGTCTCTGTCCTTCTCTCTTGTAACATGTTGTACAGTGATTCTTAGGTTTGCTTAAAAAAAGACAGATGTGGCCACAGATTCTGGGATTTGAGGCACAAAACAGGTGCAATTAAGAAATGAAATGCTTGAATGAGATGAAATGCTTGAAACCAAAAATAAACAAAGGGTGGGGACACAAAGAACAAAATAACCCATATGAAAACATATAAAAATGATGTAAATGCAAATATATGTACTAAGTCTCTAAATTTTTTTTGATGTCATTATAAACATATGTATATAATGTAAGAAAGTAGACACCCTCTCAAATTAATCACAAAAGTGCCAAGCTCATGATTTTAGCTTTTGGTTCTGACAATTTTCTTTCCCTGTCTTTAATGTGAAAGGAGGATACACTTAAAGCCTTAAATTAAAAAATAATTTTTAAATGTTGAAAGCTTGAGGAAGAAGTTACGCTTTCCATTTTATTCATATCTATTATTGTCAATATTTCATTTATGCTTTCAACTTCCTGCCTCAAAATATATATGGTAGATTCCCACTGTAAAGCTGGTAATGGGGACAGAAACAACACTTACCTTCTTGTGAGCATTGTTAATATAGGCTTTACTTCTGTGTGTTGTATTTTCAACAAACCTTGTTTGGCCACAGTGTATGGCGGGTCCATGGAATGTTGTGCTGGATTACAACGGGATTCTACTATATACAAATTCACATCCTTCTTTGCCCTCCCGGTAGATTTGCAGATGTAATCTGGGTTCCCAGGTCCCTCTAAATTTAATTCACTGTCATTGAACTCTTCTTCCATTTATGGTCAAGATAGCTTTTGTTCAAGTGTTATGTATATACGTTCATAAAGAAATTTGATCCCAGCTTTGTTTTGAATGTAAAAACTTGTACATGATCCTTTCAGTGAGCAGCCTTCTAGAGATAAGTTTTACTAAAGGCCCCCAAAGAGCCCACACTTCTTTAATGTCCTGTTTTTAGAAACAGGACATCCAATTGTACTAGTCACTTCTTCATGACAACCAAATTAGTTGCTCGATTGAGCTTTAAATTCCTCTTCAGCGAGATTCATGACATTAGTCTCACCACTCTTGCTCGGACTTTGCAAAGGATTAAGTCCTAAAAATGTACTGCTTAAACAGTGGGGTTTCCCCCAAGTTATCTTTAATTGTGGAAGTATCACAATCATAGAGCAGAAACCTTAATTTCTATATGCTACAATAAACCATAACCTAACATCTTAATCCTGTTACTGCTTTCTGAGTCTTAGGTGCTACACAGGTATGCAGTCTTTCTCTAGAACTAGCTGTATGTTTATATCATACTAACAGGGCTACCTACAAGGTTTATCAGCCTTACTCTTGGCTTCATAAGACACAGGGTGTATCCCTCTACCAAGCGGCATTGGCTCTTAGAGGAAGCTTGGAGGAAACTCAGATTACTCGGCATCTCTTCCTGTCACCACATTGTTTATATCTCTCTGTTGCTGGGTCCTATTCATTAGTGGATACTTAGCTGCTGCTGAGTCCACCATACACATTTCACTGCTGTTCCAGAGGCACCACGGTGACTTAATAGATACAAAACCATGGTAGTGCAAACAAGTTAAATCTATTGTTAACTTTTGAGCATTTCACAAATAACATTGTAAATGTGCGATGTTATGTTTTAAATCAGACCACAGTGGTCCCCAAATATGATGTACATATGGCAAATGTCAGTGTAACTTTTTGTTACACTGGCAGTTTCATAGGTAATGAAACCTATGCTCCAGTGTTAAATTATTTGTGTGTATATGTAAAATACACAAGCTTTAAGCTATCTGTGTATGACTATGAAAGATAATGCAACCGTACCAGTTGTGAACAGTGGATTATAGTTATTTTTGATGGTATTAGGTTATGTAGTTTCAAACTCTGTTGTATTTTCTCTTGCATATGCCATTCATTTGCTGATTCTTGTGGTGTGAATATGCCTTTTTATTCATTTGAGCTCAAAACACAAGGATATTACTGTTTAATGTTACCCAACAAGAGTTAGTGTTAAGTGATGACAAGTTCCCATTTCACCTGCTTACTTTTGCTACATTAATTAATAACACGTGGATGAAGAGATGTGCGCTGACTTCATTGCTCACCCTGGGATACTGCATGAGCCCATCAAATTAGAGCTACTCCTATTAGATAAATGATCAGTACACATAAGTGCATGTTATAAAACATGGATCACATAAAGCTGTGGAGTTTCACCAAGTGGTATGTGTGTGGGTTTAGTTTCTGTTTTTCTTTTTTTACTATGCAAAGATGGGAAATGCACAAACTTCTCAAAGACTAGTGTCTGAAGAACTTTCCAAACAGTACTTGAACCCTTTCTTTAAAGTAATCCCATCATATTTTTTAGCCATTGTTGCTTCCATTGTTAATTTTTATTTTTAAATAGTTTCCAGTTTTTTAGGTGCACAACCTGAAGTTTTGTTGGAAGTTAATAAATTAATTCATACCTTGTTGGCTGTCTATGGATGGAGATTCAGTAGTCATTGTATGCATCTGTAGTCAAGTGTATATTAAAACTTTTGTTAACATTGAGTGTTGTAGCTTTTTACTTTGATCATTTTTCTTAAACCCTTTTTCTGTGTTCTCTTGTATTGTTGATTAAGTGGCTGTGCGCCTGGCACGATCAAGAGTTTTAGCACTGGTCTCTTAATCAAAGGCTCACTAAAAATTTAATCAGCCAATGGAGCAAAATAAAATCTCTGATTAATGATAAATATATTGCTGATTAGGATTCAGTTTCAGTGGATTTATTGGAAATGCTTTGCTTTTTATAAGTCAGGGGGAAAAAACCACCTTAGGATTATACCATTACCTTTTTTTTTTCTTTAGTGTCTCTCTTCTGGGTTTAAAGAGGGGATGGCTAGTCATAGCATCCACACTTTTGACCTGGTACCATTAGAATCAAACTAAAAAGAAAATAGAAGTATTTGGTTATCTAAATTGTATGATCAGAAACATTCAAAGAAGGAAGGTATTTCCTCACACCTTGCATGGAATTGGTCATCAAATAATATTCATTCTTCATGAAGGTCTCTCAGTGTTTCCTCTCCCTCCCAGTGCCATGCTTTGGTGTGTGCTCAACAGCCACATGTATCTCACGTGTACCTCACATGTATGTACTGCACTAACACGGAAAGAGCCTAATCTGCCCACATCATTCCTCTGGTAGAGTTTGCAGGACATCTTCATTTCCTATAGGATAAAGTCCAAACTTAATAATGTGACTTAAAGTGTTGGCTGCCTTTCATGGCCTCACCCTTGTTTATCTTTCTAGTCTTCATCAATTCTTATCCTCCCATAGTCACCCTACTTACAGTTCCCCTCAAAGAGCCTCTTCTGCCCAGGTCTGAACAGTCTTATGTAAATTTTATGTCCACTCACCGTAGTTCATTTGTTTCTATGTCATTTCATGTAATAAAAGAATATGAAACACTTAAAATAACATGAATATTATACTTTAAATAAGAAAGAACATTAGAGTACAATTCATATTTGACTTTTAAAGGAATTATCTGATTTTTGTATGTTTTCTTTTCTCATTCTTTTTTTGAGTTTGACATTGTATTGAACTCTCCTTGCTCCCTTGGTAACTGACTGTGAAACGTGACCCAGAAACCAAAAACTTCCTAGAAAATCGAACAGCAGCCCTAGAGTCAAAACTTTGATATGGGGCTTCCCTGGTGGTGCAGTGGTTGGGAGTCCGCCTGCCGATGCAGGGGACGCGGGTTCGTGCCCCGGTCCGGGGGGATCCTGCGTGCCGCAGAGCGACTGGGCCCGCGGGCCATGGCCGCTGGGCCTGCGCACCCAGAGCCTGTGCTCCGCAACAGGAGAGGCCACAACAGTGAGAGGCCCGTGTACAGCAAAAAACAAAACAAAACAAAAAAACCCACAAAACTTTGATATGAATAAATAGGTAGATAATTCATATGCTCACAATGGGATCCTAAGTAACTTTTCAAATTTAATGTAGGCCCCCTTTAGGTTAATGTACAAAAGTTAGGGATTTCTACTCATTAATTTATTCATTCGACAAGCATTTATTAAGCCTCTATGCCAGAAACTCTTCCTGGGACTCGAAGGAACAAAAGAAAATTCTTGGCCTAAAGTTGTTCACAATTTAGCAGGGAGAGACATGTTGAAAATCACAAAATCAAAAACCTCTGAGCCCAAGGTGATAAGTAAACTAAATCAGGTAGGAATGAATAGAAGAGAACTGATGTGGGAAGAGGGATGCAGGAAGGCTTTCCAAAAATTAGTGTTGAACTATCTTGAAAGATGACAAGTTCACTAGTCTAATAAAGTGGGAAACACTCAAGGCACAGGAAGCAGCATGCTTCAAGACCCAAGAAGAAGAGCTCAGACACTTCGGGTAAGTAGTGCTAAATGTCTGTTTCCTTCCACCTGGCACATGTTTCCTTCCATTTTGCTAGCCCGCCAACCCCTCTCTCCCATCCCAGCCCCCACCTTATTCTCTCCTTCCTACCTTTCCTGAACTTGATCTATAAAAATTCTACAGTACTGTGCCAGGCCTCAAGGACCAAATGACTCTGAGCTCTCAATCTTTTAAATATAACATTTAAATTCGATGTGGTAAGTGCCCCGATAGACGTTAAGTAATTAAGTGCCTCAGAAGAGAAGAGGGAGACTCTCTCCCTGCCCTTGAGATCAAGGAGGGTTTCACAGAGGAGGTGGCACTTGAGCGAAAGGCCGTGTAGTTGGACCTTCAAACCATGATCACGTATTGTTATGTTTAACCAGGGCTCATTTTGGTTGACAGAAGGAAGTCCATCTACAAATGCCATGGGAGTAGAATAACCTGTAATATTCAGATCTAGTTTTCTGCTTCAGATATCTGGATTTCTTTTGCTTGAGTGATGATGATGATTATGAAGTTCTCCGTCAAAACCTTATATTTTTAGATATTTTTCCACTGATGAACTCATCATGGATCAGTCTTTAGTATCTGGGCTGTCATTAATGACATAGAGGGCTTCTTGACCTGACCTGTAAACCTCTAATATTTTCTTAGCATAAAAATCTCTGGCTAATCTCAGTCTGGCGTGAGGGGGTGGATAAGAACCATAAATGCTTTTAAAGCAACATTTAGTAAGTCCTTCAGTTAATGAGGGGTCAAAATCATTTTCCAAGTTCAGCTTCACTTCCGGTCCACCAAAGTTAGTGTTTATCATCTTTTATGGCTTGGAGAGGAGGTTAACCTTCCTCAATCTTTTCAAAAACCTATTAGCCTCTCCGGCTCCTTGACTAGAACAAGTTATTGGTCACGTACCTGACTTCCGGAGAGAAAGGAAATGCCATGATCCCTCATTACCTGAAAATAGTTGTCCTGCTGGGATCTGCTGATGCACCTTTGCCAGCTGATTTTTTGAGCACACACACTTGCCCTGGTGTGGCTGCAAAGGCTGCACTTGTGACCCCATAGAGTTCACTCAGTTCACTGACTGTGATGATCCCTGAAAGCCAAATCGGCCCAGTAAACTGAATGGTCCTACAAAAACAAGGCAAAACAAAACAAAACAGAAAAATCTTCATCCTGAATGATCAGGAGGGTATCAAGAGTTCTTCAGATCTCTTTGGAGCTTTAAATAGCTTCCAACCTCAGGAGGTAAATGAGCTTACAGCAAAGCTCCCTGCTTCTTCAGACCCAGGTGTCAGGGAGAAAACTGAAAACAGTAAATGACATCAGTGAGGTCTCTGCCCTACAGCAAGAGACAGCGCTACCGCTACCTATCGAGCCAATGTCACTCCCATAGAGATAGTGAATGAACGGTACTCAGAAGGTTTAAAATGCTTTTCCTATGTAGGTGAAATGGCTGTGAAGCAAGGGTGAACCGTTTAACGTCTGCAGGAGCCAGTTCCCCAGACGAGTAGGACAACCCAGTCTAGGAGATGAGAGAGTGAAGGAGCCTGAGCTGAGCCGGAGAGCACACACCCTGTCTCTGTTCAGCTCCAGCCAATGGTCACCGTGTGGAAAATTGGACCCTTGGTTGCCCCTCCCATTTATCTTTCTAGAGAAGCCCTAAGTCCAGATATGTATCTAAAATTTCCTATTTTTTAAATCACGCAGCCAATTCATATTTCAAAAACACTGTGTGGATAAAGGCAGTGCCAACAGAACTTGTCTTTGCACAGGATTGAGCCTATGGCCCCTAGTGGGCCCAAGTTCTGCATCAGATAATGAGACGTTTTCACGTGTGGCCCCTGCAATCGTCTGATAGTTCCAGTGAGTGTGCAGACATGGCCTTGACCCCAATCAGGGTTGCAGGTGGCTGTGTGAAGGGTCACAGAGGCGTTCTCATGAGCGGCCACTTATATGTCAACTTACTGCTGTTTCATGTGGATGTCAAAGCCACAGAGGATCAAAGACAGCCTGCCTGAAGCTACTTCCTTTTGGCGGTGCTTCATGTGCTAAGCTTATTCAGATGTGCTCATTTGTGGGAGATGAACTGGTCCAATGTTGGCAAATGGGCGTGTCTAAATGCTTGCTAAAGCAGCTTAGTGGCTGCCTGGCTCCTAAGCCATACCTACCATTGGTTAGAGTGCTGAGGTTTCTGCCTGTGTTTGTGGGCTGATTCTGCTGGGAACCACTACTGGAACCACTGCTGCCGCCACTAGAAGAGAGTGGGAGTGTCCCAGTTTAGAGGATCTGTACTGTAATAACTTCACTCTCTAAATGTACATTCTGGCCATTTGTTAGAACTAGAGAGAGAGAGAGAGAGAATAGCAAGACCAAAGGAAAAGGTTAAAAATGTATTCCTACAAAATTTACTCCACCTGAGAAGGAATGTGTTAATCAGCTTACAAATTTGTAGGATGTCAAGTGAGAGAAGAAATGGGATTTTTATGTTACCTCTGTTGAGTTAAACCATTTTCTGTTACAAAACTAAGTGAAAATTGACATGAGTGTCCCTTTTCATCCTATATTTTAAAAAACTTCATTGAGTCAACAAATAATACAAACGTCTACTAAATAAAAGATCTTTGCCAGATGCTGGGTCAGAAAATATGACACCCAGATGCTGGACATTATAGTTTAGTACAGGAGCTGAGAATAGGGAAAGAATGAGCATTTCTTTTCTTTTCTTTTTTTATTGAAATATAGTTGATTTATAATGTTTCAGCTGTACAGCAAAGTGATTCAGTTATACATATATATGTATCTATTCCTTTTCAGATTCTTTTTCATTATAGGTTATTACAAGATATTGAGTATAGTTCCCTGTGCTATACAGTAGGTCCTGTTGTTTATCTATTTTATATATAGTAGTGTGTATATGTTAATCCCAAACTCCTAATTTATCCCTCCCCACCTTTTCCCCTTTGGTAACCATTAAGTTTGTTTTCTATGTCTGTGAGTCTGTTTCTATTTTGTAAATAAGTTCATTTGTATCATGTTTTTAAAGATTCCACATATAAGTGATACCATATGGTGTTTATCATTATCTGTTTTACTTAACTTAGTATGATAATCTGTAGGTCCATCTGTGTTGCTACAAATGACATTATTTCAAGAGTGACCATTTATGATAAAAGTGTCGCACTAGGTAAAGGAAAAATAGATAAACTACCATGGGAGATCAGCAGAGGAAGATACTACTTCCTGCTTTGGGGTGTAGGGAGATCAACAAGATTCTCTGGATGAGGAAGCGTTTGAACTGGTATCTGAATAACTGATGAACTATGGACATATCGAAATGGGGAGAAAAGTGTTGCAAATTGAACAGGTAGATGTACAATTTCAGCTGAAATAACAAAGCCCAAAAGGCCAGTAGCTTAAACAAGATAGAAGTTTTTGTCTCTCGCATGAGGCATCCAGAGCTAGTAGATGGCTCCACACACCCTCCATCTTCTTGCTGTGAAACCCTTAGCACACATCTTCTGTCTCATGGAACAAATTCTCTGCTTCAGCTCCCATCAGCCTGTCTACCTTCCAGGAAGCAAAGGAAAGGAGGAGACTTGGAAGGCCTATCAGTTCCTCTGGATACCAGTCTGGCAGTTGCATATATCACTTTTACTTTTCAGTTCCCATTTCCGAGCGGCCTTTTTATTTGCTTGTTGTAACAAATTCAGTATTTATGAGAGTCTGGTCAGAAAAAGGAATATTCGTTTTTATCAGTCTACCATGCAAGATGAGGGAAACCAAGTAAAAGTGCTGAAACAAACACTGGGCTTCGTGGTGACAAACGAGTCACTAATTAGCCAAGTAATTGTGAATAGCTTTCCTAACCTATTTTTAAAGTCATAAAGTCCAAATATAAACCTGTAAGTACAAATCAGCCTGATAAATACCCAGGTGTCTGTGAAAACAGAAAGTTGAGAGTTGAAAAGTATGCTATGAGAAATTGGAACTTAGTCACACCTAGTTGCAAAGGAGACTAGAAATTTAACAGGGGTGGAGACATATTATTACTAAAGAAAAACTTCAGAAATGGGCACTGAGAGACAGCCCTCAGCCTGCCGCTGAGCTTAGAAAAGTGCCCTTGGGCGGGTGCATGATGCACTGCTCAGATCTGCTTTGAGAAATAAAGAGATTATATAAAGGGTTTATTCCTCTATCTGCTGGGAGTGCTGCTGGAAGGCAGACATCAGCTGTTGGCCCTTTTGGAGGTTTCCCCTAATGAAGAAAACTGCCCTCAAAGTAGGCTACATCCAAAGATGAATCATTGTGGGTTCCTCAAGGCCCAGCCTTCTCCCCCTAACTCAGGACCAGACAGGCTCCAAAAGCTCCTCCTGTGTTGGGCCTTCATGGAAGCTCATCTTCCTCTTCTGTCCCGTTTCACAGCTGTAGAGAAGCACTCCCTAATAAACATTCTGTCCGCTAACCTCTGCCTCGGAGTCTGCTTCCCAGGAAACCACATCGGGGACAGTCGCCAAGCGACTGGTTTGATTTGGAGCATAGAGTGTATAAAGGGGACAGCAGGAAGAGAGGAATGACCTGCAGCTCCAGGTAAACTTGTAGAGAGCTTGAGCGGTCGTGCATGGACTTTGCTGCTGCAAGCAGGTTTCTGAGGCTTGGAGGAATGGAAGCTGTCCGGCAGCAGTATATACGATGGACTGTGGGTAAGAGAGGCAGGAGGTGGGCAAACCAGTTAGGATAGCAGGGTCCTATCCAGGATAATGAAGAACTGAAACAGGGCTGTGGAAATGCAGAAAGGAGTGGGACAGATCACACAGGTAGAATCAACAGAACTGGGCAGCTGGTTGTGGAACGTATGAAAGAGAGAAAAGTAAATGCTAAAGGCCACATTTGATACTTGGTGGTTAGGGGACCGTTTTTCCTTAAAAAAATTTTGAGGAGGGACTTCCCTGGTGGCACAGTGGTTAAGAATCCACCTGCCAATGCAGGGTACACGGGTTCGAGCCCGGGTCCGGGAAGATCCCACATGCCGCGGAGCAACTAAGCCCGTGCGCCACAACTACTGAGCCCACGTGCCACAACTACTGAAGCCTATGCACCTAGAGCTTGTGCTCTGCAACAAGAGAAGCCACCAGAGTGAGAAGCCCCCATCTCATAGAAACTAGAGAAAGCCTGCGCGCAGCAATGAAGATCTAATGCAGCCAAAAAAAAAAAAAAAAAACTTTTCCTCCTCAGGTTAATAAAAATACCTTTAAAATTTTCTTTGAGGAAAATTGGGATGGTTACACTTAAACTTTTGACCATATCTCTGTGTAGCAAAAAATGAATTGAAAAATACCCTCTTACTTCCATGACTATAACCATAACTATACTATTTTGGGATGAAAATGAAATTGTAAGCATTCAGCATTTCAGAAACAAGGGATGAGAACGACACTCCCATACTAATTAGGAGCCGAATATTGATTCTCAGCAGAGTAGCTATTTATTAATAACATCATGGTAGCTCTCTGCAGAAAAATATTATTCCTGAGCCATTATGACCTAAGGTGGAACACATGAAAGGTGGTAACTGTTCTTGAGTCTCAAAACTACATTTTCAATGCCACGCAGAGAGATAAGATGCTTAAGGCATTTTATCAGGCATTTGGTATTTTGAGAAATGTGAGTTGAACCTAAGAAATAAAAGGAGCCAATCCAAGTAGAAACTCGTGGTTACAGGTAATCAAAATGGCTCTCTATTTCACAGAGTTCTCAGAAAGTTGTATAACCTCTCCTTTCTTGGTGATGTGTTGCCTGGAGCCACATTTCATTAGTTATGGTTAGAAACAAAGAACTAATTTTTTCTTTATTAAAGTTAAAAAAAACTCCGAGAAAGCATTGTGTACTCAAATATTTATATGGACCAAACACTCAGATGAAAGGAGGAAAATGTAGACATTCAGTCCATTTTTGCTTTGTTCTCAGGGTCTATACCGACTAGGTAGCTGCCCCTATGAAATAAAAAGCCTTTGACTTTTTACAGACAAATGAACTACCGATGAATGTTTGTGGAAGAAAGCCTTTGACTATCGACGTCTGTAGGATTTCCAGTTAGTTACCCAGAAAGGCAAACAATTCATATGTCCACAAATCACATATCACTTATGTTAGCAGACTATTACAAATATTTTGTGACAGAAATCATCTCTCTGTTTGGGTGACTTTCCTGCAATAATTTGAGAGTTAGCTAAATAGCTTTGCAATTAGTTTGGTTAAAAAGCTTTATATATATTTACTTTTATTATAGTGAAAGAGAAGGATAAGTATTGAATTCCTTGCACAAAAAAGTGATTGCTATCTAAAACTGAGCTTCTTGCACAAAAAGTGGTTGACAGCTAAAAATCATGTTGACATCTTGCTTTGGAAACAAGAGATTTTGTTTCTACCATGGAAAAATTAAGCCCTGAAAGCATCCCTAGCGGAATAATCCCAACCCCTCATAATGCTGTTCTTCCTCTTTTATAGATTCTCTGAGGGCCTGAGGACGCATTAACCTTTCTATTCAATGTGAGAGAGACTGTTCTATACAATGTGTTAAATGGGGCTAACCCTTGTTCTGGGAACCATTTCAGAGAAAGGGAGAAGCGTGGTATCAGAAACCTACTGACATCCTGGTTCTGGACACTGGTTGAACTACGGTGATTTAGAAATGAAGTGGGTCATACTTGTAAATATGAGTTTTCAAAAGTGGTGAGAGACAGCGTCTGGGTCTATTAGCAGATGAGCATGACTTTAACATTTCGTTTGCTTAGATTCTCTCCCGTGGTCTAAGGTTTTCTGTCTGAAACATTTGTAACTGGGGAAGGTAAGGTAGGGCTTCAACACTTTACAACCAGCAGGACACTAGAGCGTTTCCAGACCGGCTGGGCATTCAATAAATTGTTTAATGCAAATGCTTCCAGTGTGTGGTTTGTTGCTTGATCTTTCTGGTCTTGAACTGGATCGATGCAATGGTTGTATAATAGATCTTTTGGACAGTTCTCTCACTTATGCCTGTTACCTAGTGAGGAAGAGGTATTGAACTGGAAACTCAAGAAATCTGTTCCAAAATCAAATTTCTTTTTCTGCTGGTGATGACCACCTATGTTCGGTATCAAGGGCAGATGTCATGTTTGAGAGCAGAGGGGGTCAATTTTCCGATGGCAGCTCTGGATCAGGCTTACAAGCTGAAAAAACCCACAAACTTATATATGAGAATTTGTAAACTTCTCACTAAGATTTAATCAATGACTTTGCGGATGTTGCACATTTGTTGGAGTCTAGATATTCTCTTACATGATTATTAATTCAAAGCCATGTGTAAATGGATGCCCCAAGATGTGTGTTAGGTATGAAACTTCATCAAAATATGGGATCCCAAGATAGGATGGATATACATATACATACATACAAACATAGATATGTGTATATATATTCGAATATGTAATATGCTCTTCTAAATCTATGCCTATAAAAATTATGTATACATTTAAATTCCCCTAGGATATCACCCTCAGATATGTCAGAAGCATGGGGCCTGTTAAAAGAAATGTACTCTGCTTCAGGAGCTGCTGGTCATTACAGGAGGGGTGGTCACCTCAATTTCTGAAGGTTTTTAAGGAAGGGGTGAGGGGAGGGTTAAAAAGGAGCCTGATTGCAGAGTGGCTGAATGGTGAAGCAGTGTGTGCTCTCCACATATTTTAGTAGGTTTCAGTAGCTTCAGGTACGTGTGACTAATGACACTTGAATTTGGTCGATACAAGTCAATTTTATAAGCATAAGGGGCTGCACTTTTGTTCTAATGAGTACTGATGCAATCTCAAAGCTTGCATGGATTGAAGATCGTCAAAAGTTAGAAGTCATTTGTGCTTTAAAGCAATGTTTTTTCCCCTCAGTCTGTATTATAATACATGATTTTATTTCCTTCATTTCACTTTTGCTCTTTTAAATTATCTTGTTTATTGATTTGTTTACTTAAATATTGTTAGTCTTTTCCAGTAGAATATAAATTCTAAAGAGCAAAGGCTTAGCTTATTATGTTCATTGATGTATATCCCCCATGCCTATAACAGTAAATGTCACAGTTGTGAGTGTGTGTGTGTGTGTGTGTAATATAGAACAAATGAATTGCTTTGGTTTGGGCATCTGTGTCAGTACATTTCAATGTCTTGTTCTTTGCCTGTCTTCATCTGCTGTGTTCCTCATTATTTGGGGATTCATCGTGGTTTAAATCATATCTTGATAATCTGTCATTTCACCCAGTAGAGGACATGCTTTGAAATACCGGGTACTGGGTCATTTCAAAAACCTCCTCTCTGCTCAGGAAGATGCGGTGGATGGACCCTCCTATCTCTCTGTCCTGACCTCACTCCAGAGAAGAACAGGGATGAGACTGGTGATAAAAGAGAATAGTGACTGTTGTCATCCTTAGAGGGACTGGATTTCAGGGTAGGGTGTGGTATGCTTGTGATTTCCTTCCTTGTTTTATTAGCACTGATTAAATGACTAGGTGGTCTAATAGAAGACATCCTAAATAACCAAAAACTTCTACTATTTTTGGTGAGTGAATTTTTGCGTCATTTGTTTTCTATACGGAATGAAACCATGAGTTTAAAGGTCTTTTCTAAAATAACTTCCATAGATGATATGGACTTATAAATTTTTTTTACTTGAAATTTAAGTAAACAGAAAGGGATTAAGCGTAATCCTTTTTTCTTTTTTTTCTTTTTTTTTGCGGTACGCGGGCCTCTCACTGCTGTGGCCTCTCCCGTTGCGGAGCACACGCTCCGGACGCGCAGGCTCAGCAGCCATGGCTCACGGGCCCAGCAGCTCCGCGGCGTGTGGGATCTTTCCGGACCGGGACACGAACCCGTGTCCCCTGCATCGGCAGGCGGATTCTAAACCACTGCGCCACCAGGGAAGCCCAATCCTTTGTTCTTGATATAATCTATCAATCCGTTGGCCTTTGTATGCAAGTATGTATTTATTTATTCAACTACTTATTTATTTAAAATCTTATAAAAATATCTATGAATCTACTACTCAGTGTGATAATTAGAGCATTGACAGTAGTTAACATTACCTGGGAAACTTTTCCATCATATCCATTGGACTCTTCACTCTTCCCTTCTAATGTAATTACTACCTTGACTCCTATAATAATCATTTCATTGCCATTTGAAATCATACCTAGTTTTATATTTTTACATATTTCTAATACACATGTTGTTTGGTTTTAGTTATTTTAACTTTATAAAAAGGGTATTGAAATTTTGTATATAATCTTAGGAGACTAATTATTTGCTTCTCAATATTATATTTATAACACCATACATGGTGTTCCAACTAGCTGTACTTCATTTTAACCCCTGTGATAACCAATTGGGTGAACATACTACAGCTTATTTATTTATTTATTCCCCACTTTTTTGGCATTTGAATAGTTTCTGGGTATTTTCCATACGAATGGTATCTCTGTAAACTTTCTTATATATATATTTATTAGTGTACAAGTGAAAGACTTTCTCTGGTGTTTATACTGAGGGGTGTAATTGCTTACTCATGGGGTATATCAATGTTTAAGTCCTTTCTACAGTGATTGTACCACTTTTAATTCTTAATTTCAATAAGTTTCTAAACTCCAGGATTTCAAGACATTTATTCAATTAATAGATTATTACCACAAAGCATAGAATAATAAATTGGTAAAGCAGAAAAGAATTTTGAGATTATCCATTTGGCCTCATTTAATTTGCAGAGAACACTGATATGTAGGAGAGTTGAAATTATTTGCTCAAAGTTCTAGAAAGAAGGGGCTTTCAGATCTATCACCAAGTAGATTATGCAGCCATCATTGTATCCTTTTTTTTAACATCTATATTAGATTATAATTGCTTTACAATGGTGTATCAGTTTCTGCTTTATAACAAAGTGAACCAGTTATACATATACATATGTTCCCATATCTCTTCCCTCTTGCGTCTCCCTCCCTCCCACCCTCCCCATCCCACCCCTCTAGGTGGTGAAAAAGCACCAAGCTGATCTCCCTGTGCTATGCGGTTGCTTCCCACTAGCTATCTATTTCACGTTTGGTAGTGCATCATTGTATTCTTACCAGCATTTTCTGTTTCTCAAGTGTGCAATGTTTGGTGAATAATATGAAAACTTCTGTTTTTAAGGTAAAGAAGTTAAGATCTAAGAAAATAAAGATAAACAGCAGTGGAGTTATGCCAATTTAGCGTTAAAGTTGAATTTATTCAATGCACCGTTTTCCATCAGGTCACATTGCCTTATGGGATTGACTTTGGTGTTTGCTTCCCCAATAGCCGTTCCCAACTCCCTGGACAAAGTACTTTACTGTCTTACACTGGAGCTCTTTCCCTCAGACTTACTTGTATCTATAAATGACCATGTAACATCTTTGTAGTCCACGAATTAAGACTTAGTCCACTGATGAAGGTCATAGAAATGCTTTTACTTTCTTGATTAAAAAATAGCAGATGTGTGGGGACTTCCCTGGTGGCACAGTGGTTAAGAATCCACCTGCCAATGCAGGGGACACTGGTTCGAGCCCTGGCCTGGGAAGGTCCCACATGCCGTGGAATAGATAAGCCCGTGTGTGACAACTTCTGAACCTGTGCTCTAGAGCCTGCGAGCCACAACTACTGAGCCTGCATGCCACAGCTACTGAAGCCTGCATGCCTAGAGCCTGGGCTCCACAACAAGAGAAACCACTGCAATGAGAGGCCTGTGCACCGCAATGAAGAGTAGCGCTGCTCGCCGCAACTAGAGAAAGCCTGTGTGCAGCAACATAGACCCAACACAGCCTAAATAAATAAATGAATAAAGTAACACATAAATTAATTAATAGAAAAATATAACAGATGTGGTTGGGCTGAAACAACCCTTTCACCTACTTCCTGCCTTGAATGTAGATGTGATGTTTGGAGCTGCGGCAACTAACCTGTGAGTCCAAGGAAAGGTTAAGGGAATCATAGAAACATGGGCCTGATATCCTTGGGCCACTGAACTAACATCAGCAGCCACATGTTTCCAGGTTTCTTATTAGGTAAGAAAAATAAACCCCTTTTCATTTAAGCAATATATATATATATATCTGTATGTACATATATATGTATATATATGTATATACATATATACTTAGGTTTTCTTTTACTGGTAGCTTAATGAATTCCTAGTTAATACACCATGTTACAAAAAATGATCTCAAACTAGATTTCGAATGTTTCCCTTTTTCCAACGACTGAACATGAAAATCCTGTCACTGGATGAGCGATGTTTTTTCCCTCAGGGGAAATGAGTTTATACTTTTATGCTTAACTGCTACTTTTAGATTATAGTCTTTTAATCAAAAACCCCATTTCAGAGGATGTGTCCATAATCACATCAAAGCAATATTTCCATTCAGCAAAAGCATGATTTACAAAAAAAAGGGGGGGCACCAAATAAGGAAAACAAAAACAAACTCTAAGTTGGCTGACGGACATTTTGATTTCTTTTTCCAGACATGAAAAAGAAATTTCATCAGTGCAAAGTTAACTAATGACACTCACTACTCCAGCCTTGGGTCCAAAATGAGACTATTCTCATAAATAAATTCAAGCAATATTAATTAAGAAGTTATATGTGTGTTGGGCTCTAAAGCTGAGAGTAGTCAGACATGATTCCCTGTCTGAAAGAGCTTGCTGCTGGTTAGGGTAGGAGGGGGATGGGGAGGAGAGACAGATAAGCATACATAACAAATAGAATATAGTAAGCATATAATGGAAGTATGCACAAATTTGTTTAGGAATCTAGAGCAGAGTAGAGCTAACTCCCCTAGACACACACAAGTCAAGGAAAAGTTTCTCATCCCAGGAGCCCTTCTCATACTGTAAGATGTTTTATGCCTTCAACATATAGGTCTATGTCCTTATTTGTCCTTTCACAGATGTTTTCTTCTTGGCAGAAGTCCTTAAGTGTCAGTGGACCTCCGGCTTTCTGAGCTGTAAATCCCTCTGCTCCACCTATTATGTTGAAGTAGAGGTTATATGTTGTTTTTTGATATATGTTGTTTTTGATATATGTTGTTTTTTTCCATCCTAACTGAAGCCTTAGGGAAAAAAACTTCCTATTGCTAAAAGCTTAGATCTTGTCATTGTTGCCGTGGTATGTAAAACAAATAGAAAACAAATCACTTGTAGTCTCCTTTGGAAATGAGTAGCCCAAAAGATGGGACAATTCTGAAAAGCCAATACTTACAGTAGTCACTCTTAAAGTGCTGGGGTTATTGCAAAGACATACACTCATCTCTTGACAAAGCCACAGGAATCCCTATGGGCTTTGCAACCTACTGGAAAGAATGGGCAAAAGATGAATGTATCTTGAGAAGTACCCTAGAAAGGAACCACCACTAAACGTGTTATCATAACCATAGTATTTTCACTTGTATAAGTAGGAAAACTAGGAATGAACCATTCTTGTATTCCCGAGTAGCTTTCCTTTTCTGCACATTTTAGAATCAATGTCCAATATCATCTGACTACTTACTTCAACTTGTCCTTATGAATTTGATGACACTTAAAGACTGACTAATCCATTTATCCCAATGGGCATTCCAGGAAATTGTCCTTGTTTATTGCCATCTTCAAATGATGGAAAAGCATTAAAAAAATGAGAGAGATTGGCTACTCTGAATTGCCCATCACCGCCACCGGGCTTCTCCCGGCGATTTTTCGGGCTGTTTTGATCTCCAACCGGGCCGCCGGTTCATCTCCTTCCTCGTTGGTTTGCTCGCGGCGATCTCCTGCCGGCCCAGCGACGCCGCCGCTTGCCTGTTCGTCTGGCGGCCGCCGGCCTAGGCCCGAGCCGCGGGCTCCAGTAGGCCCTGACGGCCGGGCCCGGGGCAGAGCTGTGGAGAAAGCTGCCCTGAAGCACGGCTGGGCGGCCAGGGCCGCGCGACCAGGGCCGCGCGACCCAGCGGGTGGCTCGAGAACAAGGCGAGAAAGGTTCGCCGCGTTGCCATGACGATGCCAGAATTCGGTGCGCGTCGCCCAACCTTCGCTGAGCGAGGCGCTGAGCAGCTCCGGAGCGAGCCCGGCCGCCGGCGCTTTGGTGGGACTGAGCTCCGCGGGCGTGAGGAATCCCTGCGGCTTTGCGGATGAGGAGGTCCCTGTAGGGTTCCGGACCGAGTACGTTCTTGTCAGGTTTGGGGCGTGAGGAGGTTCCTGTCAGTTTGAGAGGCGTGAAGAGATTCTCCCTTCGTCCAGAGAGAGTGCGTGCTGCCGCCTCCCGCTCCCTTTGACGCTGAGAGCCTGGCCCACCGCAGGACGCTCCAAGGCCAGGCGAAGATGGCCTCGCGACCGGTGTATTGCCTCTGTCGGCTTCCTTACGATGTCACCCGCTTCATGATCCAGTGTGACACGTGCCAGGACTGGTTTCATGGCAGTTGTGTTGGTGTTGAAGAGGAGAAGGCTGATGACATTGACCTCTACCACTGCCCCAATTGTGAGGTCTTCCATGGGCCCCCCATCATGAAAAAACGCTGTGTATCTTCAAAAGGCCATGATACACACAAGGGGAAGCCAGTGAAGACGGGAAGCCCTACGTTCATTGGAGAGCTTCGGAGTAGGACCTTTGACAGCTCAGATGAAGTGATTCTGAAGCCCACTGGAAGTCAGCTGAGCATGGAATTCCTGGAAGAGAATAGCTTCAGTGTGCCCATCCTGGTCTTGAAGAAGGATGGATTGGGGATGACGCTGCCCTCACCATCATTCACCGTGAGGGATGTGGAACACTACGTTGGTTCTGACAGAGAGATTGATGTGATTGATGTGACCCGCCAGGCCGACTGCAAGATGAAGCTTGGTGATTTTGTGAAGTATTATTATAGCGGGAAGAGGGAGAAAGTCCTCAATGTCATTAGTTTGGAATTCTCTGATACCAGGCTTTCTAACCTTGTGGAGACACCCAAGATTGTTCAGAAGCTCTCATGGGTGGAGAACTTGTGGCCAGAGGAGTGTATCCTTGAGAGGCCCAATGTGCAGAAGTACTGCCTCATGAGCGTGCGGGATAGCTATACCGACTTTCACATTGACTTTGGTGGCAGCTCGGTCTGGTACCATGTGCTCAAGGGTGAGAAGATCTTCTACCTGATCCGCCCAACAAATGCCAACCTGACTCTCTTTGAGTGCTGGAGCAGCTCCTCTAACCAGAATGAGATGTTCTTTGGGGACCAGGTGGACAAGTGCTACAAGTGTTCTGTGAAGCAAGGACAGACACTTTTCATTCCTGCAGGATGGATCCATGCTGTGCTGACCCCCGTGGACTGCCTTGTCTTTGGAGGGAACTTCTTACACAGCCTTAACATTGAAATGCAGCTCAAAGTCTATGAGATTGAGAAGCGGTTGAGCACAGAAGACCTCTTCAAGTTCCCCAACTTTGAGACCATCTGTTGGTATGTGGGAAAGCATATCCTGGACGTCTTTCGAGGTTTGCGAGAAAACAGGAGACACCCTGCCTCCTACCTGGTCCATGGTGCTAAAGCCCTGAACTTGGCCTTTAGAGCCTGGACAAGGAAAGAAGCTCTGCCAGACCACGAGGATGAGATCCCGGAGACAGTGAGGACCGTACAGCTCATTAAAGATCTGGCTAGGGAGATTGGCCTGGTGGAAGATACCTTCCGACAGAACGTTGGGAAGACAAGCAATATCTTTGGGCTGCAGAGGATCTTCCCAGCCGGCTCCATTCCCTTAACCAGGCCAGCCCATTCCACTTCAGTATCCATGTCCAGGCTGTCACTGCCCTCCAAAAGTGGTTCAAAGAAGAAAGGCCTGAAGCCCAAGGAATTCTTCAAGAAGGCAGAGCGAAAGGGCAAGGAGAGCTCAGCCTTGGGGCCTGCTGGCCAATTGAGCTATAATCTCATGGACACATACAGTCATCAGGCACTGAAGACAGGCTGTTCCCAGAAAGCAAAGTTCAACATCACTGGCACCTGCTTGAATGACTCAGATGATGACTCGCCAGACTTGGACCTTGATGGGAATGAGGTCCGGCTGGCCCTGTTGACGTCTAATGGCAGTGCCAAGAGGGTAAAGAGCTTATCCAAGTCTCGGCGAGCCAAGATCGCAAAGAAGGTAGACAAGGCTAGGCTGGTGGCAGAACAGGTGATGGAGGATGAATTTGACTTGGATTCAGATGATGAACTGCAGATTGATGAGAGACTGGGAAAGGAGAAGGCGACTCTGATAATAAGACCAAAATTTCCCCGAAAGTTGCCCCGTGCGAAGCCTTGCTCTGACCCCAACCGAGTTCGTGAACCAGGAGAAGTTGAGTTTGACATTGAGGAGGACTATACAGCAGATGAGGACATGGTAGAAGGGGTCGAAGGCAAGCTTGGAAATGGGAGGGGAGCTGGTGGAACTCTTGATCTGCTCAAGGCCAGCAGGCAGGTGGGGGGACCTGACTATGCTGCCCTCACCGAGGCCCCTGCCTCTCCCAGCACTCAGGAGGCCATCCAGGGCATGCTGTGCATGGCCAACCCGCAGTCCTCATCATCCTCGCCAGCTACCTCCAGCCTGCAGGCCTGTTGGCCCGGGGGGCAGGAGCGAAGCAGTGGGAATTCCAGCAGTGGGCTGGGCACAGCGTCTAGCAGTCCTGCTTCCCAGCGCATCCCAGGGAAGTGGCCCATCAAGCGGCCATCATACTGGAGAACCGAGAGCGAGGAGGAGGAGGAGAACGCCAGTCTCGATGAACAGGACAGCTTGGGAGCATGCTTCAAGGATGCAGAGTATATTTACCCTTCCCTGGAGTCTGACGATGATGACCCTGCTTTGAAATCTCGACCCAAGAAAAAGAAGAATTCAGATGATGCTCCATGGAGTCCTAAAGCCCGTGTGACCCCAACTCTACCGAAGCAGGACTGTCCTGTGCGTGAGGGGACCCGGGTAGCTTCCATTGAGACAGGCTTGGCTGCAGCAGCTGCAAAGTTGGCCCCGCAGGAGCTACAGAAGGCCCCAAAGAAGAAATATATCAAGAAGAAGCCTTTGTTGAAGGAGGTAGAACAGCCTCGCCCTCAAGAGCCTAATCTCAGCGTGGCAGTACCAGCCCCAACTCTGGCCACTACACCACAACTTCTCACCTCCTCCTCGCCCCTGCCTCCCCCTGAGCCTAAACAAGAGGCCCTCTCAGGAAGTCTTGCTGACCATGAGTGTACTGCTCGTCCCAATGCCTTTGGCATGGCCCAGGCAAACCGCAGCACCACACCCATGGCCCCTGGTGTCTTCTTGACCCAGCGGCGCCCTTCAGTTGGCTCCCAGAGCAATCAAGCAGGACCAGGAAAGCGTCCCAAAAAGGGCCTGGCTACGGCAAAGCAGAGACTCGGCCGTATCCTGAAAATCTACAGAAATGGCAAAGTGCTTCTGTGATCCCCTTTGTGTCCTGCCCCTCACCCCTTCACCCCCATTGCCTTCTCCGTTGTCAATTCTCAGGGCACTCCTGGATCCTACCTGCCCCGGACAAGGTGCTGAGGCGCATTGTCCTGCTTTCTTGGAACTGACCAAAGGCATCGACTCTCCCATGGGCCCCTTCACCTACTCCCTCAGCTCCCTCCCCTGCTTCCACTGGAGCATCCTGCCTTCCTTTTCCATATCTCTGAGTAGCCAGTAAATGGGAGAGGTTTCCAGCTGACTAGAGCCCTCTTTTCTGCTGCCCCAATCCATTTCCCTTTCACCAGCTTTGTCTGCCCTTTACTGTCATCCCCACTTAAAGCTGGAAAGCAGGATGAGGAGAGGCATGAGGAGAGCCTGGGCCCCTCGGTATTTCCCTGGTCATGAAGTGGGAGGCCCAGTGCTCAACACTTTCTGCGGCTCCAGCCCTGTCTCCAGAAGCCTGCCCACCTCTGCCCATTCTCCTGCCTCCTCTTAGCCCAATGGATGTGTCCCACTCAAGACTCGTTCCTGGGAGAAGCCTCTGGGCTCTGCCGCCTCTTGCCAAATGCTTCATGGAAATAAAGAGGAGGGCCCAGAGTCTTCGTACTGCCCCACCGTGGGCCATTTCCAGAGTGGCCTAGAAAGGCCATGGGCTGACTTCATTCATCCTTGGGAAGAAGAGAGATTCCTGTCACTTCTCAAGGTGGGGAGAGGACCAACACCCAAGACTTTGACTGAGACTTTGTAGCCCATTGGAGGAAAGTACTTTTGGGTGGCCACAGATGAAGCCACCTCTCCCAGGGTGAGCTCCAGGGATTTGCCTAGAGTTTGAGGTCCTACAGAACATTATCCACATAGCTTTGGCTGGGCTCCAGGAGGCAAAGACCATCTCCCAAATGCCTTGAAAGCATCTGCCACTGAAGCAGATAGCCCTTGCTCTACGGCCTGATCCCTTCACCCGTACCACAGAGCACAGCCTGGACCTTCTGGAGAGGATGTGGCAGGACAGCTCACCCCAGGTTCTCCATCAGGAGCCTCCCTGCTTCTCTCCCCACCTTGAGGTCTTGGTCTGAAGAAGACTTCAGAACTCACATCTTCACTCCTGGACCTTTACACTCCCAGATGTCAGGTGGACGCTCAAGCAGAGTGCTGATGTGGGGGGAGCCCGAGGCTAGGAGCGGAGATGCCCACCTGTAAAGGAGCAGATCATCTGAACCTCCCACCCCCTCTTCCCTTTGTGAGTGTTTCTGTTGTCCAGACAGTGCCCACCCCCTCCCTCCCCCTCCCCCAGCTCCCTCCACCTCCACCTGTCTTGCCTCCCTGGTGACCTGGACTGGATGGAGAACGTCTCCCTCTCTCCATCTCGGCACTGCCCAAGTGGAGGGCTTCATTGTCTTCTACCCCCCACTTTAACTTCACCTCGTTTTCCCAGTGCTTCTGGGGAACTTAACAGCTACCGTGCAGGCCACAGGGAATATGTGAGGCTTCCCTGGTCGTCTTCGTGTCTCCAGTTTGTCTTTCTTTTCTCCACAGCCCGACATTTACTCTCCTTCCTTGGAATCAGGGGTCCCTTAGCCCCATAGCCTTTTCCTATCTTGGGGGCCCCAGGGGCCGAGCAGTCCTCCATCTATACACACCAAAGGCAAAAAAGCCTGGCTACCTCCGCCTTAGCACGTGAGGTTCCCACTCCCCTCCCCTCTGTTTCTGCCCAGCTTTGCTTTTCTTGGGGATTCCAAAGCAACAGAGGGTAGTGAGGGGAGGGAAGGAGGGCAGCCTGTGTCCCTGTGTAGGCAACTGCCTGACTAGGCCCTGACTGCTGTAACCAAGACCAGGACCCCAGCCCTTCTGCCCATTAACAGCCCCCTCCCCTTGATCTTTCAAAGGCAGCTAATTGCTAGCATATCCCCCCTGGTTCCAGGCCTCTTTCCCTTCTGTTTCTTTGTTAAAAGTTGTGTGGAGCTGAAACCCAACCTCCATTTGACTGGGTTTCTGATTAATTTAGTTGGGCTCTCAGAGCTGGCTGTTTGTTGTTTTGTGTTTTAAATGAAAAGCAAGTTTACCCTCAGATTTACGCTTTTCCAAAGAAGCTAGTGTGCTTTTTCTTTCTTTCTTCTTTTTTTTTTTAATGTTTCAGGTTCTAAGTGAAGTGAGTTGGGGAGGGGTTGGGAGTGGTTGTAACCAAGGTTTAGAACATGATGAGAGAGTTACCTCTGGTCTCCAATCCCCAGCACAGAGCTGGGGCTTGGATAGGGGGCAGAGAGAGAGGATTTCTATTCACCTTTAATATATTTTTACAAAAAGGCAATTTAAAAACAAGCCCACCGCTTCTGTACATGTCTAAATATATTTTTAGAAGTGGGTAGGATTGTGAATTTCTGATACAGGGCCTTTTTATAAACAGGTTACAATAGCATCATACAGACTTCTCTGTTGGGTTTTTTTCCCCTGTTTTTTTCTTATGTTGTGTTACTAATGTAATTTATATATATTTTTTTAGATCCTCCCTTTCCTATAGAGATAAAAGTGATTTATCTTGGCAAAAAAAAAAATGAGAGAAAGTAATTATTTTTACAATCTGATCCTAAATGTTAAAGAAGCACCCTATTCTTAAAGGCTGGCCCCATCATTTGCAAATTAATGCACTGCTGAAGATGCAAACTATCTATATAACTACTCTCAAATTTCATGAAAATTAATCGGAAGTCCTTTTAAATGTCTTTGAGAATTGCTTCAAGTGGCAAAAATCAGAAAATCTACCCATGGGTCACATCAGCTAATTGCTATTTACTTCTCCACTAGTCCTTCTTTCAGCCTAGTCTGCAAGTGCACAAAACTGAAACAACTCTCCGGATGACAAATGCCAGTCAAACCAGTTATTTAGTGTCATGTCATTTTAAAGGACCCGTTGGTTTCCTGAAGATTTTTTAACAAGTCAGAATGATGATGTAATGGATTGATTCCAGATGTAACTTGTTAAAATTATTCTATCAGTAAGTTGTACCTGCCATATGCTCCCTCCCAGTTGGTATTGGGGAGCCAATAGGGGAATAAGGATAGACTAGTGTGAAGAGAATAGAGGGTGACAGTCAGTGTATGTGTTTGTACAAGCACACTGTTTAGGACAGATACCTGACAATGTGTAAAGCTAAGTGTTGGAAAAAGAAGCATGTTCTAATTCTTACCAACTAACTTACTCAAGGAAATTCCCTTAGCAGCAAACTGGGGGGAAAGAGGAGAATAAATGTGAGACCATATATATGAAAATAATGTTTGGTAAAATGTAGGTGCTAATCAAATGTGTCATTGTTAGAGAGAGGCTAGTCTGTGGAAATGAAACCACAGGGTAAGATATCAAACTAAGCAAACTTATGTGTTTAACAGAGTATTAAATCTTTCATTAAAGTGGTTTGATGGTGGCTTTCTTTTTATCAAAATGCAAGAATTAGTGTGCCATTTTCCTCTTGCAATTATTAGTAAGGTTCAGATGAAAGATACATATTTCTTTCCAAGAATCTCTCCAAATTGCCCTAAGCAAGGGATTCTAAATGTATGTTACAACAGAATATATAGTTTTTAAGATCTTCTAAATAAACATATTCATAAGATGACTACTTAAATTTCAAGTGCAAGTTGGTAAATTGTCTTTAAGAGAAATGTTTAATCAAAGCATTATTTTCTAGACTGGCACTATAAAAAGTTTTACTAAAGGTCAAAACTTCCAGCCCCAAGTAATTATATCGTCAAGAAGAGAAAAAAAGTAAATGAGCAGACACTAGCTAGGCTTTTAAAAATATATATATTTAAAGTCTTTATACATATATATGTATAAAAATATATATTTTTAAAGAGTTGTCCTAGGATTTCTGGTTGGGACGGCAATGTCACACACCCTCAGCTGCTATAAAGCTGGGGTGACCCTTTCAGTTTATTATCTTATTATACTTATATCTTATTATTACTTACTATAGGACAGCTGGAGCCCAACTACAGTGGTCTTTACCTTCACTTCGCTTCAGCCACTCACTTCAGAGGCTGTGCTCAGAATGCAGAGCTGCTCCACCTCTGAAATCTGAAGCCTGAATATCCCTCTTCCCGACTAGTACCTTTCACTGTCCCCTTTCTTACTCCTCTTACACGTGTTTTTTCCCTTCAACAGGGCTTCCGTTTTCTTCATTTCCAACCAGTCTTTTGTCTCTCTACCCCTCGTCTCTTCTTTTTTTCTAACCTGTGTATACCCTTGATTCCTTTGCATCGCTCTCCTTTGTCAGCATTTGCCCAAAAGAGTTCTAACACAGGATCAGTATAATCATGACCGTTCTTTTCTCCTACATTCAGTCAGATGAGCACTGAAGGAGAAAAATAATAACTAGCACTTAACAAACACTTTGCTACATGCAGCACCATTCTAAGTGCTTTGCGTGTATGAACTCATTTTATCCTCACTAGCCATAGGGAGATTTTTGCCCATTTTACACACAAGAAAACAGTTTCATAAGGGTTAAGTAACTTGTACAAAGTATTACATCAAATAGAAGACACCGTGAATTGTAGACATCTCATTATCTGAGAAAAGCAAAAGAAAAGATTGCAATTCTGATTGTAAGGTGCCTTCATTTGATAGATAAAACCTGATTTCAGTGGTGTTAAATGTGAAAATTTCCATCTAAGAATCCATCAAATATGACACATGAGGGAGATATGGTGCAAGCCCAGGCAGTTTGGAGCTTCATCCATATGCTATTCTGCCCCATAAAAACCAAACAAGCATGCAAAATGGTCTGTTACAAATTCATGGTCTCAAATTTTGCCTGGGCATCTAGTACTTCCTTTAGTCTCTTTCTCTCCCTTCTCTTATCTCCTCTCTTCTTTCTCTTCTTTTCAAAGATTATTCAAAGCCTTTTCACTCTCCTTAAATTCCTTACTTAATACCTCCTCTCATTCACTTTTTGTGAATGACTACGGACCTTAGTTCATTAAGAAACTGAGACCATTGGTCACATCTCTCTCAACTCCTGCTCTCCAGCCAACATACCATACACAGATGTATCCATATCCAGAGGGAGCCTTTCTTTCTCCTTGTTCAGAGAGCAAAGCTATCCCTTCTGTGTAATGCTGACTTCCTTATTCCCTTATGCCTGTTGCTTCTATGTCTTCTGAGGTTGTTATCCTTCTGTCTTGAATTTAAACTCCTTCCTGTCTGTTGGTTTCTCTCCCTCAGCTTGTAAACATGACAAAGACCCAACCCCTAACCTCCTGTTCCAATTCTTCTCCCTCTTCTTTGCTAAACTTCATAGAAAGTGCTTCTCAGGGGCTGTCTGCATTTCCTGGCTTTCCATTTCTGCCTCAGCTCACCATTTCTCCCCCAACACTCAGTCAAAATTGTTCTTAATAAGCAATTTGGTGACGTACTATTTTTTAGAGCCAACGGAAAATTCTTTGTCTTCATTTTATGGACTCCCTTTTCTGAATCTGTGTGCTGTGGTTTATTTCTTCCCCCTGTGAAAATCTTTATCTCATTGGTTTGCAAGGCACCACATTCTCCTGGTTCCTCTTAACTCTACTTTTTAATCACTTAGATATTGGCATTTCCCAGATTCAATCCTTAGGTTACTATTGTACCCATTTACATACTTTCCTATGAGGTTTTTAACTATTGCCCACAGGTTGACAAAATCCCGAATTTAGACTTCTTTCTTGAGCGCTATGTATGTGTTTATCTTTAGTCCCCTCCTCTTCCTTGACTATTCAGCTTCTCCTTTGGATGTCAGTCATCTCAAGCTTAACGTGTTGAAAGCAAATTCTTTTTTTTATTAGTTTCAGGTGTACCACATGGCGATTCAAAATTTTATCTATTGTAGTCTGTTTGAAGTTATTATAAAATATTGGTTATATTCCCTATGCTGTACAATATATCCTTGTAGAAAAGCATATCCTTGAGTTCCCTTTCCCAAACCTATTCCTCAAACCATTGCTCCTCTCTCAGCTGATGGTTCCATGCCTCCATTGGCTTAGCCCCCCAAACTTGAAGTAATCTTGAATTTTTCTCTTTTTCTTGCACAACACATCCAGTCTATCAATACATCCTGTCCTTTCTGCCATCAAAATAGATTCAGAATCTGCTCACTTTCACCAACTGTACTGCTACCACCCTTATCTAAGCCACTATTCCATCTCCTCAGGATTATTGCAGTAGCTCCTAACTGGACTCCCTGCCTCGGCCCTCGCTCCCCTCTAGTCTGTGCTCTACTGAGCAACCAGAGTGGATTTCTGACCACCTTTCTGACCCAATACCCAGAAAACACTCTTATTACACCACGTATGTTCCAAGGCAATTATGCTTCCCCTATGCTCTACCTGGAGCCTTCTCTCACATACGTATGCGTGACTCGCTCTTTCACATTAAGAAATCTTTACTTAAATATCTCTTCCTCAGGAAGGACTTCTCAGTATTCCATATAAAATAGCTCTTTCCCCATTATCCTTTCCTAGTCCCACTTTACTTTTTCTTGGTGATCCTTTGTTTTTTTCTTACCATAACTGACACATTACACATATACTTTACCACAGGCTTCAGAATTATAAACACTCATTATTGACTCATGACACTATTTGTTTAGTTAATTATCTAGTTGTGTGTTTGTTTTTGATACACAGCTGTAAACTCATCATTTAACACAGAAACTAGAGTCACAAATCATTATACATATATAATTTTTAAATTAAAATATAAATTTTCTTCTCCCACCCCCACTACAGTATAAGCTCCATGAGTACAGGGACTTTGTTTTATTCCTTCTGTGTGCACAGCATCTAGAATAGTGCCTGACACACAGACACTTGAAAATAAAGTGAGCACTGCATATTTATATACCAATATTTTCAAGGGTAATGTAACTTTCAACATGTCTAAAACCAGAATTAAATCCCCACATCTTTACCTCTGTTCTCCTTTCTCTCTCTGCACTCCTTCCCTTGACTTCCCTTCTTCCTGTCACTTGACTTGTTTCCCCAGAAGCACAGGACTGCTTGGAGGCTCCCTCCCTGCCTTTGATCATGCTAACTTCTCTGCCTGAAGGAGACCATTCCCCCACCATGGCTCCAGGAAAACTGTCTAACTTTTTCTTCAAGAAGGTCACCAGTCACCTCCTCAAACACACTGTCTCTGCCCCCTCTTTCCCCTTTCCCTTTCTCAGGGTTCTCCCACACCAGTCTCTATCCCTTGTGCTCACACACTATGCTCCTGTAATTCTCTTCTCCAAGAGGCTGAGAGCTCCTTGAAGTTCAGGAAGCAAGTTGAAGCCCTCATTTATGATCTTTTCCCACTTCCTCGGAAGATGAATAGAAGCAGACATGAGTATGTTCAGTTCACAGATTGAGAAACTGATTTCAGAGGAAGAGAAAAAGCCCAGAACCCCTAGGAATCCTCTCGAGATCTCTTGCTTTCTACCGCTTGGGTAGAGGGAATGTTCCTCGTGTCTTTGGTAAACCCTGCTATAAGCCTGGGTTCCTCCCTGTGCCCCTCTGGAAGGTAACCATGGATACTATTGAGCTGGCACAAAAGCCTTCAGTTAGTGGAGGCTACCAGTGGTTTTCAGGATGCTTAGAGGGTTTTGAGGTGAAGGGGCAGAACCTGGAAACCGCGGCAAAGGTAAGACTTTTGCCTCAGGCTCTTGGTCTGGGTGTCTTTCAGTTCAGGTGGGCCCTAATTCTCAGCAGAGCCCCGAAAAGGTGACAGGCCTGACTAGGATGTTAACTAGCTTTGAGCTGAGAACCAAAGAGAATCCCAGACGTCCCCTCTTCTTGGAAAGCAGGAACCCCTCTGTGAAATCTTGAGCAGTGGGCTGACGCAAGCAATACGAGCAGCAGCTCGGGCTCCTGGGGTGATCCAAGCCACAGAGCCTGGAGCTAATGGGGTCTCCTGTCCCCAGTCCAGGGGAGCTTCCAGTGGTGCCTTGTCCCTCCCCACATCCTTGCCTCAAGGGTGTGTTTCTTTTCGGAGCCCAGGACCACAGGCGGGCAGGAGAAATTCACACCCAGGATGTCACTGGAATGCACCTTCGTTTCCTCACTGACCGCTGCGAGGGCACCCACGTGCATTCTCCGACCCTAGGAGTCCCGAGTCTTCCCCGCTGTCACTTTGTTCTCCAACAAGGACCGTCTGGAGCGTAGAGCTCTAGGCAGCCCCACGTGCTACTTGAAGGCGCGGGACTGGGCCCCAGCTTTCCAGTTCCTGGCCAGCAGTGTCACGGCTCCCAACCACACAAAGGCTCAGTTCCGCTGGTGGGGGGGGCGGGTAGGGGTCAGTGTCAATGAGGTGTGTGCGGCTAAGCCTCCTTGTTTTCTGAAAAGAAAGCTTCAGGGGAGGGAGGGAAGAGGAGGGTGCAGGAGATGGACTTGGGGGCGAGAGGTGGCGGCCGTTTCCCGGCGTTTTGACGTAGACTTGAAGAGGCGCCGAGCACCCCCGCTGCTTAAGAAGAGGCACCGTAACCCTCAGGACGCTGAAGGTGGGGACTGTCGCTTGCTCAGGGAGCAGTGTGAACATGTGAGAGTCCGCCTGCCGATGCAGGGGATGCGTGTTCGTGCCCCGGTCCGGGAAGATCCCACGTGCCGCGGAGCGCCTGGGCCCGTGAGCCATGGCTGCTGAGCCTGCGCATCCAGAGCCTGTGCTCCGCAATGGGAGAGGCCACAACAGTGAGAGGCCCGCCTACTGCAAAAAACAAACAAACAAACAAAAACCTCTTACTTCCGTGACTATAACCATAGCTATACTATTTTGGGCTGAAACTGAAATTGTAAGCATTCAGCATTTCAGAAACAAGAGATGAGAACAACACCCCCATACTGATTAGGAGCCGAATATTGATTTGTCAGCAGAGTAGCTATTTATTAATAACATCATGGTAGCTCTCTGCAGAAAAGTATTATTCCTGAGCCATTATGACCTAAGGTGGAACACATGAAAGGTGGTAACTGTTCTTGAGTCTCAAAACTACATTTTCAATGCCACACAGAGAGATAAGATGCTTAGGGCATTTTATCAGGCATTTGGTATTTTGAGAAATGCGAGTTGAACCTAAGAAATAAAAGGAGCCAATCCAAGTAGAAACTCGTGGTTACAGGTAATCAAAATGGCTCTCTACTTCACTGAGTTCTCAGAAAGTTGTATAACCTCTCCTTTCTTGGTGATGTGTTGCCTGGAGCCACATTTCATTAGTTATGGTTAGAAACAAAGAACTAATTTTTTCTTTATTAAAGTTAAAAAAAACTCCGAGAAAGCATTGTGTACTCAAATATTTATATGGACCAAACACTCAGATGAAAGGAGGAAAATGTAGACATTCAGTCCATTTTTGCTTTGTTCTCAGGGTCTATACCGACTAGGTAGCTGCCCCTATGAAATAAAAAGCCTTTGACTTTTTACAGACAAATGAACTACCGATGAATGTTTGTGGAAGAAAGCCTTTGACTATCGACGTCTGTAGGATTTCCAGTTAGTTACCCAGAAAGGCAAACAATTCATATGTCCACAAATCACATATCACTTATGTTAGCAGACTATTACAAATATTTTGTGACATAAATCATCTCTCTGTTTGGGTGACTTTCCTGCAATAATTTGAGAGTTAGCTAAGTAGCTTTGCAATTAGTTTGGTTAAAAAGCTTTATATATATTTACTTTTATTATAGTGAAAGAGAAGGATAAGTATTGAATTCCTTGCACAAGAAAGTGATTGCTATCTAAAACTGAGCTTCTTGCACAAAAAGTGGTTGACAGCTAAAAATCATGTTGACATCTTGCTTTGGAAACAAGAGATTTTGTTTCTACCATGGAAAAATTAAGCCCTGAAAGCATCCCTAGCGGAATAATCCCAACCCCTCATAATGCTGTTCTTCCTCTTTTATAGATTCTCTGAGGGCCTGAGGACGCATTAACCTTTCTATTCAATGTGAGAGAGACTGTTCTATACAATGTGTTAAATGGGGCTAACCCTTGTTCTGGGAACCATTTCAGAGAAAGGGAGAAGCGTGGTATCAGAAACCTACTGACATCCTGGTTCTGGACACTGGTTGAACTACGGTGATTTAGAAATGAAGTGGGTCATACTTGTAAATATGAGTTTTCAAAAGTGGTGAGAGACAGCGTCTGGGTCTATTAGCAGATGAGCATGACTTTAACATTTCGTTTGCTTGGATTCTCTCCCGTGGTCTAAGGTTTTCTGTCTGAAACATTTGTAACTGGGGAAGGTAAGGTAGGGCTTCAACACTCTTTACAACCAGCAGGACACTAGAGCGTTTCCAGACCGGCTGGGCATTCAATAAATTGTTTAATGCAAATGCTTCCAGTGTGTGGTTTGTTGCTTGATCTTTCTGGTCTTGAACTGGATCGATGCAATGGTTGTATAATAGATCTTTTGGACAGTTCTCTCACTTATGCCTGTTACCTAGTGAGGAAGAGGTATTGAACTGGAAACTCAAGAAATCTGTTCCAAAATCAAATTTCTTTTTCTGCTGGTGATGACCACCTATGTTCGGTATCAAGGGCAGATGTCATGTTTGAGAGCAGAGGGGGTCAATTTTCCGATGGCAGCTCTGGATCAGGCTTACAAGCTGAAAAAAACCACAAACTTATATATGAGAATTTGTAAACTTCTCACTAAGATTTAATCAATGACTTTGCGGATGTTGCACATTTGTTGGAGTCTAGATATTCTCTTACATGATTATTAATTCAAAGCCATGTGTAAATGGATGCCCCAAGATGTGTGTTAGGTATGAAACTTCATCAAAATATGGGATCCCAAGAGAGGATGGATATACATATGCATACATACAAACATAGATATGTGTATATATATTCGAATATGTAATATGCTCTTCTAAATCTATGCCTATAAAAATTATGTATACATTTAAATTCCCCTAGGATATCACCCTCAGATATGTCAGAAGCATGGGGCCTGTTAAAAGAAATGTACTCTGCTTCAGGAGCTGCTGGTCATTACAGGAGGGGTGGTCACCTCAATTTCTGAAGGTTTTTAAGGAAGGGGTGAGGGGAGGGTTAAAAAGGAGCCTGATTGCAGAGTGGCTGAATGGTGAAGCAGTGTGTGCTCTCCACATATTTTAGTAGGTTTCAGTAGCTTCAGGTACGTGTGACTAATGACACTTGAATTTGGTCGATACAAGTCAATTTTATAAGCATAAGGGGCTGCAGTTTTGTTCTAATGAGTACTGATGCAATCTCAAAGCTTGCATGGATTGAAGATCGTCAAAAGTTAGAAGTCATTTGTGCTTTAAAGCAATGTTTTTTCCCCTCAGTCTGTATTATAATACATGATTTTATTTCCTTCATTTCACTTTTGCTCTTTTAAATTATCTTGTTTATTGATTTGTTTACTTAAATATTGTTAGTCTTTTCCAGTAGAATATAAGTTCTAAAGAGCAAAGGCTTAGCTTATTATGTTCATTGATGTATATCCCCCATGCCTATAACAGTAAATGTCACAGTTGTGAGTGTGTGTGTGTGTGTGTGTAATATAGAACAAATGAATTGCTTTGGTTTGGGCATCTGTGTCAGTACATTTCAATGTCTTGTTCTTTGCCTGTCTTCATCTGCTGTGTTCCTCATTATTTGGGGATTCATCGTGGTTTAAATCATATCTTGATAATCTGTCATTTCACCCAGTAGAGGACATGCTTTGAAATACCGGGTACTGGGTCATTTCAAAAACCTCCTCTCTGCTCAGGAAGATGCGGTGGATGGACCCTCCTATCTCTCTGTCCTGACCTCACTCCAGAGAAGAACAGGGATGAGACTGGTGATAAAAGAGAATAGTGACTGTTGTCATCCTTAGAGGGACTGGATTTCAGGGTAGGGTGTGGTATGCTTGTGATTTCCTTCCTTGTTTTATTAGCACTGATTAAATGACTAGGTGGTCTAATAGAAGACATCCTAAATAACCAAAAACTTCTACTATTTTTGGTGAGTGAATTTTTGCGTCATTTGTTTTCTATACGGAATGAAACCATGAGTTTAAAGGTCTTTTCTAAAATAACTTCCATAGATGATATGGACTTATAAATTTTTTTTACTTGAAATTTAAGTAAACAGAAAGGGATTAAGCGTAATCCTTTTTTCTTTTTTTTCTTTTTTTTTGCGGTACGCGGGCCTCTCACTGCTGTGGCCTCTCCCGTTGCGGAGCACACGCTCCGGACGCGCAGGCTCAGCAGCCATGGCTCACGGGCCCAGCAGCTCCGCGGCGTGTGGGATCTTCCCGGACCGGGAAACGAACCCGTGTCCGCTGCATCAGCAGGCGGATTCTCAACCACTGCGCCACCAGGGAAGCCCAATCCTTTGTTCTTGATATAATCTATCAGTCCGTTGGCCTTTTGTATGCGAGTATGTATTTATTTATTCAACTACTTATTTATTTAAAATCCTATAAAAATATCTATGAATCTACTACTCAGTGTGATAATTAGAGCATTGACAGTAGTTAACATTACCTGGGAAACTTTTCCATCTTATCCATTGGACTCTTCACTCTTCCCTTCTAATGTAATTACTACCTTGACTCCTATAATAATCATTTCATTGCCATTTGAAAGCATACCTAGTTTTATATTTTTACATATTTCTAATACACATGTTGTTTGGTTTTAGTTATTTTAACTTTATAAAAAGGGTATTGCAATTTTATATATAATCTTAGGAGACTAATTTTTTTCTTCTCAATATTATATGTATAACACCATACATGGTGTTCCAACTAGCTGTACTTCATTTTAACTCCTGTGATAACCAATTGGGCGAACATACTACAGCTTATTTATTTATTTATTCCCTACTTTTTTGGCATTTGAATAGTTTCTGGGTATTTTCCATACGATTGGTATCTCTGTAAACTTTCTTATATATATATTTATTAGTGTACAAGTGAAAGACTTTCTCTGGTGTTTATACTGAGGGGTGTAATTGCTTACTCATGGGGTATATCAATGTTTAAGTCCTTTCTACAGTGATTGTACCACTTTTAATTCTTAATTTCAATAATTTTCTAAACTCCAGGATTTCAAGACATTTATTCAATTAATAGATTATTACCACAAATCATAGAATAATAAATTGGTAAAGCAGAAAAGAATTTTGAGATTATCCATTTGGACCCATTTAATTTGCAGAGAACATTGATATGTAGGAGAGTTGAAATTATTTGCTCAAAGTTCTAGAAAGAAGGGGCTTTCAGATCTATCACCAAGTAGATTATGCAGCCATCATTGTATCTTTTTTTTAACATTTTTATTAGAGTATTGCTTTACAATGGTGTATCAGTTTCTGCTTTATAACAAAGTGAACCAGTTATACATATACATATGTTCCCATATCTCTTCCCTCTTGCGTCTCCCTCCCTCCCACCCTCCCCATCCCACCCCTCTAGGTGGTGAAAAAGCACCAAGCTGATCTCCCTGTGCTATGCGGTTGCTTCCCACTAGCTATCTATTTCACGTTTGGTAGTGCATCATTGTATTCTTACCAGCATTTTCTGTTTCTCAAGTGTGCAATGTTTGGTGAATAATATGAAAACTTCTGTTTTTAAGGTAAAGAAGTTAAGATCTAAGAAAATAAAGATAAACAGCAGTGGAGTTATGCCAATTTAGCGTTAAAGTTGAATTTATTCAATGCACCGTTTTCCATCAGGTCACATTGCCTTATGGGATTGACTTTGGTGATTGCTTCCCCAATAGCCATTCCCAACTCCCTGGACAAAGTACTTTACTGTCTTACACTGGAGCTCTTTCCCTCAGACTTACTTGTATCTATAAATGACCATGTAACATCTTTGTAGTCCACGAATTAAGACTTAGTCCACTGATGAAGGTCATAGAAATGCTTTTACTTTCTTGATTAAAAAATAGCAGATGTGTGGGGACTTCCCTGGTGGCACAGTGGTTAAGAATCCGCCTGCCAATGCAGGGGACACTGGTTCGAGCCCTGGCCTGGGAAGGTCCCACATGCCGTGGAATAGATAAGCCCGTGTGTGACAACTTCTGAACCTGTGCTCTAGAGCCTGCGAGCCACAACTACTGAGCCTGCGTGCCACAGCTACTGAAGCCTGCATGCCTAGAGCCTGGGCTCCACAACAAGAGAAACCACTGCAATGAGAGGCCTGTGCACCGCAATGAAGAGTAGCGCCGCTCGCCGCAACTAGAGAAAGCCCGTGTGCAGCAACCAAGACCCAACACAGCCTAAATAAATAAATGAATAAACTAACACATAAATTAATTAATAGAAAAATATAACAGATGTGGCTGGGCTGAAACAACCCTTTCACCTACTTCCTGCCTTGAATGTAGATGTGATGTTTGGAGCTGCGGCAACTAACCTGTGAGTCCAAGGAAAGGTTAAGGGAATCATAGAAACATGGGCCTGATATCCTTGGGCCACTGAACTAACATCAGCAGCCACATGTTTCCAGGTTTCTTATTAGGTAAGAAAAATAAACCCTTTTCATTTAAGCAATATATATATATATCTGTATGTACATATATATGTATATATATGTATATACATATATACTTAGGTTTTCTTTTACTGGTAGCTTAATGAATTCCTAGTTAATACACCATGTTACAAAAAATGATCTCAAACTAGATTTCGAATGTTTCCCTTTTTCCAACGACTGAACATGAAAATCCTGTCACTGGATGAGCAATGTTTTTTCCCTCAGGGGAAATGAGTTTATACTTTTATGCTTAACTTCTACTTTTAGATTATAGTCTTTTAATCAAAAACCCCATTTCAGAGGATGTGTCCATAATCACATCAAAGCAATATTTCCATTCAGCAAAAGCGTGATTTAAAAAAAAAGGGGGGCACCAAATAAAGAAAAAAACAAAACAAAACTCTAAATTGGCTGACGGACATTTTGATTTCTTTTTCCGGACATGAAAAAGAAATTTCATCAGTGCAAAGTTGACTAATGACACTCACTACTCCAGCCTCGGGTTCAAAATGAGACTATTCTCATAAATAAATTCAAGCAATATTAATTAAGAAGTTATATGTGTGTTGGGCTCTAAAGCTGAGAGTAGTCAGACATGATTCCCTGTCTGAAAGAGCTTGCTGCTGGTTAGGGTAGGAGGGGGATGGGGAGGAGAGACAGATAAGCATACATAACAAATAGAATATAGTAAGCATATAATGGAAGTATGCACAAAATTGTTTAGGAATCTAGAGCAGAGTAGACTAACTCCCCTAGACACACGCAAGTCAAGGAAAAGTTTCTCATCCCAGGAGCCCTTCTCATACTGTAAGATGTTTTATGCCTTCAACATATAGGTCTATGTCCTTATTTGTCCTTTCACAGATGTTTTCTTCTTTGCAGAACTCCTTAAGTGTCAGTGGACCTCCGGCTTTCTGAGCTGTAAATCCCTCTGCTCCACCTATTATGTTGAAGTAGAGATTATATGTTGTTTTTTGATATATGTTGTTTTTGATATACGTTGTTTTTTTCCATCCTAACTGAAGCCTTAGGGAAAAAAACTTCCTATTGCTAAAAGCTTAGATCTTGTCATTGTTGCCGTGGTATGTAAAACAAATAGAAAACAAATCACTTGTAGTCTCCTTTGGAAATGAGTAGCCCAAAAGATGGGACAATTCTGAAAAGCCAATACTTACAGTAGTCACTCTTAAAGTGCTGGGGTTATTGCAAAGACATACACTCATCTCTTGACAAAGCCACAGGAATCCCTATGGGCTTTGCAACCTACTGGAAAGAATGGGCAAAAGATGAATGTATCTTGAGAAGTACCCTAGAAAGGAACCACCACTAAACGTGTTATCATAACCATAGTATTTTCACTTGTATAAGTAGGAAAACTAGGAATGAACCATTCTTGTATTCCCGAGTAGCTTTCCTTTTCTGCACATTTTAGAATCAATGTCCAATATCATCTGACTACTTACTTCAACTTGTCCTTATGAATTTGATGACACTTAAAGACTGACTAATCCATTTATCCCAATGGGCATTCCAGGAAATTGTCCTTGTTTATTGCCATCTTCAAATGATGGAAAAGCATTAAAAAAATGAGAGAGATTGGCTACTCTGAATTGCCCATCACCGCCACCGGGCTTCTCCCGGCGATTTTTCGGGCTGTTTTGATCTCCAACCGGGCCGCCGGTTCATCTCCTTCCTCGTTGGTTTGCTCGCGGCGATCTCCTGCCGGCCCAGCGACGCCGCCGCTTGCCTGTTCGTCTGGCGGCCGCCGGCCTAGGCCCGAGCCGCGGGCTCCAGTAGGCCCTGACGGCCGGGCCCGGGGCAGAGCTGTGGAGAAAGCTGCCCTGAAGCACGGCTGGGCGGCCAGGGCCGCGCGACCCAGCGGGTGGCTCGAGAACAAGGCGAGAAAGGTTCGCCGCGTTGCCATGACGATGCCAGAATTCGGTGCGCGTCGCCCAACCTTCGCTGAGCGAGGCGCTGAGCAGCTCCGGAGCGAGCCCGGCCGCCGGCGCTTTGGTGGGACTGAGCTCCGCGGGCGTGAGGAATCCCTGCGGCTTTGCGGATGAGGAGGTCCCTGTAGGGTTCCGGACCGAGTACGTTCTTGTCAGGTTTGGGGCGTGAGGAGGTTCCTGTCACTTTGAGAGGCGTGAAGAGATTCTCCCTTCGTCCAGAGAGAGTGCGTGCTGCCGCCTCCCGCTCCCTTTGACGCTGAGAGCCTGGCCCACCGCAGGACGCTCCAAGGCCAGGCGAAGATGGCCTCGCGACCGGTGTATTGCCTCTGTCGGCTTCCTTACGATGTCACCCGCTTCATGATCCAGTGTGACACGTGCCAGGACTGGTTTCATGGCAGTTGTGTTGGTGTTGAAGAGGAGAAGGCTGATGACATTGACCTCTACCACTGCCCCAATTGTGAGGTCTTCCATGGGCCCCCCATCATGAAAAAACGCTGTGTATCTTCAAAAGGCCATGATACACACAAGGGGAAGCCAGTGAAGACGGGAAGCCCTACGTTCATTGGAGAGCTTCGGAGTAGGACCTTTGACAGCTCAGATGAAGTGATTCTGAAGCCCACTGGAAGTCAGCTGAGCGTGGAATTCCTGGAAGAGAATAGCTTCAGTGTGCCCATCCTGGTCTTGAAGAAGGATGGATTGGGGATGACGCTGCCCTCACCATCATTCACCGTGAGGGATGTGGAACACTACGTTGGTTCTGACAGAGAGATTGATGTGATTGATGTGACCCGCCAGGCCGACTGCAAGATGAAGCTTGGTGATTTTGTGAAGTATTATTATAGCGGGAAGAGGGAGAAAGTCCTCAATGTCATTAGTTTGGAATTCTCTGATACCAGGCTTTCTAACCTTGTGGAGACACCCAAGATTGTTCAGAAGCTCTCATGGGTGGAGAACTTGTGGCCAGAGGAGTGTATCCTTGAGAGGCCCAATGTGCAGAAGTACTGCCTCATGAGCGTGCGGGATAGCTATACCGACTTTCACATTGACTTTGGTGGCAGCTCGGTCTGGTACCATGTGCTCAAGGGTGAGAAGATCTTCTACCTGATCCGCCCAACAAATGCCAACCTGACTCTCTTTGAGTGCTGGAGCAGCTCCTCTAACCAGAATGAGATGTTCTTTGGGGACCAGGTGGACAAGTGCTACAAGTGTTCTGTGAAGCAAGGACAGACACTTTTCATTCCTGCAGGATGGATCCATGCTGTGCTGACCCCCGTGGACTGCCTTGTCTTTGGAGGGAACTTCTTACACAGCCTTAACATTGAAATGCAGCTCAAAGTCTATGAGATTGAGAAGCGGTTGAGCACAGAAGACCTCTTCAAGTTCCCCAACTTTGAGACCATCTGTTGGTATGTGGGAAAGCATATCCTGGACGTCTTTCGAGGTTTGCGAGAAAACAGGAGACACCCTGCCTCCTACCTGGTCCATGGTGCTAAAGCCCTGAACTTGGCCTTTAGAGCCTGGACAAGGAAAGAAGCTCTGCCAGACCACGAGGATGAGATCCCGGAGACAGTGAGGACCGTACAGCTCATTAAAGATCTGGCTAGGGAGATTGGCCTGGTGGAAGATACCTTCCGACAGAACGTTGGGAAGACAAGCAATATCTTTGGGCTGCAGAGGATCTTCCCAGCCGGCTCCATTCCCTTAACCAGGCCAGCCCATTCCACTTCAGTATCCATGTCCAGGCTGTCACTGCCCTCCAAAAGTGGTTCAAAGAAGAAAGGCCTGAAGCCCAAGGAATTCTTCAAGAAGGCAGAGTGAAAGGGCAAGGAGAGCTCAGCCTTGGGGCCTGCTGGCCAATTGAGCTATAATCTCATGGACACATACAGTCATCAGGCACTGAAGACAGGCTGTTCCCAGAAAGCAAAGTTCAACATCACTGGCACCTGCTTGAATGACTCAGATGATGACTCGCCAGACTTGGACCTTGATGGGAATGAGGTCCGGCTGGCCCTGTTGACGTCTAATGGCAGTGCCAAGAGGGTAAAGAGCTTATCCAAGTCTCGGCGAGCCAAGATCGCAAAGAAGGTAGACAAGGCTAGGCTGGTGGCAGAACAGGTGATGGAGGATGAATTTGACTTGGATTCAGATGATGAACTGCAGATTGATGAGAGACTGGGAAAGGAGAAGGCGACTCTGATAATAAGACCAAAATTTCCCCGAAAGTTGCCCCGTGCGAAGCCTTGCTCTGACCCCAACCGAGTTCGTGAACCAGGAGAAGTTGAGTTTGACATTGAGGAGGACTATACAGCAGATGAGGACATGGTAGAAGGGGTCGAAGGCAAGCTTGGAAATGGGAGGGGAGCTGGTGGAACTCTTGATCTGCTCAAGGCCAGCAGGCAGGTGGGGGGACCTGACTATGCTGCCCTCACCGAGGCCCCTGCCTCTCCCAGCACTCAGGAGGCCATCCAGGGCATGCTGTGCATGGCCAACCCGCAGTCCTCATCATCCTCGCCAGCTACCTCCAGCCTGCAGGCCTGTTGGCCCGGGGGGCAGGAGCGAAGCAGTGGGAATTCCAGCAGTGGGCTGGGCACAGCGTCTAGCAGTCCTGCTTCCCAGCGCATCCCAGGGAAGTGGCCCATCAAGCGGCCATCATACTGGAGAACCGAGAGCGAGGAGGAGGAGGAGAACGCCAGTCTCGATGAACAGGACAGCTTGGGAGCATGCTTCAAGGATGCAGAGTATATTTACCCTTCCCTGGAGTCTGACGATGATGACCCTGCTTTGAAATCTCGACCCAAGAAAAAGAAGAATTCAGATGATGCTCCATGGAGTCCTAAAGCCCGTGTGACCCCAACTCTACCGAAGCAGGACTGTCCTGTGCGTGAGGGGACCCGGGTAGCTTCCATTGAGACAGGCTTGGCTGCAGCAGCTGCAAAGTTGGCCCCGCAGGAGCTACAGAAGGCCCCAAAGAAGAAATATATCAAGAAGAAGCCTTTGTTGAAGGAGGTAGAACAGCCTCGCCCTCAAGAGCCTAATCTCAGCGTGGCAGTACCAGCCCCAACTCTGGCCACTACACCACAACTTCTCACCTCCTCCTCGCCCCTGCCTCCCCCTGAGCCTAAACAAGAGGCCCTCTCAGGAAGTCTTGCTGACCATGAGTGTACTGCTCGTCCCAATGCCTTTGGCATGGCCCAGGCAAACCGCAGCACCACACCCATGGCCCCTGGTGTCTTCTTGACCCAGCGGCGCCCTTCAGTTGGCTCCCAGAGCAATCAAGCAGGACCAGGAAAGCGTCCCAAAAAGGGCCTGGCTACGGCAAAGCAGAGACTCGGCCGTATCCTGAAAATCTACAGAAATGGCAAAGTGCTTCTGTGATCCCCTTTGTGTCCTGCCCCTCACCCCTTCACCCCCATTGCCTTCTCCGTTGTCAATTCTCAGGGCACTCCTGGATCCTACCTGCCCCGGACAAGGTGCTGAGGCGCATTGTCCTGCTTTCTTGGAACTGACCAAAGGCATCGACTCTCCCATGGGCCCCTTCACCTACTCCCTCAGCTCCCTCCCCTGCTTCCACTGGAGCATCCTGCCTTCCTTTTCCATATCTCTGAGTAGCCAGTAAATGGGAGAGGTTTCCAGCTGACTAGAGCCCTCTTTTCTGCTGCCCCAATCCATTTCCCTTTCACCAGCTTTGTCTGCCCTTTACTGTCATCCCCACTTAAAGCTGGAAAGCAGGATGAGGAGAGGCATGAGGAGAGCCTGGGCCCCTCGGTATTTCCCTGGTCATGAAGTGGGAGGCCCAGTGCTCAACACTTTCTGCGGCTCCAGCCCTGTCTCCAGAAGCCTGCCCACCTCTGCCCATTCTCCTGCCTCCTCTTAGCCCAATGGATGTGTCCCACTCAAGACTCGTTCCTGGGAGAAGCCTCTGGCCTCTGCCGCCTCTTGCCAAATGCTTCATGGAAATAAAGAGGAGGGCCCAGAGTCTTCGTACTGCCCCACCGTGGGCCATTTCCAGAGTGGCCTAGAAAGGCCATGGGCTGACTTCATTCATCCTTGGGAAGAAGAGAGATTCCTGTCACTTCTCAAGGTGGGGAGAGGACCAACACCCAAGACTTTGACTGAGACTTTGTAGCCCATTGGAGGAAAGTACTTTTGGGTGGCCACAGATGAAGCCACCTCTCCCAGGGTGAGCTCCAGGGATTTGCCTAGAGTTTGAGGTCCTACAGAACATTATCCACATAGCTTTGGCTGGGCTCCAGGAGGCAAAGACCATCTCCCAAATGCCTTGAAAGCATCTGCCACTGAAGCAGATAGCCCTTGCTCTACGGCCTGATCCCTTCACCCGTACCACAGAGCACAGCCTGGACCTTCTGGAGAGGATGTGGCAGGACAGCTCACCCCAGGTTCTCCATCAGGAGCCTCCCTGCTTCTCTCCCCACCTTGAGGTCTTGGTCTGAAGAAGACTTCAGAACTCACATCTTCACTCCTGGACCTTTACACTCCCAGATGTCAGGTGGACGCTCAAGCAGAGTGCTGATGTGGGGGGAGCCCGAGGCTAGGAGCGGAGATGCCCACCTGTAAAGGAGCAGATCATCTGAACCTCCCACCCCCTCTTCCCTTTGTGAGTGTTTCTGTTGTCCAGACAGTGCCCACCCCCTCCCTCCCCCTCCCCCAGCTCCCTCCACCTCCACCTGTCTTGCCTCCCTGGTGACCTGGACTGGATGGAGAACGTCTCCCTCTCTCCATCTCGGCACTGCCCAAGTGGAGGGCTTCATTGTCTTCTACCCCCCACTTTAACTTCACCTCGTTTTCCCAGTGCTTCTGGGGAACTTAACAGCTACCGTGCAGGCCACAGGGAATATGTGAGGCTTCCCTGGTCGTCTTCGTGTCTCCAGTTTGTCTTTCTTTTCTCCACAGCCCGACATTTACTCTCCTTCCTTGGAATCAGGGGTCCCTTAGCCCCATAGCCTTTTCCTATCTTGGGGGCCCCAGGGGCCGAGCAGTCCTCCATCTATACACACCAAAGGCAAAAAAGCCTGGCTACCTCCGCCTTAGCACGTGAGGTTCCCACTCCCCTCCCCTCTGTTTCTGCCCAGCTTTGCTTTTCTTGGGGATTCCAAAGCAACAGAGGGTAGTGAGGGGAGGGAAGGAGGGCAGCCTGTGTCCCTGTGTAGGCAACTGCCTGACTAGGCCCTGACTGCTGTAACCAAGACCAGGACCCCAGCCCTTCTGCCCATTAACAGCCCCCTCCCCTTGATCTTTCAAAGGCAGCTAATTGCTAGCATATCCCCCCTGGTTCCAGGCCTCTTTCCCTTCTGTTTCTTTGTTAAAAGTTGTGTGGAGCTGAAACCCAACCTCCATTTGACTGGGTTTCTGATTAATTTAGTTGGGCTCTCAGAGCTGGCTGTTTGTTGTTTTGTGTTTTAAATGAAAAGCAAGTTTACCCTCAGATTTACGCTTTTCCAAAGAAGCTAGTGTGCTTTTTCTTTCTTTCTTCTTTTTTTTTTTAATGTTTCAGGTTCTAAGTGAAGTGAGTTGGGGAGGGGTTGGGAGTGGTTGTAACCAAGGTTTAGAACATGATGAGAGAGTTACCTCTGGTCTCCAATCCCCAGCACAGAGCTGGGGCTTGGATAGGGGGCAGAGAGAGAGGATTTCTATTCACCTTTAATATATTTTTACAAAAAGGCAATTTAAAAACAAGCCCACCGCTTCTGTACATGTCTAAATATATTTTTAGAAGTGGGTAGGATTGTGAATTTCTGATACAGGGCCTTTTTATAAACAGGTTACAATAGCATCATACAGACTTCTCTGTTGGGTTTTTTTCCCCTGTTTTTTTCTTATGTTGTGTTACTAATGTAATTTATATATATTTTTTTAGATCCTCCCTTTCCTATAGAGATAAAAGTGATTTATCTTGGCAAAAAAAAAAATGAGAGAAAGTAATTATTTTTACAATCTGATCCTAAATGTTAAAGAAGCACCCTATTCTTAAAGGCTGGCCCCATCATTTGCAAATTAATGCACTGCTGAAGATGCAAACTATCTATATAACTACTCTCAAATTTCATGAAAATTAATCGGAAGTCCTTTTAAATGTCTTTGAGAATTGCTTCAAGTGGCAAAAATCAGAAAATCTACCCATGGGTCACATCAGCTAATTGCTATTTACTTCTCCACTAGTCCTTCTTTCAGCCTAGTCTGCAAGTGCACAAAACTGAAACAACTCTCCGGATGACAAATGCCAGTCAAACCAGTTATTTAGTGTCATGTCATTTTAAAGGACCCGTTGGTTTCCTGAAGATTTTTTAACAAGTCAGAATGATGATGTAATGGATTGATTCCAGATGTAACTTGTTAAAATTATTCTATCAGTAAGTTGTACCTGCCATATGCTCCCTCCCAGTTGGTATTGGGGAGCCAATAGGGGAATAAGGATAGACTAGTGTGAAGAGAATAGAGGGTGACAGTCAGTGTATGTGTTTGTACAAGCACACTGTTTAGGACAGATACCTGACAATGTGTAAAGCTAAGTGTTGGAAAAAGAAGCATGTTCTAATTCTTACCAACTAACTTACTCAAGGAAATTCCCTTAGCAGCAAACTGGGGGGAAAGAGGAGAATAAATGTGAGACCATATATATGAAAATAATGTTTGGTAAAATGTAGGTGCTAATCAAATGTGTCATTGTTAGAGAGAGGCTAGTCTGTGGAAATGAAACCACAGGGTAAGATATCAAACTAAGCAAACTTATGTGTTTAACAGAGTATTAAATCTTTCATTAAAGTGGTTTGATGGTGGCTTTCTTTTTATCAAAATGCAAGAATTAGTGTGCCATTTTCCTCTTGCAATTATTAGTAAGGTTCAGATGAAAGATACATATTTCTTTCCAAGAATCTCTCCAAATTGCCCTAAGCAAGGGATTCTAAATGTATGTTACAACAGAATATATAGTTTTTAAGATCTTCTAAATAAACATATTCATAAGATGACTACTTAAATTTCAAGTGCAAGTTGGTAAATTGTCTTTAAGAGAAATGTTTAATCAAAGCATTATTTTCTAGACTGGCACTATAAAAAGTTTTACTAAAGGTCAAAACTTCCAGCCCCAAGTAATTATATCGTCAAGAAGAGAAAAAAAGTAAATGAGCAGACACTAGCTAGGCTTTTAAAAATATATATTTTTAAAGTCTTTATACATATATATGTATAAAAATATATATTTTTAAAGAGTTGTCCTAGGATTTCTGGTTGGGACGGCAATGTCACACACCCTCAGCTGCTATAAAGCTGGGGTGACCCTTTCAGTTTATTATCTTATTATACTTATATCTTATTATTACTTACTATAGGACAGCTGGAGCCCAACTACAGTGGTCTTTACCTTCACTTCGCTTCAGCCACTCACTTCAGAGGCTGTGCTCAGAATGCAGAGCTGCTCCACCTCTGAAATCTGAAGCCTGAATATCCCTCTTCCCGACTAGTACCTTTCACTGTCCCCTTTCTTACTCCTCTTACACGTGTTTTTTCCCTTCAACAGGGCTTCCGTTTTCTTCATTTCCAACCAGTCTTTTGTCTCTCTACCCCTCGTCTCTTCTTTTTTTCTAACCTGTGTATACCCTTGATTCCTTTGCATCGCTCTCCTTTGTCAGCATTTGCCCAAAAGAGTTCTAACACAGGATCAGTATAATCATGACCGTTCTTTTCTCCTACATTCAGTCAGATGAGCACTGAAGGAGAAAAATAATAACTAGCACTTAACAAACACTTTGCTACATGCAGCACCATTCTAAGTGCTTTGCGTGTATGAACTCATTTTATCCTCACTAGCCATAGGGAGATTTTTGCCCATTTTACACACAAGAAAACAGTTTCATAAGGGTTAAGTAACTTGTACAAAGTATTACATCAAATAGAAGACACCGTGAATTGTAGACATCTCATTATCTGAGAAAAGCAAAAGAAAAGATTGCAATTCTGATTGTAAGGTGCCTTCATTTGATAGATAAAACCTGATTTCAGTGGTGTTAAATGTGAAAATTTCCATCTAAGAATCCATCAAATATGACACATGAGGGAGATATGGTGCAAGCCCAGGCAGTTTGGAGCTTCATCCATATGCTATTCTGCCCCATAAAAACCAAACAAGCATGCAAAATGGTCTGTTACAAATTCATGGTCTCAAATTTTGCCTGGGCATCTAGTACTTCCTTTAGTCTCTTTCTCTCCCTTCTCTTATCTCCTCTCTTCTTTCTCTTCTTTTCAAAGATTATTCAAAGCCTTTTCACTCTCCTTAAATTCCTTACTTAATACCTCCTCTCATTCACTTTTTGTGAATGACTACGGACCTTAGTTCATTAAGAAACTGAGACCATTGGTCACATCTCTCTCAACTCCTGCTCTCCAGCCAACATACCATACACAGATGTATCCATATCCAGAGGGAGCCTTTCTTTCTCCTTGTTCAGAGAGCAAAGCTATCCCTTCTGTGTAATGCTGACTTCCTTATTCCCTTATGCCTGTTGCTTCTATGTCTTCTGAGGTTGTTATCCTTCTGTCTTGAATTTAAACTCCTTCCTGTCTGTTGGTTTCTCTCCCTCAGCTTGTAAACATGACAAAGACCCAACCCCTAACCTCCTGTTCCAATTCTTCTCCCTCTTCTTTGCTAAACTTCATAGAAAGTGCTTCTCAGGGGCTGTCTGCATTTCCTGGCTTTCCATTTCTGCCTCAGCTCACCATTTCTCCCCCAACACTCAGTCAAAATTGTTCTTAATAAGCAATTTGGTGACGTACTATTTTTTAGAGCCAACGGAAAATTCTTTGTCTTCATTTTATGGACTCCCTTTTCTGAATCTGTGTGCTGTGGTTTATTTCTTCCCCCTGTGAAAATCTTTATCTCATTGGTTTGCAAGGCACCACATTCTCCTGGTTCCTCTTAACTCTACTTTTTAATCACTTAGATATTGGCATTTCCCAGATTCAATCCTTAGGTTACTATTGTACCCATTTACATACTTTCCTATGAGGTTTTTAACTATTGCCCACAGGTTGACAAAATCCCGAATTTAGACTTCTTTCTTGAGCGCTATGTATGTGTTTATCTTTAGTCCCCTCCTCTTCCTTGACTATTCAGCTTCTCCTTTGGATGTCAGTCATCTCAAGCTTAACGTGTTGAAAGCAAATTCTTTTTTTTATTAGTTTCAGGTGTACCACATGGCGATTCAAAATTTTATCTATTGTAGTCTGTTTGAAGTTATTATAAAATATTGGTTATATTCCCTATGCTGTACAATATATCCTTGTAGAAAAGCATATCCTTGAGTTCCCTTTCCCAAACCTATTCCTCAAACCATTGCTCCTCTCTCAGCTGATGGTTCCAAGCCTCCATTGGCTTAGCCCCCCAAACTTGAAGTAATCTTGAATTTTTCTCTTTTTCTTGCACAACACATCCAGTCTATCAATACATCCTGTCCTTTCTGCCATCAAAATAGATTCAGAATCTGCTCACTTTCACCAACTGTACTGCTACCACCCTTATCTAAGCCACTATTCCATCTCCTCAGGATTATTGCAGTAGCTCCTAACTGGACTCCCTGCCTCGGCCCTCGCTCCCCTCTAGTCTGTGCTCTACTGAGCAACCAGAGTGGATTTCTGACCACCTTTCTGACCCAATACCCAGAAAACACTCTTATTACACCACGTATGTTCCAAGGCAATTATGCTTCCCCTATGCTCTACCTGGAGCCTTCTCTCACATACGTATGCGTGACTCGCTCTTTCACATTAAGAAATCTTTACTTAAATATCTCTTCCTCAGGAAGGACTTCTCAGTATTCCATATAAAATAGCTCTTCCCCCATTATCCTTTCCTAGTCCCACTTTACTTTTTCTTGGTGATCCTTTGTTTTTTTCTTACCATAACTGACACATTACACATATACTTTACCACAGGCTTCAGAATTATAAACACTCATTATTGACTCATGACACTATTTGTTTAGTTAATTAACTAGTTGTGTGTTTGTTTTTGATACACAGCTGTAAACTCATCATTTAACACAGAAACTAGAGTCACAAATCATTATACATATATAATTTTTAAATTAAAATATAAATTTTCTTCTCCCACCCCCACTACAGTATAAGCTCCATGAGTACAGGGACTTTGTTTTATTCCTTCTGTGTGCACAGCATCTAGAATAGTGCCTGACACACAGACACTTGAAAATAAAGTGAGCACTGCATATTTATATACCAATATTTTCAAGGGTAATGTAACTTTCAACATGTCTAAAACCAGAATTAAATCCCCACATCTTTACCTCTGTTCTCCTTTCTCTCTCTGCACTCCTTCCCTTGACTTCCCTTCTTCCTGTCACTTGACTTGTTTCCCCAGAAGCACAGGACTGCTTGGAGGCTCCCTCCCTGCCTTTGATCATGCTAACTTCTCTGCCTGAAGGAGACCATTCCCCCACCATGGCTCCAGGAAAACTGTCTAACTTTTTCTTCAAGAAGGTCACCAGTCACCTCCTCAAACACACTGTCTCTGCCCCCTCTTTCCCCTTTCCCTTTCTCAGGGTTCTCCCACACCAGTCTCTATCCCTTGTGCTCACACACTATGCTCCTGTAATTCTCTTCTCCAAGAGGCTGAGAGCTCCTTGAAGTTCAGGAAGCAAGTTGAAGCCCTCATTTATGATCTTTTCCCACTTCCTCGGAAGATGAATAGAAGCAGACATGAGTATGTTCAGTTCACAGATTGAGAAACTGATTTCAGAGGAAGAGAAAAAGCCCAGAACCCCTAGGAATCCTCTCGAGATCTCTTGCTTTCTACCGCTTGGGTAGAGGGAATGTTCCTCGTGTCTTTGGTAAACCCTGCTATAAGCCTGGGTTCCTCCCTGTGCCCCTCTGGAAGGTAACCATGGATACTATTGAGCTGGCACAAAAGCCTTCAGTTAGTGGAGGCTACCAGTGGTTTTCAGGATGCTTAGAGGGTTTTGAGGTGAAGGGGCAGAACCTGGAAACCGCGGCAAAGGTAAGACTTTTGCCTCAGGCTCTTGGTCTGGGTGTCTTTCAGTTCAGGTGGGCCCTAATTCTCAGCAGAGCCCCGAAAAGGTGACAGGCCTGACTAGGATGTTAACTAGCTTTGAGCTGAGAACCAAAGAGAATCCCAGACGTCCCCTCTTCTTGGAAAGCAGGAACCCCTCTGTGAAATCTTGAGCAGTGGGCTGACGCAAGCAATACGAGCAGCAGCTCGGGCTCCTGGGGTGATCCAAGCCACAGAGCCTGGAGCTAATGGGGTCTCCTGTCCCCAGTCCAGGGGAGCTTCCAGTGGTGCCTTGTCCCTCCCCACATCCTTGCCTCAAGGGTGTGTTTCTTTTCGGAGCCCAGGACCACAGGCGGGCAGGAGAAATTCACACCCAGGATGTCACTGGAATGCACCTTCGTTTCCTCACTGACCGCTGCGAGGGCACCCACGTGCATTCTCCGACCCTAGGAGTCCCGAGTCTTCCCCGCTGTCACTTTGTTCTCCAACAAGGACCGTCTGGAGCGTAGAGCTCTAGGCAGCCCCACTGGCTCCTTGAAGGCGCGGGACTGGGCCCCAGCTTTCCAGTTCCTGGCCAGCAGTGTCACGGCTCCCAACCACACAAAGGCTCAGTTCCGCTGGTGGGGGGGGCGGGTAGGGGTCAGTGTCAATGAGGTGTGTGCGGCTAAGCCTCCTTGTTTTCTGAAAAGAAAGCTTCAGGGGAGGGAGGGAAGAGGAGGGTGCAGGAGATGGACTTGGGGGCGAGAGGTGGCGGCCGTTTCCCGGCGTTTTGACGTAGACTTGAAGAGGCGCCGAGCACCCCCGCTGCTTAAGAAGAGGCACCGTAACCCTCAGGACGCTGAAGGTGGGGACCGTCGCTTGCTCAGGGAGCAGTGTGAACATGTGAGAGTCCGCCTGCCGATGCAGGGGATGCGTGTTCGTGCCCCGGTCCGGGAAGATCCCACGTGCCGCGGAGCGCCTGGGCCCGTGAGCCATGGCTGCTGAGCCTGCGCATCCAGAGCCTGTGCTCCGCAATGGGAGAGGCCACAACAGTGAGAGGCCCGCCTACTGCAAAAAACAAACAAACAAACAAAAACCTCTTACTTCCGTGACTATAACCATAGCTATACTATTTTGGGCTGAAACTGAAATTGTAAGCATTCAGCATTTCAGAAACAAGAGATGAGAACAACACCCCCATACTGATTAGGAGCCGAATATTGATTTGTCAGCAGAGTAGCTATTTATTAATAACATCATGGTAGCTCTCTGCAGAAAAGTATTATTCCTGAGCCATTATGACCTAAGGTGGAACACATGAAAGGTGGTAACTGTTCTTGAGTCTCAAAACTACATTTTCAATGCCACACAGAGAGATAAGATGCTTAGGGCATTTTATCAGGCATTTGGTATTTTGAGAAATGCGAGTTGAACCTAAGAAATAAAAGGAGCCAATCCAAGTAGAAACTCGTGGTTACAGGTAATCAAAATGGCTCTCTACTTCACTGAGTTCTCAGAAAGTTGTATAACCTCTCCTTTCTTGGTGATGTGTTGCCTGGAGCCACATTTCATTAGTTATGGTTAGAAACAAAGAACTAATTTTTTCTTTATTAAAGTTAAAAAAAACTCCGAGAAAGCATTGTGTACTCAAATATTTATATGGACCAAACACTCAGATGAAAGGAGGAAAATGTAGACATTCAGTCCATTTTTGCTTTGTTCTCAGGGTCTATACCGACTAGGTAGCTGCCCCTATGAAATAAAAAGCCTTTGACTTTTTACAGACAAATGAACTACCGATGAATGTTTGTGGAAGAAAGCCTTTGACTATCGACGTCTGTAGGATTTCCAGTTAGTTACCCAGAAAGGCAAACAATTCATATGTCCACAAATCACATATCACTTATGTTAGCAGACTATTACAAATATTTTGTGACATAAATCATCTCTCTGTTTGGGTGACTTTCCTGCAATAATTTGAGAGTTAGCTAAGTAGCTTTGCAATTAGTTTGGTTAAAAAGCTTTATATATATTTACTTTTATTATAGTGAAAGAGAAGGATAAGTATTGAATTCCTTGCACAAGAAAGTGATTGCTATCTAAAACTGAGCTTCTTGCACAAAAAGTGGTTGACAGCTAAAAATCATGTTGACATCTTGCTTTGGAAACAAGAGATTTTGTTTCTACCATGGAAAAATTAAGCCCTGAAAGCATCCCTAGCGGAATAATCCCAACCCCTCATAATGCTGTTCTTCCTCTTTTATAGATTCTCTGAGGGCCTGAGGACGCATTAACCTTTCTATTCAATGTGAGAGAGACTGTTCTATACAATGTGTTAAATGGGGCTAACCCTTGTTCTGGGAACCATTTCAGAGAAAGGGAGAAGCGTGGTATCAGAAACCTACTGACATCCTGGTTCTGGACACTGGTTGAACTACGGTGATTTAGAAATGAAGTGGGTCATACTTGTAAATATGAGTTTTCAAAAGTGGTGAGAGACAGCGTCTGGGTCTATTAGCAGATGAGCATGACTTTAACATTTCGTTTGCTTGGATTCTCTCCCGTGGTCTAAGGTTTTCTGTCTGAAACATTTGTAACTGGGGAAGGTAAGGTAGGGCTTCAACACTCTTTACAACCAGCAGGACACTAGAGCGTTTCCAGACCGGCTGGGCATTCAATAAATTGTTTAATGCAAATGCTTCCAGTGTGTGGTTTGTTGCTTGATCTTTCTGGTCTTGAACTGGATCGATGCAATGGTTGTATAATAGATCTTTTGGACAGTTCTCTCACTTATGCCTGTTACCTAGTGAGGAAGAGGTATTGAACTGGAAACTCAAGAAATCTGTTCCAAAATCAAATTTCTTTTTCTGCTGGTGATGACCACCTATGTTCGGTATCAAGGGCAGATGTCATGTTTGAGAGCAGAGGGGGTCAATTTTCCGATGGCAGCTCTGGATCAGGCTTACAAGCTGAAAAAAACCACAAACTTATATATGAGAATTTGTAAACTTCTCACTAAGATTTAATCAATGACTTTGCGGATGTTGCACATTTGTTGGAGTCTAGATATTCTCTTACATGATTATTAATTCAAAGCCATGTGTAAATGGATGCCCCAAGATGTGTGTTAGGTATGAAACTTCATCAAAATATGGGATCCCAAGAGAGGATGGATATACATATGCATACATACAAACATAGATATGTGTATATATATTCGAATATGTAATATGCTCTTCTAAATCTATGCCTATAAAAATTATGTATACATTTAAATTCCCCTAGGATATCACCCTCAGATATGTCAGAAGCATGGGGCCTGTTAAAAGAAATGTACTCTGCTTCAGGAGCTGCTGGTCATTACAGGAGGGGTGGTCACCTCAATTTCTGAAGGTTTTTAAGGAAGGGGTGAGGGGAGGGTTAAAAAGGAGCCTGATTGCAGAGTGGCTGAATGGTGAAGCAGTGTGTGCTCTCCACATATTTTAGTAGGTTTCAGTAGCTTCAGGTACGTGTGACTAATGACACTTGAATTTGGTCGATACAAGTCAATTTTATAAGCATAAGGGGCTGCAGTTTTGTTCTAATGAGTACTGATGCAATCTCAAAGCTTGCATGGATTGAAGATCGTCAAAAGTTAGAAGTCATTTGTGCTTTAAAGCAATGTTTTTTCCCCTCAGTCTGTATTATAATACATGATTTTATTTCCTTCATTTCACTTTTGCTCTTTTAAATTATCTTGTTTATTGATTTGTTTACTTAAATATTGTTAGTCTTTTCCAGTAGAATATAAGTTCTAAAGAGCAAAGGCTTAGCTTATTATGTTCATTGATGTATATCCCCCATGCCTATAACAGTAAATGTCACAGTTGTGTGTGTGTGTGTGTGTGTGTAATATAGAACAAATGAATTGCTTTGGTTTGGGCATCTGTGTCAGTACATTTCAATGTCTTGTTCTTTGCCTGTCTTCATCTGCTGTGTTCCTCATTATTTGGGGATTCATCGTGGTTTAAATCATATCTTGATAATCTCTCATTTCACCCAGTAGAGGACATGCTTTGAAATACCGGGTACTGGGTCATTTCAAAAACCTCCTCTCTGCTCAGGAAGATGCGGTGGATGGACCCTCCTATCTCTCTGTCCTGACCTCACTCCAGAGAAGAACAGGGATGAGACTGGTGATAAAAGAGAATAGTGACTGTTGTCATCCTTAGAGGGACTGGATTTCAGGGTAGGGTGTGGTATGCTTGTGATTTCCTTCCTTGTTTTATTAGCACTGATTAAATGACTAGGTGGTCTAATAGAAGACATCCTAAATAACCAAAAACTTCTACTATTTTTGGTGAGTGAATTTTTGCGTCATTTGTTTTCTATACGGAATGAAACCATGAGTTTAAAGGTCTTTTCTAAAATAACTTCCATAGATGATATGGACTTATAAATTTTTTTTACTTGAAATTTAAGTAAACAGAAAGGGATTAAGCGTAATCCTTTTTTCTTTTTTTTCTTTTTTTTTGCGGTACGCGGGCCTCTCACTGCTGTGGCCTCTCCCGTTGCGGAGCACACGCTCCGGACGCGCAGGCTCAGCAGCCATGGCTCACGGGCCCAGCAGCTCCGCGGCGTGTGGGATCTTCCCGGACCGGGAAACGAACCCGTGTCCGCTGCATCAGCAGGCGGATTCTCAACCACTGCGCCACCAGGGAAGCCCAATCCTTTGTTCTTGATATAATCTATCAGTCCGTTGGCCTTTTGTATGCGAGTATGTATTTATTTATTCAACTACTTATTTATTTAAAATCCTATAAAAATATCTATGAATCTACTACTCAGTGTGATAATTAGAGCATTGACAGTAGTTAACATTACCTGGGAAACTTTTCCATCTTATCCATTGGACTCTTCACTCTTCCCTTCTAATGTAATTACTACCTTGACTCCTATAATAATCATTTCATTGCCATTTGAAAGCATACCTAGTTTTATATTTTTACATATTTCTAATACACATGTTGTTTGGTTTTAGTTATTTTAACTTTATAAAAAGGGTATTGCAATTTTATATATAATCTTAGGAGACTAATTTTTTTCTTCTCAATATTATATGTATAACACCATACATGGTGTTCCAACTAGCTGTACTTCATTTTAACTCCTGTGATAACCAATTGGGCGAACATACTACAGCTTATTTATTTATTTATTCCCTACTTTTTTGGCATTTGAATAGTTTCTGGGTATTTTCCATACGATTGGTATCTCTGTAAACTTTCTTATATATATATTTATTAGTGTACAAGTGAAAGACTTTCTCTGGTGTTTATACTGAGGGGTGTAATTGCTTACTCATGGGGTATATCAATGTTTAAGTCCTTTCTACAGTGATTGTACCACTTTTAATTCTTAATTTCAATAATTTTCTAAACTCCAGGATTTCAAGACATTTATTCAATTAATAGATTATTACCACAAATCATAGAATAATAAATTGGTAAAGCAGAAAAGAATTTTGAGATTATCCATTTGGACCCATTTAATTTGCAGAGAACATTGATATGTAGGAGAGTTGAAATTATTTGCTCAAAGTTCTAGAAAGAAGGGGCTTTCAGATCTATCACCAAGTAGATTATGCAGCCATCATTGTATCTTTTTTTTAACATTTTTATTAGAGTATTGCTTTACAATGGTGTATCAGTTTCTGCTTTATAACAAAGTGAACCAGTTATACATATACATATGTTCCCATATCTCTTCCCTCTTGCGTCTCCCTCCCTCCCACCCTCCCCATCCCACCCCTCTAGGTGGTGAAAAAGCACCAAGCTGATCTCCCTGTGCTATGCGGTTGCTTCCCACTAGCTATCTATTTCACGTTTGGTAGTGCATCATTGTATTCTTACCAGCATTTTCTGTTTCTCAAGTGTGCAATGTTTGGTGAATAATATGAAAACTTCTGTTTTTAAGGTAAAGAAGTTAAGATCTAAGAAAATAAAGATAAACAGCAGTGGAGTTATGCCAATTTAGCGTTAAAGTTGAATTTATTCAATGCACCGTTTTCCATCAGGTCACATTGCCTTATGGGATTGACTTTGGTGATTGCTTCCCCAATAGCCATTCCCAACTCCCTGGACAAAGTACTTTACTGTCTTACACTGGAGCTCTTTCCCTCAGACTTACTTGTATCTATAAATGACCATGTAACATCTTTGTAGTCCACGAATTAAGACTTAGTCCACTGATGAAGGTCATAGAAATGCTTTTACTTTCTTGATTAAAAAATAGCAGATGTGTGGGGACTTCCCTGGTGGCACAGTGGTTAAGAATCCGCCTGCCAATGCAGGGGACACTGGTTCGAGCCCTGGCCTGGGAAGGTCCCACATGCCGTGGAATAGATAAGCCCGTGTGTGACAACTTCTGAACCTGTGCTCTAGAGCCTGCGAGCCACAACTACTGAGCCTGCGTGCCACAGCTACTGAAGCCTGCATGCCTAGAGCCTGGGCTCCACAACAAGAGAAACCACTGCAATGAGAGGCCTGTGCACCGCAATGAAGAGTAGCGCCGCTCGCCGCAACTAGAGAAAGCCCGTGTGCAGCAACCAAGACCCAACACAGCCTAAATAAATAAATGAATAAACTAACACATAAATTAATTAATAGAAAAATATAACAGATGTGGCTGGGCTGAAACAACCCTTTCACCTACTTCCTGCCTTGAATGTAGATGTGATGTTTGGAGCTGCGGCAACTAACCTGTGAGTCCAAGGAAAGGTTAAGGGAATCATAGAAACATGGGCCTGATATCCTTGGGCCACTGAACTAACATCAGCAGCCACATGTTTCCAGGTTTCTTATTAGGTAAGAAAAATAAACCCTTTTCATTTAAGCAATATATATATATATCTGTATGTACATATATATGTATATATATGTATATACATATATACTTAGGTTTTCTTTTACTGGTAGCTTAATGAATTCCTAGTTAATACACCATGTTACAAAAAATGATCTCAAACTAGATTTCGAATGTTTCCCTTTTTCCAACGACTGAACATGAAAATCCTGTCACTGGATGAGCAATGTTTTTTCCCTCAGGGGAAATGAGTTTATACTTTTATGCTTAACTTCTACTTTTAGATTATAGTCTTTTAATCAAAAACCCCATTTCAGAGGATGTGTCCATAATCACATCAAAGCAATATTTCCATTCAGCAAAAGCGTGATTTAAAAAAAAAGGGGGGCACCAAATAAAGAAAAAAACAAAACAAAACTCTAAATTGGCTGACGGACATTTTGATTTCTTTTTCCGGACATGAAAAAGAAATTTCATCAGTGCAAAGTTGACTAATGACACTCACTACTCCAGCCTCGGGTTCAAAATGAGACTATTCTCATAAATAAATTCAAGCAATATTAATTAAGAAGTTATATGTGTGTTGGGCTCTAAAGCTGAGAGTAGTCAGACATGATTCCCTGTCTGAAAGAGCTCGCTGCTGGTTAGGGTAGGAGGGGGATGGGGAGGAGAGACAGATAAGCATACATAACAAATAGAATATAGTAAGCATATAATGGAAGTATGCACAAAATTGTTTAGGAATCTAGAGCAGAGTAGACTAACTCCCCTAGAGACACGCAAGTCAAGGTAAAGTTTCTCATCCCAGGAGCCCTTCTCATACTGTAAGATGTTTTATGCCTTCAACATATAGGTCTATGTCCTTATTTGTCCTTTCACAGATGTTTTCTTCTTGGCAGAACTCCTTAAGTGTCAGTGGACCTCCGGCTTTCTGAGCTGTAAATCCCTCTGCTCCACCTATTATGTTGAAGTAGAGATTATATGTTGTTTTCTGATATATGTTGTTTTTGATATATGTTGTTTTTTTCCATCCTAACTGAAGCCTTAGGGAAAAAAACTTTCTATTGCTAAAAGCTTAGATCTTGTCATTGTTGCCGTGGTATGTAAAACAAATAGAAAACAAATCACTTGTAGTCTCCTTTGGAAATGAGTAGCCCAAAAGATGGGACAATTCTGAAAAGCCAATACTTACAGTAGTCACTCTTAAAGTGCTGGGGTTATTGCAAAGACATACACTCATCTCTTGACAAAGCCACAGGAATCCCTATGGGCTTTGCAACCTACTGGAAAGAATGGGCAAAAGATGAATGTATCTTGAGAAGTACCCTAGAAAGGAACCACCACTAAACGTGTTATCATAACCATAGTATTTTCACTTGTATAAGTAGGAAAACTAGGAATGAACCATTCTTGTATTCCCGAGTAGCTTTCCTTTTCTGCACATTTTAGAATCAATGTCCAATATCATCTGACTACTTACTTCAACTTGTCCTTATGAATTTGATGACACTTAAAGACTGACTAATCCATTTATCCCAATGGGCATTCCAGGAAATTGTCCTTGTTTATTGCCATCTTCAAATGATGGAAAAGCATTAAAAAAATGAGAGAGATTGGCTACTCTGAATTGCCCATCACCGCCACCGGGCTTCTCCCGGCGATTTTTCGGGCTGTTTTGATCTCCAACCGGGCCGCCGGTTCATCTCCTTCCTCGTTGGTTTGCTCGCGGCGATCTCCTGCCGGCCCAGCGACGCCGCCGCTTGCCTGTTCGTCTGGCGGCCGCCGGCCTAGGCCCGAGCCGCGGGCTCCAGTAGGCCCTGACGGCCGGGCCCGGGGCAGAGCTGTGGAGAAAGCTGCCCTGAAGCACGGCTGGGCGGCCAGGGCCGCGCGACCCAGCGGGTGGCTCGAGAACAAGGCGAGAAAGGTTCGCCGCGTTGCCATGACGATGCCAGAATTCGGTGCGCGTCGCCCAACCTTCGCTGAGCGAGGCGCTGAGCAGCTCCGGAGCGAGCCCGGCCGCCGGCGCTTTGGTGGGACTGAGCTCCGCGGGCGTGAGGAATCCCTGCGGCTTTGCGGATGAGGAGGTCCCTGTAGGGTTCCGGACCGAGTACGTTCTTGGCAGGTTTGGGGCGTGAGGAGGTTCCTGTCACTTTGAGAGGCGTGAAGAGATTCTCCCTTCGTCCAGAGAGAGTGCGTGCTGCCGCCTCCCGCTCCCTTTGACGCTGAGAGCCTGGCCCACCGCAGGACGCTCCAAGGCCAGGCGAAGATGGCCTCGCGACCGGTGTATTGCCTCTGTCGGCTTCCTTACGATGTCACCCGCTTCATGATCCAGTGTGACACGTGCCAGGACTGGTTTCATGGCAGTTGTGTTGGTGTTGAAGAGGAGAAGGCTGATGACATTGACCTCTACCACTGCCCCAATTGTGAGGTCTTCCATGGGCCCTCCATCATGAAAAAACGCTGTGTATCTTCAAAAGGCCATGATACACACAAGGGGAAGCCAGTGAAGACGGGAAGCCCTACGTTCATTGGAGAGCTTCGGAGTAGGACCTTTGACAGCTCAGATGAAGTGATTCTGAAGCCCACTGGAAGTCAGCTGAGCGTGGAATTCCTGGAAGAGAATAGCTTCAGTGTGCCCATCCTGGTCTTGAAGAAGGATGGATTGGGGATGACGCTGCCCTCACCATCATTCACCGTGAGGGATGTGGAACACTACGTTGGTTCTGACAGAGAGATTGATGTGATTGATGTGACCCGCCAGGCCGACTGCAAGATGAAGCTTGGTGATTTTGTGAAGTATTATTATAGCGGGAAGAGGGAGAAAGTCCTCAATGTCATTAGTTTGGAATTCTCTGATACCAGGCTTTCTAACCTTGTGGAGACACCCAAGATTGTTCAGAAGCTCTCATGGGTGGAGAACTTGTGGCCAGAGGAGTGTATCTTTGAGAGGCCCAATGTGCAGAAGTACTGCCTCATGAGCGTGCGGGATAGCTATACCGACTTTCACATTGACTTTGGTGGCAGCTCGGTCTGGTACCATGTGCTCAAGGGTGAGAAGATCTTCTACCTGATCCGCCCAACAAATGCCAACCTGACTCTCTTTGAGTGCTGGAGCAGCTCCTCTAACCAGAATGAGATGTTCTTTGGGGACCAGGTGGACAAGTGCTACAAGTGTTCTGTGAAGCAAGGACAGACACTTTTCATTCCTGCAGGATGGATCCATGCTGTGCTGACCCCCGTGGACTGCCTTGTCTTTGGAGGGAACTTCTTACACAGCCTTAACATTGAAATGCAGCTCAAAGTCTATGAGATTGAGAAGCGGTTGAGCACAGAAGACCTCTTCAAGTTCCCCAACTTTGAGACCATCTGTTGGTATGTGGGAAAGCATATCCTGGACGTCTTTCGAGGTTTGCGAGAAAACAGGAGACACCCTGCCTCCTACCTGGTCCATGGTGCTAAAGCCCTGAACTTGGCCTTTAGAGCCTGGACAAGGAAAGAAGCTCTGCCAGACCACGAGGATGAGATCCCGGAGACAGTGAGGACCGTACAGCTCATTAAAGATCTGGCTAGGGAGATTCGGCTGGTGGAAGATACCTTCCGACAGAACGTTGGGAAGACAAGCAATATCTTTGGGCTGCAGAGGATCTTCCCAGCCGGCTCCATTCCCTTAACCAGGCCAGCCCATTCCACTTCAGTATCCATGTCCAGGCTGTCACTGCCCTCCAAAAGTGGTTCAAAGAAGAAAGGCCTGAAGCCCAAGGAATTCTTCAAGAAGGCAGAGCGAAAGGGCAAGGAGAGCTCAGCCTTGGGGCCTGCTGGCCAACTGAGCTATAATCTCATGGACACATACAGTCATCAGGCACTGAAGACAGGCTGTTCCCAGAAAGCAAAGTTCAACATCACTGGCACCTGCTTGAATGACTCAGATGATGACTCGCCAGACTTGGACCTTGATGGGAATGAGGTCCGGCTGGCCCTGTTGACGTCTAATGGCAGTGCCAAGAGGGTAAAGAGCTTATCCAAGTCTCGGCGAGCCAAGATCGCAAAGAAGGTAGACAAGGCTAGGCTGGTGGCAGAACAGGTGATGGAGGATGAATTTGACTTGGATTCAGATGATGAACTGCAGATTGATGAGAGACTGGGAAAGGAGAAGGCGACTCTGATAATAAGACCAAAATTTCCCCGAAAGTTGCCCCGTGCGAAGCCTTGCTCTGACCCCAACCGAGTTCGTGAACCAGGAGAAGTTGAGTTTGACATTGAGGAGGACTATACAGCAGATGAGGACATGGTAGAAGGGGTCGAAGGCAAGCTTGGAAATGGGAGTGGAGCTGGTGGAACTCTTGATCTGCTCAAGGCCAGCAGGCAGGTGGGGGGACCTGACTATGCTGCCCTCACCGAGGCCCCTGCCTCTCCCAGCACTCAGGAGGCCATCCAGGGCATGCTGTGCATGGCCAACCCGCAGTCCTCATCATCCTCGCCAGCTACCTCCAGCCTGCAGGCCTGTTGGCCCGGGGGGCAGGAGCGAAGCCGTGGGAGTTCCAGCAGTGGGCTGGGCACAGCGTCTAGCAGTCCTGCTTCCCAGCGCATCCCAGGGAAGTGGCCCATCAAGCGGCCATCATACTGGAGAACCGAGAGCGAGGAGGAGGAGGAGAACGCCAGTCTCGATGAACAGGACAGCTTGGGAGCATGCTTCAAGGATGCAGAGTATATTTACCCTTCCCTGGAGTCTGACGACGATGACCCTGCTTTGAAATCTCGACCCAAGAAAAAGAAGAATTCAGATGATGCTCCATGGAGTCCTAAAGCCCGTGTGACCCCAACTCTACCGAAGCAGGACTGTCCTGTGCGTGAGGGGACCCGGGTAGCTTCCATTGAGACAGGCTTGGCTGCAGCAGCTGCAAAGTTGGCCCCGCAGGAGCTACAGAAGGCCCCAAAGAAGAAATATATCAAGAAGAAGCCTTTGTTGAAGGAGGTAGAACAGCCTCGCCCTCAAGAGCCTAATCTCAGCGTGGCAGTACCAGCCCCAACTCTGGCCACTACACCCCAACTTCTCACCTCCTCCTCGCCCCTGCCTCCCCCTGAGCCTAAACAAGAGGCCCTCTCAGGAAGTCTTGCTGACCATGAGTGTACTGCTCGTCCCAATGCCTTTGGCATGGCCCAGGCAAACCGCAGCACCACACCCATGGCCCCTGGTGTCTTCTTGACCCAGCGGCGCCCTTCAGTTGGCTCCCAGAGCAATCAAGCAGGACCAGGAAAGCGTCCCAAAAAGGGCCTGGCTACGGCAAAGCAGAGACTCGGCCGTATCCTGAAAATCTACAGAAATGGCAAAGTGCTTCTGTGATCCCCTTTGTGTCCTGCCCCTCACCCCTTCACCCCCATTGCCTTCTCTGTTGTCAATTCTCAGGGCACTCCTGGATCCTACCTGCCCCGGACAAGGTGCTGAGGCGCATTGTCCTGCTTTCTTGGAACTGACCAAAGGCATCGACTCTCCCATGGGCCCCTTCACCTACTCCCTCAACTCCCTTCCCTGCTTCCACTGGAGCATCCTGCCTTCCTTTTCCATATCTCTGAGTAGCCAGTAAATGGGAGAGGTTTCCAGCTGACTAGAGCCCTCTTTTCTGCTGCCCCAATCCATTTCCCTTTCACCAGCTTTGTCTGCCCTTTACTGTCGTCCCCACTTAAAGCTGGAAAGCAGGATGAGGAGAGGCATGAGGAGAGCCTGGGCCCCTCGGTATTTCCCTGGTCATGAAGTGGGAGGCCCAGTGCTCAACACTTTCTGCGGCTCCAGCCCTGTCTCCAGAAGCCTGCCCACCTCTGCCCGTTCTCCTGCCTCCTTTTAGCCCAATGGATGTGTCCCACTCAAGACTCGTTCCTGGGAGAAGCCTCTGGCCTCTGCCGCCTCTTGCCAAATGCTTCATGGAAATAAAGAGGAGGGCCCAGAGTCTTCGTACTGCCCCACCGTGGGCCATTTCCAGAGTGGCCTAGAAAGGCCATGGGCTGACTTCATTCATCCTTGGGAAGAAGAGAGATTCCTGTCACTTCTCAAGGTGGGGAGAGGACCAACACCCAAGACTTTGACTGAGACTTTGTAGCCCATTGGAGGAAAGTACTTTTGGGTGGCCACAGATGAAGCCACCTCTCCCAGGGTGAGCTCCAGGGATTTGCCTAGAGTTTGAGGTGCTACAGAACATTATCCACATAGCTTTGGCTGGGCTCCAGGAGGCAAAGACCATCTCCCAAATGCCTTGAAAGCATCTGCCACTGAAGCAGATAGCCCTTGCTCTACGGCCTGATCCCTTCACCCGTACCACAGAGCACAGCCTGGACCTTCTGGAGAGGATGTGGCAGGACAGCTCACCCCAGGTTCTCCATCAGGAGCCTCCCTGCTTCTCTCCCCACCTTGAGGTCTTGGTCTGAAGAAGACTTCAGAACTCATATCTTCACTCCTGGACCTTTACACTCCCAGATGTCAGGTGGACGCTCAAGCAGAGTGCTGATGTGGGGGGAGCCCGAGCCTAGGAGCGGAGATGCCCACCTGTAAAGGAGCAGATCATCTGAACCTCCCACCCCCTCTTCCCTTTGTGAGTGTTTCTGTTGTCCAGACAGTGCCCACCCCTCCCTCCCCCTCCCCCAGCTCCCTCCACCTCCACCTGTCTTGCCTCCCTGGTGACCTGGACTGGATGGAGAACGTCTCCCTCTCTCCATCTCGGCACTGCCCAAGTGGAGGGCTTCATTGTCTTCTACCCCCCACTTTAACTTCACCTCAGTTTTCCCAGTGCTTCTGGGGAACTTAACAGCTACCGTGCAGGCCACAGGGAATATGTGAGGCTTCCCTGGTCGTCTTCGTGTCTCCAGTTTGTCTTTCTTTTCTCCACAGCCCGACATTTACTCTCCTTCCTTGGAATCAGGGGTCCCTTAGCCCCATATCCTTTTTGTATCTTGGGGGCCCCAGGGGCCGAGCAGTCCTCCATCTATACACACCAAAGGCAAAAAAGCCTGGCTACCTCCGCCTTAGCACGTGAGGTTCCCACTCCCCTCCCCTCTGTTTCTGCCCAGCTTTGCTTTTCTTGGGGATTTCAAAGCAACAGAGGGTAGTGAGGGGAGGGAAGGAGGGCAGCCTGTGTCCCTGTGTAGGCAACTGCCTGACTAGGCCCTGACTGCTGTAACCAAGACCAGGACCCCAGCCCTTCTGCCCATTAACAGCCCCCTCCCCTTGATCTTTCAAAGGCAGCTAATTGCTAGCATATCCCCCCTGGTTCCAGGCCTCTTTCCCTTCTGTTTCTTTGTTAAAAGTTGTGTGGAGCTGAAACCCAACCTCCATTTGACTGGGTTTCTGATTAATTTAGTTGGGCTCTCAGAGCTGGCTGTTTGTTGTTTTGTGTTTTAAATGAAAAGCAAGTTTACCCTCAGATTTACGCTTTTCCAAAGAAGCTAGTGTGCTTTTTCTTTCTTTCTTTTTTCTTTTTTTTTTAATGTTTCAGGTTCTAAGTGAAGTGAGTTGGGGAGGGGTTGGGAGTGGTTGTAACCAAGGTTTAGAACATGATGAGAGAGTTACCTCTGGTCTCCAATCCCCAGCACAGAGCTGGGGCTTGAATAGGGGGCACAGAGAGAGGATTTCTATTCACCTTTAATACATTTTTACAAAAAGGCAATTTAAAAACAAGCCCACCGCTTCTGTACATGTCTAAATATATTTTTAGAAGTGGGTAGGATTGTGAATTTCTGATGCAGGGCCTTTTTATAAACAGGTTAGAATAGCATCATACAGACTTCTTTGTTGGGTTTTTTTCCCCTGTTTTTTTCTTATGTTGTGTTACTAATGTAATTTATATATATATTTTTAGATCCTCCCTTTCCTATAGAGATAAAAGTGATTTATCTTGGCAAAAAAAAAAAAAAAGAGAGAAAGTAATTATTTTTACAATCTGATCCTAAATGTTAAAGAAGCACCCTATTCTTAAAGGCTGGCCCCATCATTTGCAAATTAATGCACTGCTGAAGATGCAAACTATCTATATAACTGCTCTCAAATTTCATGAAAATTAATCGGAAGTCCTTTTAAATGTCTTTGAGAATTGCTTCAAGTGGCAAAAATCAGAAAATCTACCCATGGGTCACATCAGCTAATTGCTATTTACTTCTCCACTAGTCCTTCTTTCAGCCTAGTCTGCAAGTGCACAAAACTGAAACAACTCTCCGGATGACAAATGCCAGTCAAACCAGTTATTTAGCGTCATGTCATTTTAAAGGACCCGTTGGTTTCCTGAATATTTTTTAACAAGTCAGAATGATGATGTAATGGATTGATTCCAGATGTAACTTGTTAAAATTATTCTATCATTAAGTTGTACCTGCCATATGCTCCCTCCCAGTTGGTATTGGGGAGCCAATAGGGGAATAAGGATAGACTAGTGTGAAGAGAATAGAGGGTGACAGTCAGTGTATGTGTTTGTACAAGCACACTGTTTAGGACAGATACCTGACAATGTGTAAAGCTAAGTGTTGGAAAAAGAAGCATGTTCTAATTCTTACCAACTAACTTACTCAAGGAAATTCCCTTAGCAGCAAACTGGGGGGAAAGAGGAGAATAAATGTGAGACCATATATATGAAAATAATGTTTGGTAAAATGTAGGTGCTAATCAAATGTGTGTCATTGTTAGAGAGAGGCTAGTCTGTGGAAATGAAACCACAGGGTAAGATATCAAACTAAGCAAACTTATGTGTTTAACAGAGTATTAAATCTTTCATTAAAGTGGTTTGATGGTGGCTTTCTTTTTATCGAAATGCAAGAATTAGTGTGCCATTTTCCTCTTGCAATTATTAGTAAGGTTCAGATGAAAGATACATATTTCTTTCCAAGAATCTCTCCAAATTGCCCTAAGCAAGGGATTCTAAATGTATGTTACAACAGAATATATAGTTTTTAAGATCTTCTAAATAAACATATTCATAAGATGACTACTTAAATTTCAAGTGCAAGTTGGTAAATTGTCTTTAAGAGAAATGTTTAATCAAAGCATTATTTTCTAGACTGGCACTATAAAAAGTTTTACTAAAGGTCAAAACTTCCAGTCCCAAGTAATTATATCGTCAAGAAGAGAAAAAAAGTAAATGAGCAGACACTAGCTAGGCTTTTAAAAATATATATTTTTAAAGTCTTTATACATATATATGTATAAAAATATATATTTTTAAAGAGTTGTCCTAGGATTTCTGGTTGGGACGGCAATGTCACACACCCTCAGCTGCTATAAAGCTGGGGTGACCCTTTCAGTTTATTACCTTATTATACTTATATCTTATTATTACTTACTATAGGACAGCTGGAGCCCAACTACAGTGGTCTTTACCTTCACTTCGCTTCAGCCACTCACTTCAGAGGCTGTGCTCAGAATGCAGAGCTGCTCCACCTCTGAAATCTGAAGCCTGAATATCCCTCTTCCCGACTAGTACCTTTCACTGTCCCCTTTCTTACTCCTCTTACACGTGTTTTTTCCCTTCAACAGGGCTTCCGTTTTCTTCATTTCCAACCAGTCTTTTGTCTCTCTACCCCTCGTCTCTTCTTTTTTTCTAACCTGTGTATACCCTTGATTCCTTTGCATCGCTCTCCTTTGTCAGCATTTGCCCAAAAGAGTTCTAACACAGGATCAGTATAATCATGACCGTTCTTTTCTCCTACATTCAGTCAGATGAGCACTGAAGGAGAAAAATAATAACTAGCACTTAACAAACACTTTGCTACATGCAGCACCATTCTAAGTGCTTTGCGTGTATGAACTCATTTTATCCTCACTAGCCATAGGGAGATTTTTGCCCATTTTACACACAAGAAAACAGTTTCATAAGGGTTAAGTAACTTGTACAAAGTATTACATCAAATAGAAGACACCGTCAATTTTAGACATCTCATTATCTGATAAAAGCAAAAGAAAGGATTGCAATTCTGATTGTAAGGTGCCTTCATTTGATAGATAAAACTTGATTTCAGTGGTGTTAAATGTGAAAATTTCCATCTAAGAATCCATCAAATGTGACACACGAGGGAGATATGGTGCAAGCCCAGGCAGTTTGGAGCTTCATCCATATGCTATTCTGCCCCATAAAAACCAAACAAGCATGCAAAATGGTCTGTTACAAATTCATGGTCTCAAATTTTGCCTGGGCATTTAGTACTTCCTTTAGTCTCTTTCTCTCCCTTCTCTTATCTCCTCTCTTCTTTTCAAAGATTATTCAAAGCCTTTTCACTCTCCTTAAATTCCTTACTTAATACCTCCTCTCATTCACTTTTTGTGAATGACTACAGACCTTAGTTCATTAAGAAACTGAGACCATTGGTCACCATCTCTCTCAACTCCTGCTCTCCAGCCAACATACCATACACAGATGTATCCATATCCAGAGGGAGCCTTTCTTTCTCCTTGTTCAGAGAGCAAAGCTATCCCTTCTGTGTAATGCTGACTTCCTTATTCCCTTATGCCTGTTGCTTCTATGTCTTCTGAGGTTGTTAGTTATCCTTCTGTCTTGAATTTAAACTCCTCCCTGTCTGTTGGTTTCTCTCCCTCAGCTTGTAAACATGACAAAGACCCAACCCCTAACCTCCTGTTCCAATTCTTCTCCCTCTTCTTTGCTAAACTTCATAGAAAGTGCTTCTCAGGGGCTGTCTGCATTTCCTGGCTTTCCATTTCTGCCTCAGCTCACCATTTCTCCCCCAACACTCAGTCAAAATTGTTCTTAATAAGCAATTTGGTGACGTACTATTTTTTAGAGCCAACGGAAAATTCTTTGTCTTCATTTTATGGACTCCCTTTTCTGAATCTGTGTGCTGTGGTTTATTTCTTCCCCCTGTGAAAATCTTTACCTCATTGGTTTGCAAGGCACCACATTCTCCTGGTTCCTCTTAACTCTACTTTTTAATCACTTAGATATTGGCATTTCCCAGATTCAATCCTTAGGTTACTATTGTACCCACTTTACATACTTTCCTATGACGTTTTTAACTATTGCCCACAGGTTGACAAAATCCCGAATTTAGACTTCTTTCTTGAGCGCTATGTATGTGTTTATCTTTAGTCCCCTCCTCTTCCTTGACTATTCAGCTTCTCCTTTGGATGTCAGTCATCTCAAGCTTAACGTGTTGAAAGCAAATTCTTTTTTTTATTAGTTTCAGGTGTACAACATGGCGATTCAAAATTTTATCTATTGTAGTCTGTTTGAAGTTATTATAAAATATTGGTTATATTCCCTATGCTGTACAATATATCCTTGTAGAAAAGCATATGCTTGAGTTCCCTTTCCCAAACCTATTCCTCAATCGATTGTTCCTCTCTCAGCTGATGGTTCCAAGCCTCCATTGGCTTAGCCCCCCAAACTTGAAGTAATCTTGAATTTTTCTCTTTTTCTTGCACAACACATCCAGTCTATCAATACATCCTGTCCTTTCTGCCATCAAAATAGATTCAGAATCTGCTCACTTTCACCACCTGTACTGCTACCACCCTTATCTAAGCCACTATTCCATCTCCTCGGGATTATTGCAGTAGCTCCTAACTGGACTCCCTGCCTCTGCCCTCGCTCCCATCTAGTCTGTGCTCTACTGAGCAACCAGCGTGGATTTCTGACCACCTTTCTGACCTTATCTCCCACCACAATATCCAGAAAACACTCTTATTACACCACGTATGTTCCAAGGCAATTATGCTTGCCCTATGCTCTACCTGGAGCCTTCTCGCACATACGTATGCGTGACTCACTCTTTCACATTAATAAATCTTTACTTAAATATCTCTTCCTCAGGAAGGACTTCTCAGTATTCCATATAAAATAGCTCTTCCCCCATTATCCTTTCCTAGTCCCACTTTACTTTTTCTTGGTGATCCTTTGTTTTTTTCTTACCATAACTGACACATTACACATATACTTTACCACAGGCTTCAGAATTATAAACACTCATTATTGACTCATGACACTATTTGTTTAGTTAATTAACTAGTTGTGTGTTTGTTTTTGATACACAGCTGTAAACTCATCATTTAACACAGAAACTAGAGTCACAAATCATTATACATATATAATTTTTAAATTAAAATATAAATTTTCTTCTCCCACCCCCACTACAGTATAAGCTCCATGAGTACTGGGACTTTGTTTTATTCCTTCTGTGTGCACAGCATCTAGAATAGTGCCTGACACACAGACACTTGAAAATAAAGTGAGCACTGCATATTTATATACCAATATTTTCAAGGGTAATGTAACTTTCAACATGTCTAAAACCAGAATTAAATCCCCACATCTTTACCTCTGTTCTCCTTTCTCTCTCTGCACTCCTTCCCTTGACTTCCCTTCTTCCTGTCACTTGACTTGTTTCCCCAGAAGCACAGGACTGCTTGGAGGCTCCCTCCCTGCCTTTGATCATGCTAACTTCTCTGCCTGAAGGAGACCATTCCCCCACTATGGCTCCAGGAAAACTGTATACCTTTTTCTTCAAGAAGGTCACCAGTCACCTCCTCAAACACACTGTCTCTGCCCCCTCTTTCCCCTTTCCCTTTCTCAGGGTTCTCCCACACCAATCTCTATCCCTTGTGCTCACACACTATGCTCCTGTAATTCTCTTCTCCAAGAGGCTGAGAGCTCCTTGAAGTTCAGGAAGCAAGTTGAAGCCCTCATTTATGATCTTTTCCCACTTCCTCGGAAGATAAAGAGAAGCAGACATGAGTATGTTCAGTTCACAGATTGAGAAACTGATTTCAGAGGAAGAGAAAAAGCCCAGAACCCCTAGGAATCCTCTCGAGATCTCTTGCTTTCTACCGCTTGGGTAGAGGGAATGTTCCTCGTGTCTTTGGTAAACCTTGCTATAAGCCTGGGTTCCTCCCTGTGCCCCTCTGGAAGGTAACCATGGATACTATTGAGCTGGCACAAAAGCCTTCAGTTAGTGGAGGCTACCAGTGGTTTTCAGGATGCTTAGAGGGTTTTGAGGTGAAGGGGCAGAACCTGGAAACCGTGGCAAAGGTAAGACTTTTGCCTCAGGCTCTTGGTCTGGGTGTCTTTCAGTTCAGGTGGGCCCTAATTCTCAGCAGAGCCCCGAAAAGGTGACAGGCCTGACTAGGATGTTAACTAGCTTTGAGCTGAGAACCAAAGAGAATCCCAGACGTCCCCTCTTCTTGGAAAGCAGGAACCCCTCTGTGAAATCTTGAGCAGTGGGCTGACGCAAGCAATACGAGCAGCAGCTCGGGCTCCTGGGGTGATCCAAGCCACAGAGCCTGGAGCTAATGGGGTCTCCTGTCCCCAGTCCAGGGGAGCTTCCAGTGGTGCCTTGTCCCTCCCCACATCCTTGCCTCAAGGGTGTGTTTCTTTTCGGAGCCCAGGACCACAGGCGGGCAGGAGAAATTCACACCCAGGATGTCACTGGAATGCACCTTCGTTTCCTCACTGACCGCTGCGAGGGCACCCACGTGCATTCTCCGACCCTAGGAGTCCCGAGTCTTCCCCGCTGTCACTTTGTTCTCCAACAAGGACCGTCTGGAGCGTAGAGCTCTAGGCAGCCCCACTGGCTCCTTGAAGGCGCGGGACTGGGCCCCAGCTTTCCAGTTCCTGGCCAGCAGTGTCACGGCTCCCAACCACACAAAGGCTCAGTTCCGCTGGTGGGGGGGGAGGTAGGGGTCAGTGTCAATGAGGTGTGTGCGGCTAAGCCTCCTTGTTTTCTGAAAAGAAAGCTTCAGGGGAGGGAGGGAAGAGGAGGGTGCAGGAGATGGACTTGGGGGCGAGAGGTGGCGGCCGTTTCCCGGCGTTTTGACGTAGACTTGAAGAGGCGCCGAGCACCCCCGCTGCTTAAGAAGAGGCACCGTAACCCTCAGGACGCTGAAGGTGGGGACCGTCGCTTGCTCAGGGAGCAGTGTGAACATGTGAGAGTCCGCCTGCCGATGCAGGGGATGCGTGTTCGTGCCCCGGTCCGGGAAGATCCCACGTGCCGCGGAGCGCCTGGGCCCGTGACTCATGGCTGCTGAGCCTGCGCATCCAGAGCCTGTGCTCCGCAATGGGAGAGGCCACAACAGTGAGAGGCCCGCCTACTGCAAAAAACAAACAAACAAACAAAAACCTCTTACTTCCGTGACTATAACCATAGCTATACTATTTTGGGCTGAAACTGAAATTGTAAGCATTCAGCATTTCAGAAACAAGAGATGAGAACAACACCCCCATACTGATTAGGAGCCGAATATTGATTTGTCAGCAGAGTAGCTATTTATTAATAACATCATGGTAGCTCTCTGCAGAAAAGTATTATTCCTGAGCCATTATGACCTAAGGTGGAACACATGAAAGGTGGTAACTGTTCTTGAGTCTCAAAACTACATTTTCAATGCCACACAGAGAGATAAGATGCTTAGGGCATTTTATCAGGCATTTGGTATTTTGAGAAATGCGAGTTGAACCTAAGAAATAAAAGGAGCCAATCCAAGTAGAAACTCGTGGTTACAGGTAATCAAAATGGCTCTCTACTTCACTGAGTTCTCAGAAAGTTGTATAACCTCTCCTTTCTTGGTGATGTGTTGCCTGGAGCCACATTTCATTAGTTATGGTTAGAAACAAAGAACTAATTTTTTCTTTATTAAAGTTAAAAAAAACTCCGAGAAAGCATTGTGTACTCAAATATTTATATGGACCAAACACTCAGATGAAAGGAGGAAAATGTAGACATTCAGTCCATTTTTGCTTTGTTCTCAGGGTCTATACCGACTAGGTAGCTGCCCCTATGAAATAAAAAGCCTTTGACTTTTTACAGACAAATGAACTACCGATGAATGTTTGTGGAAGAAAGCCTTTGACTATCGACGTCTGTAGGATTTCCAGTTAGTTACCCAGAAAGGCAAACAATTCATATGTCCACAAATCACATATCACTTATGTTAGCCGACTATTACAAATATTTTGTGACATAAATCATCTCTCTGTTTGGGTGACTTTCCTGCAATAATTTGAGAGTTAGCTAAGTAGCTTTGCAATTAGTTTGGTTAAAAAGCTTTATATATATTTACTTTTATTATAGTGAAAGAGAAGGATAAGTATTGAATTCCTTGCACAAGAAAGTGATTGCTATCTAAAACTGAGCTTCTTGCACAAAAAGTGGTTGACAGCTAAAAATCATGTTGACATCTTGCTTTGGAAACAAGAGATTTTGTTTCTACCATGGAAAAATTAAGCCCTGAAAGCATCCCTAGCGGAATAATCCCAACCCCTCATAATGCTGTTCTTCCTCTTTTATAGATTCTCTGAGGGCCTGAGGACGCATTAACCTTTCTATTCAATGTGAGAGAGACTGTTCTATACAATGTGTTAAATGGGGCTAACCCTTGTTCTGGGAACCATTTCAGAGAAAGGGAGAAGCGTGGTATCAGAAACCTACTGACATCCTGGTTCTGGACACTGGTTGAACTACGGTGATTTAGAAATGAAGTGGGTCATACTTGTAAATATGAGTTTTCAAAAGTGGTGAGAGACAGCGTCTGGGTCTATTAGCAGATGAGCATGACTTTAACATTTCGTTTGCTTGGATTCTCTCCCGTGGTCTAAGGTTTTCTGTCTGAAACATTTGTAACTGGGGAAGGTAAGGTAGGGCTTCAACACTCTTTACAACCAGCAGGACACTAGAGCGTTTCCAGACCGGCTGGGCATTCAATAAATTGTTTAATGCAAATGCTTCCAGTGTGTGGTTTGTTGCTTGATCTTTCTGGTCTTGAACTGGATCGATGCAATGGTTGTATAATAGATCTTTTGGACAGTTCTCTCACTTATGCCTGTTACCTAGTGAGGAAGAGGTATTGAACTGGAAACTCAAGAAATCTGTTCCAAAATCAAATTTCTTTTTCTGCTGGTGATGACCACCTATGTTCGGTATCAAGGGCAGATGTCATGTTTGAGAGCAGAGGGGGTCAATTTTCCGATGGCAGCTCTGGATCAGGCTTACAAGCTGAAAAAACCCACAAACTTATATATGAGAATTTGTAAACTTCTCACTAAGATTTAATCAATGACTTTGCGGATGCTGCACATTTGTTGGAGTCTAGATATTCTCTTACATGATTATTAATTCAAAGCCATGTGTAAATGGATGCCCCAAGATGTGTGTTAGGTATGAAACTTCATCAAAATATGGGATCCCAAGAGAGGATGGATATACATATGCATACATACAAACATAGATATGTGTATATATATTCGAATATGTAATATGCTCTTCTAAATCTATGCCTATAAAAATTATGTATACATTTAAATTCCCCTAGGATATCACCCTCAGATATGTCAGAAGCATGGGGCCTGTTAAAAGAAATGTACTCTGCTTCAGGAGCTGCTGGTCATTACAGGAGGGGTGGTCACCTCAATTTCTGAAGGTTTTTAAGGAAGGGGTGAGGGGAGGGTTAAAAAGGAGCCTGATTGCAGAGTGGCTGAATGGTGAAGCAGTGTGTGCTCTCCACATATTTTAGTAGGTTTCAGTAGCTTCAGGTACGTGTGACTAATGACACTTGAATTTGGTCGATACAAGTCAATTTTATAAGCATAAGGGGCTGCAGTTTTGTTCTAATGAGTACTGATGCAATCTCAAAGCTTGCATGGATTGAAGATCGTCAAAAGTTAGAAGTCATTTGTGCTTTAAAGCAATGTTTTTTCCCCTCAGTCTGTATTATAATACATGATTTTATTTCCTTCATTTCACTTTTGCTCTTTTAAATTATCTTGTTTATTGATTTGTTTACTTAAATATTGTTAGTCTTTTCCAGTAGAATATAAGTTCTAAAGAGCAAAGGCTTAGCTTATTATGTTCATTGATGTATATCCCCCATGCCTATAACAGTAAATGTCACAGTTGTGTGTGTGTGTGTGTGTGTGTAATATAGAACAAATGAATTGCTTTGGTTTGGGCATCTGTGTCAGTACATTTCAATGTCTTGTTCTTTGCCTGTCTTCATCTGCTGTGTTCCTCATTATTTGGGGATTCATCGTGGTTTAAATCATATCTTGATAATCTCTCATTTCACCCAGTAGAGGACATGCTTTGAAATACCGGGTACTGGGTCATTTCAAAAACCTCCTCTCTGCTCAGGAAGATGCGGTGGATGGACGCTCCTATCTCTCTGTCCTGACCTCACTCCAGAGAAGAACAGGGATGAGACTGGTGATAAAAGAGAATAGTGACTGTTGTCATCCTTAGAGGGACTGGATTTCAGGGTAGGGTGTGGTATGCTTGTGATTTCCTTCCTTGTTTTATTAGCACTGATTAAATGACTAGGTGGTCTAATAGAAGACATCCTAAATAACCAAAAACTTCTACTATTTTTGGTGAGTGAATTTTTGCGTCATTTGTTTTCTATACGGAATGAAACCATGAGTTTAAAGGTCTTTTCTAAAATAACTTCCATAGATGATATGGACTTATAAATTTTTTTTACTTGAAATTTAAGTAAACAGAAAGGGATTAAGCGTAATCCTTTTTTCTTTTTTTTCTTTTTTTTTGCGGTACGCGGGCCTCTCACTGCTGTGGCCTCTCCCGTTGCGGAGCACACGCTCCGGACGCGCAGGCTCAGCAGCCATGGCTCACGGGCCCAGCAGCTCCGCGGCGTGTGGGATCTTCCCGGACCGGGAAACGAACCCGTGTCCGCTGCATCAGCAGGCAGATTCTCAACCACTGCGCCACCAGGGAAGCCCAATCTTTTGTTCTTGATATAATCTATCAGTCCGTTGGCCTTTTGTATGCGAGTATGTATTTATTTATTCAACTACTTATTTATTTAAAATCCTATAAAAATATCTATGAATCTACTACTCAGTGTGATAATTAGAGCATTGACAGTAGTTAACATTACCTGGGAAACTTTTCCATCTTATCCATTGGACTCTTCACTCTTCCCTTCTAATGTAATTACTACCTTGACTCCTATAATAATCATTTCATTGCCATTTGAAAGCATACCTAGTTTTATATTTTTACATATTTCTAATACACATGTTGTTTGGTTTTAGTTATTTTAACTTTATAAAAAGGGTATTGCAATTTTATATATAATCTTAGGAGACTAATTTTTTTCTTCTCAATATTATATGTATAACACCATACATGGTGTTCCAACTAGCTGTACTTCATTTTAACTCCTGTGATAACCAATTGGGCGAACATACTACAGCTTATTTATTTATTTATTCCCTACTTTTTTGGCATTTGAATAGTTTCTGGGTATTTTCCATACGATTGGTATCTCTGTAAACTTTCTTATATATATATTTATTAGTGTACAAGTGAAAGACTTTCTCTGGTGTTTATACTGAGGGGTGTAATTGCTTACTCATGGGGTATATCAATGTTTAAGTCCTTTCTACAGTGATTGTACCACTTTTAATTCTTAATTTCAATAATTTTCTAAACTCCAGGATTTCAAGACATTTATTCAATTAATAGATTATTACCACAAATCATAGAATAATAAATTGGTAAAGCAGAAAAGAATTTTGAGATTATCCATTTGGACCCATTTAATTTGCAGAGAACATTGATATGTAGGAGAGTTGAAATTATTTGCTCAAAGTTCTAGAAAGAAGGGGCTTTCAGATCTATCACCAAGTAGATTATGCAGCCATCATTGTATCTTTTTTTTAACATTTTTATTAGAGTATTGCTTTACAATGGTGTATCAGTTTCTGCTTTATAACAAAGTGAACCAGTTATACATATACATATGTTCCCATATCTCTTCCCTCTTGCGTCTCCCTCCCTCCCACCCTCCCCATCCCACCCCTCTAGGTGGTGAAAAAGCACCAAGCTGATCTCCCTGTGCTATGCGGTTGCTTCCCACTAGCTATCTATTTCACGTTTGGTAGTGCATCATTGTATTCTTACCAGCATTTTCTGTTTCTCAAGTGTGCAATGTTTGGTGAATAATATGAAAACTTCTGTTTTTAAGGTAAAGAAGTTAAGATCTAAGAAAATAAAGATAAACAGCAGTGGAGTTATGCCAATTTAGCGTTAAAGTTGAATTTATTCAATGCACCGTTTTCCATCAGGTCACATTGCCTTATGGGATTGACTTTGGTGATTGCTTCCCCAATAGCCATTCCCAACTCCCTGGACAAAGTACTTTACTGTCTTACACTGGAGCTCTTTCCCTCAGACTTACTTGTATCTATAAATGACCATGTAACATCTTTGTAGTCCACGAATTAAGACTTAGTCCACTGATGAAGGTCATAGAAATGCTTTTACTTTCTTGATTAAAAAATAGCAGATGTGTGGGGACTTCCCTGGTGGCACAGTGGTTAAGAATCCGCCTGCCAATGCAGGGGACACTGGTTCGAGCCCTGGCCTGGGAAGGTCCCACATGCCGTGGAATAGATAAGCCCGTGTGTGACAACTTCTGAACCTGTGCTCTAGAGCCTGCGAGCCACAACTACTGAGCCTGCGTGCCACAGCTACTGAAGCCTGCATGCCTAGAGCCTGGGCTCCACAACAAGAGAAACCACTGCAATGAGAGGCCTGTGCACCGCAATGAAGAGTAGCGCCGCTCGCCGCAACTAGAGAAAGCCCGTGTGCAGCAACCAAGACCCAACACAGCCTAAATAAATAAATGAATAAACTAACACATAAATTAATTAATAGAAAAATATAACAGATGTGGCTGGGCTGAAACAACCCTTTCACCTACTTCCTGCCTTGAATGTAGATGTGATGTTTGGAGCTGCGGCAACTAACCTGTGAGTCCAAGGAAAGGTTAAGGGAATCATAGAAACATGGGCCTGATATCCTTGGGCCACTGAACTAACATCAGCAGCCACATGTTTCCAGGTTTCTTATTAGGTAAGAAAAATAAACCCTTTTCATTTAAGCAATATATATATATATCTGTATGTACATATATATGTATATATATGTATATACATATATACTTAGGTTTTCTTTTACTGGTAGCTTAATGAATTCCTAGTTAATACACCATGTTACAAAAAATGATCTCAAACTAGATTTCGAATGTTTCCCTTTTTCCAACGACTGAACATGAAAATCCTGTCACTGGATGAGCAATGTTTTTTCCCTCAGGGGAAATGAGTTTATACTTTTATGCTTAACTTCTACTTTTAGATTATAGTCTTTTAATCAAAAACCCCATTTCAGAGGATGTGTCCATAATCACATCAAAGCAATATTTCCATTCAGCAAAAGCGTGATTTAAAAAAAAAGGGGGGCACCAAATAAAGAAAAAAACAAAACAAAACTCTAAATTGGCTGACGGACATTTTGATTTCTTTTTCCGGACATGAAAAAGAAATTTCATCAGTGCAAAGTTGACTAATGACACTCACTACTCCAGCCTCGGGTTCAAAATGAGACTATTCTCATAAATAAATTCAAGCAATATTAATTAAGAAGTTATATGTGTGTTGGGCTCTAAAGCTGAGAGTAGTCAGACATGATTCCCTGTCTGAAAGAGCTCGCTGCTGGTTAGGGTAGGAGGGGGATGGGGAGGAGAGACAGATAAGCATACATAACAAATAGAATATAGTAAGCATATAATGGAAGTATGCACAAAATTGTTTAGGAATCTAGAGCAGAGTAGACTAACTCCCCTAGAGACACGCAAGTCAAGGTAAAGTTTCTCATCCCAGGAGCCCTTCTCATACTGTAAGATGTTTTATGCCTTCAACATATAGGTCTATGTCCTTATTTGTCCTTTCACAGATGTTTTCTTCTTGGCAGAACTCCTTAAGTGTCAGTGGACCTCCGGCTTTCTGAGCTGTAAATCCCTCTGCTCCACCTATTATGTTGAAGTAGAGATTATATGTTGTTTTCTGATATATGTTGTTTTTGATATATGTTGTTTTTTTCCATCCTAACTGAAGCCTTAGGGAAAAAAACTTTCTATTGCTAAAAGCTTAGATCTTGTCATTGTTGCCGTGGTATGTAAAACAAATAGAAAACAAATCACTTGTAGTCTCCTTTGGAAATGAGTAGCCCAAAAGATGGGACAATTCTGAAAAGCCAATACTTACAGTAGTCACTCTTAAAGTGCTGGGGTTATTGCAAAGACATACACTCATCTCTTGACAAAGCCACAGGAATCCCTATGGGCTTTGCAACCTACTGGAAAGAATGGGCAAAAGTTGAATGTATCTTGAGAAGTACCCTAGAAAGGAACCACCACTAAACGTGTTATCATAACCATAGTATTTTCACTTGTATAAGTAGGAAAACTAGGAATGAACCATTCTTGTATTCCCGAGTAGCTTTCCTTTTCTGCACATTTTAGAATCAATGTCCAATATCATCTGACTACTTACTTCAACTTGTCCTTATGAATTTGATGACACTTAAAGACTGACTAATCCATTTATCCCAATGGGCATTCCAGGAAATTGTCCTTGTTTATTGCCATCTTCAAATGATGGAAAAGCATTAAAAAAATGAGAGAGATTGGCTACTCTGAATTGCCCATCACCGCCACCGGGCTTCTCCCGGCGATTTTTCGGGCTGTTTTGATCTCCAACCGGGCCGCCGGTTCATCTCCTTCCTCGTTGGTTTGCTCGCGGCGATCTCCTGCCGGCCCAGCGACGCCGCCGCTTGCCTGTTCGTCTGGCGGCCGCCGGCCTAGGCCCGAGCCGCGGGCTCCAGTAGGCCCTGACGGCCGGGCCCGGGGCAGAGCTGTGGAGAAAGCTGCCCTGAAGCACGGCTGGGCGGCCAGGGCCGCGCGACCCAGCGGGTGGCTCGAGAACAAGGCGAGAAAGGTTCGCCGCGTTGCCATGACGATGCCAGAATTCGGTGCGCGTCGCCCAACCTTCGCTGAGCGAGGCGCTGAGCAGCTCCGGAGCGAGCCCGGCCGCCGGCGCTTTGGTGGGACTGAGCTCCGCGGGCGTGAGGAATCCCTGCGGCTTTGCGGATGAGGAGGTCCCTGTAGGGTTCCGGACCGAGTACGTTCTTGGCAGGTTTGGGGCGTGAGGAGGTTCCTGTCAGTTTGAGAGGCGTGAAGAGATTCTCCCTTCGTCCAGAGAGAGTGCGTGCTGCCGCCTCCCGCTCCCTTGGACGCTGAGAGCCTGGCCCACCGCAGGACGCTCCAAGGCCAGGCAAAGATGGCCTCGCGACCGGTGTATTGCCTCTGTCGGCTTCCTTACGATGTCACTCGCTTCATGATCCAGTGTGACACGTGCCAGGACTGGTTTCATGGCAGTTGTGTTGGTGTTGAAGAGGAGAAGGCTGATGACATTGACCTCTACCACTGCCCCAATTGTGAGGTCTTCCATGGGCCCCCCATCATGAAAAAACGCTGTGTATCTTCAAAAGGCCATGATACACACAAGGGGAAGCCAGTGAAGACGGGAAGCCCTACGTTCATTGGAGAGCTTCGGAGTAGGACCTTTGACAGCTCAGATGAAGTGATTCTGAAGCCCACTGGAAGTCAGCTGAGCGTGGAATTCCTGGAAGAGAATAGCTTCAGTGTGCCCATCCTGGTCTTGAAGAAGGATGGATTGGGGATGACGCTGCCCTCACCATCATTCACTGTGAGGGATGTGGAACACTACGTTGGTTCTGACAGAGAGATTGATGTGATTGATGTGACCCGCCAGGCCGACTGCAAGATGAAGCTTGGTGATTTTGTGAAGTATTATTATAGCGGGAAGAGGGAGAAAGTCCTCAATGTCATTAGTTTGGAATTCTCTGATACCAGGCTTTCTAACCTTGTGGAGACACCCAAGATTGTTCGGAAGCTCTCATGGGTGGAGAACTTGTGGCCAGAGGAGTGTATCCTTGAGAGGCCCAATGTGCAGAAGTACTGCCTCATGAGCGTGCGGGATAGCTATACCGACTTTCACATTGACTTTGGTGGCAGCTCGGTCTGGTACCATGTGCTCAAGGGTGAGAAGATCTTCTACCTGATCCGCCCAACAAATGCCAACCTGACTCTCTTTGAGTGCTGGAGCAGCTCCTCTAACCAGAATGAGATGTTCTTTGGGGACCAGGTGGACAAGTGCTACAAGTGTTCTGTGAAGCAAGGACAGACACTTTTCATTCCTGCAGGATGGATCCATGCTGTGCTGACCCCCGTGGACTGCCTTGTCTTTGGAGGGAACTTCTTACACAGCCTTAACATTGAAATGCAGCTCAAAGTCTATGAGATTGAGAAGCGGTTGAGCACAGAAGACCTCTTCAAGTTCCCCAACTTTGAGACCATCTGTTGGTATGTGGGAAAGCATATCCTGGACGTCTTTCGAGGTTTGCGAGAAAACAGGAGACACCCTGCCTCCTACCTGGTCCATGGTGCTAAAGCCCTGAACTTGGCCTTTAGAGCCTGGACAAGGAAAGAAGCTCTGCCAGACCACGAGGATGAGATCCCGGAGACAGTGAGGACCGTACAGCTCATTAAAGATCTGGCTAGGGAGATTCGGCTGGTGGAAGATACCTTCCGACAGAACGTTGGGAAGACAAGCAATATCTTTGGGCTGCAGAGGATCTTCCCAGCCGGCTCCATTTCCTTAACCAGGCCAGCCCATTCCACTTCAGTATCCATGTCCAGGCTGTCACTGCCTTCCAAAAGTGGTTCAAAGAAGAAAGGCCTGGAGCCCAAGGAATTCTTCAAGAAGGCAGAGCGAAAGGGCAAGGAGAGCTCAGCCTTGGGGCCTGCTGGCCAACTGAGCTATAATCTCATGGACACATACAGTCATCAGGCACTGAAGACAGGCTGTTCCCAGAAAGCAAAGTTCAACATCACTGGCACCTGCTTGAATGACTCAGATGATGACTCGCCAGACTTGGACCTTGATGGGAATGAGGTCCGGCTGGCCCTGTTGACGTCTAATGGCAGTGCCAAGAGGGTAAAGAGCTTATCCAAGTCTCGGCGAGCCAAGATCGCAAAGAAGGTAGACAAGGCTAGGCTGGTGGCAGAACAGGTGATGGAGGATGAATTTGACTTGGATTCAGATGATGAACTGCAGATTGATGAGAGACTGGGAAAGGAGAAGGCGACTCTGATAATAAGACCAAAATTTCCCCGAAAGTTGCCCCGTGCGAAGCCTTGCTCTGACCTCAACCGAGTTCGTGAACCAGGAGAAGTTGAGTTTGACATTGAGGAGGACTATACAGCAGATGAGGACATGGTAGAAGGGGTCGAAGGCAAGCTTGGAAATGGGAGGGGAGCTGGTGGAACTCTTGATCTGCTCAAGGCCAGCAGGCAGGTGGGGGGACCTGACTATGCTGCCCTCACCGAGGCCCCTGCCTCTCCCAGCACTCAGGAGGCCATCCAGGGCATGCTGTGCATGGCCAACCCGCAGTCCTCATCATCCTCGCCAGCTACCTCCAGCCTGCAGGCCTGTTGGCCCGGGGGGCAGGAGCGAAGCCATGGGAGTTCCAGCAGTGGGCTGGGCACAGCGTCTAGCAGTCCTGCTTCCCAGCGCATCCCAGGGAAGTGGCCCATCAAGCGGCCATCATACTGGAGAACCGAGAGCGAGGAGGAGGAGGAGAACGCCAGTCTCGATGAACAGGACAGCTTGGGAGCATGCTTCAAGGATGCAGAGTATATTTACCCTTCCCTGGAGTCTGACGACGATGACCCTGCTTTGAAATCTCGACCCAAGAAAAAGAAGAATTCAGATGATGCTCCATGGAGTCCTAAAGCCCGTGTGACCCCAACTCTACCGAAGCAGGACTGTCCTGTGCGTGAGGGGACCCGGGTAGCTTCCATTGAGACAGGTTTGGCTGCAGCAGCTGCAAAGTTGGCCCCGCAGGAGCTACAGAAGGCCCCAAAGAAGAAATATATCAAGAAGAAGCCTTTGTTGAAGGAGGTAGAACAGCCTCGCCCTCAAGAGCCTAATCTCAGCGTGGCAGTACCAGCCCCAACTCTGGCCACTACACCCCAACTTCTCACCTCCTCCTCGCCCCTGCCTCCCCCTGAGCCTAAACAAGAGGCCCTCTCAGGAAGTCTTGCTGACCATGAGTGTACTGCTCGTCCCAATGCCTTTGGCATGGCCCAGGCAAACCGCAGCACCACACCCATGGCCCCTGGTGTCTTCTTGACCCAGCGGCGCCCTTCAGTTGGCTCCCAGAGCAATCAAGCAGGACCAGGAAAGCGTCCCAAAAAGGGCCTGGCTACGGCAAAGCAGAGACTCGGCCGTATCCTGAAAATCTACAGAAATGGCAAAGTGCTTCTGTGATCCCCTTTGTGTCCTGCCCCTCACCCCTTCACCCCCATTTCCTTCTCTGTTCTCAATTCTCAGGGCACTCCTGGATCCTACCTGCCCCGGACAAGGTGCTGAGGCGCATTGTCCTGCTTTCTTGGAACTGACCAAAGGCATCGACTCTCCCATGGGCCCCTTCACCTACTCCCTCAGCTCCCTCCCCTGCTTCCACTGGAGCATCCTGCCTTCCTTTTCCATATCTCTGAGTAGCCAGTAAATGGGAGAGGTTTCCAGCTGACTAGAGCCCTCTTTACTGCTGCCCCAATCCATTTCTCTTTCACCAGCTTTGTCTGCCCTTTACTGTCATCCCCACTTAAAGCTGGAAAGCAGGATGAGGAGAGGCATGAGGAGAGCCTGGGCCCCTCGGTATTTCCCTGGTCATGAAGTGGGAGGCCCAGTGCTCAACACTTTCTGCGGCTCCAGCCCTGTCTCCAGAAGCCTGCCCACCTCTGCCCATTCTCCTGCCTCCTCTTAGCCCAATGGATGTGTCCCACTCAAGACTCGTTCCTGGGAGAAGCCTCTGGGCTCTGCCGCCTCTTGCCAAATGCTTCATGGAAATAAAGAGGAGGGCCCAGAGTCTTCGTACTGCCCCACCGTGGGCCATTTCCAGAGTGGCCTAGAAAGGCCATGGGCTGACTTCATTCATCCTTGGGAAGAAGAGAGATTCCTGTCACTTCTCAAGGTGGGGAGAGGACCAACACCCAAGACTTTGACTGAGACTTTGTAGCCCATTGGAGGAAAGTACTTTTGGGTGGCCACAGATGAAGCCACCTCTCCCAGGGTGAGCTCCAGGGATTTGCCTAGAGTTTGAGGTGCTACAGAACATTATCCACATAGCTTTGGCTGGGCTCCAGGAGGCAAAGACCATCTCCCAAATGCCTTGAAAGCATCTGCCACTGAAGCAGATAGCCCTTGCTCTACGGCCTGATCCCTTCACCCGTACCACAGAGCACAGCCTGGACCTTCTGGAGAGGATGTGGCAGGACAGCTCACCCCAGGTTCTCCATCAGGAGCCTCCCTGCTTCTCTCCCCACCTTGAGGTCTTGGTCTGAAGAAGACTTCAGAACTCACATCTTCACTCCTGGACCTTTACACTCCCAGATGTCAGGTGGACGCTCAAGCAGAGTGCTGATGTGGGGGGAGCCCGAGGCTAGGAGCGGAGATGCCCACCTGTAAAGGAGCAGATCATCTGAACCTCCCACCCCCTCTTCCCTTTGTGAGTGTTTCTGTTGTCCAGACAGTGCCCACCCCCTCCCTCCCCCTCCCCCAGCTCCCTCCACCTCCACCTGTCTTGCCTCCCTGGTGACCTGGACTGGATGGAGAACGTCTCCCTCTCTCCATCTCGGCACTGCCCAAGTGGAGGGCTTCATTGTCTTCTACCCCCCACTTTAACTTCACCTCGTTTTCCCAGTGCTTCTGGGGAACTTAACAGCTACCGTGCAGGCCACAGGGAATATGTGAGGCTTCCCTGGTCGTCTTCGTGTCTCCAGTTTGTCTTTCTTTTCTCCACAGCCCGACATTTACTCTCCTTCCTTGGAATCAGGGGTCCCTTAGCCCCATATCCTTTTCGTATCTTGGGGGCCCCAGGGGCCGAGCAGTCCTCCATCTATACACACCAAAGGCAAAAAAGCCTGGCTACCTCCGCCTTAGCACGTGAAGTTCCCACTCCCCTCCCCTCTGTTTCTGCCCAGCTTTGCTCTTCTTGGGGATTTCAAAGCAACAGAGGGTAGTGAGGGGAGGGAAGGAGGGCAGCCTGTGTCCCTGTGTAGGCAACTGCCTGACTAGGCCCTGACTGCTGTAACCAAGACCAGGACCCCAGCCCTTCTGCCCATTAACAGCCCCCTCCCCTTGATCTTTCAAAGGCAGCTAATTGCTAGCATATCCCCCCTGGTTCCAGGCCTCTTTCCCTTCTGTTTCTTTGTTAAAAGTTGTGTGGAGCTGAAACCCAACCTCCATTTGACTGGGTTTCTGATTAATTTAGTTGGGCTCTCAGAGCTGGCTGTTTGTTGTTTTGTGTTTTAAATGAAAAGCAAGTTTACCCTCAGATTTACGCTTTTCCAAAGAGGCTAGTGTGCTTTTTCTTTCTTTCTTCTTCTTTTTTTTTAATGTTTCAGGTTCTAAGTGAAGTGAGTTGGGGAGGGGTTGGGAGTGGTTGTAACCAAGGTTTAGAACATGATGAGAGAGTTACCTCTGGTCTCCAATCCCCAGCACAGAGCTGGGGCTTGGATAGGGGGCAGAGAGAGAGGATTTCTATTCACCTTTAATATATTTTTACAAAAAGGCAATTTAAAAACAAGCCCACCGCTTCTGTACATGTCTAAATATATTTTTAGAAGTGGGTAGGATTGTGAATTTCTGATACAGGGCCTTTTTATAAACAGGTTACAATAGCATCATACAGACTTCTCTGTTGGGTTTTTTTCCCCTGTTTTTTTCTTATGTTGTCTTACTAATGTAATTTATATATATATTTTTTAGATCCTCCCTTTCCTATAGAGATAAAAGTGATTTATCTTGGCAAAAAAAAAAAAATGAGAGAAAGTAATTATTTTTACAATCTGATCCTAAATGTTAAAGAAGCACCCTATTCTTAAAGGCTGGCCCCATCATTTGCAAATTAATGCACTGCTGAAGATGCAAACTATCTATATAACTGCTCTCAAATTTCATGAAAATTAATCGGAAGTCCTTTTAAATGTCTTTGAGAATTGCTTCAAGTGGCAAAAATCAGAAAATCTACCCATGGGTCACATCAGCTAATTGCTATTTACTTCTCCACTAGTCATTCTTTCAGCCTAGTCTGCAAGTGCACAAAACTGAAACAACTCTCCGGATGACAAATGCCAGTCAAACCAGTTGTTTAGCGTCATGTCATTTTAAAGGACCCGTTGGTTTCCTGAATATTTTTTAACAAGTCAGAATGATGATGTAATGGATTGATTCCAGATGTAACTTGTTAAAATTATTCTATCAGTAAGTTGTACCTGCCATATGCTCCCTCCCAGTTGGTATTGGGGAGCCAATAGGGGAATAAGGATAGACTAGTGTGAAGAGAATAGAGGGTGACAGTCAGTGTATGTGTTTGTACAAGCACACTGTTTAGGACAGATACCTGACAATGTGTAAAGCTAAGTGTTGGAAAAAGAAGCATGTTCTAATTCTTACCAACTAACTTACTCAAGGAAATTCCCTTAGCAGCAAACTGGGGGGAAAGAGGAGAATAAATGTGAGACCATATATATGAAAATAATGTTTGGTAAAATGTAGGTGCTAATCAAATGTGTGTCATTGTTAGAGAGAGGCTAGTCTGTGGAAATGAAATCACAGGGTAAGATATCAAACTAAGCAAACTTATGTGTTTAACAGAGTATTAAATCTTTCATTAAAGTGGTTTGATGGTGGCTTTCTTTTTATCGAAATGCAAGAATTAGTGTGCCATTTTCCTCTTGCAATTATTAGTAAGGTTCAGATGAAAGATACATATTTCTTTCCAAGAATCTCTCCAAATTGCCCTAAGCAAGGGATTCTAAATGTATGTTACAACAGAATATATAGTTTTTAAGATCTTCTAAATAAACATATTCATAAGATGACTACTTAAATTTCAAGTGCAAGTTGGTAAATTGTCTTTAAGAGAAATGTTTAATCAAAGCATTATTTTCTAGACTGGCACTATAAAAAGTTTTACTAAAGGTCAAAACTTCCAGTCCCAAGTAATTATATCGTCAAGAAGAGAAAAAAAGTAAATGAGCAGACACTAGCTAGGCTTTTAAAAATATATATTTTTAAAGTCTTTATACATATATATGTATAAAAATATATATTTTTAAAGAGTTGTCCTAGGATTTCTGGTTGGGACGGCAATGTCACACACCCTCAGCTGCTATAAAGCTGGGGTGACCCTTTCAGTTTATTATCTTATTATACTTATATCTTATTATTACTTACTATAGGACAGCTGGAGCCCAACTACAGTGGTCTTTACCTTCACTTCGCTTCAGCCACTCACTTCAGAGGCTGTGCTCAGAATGCAGAGCTGCTCCACCTCTGAAATCTGAAGCCTGAATATCCCTCTTCCCGACTAGTACCTTTCACTGTCCCCTTTCTTATTCCTCTTACACGTGTTTTTTCCCTTCAACAGGGCTTCCGTTTTCTTCATTTCCAACCAGTCTTTTGTCTCTCTACCCCTCGTCTCTTCTTTTTTTCTAACCTGTGTATACCCTTGATTCCTTTGCATCGCTCTCCTTTGTCAGCATTTGCCCAAAAAAGTTCTAACACAGGATCAATATAATCATAACCGTTCTTTTCTCCTACATTCAGTCAGATGAGCACTGAAGGAGAAAAATAATAACTAGCATTTAACAAACACTTTGCTACATGCAGCACCATTCTAAGTGCTTTGCGTGTATGAACTCATTTTATCCTCACTAGCCATAGGGAGATTTTTGCCCATTTTACACACAAGAAAACAGTTTCATAAGGGTTAAGTAACTTGTACAAAGTATTACATCAATTAGAAGACACCGTCAATTGTAGGCATCTCATTATCTGAGAAAAGCAAAAGAAAAGATTGCAATTCTGATTGTAAGGTGCCTTCATTTGATAGATAAAACCTGATTTCAGTGGTGTTAAATGTGAAAATTTCCATCTAAGAATCCATCAAATATGACACATGAGGGAGATATGGTGCAAGCCCAGGCAGTTTGGAGCTTCATCCATATGCTATTCTGCCCCATAAAAACCAAACAAGCATGCAAAATGGTCTGTTACAAATTCATGGTCTCAAATTTTGCCTGGGCATTTAGTACTTCCTTTAGTCTCTTTCTCTCCCTTCTCTTATCTCCTCTCTTCTTTCTCTTCTTTTCAAAGATTATTCAAAGCCTTTTCACTCTCCTTATATTCCTTACTTAATACCTCCTCTCATTCACTTTTTGTGAATGACTACGGACCTTAGTTCATTAAGAAACTGAGACCATTGGTCACATCTCTCTCAACTCCTGCTCTCCAGCCAACATACCATACACAGATGTATCCATATCCAGAGGGAGCCTTTCTTTCTCCTTGTTCAGAGAGCAAAGCTATCCCTTCTGTGTAATGCTGACTTCCTTATTCCCTTATCCCTGTTGCTTCTATGTCTTCTGAGGTTGTTAGTTATCCTTCTGTCTTGAATTTAAACTCCTCCCTGTCTGTTGGTTTCTCTCCCTCAGCTTGTAAACATGACAAAGACCCAACCCCTAACCTCCTGTTCCAATTCTTCTCCCTCTTCTTTGCTAAACTTCATAGAAAGTGCTTCTCAGGGGCTGTCTGCATTTCCTGGCTTTCCATTTCTGCCTCAGCTCACCATTTCTCCCCCAACACTCAGTCAAAATTGTTCTTAATAAGCGATTTGGTGACGTACTATTTTTTTAGAGCCAATGGAAAATTCTTTGTCTTCATTTTATGGACTCCCTTTTCTGAATCTGTGTGCTGTGGTTTATTTCTTCCCCCTGTGAAAATCTTTACCTCATTGGTTTGCAAGGCACCACATTCTCCTGGTTCCTCTTAACTCTACTTTTTAATCACTTAGATATTGGCATTTCCCAGATTCAATCCTTAGGTTACTATTGTACCCACTTTACATACTTTCCTATGACGTTTTTAACTATTGCCCACAGGTTGACAAAATCCCGAATTTAGACTTCTTTCTTGAGCGCTATGTATGTGTTTATCTTTAGTCCCCTCCTCTTCCTTGACTATTCAGCTTCTCCTTTGGATGTCAGTCATCTCAAGCTTAACGTGTTGAAAGCAAATTCTTTTTTTTATTAGTTTCAGGTGTACAACATGGCGATTCAAAATTTTATCTATTGTAGTCTGTTTGAAGTTATTATAAAATATTGGTTATATTCCCTATGCTGTACAATATATCCTTGTAGAAAAGCATATGCTTGAGTTCCCTTTCCCAAACCTATTCCTCAATCGATTGTTCCTCTCTCAGCTGATGGTTCCAAGCCTCCATTGGCTTAGCCCCCCAAACTTGAAGTAATCTTGAATTTTTCTCTTTTTCTTGCACAACACATCCAGTCTATCAATAAATCCTGTCCTTTCTACCATCAAAATAGATTCAGAATCTGCTAACTTTCACCAACTGTACTGCTACCACCCTTATCTAAGCCACTATTCCATCTCCTCGGGATTATTGCAGTAGCTCCTAACTGGACTCCCTGCCTCTGCCCTCGCTCCCATCTAGTCTGTGCTCTACTGAGCAACCAGAGTGGATTTATGACCACCTTTCTGACCCAATACCCAGAAAACACTCTTATTACACCACGTATGTTCCAAGGCAATTATGCTTGCCCTATGCTCTACCTGGAGCCTTCTCTCACATACGTATGCATGACTCGCTCTTTCACATTAAGAAATCTTTACTTAAATATCTCTTCCTCAGGAAGGACTTCTCAGTATTCCATATAAAATAGCTCTTCCCCCATTATCCTTTCCTAGTCCCACTTTACTTTTTCTTGGTGATCCTTTGTTTTTTTCTTACCATAACTGACACATTACACATATACCTTACCACAGGCTTCAGAATTATAAACACTCATTATTGACTCATGACACTATTTGTTTAGTTAATTAACTAGTTGTGTGTTTGTTTTTGATACACAGCTGTAAACTCATCATTTAACACAGAAACTAGAGTCACAAATCATTATACATATATAATTTTTAAATTAAAATATAAATTTTCTTCTCCCACCCCCACTACAGTATAAGCTCCATGAGTACAGGGACTTTGTTTTATTCCTTCTGTGTGCACAGCATCTAGAATAGTGCCTGACACACAGACACTTGAAAATAAAGTGAGCACTGCATATTTATATACCAATATTTTCAAGGGTAATGTAACTTTCAACATGTCTAAAACCAGAATTAAATCCCCACATCTTTACCTCTGTTCTCCTTTCTCTCTCTGCACTCCTTCCCTTGACTTCCCTTCTTCCTGTCACTTGACTTGTTTCCCCAGAAGCACAGGACTGCTTGGAGGCTCCCTCCCTGCCTTTGATCATGCTAACTTCTCTGCCTGAAGGAGACCATTCCCCCACCATGGCTCCAGGAAAACTGTCTAACTTTTTCTTCAAGAAGGTCACCAGTCACCTCCTCAAACACACTGTCTCTGCCCCCTCTTTCCCCTTTCCCTTTCTCAGGGTTCTCCCACACCAATCTCTATCCCTTGTGCTCACACACTATGCTCCTGTAATTCTCTTCTCCAAGAGGCTGAGAGCTCCTTGAAGTTCAGGAAGCAAGTTGAAGCCCTCATTTATGATCTTTTCCCACTTCCTCGGAAGATAAAGAGAAGCAGACATGAGTATGTTCAGTTCACAGATTGAGAAACTGATTTCAGAGGAAGAGAAAAAGCCCAGAACCCCTAGGAATCCTCTCGAGATCTCTTGCTTTCTACCGCTTGGGTAGAGGGAATGTTCCTCGTGTCTTTGGTAAACCTTGCTATAAGCCTGGGTTCCTCCCTGTGCCCCTCTGGAAGGTAACCATGGATACTATTGAGCTGGCACAAAAGCCTTCAGTTAGTGGAGGCTACCAGTGGTTTTCAGGATGCTTAGAGGGTTTTGAGGTGAAGGGGCAGAACCTGGAAACCGTGGCAAAGGTAAGACTTTTGCCTCAGGCTCTTGGTCTGGGTGTCTTTCAGTTCAGGTGGGCCCTAATTCTCAGCAGAGCCCCGAAAAGGTGACAGGCCTGACTAGGATGTTAACTAGCTTTGAGCTGAGAACCAAAGAGAATCCCAGACGTCCCCTCTTCTTGGAAAGCAGGAACCCCTCTGTGAAATCTTGAGCAGTGGGCTGACGCAAGCAATACGAGCAGCAGCTCGGGCTCCTGGGGTGATCCAAGCCACAGAGCCTGGAGCTAATGGGGTCTCCTGTCCCCAGTCCAGGGGAGCTTCCAGTGGTGCCTTGTCCCTCCCCACATCCTTGCCTCAAGGGTGTGTTTCTTTTCGGAGCCCAGGACCACAGGCGGGCAGGAGAAATTCACACCCAGGATGTCACTGGAATGCACCTTCGTTTCCTCACTGACCGCTGCGAGGGCACCCACGTGCATTCTCCGACCCTAGGAGTCCCGAGTCTTCCCCGCTGTCACTTTGTTCTCCAACAAGGACCGTCTGGAGCGTAGAGCTCTAGGCAGCCCCACTGGCTCCTTGAAGGCGCGGGACTGGGCCCCAGCTTTCCAGTTCCTGGCCAGCAGTGTCACGGCTCCCAACCACACAAAGGCTCAGTTCCGCTGGTGCGGGGGGCGGGTAGGGGTCAGTGTCAATGAGGTGTGTGCGGCTAAGCCTCCTTGTTTTCTGAAAAGAAAGCTTCAGGGGAGGGAGGGAAGAGGAGGGTGCAGGAGATGGACTTGGGGGCGAGAGGTGGCGGCCGTTTCCCGGCGTTTTGACGTAGACTTGAAGAGGCGCCGAGCACCCCCGCTGCTTAAGAAGAGGCACCGTAACCCTCAGGACGCTGAAGGTGGGGACCGTCGCTTGCTCAGGGAGCAGTGTGAACATGTGAGAGTCCGCCTGCCGATGCAGGGGATGCGTGTTCGTGCCCCGGTCCGGGAAGATCCCACGTGCCGCGGAGCGCCTGGGCCCGTGAGCCATGGCCGCTGAGCCTGCGCGTCCAGAGCCTGTGCTCCGCAATGGGAGAGGCCACAACAGTGAGAGGCCCGCCTACTGCAAAAAACAAACAAACAAACAAACACCTCTTACTTCCGTGACTATAACCATAGCTATACTATTTTGGGCTGAAACTGAAATTGTAAGCATTCAGCATTTCAGAAACAAGAGATGAGAACAACACCCCCATACTGATTAGGAGCCGAATATTGATTTGTCAGCAGAGTAGCTATTTATTAATAACATCATGGTAGCTCTCTGCAGCAAAGTATTATTCCTGAGCCATTATGACCTAAGGTGGAACACATGAAAGGTGGTAACTGTTCTTGAGTCTCAAAACTACAGTTTCAATGCCACACAGAGAGATAAGATGCTTAAGGCATTTTATCAGGCATTTGGTATTTTGAGAAATGCGAGTTGAACCTAAGAAATAAAAGGAGCCAATCCAAGTAGAAACTCGTGGTTACAGGTAATCAAAATGGCTCTCTACTTCACTGAGTTCTCAGAAAGTTGTATAACCTCTCCTTTCTTGGTGATGTGTTGCCTGGAGCCACATTTCATTACTTATGGTTAGAAACAAAGAACTAATATTTTCTTTATTAAAGTTAAAAAAAACTCCGAGAAAGCCTTGTACTCAGATATTTATATGGACCAAACACTCAGATGAAAGGAGGAAAATGTAGACATTCAGTCCATTTTTGCTTTGTTCTCAGGGTCTATACCGACTAGGTAGCTGCCCCTATGAAATAAAAAGCCTTTGACTTTTTACAGACAAATGAACTACCGATGAATGTTTGTGGAAGAAAGCCTTTGACTATCAACGTCTGTAGGATTTCCAGTTAGTTACCCAGAAAGGCAAACAATTCATATGTCCACAAATCACATATCACTTATGTTAGCCGACTATTACAAATATTTTGTGACAGAAATCATCTCTCTGTTTGGGTGACTCTCCTGCAATAATTTGAGAGTTAGCTAAGTAGCTTTGCAATTAGTTTGGTTAAAAAGCTTTATATATATTTACTTTTATTATAGTGAAAGAGAAGGATAAGTATTGAATTCCTTGCACAAAAAAGTGATTGCTATGTAAAACTGAGCTTCTTGCACAAAAAGTGGTTGACAGCTAAAAATCATGTTGACATCTTGCTTTGGAAACAAGAGATTTTGTTTCTACCATGGAAAAATTAAGCCCTGAAAGCATCCCTAGCGGAATAATCCCAACCCCTCATAATGCTGTTCTTCCTCTTTTATAGATTCTCTGAGGGCCTGAGGACGCATTAACCTTTCTATTCAATGTGAGAGAGACTGTTCTATACAATGTGTTAAATGGGGCTAACCCTTGTTCTGGGAACCATTTCAGAGAAAGGGAGAAGCGTGGTATCAGAAACCTACTGACATCCTGGTTCTGGACACTGGTTGAACTACGGTGATTTAGAAATGAAGTGGGTCATACTTGTAAATATGAGTTTTCAAAAGTGGTGAGAGACAGCGTCTGGGTCTATTAGCAGATGAGCATGACTTTAACATTTCGTTTGCTTGGATTCTCTCCCGTGGTCTAAGGTTTTCTGTCTGAAACATTTGTAACTGGGGAAGGTAAGGTAGGGCTTCAACACTCTTTACAACCAGCAGGACACTAGAGCGTTTCCAGACCGGCTGGGCATTCAATAAATTGTTTAATGCAAATGCTTCCAGTGTGTGGTTTGTTGCTTGATCTTTCTGGTCTTGAACTGGATCGATGCAATGGTTGTATAGTAGATCTTTTGGACAGTTCTCTCACTTATGCCTGTTACCTAGTGAGGAAGAGGTATTGAACTGGAAACTCAAGAAATCTGTTCCAAAATCAAATTTCTTTTTCTGCTGGTGATGACCACCTATGTTCGGTATCAAGGGCAGATGTCATGTTTGAGAACAGAGGGGGTCAATTTTCTGATAGCAGCTCTGGATCAGGCTTACAAGCTGAAAAAACCCACAAACTTATATATGAGAATTTGTAAACTTCTCACTAAGATTTAATCAATGACTTTGCGGATGTTGCACATTTGTTGGAGTCTAGATATTCTCTTACATGATTATTAATTCAAAGCCATGTGTAAATGGATGCCCCAAGATGTGTGTTAGGTATGAAACTTCATCAAAATATGGGATCCCAAGATAGGATGGATATACATATACATACATACAAACATAGATATGTGTATATATATTCGAATATGTAATATGCTCTTCTAAATCTATGCCTATAAAAATTATGTATACATTTAAATTCCCCTAGGATATCACCCTCAGATATGTCAGAAGCATGGGGCCTGTTAAAAGAAATGTACTCTGCTTCAGGAGCTGCTGGTCATTACAGGAGGGGTGGTCACCTCAATTTCTGAAGGTTTTTAAGGAAGGGGTGAGGGGAGGGTTAAAAAGGAGCCTGATTGCAGAGTGGCTGAATGGTGAAGCAGTGTGTGCTCTCCACATATTTTAGTAGGTTTCAGTAGCTTCAGGTACGTGTGACTAATGACACTTGAATTTGGTCGATACAAGTCAATTTTATAAGCATAAGGGGCTGCAGTTTTGTTCTAATGAGTACTGATGCAATCTCAAAGCTTGCATGGATTGAAGATCGTCAAAAGTTAGAAGTCATTTGTGCTTTAAAGCAATGTTTTTTCCCCTCAGTCTGTATTATAATACATGATTTTATTTCCTTCATTTCACTTTTGCTCTTTTAAATTATCTTGTTTATTGATTTGTTTACTTAAATATTGTTAGTCTTTTCCAGTAGAATATAAGTTCTAAAGAGCAAAGGCTTAGCTTATTATGTTCATTGATGTATATCCCCCATGCCTATAACAGTAAATGTCACAGTTGTGTGTGTGTGTGTGTGTGTGTGTGTGTGTGTAATATAGAACAAATGAATTGCTTTGGTTTGGGCATCTGTGTCAGTACATTTCAATGTCTTGTTCTTTGCCTGTCTTCATCTGCTGTGTTCCTCATTATTTGGGGATTCATCGTGGTTTAAATCATATCTTGATAATCTCTCATTTCACCCAGTAGAGGACATGCTTTGAAATACCGGGTACTGGGTCATTTCAAAAACCTCCTCTCTGCTCAGGAAGATGCGGTGGATGGACGCTCCTATCTCTCTGTCCTGACCTCACTCCAGAGAAGAACAGGGATGAGACTGGTGATAAAAGAGAATAGTGACTGTTGTCATCCTTAGAGGGACTGGATTTCAGGGTAGGGTGTGGTATGCTTGTGATTTCCTTCCTTGTTTTATTAGCACTGATTAAATGACTAGGTGGTCTAATAGAAGACATCCTAAATAACCAAAAACTTCTACTATTTTTGGTGAGTGAATTTTTGCGTCATTTGTTTTCTATACGGAATGAAACCATGAGTTTAAAGGTCTTTTCTAAAATAACTTCCATAGATGATATGGACTTATAAATTTTTTTTACTTGAAATTTAAGTAAACAGAAAGGGATTAAGCGTAATCCTTTTTTCTTTTTTATTGCGGTACATGGGCCTCTCACTGCTGTGGCCTCTCCCGTTGCGGAGCACACGCTCCGGACGCGCAGGCTCAGCAGCCATGGCTCACGGGCCCAGCAGCTCCGCAGCGTGTGGGATCTTCCCGGACCGGGACACGAACCCGTGTCCCCTGCATCAGCAGGCGGATTCTCAACCCCTGCGCCACCAGGGAAGCCCAATCCTTTGTTCTTGATATAATCTATCAGTCCGTTGGCCTTTTGTATGCGAGTATGTATTTATTTATTCAACTACTTATTTATTTAAAATCCTATAAAAATATCTATGAATCTACTACTCAGTGTGATAATTAGAGCATTGACAGTAGTTAACATTACCTGGGAAACTTTTCCATCATATCCATTGGACTCTTCACTCTTCCCTTCTAATGTAATTACTACCTTGACTCCTATAATAATCATTTCATTGCCATTTGAAAGCATACCTAGTTTTATATTTTTACATATTTCTAATACACATGTTGTTTGGTTTTAGTAATTTTTTTTTTTTTTTTTTGCGGTATGCGGGCCTCTCACTGTTGTGGCCTCCCCCGTTGCGGAGCACAGGCTCCGGACGCGCAGGCTCCGGACGCGCAGGCTCAGCGGCCATGGCTCACGGGCCCAGCCGCTCCGCGGCATATGGGATCCTCCCAGACCGGGGCACGAACCCGTATCCCCTGCATCGGCAGGCGGACTCTCAACCACTTGCGCCACCAGGGAGGCCCCTGGTTTTAGTTATTTTAACTTTATATAAAGGGTATTGCAATTTTATATATAATCTTAGGAGACTAATTTTTTTCTTCTCAATATTATATTTATAACACCATACATGGTGTTCCAACTAGCTGTACTTCATTTTAACTCCTGTGATAACCAATTGGGCGAACATACTACAGCTTATTTATTTATTTATTCCCTACTTTTTTGGCATTTGAATAGTTTCTGGGTATTTTCCATACGATTGGTATCTCTGTAAACTTTCTAATATATATATTTATTAGTGTACAAGTGAAAGACTTTCTCTGGTGTTTATACTGAGGGGTGTAATTGCTTACTCATGGGGTATATCAATGTTTAAGTCCTTTCTACAGTGATTGTACCACTTTTAATTCTTAATTTCAATAATTTTCTAAACTCCAGGATTTCAAGACATTTATTCAATTAATAGATTATTACCACAAATCATAGAATAATAAATTGGTAAAGCAGAAAAGAATTTTGAGATTATCCATTTGGACCCATTTAATTTGCAGAGAACATTGATATGTAGGAGAGTTGAAATTATTTGCTCAAAGTTCTAGAAAGAAGGGGCTTTCAGATCTATCACCAAGTAGATTATGCAGCCATCATTGTATCTTTTTTTTAACATTTTTATTAGAGTATTGCTTTACAATGGTGTATCAGTTTCTGCTTTATAACAAAGTGAACCAGTTATACATATACATATGTTCCCATATCTCTTCCCTCTTGCGTCTCCCTCCCTCCCACCCTCCCCATCCCACCCCTCTAGGTGGTGAAAAAGCACCAAGCTGATCTCCCTGTGCTATGCGGTTGCTTCCCACTAGCTATCTATTTCACGTTTGGTAGTGCATCATTGTATTCTTACCAGCATTTTCTGTTTCTCAAGTGTGCAATGTTTGGTGAATAATATGAAAACTTCTGTTTTTAAGGTAAAGAAGTTAAGATCTAAGAAAATAAAGATAAACAGCAGTGGAGTTATGCCAATTTAGCGTTAAAGTTGAATTTATTCAATGCACCGTTTTCCATCAGGTCACATTGCCTTATGGGATTGACTTTGGTGATTGCTTCCCCAATAGCCATTCCCAACTCCCTGGACAAAGTACTTTACTGTCTTACACTGGAGCTCTTTCCCTCAGACTTACTTGTATCTATAAATGACCATGTAACATCTTTGTAGTCCACGAATTAAGACTTAGTCCACTGATGAAGGTCATAGAAATGCTTTTACTTTCTTGATTAAAAAATAGCAGATGTGTGGGGACTTCCCTGGTGGCACAGTGGTTAAGAATCCGCCTGCCAATGCAGGGGACACTGGTTCGAGCCCTGGCCTGGGAAGGTCCCACATGCCGTGGAATAGATAAGCACGTGTGTGACAACTTCTGAACCTGTGCTCTAGAGCCTGCAAGCCACAACTACTGAGCCTGCGTGCCACAGCTACTGAAGCCTGCATGCCTAGAGCCTGGGCTCCACAACAAGAGAAACCACTGCAATGAGAGGCCTGTGCACCGCAATGAAGAGTAGCGCCGCTCACCGCAACTAGAGAAAGCCCGTGTGCAGCAACAAAGACCCAACACAGCCTAAATAAATAAATGAATAAACTAACACATAAATTAATTAATAGAAAAATATAACAGATGTGGCTGGGCTGAAACAACCCTTTCACCTACTTCCTGCCTTGAATGTAGATGTGATGTTTGGAGCTGCGGCAACTAACCTGTGAGTCCAAGGAAAGGTTAAGGGAATCATAGAAACATGGGCCTGATATCCTTGGGCCACTGAACTAACATCAGCAGCCACATGTTTCCAGGTTTCTTATTAGGTAAGAAAAATAAACCCTTTTCATTTAAGCAATATATATATATATCTGTATGTACATATATATGTATATATATGTATATACATATATACTTAGGTTTTCTTTTACTGGTAGCTTAATGAATTCCTAGTTAATACACCATGTTACAAAAAATGATCTCAAACTAGATTTCGAATGTTTCCCTTTTTCCAACGACTGAACATAAAAATCCTGTCACTGGATGAGCAATGTTTTTTCCCTCAGGGGAAATGAGTTTATACTTTTATGCTTAACTTCTACTTTTAGATTATAGTCTTTTAATCAAAAACCCCATTTCAGAGGATGTGTCCATAATCACATCAAAGCAATATTTCCATTCAGCAAAAGCGTGATTTTAAAAAAAAGGGGGGCACCAAATAAAGAAAAAAACAAAACAAAACTCTAAATTGGCTGACGGACATTTTGATTTCTTTTTCCGGACATGAAAAAGAAATTTCATCAGTGCAAAGTTGACTAATGACACTCACTACTCCAGCCTCGGGTTCAAAATGAGACTATTCTCATAAATAAATTCAAGCAATATTAATTAAGAAGTTATATGTGTGTTGGGCTCTAAAGCTGAGAGTAGTCAGACATGATTCCCTGTCTGAAAGAGCTTGCTGCTGGTTAGGGTAGGAGGGGGATGGGGAGGAGAGACAGATAAGCATACATAACAAATAGAATATAGTAAGCATATAATGGAAGTATGCACAAAATTGTTTAGGAATCTAGAGCAGAGTAGACTAACTCCCCTAGACACACGCAAGTCAAGGAATAGTTTCTCATCCCAGGAGCCCTTCTCATACTGTAAGATGTTTTATGCCTTCAACATATAGGTCTATGTCCTTATTTGTCCTTTCACAGATGTTTTCTTCTTTGCAGAACTCCTTAAGTGTCAGTGGACCTCCGGCTTTCTGAGCTGTAAATCCCTCTGCTCCACCTATTATGTTGAAGTAGAGATTATATGTTGTTTTTTGATATATGTTGTTTTTGATATATGTTGTTTTTTTCCATCCTAACTGAAGCCTTAGGGAAAAAAACTTCCTATTGCTAAAAGCTTAGATCTTGTCATTGTTGCCGTGGTATGTAAAACAAATAGAAAACAAATCACTTGTAGTCTCCTTTGGAAATGAGTAGCCCAAAAGATGGGACAATTCTGAAAAGCCAATACTTACAGTAGTCACTCTTAAAGTGCTGGGGTTATTGCAAAGACATACACTCATCTCTTGACAAAGCCACAGGAATCCCTATGGGCTTTGCAACCTACTGGAAAGAATGGGCAAAAGATGAATGTATCTTGAGAAGTACCCTAGAAAGGAACCACCACTAAACGTGTTATCATAACCATAGTATTTTCACTTGTATAAGTAGGAAAACTAGGAATGAACCATTCTTGTATTCCCGAGTAGCTTTCCTTTTCTGCACATTTTAGAATCAATGTCCAGTATCATCTGACTACTTACTTCAACTTGTCCTTATGAATTTGATGACACTTAAAGACTGACTAATCCATTTATCCCAATGGGCATTCCAGGAAATTGTCCTTGTTTATTGCCATCTTCAAATGATGGAAAAGCATTAAAAAAATGAGAGAGATTGGCTACTCTGAATTGCCCATCACCGCCACCGGGCTTCTCCCGGCGATTTTTCGGGCTGTTTTGATCTCCAACCGGGCCGCCGGTTCATCTCCTTCCTCGTTGGTTTGCTCGCGGCGATCTCCTGCCGGCCCAGCGACGCCGCCGCTTGCCTGTTCGTCTGGCGGCCGCCGGCCTAGGCCCGAGCCGCGGGCTCCAGTAGGCCCTGACGGCCGGGCCCGGGGCAGAGCTGTGGAGAAAGCTGCCCTGAAGCACGGCTGGGCGGCCAGGGCCGCGCGACCAGGGCCGCGCGACCCAGCGGGTGGCTCGAGAACAAGGCGAGAAAGGTTCGCCGCGTTGCCATGACGATGCCAGAATTCGGTGCGCGTCGCCCAACCTTCGCTGAGCGAGGCGCTGAGCAGCTCCGGAGCGAGCCCGGCCGCCGGCGCTTTGGTGGGACTGAGCTCCGCGGGCGTGAGGAATCCCTGCGGCTTTGCGGATGAGGAGGTCCCTGTAGGGTTCCGGACCGAGTACGTTCTTGGCAGGTTTGGGGCGTGAGGAGGTTCCTGTCACTTTGAGAGGCGTGAAGAGATTCTCCCTTCGTCCAGAGAGAGTGCGTGCTGCCGCCTCCCGCTCCCTTTGACGCTGAGAGCCTGGCCCACCGCAGGACGCTCCAAGGCCAGGCGAAGATGGCCTCGGGACCGGTGTATTGCCTCTGTCGGCTTCCTTACGATGTCACCCGCTTCATGATCCAGTGTGACACGTGCCAGGACTGGTTTCATGGCAGTTGTGTTGGTGTTGAAGAGGAGAAGGCTGATGACATTGACCTCTACCACTGCCCCAATTGTGAGGTCTTCCATGGGCCCTCCATCATGAAAAAACGCTGTGTATCTTCAAAAGGCCATGATACACACAAGGGGAAGCCAGTGAAGACGGGAAGCCCTACGTTCATTGGAGAGCTTCGGAGTAGGACCTTTGACAGCTCAGATGAAGTGATTCTGAAGCCCACTGGAAGTCAGCTGAGCATGGAATTCCTGGAAGAGAATAGCTTCAGTGTGCCCATCCTGGTCTTGAAGAAGGATGGATTGGGGATGACGCTGCCCTCACCATCATTCACCGTGCGGGATGTGGAACACTACGTTGGTTCTGACAGAGAGATTGATGTGATTGATGTGACCCGCCAGGCCGACTGCAAGATGAAGCTTGGTGATTTTGTGAAGTATTATTATAGCGGGAAGAGGGAGAAAGTCCTCAATGTCATTAGTTTGGAATTCTCTGATACCAGGCTTTCTAACCTTGTGGAGACACCCAAGATTGTTCGGAAGCTCTCATGGGTGGAGAACTTGTGGCCAGAGGAGTGTATCCTTGAGAGGCCCAATGTGCAGAAGTACTGCCTCATGAGCGTGCGGGATAGCTATACCGACTTTCACATTGACTTTGGTGGCAGCTCGGTCTGGTACCATGTGCTCAAGGGTGAGAAGATCTTCTACCTGATCCGCCCAACAAATGCCAACCTGACTCTCTTTGAGTGCTGGAGCAGCTCCTCTAACCAGAATGAGATGTTCTTTGGGGACCAGGTGGACAAGTGCTACAAGTGTTCTGTGAAGCAAGGACAGACACTTTTCATTCCTGCAGGATGGATCCATGCTGTGCTGACCCCCGTGGACTGCCTTGTCTTTGGAGGGAACTTCTTACACAGCCTTAACATTGAAATGCAGCTCAAAGTCTATGAGATTGAGAAGCGGTTGAGCACAGAAGACCTCTTCAAGTTCCCCAACTTTGAGACCATCTGTTGGTATGTGGGAAAGCATATCCTGGACGTCTTTCGAGGTTTGCGAGAAAACAGGAGACACCCTGCCTCCTACCTGGTCCATGGTGCTAAAGCCCTGAACTTGGCCTTTAGAGCCTGGACAAGGAAAGAAGCTCTGCCAGACCACGAGGATGAGATCCCAGAGACAGTGAGGACCGTACAGCTCATTAAAGATCTGGCTAGGGAGATTGGCCTGGTGGAAGATACCTTCCGACAGAACGTTGGGAAGACAAGCAATACCTTTGGGCTGCAGAGGATCTTCCCAGCCGGCTCCATTCCCTTAACCAGGCCAGCCCATTCCACTTCAGTATCCATGTCCAGGCTGTCACTGCCCTCCAAAAGTGGTTCAAAGAAGAAAGGCCTGGAGCCCAAGGAATTCTTCAAGAAGGCAGAGCGAAAGGGCAAGGAGAGCTCAGCCTTGGGGCCTGCTGGCCAATTGAGCTATAATCTCATGGACACATACAGTCATCAGGCACTGAAGACAGGCTGTTCCCAGAAAGCAAAGTTCAACATCACTGGCACCTGCTTGAATGACTCAGATGATGACTCGCCAGACTTGGACCTTGATGGGAATGAGGTCCGGCTGGCCCTGTTGACGTCTAATGGCAGTGCCAAGAGGGTAAAGAGCTTATCCAAGTCTCGGCGAGCCAAGATCGCAAAGAAGGTAGACAAGGCTAGGCTGGTGGCAGAACAGGTGATGGAGGATGAATTTGACTTGGATTCAGATGATGAACTGCAGATTGATGAGAGACTGGGAAAGGAGAAGGCGACTCTGATAATAAGACCAAAATTTCCCCGAAAGTTGCCCCGTGCGAAGCCTTGCTCTGACCCCAACCGAGTTCGTGAACCAGGAGAAGTTGAGTTTGACATTGAGGAGGACTATACAGCAGATGAGGACATGGTAGAAGGGGTCGAAGGCAAGCTTGGAAATGGGAGTGGAGCTGGTGGAACTCTTGATCTGCTCAAGGCCAGCAGGCAGGTGGGGGGACCTGACTATGCTGCCCTCACCGAGGCCCCTGCCTCTCCCAGCACTCAGGAGGCCATCCAGGGCATGCTGTGCATGGCCAACCCGCAGTCCTCATCATCCTCGCCAGCTACCTCCAGCCTGCAGGCCTGTTGGCCCGGGGGGCAGGAGCGAAGCCATGGGAGTTCCAGCAGTGGGCTGGGCACAGCGTCTAGCAGTCCTGCTTCCCAGCGCATCCCAGGGAAGTGGCCCATCAAGCGGCCATCATACTGGAGAACCGAGAGCAAGGAGGAGGAGGAGAACGCCAGTCTCGATGAACAGGACAGCTTGGGAGCATGCTTCAAGGATGCAGAGTATATTTACCCTTCCCTGGAGTCTGACGACGATGACCCTGCTTTGAAATCTCGACCCAAGAAAAAGAAGAATTCAGATGATGCTCCATGGAGTCCTAAAGCCCGTGTGACCCCAACTCTACCGAAGCAGGACTGTCCTGTGCGTGAGGGGACCCGGGTAGCTTCCATTGAGACAGGCTTGGCTGCAGCAGCTGCAAAGTTGGCCCCGCAGGAGCTACAGAAGGCCCCAAAGAAGAAATATATCAAGAAGAAGCCTTTGTTGAAGGAGGTAGAACAGCCTCGTCCTCAAGAGCCTAATCTCAGCGTGGCAGTACCAGCCCCACCTCTGGCCACTCCACCCCAACTTCTCACCTCCTCCTCGCCCCTGCCTCCCCCTGAGCCTAAACAAGAGGCCCTCTCAGGAAGTCTTGCTGACCATGAGTGTACTGCTCGTCCCAATGCCTTTGGCATGGCCCAGGCAAACCGCAGCACCACACCCATGGCCCCTGGTGTCTTCTTGACCCAGCGGCGCCCTTCAGTTGGCTCCCAGAGCAATCAAGCAGGACCAGGAAAGCGTCCCAAAAAGGGCCTGGCTACGGCAAAGCAGAGACTCGGCCGTATCCTGAAAATCTACAGAAATGGCAAAGTGCTTCTGTGATCCCCTTTGTGTCCTGCCCCTCACCCCTTCACCCCCATTGCCTTCTCCGTTGTCAATTCTCAGGGCACTCCTGGATCCTACCTGCCCCGGACAAGGTGCTGAGGCGCATTGTCCTGCTTTCTTGGAACTGACCAAAGGCATCGACTCTCCCATGGGCCCCTTCACCTACTCCCTCAGCTCCCTCCCCTGCTTCCACTGGAGCATCCTGCCTTCCTTTTCCATATCTCTGAGTAGCCAGTAAATGGGAGAGGTTTCCAGCTGACTAGAGCCCTCTTTTCTGCTGCCCCAATCCATTTCCCTTTCACCAGCTTTGTCTGCCCTTTACTGTCATCCCCACTTAAAGCTGGAAAGCAGGATGAGGAGAGGCATGAGGAGAGCCTGGGCCCCTCGGTATTTCCCTGGTCATGAAGTGGGAGGCCCAGTGCTCAACACTTTCTGCGGCTCCAGCCCTGTCTCCAGAAGCCTGCCCACCTCTGCCCATTCTCCTGCCTCCTCTTAGCCCAATGGATGTGTCCCACTCAAGACTCGTTCCTGGGAGAAGCCTCTGGGCTCTGCCGCCTCTTGCCAAATGCTTCATGGAAATAAAGAGGAGGGCCCAGAGTCTTCGTACTGCCCCACCGTGGGCCATTTCCAGAGTGGCCTAGAAAGGCCATGGGCTGACTTCATTCATCCTTGGGAAGAAGAGAGATTCCTGTCACTTCTCAAGGTAGGGAGAGGACCAACACCCAAGACTTTGACTGAGACTTTGTAGCCCATTGGAGGAAAGTACTTTTGGGTGGCCACAGATGAAGCCACCTCTCCCAGGGTGAGCTCCAGGGATTTGCCTAGAGTTTGAGGTCCTACAGAACATTATCCACATAGCTTTGGCTGGGCTCCAGGAGGCAAAGACCATCTCCCAAATGCCTTGAAAGCATCTGCCACTGAAGCAGATAGCCCTTGCTCTACGGCCTGATCCCTTCACCCGTACCACAGAGCACAGCCTGGACCTTCTGGAGAGGATGTGGCAGGACAGCTCACCCCAGGTTCTCCATCAGGAGCCTCCCTGCTTCTCTCCCCACCTTGAGGTCTTGGTCTGAAGAAGACTTCAGAACTCACATCTTCACTCCTGGACCTTTACACTCCCAGATGTCAGGTGGACGCTCAAGCAGAGTGCTGATGTGGGGGGAGCCCGAGGCTAGGAGCGGAGATGCCCACCTGTAAAGGAGCAGATCATCTGAACCTCCCACCCCCTCTTCCCTTTGTGAGTGTTTCTGTTGTCCAGACAGTGCCCACCCCCTCCCTCCCCCTCCCCCAGCTCCCTCCACCTCCACCTGTCTTGCCTCCCTGGTGACCTGGACTGGATGGAGAATGTCTCCCTCTCTCCATCTCGGCACTGCCCAAGTGGAGGGCTTCATTGTCTTCTACCCCCCACTTTAACTTCACCTCGTTTTCCCAGTGCTTCTGGGGAACTTAACAGCTACCGTGCAGGCCACAGGGAATATGTGAGGCTTCCCTGGTCGTCTTCGTGTCTCCAGTTTGTCTTTCTTTTCTCCACAGCCCGACATTTACTCTCCTTCCTTGGAATCAGGGGTCCCTTAGCCCCATATCCTTTTCCTATCTTGGGGGCCCCAGGGGCCGAGCAGTCCTCCATCTATACACACCAAAGGCAAAAAAGCCTGGCTACCTCCGCCTTAGCACGTGAGGTTCCCACTCCCCTCCCCTCTGTTTCTGCCCAGCTTTGCTTTTCTTGGGGATTCCAAAGCAACAGAGGGTAGTGAGGGGAGGGAAGGAGGGCAGCCTGTGTCCCTGTGTAGGCAACTGCCTGACTAGGCCCTGACTGCTGTAACCAAGACCAGGACCCCAGCCCTTCTGCCCATTAACAGCCCCCTCCCCTTGATCTTTCAAAGGCAGCTAATTGCTAGCATATCCCCCCTGGTTCCAGGCCTCTTTCCCTTCTGTTTCTTTGTTAAAAGTTGTGTGGAGCTGAAACCCAACCTCCATTTGACTGGGTTTCTGATTAATTTAGTTGGGCTCTCAGAGCTGGCTGTTTGTTGTTTTGTGTTTTAAATGAAAAGCAAGTTTACCCTCAGATTTACGCTTTTCCAAAGAGGCTAGTGTGCTTTTTCTTTCTTTTTTTTCTTTTTTTTTTTTTTTTTTTAATGTTTCAGGTTCTAAGTGAAGTGAGTTGGGGAGGGGTTGGGAGTGGTTGTAACCAAGGTTTAGAACATGATGAGAGAGTTACCTCTGGTCTCCAATCCCCAGCACAGAGCTGGGGCTTGGATAGGGGGCAGAGAGAGAGGATTTCTATTCACCTTTAATATATTTTTACAAAAAGGCAATTTAAAAACAAGCCCACCGCTTCTGTACATGTCTAAATATATTTTTAGAAGTGGGTAGGATTGTGAATTTCTGATACAGGGCCTTTTTATAAACAGGTTAGAATAGCATCATACAGACTTCTCTGTTGGGTTTTTTTCCCCTGTTTTTTTCTTATGTTGTGTTACTAATGTAATTTATATATATATTTTTTAGATCCTCCCTTTCCTATAGAGATAAAAGTGATTTATCTTGGCAAAAAAAAAAAAATGAGAGAAAGTAATTATTTTTACAATCTGATCCTAAATGTTAAAGAAGCACCCTATTCTTAAAGGCTGGCCCCATCATTTGCAAATTAATGCACTGCTGAAGATGCAAACTATCTATATAACTGCTCTCAAATTTCATGAAAATTAATCGGAAGTCCTTTTAAATGTCTTTGAGAATTGCTTCAAGTGGCAAAAATCAGAAAATCTACCCATGGGTCACATCAGCTAATTGCTATTTACTTCTCCACTAGTCCTTCTTTCAGCCTAGTCTGCAAGTGCACAAAACTGAAACACCTCTCCGGATGACAAATGCCAGTCAAACCAGTTGTTTAGCGTCATGTCATTTTAAAGGACCCGTTGGTTTCCTGAATATTTTTTAACAAGTCAGAATGATGATGTAATGGATTGATTCCAGATGTAACTTGTTAAAATTATTCTATCATTAAGTTGTACCTGCCATATGCTCCCTCCCAGTTGGTATTGGGGAGCCAATAGGGGAATAAGGATAGACTAGTGTGAAGAGAATAGAGGGTGACAGTCAGTGTATGTGTTTGTACAAGCACACTGTTTAGGACAGATACATGACAATGTGTAAAGCTAAGTGTTGGAAAAAGAAGCATGTTCTAATTCTTACCAACTAACTTACTCAAGGAAATTCCCTTAGCAGCAAACTGGGGGGAAAGAGGAGAATAAATGTGAGACCATATATATGAAAATAATGTTTGGTAAAATGTAGGTGCTAATCAAATGTGTGTCATTGTTAGAGAGAGGCTAGTCTGTGGAAATGAAATCACAGGGTAAGATATCAAACTAAGCAAACTTATGTGTTTAACAGAGTATTAAATCTTTCATTAAAGTGGTTTGATGGTGGCTTTCTTTTTATCGAAATGCAAGAATTAGTGTGCCATTTTCCTCTTGCAATTATTAGTAAGGTTCAGATGAAAGATACATATTTCTTTCCAAGAATCTCTCCAAATTGCCCTAAGCAAGGGATTCTAAATGTATGTTACAACAGAATATATAGTTTTTAAGATCTTCTAAATAAACATATTCATAAGATGACTACTTAAATTTCAAGTGCAAGTTGGTAAATTGTCTTTAAGAGAAATGTTTAATCAAAGCATTATTTTCTAGACTGGCACTATAAAAAGTTTTACTAAAGGTCAAAACTTCCAGTCCCAAGTAATTATATCGTCAAGAAGAGAAAAAAAGTAAATGAGCAGACACTAGCTAGGCTTTTAAAAATATATATTTTTAAAGTCTTTATACATATATATGTATAAAAATATATATTTTTAAAGAGTTGTCCTAGGATTTCTGGTTGGGACGGCAATGTCACACACCCTCAGCTGCTATAAAGCTGGGGTGACCCTTTCAGTTTATTATCTTATTATACTTATATCTTATTATTACTTACTATAGGACAGCTGGAGCCCAACTACAGTGGTCTTTACCTTCACTTCGCTTCAGCCACTCACTTCAGAGGCTGTGCTCAGAATACAGAGCTGCTCCACCTCTGAAACCTGAAGCCTGAATATCCCTCTTCCCGACTAGTACCTTTCACAGTCCCCTTTCTTACTCCTCTTACACGTGTTTTTTCCCTTCAACAGGGCTTCCGTTTTCTTCATTTCAACCAGTTTTTTGTCTCTCTACCCCTCGTCTCTTCTTTTTTTCTAACCTGTGTATACCCTTGATTCCTTTGCATCCCTCTCCTTTGTCAGCATTTGCCCAAAAAAGTTCTAACACAGGATCAGTATAATCATGACCGTTCTTTTCTCCTACATTCAGTCAGATGAGCACTGAAGGAGAAAAATAATAACTAGCATTTAACAAACACTTTGCTACATGCAGCACCATTCTAAGTGCTTTTCATGTATGAACTCATTTTATCCTCACTAGCCGTAGGGAGATTTTTGCCCATTTTACACACAAGAAAACAGTTTCATAAGGGTTAAGTAACTTGTACAAAGTATTACATCAAATAGAAGACACCGTTAATTTTAGACATCTCATTATCTGATAAAAGCAAAAGAAAAGATTGCAATTCTGATTGTAAGGTGCCTTCATTTGATAGATAAAACTTGATTTCAGTGGTGTTAAATGTGAAAATTTCCATCTAAGAATCCATCAAATGTGACACATGAGGGAGATATGGTGCAAGCCCGGGCAGTTTGGAGCTTCATCCATATGCTATTCTGCCCCATAAAAACCAAACAAGCATGCAAAATGGTCTGTTACAAATTCATGGTCTCAAATTTTGCCTGGGCATTTAGTACTTCCTTTAGTCTCTTTCTCTCCCTTCTCTTATCTCCTCTCTTCTTTCTCTTCTTTTCAAAGATTATTCAAAGCCTTTTCACTCTCCTTAAATTCCTTACTTAATACCTCCTCTCATTCACTTTTTGTGAATGACTACAGACCTTAGTTCATTAAGAAACTGAGACCATTGGTCACCATCTCTCTCAACTCCTGCTCTCCAGCCAACATACCATACACAGATGTATCCATATCCAGAGGGAGCCTTTCTTTCTCCTTGTTCAGAGAGCAAAGCTATCCCTTCTGTGTAATGCTGACTTCCTTATTCCCTTATCCCTGTTGCTTCTATGTCTTCTGAGGTTGTTAGTTATCCTTCTGTCTTGAATTTAAACTCCTTCCTGTCTGTTGGTTTCTCTCCCTCAGCTTGTAAACATGACAAAGACCCAACCCCTAACCTCCTGTTCCAATTCTTCTCCCTCTTCTTTGCTAAACTTCATAGAAAGTGCTTCTCAGGGGCTGTCTGCATTTCCTGGCTTTCCATTTCTGCCTCAGCTCACCATTTCTCCCCCAACACTCAGTCAAAATTGTTCTTAATAAGCAATTTGGTGACGTACTATTTTTTAGAGCCAACGGAAAATTCTTTGTCTTCATTTTATGGACTCCCTTTTCTGAATCTGTGTGCTGTGGTTTATTTCTTCCCCCTGTGAAAATCTTTATCTCATTGGTTTGCAAGGCATCACATTCTCCTGGTTCCTCTTAACTCTACTTTTTAATCACTTAGATATTGGCATTTCCCAGATTCAATCCTTAGGTTACTATTGTACCCACTTTACATACTTTCCTATGACGTTTTTAACTATTGCCCACAGGTTGACAAAATCCCGAATTTAGACTTCTTTCTTGAGCGCTATGTATGTGTTTATCTTTAGTCCCCTCCTCTTCCTTGACTATTCAGCTTCTCCTTTGGATGTCAGTCATCTCAAGCTTAACGTGTTGAAAGCAAATTCTTTTTTTTATTAGTTTCAGGTGTACAACATGGCGATTCAAAATTTTATCTATTGTAGTCTGTTTGAAGTTATTATAAAATATTGGTTATATTCCCTATGCTGTACAATATATCCTTGTAGAAAAGCATATGCTTGAGTTCCCTTTCCCAAACCTATTCCTCAATCGATTGTTCCTCTCTCAGCTGATGGTTCCAAGCCTCCATTGGCTTAGCCCCCCAAACTTGAAGTAATCTTGAATTTTTCTCTTTTTCTTGCACAACACATCCAGTCTATCAATACATCCTGTCCTTTCTGCCATCAAAATAGATTCAGAATCTGCTCACTTTCACCAACTGTACTGCTACCACCCTTATCTAAGCCACTATTCCATCTCCTCGGGATTATTGCAGTAGCTCCTAACTGGACTCCCTGCCTCTGCCCTCGCTCCCCTCTAGTCTGTGCTCTACTGAGCAACCAGCGTGGATTTCTGACCACCTTTCTGACCTTATCTCCCACCACAATATCCAGAAAACACTCTTATTACACCACGTATGTTCCAAGGCAATTATGCTTGCCCTATGCTCTACCTGGAGCCTTCTTTCACATACGTATGCATGACTCACTCTTTCACATTAATAAATCTTTACTTAAATATCTCTTCCTCAGGAAGGACTTCTCAGTATTCCATATAAAATAGCTCTTCCCCCATTATCCTTTCCTAGTCCCACTTTACTTTTTCTTGGTGATCCTTTGTTTTTTTCTTACCATAACTGACACATTACACATATACTTTACCACAGGCTTCAGAATTATAAACACTCATTATTGACTCATGACACTATTTGTTTAGTTAATTAACTAGTTGTGTGTTTGTTTTTGATACACAGCTGTAAACTCATCATTTAACACAGAAACTAGAGTCACAAATCATTATACATATATAGTTTTTAAATTAAAATATAAATTTTCTTCTCCCACCCCCACTACAGTATAAGCTCCATGAGTACAGGGACTTTGTTTTTTTCCTTCTGTGTGCACAGCATCTAGAATAGTGCCTGACACACAGACACTTGAAAATAAAGTGAGCACTGCATATTTATATACCAATATTTTCAAGGGTAATGTAACTTTCAACATGTCTAAAACCAGAATTAAATCCCCACATCTTTACCTCTGTTCTCCTTTCTCTCTCTGCACTCCTTCCCTTGACTTCCCTTCTTCCTGTCACTTGACTTGTTTCCCCAGAAGCACAGGACTGCTTGGAGGCTCCCTCCCTGCCTTTGATCATGCTAACTTCTCTGCCTGAAGGAGACCATTCCCCCACCATGGCTCCAGGAAAACTGTCTAACTTTTTCTTCAAGAAGGTCACCAGTCACCTCCTCAAACACACTGTCTTTGCCCCCTCTTTCCCCTTTCCCTTTCTCAGGGTTCTCCCACACCAATCTCTATCCCTTGTGCTCACACACTATGCTCCTGTAACTCTCTTCTGCAAGAGGCTGAGAGCTCCTTGAAGTTCAGGAAGCAAGTTGAAGCCCTCATTTATGATCTTTTCCCACTTCCTCGGAAGATAAAGAGAAGCAGACATGAGTATGTTCAGTTCACAGATTGAGAAACTGATTTCAGAGGAAGAGAAAAAGCCCAGAACCCCTAGGAATCCTCTCGAGATCTCTTGCTTTCTACCGCTTGGGTAGAGGGAATGTTCCTCGTGTCTTTGGTAAACCTTGCTATAAGCCTGGGTTCCTCCCTGTGCCCCTCTGGAAGGTAACCATGGATACTATTGAGCTGGCACAAAAGCCTTCAGTTAGTGGAGGCTACCAGTGGTTTTCAGGATGCTTAGAGGGTTTTGAGGTGAAGGGGCAAAACCTGGAAACCGTGGCAAAGGTAAGACTTTTGCCTCAGGCTCTTGGTCTGGGTGTCTTTCAGTTCAGGTGGGCCCTAATTCTCAGCAGAGCCCCGAAAAGGTGACAGGCCTGACTAGGATGTTAACTAGCTTTGAGCTGAGAACCAAAGAGAATCCCAGACGTCCCCTCTTCTTGGAAAGCAGGAACCCCTCTGTGAAATCTTGAGCAGTGGGCTGACGCAAGCAATACGAGCAGCAGCTCGGGCTCCTGGGGTGATCCAAGCCACAGAGCCTGGAGCTAATGGGGTCTCCTGTCCCCAGTCCAGGGGAGCTTCCAGTGGTGCCTTGTCCCTCCCCACATCCTTGCCTCAAGGGTGTGTTTCTTTTCGGAGCCCAGGACCACAGGCGGGCAGGAGAAATTCACACCCAGGATGTCACTGGAATGCACCTTCGTTTCCTCACTGACCGCTGCGAGGGCACCCACGTGCATTCTCCGACCCTAGGAGTCCCGAGTCTTCCCCGCTGTCACTTTGTTCTCCAACAAGGACCGTCTGGCGCGTAGAGCTCTAGGCAGCCCCACTGGCTCCTTGAAGGCGCGGGACTGGGCCCCAGCTTTCCAGTTCCTGGCCAGCAGTGTCACGGCTCCCAACCACACAAAGGCTCAGTTCCGCTGGTGGGGGGGGGGGGGAGGGGTCAGTGTCAATGAGGTGTGTGCGGCTAAGCCTCCTTGTTTTCTGAAAAGAAAGCTTCAGGGGAGGGAGGGAAGAGGAGGGTGCAGGAGATGGACTTGGGGGCGAGAGGTGGCGGCCGTTTCCCGGCGTTTTGACGTAGACTTGAAGAGGCGCCGAGCACCCCCGCTGCTTAAGAAGAGGCACCGTAACCCTCAGGACGCTGAAGGTGGGGACCGTCGCTTGCTCAGGGAGCAGTGTGAACATGTGAGAGTCCGCCTGCCGATGCAGGGGATGCGTGTTCGTGCCCCGGTCCGGGAAGATCCCACGTGCCGCGGAGCGCCTGGGCCCGTGAGCCATGGCCGCTGAGCCTGCGCGTCCAGAGCCTGTGCTCCGCAATGGGAGAGGCCACAACAGTGAGAGGCCCGCCTACTGCAAAAAACAAACAAACAAACAAACACCTCTTACTTCCGTGACTATAACCATAGCTATACTATTTTGGGCTGAAACTGAAATTGTAAGCATTCAGCATTTCAGAAACAAGAGATGAGAACAACACCCCCATACTGATTAGGAGCCGAATATTGATTTGTCAGCAGAGTAGCTATTTATTAATAACATCATGGTAGCTCTCTGCAGCAAAGTATTATTCCTGAGCCATTATGACCTAAGGTGGAACACATGAAAGGTGGTAACTGTTCTTGAGTCTCAAAACTACAGTTTCAATGCCACACAGAGAGATAAGATGCTTAAGGCATTTTATCAGGCATTTGGTATTTTGAGAAATGCGAGTTGAACCTAAGAAATAAAAGGAGCCAATCCAAGTAGAAACTCGTGGTTACAGGTAATCAAAATGGCTCTCTACTTCACTGAGTTCTCAGAAAGTTGTATAACCTCTCCTTTCTTGGTGATGTGTTGCCTGGAGCCACATTTCATTACTTATGGTTAGAAACAAAGAACTAATATTTTCTTTATTAAAGTTAAAAAAAACTCCGAGAAAGCCTTGTACTCAGATATTTATATGGACCAAACACTCAGATGAAAGGAGGAAAATGTAGACATTCAGTCCATTTTTGCTTTGTTCTCAGGGTCTATACCGACTAGGTAGCTGCCCCTATGAAATAAAAAGCCTTTGACTTTTTACAGACAAATGAACTACCGATGAATGTTTGTGGAAGAAAGCCTTTGACTATCAACGTCTGTAGGATTTCCAGTTAGTTACCCAGAAAGGCAAACAATTCATATGTCCACAAATCACATATCACTTATGTTAGCCGACTATTACAAATATTTTGTGACAGAAATCATCTCTCTGTTTGGGTGACTCTCCTGCAATAATTTGAGAGTTAGCTAAGTAGCTTTGCAATTAGTTTGGTTAAAAAGCTTTATATATATTTACTTTTATTATAGTGAAAGAGAAGGATAAGTATTGAATTCCTTGCACAAAAAAGTGATTGCTATGTAAAACTGAGCTTCTTGCACAAAAAGTGGTTGACAGCTAAAAATCATGTTGACATCTTGCTTTGGAAACAAGAGATTTTGTTTCTACCATGGAAAAATTAAGCCCTGAAAGCATCCCTAGCGGAATAATCCCAACCCCTCATAATGCTGTTCTTCCTCTTTTATAGATTCTCTGAGGGCCTGAGGACGCATTAACCTTTCTATTCAATGTGAGAGAGACTGTTCTATACAATGTGTTAAATGGGGCTAACCCTTGTTCTGGGAACCATTTCAGAGAAAGGGAGAAGCGTGGTATCAGAAACCTACTGACATCCTGGTTCTGGACACTGGTTGAACTACGGTGATTTAGAAATGAAGTGGGTCATACTTGTAAATATGAGTTTTCAAAAGTGGTGAGAGACAGCGTCTGGGTCTATTAGCAGATGAGCATGACTTTAACATTTCGTTTGCTTGGATTCTCTCCCGTGGTCTAAGGTTTTCTGTCTGAAACATTTGTAACTGGGGAAGGTAAGGTAGGGCTTCAACACTCTTTACAACCAGCAGGACACTAGAGCGTTTCCAGACCGGCTGGGCATTCAATAAATTGTTTAATGCAAATGCTTCCAGTGTGTGGTTTGTTGCTTGATCTTTCTGGTCTTGAACTGGATCGATGCAATGGTTGTATAGTAGATCTTTTGGACAGTTCTCTCACTTATGCCTGTTACCTAGTGAGGAAGAGGTATTGAACTGGAAACTCAAGAAATCTGTTCCAAAATCAAATTTCTTTTTCTGCTGGTGATGACCACCTATGTTCGGTATCAAGGGCAGATGTCATGTTTGAGAACAGAGGGGGTCAATTTTCTGATAGCAGCTCTGGATCAGGCTTACAAGCTGAAAAAACCCACAAACTTATATATGAGAATTTGTAAACTTCTCACTAAGATTTAATCAATGACTTTGCGGATGTTGCACATTTGTTGGAGTCTAGATATTCTCTTACATGATTATTAATTCAAAGCCATGTGTAAATGGATGCCCCAAGATGTGTGTTAGGTATGAAACTTCATCAAAATATGGGATCCCAAGATAGGATGGATATACATATACATACATACAAACATAGATATGTGTATATATATTCGAATATGTAATATGCTCTTCTAAATCTATGCCTATAAAAATTATGTATACATTTAAATTCCCCTAGGATATCACCCTCAGATATGTCAGAAGCATGGGGCCTGTTAAAAGAAATGTACTCTGCTTCAGGAGCTGCTGGTCATTACAGGAGGGGTGGTCACCTCAATTTCTGAAGGTTTTTAAGGAAGGGGTGAGGGGAGGGTTAAAAAGGAGCCTGATTGCAGAGTGGCTGAATGGTGAAGCAGTGTGTGCTCTCCACATATTTTAGTAGGTTTCAGTAGCTTCAGGTACGTGTGACTAATGACACTTGAATTTGGTCGATACAAGTCAATTTTATAAGCATAAGGGGCTGCAGTTTTGTTCTAATGAGTACTGATGCAATCTCAAAGCTTTCATGGATTGAAGATCGTAAAAAGTTAGAAGTCATTTGTGCTTTAAAGCAATGTTTTTTCCCCTCAGTCTGTATTATAATACATGATTTTATTTCCTTCATTTCACTTTTGCTCTTTTAAATTATCTTGTTTATTGATTTGTTTACTTAAATATTGTTAGTCTTTTCCAGTAGAATATAAGTTCTAAAGAGCAAAGGCTTAGCTTATTATGTTCATTGATGTATATCCCCCATGCCTATAACAGTAAATGTCACAGTTGTGTGTGTGTGTGTGTGTGTGTGTGTGTGTAATATAGAACAAATGAATTGCTTTGGTTTGGGCATCTGTGTCAGTACATTTCAATGTCTTGTTCTTTGCCTGTCTTCATCTGCTGTGTTCCTCATTATTTGGGGATTCATCGTGGTTTAAATCATATCTTGATAATCTCTCATTTCACCCAGTAGAGGACATGCTTTGAAATACCGGGTACTGGGTCATTTCAAAAACCTCCTCTCTGCTCAGGAAGATGCGGTGGATGGACGCTCCTATCTCTCTGTCCTGACCTCACTCCAGAGAAGAACAGGGATGAGACTGGTGATAAAAGAGAATAGTGACTGTTGTCATCCTTAGAGGGACTGGATTTCAGGGTAGGGTGTGGTATGCTTGTGATTTCCTTCCTTGTTTTATTAGCACTGATTAAATGACTAGGTGGTCTAATAGAAGACATCCTAAATAACCAAAAACTTCTACTATTTTTGGTGAGTGAATTTTTGCGTCATTTGTTTTCTATACGGAATGAAACCATGAGTTTAAAGGTCTTTTCTAAAATAACTTCCATAGATGATATGGACTTATAAATTTTTTTTACTTGAAATTTAAGTAAACAGAAAGGGATTAAGCGTAATCCTTTTTTCTTTTTTTTTGTGGTACGCGGGCCTCTCACTGCTGTGGCCTCTCCCGTTGCGGAGCACACGCTCCGGACGCGCAGGCTCAGCAGCCATGGCTCACGGGCCCAGCAGCTCCGCAGCGTGTGGGATCTTCCCGGACCGGGACACGAACCCGTGTCCCCTGCATCAGCAGGCAGATTCTCAACCCCTGTGCCACCAGGGAAGCCCAATCCTTTGTTCTTGATATAATCTATCAGTCCGTTGGCCTTTTGTATGCGAGTATGTATTTATTTATTCAACTACTTATTTATTTAAAATCCTATAAAAATATCTATGAATCTACTACTCAGTGTGATAATTAGAGCATTGACAGTAGTTAACATTACCTGGGAAACTTTTCCATCTTATCCATTGGACTCTTCACTCTTCCCTTCTAATGTAATTACTACCTTGACTCCTATAATAATCATTTCATTGCCATTTGAAAGCATACCTAGTTTTATATTTTTACATATTTCTAATACACATGTTGTTTGGTTTTAGTTATTTTAACTTTATAAAAAGGGTATTGAAATTTTATATATAATCTTAAGAGACTAATTTTTTTCTTCTCAATATTATATTTATAACACCATACATGGTGTTCCAACTAGCTGTACTTCATTTTAACTCCTGTGATAACCAATTGGGCGAACATACTACAGCTTATTTATTTATTTATTCCCTACTTTTTTGGCATTTGAATAGTTTCTGGGTATTTTCCATACGATTGGTATCTCTGTAAACTTTCTAATATATATATTTATTAGTGTACAAGTGAAAGACTTTCTCTGGTGTTTATACTGAGGGGTGTAATTGCTTACTCATGGGGTATATCAATGTTTAAGTCCTTTCTACAGTGATTGTACCACTTTTAATTCTTAATTTCAATAATTTTCTAAACTCCAGGATTTCAAGACATTTATTCAATTAATAGATTATTACCACAAATCATAGAATAATAAATTGGTAAAGCAGAAAAGAATTTTGAGATTATCCATTTGGACCCATTTAATTTGCAGAGAACATTGATATGTAGGAGAGTTGAAATTATTTGCTCAAAGTTCTAGAAAGAAGGGGCTTTCAGATCTATCACCAAGTAGATTATGCAGCCATCATTGTATCCTTTTTCTTTTAACATCTTTATTAGAGTATAATTGCTTTACAATGGTGTATCAGTTTCTGCTTTATAACAAAGTGAACCAGTTATACATATACATATGTCCCCATATCTCTTCCCTCTTGCGTCTCCCTCCCTCCCACCCTCCCCATCCCACCCCTCTAGGTGGTGAAAAAGCACCAAGCTGATCTCCCTGTGCTATGCGGTTGCTTCCCACTAGCTATCTATTTCACGTTTGGTAGTGCATCATTGTATTCTTACCAGCATTTTCTGTTTCTCAAGTGTGCAATGTTTGGTGAATAATATGAAAACTTCTGTTTTTAAGGTAAAGAAGTTAAGATCTAAGAAAATAAAGATAAACAGCAGTGGAGTTATGCCAATTTAGCGTTAAAGTTGAATTTATTCAATGCACCGTTTTCCATCAGGTCACATTGCCTTATGGGATTGACTTTGGTGATTGCTTCCCCAATAGCCATTCCCAACTCCCTGGACAAAGTACTTTACTGTCTTACACTGGAGCTCTTTCCCTCTGACTTACTTGTATCTATAAATGACCATGTAACATCTTTGTAGTCCACGAATTAAGACTTAGTCCACTGATGAAGGTCATAGAAATGCTTTTACTTTCTTGATTAAAAAATAGCAGATGTGTGGGGACTTCCCTGGTGGCACAGTGGTTAAGAATCCGCCTGCCAATGCAGGGGACACTGGTTCGAGCCCTGGCCTGGGAAGTTCCCACATGCCGTGGAATAGATAAGCCCGTGTGTGACAACTTCTGAACCTGTGCTCTAGAGCCTGCGAGCCACAACTACTGAGCCTGCGTGCCACAGCTACTGAAGCCTGCATGCCTAGAGCCTGGGCTCCACAACAAGAGAAACCACTGCAATGAGAGGCCTGTGCACCGCAATGAAGAGTAGCGCCGCTCGCCGCAACTAGAGAAAGCCCGTGTGCAGCAACAAAGACCCAACACAGCCTAAATAAATAAATGAATAAACTAACACATAAATTAATTAATAGAAAAATATAACAGATGTGGCTGGGCTGAAACAACCCTTTCACCTACTTCCTGCCTTGAATGTAGATGTGATGTTTGGAGCTGCGGCAACTAACCTGTGAGTCCAAGGAAAGGTTAAGGGAATCATAGAAACATGGGCCTGATATCCTTGGGCCACTGAACTAACATCAGCAGCCACATGTTTCCAGGTTTCTTATTAGGTAAGAAAAATAAACCCCTTTTCATTTAAGCAATATATATATATATATCTGTATGTACATATATATGTATATATATGTATATACATATATACTTAGGTTTTCTTTTACTGGTAGCTTAATGAATTCCTAGTTAATACACCATGTTACAAAAAATGATCTCAAACTAGATTTCGAATGTTTCCCTTTTTCCAACGACTGAACATGAAAATCCTGTCACTGGATGAGCAATGTTTTTTCCCTCAGGGGAAATGAGTTTATACTTTTATGCTTAACTTCTACTTTTAGATTATAGTCTTTTAATCAAAAACCCCATTTCAGAGGATGTGTCCATAATCACGTCAAAGCAATATTTCCATTCAGCAAAAGCGTGATTTAAAAAAAGGTGGGGGGGGGGCACCAAATAAAGAAAAAAACAAAACAAAACTCTAAATTGGCTGACGGACATTTTGATTTCTTTTTCCGGACATGAAAAAGAAATTTCATCAGTGCAAAGTTGACTAATGACACTCACTACTCCAGCCTCGGGTTCAAAATGAGACTATTCTCATAAATAAATTCAAGCAATATTAATTAAGAAGTTATATGTGTGTTGGGCTCTAAAGCTGAGAGTAGTCAGACATGATTCCCTGTCTGAAAGAGCTTGCTGCTGGTTAGGGTAGGAGGGGGATGGGGAGGAGAGACAGATAAGCATACATAACAAATAGAATATAGTAAGCATATAATGGAAGTATGCACAAAATTGTTTAGGAATCTAGAGCAGAGTAGACTAACTCCCCTAGAGACACGCAAGTCAAGGTAAAGTTTCTCATCCCAGGAGCCCTTCTCATACTGTAAGATGTTTTATGCCTTCAACATATAGGTCTATGTCCTTATTTGTCCTTTCACAGATGTTTTCTTCTTGGCAGAAGTCCTTAAGTGTCAGTGGACCTCCGGCTTTCTGAGCTGTAAATCCCTCTGCTCCACCTATTATGTTGAAGTAGAGATTATATGTTGTTTTCTGATATATGTTGTTTTTTGATATATGTTGTTTTTGATATACGTTGTTTTTTTCCATCCTAACTGAAGCCTTAGGGAAAAAAACTTTCTATTGCTAAAAGCTTAGATCTTGTCATTGTTGCCGTGGTATGTAAAACAAATAGAAAACAAATCACTTGTAGTCTCCTTTGGAAATGAGTAGCCCAAAAGATGGGACAATTCTGAAAAGCCAATACTTACAGTAGTCACTCTTAAAGTGCTGGGGTTATTGCAAAGACATACACTCATCTCTTGACAAAGCCACAGGAATCCCTATGGGCTTTGCAACCTACTGGAAAGAATGGGCAAAAGATGAATGTATCTTGAGAAGTATCTTAGAAAGGAACCACCACTAAACGTGTTATCATAACCATAGTATTTTCACTTGTATAAGTAGGAAAACTAGGAATGAACCATTCTTGTATTCCCGAGTAGCTTTCCTTTTCTGCACATTTTAGAATCAATGTCCAGTATCATCTGACTACTTACTTCAACTTGTCCTTATGAATTTGATGACACTTAAAGACTGACTAATCCATTTATCCCAATGGGCATTCCAGGAAATTGTCCTTGTTTATTGCCATCTTCAAATGATGGAAAAGCATTTAAAAAAATGAGAGAGATTGGCTACTCTGAATTGCCCATCACCGCCACCGGGCTTCTCCCGGCGATTTTTCGGGCTGTTTTGATCTCCAACCGGGCCGCCGGTTCATCTCCTTCCTCGTTGGTTTGCTCGCGGCGATCTCCTGCCGGCCCAGCGACGCCGCCGCTTGCCTGTTCGTCTGGCGGCCGCCGGCCTAGGCCCGAGCCGCGGGCTCCAGTAGGCCCTGACGGCCGGGCCCGGGGCAGAGCTGTGGAGAAAGCTGCCCTGAAGCACGGCTGGGCGGCCAGGGCCGCGCGACCAGGGCCGCGCGACCCAGCGGGTGGCTCGAGAACAAGGCGAGAAAGGTTCGCCGCGTTGCCATGACGATGCCAGAATTCGGTGCGCGTCGCCCAACCTTCGCTGAGCGAGGCGCTGAGCAGCTCCGGAGCGAGCCCGGCCGCCGGCGCTTTGGTGGGACTGAGCTCCGCGGGCGTGAGGAATCCCTGCGGCTTTGCGGATGAGGAGGTCCCTGTAGGGTTCCGGACCGAGTACGTTCTTGGCAGGTTTGGGGCGTGAGGAGGTTCCTGTCAGTTTGAGAGGCGTGAAGAGATTCTCCCTTCGTCCAGAGAGAGTGCGTGCTGCCGCCTCCCGCTCCCTTGGACGCTGAGAGCCTGGCCCACCGCAGGACGCTCCAAGGCCAGGCGAAGATGGCCTCGGGACCGGTGTATTGCCTCTGTCGGCTTCCTTACGATGTCACCCGCTTCATGATCCAGTGTGACACGTGCCAGGACTGGTTTCATGGCAGTTGTGTTGGTGTTGAAGAGGAGAAGGCTGATGACATTGACCTCTACCACTGCCCCAATTGTGAGGTCTTCCATGGGCCCTCCATCATGAAAAAACGCTGTGTATCTTCAAAAGGCCATGATACACACAAGGGGAAGCCAGTGAAGACGGGAAGCCCTACGTTCATTGGAGAGCTTCGGAGTAGGACCTTTGACAGCTCAGATGAAGTGATTCTGAAGCCCACTGGAAGTCAGCTGAGCATGGAATTCCTGGAAGAGAATAGCTTCAGTGTGCCCATCCTGGTCTTGAAGAAGGATGGATTGGGGATGACGCTGCCCTCACCATCATTCACCGTGCGGGATGTGGAACACTACGTTGGTTCTGACAGAGAGATTGATGTGATTGATGTGACCCGCCAGGCCGACTGCAAGATGAAGCTTGGTGATTTTGTGAAGTATTATTATAGCGGGAAGAGGGAGAAAGTCCTCAATGTCATTAGTTTGGAATTCTCTGATACCAGGCTTTCTAACCTTGTGGAGACACCCAAGATTGTTCGGAAGCTCTCATGGGTGGAGAACTTGTGGCCAGAGGAGTGTATCCTTGAGAGGCCCAATGTGCAGAAGTACTGCCTCATGAGCGTGCGGGATAGCTATACCGACTTTCACATTGACTTTGGTGGCAGCTCGGTCTGGTACCATGTGCTCAAGGGTGAGAAGATCTTCTACCTGATCCGCCCAACAAATGCCAACCTGACTCTCTTTGAGTGCTGGAGCAGCTCCTCTAACCAGAATGAGATGTTCTTTGGGGACCAGGTGGACAAGTGCTACAAGTGTTCTGTGAAGCAAGGACAGACACTTTTCATTCCTGCAGGATGGATCCATGCTGTGCTGACCCCCGTGGACTGCCTTGTCTTTGGAGGGAACTTCTTACACAGCCTTAACATTGAAATGCAGCTCAAAGTCTATGAGATTGAGAAGCGGTTGAGCACAGAAGACCTCTTCAAGTTCCCCAACTTTGAGACCATCTGTTGGTATGTGGGAAAGCATATCCTGGACGTCTTTCGAGGTTTGCGAGAAAACAGGAGACACCCTGCCTCCTACCTGGTCCATGGTGCTAAAGCCCTGAACTTGGCCTTTAGAGCCTGGACAAGGAAAGAAGCTCTGCCAGACCACGAGGATGAGATCCCAGAGACAGTGAGGACCGTACAGCTCATTAAAGATCTGGCTAGGGAGATTGGCCTGGTGGAAGATACCTTCCGACAGAACGTTGGGAAGACAAGCAATACCTTTGGGCTGCAGAGGATCTTCCCAGCCGGCTCCATTCCCTTAACCAGGCCAGCCCATTCCACTTCAGTATCCATGTCCAGGCTGTCACTGCCCTCCAAAAGTGGTTCAAAGAAGAAAGGCCTGGAGCCCAAGGAATTCTTCAAGAAGGCAGAGCGAAAGGGCAAGGAGAGCTCAGCCTTGGGGCCTGCTGGCCAATTGAGCTATAATCTCATGGACACATACAGTCATCAGGCACTGAAGACAGGCTGTTCCCAGAAAGCAAAGTTCAACATCACTGGCACCTGCTTGAATGACTCAGATGATGACTCGCCAGACTTGGACCTTGATGGGAATGAGGTCCGGCTGGCCCTGTTGACGTCTAATGGCAGTGCCAAGAGGGTAAAGAGCTTATCCAAGTCTCGGCGAGCCAAGATCGCAAAGAAGGTAGACAAGGCTAGGCTGGTGGCAGAACAGGTGATGGAGGATGAATTTGACTTGGATTCAGATGATGAACTGCAGATTGATGAGAGACTGGGAAAGGAGAAGGCGACTCTGATAATAAGACCAAAATTTCCCCGAAAGTTGCCCCGTGCGAAGCCTTGCTCTGACCCCAACCGAGTTCGTGAACCAGGAGAAGTTGAGTTTGACATTGAGGAGGACTATACAGCAGATGAGGACATGGTAGAAGGGGTCGAAGGCAAGCTTGGAAATGGGAGTGGAGCTGGTGGAACTCTTGATCTGCTCAAGGCCAGCAGGCAGGTGGGGGGACCTGACTATGCTGCCCTCACCGAGGCCCCTGCCTCTCCCAGCACTCAGGAGGCCATCCAGGGCATGCTGTGCATGGCCAACCCACAGTCCTCATCATCCTCGCCAGCTACCTCCAGCCTGCAGGCCTGTTGGCCCGGGGGGCAGGAGCGAAGCAGTGGGAGTTCCAGCAGTGGGCTGGGCACAGCGTCTAGCAGTCCTGCTTCCCAGCGCATCCCAGGGAAGTGGCCCATCAAGCGGCCATCATACTGGAGAACCGAGAGCGAGGAGGAGGAGGAGAACGCCAGTCTCGATGAACAGGACAGCTTGGGAGCATGCTTCAAGGATGCAGAGTATATTTACCCTTCCCTGGAGTCTGACGATGATGACCCTGCTTTGAAATCTCGACCCAAGAAAAAGAAGAATTCAGATGATGCTCCATGGAGTCCTAAAGCCCGTGTGACCCCAACTCTACCGAAGCAGGACTGTCCTGTGAGTGAGGGGACCCGGGTAGCTTCCATTGAGACAGGCTTGGCTGCAGCAGCTGCAAAGTTGGCCCCGCAGGAGCTACAGAAGGCCCCAAAGAAGAAATATATCAAGAAGAAGCCTTTGTTGAAGGAGGTAGAACAGCCTCGTCCTCAAGAGCCTAATCTCAGCGTGGCAGTACCAGCCCCACCTCTGGCCACTACACCCCAACTTCTCACCTCCTCCTCGCCCCTGCCTCCCCCTGAGCCTAAACAAGAGGCCCTCTCAGGAAGTCTTGCTGACCATGAGTGTACTGCTCGTCCCAATGCCTTTGGCATGGCCCAGGCAAACCGCAGCACCACACCCATGGCCCCTGGTGTCTTCTTGACCCAGCGGCGCCCTTCAGTTGGCTCCCAGAGCAATCAAGCAGGACCAGGAAAGCGTCCCAAAAAGGGCCTGGCTACGGCAAAGCAGAGACTCGGCCGTATCCTGAAAATCTACAGAAATGGCAAAGTGCTTCTGTGATCCCCTTTGTGTCCTGCCCCTCACCCCTTCACCCCCATTGCCTTCTCCGTTGTCAATTCTCAGGGCACTCCTGGATCCTACCTGCCCCGGACAAGGTGCTGAGGCGCATTGTCCTGCTTTCTTGGAACTGACCAAAGGCATCGACTCTCCCATGGGCCCCTTCACCTACTCCCTCAGCTCCCTCCCCTGCTTCCACTGGAGCATCCTGCCTTCCTTTTCCATATCTCTGAGTAGCCAGTAAATGGGAGAGGTTTCCAGCTGACTAGAGCCCTCTTTTCTGCTGCCCCAATCCATTTCCCTTTCACCAGCTTTGTCTGCCCTTTACTGTCATCCCCACTTAAAGCTGGAAAGCAGGATGAGGAGAGGCATGAGGAGAGCCTGGGCCCCTCGGTATTTCCCTGGTCATGAAGTGGGAGGCCCAGTGCTCAACACTTTCTGCGGCTCCAGCCCTGTCTCCAGAAGCCTGCCCACCTCTGCCCATTCTCCTGCCTCCTCTTAGCCCAATGGATGTGTCCCACTCAAGACTCGTTCCTGGGAGAAGCCTCTGGGCTCTGCCGCCTCTTGCCAAATGCTTCATGGAAATAAAGAGGAGGGCCCAGAGTCTTCGTACTGCCCCACCGTGGGCCATTTCCAGAGTGGCCTAGAAAGGCCATGGGCTGACTTCATTCATCCTTGGGAAGAAGAGAGATTCCTGTCACTTCTCAAGGTGGGGAGAGGACCAACACCCAAGACTTTGACTGAGACTTTGTAGCCCATTGGAGGAAAGTACTTTTGGGTGGCCACAGATGAAGCCACCTCTCCCAGGGTGAGCTCCAGGGATTTGCCTAGAGTTTGAGGTGCTACAGAACATTATCCACATAGCTTTGGCTGGGCTCCAGGAGGCAAAGACCATCTCCCAAATGCCTTGAAAGCATCTGCCACTGAAGCAGATAGCCCTTGCTCTACGGCCTGATCCCTTCACCCGTACCACAGAGCACAGCCTGGACCTTCTGGAGAGGATGTGGCAGGACAGCTCACCCCAGGTTCTCCATCAGGAGCCTCCCTGCTTCTCTCCCCACCTTGAGGTCTTGGTCTGAAGAAGACTTCAGAACTCACATCTTCACTCCTGGACCTTTACACTCCCAGATGTCAGGTGGACGCTCAAGCAGAGTGCTGATGTGGGGGGAGCCCGAGGCTAGGAGCGGAGATGCCCACCTGTAAAGGAGCAGATCATCTGAACCTCCCACCCCCTCTTCCCTTTGTGAGTGTTTCTGTTGTCCAGACAGTGCCCACCCCCTCCCTCCCCCTCCCCCAGCTCCCTCCACCTCCACCTGTCTTGCCTCCCTGGTGACCTGGACTGGATGGAGAACGTCTCCCTCTCTCCATCTCGGCACTGCCCAAGTGGAGGGCTTCATTGTCTTCTACCCCCCACTTTAACTTCACCTCGTTTTCCCAGTGCTTCTGGGGAACTTAACAGCTACCGTGCAGGCCACAGGGAATATGTGAGGCTTCCCTGGTCGTCTTCGTGTCTCCAGTTTGTCTTTCTTTTCTCCACAGCCCGACATTTACTCTCCTTCCTTGGAATCAGGGGTCCCTTAGCCCCATAGCCTTTTCCTATCTTGGGGGCCCCAGGGGCCGAGCAGTCCTCCATCTATACACACCAAAGGCAAAAAAGCCTGGCTACCTCCGCCTTAGCACGTGAGGTTCCCACTCCCCTCCCCTCTGTTTCTGCCCAGCTTTGCTTTTCTTGGGGATTCCAAAGCAACAGAGGGTAGTGAGGGGAGGGAAGGAGGGCAGCCTGTGTCCCTGTGTAGGCAACTGCCTGACTAGGCCCTGACTGCTGTAACCAAGACCAGGACCCCAGCCCTTCTGCCCATTAACAGCCCCCTCCCCTTGATCTTTCAAAGGCAGCTAATTGCTAGCATATCCCCCCTGGTTCCAGGCCTCTTTCCCTTCTGTTTCTTTGTTAAAAGTTGTGTGGAGCTGAAACCCAACCTCCATTTGACTGGGTTTCTGATTAATTTAGTTGGGCTCTCAGAGCTGGCTGTTTGTTGTTTTGTGTTTTAAATGAAAAGCAAGTTTACCCTCAGATTTACGCTTTTCCAAAGAGGCTAGTGTGCTTTTTCTTTCTTTCTTTTTTTTTTTTTTTTTAATGTTTCAGGTTCTAAGTGAAGTGAGTTGGGGAGGGGTTGGGAGTGGTTGTAACCAAGGTTTAGAACATGATGAGAGAGTTACCTCTGGTCTCCAATCCCCAGCACAGAGCTGGGGCTTGGATAGGGGGCAGAGAGAGAGGATTTCTATTCACCTTTAATATATTTTTACAAAAAGGCAATTTAAAAACAAGCCCACCGCTTCTGTACATGTCTAAATATATTTTTAGAAGTGGGTAGGATTGTGAATTTCTGATACAGGGCCTTTTTATAAACAGGTTAGAATAGCATCATACAGACTTCTCTGTTGGGTTTTTTTCCCCTGTTTTTTTCTTATGTTGTGTTACTAATGTAATTTATATATATATATTTTTAGATCCTCCCTTTCCTATAGAGATAAAAGTGATTTATCTTGGCAAAAAAAATGAGAGAAAGTAATTATTTTTACAATCTGATCCTAAATGTTAAAGAAGCACCCTATTCTTAAAGGCTGGCCCCATCATTTGCAAATTAATGCACTGCTGAAGATGCAAACTATCTATATAACTGCTCTCAAATTTCATGAAAATTAATCGGAAGTCCTTTTAAATGTCTTTGAGAATTGCTTCAAGTGGCAAAAATCAGAAAATCTACCCATGGGTCACATCAGCTAATTGCTATTTACTTCTCCACTAGTCCTTCTTTCAGCCTAGTCTGCAAGTGCACAAAACTGAAACAACTCTCCGGATGACAAATGCCAGTCAAACCAGTTATTTAGCGTCATGTCATTTTAAAGGACCCGTTGGTTTCCTGAATATTTTTTAACAAGTCAGAATGATGATGTAATGGATTGATTCCAGATGTAACTTGTTAAAATTATTCTATCATTAAGTTGTACCTGCCATATGCTCCCTCCCAGTTGGTATTGGGGAGCCAATAGGGGAATAAGGATAGACTAGTGTGAAGAGAATAGAGGGTGACAGTCAGTGTATGTGTTTGTACAAGCACACTGTTTAGGACAGATACCTGACAATGTGTAAAGCTAAGTGTTGGAAAAAGAAGCATGTTCTAATTCTTACCAACTAACTTACTCAAGGAAATTCCCTTAGCAGCAAACTGGGGGGAAAGAGGAGAATAAATGTGAGACCATATATATGAAAATAATGTTTGGTAAAATGTAGGTGCTAATCAAATGTGTGTCATTGTTAGAGAGAGGCTAGTCTGTGGAAATGAAACCACAGGGTAAGATATCAAACTAAGCAAACTTATGTGTTTAACAGAGTATTAAATCTTTCATTAAAGTGGTTTGATGGTGGCTTTCTTTTTATCGAAATGCAAGAATTAGTGTGCCATTTTCCTCTTGCAATTATTAGTAAGGTTCAGATGAAAGATACATATTTCTTTCCAAGAATCTCTCCAAATTGCCCTAAGCAAGGGATTCTAAATGTATGTTACAACAGAATATATAGTTTTTAAGATCTTCTAAATAAACATATTCATAAGATGACTACTTAAATTTCAAGTGCAAGTTGGTAAATTGTCTTTAAGAGAAATGTTTAATCAAAGCATTATTTTCTAGACTGGCACTATAAAAAGTTTTACTAAAGGTCAAAACTTCCAGTCCCAAGTAATTATATCGTCAAGAAGAGAAAAAAAGTAAATGAGCAGACACTAGCTAGGCTTTTAAAAATATATATTTTTAAAGTCTTTATACATATATATGTATAAAAATATATATTTTTAAAGAGTTGTCCTAGGATTTCTGGTTGGGACGGCAATGTCACACACCCTCAGCTGCTATAAAGCTGGGGTGACCCTTTCAGTTTATTATCTTATTATACTTATATCTTATTATTACTTACTATAGGACAGCTGGAGCCCAACTACAGTGGTCTTTACCTTCACTTCGCTTCAGCCACTCACTTCAGAGGCTGTGCTCAGAATGCAGAGCTGCTCCACCTCTGAAATCTGAAGCCTGAATATCCCTCTTCCCGACTAGTACCTTTCACTGTCCCCTTTCTTACTCCTCTTACACGTGTTTTTTCCCTTCAACAGGGCTTCCGTTTTCTTCATTTCAACCAGTCTTTTGTCTCTCTACCCCTCGTCTCTTCTTTTTTTCTAACCTGTGTATACCCTTGATTCCTTTGCATCCCTCTCCTTTGTCAGCATTTGCCCAAAAAAGTTCTAACACAGGATCAGTATAATCATGACCGTTCTTTTCTCCTACATTCAGTCAGATGAGCACTGAAGGAGAAAAATAATAACTAGCACATAACAAACACTTTGCTACATGCAGCACCATTCTAAGTGCTTTGCGTGTATGAACTCATTTTATCCTCACTAGCCATAGGGAGATTTTTGCCCATTTTACACACAAGAAAACAGTTTCATAAGGGTTAAGTAACTTGTACAAAGTATTACATCAAATAGAAGACACCGTCAATTTTAGACATCTCATTATCTGATAAAAGCAAAAGAAAGGATTGCAATTCTGATTGTAAGGTGCCTTCATTTGATAGATAAAACTTGATTTCAGTGGTGTTAAATGTGAAAATTTCCATCTAAGAATCCATCAAATGTGACACACGAGGGAGATATGGTGCAAGCCCAGGCAGTTTGGAGCTTCATCCATATGCTATTCTGCCCCATAAAAACCAAACAAGCATGCAAAATGGTCTGTTACAAATTCATGGTCTCAAATTTTGCCTGGGCATTTAGTACTTCCTTTAGTCTCTTTCTCTCCCTTCTCTTATCTCCTCTCTTCTTTCTCTTCTTTTCAAAGATTATTCAAAGCCTTTTCACTCTCCTTAAATTCCTTACTTAATACCTCCTCTCATTCACTTTTTGTGAATGACTACAGACCTTAGTTCATTAAGAAACTGAGACCATTGGTCACCATCTCTCTCAACTCCTGCTCTCCAGCCAACATACCATACACAGATGTATCCATATCCAGAGGGAGCCTTTCTTTCTCCTTGTTCAGAGAGCAAAGCTATCCCTTCTGTGTAATGCTGACTTCCTTATTCCCTTATGCCTGTTGCTTCTATGTCTTCTGAGGTTGTTAGTTATCCTTCTGTCTTGAATTTAAACTCCTCCCTGTCTGTTGGTTTCTCTCCCTCAGCTTGTAAACATGACAAAGACCCAACCCCTAACCTCCTGTTCCAATTCTTCTCCCTCTTCTTTGCTAAACTTCATAGAAAGTGCTTCTCAGGGGCTGTCTGCATTTCCTGGCTTTCCATTTCTGCCTCAGCTCACCATTTCTCCCCCAACACTCAGTCAAAATTGTTCTTAATAAGCAATTTGGTGACGTACTATTTTTTAGAGCCAACGGAAAATTCTTTGTCTTCATTTTATGGACTCCCTTTTCTGAATCTGTGTGCTGTGGTTTATTTCTTCCCCCTGTGAAAATCTTTATCTCATTGGTTTGCAAGGCACCACATTCTCCTGGTTCCTCTTAACTCTACTTTTTAATCACTTAGATATTGGCATTTCCCAGATTCAATCCTTAGGTTACTATTGTACCCACTTTACATACTTTCCTATGACGTTTTTAACTATTGCCCACAGGTTGACAAAATCCCGAATTTAGACTTCTTTCTTGAGCGCTATGTATGTGTTTATCTTTAGTCCCCTCCTCTTCCTTGACTATTCAGCTTCTCCTTTGGATGTCAGTCATCTCAAGCTTAACGTGTTGAAAGCAAATTCTTTTTTTTATTAGTTTCAGGTGTACAACATGGCGATTCAAAATTTTATCTATTGTAGTCTGTTTGAAGTTATTATAAAATATTGGTTATATTCCCTATGCTGTACAATATATCCTTGTAGAAAAGCATATGCTTGAGTTCCCTTTCCCAAACCTATTCCTCAATCGATTGTTCCTCTCTCAGCTGATGGTTCCAAGCCTCCATTGGCTTAGCCCCCCAAACTTGAAGTAATCTTGAATTTTTCTCTTTTTCTTGCACAACACATCCAGTCTATCAATAAATCCTGTCCTTTCTACCATCAAAATAGATTCAGAATCTGCTCAGTTTCACCACCTGTACTGCTACCACCCTTATCTAAGCCACTATTCCCTCTCCTCGGGATTATTGCAGTAGCTCCTAACTGGACTCCCTGCCTCGGCCCTTGCTCCCCTCTAGTCTGTGCTCTACTGAGCAACCAGAGTGGATTTCTGACCACCTTTCTGACCCAATACCCAGAAAACACTCTTATTACACCACATATGTTCCAAGGCAATTATGCTTCCCCTATGCTCTACCTGGAGCCTTCTCTCACATACGTATGCGTGACTCGCTCTTTCACATTAAGAAATCTTTACTTAAATATCTCTTCCTCAGGAAGGACTTCTCAGTATTCCATATAAAATAGCTCTTCCCCCATTATCCTTTCCTAGTCCCAGTTTACTTTTTCTTGGTGATCCTTTGTTTTTTTCTTACCATAACTGACACATTACACATATACTTTACCACAGGCTTCAGAATTATAAACACTCATTATTGACTCATGACACTATTTGTTTAGTTAATTATCTAGTTGTGTGTTTGTTTTTGATACACAGCTGTAAACTCATCATTTAACACAGAAACTAGAGTCACAAATCATTATACATATATAATATTTAAATTAAAATATAAATTTTCTTCTCCCACCCCCACTACAGTATAAGCTCCATGAGTACTGGGACTTTGTTTTATTCCTTCTGTGTGCACAGCATCTAGAATAGTGCCTGACACACAGACACTTGAAAATAAAGTGAGCACTGCATATTTATATACCAATATTTTCAAGGGTAATGTAACTTTCAACATGTCTAAAACCAGAATTAAATCCCCACATCTTTACCTCTGTTCTCCTTTCTCTCTCTGCACTCCTTCCCTTGACTTCCCTTCTTCCTGTCACTTGACTTGATTCCCCAGAAGCACAGGACTGCTTGGAGGCTCCCTCCCTGCCTTTGATCATGCTAACTTCTCTGCCTGAAGGAGACCATTCCCCCACCATGGCTCCAGGAAAACTGTCTAACTTTTTCTTCAAGAAGGTCACCAGTCACCTCCTCAAACACACTGTCTCTGCCCCCTCTTTCCCCTTTCCCTTTCTCAGGGTTCTCCCACACCAATCTCTATCCCTTGTGCTCACACACTATGCTCCTGAAATTCTCTTCTCCAAGAGGCTGAGAGCTCCTTGAAGTTCAGGAAGCAAGTTGAAGCCCTCATTTATGATCTTTTCCCACTTCCTCGGAAGATAAAGAGAAGCAGACATGAGTATGTTCAGTTCACAGATTGAGAAACTGATTTCAGAGGAAGAGAAAAAGCCCAGAACCCCTAGGAATCCTCTCGAGATCTCTTGCTTTCTACCGCTTGGGTAGAGGGAATGTTCCTCGTGTCTTTGGTAAACCTTGCTATAAGCCTGGGTTCCTCCCTGTGCCCCTCTGGAAGGTAACCATGGATACTATTGAGCTGGCACAAAAGCCTTCAGTTAGTGGAGGCTACCAGTGGTTTTCAGGATGCTTAGAGGGTTTTGAGGTGAAGGGGCAAAACCTGGAAACCGTGGCAAAGGTAAGACTTTTGCCTCAGGCTCTTGGTCTGGGTGTCTTTCAGTTCAGGTGGGCCCTAATTCTCAGCAGAGCCCCGAAAAGGTGACAGGCCTGACTAGGATGTTAACTAGCTTTGAGCTGAGAACCAAAGAGAATCCCAGACGTCCCCTCTTCTTGGAAAGCAGGAACCCCTCTGTGAAATCTTGAGCAGTGGGCTGACGCAAGCAATACGAGCAGCAGCTCGGGCTCCTGGGGTGATCCAAGCCACAGAGCCTGGAGCTAATGGGGTCTCCTGTCCCCAGTCCAGGGGAGCTTCCAGTGGTGCCTTGTCCCTCCCCACATCCTTGCCTCAAGGGTGTGTTTCTTTTCGGAGCCCAGGACCACAGGCGGGCAGGAGAAATTCACACCCAGGATGTCACTGGAATGCACCTTCGTTTCCTCACTGACCGCTGCGAGGGCACCCACGTGCATTCTCCGACCCTAGGAGTCCCGAGTCTTCCCCGCTGTCACTTTGTTCTCCAACAAGGACCGTCTGGAGCGTAGAGCTCTAGGCAGCCCCACTGGCTCCTTGAAGGCGCGGGACTGGGCCCCAGCTTTCCAGTTCCTGGCCAGCAGTGTCACGGCTCCCAACCACACAAAGGCTCAGTTCCGCTGGTGCGGGGGGCGGGTAGGGGTCAGTGTCAATGAGGTGTGTGCGGCTAAGCCTCCTTGTTTTCTGAAAAGAAAGCTTCAGGGGAGGGAGGGAAGAGGAGGGTGCAGGAGATGGACTTGGGGGCGAGAGGTGGCGGCCGTTTCCCGGCGTTTTGACGTAGACTTGAAGAGGCGCCGAGCACCCCCGCTGCTTAAGAAGAGGCACCGTAACCCTCAGGACGCTGAAGGTGGGGACCGTCGCTTGCTCAGGGAGCAGTGTGAACATGTGAGAGTCCGCCTGCCGATGCAGGGGATGCGTGTTCGTGCCCCGGTCCGGGAAGATCCCACGTGCCGCGGAGCGCCTGGGCCCGTGAGCCATGGCCGCTGAGCCTGCGTGTCCAGAGCCTGTGCTCCGCAATGGGAGAGGCCACAACAGTGAGAGGCCCGCCTACTGCAAAAAACAAACAAACAAACAAACACCTCTTACTTCCGTGACTATAACCATAGCTATACTATTTTGGGCTGAAACTGAAATTGTAAGCATTCAGCATTTCAGAAACAAGAGATGAGAACAACACCCCCATACTGATTAGGAGCCGAATATTGATTTGTCAGCAGAGTAGCTATTTATTAATAACATCATGGTAGCTCTCTGCAGCAAAGTATTATTCCTGAGCCATTATGACCTAAGGTGGAACACATGAAAGGTGGTAACTGTTCTTGAGTCTCAAAACTACAGTTTCAATGCCACACAGAGAGATAAGATGCTTAAGGCATTTTATCAGGCATTTGGTATTTTGAGAAATGCGAGTTGAACCTAAGAAATAAAAGGAGCCAATCCAAGTAGAAACTCGTGGTTACAGGTAATCAAAATGGCTCTCTACTTCACTGAGTTCTCAGAAAGTTGTATAACCTCTCCTTTCTTGGTGATGTGTTGCCTGGAGCCACATTTCATTACTTATGGTTAGAAACAAAGAACTAATATTTTCTTTATTAAAGTTAAAAAAAACTCCGAGAAAGCCTTGTACTCAGATATTTATATGGACCAAACACTCAGATGAAAGGAGGAAAATGTAGACATTCAGTCCATTTTTGCTTTGTTCTCAGGGTCTATACCGACTAGGTAGCTGCCCCTATGAAATAAAAAGCCTTTGACTTTTTACAGACAAATGAACTACCGATGAATGTTTGTGGAAGAAAGCCTTTGACTATCAACGTCTGTAGGATTTCCAGTTAGTTACCCAGAAAGGCAAACAATTCATATGTCCACAAATCACATATCACTTATGTTAGCCGACTATTACAAATATTTTGTGACAGAAATCATCTCTCTGTTTGGGTGACTCTCCTGCAATAATTTGAGAGTTAGCTAAGTAGCTTTGCAATTAGTTTGGTTAAAAAGCTTTATATATATTTACTTTTATTATAGTGAAAGAGAAGGATAAGTATTGAATTCCTTGCACAAAAAAGTGATTGCTATGTAAAACTGAGCTTCTTGCACAAAAAGTGGTTGACAGCTAAAAATCATGTTGACATCTTGCTTTGGAAACAAGAGATTTTGTTTCTACCATGGAAAAATTAAGCCCTGAAAGCATCCCTAGCGGAATAATCCCAACCCCTCATAATGCTGTTCTTCCTCTTTTATAGATTCTCTGAGGGCCTGAGGACGCATTAACCTTTCTATTCAATGTGAGAGAGACTGTTCTATACAATGTGTTAAATGGGGCTAACCCTTGTTCTGGGAACCATTTCAGAGAAAGGGAGAAGCGTGGTATCAGAAACCTACTGACATCCTGGTTCTGGACACTGGTTGAACTACGGTGATTTAGAAATGAAGTGGGTCATACTTGTAAATATGAGTTTTCAAAAGTGGTGAGAGACAGCGTCTGGGTCTATTAGCAGATGAGCATGACTTTAACATTTCGTTTGCTTGGATTCTCTCCCGTGGTCTAAGGTTTTCTGTCTGAAACATTTGTAACTGGGGAAGGTAAGGTAGGGCTTCAACACTCTTTACAACCAGCAGGACACTAGAGCGTTTCCAGACCGGCTGGGCATTCAATAAATTGTTTAATGCAAATGCTTCCAGTGTGTGGTTTGTTGCTTGATCTTTCTGGTCTTGAACTGGATCGATGCAATGGTTGTATAGTAGATCTTTTGGACAGTTCTCTCACTTATGCCTGTTACCTAGTGAGGAAGAGGTATTGAATTGGAAACTCAAGAAATCTGTTCCAAAATCAAATTTCTTTTTCTGCTGGTGATGACCACCTATGTTCGGTATCAAGGGCAGATGTCATGTTTGAGAACAGAGGGGGTCAATTTTCTGATAGCAGCTCTGGATCAGGCTTACAAGCTGAAAAAACCCACAAACTTATATATGAGAATTTGTAAACTTCTCACTAAGATTTAATCAATGACTTTGCGGATGTTGCACATTTGTTGGAGTCTAGATATTCTCTTACATGATTATTAATTCAAAGCCATGTGTAAATGGATGCCCCAAGATGTGTGTTAGGTATGAAACTTCATCAAAATATGGGATCCCAAGATAGGATGGATATACATATACATACATACAAACATAGATATGTGTATATATATTCGAATATGTAATATGCTCTTCTAAATCTATGCCTATAAAAATTATGTATACATTTAAATTCCCCTAGGATATCACCCTCAGATATGTCAGAAGCATGGGGCCTGTTAAAAGAAATGTACTCTGCTTCAGGAGCTGCTGGTCATTACAGGAGGGGTGGTCACCTCAATTTCTGAAGGTTTTTAAGGAAGGGGTGAGGGGAGGGTTAAAAAGGAGCCTGATTGCAGAGTGGCTGAATGGTGAAGCAGTGTGTGCTCTCCACATATTTTAGTAGGTTTCAGTAGCTTCAGGTACGTGTGACTAATGACACTTGAATTTGGTCGATACAAGTCAATTTTATAAGCATAAGGGGCTGCAGTTTTGTTCTAATGAGTACTGATGCAATCTCAAAGCTTTCATGGATTGAAGATCGTAAAAAGTTAGAAGTCATTTGTGCTTTAAAGCAATGTTTTTTCCCCTCAGTCTGTATTATAATACATGATTTTATTTCCTTCATTTCACTTTTGCTCTTTTAAATTATCTTGTTTATTGATTTGTTTACTTAAATATTGTTAGTCTTTTCCAGTAGAATATAAGTTCTAAAGAGCAAAGGCTTAGCTTATTATGTTCATTGATGTATATCCCCCATGCCTATAACAGTAAATGTCACAGTTGTGTGTGTGTGTGTGTGTGTGTGTGTGTGTAATATAGAACAAATGAATTGCTTTGGTTTGGGCATCTGTGTCAGTACATTTCAATGTCTTGTTCTTTGCCTGTCTTCATCTGCTGTGTTCCTCATTATTTGGGGATTCATCGTGGTTTAAATCATATCTTGATAATCTCTCATTTCACCCAGTAGAGGACATGCTTTGAAATACCGGGTACTGGGTCATTTCAAAAACCTCCTCTCTGCTCAGGAAGATGCGGTGGATGGACGCTCCTATCTCTCTGTCCTGACCTCACTCCAGAGAAGAACAGGGATGAGACTGGTGATAAAAGAGAATAGTGACTGTTGTCATCCTTAGAGGGACTGGATTTCAGGGTAGGGTGTGGTATGCTTGTGATTTCCTTCCTTGTTTTATTAGCACTGATTAAATGACTAGGTGGTCTAATAGAAGACATCCTAAATAACCAAAAACTTCTACTATTTTTGGTGAGTGAATTTTTGCGTCATTTGTTTTCTATACGGAATGAAACCATGAGTTTAAAGGTCTTTTCTAAAATAACTTCCATAGATGATATGGACTTATAAATTTTTTTTACTTGAAATTTAAGTAAACAGAAAGGGATTAAGCGTAATCCTTTTTTCTTTTTTTTTTGCGGTACGCGGGCCTCTCACTGCTGTGGCCTCTCCCGTTGCGGAGCACACGCTCCGGACGCGCAGGCTCAGCAGCCATGGCTCACGGGACCAGCAGCTCCGCAGCGTGTGGGATCTTCCCGGACCGGGACACGAACCCGTGTCCCCTGCATCAGCAGGCGGATTCTCAACCACTGCGCCACCAGGGAAGCCCAATCATTTGTTCTTGATATAATCTATCAGTCCGTTGGCCTTTTGTATGCGAGTATGTATTTATTTATTCAACTACTTATTTATTTAAAATCCTATAAAAATATCTATGAATCTACTACTCAGTGTGATAATTAGAGCATTGACAGTAGTTAACATTACCTGGGAAACTTTTCCATCTTGTCCATTGGACTCTTCACTCTTCCCTTCTAATGTAATTACTACCTTGACTCCTATAATAATCATTTCATTGCCATTTGAAAGCATACCTAGTTTTATATTTTTACATATTTCTAATACACATGTTGTTTGGTTTTAGTTATTTTAACTTTATAAAAAGGGTATTGAAATTTTATATATAATCTTAGGAGACTAATTTTTTTCTTCTCAATATTATATTTATAACACCATACATGGTGTTCCAACTAGCTGTACTTCATTTTAACTCCTGTGATAACCAATTGGGCGAACATACTACAGCTTATTTATTTATTTATTCCCTACTTTTTTGGCATTTGAATAGTTTCTGGGTATTTTCCATACGATTGGTATCTCTGTAAACTTTCTAATATATATATTTATTAGTGTACAAGTGAAAGACTTTCTCTGGTGTTTATACTGAGGGGTGTAATTGCTTACTCATGGGGTATATCAATGTTTAAGTCCTTTCTACAGTGATTGTACCACTTTTAATTCTTAATTTCAATAATTTTCTAAACTCCAGGATTTCAAGACATTTATTCAATTAATAGATTATTACCACAAATCATAGAATAATAAATTGGTAAAGCAGAAAAGAATTTTGAGATTATCCATTTGGACCCATTTAATTTGCAGAGAACATTGATATGTAGGAGAGTTGAAATTATTTGCTCAAAGTTCTAGAAAGAAGGGGCTTTCAGATCTATCACCAAGTAGATTATGCAGCCATCATTGTATCCTTTTTCTTTTAACATCTTTATTAGAGTATAATTGCTTTACAATGGTGTATCAGTTTCTGCTTTATAACAAAGTGAACCAGTTATACATATACATATGTCCCCATATCTCTTCCCTCTTGCGTCTCCCTCCCTCCCACCCTCCCCATCCCACCCCTCTAGGTGGTGAAAAAGCACCAAGCTGATCTCCCTGTGCTATGCGGTTGCTTCCCACTAGCTATCTATTTCACGTTTGGTAGTGCATCATTGTATTCTTACCAGCATTTTCTGTTTCTCAAGTGTGCAATGTTTGGTGAATAATATGAAAACTTCTGTTTTTAAGGTAAAGAAGTTAAGATCTAAGAAAATAAAGATAAACAGCAGTGGAGTTATGCCAATTTAGCGTTAAAGTTGAATTTATTCAATGCACCGTTTTCCATCAGGTCACATTGCCTTATGGGATTGACTTTGGTGATTGCTTCCCCAATAGCCATTCCCAACTCCCTGGACAAAGTACTTTACTGTCTTACACTGGAGCTCTTTCCCTCTGACTTACTTGTATCTATAAATGACCATGTAACATCTTTGTAGTCCACGAATTAAGACTTAGTCCACTGATGAAGGTCATAGAAATGCTTTTACTTTCTTGATTAAAAAATAGCAGATGTGTGGGGACTTCCCTGGTGGCACAGTGGTTAAGAATCCGCCTGCCAATGCAGGGGACACTGGTTCGAGCCCTGGCCTGGGAAGTTCCCACATGCCGTGGAATAGATAAGCCCGTGTGTGACAACTTCTGAACCTGTGCTCTAGAGCCTGCGAGCCACAACTACTGAGCCTGCGTGCCACAGCTACTGAAGCCTGCATGCCTAGAGCCTGGGCTCCACAACAAGAGAAACCACTGCAATGAGAGGCCTGTGCACCGCAATGAAGAGTAGCGCCGCTCGCCGCAACTAGAGAAAGCCCGTGTGCAGCAACAAAGACCCAACACAGCCTAAATAAATAAATGAATAAACTAACACATAAATTAATTAATAGAAAAATATAACAGATGTGGCTGGGCTGAAACAACCCTTTCACCTACTTCCTGCCTTGAATGTAGATGTGATGTTTGGAGCTGCGGCAACTAACCTGTGAGTCCAAGGAAAGGTTAAGGGAATCATAGAAACATGGGCCTGATATCCTTGGGCCACTGAACTAACATCAGCAGCCACATGTTTCCAGGTTTCTTATTAGGTAAGAAAAATAAACCCCTTTTCATTTAAGCAATATATATATATATATCTGTATGTACATATATATGTATATATATGTATATACATATATACTTAGGTTTTCTTTTACTGGTAGCTTAATGAATTCCTAGTTAATACACCATGTTACAAAAAATGATCTCAAACTAGATTTCGAATGTTTCCCTTTTTCCAACGACTGAACATGAAAATCCTGTCACTGGATGAGCAATGTTTTTTCCCTCAGGGGAAATGAGTTTATACTTTTATGCTTAACTTCTACTTTTAGATTATAGTCTTTTAATCAAAAACCCCATTTCAGAGGATGTGTCCATAATCACGTCAAAGCAATATTTCCATTCAGCAAAAGCGTGATTTAAAAAAAGGTGGGGGGGGGGCACCAAATAAAGAAAAAAACAAAACAAAACTCTAAATTGGCTGACGGACATTTTGATTTCTTTTTCCGGACATGAAAAAGAAATTTCATCAGTGCAAAGTTGACTAATGACACTCACTACTCCAGCCTCGGGTTCAAAATGAGACTATTCTCATAAATAAATTCAAGCAATATTAATTAAGAAGTTATATGTGTGTTGGGCTCTAAAGCTGAGAGTAGTCAGACATGATTCCCTGTCTGAAAGAGCTTGCTGCTGGTTAGGGTAGGAGGGGGATGGGGAGGAGAGACAGATAAGCATACATAACAAATAGAATATAGTAAGCATATAATGGAAGTATGCACAAAATTGTTTAGGAATCTAGAGCAGAGTAGACTAACTCCCCTAGACACACGCAAGTCAAGGAAAAGTTTCTCATCCGAGGAGCCCTTCTCATACTGTAAGATGTTTTATGCCTTCAACATATAGGTCTATGTCCTTATTTGTCCTTTCACAGATGTTTTCTTCTTTGCAGAACTCCTTAAGTGTCAGTGGACCTCCGGCTTTCTGAGCTGTAAATCCCTCTGCTCCACCTATTATGTTGAAGTAGAGATTATATGTTGTTTTTTGATATATGTTGTTTTTGATATACGTTGTTTTTTTCCATCCTAACTGAAGCCTTAGGGAAAAAAACTTCCTATTGCTAAAAGCTTAGATCTTGTCATTGTTGCCGTGGTATGTAAAACAAATAGAAAACAAATCACTTGTAGTCTCCTTTGGAAATGAGTAGCCCAAAAGATGGGACAATTCTGAAAAGCCAATACTTACAGTAGTCACTCTTAAAGTGCTGGGGTTATTGCAAAGACATACACTCATCTCTTGACAAAGCCACAGGAATCCCTATGGGCTTTGCAACCTACTGGAAAGAATGGGCAAAAGATGAATGTATCTTGAGAAGTATCTTAGAAAGGAACCACCACTAAACGTGTTATCATAACCATAGTATTTTCACTTGTATAAGTAGGAAAACTAGGAATGAACCATTCTTGTATTCCCGAGTAGCTTTCCTTTTCTGCACATTTTAGAATCAATGTCCAGTATCATCTGACTACTTACTTCAACTTGTCCTTATGAATTTGATGACACTTAAAGACTGACTAATCCATTTATCCCAATGGGCATTCCAGGAAATTGTCCTTGTTTATTGCCATCTTCAAATGATGGAAAAGCATTAAAAAAAATGAGAGAGATTGGCTACTCTGAATTGCCCATCACCGCCACCGGGCTTCTCCCGGCGATTTTTCGGGCTGTTTTGATCTCCAACCGGGCCGCCGGTTCATCTCCTTCCTCGTTGGTTTGCTCGCGGCGATCTCCTGCCGGCCCAGCGACGCCGCCGCTTGCCTGTTCGTCTGGCGGCCGCCGGCCTAGGCCCGAGCCGCGGGCTCCAGTAGGCCCTGACGGCCGGGCCCGGGGCAGAGCTGTGGAGAAAGCTGCCCTGAAGCACGGCTGGGCGGCCAGGGCCGCGCGACCCAGCGGGTGGCTCGAGAACAAGGCGAGAAAGGTTCGCCGCGTTGCCATGACGATGCCAGAATTCGGTGCGCGTCGCCCAACCTTCGCTGAGCGAGGCGCTGAGCAGCTCCGGAGCGAGCCCGGCCGCCGGCGCTTTGGTGGGACTGAGCTCCGCGGGCGTGAGGAATCCCTGCGGCTTTGCGGATGAGGAGGTCCCTGTAGGGTTCCGGACCGAGTACGTTCTTGGCAGGTTTGGGGCGTGAGGAGATTCCTGTCAGTTTGAGAGGCGTGAAGAGATTCTCCCTTCGTCCAGAGAGAGTGCGTGCTGCCGCCTCCCGCTCCCTTGGACGCTGAGAGCCTGGCCCACCGCAGGACGCTCCAAGGCCAGGCGAAGATGGCCTCGGGACCGGTGTATTGCCTCTGTCGGCTTCCTTACGATGTCACCCGCTTCATGATCCAGTGTGACACGTGCCAGGACTGGTTTCATGGCAGTTGTGTTGGTGTTGAAGAGGAGAAGGCTGATGACATTGACCTCTACCACTGCCCCAGTTGTGAGGTCTTCCATGGGCCCTCCATCATGAAAAAACGCTGTGTATCTTCAAAAGGCCATGATACACACAAGGGGAAGCCAGTGAAGACGGGAAGCCCTACGTTCATTGGAGAGCTTCGGAGTAGGACCTTTGACAGCTCAGATGAAGTGATTCTGAAGCCCACTGGAAGTCAGCTGAGCATGGAATTCCTGGAAGAGAATAGCTTCAGTGTGCCCATCCTGGTCTTGAAGAAGGATGGATTGGGGATGACGCTGCCCTCACCATCATTCACCGTGCGGGATGTGGAACACTACGTTGGTTCTGACAGAGAGATTGATGTGATTGATGTGACCCGCCAGGCCGACTGCAAGATGAAGCTTGGTGATTTTGTGAAGTATTATTATAGCGGGAAGAGGGAGAAAGTCCTCAATGTCATTAGTTTGGAATTCTCTGATACCAGGCTTTCTAACCTTGTGGAGACACCCAAGATTGTTCGGAAGCTCTCATGGGTGGAGAACTTGTGGCCAGAGGAGTGTATCCTTGAGAGGCCCAATGTGCAGAAGTACTGCCTCATGAGCGTGCGGGATAGCTATACCGACTTTCACATTGACTTTGGTGGCAGCTCGGTCTGGTACCATGTGCTCAAGGGTGAGAAGATCTTCTACCTGATCCGCCCAACAAATGCCAACCTGACTCTCTTTGAGTGCTGGAGCAGCTCCTCTAACCAGAATGAGATGTTCTTTGGGGACCAGGTGGACAAGTGCTACAAGTGTTCTGTGAAGCAAGGACAGACACTTTTCATTCCTGCAGGATGGATCCATGCTGTGCTGACCCCCGTGGACTGCCTTGTCTTTGGAGGGAACTTCTTACACAGCCTTAACATTGAAATGCAGCTCAAAGTCTATGAGATTGAGAAGCGGTTGAGCACAGAAGACCTCTTCAAGTTCCCCAACTTTGAGACCATCTGTTGGTATGTGGGAAAGCATATCCTGGACGTCTTTCGAGGTTTGCGAGAAAACAGGAGACACCCTGCCTCCTACCTGGTCCATGGTGCTAAAGCCCTGAACTTGGCCTTTAGAGCCTGGACAAGGAAAGAAGCTCTGCCAGACCACGAGGATGAGATCCCAGAGACAGTGAGGACCGTACAGCTCATTAAAGATCTGGCTAGGGAGATTGGCCTGGTGGAAGATACCTTCCGACAGAACGTTGGGAAGACAAGCAATACCTTTGGGCTGCAGAGGATCTTCCCAGCCGGCTCCATTCCCTTAACCAGGCCAGCCCATTCCACTTCAGTATCCATGTCCAGGCTGTCACTGCCCTCCAAAAGTGGTTCAAAGAAGAAAGGCCTGGAGCCCAAGGAATTCTTCAAGAAGGCAGAGCGAAAGGGCAAGGAGAGCTCAGCCTTGGGGCCTGCTGGCCAATTGAGCTATAATCTCATGGACACATACAGTCATCAGGCACTGAAGACAGGCTGTTCCCAGAAAGCAAAGTTCAACATCACTGGCACCTGCTTGAATGACTCAGATGATGACTCGCCAGACTTGGACCTTGATGGGAATGAGGTCCGGCTGGCCCTGTTGACGTCTAATGGCAGTGCCAAGAGGGTAAAGAGCTTATCCAAGTCTCGGCGAGCCAAGATCGCAAAGAAGGTAGACAAGGCTAGGCTGGTGGCAGAACAGGTGATGGAGGATGAATTTGACTTGGATTCAGATGATGAACTGCAGATTGATGAGAGACTGGGAAAGGAGAAGGCGACTCTGATAATAAGACCAAAATTTCCCCGAAAGTTGCCCCGTGCGAAGCCTTGCTCTGACCCCAACCGAGTTCGTGAACCAGGAGAAGTTGAGTTTGACATTGAGGAGGACTATACAGCAGATGAGGACATGGTAGAAGGGGTCGAAGGCAAGCTTGGAAATGGGAGTGGAGCTGGTGGAACTCTTGATCTGCTCAAGGCCAGCAGGCAGGTGGGGGGACCTGACTATGCTGCCCTCACCGAGGCCCCTGCCTCTCCCAGCACTCAGGAGGCCATCCAGGGCATGCTGTGCATGGCCAACCCACAGTCCTCATCATCCTCGCCAGCTACCTCCAGCCTGCAGGCCTGTTGGCCCGGGGGGCAGGAGCGAAGCAGTGGGAGTTCCAGCAGTGGGCTGGGCACAGCGTCTAGCAGTCCTGCTTCCCAGCGCATCCCAGGGAAGTGGCCCATCAAGCGGCCATCATACTGGAGAACCGAGAGCGAGGAGGAGGAGGAGAACGCCAGTCTCGATGAACAGGACAGCTTGGGAGCATGCTTCAAGGATGCAGAGTATATTTACCCTTCCCTGGAGTCTGACGATGATGACCCTGCTTTGAAATCTCGACCCAAGAAAAAGAAGAATTCAGATGATGCTCCATGGAGTCCTAAAGCCCGTGTGACCCCAACTCTACCGAAGCAGGACTGTCCTGTGAGTGAGGGGACCCGGGTAGCTTCCATTGAGACAGGCTTGGCTGCAGCAGCTGCAAAGTTGGCCCCGCAGGAGCTACAGAAGGCCCCAAAGAAGAAATATATCAAGAAGAAGCCTTTGTTGAAGGAGGTAGAACAGCCTCGTCCTCAAGAGCCTAATCTCAGCGTGGCAGTACCAGCCCCACCTCTGGCCACTACACCCCAACTTCTCACCTCCTCCTCGCCCCTGCCTCCCCCTGAGCCTAAACAAGAGGCCCTCTCAGGAAGTCTTGCTGACCATGAGTGTACTGCTCGTCCCAATGCCTTTGGCATGGCCCAGGCAAACCGCAGCACCACACCCATGGCCCCTGGTGTCTTCTTGACCCAGCGGCGCCCTTCAGTTGGCTCCCAGAGCAATCAAGCAGGACCAGGAAAGCGTCCCAAAAAGGGCCTGGCTACGGCAAAGCAGAGACTCGGCCGTATCCTGAAAATCTACAGAAATGGCAAAGTGCTTCTGTGATCCCCTTTGTGTCCTGCCCCTCACCCCTTCACCCCCATTGCCTTCTCCGTTGTCAATTCTCAGGGCACTCCTGGATCCTACCTGCCCCGGACAAGGTGCTGAGGCGCATTGTCCTGCTTTCTTGGAACTGACCAAAGGCATCGACTCTCCCATGGGCCCCTTCACCTACTCCCTCAGCTCCC